>NC_141685.1:110660770-111860770 GCF_964263255.1 Lissotriton vulgaris | reverse complement strand
AAGAAGCTGTGGGTCCGTGGTCTGTGGGCAGCCGCCGCAAGCGGGCCAGGCCCGGAGGGGCAGGTCAGATGTCACTACCGTCCGCCCGTCCGTCACCGGCCGCCTCAAGGCTCAAGGACCTCCGTCTCCAGACTGTCGCGGGGCCACACCTCACCGCCTCCGCTCGTTGGGCACACAGGGGGAGAGCCGTTGGGTAGGAGCTGATGGCACCGTCCCGATCCTCCAGACGATTGCAGCCAGTGAGAAGAGCCAAGGCCGGCGTAGCGGATGCCACCCGCACCCGCCAGATCGCAGCTGCCGCCAGGCGTCGCGAAACTCAAGGACCCCGGTCTCCGGCCTGCCACCAGGCCGCACGTCCCCGCCGCCTCCCTCCGATCTCAGGAAGGGAAGAAATGCAGGATCGACACACCAAAGTGGATAGGAGACCTCACCAGATCGAAATCAATCACTGGGTACCAACAGTGGGCTCGGGGGTCAGGATAAATGATCGAATTAAGTCCGGGCCGGCGGGAGCTCTACAGGGCTGCGACCGCCATCTTCGCCCGCCAGGCCACGCCCCCCCTTTTCCCCCTTGTTTTGTGCCCTTCTGCCCTGTTTCCCTCATTTTTCTTGCCCTTCTGCCTCTGTTTCCCTCATTTTTTGTGCCCTTCTGCCCTCTGTTCCCCTCGTTTTTTGTGGCCATCGGCCCTGTTTCACTCGTGTTCCACTTGTTTTTCGTGCCTTTCTGCCCTCTGTTTCCCTTGTATTTTGTGGCCTTCTGCTCTCTGTTTCACTCGTTTTCCCCTTGTTTTTTGTGTCCTTCTGCCCTCTGTTTCCCTCGTTTTTTGTGCCTTTCTGCCCTGTTTCCCTCGTTTTTCGTGCCCTTCTGCCCTCTGTTTCCGTCGTTTTTTGTGGCCTTCTGTCTTCTGTTGCATACGTTTTCCCCTTGTTTTCTGTACCCTTCTGCCTTCTGTTTCCCTCTTTCTATGTGACCTTCTGCCCTGTTTCACTCGTTTTCCACTTGTTTTTCGTGCCCTTCTGCCCTCTGTTTCCCTCGTTTTTCGTGCCCTTCTGCCCTGTTTTCCTTGTTTTTTGTGGCCTTCTGCTCTCTGTTTCACTCGTTTTCCCCTTGTTTTTTGTGCCCTTCTGCCCTCTGTTTCCCTCGTTTTTTGTGGCCATCTGCCCTGTTTCACTCGTGTTCCACTTGTTTTTCGTGCCTTTCTGCCCTCTGTTTCCCTTGTATTTTGTGGCCTTCTGCTCTCTGTTTCACTCGTTTTCCCCTTGTTTTGTGCCCTTCTGCACTCTGTTTCCCTCGTTTTTTGTTTGTGCCCTTCTGCACTCTGTTTCCATCGTTTTTCGTGCCCTTCTGCCCTCTGTTTCCTTCGTGTTTCGTGCCCTTCTGCCCTGTTTCCCTCGTTTTTGTGCCTTTCTGCCCTCTGTTCCACCCGTTTTCCCCTTGTTTTTGTGGCCTTCTGTCCTGTTTCACTCGTTTTCCCCTTGTTTTTTGTGCCCTTCTGCCCTGTTTCCCTTGTTTTCTGTGGCCTGCTCTCTGTTTCACTCGTTTTCCCCTGGTTTTGTGCCCTTTTGCCCTCTGTTTGCCTCATTTTTTGTGGCCTTCTGCCCTCTGTTTCACTCGTTTTCCCCTTGTTTTTTGTGCCCTTCTGCCCTCTGTTTCCCTGTTTTTTTGTGGCCTTCTGCTCTCTGTTTCACTTGTTTTTTTGGCCTTCTGCTCTCTGTTTCACTCGTTTTCCCCTTGTTTTTTGTGCCCTTCAGCCCTCTGTTTCACTCATTTTCCTCTTGTTTTTTGTGCCCTTCTGCCCTCTGGTTCCCTCGTTTTTTGTGCCTTTCTGCCCTCTGTTCCACTGGTTTCCCCTTGTTTTTGTGCCCTTCTGCCCTCTGTTTCACTCGTTTTTCCCTTGTTTTTTGTGCCCTTCTGCCCTCTGTTTCCCTAGTTTTTTGTGCCTTTCTGCCCTCTGTTCCACCCATTTTCTCCTTGTTTTTGTGACCTTCTGCCCTCTGTTTCACTCGTTTTCCCCTTGTTTTTTGTGCCCTTCTGCCCTTTTCCCTTGTTTTCTGTGGCCTTCTGCTCTCTGTTTCACTCGTTTTCCCCTTGTTTTGTGCCCTTCTGCCCTCGGTTTCCCTCGTTTTTCGTGCCCTTCTGCCTCTGTTTCCCTCATTTTTTGTGGCCTTCTGCCCTCTGTTTCACTCGTTTTCCCCTTGTTTTTTGTGCCCTTCTGCCCTCTGTTTCCCTCGTTTTTGTGCCCTTCTGCCCCGTTTCCCCCGTTTTTCGTGCCCTTCTGCCCTCTTGTGTCCCTCATTTTTTGTGGCCTTCTGTCCTCTGTTGCACTCGTTTTCCCCTTGTTTTCCGTGCCCTTCTGCCTTCTGTTTCCCTCTTTTTATGTGGCCTTCTGCCCTGTTTCACTCGTTTTCCACTTGTTTTTTGTGCCCTTCTGCCCTCTGTTTCCCTCGTTTTTCGTACCCTTCTGCCCTCTGTTTCCCTTGTTTTTTGTGCCCTTCTGCCCTCTGTTTCCCTCGTTTTTTGTTCGCTTCCGCTCTCTGTTTCACTTGTTTTTTTTGGCCTTCTGCTCTCTGTTTCACTCATTTTCCCCTTGTTTTTTGTGCCCTTCTGCCCTCTGTTTCACTCGTTTTCCCCTTGTTTTTTGTGCCCTTCTGCCCTCTGTTTCCCTCGTTTTTTGTGCCTTTCTGCTTTCTGTTCCACCCGTTTTCCCCTTGTTTTTGTGCCCTTCTGCCCTCTGTTTCACTTGTTTTCCCCTTGTTGTTTGTGCCCTTCTGCCCTCTGTTTCCCTAGTTTTTTGTGCCTTCCTGCCCTCTGTTTCACTCGTTTTCCCCTTGTTTTTTGTGCCCTTCTGCCCTGTTTCCCTTGTTTTCTGTGGCCTGCTCTCTGTTTCACTCGTTTTCCCCTCGTTTTGTGCCCTTCTGCCCTCTGTTTCCCTCGTTTTTTGTAGCCATCTGCCCTGTTTCACTCGTGTTCCACTTGTTTTTCGTGCCTTTCTGCCCTCTGTTTCCCTTGTATTTTGTGGCCTTCTGCTCTCTGTTTCACTCGTTTTCCCCTTGTTTTGTGCCCTTCTGCCCTCTGTTTCCTCCGTTTTTTGTTTGTGCCCTTCTGCACTCTGTTTCCATCATTTTTCGTGCCCTTCTGCCCTCTGTTTCCTTCGTGTTTCGTGCCCTTCGGCCCTGTTTCCCTCGTTTTTGTGCCTTTCTGCCCTCTGTTCCACCCTTTTTCCCCTTGTTTTTGTGGCCTTCTGCCCTGTTTCACTCGTTTTCCCCTTGTTTTTTGTGCCCTTCTGCCCTGTTTCCCTTGTTTTCTGTGGCCTGCTCTCTGTTTCACTCGTTTTCCCCTTGTTTTTTGTGCCCTTCTGCCCTCTGTTTCCCTCGTTTTTTGTGGCCTTCTGCTCTCTGTTTCACTTGTTTTTTTGGCCTTCTGCTCTCTGTTTCACTCGTTTTCCCCTTGTTTTTTGTGCCCTTCAGCCCTCTGTTTCACTCATTTTCCTCTTGTTTTTTGTGCCCTTCTGCCCTCTGGTTCCTTCGTTTTTTGTGCCTTTCTGCCCTCTGTTCCACTGGTTTCCCCCTTGTTTTTGTGCCCTTCTGCCCTCTGTTTCACTCGTTTTTCCCTTGTTTTTTGTGCCCTTCTGCCCTCTGTTTCCCTAGTTTTTTGTGCCTTTCTGCCCTCTGTTCCACCCATTTTCTCCTTGTTTTTGTGACCTTCTGCCCTCTGTTTCACTCGTTTTCCCCTTGTTTTTTGTGCCCTTCTGCCCTTTTTCCCTTGTTTTCTGTGGCCTTCTGCTCTCTGTTTCACTCGTTTTCCCCTTGTTTTGTGCCTTCTGCCCTCGGTTTCCCTCGTTTTTCGTGCCCTTCTGCCTCTGTTTCCCTCGTTTTTTGTGGCCTTCTGCCCTCTGTTTCACTCGTTTTCCCCTTGTTTTTTGTGCCCTTCTGCCCTCTGTTTCCCTCGTTTTTTGTGCCCTTCTGCCCCGTTTCCCCCGTTTTTCGTGCCCTTCTGCCCTCTTGTGTCCCTCGTTTTTTGTGGCCTTCTGTCCTCTGTTGCACTTGTTTTCCCCTTGTTTTCCGTGCCCTTCTGCCTTCTGTTTCCCTCTTTTTATGTGGCCTTCTGCCCTGTTTCACTCGTTTTCCACTTGTTTTTCGTGCCCTTCTGCCCTCTGTTTCCCTCGTTTTTTGTTCGCTTCCGCTCTCTGTTTCACTTGTTTTTTTTGGCCTTCTGCTCTGTTTCACTCATTTTCCCCTTGTTTTTTGTGCCCTTCTGCCCTCTGTTTCACTCGTTTTCCCCTTGTTTTTTGTGCCCTTCTGCCCTCTGTTTCCCTCGTTTTTTGTGCCTTTCTGCTTTCTGTTCCACCCGTTTTCCCCTTGTTTTTGTGCCCTTCTGCCCTCTGTTTCACTTGTTTTCCCCTTGTTGTTTGTGCCCTTCTGCCCTCTGTTTCCCTAGTTTTTTGTGCCTTCCTGCCCTCTGTTTCACTCGTTTTCCCCTTGTTTTTTGTGCCCTTCTGCCCGGTTTCCCTTGTTTTCTGTGGCCTGCTCTCTGTTTCACTCGTTTTCCCCTTGTTTTGTGCCCTTCTGCCCTCTGTTTGCCTCGTTTTTTGTGGCCTTCTGCCCTCTGTTTCACTCGTTTTCCCCTTGTTTTTCGTGCCCTTCTGCCCACTGTTTCCCTTGTTTTTTGTGGCCTTCTGCTCTCTGTTTCACTTGTTTTTTTTGGCCTTCTGCTCTCTGTTTCACTCGTTTTCCCCTTGGTTTTGTTTTTTGTGCCCTTCTGCCCTGTTTCCCTCGTTTTTTGTGCCTTTCTGCCCTCTGTTCCACACGTTTTCCCCTTGTTTTTGTGCCCTTCTGCCCTCTGTTTCACTTGTTTTCCCCTTGTTTTTTTGCCCTTCTGCCCTCTGTTTCCCTCGTATTTTGTGCCTTTCTGCCCTCTGTTCCACCCGTTTTCCCCTTGTTTTTGTGCCCCTTCTGCCCTCTGTTTCACTCGTTTACCCCTTGTTTTTCGTGCCCTTCTGCCCTGTTTCCCTTGTTTTCTGTGGCTTTCTGCTCTATGTTTCACTCTTTCCCCCCTTGTTTTGTGCCCTTCTGCCCTGTTTTCCTCATTTTTCTTGCCCTTCTGCCTCTGTTTCCCTAATTTTTTGTGGCCTTCTGCCCTCTGTTTCACTCATTTTCCCATTGGTTTTTGTGCCCTTCTGCCCTCTGTTTCCCTCGTTTTTTGTGCCTTTCTGCCCTGTTTCCCTAATTTTTCGTGCCCTTCTGCCCTCTGTTTCCGTCGTTTTTTGTGGCCTTCTGTCTTCTGTTGCACACGTTTTCCCCTTGTTTTCTGTACCCTTCTGCCTTCTGTTTCCCTCTTTTTATGTGACCTTCTGCCCTGTTTCACTCGTTTTCCACTTGTTTTTCGTGCCCTTCTGCCCTCTGTTTCCCTCGTTTTTCGTGCCCTTCTGCCCTGTTTTCCTTGTTTTTTGCCTCGTTTTTCGTGCCCTTCTGCCCTGTTTTCCTTGTTTTTTGTGGCCTTCTGCTCTCTGTTTCATTCGTTTTCCCCTTGTTTTTTGTGCCCTTCTGCCCTCTGTTTCCCTAGTTTTTTGTGGCCATCTGCCCTGTTTCACTCGTGTTCCACTTGTTTTTTGTGCCTTTCTGCCCTCTGTTTCCCTTGTATTTTGTGCCCTTCTGCCCTCTGTTTCCCTCGTTTTTTGTTTTAGCCCTTCTGCACTCTGTTTCCATCATTTTTTGTGCCCTTCTGCCCTCTGTTTCCTTCGTGTTTCGTGCCCTTCTGCCCTGTTTCCCTCGTTTTTGTGTCTTTCTGCCCTCTGTTCCACCCGTTTTCCCCTTGTTTTTGTGGCCTTATGCCCTGTTTCACTCGTTTTCCCCTTGTTTTTTGTGCCCTTCTGCCCTGTTTCCCTTGTTTTCTGTGGCCTGCTCTCTGTTTCACTCGTTTTCCCCTGGTTTTGTGCCCTTTTGCCCTCTGTTTACCTCGTTGTTTGTGGCCTTCTGCCCTCTCACTCGTTTTCCCCTTGTTTTTTGTGCCCTTCTGCCCTCTGGTTCCCTCGTTTTTTGTGCCTTTCTGCCCTCTGTTCCACTGGTTTCCCCCTTGTTTTTGTGCCCTTCTGCCCTCTGTTTCACTCGTTTTTCCCTTGTTTTTTGTGCCCTTCTGCCCTCTGTTTCCCTAGTTTTTTGTGCATTTCTGCCCTCTGTTCCACCCATTTTCTCCTTGTTTTTGTGACCTTCTGCCCTCTGTTTCACTCGTTTTCCCCTTGTTTTGTGCCCTTCTGCCCTCGATTTTACTCGTTTTTCGTGCCCTTCTGCCTCTGTTTCCCTCGTTTTTTGTGGCCTTCTGCCCTGTTTCACTCGTTTTCCCCTTGTTTTTTGTGCCCTTCTGCCCTCTGTTTCCCTCGTTTTTTGTGCCCTTCTGCCCCGTTTCCCCCGTTTTTCGTGCCCTTCTGCCCTCTTGTGTCCCTCATTTTTTGTGGCCTTCTGTCCTCTGTTGCACTCGTTTTCCCCTTGTTTTCCGTGCCCTTCTGCCTTCTGTTTCCCTCTTTTTATGTGGCCTTCTGCCCTGTTTCACTCGTTTTCCACTTGTTTTTTGTGCCCTTCTGCCCTCTGTTTCCCTCGTTTTTCGTGCCCTTCTGCCCTCTGTTTCCCTTGTTTTTTGTGCCCATCTGCCCTCTGTTTCCCTCGTTTTTTGTGGCCTTCCGCTCTCTGTTTCACTTGTTTTTTTCGGCCTTCTGCTCTCTATTTCACTCATTTTCCCCTTGTTTTTTGTGCCCTTCTGCCCTCTGTTTCACTCGTTTTCCCCTTGTTTTTTGTGCCTTTCTGCTTTCTGTTCCACCCGTTTCCCCCTTGTTTTTGTGCCCTTCTGCCCTCTGTTTCACTTGTTTTCCCCTTGTTTTTTGTGCCCTTCTGCCCTCTGTTTCCCTCGTTTTTTGTGCCTTTCTGCCCTCTGTTCCACCCGTTTTCCCCTTGTTTTTGTGCCCTTCTGCCCTGTTTCACTTGTTTTCCCCTTGTTTTTTGTGCCCTTCTGCCCTGTTTCCCTCGTTTTTTGAGCCTTTCTGCCCTCTGTTCCACCCGTTTTCCCCTTGTTTTTGTGCCCTTCTGCCCTCTGTTTCACTCGTTTACCCCTTGTTTTTCGTGCCCTTCTGCCCTGTTTCCCCTGTTTTCTGTGGCCTTCTGCTCTCTGTTTCACTCTTTCCCCCCTTGTTTTGTGCCCTTCTGCCCTGTTTCCCTCATTTTTCTTGCCCTTCTGCCTCTGTTTCCCTCATTTTTTGTGGCCTTCTGCCCTGTGTTTCACTCGTTTTCCCCTTGTTTTTGTGCCCTTCTGCCCTTTTCCCCTTGTTTTCTGTGGCCTTCTGCTCTCTGTTTCACTCGTTTTCCCCTTGTTTTGTGCCCTTCTGCCCTCTGTTTCCCTCGTTTTTCGTGCCCTTCTGCCTCTGTTTCCCTCGTTTTTTGTGGCCTTCTGCCCTCTGTTTCACTCGTTTTCCCCTTGTTTTTTGTGCCCTTCTGCCCTCTGTTCCCCTCGTTTTTTGTGCCTTTCTGCCCTGTTTCCCTTGTTTTTTGTGCTCTTCTGCCCTCCGTTTCCCTTGTTTTTTGTGGCCTTCTGTCTTCTGTTGCACACGTTTTCCCCTTGTTTTCTGTGCCCTTCTGTCTTCTGTTTCCCTCTTTTTATGTGACCTTCTGCCCTGTTTCACTCGTTTTCCACTTGTTGTTCGTGCCCTTCTGCCCTCTGTTTCCCTCATTTTTCGTGCCCTTTTGCCCTGTTTTCCTTGTTTTATGTGGCCTTCTGCTCTCTGTTTCACTCGTTTCCCCTTGTTTTTTGTGCCCTTCTGCCCTCTGTTTCCCTCGTTTTTTGTGGCCATCTGCCCTGTTTCACTCGTTTTCCACTTGTTTTTTGTGCCTTTCTGCCCTCTGTTTCCCTTGTATTTTGTGGCCTTCTGCTCTCTGTTTCACTCGTTTTCCCCTTGTTTTGTGCCCTTCTGCCCTCTGTTTCCCTCGTGTTTTGTTTGTGCCCTTCTGCACTCTGTTTTCATCGTTTTTCATGCCCTTCTGCCCTCTGTTTCCCTCGTGTTTCGTGCCCTTCTGCCCTGTTTCCCTCGTTTTTTGTGCCTTTCTGCCCTCTGTTCCACCCATTTTCCCCTTGTTTTTGTGGCCTTCTGCCCTCTGTTTCACTCGTTTACCCCTTGTTTTTCGTGCCCTTCTGCCCTGTTTCCCTTGTTTTCTGTGGCTTTCTGCTCTCTGTTTCACTCTTTCCCCCCTTGTTTTGTGCCCTTCTGCCCTGTTTTCCTCATTTTTCTTGCCCTTCTGCCTCTGTTCCCCTAATTTTTTGTGGCCTTCTGCCCTCTGTTTCACTCATTTTCCCATTGGTTTTTGTGCCCTTCTGCCCTCTGTTTCCCTCGTTTTTTGTGCCTTTCTGCCCTGTTTCCCTAATTTTTCGTGCCCTTCTGCCCTCTGTTTCCGTCGTTTTTTGTGGCCTTCTGTCTTCTGTTGCACACGTTTTCCCCTTGTTTTCTGTACCCTTCTGCCTTCTGTTTCCCTCTTTTTATGTGACCTTCTGCCCTGTTTCACTCGTTTTCCACTTGTTTTTCGTGCCCTTCTGCCCTCTGTTTCCCTCGTTTTTCGTGCCCTTCTGCCCTGTTTTCCTTGTTTTTTGTGGCCTTCTGCTCTCTGTTTCACTCGTTTTCCCCTTGTTTTTTGTGCCCTTCTGCCCTCTGTTTCCCTCGTTTTTTGTGGCCATCTGCCCTGTTTCACTCGTGTTCCACTTGTTTTTTGTGCCTTTCTGCCCTCTGTTTCCCTTGTATTTTGTGGCCTTCTGCTCTCTGTTTCACTCGTATTCCCCTTGTTTTGTGCCCTTCTGCCCTCTGTTTCCCTCGTTTTTTGTTTTAGCCCTTCTGCACTCTGTTTCCATCATTTTTCGTGCCCTTCTGCCCTCTGTTTCCTTCGTGTTTCGTGCCCTTCTGCCCTGTTTCCCTCGTTTTTGTGCCTTTCTGCCCTCTGTTCCACCCGTTTTCCCCTTGTTTTTGTGGCCTTATGCCCTGTTTCACTCGTTTTCCCCTTGTTTTTTGTGCCCTTCTGCCCTGTTTCCCTTATTTTCTGTGGCCTGCTCTCTGTTTCACTCGTTTTCCCCTGGTTTTGTGCCCTTTTGCCCTCTGTTTGCCTCGTTGTTTGTGGCCTTCTGCCCTCTCACTCGTTTTTCCCTTGTTTTTTGTGCCCTTCTGCCCTCTGGTTCCCTCGTTTTTTGTGCCTTTCTGCCCTCTGTTCCACTGGTTTCCCCCTTGTTTTTGTGCCCTTCTGCCCTCTGTTTCACTCGTTTTTCCCTTGTGTTTTTGTGCCCTTCTGCCCCGTTTCCCTAGTTTTTTGTGCATTTCTGCCCTCTGTTCCACCCATTTTGTCCTTGTTTTTGTGACCTTCTGCCCTCTGTTTCACTCGTTTTCCCCTTGTTTTGTGCCCTTCTGCCCTCGATTTTCCTCGTTTTTTGTGCCCTTCTGCCTCTGTTTCCCTCGTTTTTTGTGGCCTTCTGCCCTGTTTCACTCGTTTTCCCCTTGTTTTTTGTGCCCTTCTGCCCTCTGCTTCCCTCGTTTTTTGTGCCCTTCTGCCCCGTTTCCCCCGTTTTTCGTGCCCTTCTGCCCTCTTGTGTCCCTCATTTTTTGTGGCCTTCTGTCCTCTGTTGCACTCGTTTTCCCCTTGTTTTCCGTGCCCTTCTGCCTTCTGTTTCCCTCTTTTTATGTGGCCTTCTGCCCTGTTTCACTCGTTTTCCACTTGTTTTTCGTGCCCTTCTGCCCTCTGTTTCCCTCGTTTTTCGTGCCCTTCTGCCCTCTGTTTCCCTTGTTTTTTGTGCCCATCTGCCCTCTGTTTCCCTCGTTTTTTGTGGCCTTCCGCTCTCTGTTTCACTTGTTTTTTTCGGCCTTCTGCTCTCTATTTCACTCATTTTCCCCTTGTTTTTTGTGCCCTTCTGCCCTCTGTTTCACTCGTTTTCCCCTTGTTTTTTGTGCCTTTCTGCCCTCTGTTTCCCTCGTTTCTTGTGCCTTTCTGCTTTCTGTTCCACCCGTTTCCCCCTTGTTTTTGTGCCCTTCTGCCCTCTGTTTCACTTGTTTTCCCCTTGTTTTTTGTGCCCTTCTGCCCTCTGTTTCCCTCGTTTTTTGTGCCTTTCTGCCCTCTGTTCCACCCGTTTTCCCCTTGTTTTTGTGCCCTTCTGCCCTGTTTCACTTGTTTTCCCCTTGTTTTTTGTGCCCTTCTGCCCTGTTTCCCTCGTTTTTTGTGCCTTTCTGCCCTCTGTTCCACCCGTTTTCCCCTTGTTTTTGTGCCCTTCTGCCCTCTGTTTCACTCGTTTACCCCTTGTTTTTCGTGCCCTTCTGCCCTGTTTCCCTTGTTTTCTGTGGCCTTCTGCTCTCTGTTTCACTCTTTTCCCCCTTGTTTTGTGCCCTTCTGCCCTGTTTCCCTCATTTTTCTTGCCCTTCTGCCTCTGTTTCCCTCATTTTTTGTGGCCTTCTGCCCTGTGTTTCACTCGTTTTCCCCTTGTTTTTTGTGCCCTTCTGCCTTCTGTTCCCCTCGTTTTTTGTGCCTTTCTGCCCTGTTTCCCTTGTTTTTTGTGCTCTTCTGCCCTCTGTTTCCCTTGTTTTTTGTGGCCTTCTGTCTTCTGTTGCACACGTTTTCCCCTTGTTTTCTGTGCCCTTCTGTCTTCTGTTTCCCTCTTTTTATGTGACCTTCTGCCCTGTTTCACTCGTTTTCCACTTGTTGTTCGTGCCCTTCTGCCCTCTGTTTCCCTCATTTTTCGTGCCCTTCTGCCCTGTTTTCCTTGTTTTATGTGGCCTTCTGCTCTCTGTTTCACTCGTTTCCCCTTGTTTTTTGTGCCCTTCTGCCCTCTGTTTCCCTCGTTTTTTGTGGCCATCTGCCCTGTTTCACTCGTTTTCCACTTGTTTTTTGTGCCTTTCTGCCCTCTGTTTCCCTTGTATTTTGTGGCCTTCTGCTCTCTGTTTCACTCGTTTTCCCCTTGTTTTGTGCCCTTCTGCCCTCTGTTTCCCTCGTGTTTTGTTTGTGCCCTTCTGCACTCTGTTTTCATCGTTTTTCATGCCCTTCTGCCCTCTGTTTCCCTCATGTTTCGTGCCCTTCTGCCCTGTTTCCCTCGTTTTTTGTGCCTTTCTGCCCTCTGTTCCACCCATTTTCCCCTTGTTTTTGTGGCCTTCTGCCCACTGTTTCACTCGTTTTCCCCTTGTTTTTTGTGCCCTTCTGCCCTGTTTCCCTGGTTTTCTGTGGCCTGCTCTCTGTTTCACTCGTTTTCCCCTTGTTTTGTGCCCTTTTGAATTCTGTTTGCCTCGTTTTTTGTGGCCTTCTGCCCTCTGTTTCACTCGTTTACCCCTTGTTTTTTGTGCCCTTCTGCCCTCTGTTTCCCTCGTTTTTTGTGGCCTTCTCCTCTCTATTTCACTTGTTTTTTTTGGCCTTCTGCTCTCTGTTTCACTTGTTTTTCCCTTGTTTTTGTGCTTTTCTGCCCTCTGTTCCACCCGTTTTCCCCTAGTTTTTGTGCGCTTCTGCCCTGTTTCACTCGTTTTCCCCTTGTTTTGTGCCCTTCTGCCCTCTGTTTGCCTCGTTTTTTGAGGCCTTCTGCCCTCTGTTTAACTCGTTTTCCCCTTGTTTTTTGTGCCCTTCTGCCCACTGTTTCCCTTGTTTTTTGTGGCCTTCTGCCCTCTGTTTCACTCGTATATTGTGCCTTTCTGCCCTCTGTTCCACCCGTTTTCCCCTTGTTTTTGTGCCCTTCTGCCCTCTGTTTCACTCGTTTACCCCTTGTTTTTCGTGCCCTTCTGCCCTGTTTCCCTTGTTTTCTGTGGCTTTCTGCTCTCTGTTTCACTCTTTTCCCCTTGTTTTGTGCCCTTCTGCCCTGTTTTCCTCATTTTTCTTGCCCTTCTGCCTCTATTTCCCTAATTTTTTGTGGCCTTCTGCCCTCTGTTTCACTCGTTTTCCCATTGCTTTTTGTGCCCTTCTGCCCTCTGTTTCCCTCGTTTTTTGTGCCCTTCTGCCCTCTGTTTCCGTCGTTTTTTGTGGCCTTCTGTCTTCTGTTGCACACGTTTCCCCCTTGTTTTCTGTTCCCTTCTGCCTTCTGTTTCCCTCTTTTTATGTGACCTTCTGCCCTGTTTCCGTCGTTTTTTGTGGCCTTCTGTCTTCTGTTGCACACGTTTTCCCCTTGCTTTTTGTGCCTTTCTGCCCTCTGTTTCCCTCGTTTTTTGTGGCCATCTGCCCTGTTTCACTCGTGTTCCACTTGTTTTTCGTGCCTTTCTGCCCTCTGTTTCCCTTGTATTTTGTGGCCTTCTGCTCTGTTTCACTCGTTTTCCCCTTGTTTTGTGCCCTTCTGCCCTCTGTTTCCCTCGCTTTTTGTTTGTGCCCTTCTGCACTCTGTTTCCATCGTTTTTTGTGCCCTTCTGCCCTCTGTTTCCCTCGTGTTTCGTGCCCTTCTGCCCTGTTTCCCTCGTTTTTGTTCCTTTCTGCCCTCTGTTCCACCCATTTTCCCCTTGTTTTTGTGGCCTTCCGCCCTCTGTTTCACTCATTTTCCCCTTGTTTTTTGTGCCCTTCTGCCCTGTTTCCCTTGTTTTCTGTGGCCTGCTCTCTGTTTCACTCGTTTTCCACTGGTTTTGTGCCCTTTTGCCCTCTGTTTGCTTCGTTTTTTGTGGCCTTCTGCCCTCTGTTTCACTCATTTTCCCTGTTTTTTGTGCCCTTCTGCCCTCTGTTTCCCTCGTTTTTTGTGCCCTTCTGCCCCGTTTCCCCCATTTTTCATGCCCTTCTGCCCTCTTGTGTCCCTCGTTTTTTGTGGCCTTCTGTCCTCTGTTGCACTCGTTTTCCCCCTGCTTTCCGTGCCCTTCTGCCTTCTGTTTCCCTCTTTTTATGTGGCCTTCTGCCCTGTTTCACTCGTTTTCCACTTGTTTTTCGTGCACTTTTGCCCTCTGTTTACCTCGTTTTTCGTGCCCTTCTGCCCTCGGTTTCCCTTGTTTTTTGTGCCCTTCTGCCCTCTGTTTCCCTCGTTTTTTGTGTCCTTCCGCTCTGTTTCACTTGTTTTTTTTGGCCTTCTCTCTGTTTCACTCATTTTCCCCTTGTTTTTTGTGCCCTTCTGCCCTGTTTCACTCGTTTTCCCCTTGTTTTTTGTGCCCTTCTGCCCTCTGTTTCCCTCGTTTTTTGTGCCTTTCTGCTTTCTGTTCCACCCGTTTTCCCCTTGTTTTTGTGCCCTTCTGCCCTCTGTTTCACTTGTTTTGCCCTGGTTTTTTGTGCCCTTCTGCCCTCTGTTTCCCTCGTTTTTTGTGCCTTTCTGCCCTCTGTTCCACCCGTTTTCCCCTTGTTTTTGTGCCCTTCTGCTCTCTGTTTCACTTGTTTTCCCCTTGTTTTTTGTGCCCTTCTGCCCTCTGTTTCCCTCGTTTTTTTGTGCCTTTCTGCCCTCTGTTCCACCCGTTTTCCCCTTGTTTTTGTGCCCTTCTGCCCTCTGTTTCACTCGTTTACCCCTTGTTTTGTGCCCTTCTGCCCTGTTTCCCTCATTTTTCTTGCCCTTCTGCCTCTGTTTCCCTCATTTTTTGTGGCCTTCTGCCCTCTGTTTCACTCGTTTTCCCCTTGTTTTTTGTGCCCTTCTGCCCTCTGTTCCCCTCGTTTTTTGTGGCCATCTGCCCTGTTTCACTCGTGTTCCACTTGTTTTTCGTGCCTTTCTGCCCTCTGTTTCCCTTGTATTTTGTGGCCTTCTGCTCTCTGTTTCACTCGTTTTCCCCTTGTTTTTTGTGTCCTTCTGCCCTCTGTTTCCCTCGTTTTTTGTGCCTTTCTGCCCTGTTTCCCTCGTTTTTCGTGCCCTTCTGCCCTCTGTTTCCGTCGTTTTTTGTGGCCTTCTGTCTTCTGTTGCACACGTTTTCCCCTTGTTTTCTGTACCCTTCTGCCTTCTGTTTCCCTCTTTTTATGTGACCTTCTGCCCTGTTTCACTCGTTTTCCACTTGTTTTTCGTGCCCTTCTGCCCTCTGTTTCCCTCGTTTTTCGTGCCCTTCTGCCCTGTTTTCCTTGTTTTTTGTGGCCTTCTGCTCTCTGTTTCACTCGTTTTCCCCTTGTTTTTTGTGCCCTTCTGCCCTCTGTTTCCCTCGCTTTTTGTTTGTGCCCTTCTGCACTCTGTTTCCATCGTTTTTTGTGCCCTTCTGCCCTCTGTTTCCTCGTGTTTCGTGCCCTTCTGCCCTGTTTCCCTCGTTTTTGTTCCTTTCTGCCCTCTGTTCCACCCATTTTCCCCTTGTTTTTGTGGCCTTCCGCCCTCTGTTTCACTCATTTTCCCCTTGTTTTTTGTGCCCTTCTGCCCTGTTTCCCTCTTTTTATGTGGCCTTCTGCCCTGTTTCACTCGTTTTCCACTTGTTTTTCGTGCACTTTTGACCTCTGTTTACCTCGTTTTTCGTGCCCTTCTGCCCTCGGTTTCCCTTGTTTTTTGTGCCCTTCTGCCCTCTGTTTCCCTCGTTTTTTGTGTCCTTCCGCTCTGTTTCACTTGTTTTTTTTGGCCTTCTGCTCTGTTTCACTCATTTTCCCCTTGTTTTTTGTGCCCTTCTGCCCTGTTTCACTCGTTTTCCCCTTGTTTTTTGTGCCCTTCTGCCCTCTGTTTCCCTCGTTTTTTGTGCCTTTCTGCTTTCTGTTCCACCCGTTTTCCCCTTGTTTTTGTGCCCTTCTGCCCTCTGTTTCACTTGTTTTGCCCTTGTTTTTTGTGCCCTTCTGCCCTCTGTTTCCCTCGTTTTTTGTGCCTTTCTGCCCTCTGTTCCACCCGTTTCCCCCTTGTTTTTGTGCCCTTCTGCTCTCTGTTTCACTTGTTTTCCCCTTGTTTTTTGTGCCCTTCTGCCCTCTGTTTCCCTCGTTTTTTTGTGCCTTTCTGCCCTCTGTTGCACCCGTTTTCCCCTTGTTTTTGTGCCCTTCTGCCCTCTGTTTCACTCGTTTACCCCTTGTTTTGTGCCCTTCTGCCCTGTTTCCCTCATTTTTCTTGCCCTTCTGCCTCTGTTTCCCTCATTTTTTGTGGCCTTCTGCCCTCTGTTTCACTCGTTTTCCCCTTGTTTTTTGTGCCCTTCTGCCCTCTGTTCCCCTCGTTTTTTGTGGCCATCTGCCCTGTTTCACTCGTGTTCCACTTGTTTTTCGTGCCTTTCTGCCCTCTGTTTCCCTTGTATTTTGTGGCCTTCTGCTCTCTGTTTCACTCGTTTTCCCCTTGTTTTTTGTGTCCTTCTGCCCTCTGTTTCCCTCGTTTTTTGTGCCTTTCTGCCCTGTTTCCCTCGTTTTTCGTGCCCTTCTGCCCTCTGTTTCCGTCGTTTTTTGTGGCCTTCTGTCTTCTGTTGCACACGTTTTCCCCTTGTTTTCTGTACCCTTCTGCCTTCTGTTTCCCTCTTTTTATGTGACCTTCTGCCCTGTTTCACTCGTTTTCCACTTGTTTTTCGTGCCCTTCTGCCCTCTGTTTCCCTCGTTTTTCGTGCCCTTCTGCCCTGTTTTCCTTGTTTTTTGTGGCCTTCTGCTCTCTGTTTCACTCGTTTTCCCCTTGTTTTTTGTGTCCTTCTGCCCTCTGTTTCCCTCGTTTTTTGTGCCTTTCTGCCCTGTTTCCCTCGTTTTTCGTGCCCTTCTGCCCTCTGTTTCCGTCGTTTTTTGTGGCCTTCTGTCTTCTGTTGCACACGTTTTCCCCTTGTTTTCTGTACCCTTCTGCCTTCTGTTTCCCTCTTTTTATGTGACCTTCTGCCCTGTTTCACTCGTTTTCCACTTGTTTTTCGTGCCCTTCTGCCCTCTGTTTCCCTCGTTTTTCGTGCCCTTCTGCCCTGTTTTCCTTGTTTTTTGTGGCCTTCTGCTCTCTGTTTCACTCGTTTTCCCCTTGTTTTTTGTGCCCTTCTGCCCTCTGTTTCCCTCGCTTTTTGTTTGTGCCCTTCTGCACTCTGTTTCCATCGTTTTTTGTGCCCTTCTGCCCTCTGTTTCCCTCGTGTTTCGTGCCCTTCTGCCCTGTTTCCCTCGTTTTTGTTCCTTTCTGCCCTCTGTTCCACCCATTTTCCCCTTGTTTTTGTGGCCTTCCGCCCTCTGTTTCACTCATTTTCCCCTTGTTTTTTGTGCCCTTCTGCCCTGTTTCCCTTGTTTTCTGTGGCCTGCTCTCTGTTTCACTCGTTTTCCACTGGTTTTGTGCCCTTTTGCCCTCTGTTTGCCTCGTTTTTTGTGGCCTTCTGCCCTCTGTTTCACTCGTTTTCCCTGTTTTTTGTGCCCTTCTGCCCTCTGTTTCCCTCGTTTTTTGTGCCCTTCTGCCCCGTTTCCCCCGTTTTTCATGCCCTTCTGCCCTCTTGTGTCCCTCGTTTTTTGTGGCCTTCTGTCCTCTGTTGCACTCGTTTTCCCCCTGCTTTCCGTGCCCTTCTGCCTTCTGTTTCCCTCTTTTTATGTGGCCTTCTGCCCTGTTTCACTCGTTTTCCACTTGTTTTTCGTGCACTTTTGACCTCTGTTTACCTCGTTTTTCGTGCCCTTCTGCCCTCGGTTTCCCTTGTTTTTTTGTGCCCTTCTGCCCTCTGTTTCCCTCGTTTTTTGTGTCCTTCCGCTCTGTTTCACTTGTTTTTTTTGGCCTTCTGCTCTGTTTCACTCATTTTCCCCTTGTTTTTTGTGCCCTTCTGCCCTGTTTCACTCGTTTTCCCCTTGTTTTTTGTGCCCTTCTGCCCTCTGTTTCCCTCGTTTTTTGTGCCTTTCTGCTTTCTGTTTTCCCCTTGTTTTTGTGCCCTTCTGCCCTCTGTTTCACTTGTTTTGCCCTTGTTTTTTGTGCCCTTCTGCCCTCTGTTTCCCTCGTTTTTTGTGCCTTTCTGCCCTCTGTTCCACCCGTTTTCCCCTTGTTTTTGTGCCCTTCTGCTCTCTGTTTCACTTGTTTTCCCCTTGTTTTTTGTGCCCTTCTGCCCTCTGTTTCCCTCGTTTTTTTTGTGCCTTTCTGCCCTCTGTTGCACCCGTTTTCCCCTTGTTTTTGTGCCCTTCTGCCCTCTGTTTCACTCGTTTACCCTTGTTTTGTGCCCTTCTGCCCTGTTTCCCTCATTTTTCTTGCCCTTCTGCCTCTGTTTCCCTCATTTTTTGTGGCCTTCTGCCCTCTGTTTCACTCGTTTTCCCCTTGTTTTTTGTGCCCTTCTGCCCTCTGTTCCCCTCATTTTTTGTGGCCATCTGCCCTGTTTCACTCGTGTTCCACTTGTTTTTCGTGCCTTTCTGCCCTCTGTTTCCCTTGTATTTTGTGGCCTTCTGCTCTCTGTTTCACTCGTTTTCCCCTTGTTTTTTGTGTCCTTCTGCCCTCTGTTTCCCTCGTTTTTTGTGCCTTTCTGCCCTGTTTCCCTCGTTTTTCGTGCCCTTCTGCCCTCTGTTTCCGTCGTTTTTTGTGGCCTTCTGTCTTCTGTTGCACACGTTTTCCCCTTGTTTTCTGTACCCTTCTGCCTTCTGTTTCCCTCTTTTTATGTGACCTTCTGCCCTGTTTCACTCGTTTTCCACTTGTTTTTCGTGCCCTTCTGCCCTCTGTTTCCCTCGTTTTTCGCTGCCCTTCTGCCCTGTTTTCCTTGTTTTTTGTGGCCTTCTGCTCTCTGTTTCACTCGTTTTCCCCTTGTTTTTTGTGCCCTTCTGCCCTCTGTTTCCCTCGTTTTTTGTGGCCATCTGCCCTGTTTCACTCGTGTTCCACTTGTTTTTCGTGCCTTTCTGCCCTCTGTTTCCCTTGTATTTTGTGGCCTTCTGCTCTCTGTTTCACTCGTTTTCCCCTTGTTTTGTGCCCTTCTGCCCTCTGTTTCCCTCGTTTTTTGTTTGTGCCCTTCTGCACTCTGTTTCCATCGTTTTTTGTGCCCTTCTGCCCTCTGTTTCCTTCGTGTTTCGTGCCCTTCTGCCCTGTTTCCCTCGTTTTTGTGTCTTTCTGCCCTCTGTTCCACCCGTTTTCCCCTTGTTTTTGTGGCCTTCTGCCCTGTTTCACTCGTTTTCCCCTTGTTTTTTGTGCCCTTCTGCCCTGTTTCCCTTGTTTTCTGTGGCCTGCTCTCTGTTTCACTCGTTTTCCCCTGGTTTTGTGCCCTTTTGCCCTCTGTTTGCCTCATTTTTTGTGGCCTTCTGCCCTCTGTTTCACTCGTTTTCCCTTGTTTTTTGTGCCCTTCTGCCCTCTGTTTCCCTGTTTTTTTTGTGGCCTTCTGCTCTCTGTTTCACTTGTTTTTTTGGCCTTCTGCTCTCTGTTTCACTCGTTTTCCCCTTGTTTTTTGTGCCCTTCAGCCCTCTGTTTCACTCATTTTCCTCTTGTTTTGTGTGCCCTTCTGCCCTCTGGTTCCCTCGTTTTTTGTGCCTTTCTGCCCTCTGTTCCACTGGTTTCCCCTTGTTTTTGTGCCCTTCTGCCCTCTGTTTCACTCGTTTTTCCCTTGTTTTTTGTGCCCTTCTGCCCTCTGTTTCCCTACTTTTTTGTGCCTTTCTGCCCTCTGTTCCACCCATTTTCTCCTTGTTTTTGTGACCTTCTGCCCTCTGTTTCACTCGTTTTCCCCTTGTTTTTTGTGCCCTTCTGCCCTTTTTCCCTTGTTTTCTGTGGCCTTCTGCTCTCTGTTTCACTCGTTTTCCCCTTGTTTTGTGCCCTTCTGCCCTCGGTTTCCCTCGTTTTTCGTGCCCTTCTGCCTCTGTTTCCCTCGTTTTTTGTGGCCTTCTGCCCTCTGTTTCACTCGTTTTCCCCTTGTCTTTTGTGCCCTTCTGCCCTCTGTTTCCCTCGTTTTTTGTGTCCTTCTGCCCCGTTTCCCCCGTTTTTCGTGCCCTTCTGCCCTCTTGTGTCCCTCATTTTTTGTGGCCTTCTGTCCTCTGTTGCACTTGTTTTCCCCTTGTTTTCCGTGCCCTTCTGCCTTCTGTTTCCCTCTTTTTATGTGGCCTTCTGCCCTGTTTCACTCGTTTTCCCCTTGTTTTTTGTGCCCTTCTGCCCTCTGTTTCACTCGTTTTCCCCTTGTTTTTTGTGCCCTTCTGCCCTCTGTTTCCCTCGTTTTTTGTGCCTTTCTGCTTTCTGTTCCACCCGTTTTCCCCTTGTTTTTGTGCCCTTCTGCCCTCTGTTTCACTTGTTTTGCTCTTGTTTTTTGTGCCCTTCTGCCCTCTGTTTCCTTCGTTTTTTGTGCCTTTCTGCCCTCTGTTCCACCCGTTTTCCCCTTGTTTTTGTGCCTAAAATCTTGGCCTCAATGTTGAGGAGGGAGATTGGCCTGTAAGAGTCGTGCCGGTCCGGCGCCCTGCCCGGCTTTAAAAAGACCACGATCTCGGCGTGGCGCCAGTCGGGTGGCAGCTCGCCCCTTGACCGCGCTGCCTCCAGAGCGTTGCGAAAGTGGGGTCCCAGCTGGACGTGGAACTTTTTATAAAATTCGGCAGGATAACCGCTCGGGCCGGGCACCTTTCCAGTGTTCAGTTGGCCAAGAGCCTCCCCAAGTTCCTCGGACGTAAGCGGGGCCTCCAAGGCCGCCCTAGTCTCATCCGGGACCGCCTGTGGAAGCAGGTCGTCCAAGTAAGAGGCAATTTCGTCATCCACCAATGGGTCACGAGGAGCGTATTGTGCCTCGTAGTAGCGGGCGAAGCTAGCCGCCAACAAACCCGGGTCAGTCATGACCGACCCGTCTTCCGCCGTAAGGCCGGGCAGTTCTAGGGGTTGGACGGTCGCCTGGCAAAGCCTATGTAGCATGGTGCAGGACTTATCGCCCCACTGATACACCCTGCTGCGCGTGGCGAGCCACGCCTGTCGGGCCTCCACGTATAGGACCGAGGCATACGTCTGCTGGGCCTGCAGGAGCCGTCGCACGACGCCCTCGTCACCCCCAAGTCGACCACGCTGCTCCAGCTCCTCCACGCGGGCCGCGGCAATCACAATGGCCTCCCGACGCTCCCGCCGAGCGGCCGCACACCAAGTGATATCGATGCCCCGTATCGTGGGCTTCAGCGCCTCCCACACAATAACGGCATCGGCACCCCCCACTAAGTTCTCGCGCCAGAAATGATCGATCGCTTCACGTATATGCTTCACGTACTCCGGCCGCTGCAGCTGCCAGGCGGACATACGCCATCGAAAGGGCTGCCGTTTAGAGGGGAGGGTCACGGTGGCCAGGACAGGGGAGTGATCCGAGAGGCCCCTGGGGAGTATCGCGGCATCCCTGACACGGCCCAGACAGGCACCCGGTACAAACAAATAGTCGAGCCTCGAGAAGGATCCATGCACCGCCGATACATACGTGTAGGCCCGCACTGCGGGATGAAAATGCCGCCACACATCAATCCAGCCCAGACTACGCACAGTCGCACACAACCGGGTGGGAGCAGCCGCGGGGGGGGGGTCGGTCACCACATGCACTCGCCGCAGGCGATCCAGGCCCACATCCATGACCTCATTCCAATCACCCCCCACCATGGTCAGGACCTCGGGGATTTCGTCCCACAGCGCGAACAGCCGCTCAGACAATGCCCATTGCAGGGGGGGAGGGGCGTAAACACTTCCAAAGACCACCGGCTCGGAGCCCAGTAGGCCCTGGATAAACACAAACCTACCCTGAGGATCAATCCATTGCCTCTCATGAACGTAGGCCACCCTACGATGTACCAATATGGCCACCCCCCGTGACCCCCTCACAAAGCCAGCATGGTAAACTTGGTTATAACCGAACCTCTGGAGGCTGAGGGCCTTGGAGCCCAGCATATGAGTCTCCTGGAGCAGGAGTACATCCACCATCTCCCTCTTCCCCCACCGCAGCACAGCCCCACGTTTGATCTTATCTAGGATACCCCGCACATTCCAAGTCACCACCCGCAGAGTTTTCGAAGGAGACATAAGCGCAGTATCAGCCATTGTCATTACACAGTCCAAAGTCCGGCCCTCCCTCCCACCCTGGTGCAACCCGCAAACTGATAATAATCAAAGCCTCAGACATGTGTGGACCCACCCCCCCAGCCCGCAAATGCAGCGCCCCCTTCCCACCCCGGAACCCCCCCAACAAGCGCAACGCCAAAACTCCCCCCCACACCCCACACCCACCACCCCAATACCTCAGGAAACATTGAAGTATCTGTCGCGGCATGGAGAGACCCGGGTCCAAAACAGAGGACCCAGAACCCGCCATACCAATGGATCCCAGTAACCCCACAACGACTCACACATCACCCCCCCAACAACACTCACATCCGTGAGGGTCTGAGGCCCACAAATGGTACCCCCCAAGCCCCACTGCGTCCCCATGATAATAACTGGAGTCTTCACATGGGAACCGACTGGTACAGCAAGGACAGAATGAAACAGTCTCACCAGCCAAAGCAGGGCAGTTCAGTATGCAGCATTCAAAGTGCGTGTAGACCCAGCAATGTTCAGCTGCCCGCGTCGGAGTGCTCCGAGTCCCGGGCACCGCCCGACTGCGACACACTGGCGGAGGCCGATCTCTTCTTGGAACGAGACCTCCGATGGCGGCCCTTCCTGTTCGGGCGATCTGTCCGCTCCGGCGACGATCCCTGGGACCTGCCCGGATCCAGCCCCGGCTGGGCATGGGGCCTGAGTCGCACCGCCTCATCGGTCCAGCGGAACACCTCCTCCGGCGAATCAAAGAAATGGGTCCGAGACTGATAAATGTCTCGCAGGCGAGCCGGATACAGAAGCGAGTACTGGAGCTTGAGGCCCCTTAGCTTAGCCTTGGCGTCCATGAAAGATTGCCTTTGTTGCTGCACCATCTTCGTGTAGTCCGGGAAAATCATGATAGTATGATTCTCGAAGGCGAGTGAGCCCTTGTTCCTCGCCTCCCGAACGATAACATCCCGGTCATGGTAGTTCAGCAGGCGAGCGATAATAGGCCATGGGCGCTCACCCTCCGGAGGCCGCTGGGTCAGGGCCCTGTGTGCCCTCTCGATCACAAAGCACGTAGACAGTGCCCCTTCGGGGAGCCAGCTTTCCAGCCATCCGGTAAGGAACCGCTCCATATTGTCCTTCTCGCAGCGCTCTGGAAAGCCAATGAAGCGGAGGTTGTTGCGCCGCGCGCGCCCTTCTGCATCTTCCACGCGGGCCGCCAATGTCCTTTGGATGCTTTCCACCTCCGCCAGTCGCTTCTTTAGGCCACCAATGTCCGCTTCGGTCTCCGTGATACGGGTCTCAGCCCCAGCGATCCGCTCCGGAGGTCCTGGCGCAGGAGCGTGACATCCGCCCCGACCGCTCCAATCTTGGCATCGAGCATGTCCCGGGGCTGGGTGATGGCCGCTAGTATAGCTGCATTGTCCGGCCCAGGGCCACCGCTGCCACCGGCCGCCCCGGCGCCACCACTCGGCCCGGTGAATTTATCGATGGGGCCATGTTTAGGCGGGCCACCTCCCCTGTCTCTGGTCATGGCACCCGTTAGGCAAGGCGGACACCACCCCCGGACCCTCGGACACTGTCACAAGTCCTGAGCAGGACGGCCCCGATGAGGCCCCAGAGAGGGATGCAGGCCGGCCACCGCGATCGGGCGGCACGAAAATCGAGGTCCCGGCGCCACCCAGGCGGGACAGGCCGCACCCGCACTCGTCCCCACGAGCGGCCGTCCAAGGTACAAAGGGAAGAAGCTGTGGGTCCGTGGTCTGTGGGCAGCCGCCGCAAGCGGGCCAGGCCCGGAGGGGCAGGTCAGATGTCACTACCGTCCGCCCGTCCGTCACCGGCCGCCTCAAGGCTCAAGGACCTCCGTCTCCAGACTGTCGCGGGGCCACACCTCACCGCCTCCGCTCGTTGGGCACACAGGGGGAGAGCCGATGGGTAGGAGCTGATGGCACCGTCCCGATCCTCCAGACGATTGCAGCCAGTGAGAAGAGCCAAGGCCGGCGTAGCGGATGCCACCCGCACCCGCCAGATCGCAGCTGCCGCCAGGCGTCGCGAAACTCAAGGACCCCGGTCTCCGGCCTGCCACCAGGCCGCACGTCGCCGCCGCCTCCCTCCGATCTCAGGAAGGGAAGAAATGCAGGATCGACACACCAAAGTGGATAGGAGACCTCACCAGATCGAAATCAATCACTGGGTACCAACAGTGGGCTCGGGGGTCAGGATAAATGATCGAATTAAGTCCGGGCCGGCGGGAGCTCTACAGGGCTGCGACCGCCATCTTCGCCCGCCAGGCCACGCCCCCCCTTTTCCCCCTTGTTTTGTGCCCTTCTGCCCTGTTTCCCTCATTTTTCTTGCCCTTCTGCCTCTGTTTCCCTCATTTTTTGTGCCCTTCTGCCCTCTGTTCCCCTCGTTTTTTGTGGCCATCGGCCCTGTTTCACTCGTGTTCCACTTGTTTTTCGTGCCTTTCTGCCCTCTGTTTCCCTTGTATTTTGTGGCCTTCTGCTCTCTGTTTCACTCGTTTTCCCCTTGTTTTTTGTGTCCTTCTGCCCTCTGTTTCCCTCGTTTTTTGTGCCTTTCTGCCCTGTTTCCCTCGTTTTTCGTGCCCTTCTGCCCTCTGTTTCCGTCGTTTTTTGTGGCCTTCTGTCTTCTGTTGCATACGTTTTCCCCTTGTTTTCTGTACCCTTCTGCCTTCTGTTTCCCTCTTTCTATGTGACCTTCTGCCCTGTTTCACTCGTTTTCCACTTGTTTTTCGTGCCCTTCTGCCCTCTGTTTCCCTCGTTTTTCGTGCCCTTCTGCCCTGTTTTCCTTGTTTTTTGTGGCCTTCTGCTCTCTGTTTCACTCGTTTTCCCCTTGTTTTTTGTGCCCTTCTGCCCTCTGTTTCCCTCGTTTTTTGTGGCCATCTGCCCTGTTTCACTCGTGTTCCACTTGTTTTTCGTGCCTTTCTGCCCTCTGTTTCCCTTGTATTTTGTGGCCTTCTGCTCTCTGTTTCACTCGTTTTCCCCTTGTTTTGTGCCCTTCTGCACTCTGTTTCCCTCGTTTTTTGTTTGTGCCCTTCTGCACTCTGTTTCCATCGTTTTTCGTGCCCTTCTGCCCTCTGTTTCCTTCGTGTTTCGTGCCCTTCTGCCCTGTTTCCCTCGTTTTTGTGCCTTTCTGCCCTCTGTTCCACCCGTTTTCCCCTTGTTTTTGTGGCCTTCTGTCCTGTTTCACTCGTTTTCCCCTTGTTTTTTGTGCCCTTCTGCCCTGTTTCCCTTGTTTTCTGTGGCCTGCTCTCTGTTTCACTCGTTTTCCCCTGGTTTTGTGCCCTTTTGCCCTCTGTTTGCCTCATTTTTTGTGGCCTTCTGCCCTCTGTTTCACTCGTTTTCCCCTTGTTTTTTGTGCCCTTCTGCCCTCTGTTTCCCTGTTTTTTTGTGGCCTTCTGCTCTCTGTTTCACTTGTTTTTTTGGCCTTCTGCTCTCTGTTTCACTCGTTTTCCCCTTGTTTTTTGTGCCCTTCAGCCCTCTGTTTCACTCATTTTCCTCTTGTTTTTTGTGCCCTTCTGCCCTCTGGTTCCCTCGTTTTTTGTGCCTTTCTGCCCTCTGTTCCACTGGTTTCCCCTTGTTTTTGTGCCCTTCTGCCCTCTGTTTCACTCGTTTTTCCCTTGTTTTTTGTGCCCTTCTGCCCTCTGTTTCCCTAGTTTTTTGTGCCTTTCTGCCCTCTGTTCCACCCATTTTCTCCTTGTTTTTGTGACCTTCTGCCCTCTGTTTCACTCGTTTTCCCCTTGTTTTTTGTGCCCTTCTGCCCTTTTTCCCTTGTTTTCTGTGGCCTTCTGCTCTCTGTTTCACTCGTTTTCCCCTTGTTTTGTGCCCTTCTGCCCTCGGTTTCCCTCGTTTTTCGTGCCCTTCTGCCTCTGTTTCCCTCATTTTTTGTGGCCTTCTGCCCTCTGTTTCACTCGTTTTCCCCTTGTTTTTTGTGCCCTTCTGCCCTCTGTTTCCCTCGTTTTTGTGCCCTTCTGCCCCGTTTCCCCCGTTTTTCGTGCCCTTCTGCCCTCTTGTGTCCCTCATTTTTTGTGGCCTTCTGTCCTCTGTTGCACTCGTTTTCCCCTTGTTTTCCGTGCCCTTCTGCCTTCTGTTTCCCTCTTTTTATGTGGCCTTCTGCCCTGTTTCACTCGTTTTCTACTTGTTTTTTGTGCCCTTCTGCCCTCTGTTTCCCTCGTTTTTCGTACCCTTCTGCCCTCTGTTTCCCTTGTTTTTTGTGCCCTTCTGCCCTCTGTTTCCCTCGTTTTTTGTTCGCTTCCGCTCTCTGTTTCACTTGTTTTTTTTGGCCTTCTGCTCTCTGTTTCACTCATTTTCCCCTTGTTTTTTGTGCCCTTCTGCCCTCTGTTTCACTCGTTTTCCCCTTGTTTTTTGTGCCCTTCTGCCCTCTGTTTCCCTCGTTTTTTGTGCCTTTCTGCTTTCTGTTCCACCCATTTTCCCCTTGTTTTTGTGCCCTTCTGCCCTCTGTTTCACTTGTTTTCCCCTTGTTGTTTGTGCCCTTCTGCCCTCTGTTTCCCTAGTTTTTTGTGCCTTCCTGCCCTCTGTTTCACTCGTTTTCCCCTTGTTTTTTGTGCCCTTCTGCCCTGTTTCCCTTGTTTTCTGTGGCCTGCTCTCTGTTTCACTCGTTTTCCCCTCGTTTTGTGCCCTTCTGCCCTCTGTTTCCCTCGTTTTTTGTAGCCATCTGCCCTGTTTCACTCGTGTTCCACTTGTTTTTCGTGCCTTTCTGCCCTCTGTTTCCCTTGTATTTTGTGGCCTTCTGCTCTCTGTTTCACTCGTTTTCCCCTTGTTTTGTGCCCTTCTGCCCTCTGTTTCCTCCGTTTTTTGTTTGTGCCCTTCTGCACTCTGTTTCCATCGTTTTTCGTGCCCTTCTGCCCTCTGTTTCCTTCGTGTTTCGTGCCCTTCGGCCCTGTTTCCCTCGTTTTTGTGCCTTTCTGCCCTCTGTTCCACCCTTTTTCCCCTTGTTTTTGTGGCCTTCTGCCCTGTTTCACTCGTTTTCCCCTTGTTTTTTGTGCCCTTCTGCCCTGTTTCCCTTGTTTTCTGTGGCCTGCTCTCTGTTTCACTCGTTTTCCCCTGGTTTTGCGCCCTTTTGCCCTCTGTTTGCCTCATTTTTTGTGGCCTTCTGCCCTCTGTTTCACTCGTTTTCCCCTTGTTTTTTGTGCCCTTCTGCCCTCTGTTTCCCTCGTTTTTTGTGGCCTTCTGCTCTCTGTTTCACTTGTTTTTTTGGCCTTCTGCTCTCTGTTTCACTCGTTTTCCCCTTGTTTTTTGTGCCCTTCAGCCCTCTGTTTCACTCATTTTCCTCTTGTTTTTTGTGCCCTTCTGCCCTCTGGTTCCTTCGTTTTTTGTGCCTTTCTGCCCTCTGTTCCACTGGTTTCCCCCTTGTTTTTGTGCCCTTCTGCCCTCTGTTTCACTCGTTTTTCCCTTGTTTTTTGTGCCCTTGTGCCCTCTGTTTCCCTAGTTTTTTGTGCCTTTCTGCCCTCTGTTCCACCCATTTTCTCCTTGTTTTTGTGACCTTCTGCCCTCTGTTTCACTCGTTTTCCCCTTGTTTTTTGTGCCCTTCTGCCCTTTTTCCCTTGTTTTCTGTGGCCTTCTGCTCTCTGTTTCACTCGTTTTCCCCTTGTTTTGTGCCTTCTGCCCTCGGTTTCCCTCGTTTTTCGTGCCCTTCTGCCTCTGTTTCCCTCGTTTTTTGTGGCCTTCTGCCCTCTGTTTCACTCGTTTTCCCCTTGTTTTTTGTGCCCTTCTGCCCTCTGTTTCCCTCGTTTTTTGTGCCCTTCTGCCCCGTTTCCCCCGTTTTTCGTGCCCTTCTGCCCTCTTGTGTCCCTCGTTTTTTGTGGCCTTCTGTCCTCTGTTGCACTTGTTTTCCCCTTGTTTTCCGTGATTGGCCTGTAAGAGTCGTGCCGGTCCGGCGCCCTGCCCGGCTTTAAAAAGACCACGATCTCGGCGTGGCGCCAGTCGGGTGGCAGCTCGCCCCTTGACCGCGCTGCCTCCAGAGCGTTGCGAAAGTGGGGTCCCAGCTGGACGTGGAACTTTTTATAAAATTCGGCAGGATAACCGCTCGGGCCGGGCACCTTTCCAGTGTTCAGTTGGCCAAGAGCCTCCCCAAGTTCCTCGGACGTAAGCGGGGCCTCCAAGGCCGCCCTAGTCTCATCCGGGACCGCCTGTGGAAGCAGGTCGTCCAAGTAAGAGGCAATTTCGTCATCCACCAATGGGTCACGAGGAGCGTATTGTGCCTCGTAGTAGCGGGCGAAGCTAGCCGCCAACAAACCCGGGTCAGTCATGACCGACCCGTCTTCCGCCGTAAGGCCGGGCAGTTCTAGGGGTTGGACGGTCGCCTGGCAAAGCCTATGTAGCATGGTGCAGGACTTATCGCCCCACTGATACACCCTGCTGCGCGTGGCGAGCCACGCCTGTCGGGCCTCCTCGTATAGGACCGAGGCATACGTCTGCTGGGCCTGCAGGAGCCGTCGCACGACGCCCTCGTCACCCCCAAGTCGACCACGCTGCTCCAGCTCCTCCACGCGGGCCGCGGCAATCACAATGGCCTCCCGACGCTCCCGCCGAGCGGCCGCACACCAAGTGATATCGATGCCCCGTATCGTGGGCTTCAGCGCCTCCCACACAATAACGGCATCGGCACCCCCCACTAAGTTCTCGCGCCAGAAATGATCGATCGCTTCACGTATATGCTTCACGTACTCCGGCCGCTGCAGCTGCCAGGCGGACATACGCCATCGAAAGGGCTGCCGTTTAGAGGGGAGGGTCACGGTGGCCAGGACAGGGGAGTGATCCGAGAGGCCCCTGGGGAGTATCGCGGCATCCCTGACACGGCCCAGACAGGCACCCGGTACAAACAAATAGTCGAGCCTCGAGAAGGATCCATGCACCGCCGATACATACGTGTAGGCCCGCACTGCGGGATGAAAATGCCGCCACACATCAATCCAGCCCAGACTACGCACAGTCGCACACAACCGGGTGGGAGCAGCCGCGGGGGGGGGGTCGGTCACCACATGCACTCGCCGCAGGCGATCCAGGCCCACATCCATGACCTCATTCCAATCACCCCCCACCATGGTCAGGACCTCGGGGATTTCGTCCCACAGCGCGAACAGCCGCTCAGACAATGCCCATTGCAGGGGGGGAGGGGCGTAAACACTTCCAAAGACCACCGGCTCGGAGCCCAGTAGGCCCTGGATAAACACAAACCTACCCTGAGGATCAATCCATTGCCTCTCATGAACGTAGGCCACCCTACGATGTACCAATATGGCCACCCCCCGTGACCCCCTCACAAAGCCAGCATGGTAAACTTGGTTATAACCGAACCTCTGGAGGCTGAGGGCCTTGGAGCCCAGCATATGAGTCTCCTGGAGCAGGAGTACATCCACCATCTCCCTCTTCCCCCACCGCAGCACAGCCCCACGTTTGATCTTATCTAGGATACCCCGCACATTCCAAGTCACCACCCGCAGAGTTTTCGAAGGAGACATAAGCGCAGTATCAGCCATTGTCATTACACAGTCCAAAGTCCGGCCCTCCCTCCCACCCTGGTGCAACCCGCAAACTGATAATAATCAAAGCCTCAGACATGTGTGGACCCACCCCCCCAGCCCGCAAATGCAGCGCCCCCTTCCCACCCCGGAACCCCCCCAACAAGCGCAACGCCAAAACTCCCCCCCACACCCCACACCCACCACCCCAATACCTCAGGAAACATTGAAGTATCTGTCGCGGCATGGAGAGACCCGGGTCCAAAACAGAGGACCCAGAACCCGCCATACCAATGGATCCCAGTAACCCCACAACGACTCACACATCACCCCCCCAACAACACTCACATCCGTGAGGGTCTGAGGCCCACAAATGGTACCCCCCAAGCCCCACTGCGTCCCCATGATAATAACTGGAGTCTTCACATGGGAACCGACTGGTACAGCAAGGACAGAATGAAACAGTCTCACCAGCCAAAGCAGGGCAGTTCAGTATGCAGCATTCAAAGTGCGTGTAGACCCAGCAATGTTCAGCTGCCCGCGTCGGAGTGCTCCGAGTCCCGGGCACCGCCCGACTGCGACACACTGGCGGAGGCCGATCTCTTCTTGGAACGAGACCTCCGATGGCGGCCCTTCCTGTTCGGGCGATCTGTCCGCTCCGGCGACGATCCCTGGGACCTGCCCGGATCCAGCCCCGGCTGGGCATGGGGCCTGAGTCGCACCGCCTCATCGGTCCAGCGGAACACCTCCTCCGGCGAATCAAAGAAATGGGTCCGAGACTGATAAATGTCTCGCAGGCGAGCCGGATACAGAAGTGAGTACTGGAGCTTGAGGCCCCTTAGCTTAGCCTTGGCGTCCATGAAAGATTGCCTTTGTTGCTGCACCATCTTCGTGTAGTCCGGGAAAATCATGATAGTATGATTCTCGAAGGCGAGTGAGCCCTTGTTCCTCGCCTCCCGAACGATAACATCCCGGTCATGGTAGTTCAGCAGGCGAGCGATAATAGGCCATGGGCGCTCACCCTCCGGAGGCCGCTGGGTCAGGGCCCTGTGTGCCCTCTCGATCACAAAGCACGTAGACAGTGCCCCTTCGGGGAGCCAGCTTTCCAGCCATCCGGTAAGGAACCGCTCCATATTGTCCTTCTCGCAGCGCTCTGGAAAGCCAATGAAGCGGAGGTTGTTGCGCCGCGCGCGCCCTTCTGCATCTTCCACGCGGGCCGCCAATGTCCTTTGGATGCTTTCCACCTCCGCCAGTCGCTTCTTTAGGCCACCAATGTCCGCTTCGGTCTCCGTGATACGGGTCTCAGCCCCAGCGATCCGCTCCGGAGGTCCTGGCGCAGGAGCGTGACATCCGCCCCGACCGCTCCAATCTTGGCATCGAGCATGTCCCGGGGCTGGGTGATGGCCGCTAGTATAGCTGCATTGTCCGGCCCAGGGCCACCGCTGCCACCGGCCGCCCCGGCGCCACCACTCGGCCCGGTGAATTTATCGATGGGGCCATGTTTAGGCGGGCCACCTCCCCTGTCTCTGGTCATGGCACCCGTTAGGCAAGGCGGACACCACCCCCGGACCCTCGGACACTGTCACAAGTCCTGAGCAGGACGGCCCCGATGAGGCCCCAGAGAGGGATGCAGGCCGGCCACCGCGATCGGGCGGCACGAAAATCGAGGTCCCGGCGCCACCCAGGCGGGACAGGCCGCACCCGCACTCGTCCCCACGAGCGGCCGTCCAAGGTACAAAGGGAAGAAGCTGTGGGTCCGTGGTCTGTGGGCAGCCGCCGCAAGCGGGCCAGGCCCGGAGGGGCAGGTCAGATGTCACTACCGTCCGCCCGTCCGTCACCGGCCGCCTCAAGGCTCAAGGACCTCCGTCTCCAGACTGTCGCGGGGCCACACCTCACCGCCTCCGCTCGTTGGGCACACAGGGGGAGAGCCGATGGGTAGGAGCTGATGGCACCGTCCCGATCCTCCAGACGATTGCAGCCAGTGAGAAGAGCCAAGGCCGGCGTAGCGGATGCCACCCGCACCCGCCAGATCGCAGCTGCCGCCAGGCGTCGCGAAACTCAAGGACCCCGGTCTCCGGCCTGCCACCAGGCCGCACGTCGCCGCCGCCTCCCTCCGATCTCAGGAAGGGAAGAAATGCAGGATCGACACACCAAAGTGGATAGGAGACCTCACCAGATCGAAATCAATCACTGGGTACCAACAGTGGGCTCGGGGGTCAGGATAAATGATCGAATTAAGTCCGGGCCGGCGGGAGCTCTACAGGGCTGCGACCGCCATCTTCGCCCGCCAGGCCACGCCCCCCCTTTTCCCCCTTGTTTTGTGCCCTTCTGCCCTGTTTCCCTCATTTTTCTTGCCCTTCTGCCTCTGTTTCCCTCATTTTTTGTGCCCTTCTGCCCTCTGTTCCCCTCGTTTTTTGTGGCCATCGGCCCTGTTTCACTCGTGTTCCACTTGTTTTTCGTGCCTTTCTGCCCTCTGTTTCCCTTGTATTTTGTGGCCTTCTGCTCTCTGTTTCACTCGTTTTCCCCTTGTTTTTTGTGTCCTTCTGCCCTCTGTTTCCCTCGTTTTTTGTGCCTTTCTGCCCTGTTTCCCTCGTTTTTCGTGCCCTTCTGCCCTCTGTTTCCGTCGTTTTTTGTGGCCTTCTGTCTTCTGTTGCATACGTTTTCCCCTTGTTTTCTGTACCCTTCTGCCTTCTGTTTCCCTCTTTCTATGTGACCTTCTGCCCTGTTTCACTCGTTTTCCACTTGTTTTTCGTGCCCTTCTGCCCTCTGTTTCCCTCGTTTTTCGTGCCCTTCTGCCCTGTTTTCCTTGTTTTTTGTGGCCTTCTGCTCTCTGTTTCACTCGTTTTCCCCTTGTTTTTTGTGCCCTTCTGCCCTCTGTTTCCCTCGTTTTTTGTGGCCATCTGCCCTGTTTCACTCGTGTTCCACTTGTTTTTCGTGCCTTTCTGCCCTCTGTTTCCCTTGTATTTTGTGGCCTTCTGCTCTCTGTTTCACTCGTTTTCCCCTTGTTTTGTGCCCTTCTGCACTCTGTTTCCCTCGTTTTTTGTTTGTGCCCTTCTGCACTCTGTTTCCATCGTTTTTCGTGCCCTTCTGCCCTCTGTTTCCTTCGTGTTTCGTGCCCTTCTGCCCTGTTTCCCTCGTTTTTGTGCCTTTCTGCCCTCTGTTCCACCCGTTTTCCCCTTGTTTTTGTGGCCTTCTGTCCTGTTTCACTCGTTTTCCCCTTGTTTTTTGTGCCCTTCTGCCCTGTTTCCCTTGTTTTCTGTGGCCTGCTCTCTGTTTCACTCGTTTTCCCCTGGTTTTGTGCCCTTTTGCCCTCTGTTTGCCTCATTTTTTGTGGCCTTCTGCCCTCTGTTTCACTCGTTTTCCCCTTGTTTTTTGTGCCCTTCTGCCCTCTGTTTCCCTGTTTTTTTGTGGCCTTCTGCTCTCTGTTTCACTTGTTTTTTTGGCCTTCTGCTCTCTGTTTCACTCGTTTTCCCCTTGTTTTTTGTGCCCTTCAGCCCTCTGTTTCACTCATTTTCCTCTTGTTTTTTGTGCCCTTCTGCCCTCTGGTTCCCTCGTTTTTTGTGCCTTTCTGCCCTCTGTTCCACTGGTTTCCCCTTGTTTTTGTGCCCTTCTGCCCTCTGTTTCACTCGTTTTTCCCTTGTTTTTTGTGCCCTTCTGCCCTCTGTTTCCCTAGTTTTTTGTGCCTTTCTGCCCTCTGTTCCACCCATTTTCTCCTTGTTTTTGTGACCTTCTGCCCTCTGTTTCACTCGTTTTCCCCTTGTTTTTTGTGCCCTTCTGCCCTTTTTCCCTTGTTTTCTGTGGCCTTCTGCTCTCTGTTTCACTCGTTTTCCCCTTGTTTTGTGCCCTTCTGCCCTCGGTTTCCCTCGTTTTTCGTGCCCTTCTGCCTCTGTTTCCCTCATTTTTGTGGCCTTCTGCCCTCTGTTTCACTCGTTTTCCCCTTGTTTTTTGTGCCCTTCTGCCCTCTGTTTCCCTCGTTTTTGTGCCCTTCTGCCCCGTTTCCCCCGTTTTTCGTGCCCTTCTGCCCTCTTGTGTCCCTCATTTTTTGTGGCCTTCTGTCCTCTGTTGCACTCGTTTTCCCCTTGTTTTCCGTGCCCTTCTGCCTTCTGTTTCCCTCTTTTTATGTGGCCTTCTGCCCTGTTTCACTCGTTTTCCACTTGTTTTTTGTGCCCTTCTGCCCTCTGTTTCCCTCGTTTTTCGTACCCTTCTGCCCTCTGTTTCCCTTGTTTTTTGTGCCCTTCTGCCCTCTGTTTCCCTCGTTTTTTGTTCGCTTCCGCTCTCTGTTTCACTTGTTTTTTTTGGCCTTCTGCTCTCTGTTTCACTCATTTTCCCCTTGTTTTTTGTGCCCTTCTGCCCTCTGTTTCACTCGTTTTCCCCTTGTTTTTTGTGCCCTTCTGCCCTCTGTTTCCCTCGTTTTTTGTGCCTTTCTGCTTTCTGTTCCACCCGTTTTCCCCTTGTTTTTGTGCCCTTCTGCCCTCTGTTTCACTTGTTTTCCCCTTGTTGTTTGTGCCCTTCTGCCCTCTGTTTCCCTAGTTTTTTGTGCCTTCCTGCCCTCTGTTTCACTCGTTTTCCCCTTGTTTTTTGTGCCCTTCTGCCCTGTTTCCCTTGCTTTCTGTGGCCTGCTCTCTGTTTCACTCGTTTTCCCCTCGTTTTGTGCCCTTCTGCCCTCTGTTTCCCTCGTTTTTTGTAGCCATCTGCCCTGTTTCACTCGTGTTCCACTTGTTTTTCGTGCCTTTCTGCCCTCTGTTTCCCTTGTATTTTGTGGCCTTCTGCTCTCTGTTTCACTCGTTTTCCCCTTGTTTTGTGCCCTTCTGCCCTCTGTTTCCTCCGTTTTTTGTTTGTGCCCTTCTGCACTCTGTTTCCATCGTTTTTCGTGCCCTTCTGCCCTCTGTTTCCTTCGTGTTTCGTGCCCTTCGGCCCTGTTTCCCTCGTTTTTGTGCCTTTCTGCCCTCTGTTCCACCCTTTTTCCCCTTGTTTTTGTGGCCTTCTGCCCTGTTTCACTCGTTTTCCCCTTGTTTTTTGTGCCCTTCTGCCCTGTTTCCCTTGTTTTCTGTGGCCTGCTCTCTGTTTCACTCGTTTTCCCCTGGTTTTGCGCCCTTTTGCCCTCTGTTTGCCTCATTTTTTGTGGCCTTCTGCCCTCTGTTTCACTCGTTTTCCCCTTGTTTTTTGTGCCCTTCTGCCCTCTGTTTCCCTCGTTTTTTGTGGCCTTCTGCTCTCTGTTTCACTTGTTTTTTTGGCCTTCTGCTCTCTGTTTCACTCGTTTTCCCCTTGTTTTTTGTGCCCTTCAGCCCTCTGTTTCACTCATTTTCCTCTTGTTTTTTGTGCCCTTCTGCCCTCTGGTTCCTTCGTTTTTTGTGCCTTTCTGCCCTCTGTTCCACTGGTTTCCCCCTTGTTTTTGTGCCCTTCTGCCCTCTGTTTCACTCGTTTTTCCCTTGTTTTTTGTGCCCTTGTGCCCTCTGTTTCCCTAGTTTTTTGTGCCTTTCTGCCCTCTGTTCCACCCATTTTCTCCTTGTTTTTGTGACCTTCTGCCCTCTGTTTCACTCGTTTTCCCTTGTTTTTTGTGCCCTTCTGCCCTTTTTCCCTTGTTTTCTGTGGCCTTCTGCTCTCTGTTTTCACTCGTTTTCCCCTTGTTTTGTGCCTTCTGCCCTCGGTTTCCCTCGTTTTTCGTGCCCTTCTGCCTCTGTTTCCCTCGTTTTTTGTGGCCTTCTGCCCTCTGTTTCACTCGTTTTCCCCTTGTTTTTTGTGCCCTTCTGCCCTCTGTTTCCCTCGTTTTTTGTGCCCTTCTGCCCCGTTTCCCCCGTTTTTCGTGCCCTTCTGCCCTCTTGTGTCCCTCGTTTTTTGTGGCCTTCTGTCCTCTGTTGCACTTGTTTTCCCCTTGTTTTCCGTGATTGGCCTGTAAGAGTCGTGCCGGTCCGGCGCCCTGCCCGGCTTTAAAAAGACCACGATCTCGGCGTGGCGCCAGTCGGGTGGCAGCTCGCCCCTTGACCGCGCTGCCTCCAGAGCGTTGCGAAAGTGGGGTCCCAGCTGGACGTGGAACTTTTTATAAAATTCGGCAGGATAACCGCTCGGGCCGGGCACCTTTCCAGTGTTCAGTTGGCCAAGAGCCTCCCCAAGTTCCTCGGACGTAAGCGGGGCCTCCAAGGCCGCCCTAGTCTCATCCGGGACCGCCTGTGGAAGCAGGTCGTCCAAGTAAGAGGCAATTTTGTCATCCACCAATGGGTCACGAGGAGCGTATTGTGCCTCGTAGTAGCGGGCGAAGCTAGCCGCCAACAAACCCGGGTCAGTCATGACCGACCCGTCTTCCGCCGTAAGGCCGGGCAGTTCTAGGGGTTGGACGGTCGCCTGGCAAAGCCTATGTAGCATGGTGCAGGACTTATCGCCCCACTGATACACCCTGCTGCGCGTGGCGAGCCACGCCTGTCGGGCCTCCTCGTATAGGACCGAGGCATACGTCTGCTGGGCCTGCAGGAGCCGTCGCACGACGCCCTCGTCACCCCCAAGTCGACCACGCTGCTCCAGCTCCTCCACGCGGGCCGCGGCAATCACAATGGCCTCCCGACGCTCCCGCCGAGCGGCCGCACACCAAGTGATATCGATGCCCCGTATCGTGGGCTTCAGCGCCTCCCACACAATAACGGCATCGGCACCCCCCACTAAGTTCTCGCGCCAGAAATGATCGATCGCTTCACGTATATGCTTCACGTACTCCGGCCGCTGCAGCTGCCAGGCGGACATACGCCATCGAAAGGGCTGCCGTTTAGAGGGGAGGGTCACGGTGGCCAGGACAGGGGAGTGATCCGAGAGGCCCCTGGGGAGTATCGCGGCATCCCTGACACGGCCCAGACAGGCACCCGGTACAAACAAATAGTCGAGCCTCGAGAAGGATCCATGCACCGCCGATACATACGTGTAGGCCCGCACTGCGGGATGAAAATGCCGCCACACATCAATCCAGCCCAGACTACGCACAGTCGCACACAACCGGGTGGGAGCAGCCGCGGGGGGGGGGGGGGTCGGTCACCACATGCACTCGCCGCAGGCGATCCAGGCCCACATCCATGACCTCATTCCAATCACCCCCCACCATGGTCAGGACCTCGGGGATTTCGTCCCACAGCGCGAACAGCCGCTCAGACAATGCCCATTGCAGGGGGGGAGGGGCGTAAACACTTCCAAAGACCACCGGCTCGGAGCCCAGTAGGCCCTGGATAAACACAAACCTACCCTGAGGATCAATCCATTGCCTCTCATGAACGTAGGCCACCCTACGATGTACCAATATGGCCACCCCCCGTGACCCCCTCACAAAGCCAGCATGGTAAACTTGGTTATAACCGAACCTCTGGAGGCTGAGGGCCTTGGAGCCCAGCATATGAGTCTCCTGGAGCAGGAGTACATCCACCATCTCCCTCTTCCCCCACCGCAGCACAGCCCCACGTTTGATCTTATCTAGGATACCCCGCACATTCCAAGTCACCACCCGCAGAGTTTTCGAAGGAGACATAAGCGCAGTATCAGCCATTGTCATTACACAGTCCAAAGTCCGGCCCTCCCTCCCACCCTGGTGCAACCCGCAAACTGATAATAATCAAAGCCTCAGACATGTGTGGACCCACCCCCCCAGCCCGCAAATGCAGCGCCCCCTTCCCACCCCGGAACCCCCCCAACAAGCGCAACGCCAAAACTCCCCCCCACACCCCACACCCACCACCCCAATACCTCAGGAAACATTGAAGTATCTGTCGCGGCATGGAGAGACCCGGGTCCAAAACAGAGGACCCAGAACCCGCCATACCAATGGATCCCAGTAACCCCACAACGACTCACACATCACCCCCCCAACAACACTCACATCCGTGAGGGTCTGAGGCCCACAAATGGTACCCCCCAAGCCCCACTGCGTCCCCATGATAATAACTGGAGTCTTCACATGGGAACCGACTGGTACAGCAAGGACAGAATGAAACAGTCTCACCAGCCAAAGCAGGGCAGTTCAGTATGCAGCATTCAAAGTGCGTGTAGACCCAGCAATGTTCAGCTGCCCGCGTCGGAGTGCTCCGAGTCCCGGGCACCGCCCGACTGCGACACACTGGCGGAGGCCGATCTCTTCTTGGAACGAGACCTCCGATGGCGGCCCTTCCTGTTCGGGCGATCTGTCCGCTCCGGCGACGATCCCTGGGACCTGCCCGGATCCAGCCCCGGCTGGGCATGGGGCCTGAGTCGCACCGCCTCATCGGTCCAGCGGAACACCTCCTCCGGCGAATCAAAGAAATGGGTCCGAGACTGATAAATGTCTCGCAGGCGAGCCGGATACAGAAGCGAGTACTGGAGCTTGAGGCCCCTTAGCTTAGCCTTGGCGTCCATGAAAGATTGCCTTTGTTGCTGCACCATCTTCGTGTAGTCCGGGAAAATCATGATAGTATGATTCTCGAAGGCGAGTGAGCCCTTGTTCCTCGCCTCCCGAACGATAACATCCCGGTCATGGTAGTTCAGCAGGCGAGCGATAATAGGCCATGGGCGCTCACCCTCCGGAGGCCGCTGGGTCAGGGCCCTGTGTGCCCTCTCGATCACAAAGCACGTAGACAGTGCCCCTTCGGGGAGCCAGCTTTCCAGCCATCCGGTAAGGAACCGCTCCATATTGTCCTTCTCGCAGCGCTCTGGAAAGCCAATGAAGCGGAGGTTGTTGCGCCGCGCGCGCCCTTCTGCATCTTCCACGCGGGCCGCCAATGTCCTTTGGATGCTTTCCACCTCCGCCAGTCGCTTCTTTAGGCCACCAATGTCCGCTTCGGTCTCCGTGATACGGGTCTCAGCCCCAGCGATCCGCTCCGGAGGTCCTGGCGCAGGAGCGTGACATCCGCCCCGACCGCTCCAATCTTGGCATCGAGCATGTCCCGGGGCTGGGTGATGGCCGCTAGTATAGCTGCATTGTCCGGCCCAGGGCCACCGCTGCCACCGGCCGCCCCGGCGCCACCACTCGGCCCGGTGAATTTATCGATGGGGCCATGTTTAGGCGGGCCACCTCCCCTGTCTCTGGTCATGGCACCCGTTAGGCAAGGCGGACACCACCCCCGGACCCTCGGACACTGTCACAAGTCCTGAGCAGGACGGCCCCGATGAGGCCCCAGAGAGGGATGCAGGCCGGCCACCGCGATCGGGCGGCACGAAAATCGAGGTCCCGGCGCCACCCAGGCGGGACAGGCCGCACCCGCACTCGTCCCCACGAGCGGCCGTCCAAGGTACAAAGGGAAGAAGCTGTGGGTCCGTGGTCTGTGGGCAGCCGCCGCAAGCGGGCCAGGCCCGGAGGGGCAGGTCAGATGTCACTACCGTCCGCCCGTCCGTCACCGGCCGCCTCAAGGCTCAAGGACCTCCGTCTCCAGACTGTCGCGGGGCCACACCTCACCGCCTCCGCTCGTTGGGCACACAGGGGGAGAGCCGATGGGTAGGAGCTGATGGCACCGTCCCGATCCTCCAGACGATTGCAGCCAGTGAGAAGAGCCAAGGCCGGCGTAGCGGATGCCACCCGCACCCGCCAGATCGCAGCTGCCGCCAGGCGTCGCGAAACTCAAGGACCCCGGTCTCCGGCCTGCCACCAGGCCGCACGTCGCCGCCGCCTCCCTCCGATCTCAGGAAGGGAAGAAATGCAGGATCGACACACCAAAGTGGATAGGAGACCTCACCAGATCGAAATCAATCACTGGGTACCAACAGTGGGCTCGGGGGTCAGGATAAATGATCGAATTAAGTCCGGGCCGGCGGGAGCTCTACAGGGCTGCGACCGCCATCTTCGCCCGCCAGGCCACGCCCCCCCTTTTCCCCCTTGTTTTGTGCCCTTCTGCCCTGTTTCCCTCATTTTTCTTGCCCTTCTGCCTCTGTTTCCCTCATTTTTTGTGCCCTTCTGCCCTCTGTTCCCCTCGTTTTTTGTGGCCATCGGCCCTGTTTCACTCGTGTTCCACTTGTTTTTCGTGCCTTTCTGCCCTCTGTTTCCCTTGTATTTTGTGGCCTTCTGCTCTCTGTTTCACTCGTTTTCCCCTTGTTTTTTGTGTCCTTCTGCCCTCTGTTTCCCTCGTTTTTTGTGCCTTTCTGCCCTGTTTCCCTCGTTTTTCGTGCCCTTCTGCCCTCTGTTTCCGTCGTTTTTTGTGGCCTTCTGTCTTCTGTTGCATACGTTTTCCCCTTGTTTTCTGTACCCTTCTGCCTTCTGTTTCCCTCTTTCTATGTGACCTTCTGCCCTGTTTCACTCGTTTTCCACTTGTTTTTCGTGCCCTTCTGCCCTCTGTTTCCCTCGTTTTTCGTGCCCTTCTGCCCTGTTTTCCTTGTTTTTTGTGGCCTTCTGCTCTCTGTTTCACTCGTTTTCCCCTTGTTTTTTGTGCCCTTCTGCCCTCTGTTTCCCTCGTTTTTTGTGGCCATCTGCCCTGTTTCACTCGTGTTCCACTTGTTTTTCGTGCCTTTCTGCCCTCTGTTTCCCTTGTATTTTGTGGCCTTCTGCTCTCTGTTTCACTCGTTTTCCCCTTGTTTTGTGCCCTTCTGCACTCTGTTTCCCTCGTTTTTTGTTTGTGCCCTTCTGCACTCTGTTTCCATCGTTTTTCGTGCCCTTCTGCCCTCTGTTTCCTTCGTGTTTTGTGCCCTTCTGCCCTGTTTCCCTCGTTTTTGTGCCTTTCTGCCCTCTGTTCCACCCGTTTTCCCCTTGTTTTTGTGGCCTTCTGTCCTGTTTCACTCGTTTTCCCCTTGTTTTTTGTGCCCTTCTGCCCTGTTTCCCTTGTTTTCTGTGGCCTGCTCTCTGTTTCACTCGTTTTCCCCTGGTTTTGTGCCCTTTTGCCCTCTGTTTGCCTCATTTTTTGTGGCCTTCTGCCCTCTGTTTCACTCGTTTTCCCCTTGTTTTTTGTGCCCTTCTGCCCTCTGTTTCCCTGTTTTTTTGTGGCCTTCTGCTCTCTGTTTCACTTGTTTTTTTGGCCTTCTGCTCTCTGTTTCACTCGTTTTCCCCTTGTTTTTTGTGCCCTTCAGCCCTCTGTTTCACTCATTTTCCTCTTGTTTTTTGTGCCCTTCTGCCCTCTGGTTCCCTCGTTTTTTGTGCCTTTCTGCCCTCTGTTCCACTGGTTTCCCCTTGTTTTTGTGCCCTTCTGCCCTCTGTTTCACTCGTTTTTCCCTTGTTTTTTGTGCCCTTCTGCCCTCTGTTTCCCTAGTTTTTTGTGCCTTTCTGCCCTCTGTTCCACCCATTTTCTCCTTGTTTTTGTGACCTTCTGCCCTCTGTTTCACTCGTTTTCCCCTTGTTTTTTGTGCCCTTCTGCCCTTTTTCCCTTGTTTTCTGTGGCCTTCTGCTCTCTGTTTCACTCGTTTTCCCCTTGTTTTGTGCCCTTCTGCCCTCGGTTTCCCTCGTTTTTCGTGCCCTTCTGCCTCTGTTTCCCTCATTTTTTGTGGCCTTCTGCCCTCTGTTTCACTCGTTTTCCCCTTGTTTTTTGTGCCCTTCTGCCCTCTGTTTCCCTCGTTTTTGTGCCCTTCTGCCCCGTTTCCCCCGTTTTTCGTGCCCTTCTGCCCTCTTGTGTCCCTCATTTTTTGTGGCCTTCTGTCCTCTGTTGCACTCGTTTTCCCCTTGTTTTCCGTGCCCTTCTGCCTTCTGTTTCCCTCTTTTTATGTGGCCTTCTGCCCTGTTTCACTCGTTTTCCACTTGTTTTTTGTGCCCTTCTGCCCTCTGTTTCCCTCGTTTTTCGTACCCTTCTGCCCTCTGTTTCCCTTGTTTTTTGTGCCCTTCTGCCCTCTGTTTCCCTCGTTTTTTGTTCGCTTCCGCTCTCTGTTTCACTTGTTTTTTTTGGCCTTCTGCTCTCTGTTTCACTCATTTTCCCCTTGTTTTTTGTGCCCTTCTGCCCTCTGTTTCACTCGTTTTCCCCTTGTTTTTTGTGCCCTTCTGCCCTCTGTTTCCCTCGTTTTTTGTGCCTTTCTGCTTTCTGTTCCACCCGTTTTCCCCTTGTTTTTGTGCCCTTCTGCCCTCTGTTTCACTTGTTTTCCCCTTGTTGTTTGTGCCCTTCTGCCCTCTGTTTCCCTAGTTTTTTGTGCCTTCCTGCCCTCTGTTTCACTCGTTTTCCCCTTGTTTTTTGTGCCCTGTTTCCCTTGTTTTCTGTGGCCTGCTCTCTGTTTCACTCGTTTTCCCCTCGTTTTGTGCCCTTCTGCCCTCTGTTTCCCTCGTTTTTTGTAGCCATCTGCCCTGTTTCACTCGTGTTCCACTTGTTTTTCGTGCCTTTCTGCCCTCTGTTTCCCTTGTATTTTGTGGCCTTCTGCTCTCTGTTTCACTCGTTTTCCCCTTGTTTTGTGCCCTTCTGCCCTCTGTTTCCTCCGTTTTTTGTTTGTGCCCTTCTGCACTCTGTTTCCATCGTTTTTCGTGCCCTTCTGCCCTCTGTTTCCTTCGTGTTTCGTGCCCTTCGGCCCTGTTTCCCTCGTTTTTGTGCCTTTCTGCCCTCTGTTCCACCCTTTTTCCCCTTGTTTTTGTGGCCTTCTGCCCTGTTTCACTCGTTTTCCCCTTGTTTTTTGTGCCCTTCTGCCCTGTTTCCCTTGTTTTCTGTGGCCTGCTCTCTGTTTCACTCGTTTTCCCCTGGTTTTGTGCCCTTTTGCCCTCTGTTTGCCTCATTTTTTGTGGCCTTCTGCCCTCTGTTTCACTCGTTTTCCCCTTGTTTTTTGTGCCCTTCTGCCCTCTGTTTCCCTCGTTTTTTGTGGCCTTCTGCTCTCTGTTTCACTTGTTTTTTTGGCCTTCTGCTCTCTGTTTCACTCGTTTTCCCCTTGTTTTTTGTGCCCTTCAGCCCTCTGTTTCACTCATTTTCCTCTTGTTTTTTGTGCCCTTCTGCCCTCTGGTTCCTTCGTTTTTTGTGCCTTTCTGCCCTCTGTTCCACTGGTTTCCCCCTTGTTTTTGTGCCCTTCTGCCCTCTGTTTCACTCGTTTTTCCCTTGTTTTTTGTGCCCTTGTGCCCTCTGTTTCCCTAGTTTTTTGTGCCTTTCTGCCCTCTGTTCCACCCATTTTCTCCTTGTTTTTGTGACCTTCTGCCCTCTTTTTCACTCGTTTCCCCTTGTTTTTTGTGCCCTTCTGCCCTTTTTCCCTTGTTTTCTGTGGCCTTCTGCTCTCTGTTTCACTCGTTTTCCCCTTGTTTTGTGCCTTCTGCCCTCGGTTTCCCTCGTTTTTCGTGCCCTTCTGCCTCTGTTTCCCTCGTTTTTTGTGGCCTTCTGCCCTCTGTTTCACTCATTTTCCCCTTGTTTTTTGTGCCCTTCTGCCCTCTGTTTCCCTCGTTTTTTGTGCCCTTCTGCCCCGTTTCCCCCGTTTTTCGTGCCCTTCTGCCCTCTTGTGTCCCTCGTTTTTTGTGGCCTTCTGTCCTCTGTTGCACTTGTTTTCCCCTTGTTTTCCGTGCCCTTCTGCCTTCTGTTTCCCTCTTTTTATGTGGCCTTCTGCCCTGTTTCACTCGTTTTCCACTTGTTTTTCGTGCCCTTCTGCCCTCTGTTTCCCTCGTTTTTTGTTCGCTTCCGCTCTCTGTTTCACTTGTTTTTTTTGGCCTTCTGCTCTGTTTCACTCATTTTCCCCTTGTTTTTTGTGCCCTTCTGCCCTGTTTCACTCGTTTTCCCCTTGTTTTTTGTGCCCTTCTGCCCTCTGTTTCCCTCGTTTTTTGTGCCTTTCTGCTTTCTGTTCCACCCGTTTTCCCCTTGTTTTTGTGCCCTTCTGCCCTCTGTTTCACTTGTTTTCCCCTTGTTGTTTGTGCCCTTCTGCCCTCTGTTTCCCTAGTTTTTTGTGCCTTCCTGCCCTCTGTTTCACTCGTTTTCCCCTTGTTTTTTGTGCCCTTCTGCCCTGTTTCCCTTGTTTTCTGTGGCCTGCTCTCTGTTTCACTCGTTTTCCCCTCGTTTTGTGCCCTTCTGCCCTCTGTTTCCCTCGTTTTTTGTAGCCATCTGCCCTGTTTCACTCGTGTTCCACTTGTTTTTCGTGCCTTTCTGCCCTCTGTTTCCCTTGTATTTTGTGGCCTTCTGCTCTCTGTTTCACTCGTTTTCCCCTTGTTTTGTGCCCTTCTGCCCTCTGTTTCCTCCGTTTTTTGTTTGTGCCCTTCTGCACTCTGTTTCCATCGTTTTTCGTGCCCTTCTGCCCTCTGTTTCCTTCGTGTTTCGTGCCCTTCGGCCCTGTTTCCCTCGTTTTTGTGCCTTTCTGCCCTCTGTTCCACCCTTTTTCCCCTTGTTTTTGTGGCCTTCTGCCCTGTTTCACTCGTTTTCCCCTTGTTTTTTGTGCCCTTCTGCCCTGTTTCCCTTGTTTTCTGTGGCCTGCTCTCTGTTTCACTCGTTTTCCCCTGGTTTTGTGCCCTTTTGCCCTCTGTTTGCCTCATTTTTTGTGGCCTTCTGCCCTCTGTTTCACTCGTTTTCCCCTTGTTTTTTGTGCCCTTCTGCCCTCTGTTTCCCTCGTTTTTTGTGGCCTTCTGCTCTCTGTTTCACTTGTTTTTTTGGCCTTCTGCTCTCTGTTTCACTCGTTTTCCCCTTGTTTTTTGTGCCCTTCAGCCCTCTGTTTCACTCATTTTCCTCTTGTTTTTTGTGCCCTTCTGCCCTCTGGTTCCTTCGTTTTTTGTGCCTTTCTGCCCTCTGTTCCACTGGTTTCCCCCTTGTTTTTGTGCCCTTCTGCCCTCTGTTTCACTCGTTTTTCCCTTGTTTTTTGTGCCCTTGTGCCCTCTGTTTCCCTAGTTTTTTGTGCCTTTCTGCCCTCTGTTCCACCCATTTTCTCCTTGTTTTTGTGACCTTCTGCCCTCTTTTTCACTCGTTTCCCCTTGTTTTTTGTGCCCTTCTGCCCTTTTTCCCTTGTTTTCTGTGGCCTTCTGCTCTCTGTTTCACTCGTTTTCCCCTTGTTTTGTGCCTTCTGCCCTCGGTTTCCCTCGTTTTTCGTGCCCTTCTGCCTCTGTTTCCCTCGTTTTTTGTGGCCTTCTGCCCTCTGTTTCACTCGTTTTCCCCTTGTTTTTTGTGCCCTTCTGCCCTCTGTTTCCCTCGTTTTTTGTGCCCTTCTGCCCCGTTTCCCCCGTTTTTCGTGCCCTTCTGCCCTCTTGTGTCCCTCGTTTTTTGTGGCCTTCTGTCCTCTGTTGCACTTGTTTTCCCCTTGTTTTCCGTGCCCTTCTGCCTTCTGTTTCCCTCTTTTTATGTGGCCTTCTGCCCTGTTTCACTCGTTTTCCACTTGTTTTTCGTGCCCTTCTGCCCTCTGTTTCCCTCGTTTTTTGTTCGCTTCCGCTCTCTGTTTCACTTGTTTTTTTTGGCCTTCTGCTCTGTTTCACTCATTTTCCCCTTGTTTTTTGTGCCCTTCTGCCCTGTTTCACTCGTTTTCCCCTTGTTTTTTGTGCCCTTCTGCCCTCTGTTTCCCTCGTTTTTTGTGCCTTTCTGCTTTCTGTTCCACCCGTTTTCCCCTTGTTTTTGTGCCCTTCTGCCCTCTGTTTCACTTGTTTTCCCCTTGTTGTTTGTGCCCTTCTGCCCTCTGTTTCCCTAGTTTTTTGTGCCTTCCTGCCCTCTGTTTCACTCGTTTTCCCCTTGTTTTTTGTGCCCTTCTGCCCGGTTTCCCTTGTTTTCTGTGGCCTGCTCTCTGTTTCACTCGTTTTCCCCTTGTTTTGTGCCCTTCTGCCCTCTGTTTGCCTCGTTTTTTGTGGCCTTCTGCCCTCTGTTTCACTCGTTTTCCCCTTGTTTTTTGTGCCCTTCTGCCCACTGTTTCCCTTGTTTTTTGTGGCCTTCTGCTCTCTGTTTCACTTGGTTTTTTTGGCCTTCTGCTCTCTGTTTCACTCGTTTTCCCCTTGGTTTTGTTTTTTGTGCCCTTCTGCCCTGTTTCCCTCGTTTTTTGTGCCTTTCTGCCCTCTGTTCCACACGTTTTCCCCTTGTTTTTGTGCCCTTCTGCCCTCTGTTTCACTTGTTTTCCCCTTGTTTTTTTGCCCTTCTGCCCTCTGTTTCCCTCGTATTTTGTGCCTTTCTGCCCTCTGTTCCACCCGTTTTCCCCTTGTTTTTGTGCCCTTCTGCCCTCTGTTTCACTCGTTTACCCCTTGTTTTTCGTGCCCTTCTGCCCTGTTTCCCTTGTTTTCTGTGGCTTTCTGCTCTATGTTTCACTCTTTCCCCCCTTGTTTTGTGCCCTTCTGCCCTGTTTTCCTCATTTTTCTTGCCCTTCTGCCTCTGTTTCCCTAATTTTTTGTGGCCTTCTGCCCTCTGTTTCACTCATTTTCCCATTGGTTTTTGTGCCCTTCTGCCCTCTGTTTCCCTCGTTTTTTGTGCCTTTCTGCCCTGTTTCCCTAATTTTTCGTGCCCTTTTGCCCTCTGTTTCCGTCGTTTTTTGTGGCCTTCTGTCTTCTGTTGCACACGTTTTCCCCTTGTTTTCTGTACCCTTCTGCCTTCTGTTTCCCTCTTTTTATGTGACCTTCTGCCCTGTTTCACTCGTTTTCCACTTGTTTTTCGTGCCCTTCTGCCCTCTGTTTCCCTCGTTTTTCGTGCCCTTCTGCCCTGTTTTCCTTGTTTTTTGTGGCCTTCTGCTCTCTGTTTCACTCGTTTTCCCCTTGTTTTTTGTGCCCTTCTGCCCTCTGTTTCCCTCGTTTTTTGTGGCCATCTGCCCTGTTTCACTCGTGTTCCACTTGTTTTTCGTGCCTTTCTGCCCTCTGTTTCCCTTGTATTTTGTGGCCTTCTGCTCTCTGTTTCACTCGTTTTCCCCTTGTTTTGTGCCCTTCTGCACTCTGTTTCCCTCGTTTTTTGTTTGTGCCCTTCTGCACTCTGTTCCACCCGTTTTCCCCTTGTTTTTGTGGCCTTCTGTCCTGTTTCACTCGTTTTCCCCTTGTTTTTTGTGCCCTTCTGCCCTGTTTCCCTTGTTTTCTGTGGCCTGCTCTCTGTTTCACTCGTTTTCCCCTGGTTTTGTGCCCTTTTGCCCTCTGTTTGCCTCATTTTTTGTGGCCTTCTGCCCTCTGTTTCACTCGTTTTCCCCTTGTTTTTTGTGCCCTTCTGCCCTCTGTTTCCCTGTTTTTTTGTGGCCTTCTGCTCTCTGTTTCACTTGTTTTTTTGGCCTTCTGCTCTCTGTTTCACTCGTTTTCCCCTTGTTTTTTGTGCCCTTCAGCCCTCTGTTTCACTCATTTTCCTCTTGTTTTTTGTGCCCTTCTGCCCTCTGGTTCCCTCGTTTTTTGTGCCTTTCTGCCCTCTGTTCCACTGGTTTCCCCTTGTTTTTGTGCCCTTCTGCCCTCTGTTTCACTCGTTTTTCCCTTGTTTTTTGTGCCCTTCTGCCCTCTGTTTCCCTAGTTTTTTGTGCCTTTCTGCCCTCTGTTCCACCCATTTTCTCCTTGTTTTTGTGACCTTCTGCCCTCTGTTTCACTCGTTTTCCCCTTGTTTTTTGTGCCCTTCTGCCCTTTTTCCCTTGTTTTCTGTGGCCTTCTGCTCTCTGTTTCACTCGTTTTCCCCTTGTTTTGTGCCCTTCTGCCCTCGGTTTCCCTCGTTTTTCGTGCCCTTCTGCCTCTGTTTCCCTCATTTTTTGTGGCCTTCTGCCCTCTGTTTCACTCGTTTTCCCCTTGTTTTTTGTGCCCTTCTGCCCTCTGTTTCCCTCGTTTTTGTGCCCTTCTGCCCCGTTTCCCCCGTTTTTCGTGCCCTTCTGCCCTCTTGTGTCCCTCATTTTTTGTGGCCTTCTGTCCTCTGTTGCACTCGTTTTCCCCTTGTTTTCCGTGCCCTTCTGCCTTCTGTTTCCCTCTTTTTATGTGGCCTTCTGCCCTGTTTCACTCGTTTTCCACTTGTTTTTTGTGCCCTTCTGCCCTCTGTTTCCCTCGTTTTTCGTACCCTTCTGCCCTCTGTTTCCCTTGTTTTTTGTGCCCTTCTGCCCTCTGTTTCCCTCGTTTTTTGTTCGCTTCCGCTCTCTGTTTCACTTGTTTTTTTGGCCTTCTGCTCTCTGTTTCACTCATTTTCCCCTTGTTTTTTGTGCCCTTCTGCCCTCTGTTTCACTCGTTTTCCCCTTGTTTTTTGTGCCCTTCTGCCCTCTGTTTCCCTCGTTTTTTGTGCCTTTCTGCTTTCTGTTCCACCCGTTTTCCCCTTGTTTTTGTGCCCTTCTGCCCTCTGTTTCACTTGTTTTCCCCTTGTTGTTTGTGCCCTTCTGCCCTCTGTTTCCCTAGTTTTTTGTGCCTTCCTGCCCTTTGTTTCACTCGTTTTCCCCTTGTTTTTTGTGCCCTTCTGCCCTGTTTCCCTTGTTTTCTGTGGCCTGCTCTCTGTTTCACTCGTTTTCCCCTCGTTTTGTGCCCTTCTGCCCTCTGTTTCCCTCGTTTTTTGTAGCCATCTGCCCTGTTTCACTCGTGTTCCACTTGTTTTTTGTGCCTTTCTGCCCTCTGTTTCCCTTGTATTTTGTGGCCTTCTGCTCTCTGTTTCACTCGTTTTCCCCTTGTTTTGTGCCCTTCTGCCCTCTGTTTCCTCCGTTTTTTGTTTGTGCCCTTCTGCACTCTGTTTCCATCGTTTTTCGTGCCCTTCTGCCCTCTGTTTCCTTCGTGTTTCGTGCCCTTCGGCCCTGTTTCCCTCGTTTTTGTGCCTTTCTGCCCTCTGTTCCACCCTTTTTCCCCTTGTTTTTGTGGCCTTCTGCCCTGTTTCACTCGTTTTCCCCTTGTTTTTTGTGCCCTTCTGCCCTGTTTCCCTTGTTTTCTGTGGCCTGCTCTCTGTTTCACTCGTTTTCCCCTGGTTTTGTGCCCTTTTGCCCTCTGTTTGCCTCATTTTTTGTGGCCTTCTGCCCTCTGTTTCACTCGTTTTCCCCTTGTTTTTTGTGCCCTTCTGCCCTCTGTTTCCCTCGTTTTTTGTGGCCTTCTGCTCTCTGTTTCACTTGTTTTTTTGGCCTTCTGCTCTCTGTTTCACTCGTTTTCCCCTTGTTTTTTGTGCCCTTCAGCCCTCTGTTTCACTCATTTTCCTCTTGTTTTTGTGCCCTTCTGCCCTCTGGTTCCTTCGTTTTTTGTGCCTTTCTGCCCTCTGTTCCACTGGTTTCCCCCTTGTTTTTGTGCCCTTCTGCCCTCTGTTTCACTCGTTTTTCCCTTGTTTTTTGTGCCCTTGTGCCCTCTGTTTCCCTAGTTTTTTGTGCCTTTCTGCCCTCTGTTCCACCCATTTTCTCCTTGTTTTTGTGACCTTCTGCCCTCTGTTTCACTCGTTTTCCCCTTGTTTTTTGTGCCCTTCTGCCCTTTTTCCCTTGTTTTCTGTGGCCTTCTGCTCTCTGTTTCACTCGTTTTCCCCTTGTTTTGTGCCTTCTGCCCTCGGTTTCCCTCGTTTTTCGTGCCCTTCTGCCTCTGTTTTCCTCGTTTTTTGTGGCCTTCTGCCCTCTGTTTCACTCGTTTTCCCCTTGTTTTTTGTGCCCTTCTGCCCTCTGTTTCCCTAGTTTTTTGTGCCTTCCTGCCCTCTGTTTCACTCGTTTTCCCCTTGTTTTTTGTGCCCTTCTGCCCGGTTTCCCTTGTTTTCTGTGGCCTGCTCTCTGTTTCACTCGTTTTCCCCTTGTTTTGTGCCCTTCTGCCCTCTGTTTGCCTCGTTTTTTGTGGCCTTCTGCCCTCTGTTTCACTCGTTTTCCCCTTGTTTTTTGTGCCCTTCTGCCCACTGTTTCCCTTGTTTTTTGTGGCCTTCTGCTCTCTGTTTCACTTGTTTTTTTTGGCCTTCTGCTCTCTGTTTCACTCGTTTTCCCCTTGGTTTTGTTTTTTGTGCCCTTCTGCCCTGTTTCCCTCGTTTTTTGTGCCTTTCTGCCCTCTGTTCCACACGTTTTCCCCTTGTTTTTGTGCCCTTCTGCCCTCTGTTTCACTTGTTTTCCCCTTGTTTTTTTGCCCTTCTGCCCTCTGTTTCCCTCGTATTTTGTGCCTTTCTGCCCTCTGTTCCACCCGTTTTCCCCTTGTTTTTGTGCCCTTCTACCCTCTGTTTCACTCGTTTACCCCTTGTTTTTCGTGCCCTTCTGCCCTGTTTCCCTTGTTTTCTGTGGCTTTCTGCTCTATGTTTCACTCTTTCCCCCCTTGTTTTGTGCCCTTCTGCCCTGTTTTCCTCATTTTTCTTGCCCTTCTGCCTCTGTTTCCCTAATTTTTTGTGGCCTTCTGCCCTCTGTTTCACTCATTTTCCCATTGGTTTTTGTGCCCTTCTGCCCTCTGTTTCCCTTGTTTTTTGTGCCTTTCTGCCCTGTTTCCCTAATTTTTCGTGCCCTTCTGCCCTCTGTTTCCGTCGTTTTTTGTGGCCTTCTGTCTTCTGTTGCACACGTTTTCCCCTTGTTTTCTGTACCCTTCTGCCTTCTGTTTCCCTCTTTTTATGTGACCTTCTGCCCTGTTTCACTCGTTTTCCACTTGTTTTTCGTGCCCTTCTGCCCTCTGTTTCCCTCGTTTTTCGTGCCCTTCTGCCCTGTTTTCCTTGTTTTTTGTGGCCTTCTGCTCTCTGTTTCATTCGTTTTCCCCTTGTTTTTTGTGCCCTTCTGCCCTCTGTTTCCCTAGTTTTTTGTGGCCATCTGCCCTGTTTCACTCGTGTTCCACTTGTTTTTTGTGCCTTTCTGCCCTCTGTTTCCCTTGTATTTTGTGCCCTTCTGCCCTCTGTTTCCCTCGTTTTTTGTTTTAGCCCTTCTGCACTCTGTTTCCATCATTTTTTGTGCCCTTCTGCCCTCTGTTTCCTTCGTGTTTCGTGCCCTTCTGCCCTGTTTCCCTCGTTTTTGTGTCTTTCTGCCCTCTGTTCCACCCGTTTTCCCCTTCCCTTGTTTTTGTGGCCTTATGCCCTGTTTCACTCGTTTTCCCCTTGTTTTTTGTGCCCTTCTGCCCTGTTTCCCTTGTTTTCTGTGGCCTGCTCTCTGTTTCACTCGTTTTCCCCTGGTTTTGTGCCCTTTTGCCCTCTGTTTACCTCGTTGTTTGTGGCCTTCTGCCCTCTCACTCGTTTTCCCCTTGTTTTTTGTGCCCTTCTGCCCTCTGGTTCCCTCGTTTTTTGTGCCTTTCTGCCCTCTGTTCCACTGGTTTCCCCCTTGTTTTTGTGCCCTTCTGCCCTCTGTTTCACTCGTTTTTCCCTTGTTTTTTGTGCCCTTCTGCCCTCTGTTTCCCTAGTTTTTTGTGCATTTCTGCCCTCTGTTCCACCCATTTTCTCCTTGTTTTTGTGACCTTCTGCCCTCTGTTTCACTCGTTTTCCCCTTGTTTTGTGCCCTTCTGCCCTCGATTTTACTCGTTTTTCGTGCCCTTCTGCCTCTGTTTCCCTCGTTTTTTGTGGCCTTCTGCCCTGTTTCACTCGTTTTCCCCTTGTTTTTTGTGCCCTTCTGCCCTCTGTTTCCCTCGTTTTTTGTGCCCTTCTGCCCCGTTTCCCCCGTTTTTCGTGCCCTTCTGCCCTCTTGTGTCCCTCATTTTTTGTGGCCTTCTGTCCTCTGTTGCACTCGTTTTCCCCTTGTTTTCCGTGCCCTTCTGCCTTCTGTTTCCCTCTTTTTATGTGGCCTTCTGCCCTGTTTCACTCGTTTTCCACTTGTTTTTTGTGCCCTTCTGCCCTCTGTTTCCCTCGTTTTTCGTGCCCTTCTGCCCTCTGTTTCCCTTGTTTTTTGTGCCCATCTGCCCTCTGTTTCCCTCGTTTTTTGTGGCCTTCCGCTCTCTGTTTCACTTGTTTTTTTCGGCCTTCTGCTCTCTATTTCACTCATTTTCCCCTTGTTTTTTGTGCCCTTCTGCCCTCTGTTTCACTCGTTTTCCCCTTGTTTTTTGTGCCTTTCTGCCCTCTGTTTCCCTCGTTTCTTGTGCCTTTCTGCTTTCTGTTCCACCCGTTTCCCCCTTGTTTTTGTGCCCTTCTGCCCTCTGTTTCACTTGTTTTCCCCTTGTTTTTTGTGCCCTTCTGCCCTCTGTTTCCCTCGTTTTTTGTGCCTTTCTGCCCTCTGTTCCACCCGTTTTCCCCTTGTTTTTGTGCCCTTCTGCCCTGTTTCACTTGTTTTCCCCTTGTTTTTTGTGCCCTTCTGCCCTGTTTCCCTCGTTTTTTGAGCCTTTCTGCCCTCTGTTCCACCCGTTTTCCCCTTGTTTTTGTGCCCTTCTGCCCTCTGTTTCACTCGTTTACCCCTTGTTTTTCGTGCCCTTCTGCCCTGTTTCCCTTGTTTTCTGTGGCCTTCTGCTCTCTGTTTCACTCTTTCCCCCCTTGTTTTGTGCCCTTCTGCCCTGTTTCCCTCATTTTTCTTTCCCTTCTGCCTCTGTTTCCCTCATTTTTTGTGGCCTTCTGCCCTGTGTTTCACTCGTTTTCCCCTTGTTTTTTGTGCCCTTCTGCCCTCTGTTCCCCTCGTTTTTTGTGCCTTTCTGCCCTGTTTCCCTTGTTTTTTGTGCTCTTCTGCCCTCTGTTTCCCTTGTTTTTTGTGGCCTTCTGTCTTCTGTTGCACACGTTTTCCCCTTGTTTTCTGTGCCCTTCTGTCTTCTGTTTCCCTCTTTTTATGTGACCTTCTGCCCTGTTTCACTCGTTTTCCACTTGTTGTTCGTGCCCTTCTGCCCTCTGTTTCCCTCATTTTTCGTGCCCTTCTGCCCTGTTTTCCTTGTTTTATGTGGCCTTCTGCTCTCTGTTTCACTCGTTTCCCCTTGTTTTTTGTGCCCTTCTGCCCTCTGTTTCCCTCGTTTTTTGTGGCCATCTGCCCTGTTTCACTCGTTTTCCACTTGTTTTTTGTGCCTTTCTGCCCTCTGTTTCCCTTGTATTTTGTGGCCTTCTGCTCTCTGTTTCACTCGTTTTCCCCTTGTTTTGTGCCCTTCTGCCCTCTGTTTCCCTCGTGTTTTGTTTGTGCCCTTCTGCACTCTGTTTTCATCGTTTTTCATGCCCTTCTGCCCTCTGTTTCCCTCGTGTTTCGTGCCCTTCTGCCCTGTTTCCCTCGTTTTTTGTGCCTTTCTGCCCTCTGTTCCACCCATTTTCCCCTTGTTTTTGTGGCCTTCTGCCCTCTGTTTCACTCGTTTACCCCTTGTTTTTCGTGCCCTTCTGCCCTGTTTCCCTTGTTTTCTGTGGCTTTCTGCTCTCTGTTTCACTCTTTCCCCCCTTGTTTTGTGCCCTTCTGCCCTGTTTTCCTCATTTTTCTTGCCCTTCTGCCTCTGTTTCCCTAATTTTTTGTGGCCTTCTGCCCTCTGTTTCACTCATTTTCCCATTGGTTTTTGTGCCCTTCTGCCCTCTGTTTCCCTCGTTTTTTGTGCCTTTCTGCCCTGTTTCCCTAATTTTTCGTGCCCTTCTGCCCTCTGTTTCCGTCGTTTTTTGTGGCCTTCTGTCTTCTGTTGCACACGTTTTCCCCTTGTTTTCTGTACCCTTCTGCCTTCTGTTTCCCTCTTTTTATGTGACCTTCTGCCCTGTTTCACTCGTTTTCCACTTGTTTTTCGTGCCCTTCTGCCCTCTGTTTCCCTCGTTTTTCGTGCCCTTCTGCCCTGTTTTCCTTGTTTTTTGTGGCCTTCTGCTCTCTGTTTCACTCGTTTTCCCCTTGTTTTTTGTGCCCTTCTGCCCTCTGTTTCCCTCGTTTTTTGTGGCCATCTGCCCTGTTTCACTCGTGTTCCACTTGTTTTTTGTGCCTTTCTGCCCTCTGTTTCCCTTGTATTTTGTGGCCTTCTGCTCTCTGTTTCACTCGTTTTCCCCTTGTTTTTTGTGCCCTTCTGCCCTGTTTCCCTTATTTTCTGTGGCCTGCTCTCTGTTTCACTCGTTTTCCCCTGGTTTTGTGCCCTTTTGCCCTCTGTTTGCCTCGTTGTTTGTGGCCTTCTGCCCTCTCACTCGTTTTTCCCTTGTTTTTTGTGCCCTTCTGCCCTCTGGTTCCCTCGTTTTTTGTGCCTTTCTGCCCTCTGTTCCACTGGTTTCCCCCTTGTTTTTGTGCCCTTCTGCCCTCTGTTTCACTCGTTTTTCCCTTGTGTTTTTGTGCCCTTCTGCCCCGTTTCCCTAGTTTTTTGTGCATTTCTGCCCTCTGTTCCACCCATTTTGTCCTTGTTTTTGTGACCTTCTGCCCTCTGTTTCACTCGTTTTCCCCTTGTTTTGTGCCCTTCTGCCCTCGATTTTCCTCATTTTTCGTGCCCTTCTGCCTCTGTTTCCCTCGTTTTTTGTGGCCTTCTGCCCTGTTTCACTCGTTTTCCCCTTGTTTTTTATGCCCTTCTGCCCTCTGCTTCCCTCGTTTTTTGTGCCCTTCTGCCCCGTTTCCCCCGTTTTTCGTGCCCTTCTGCCCTCTTGTGTCCCTCATTTTTTGTGGCCTTCTGTCCTCTGTTGCACTCGTTTTCCCCTTGTTTTCCGTGCCCTTCTGCCTTCTGTTTCCCTCTTTTTATGTGGCCTTCTGCCCTGTTTCACTCGTTTTCCACTTGTTTTTCGTGCCCTTCTGCCCTCTGTTTCCCTCGTTTTTCGTGCCCTTCTGCCCTCTGTTTCCCTTGTTTTTTGTGCCCATCTGCCCTCTGTTTCCCTCGTTTTTTGTGGCCTTCCGCTCTCTGTTTCACTTGTTTTTTTCGGCCTTCTGCTCTCTATTTCACTCATTTTCCCCTTGTTTTTTGTGCCCTTCTGCCCTCTGTTTCACTCGTTTTCCCCTTGTTTTTTGTGCCTTTCTGCCCTCTGTTTCCCTCGTTTCTTGTGCCTTTCTGCTTTCTGTTCCACCCGTTTCCCCCTTGTTTTTGTGCCCTTCTGCCCTCTGTTTCACTTGTTTTCCCCTTGTTTTTTGTGCCCTTCTGCCCTCTGTTTCCCTCGTTTTTTGTGCCTTTCTGCCCTCTGTTCCACCCGTTTTCCCCTTGTTTTTGTGCCCTTCTGCCCTGTTTCACTTGTTTTCCCCTTGTTTTTTGTGCCCTTCTGCCCTGTTTCCCTCGTTTTTTGTGCCTTTCTGCCCTCTGTTCCACCCGTTTTCCCCTTGTTTTTGTGCCCTTCTGCCCTCTGTTTCACTCGTTTACCCCTTGTTTTTCGTGCCCTTCTGCCCTGTTTCCCTTGTTTTCTGTGGCCTTCTGCTCTCTGTTTCACTCTTTTCCCCCTTGTTTTGTGCCCTTCTGCCCTGTTTCCCTCATTTTTCTTGCCCTTCTGCCTCTGTTTCCCTCATTTTTTGTGGCCTTCTGCCCTGTGTTTCACTCGTTTTCCCCTTGTTTTTTGTGCCCTTCTGCCTTCTGTTCCCCTCGTTTTTTGTGCCTTTCTGCCCTGTTTCCCTTGTTTTTTGTGCTCTTCTGCCCTCTGTTTCCCTTGTTTTTTGTGGCCTTCTGTCTTCTGTTGCACACGTTTTCCCCTTGTTTTCTGTGCCCTTCTGTCTTCTGTTTCCCTCTTTTTATGTGACCTTCTGCCCTGTTTCACTCGTTTTCCACTTGTTGTTCGTGCCCTTCTGCCCTCTGTTTCCCTCATTTTTCGTGCCCTTCTGCCCTGTTTTCCTTGTTTTATGTGGCCTTCTGCTCTCTGTTTCACTCGTTTCCCCTTGTTTTTTGTGCCCTTCTGCCCTCTGTTTCCCTCGTTTTTTGTGGCCATCTGCCCTGTTTCACTCGTTTTCCACTTGTTTTTTGTGCCTTTCTGCCCTCTGTTTCCCTTGTATTTTGTGGCCTTCTGCTCTCTGTTTCACTCGTTTTCCCCTTGTTTTGTGCCCTTCTGCCCTCTGTTTCCCTCGTGTTTTGTTTGAGCCCTTCTGCACTCTGTTTTCATCGTTTTTCATGCCCTTCTGCCCTCTGTTTCCCTCATGTTTCGTGCCCTTCTGCCCTGTTTCCCTCGTTTTTTGTGCCTTTCTGCCCTCTGTTCCACCCATTTTCCCCTTGTTTTTGTGGCCTTCTGCCCACTGTTTCACTCGTTTTCCCCTTGTTTTTTGTGCCCTTCTGCCCTGTTTCCCTGGTTTTCTGTGGCCTGCTCTCTGTTTCACTCGTTTTCCCCTTGTTTTGTGCCCTTTTGAATTCTGTTTGCCTCGTTTTTTGTGGCCTTCTGCCCTCTGTTTCACTCGTTTACCCCTTGTTTTTTGTGCCCTTCTGCCCTCTGTTTCCCTCGTTTTTTGTGGCCTTCTCCTCTCTATTTCACTTGTTTTTTTTGGCCTTCTGCTCTCTGTTTCACTTGTTTTTCCCTTGTTTTTGTGCTTTTCTGCCCTCTGTTCCACCCGTTTTCCCCTAGTTTTTGTGCCCTTCTGCCCTGTTTCACTTGTTTTCCCCTTGTTTTTTGTGCCCTTCTGCCCTCTGTTTCCCTCGTTTTTTGTGCCTTTCTGCCCTCTGTTCCACCCGTTTTCCCCTTGTTTTTGTGCCCTTCTGCCCTCTGTTTCACTTGTTTACCCCTTGTTTTTCGTGCCCTTCTGCCCTGTTTCCCTTGTTTTCTGTGGCCTTCTGCTCTGTTTCACTCTTTTCCCCCTTGTTTTGTGCCCTTCTGCCCTGTTTCCCTAATTTTTCTTGCCCTTCTGCCTCTGTTTCCCTCATTTTTTGTGGCCTTCTGCCCTGTGTTTCCACTTGTTGTTCGTGCCCTTCTGCCCTCTGTTTCCCTCGTTTTTCGTGCCCTTCTGCCCTGTTTTCCTTGTTTTTTGTGGCCTTCTGCTCTCTGTTTCACTCGTTTCCCCTTGTTTTTTGTGCCCTTCTGCCCTCTGTTTCCCTCGTTTTTTGTGGCCATCTGCCCTGTTTCACTCGTTTTCCACTTGTTTTTCGTGCCTTTCTGCCCTCTGTTTCCCTTGTATTTTGTGGCCTTCTGCTCTCTGTTTCACTTGTTTTCCCCTTGTTTTGTGCCCTTCTGCCCTCTGTTTCCCTCGTTTTTTGTTTGTGCCCTTCTGCACTCTGTTTTCATCGTTTTTCATGCCCTTCTGCCCTCTGTTTCCCTCGTTTTTTGTGCCTTTCTGCCCTCTGTTCCACCCATTTTCCCCTTGTTTTTGTGGCCTTCTGCCCTCTGTTTCACTCGTTTTTTGTGCCTTTCTGCCCTCTGTTCCACCCATTTTCCCCTTGTTTTTGTGGCCTTCTGCCCTCTGTTTCACTCGTTTTCCCCTTGTTTTTTGTGCCCTTCTGCCCTGTTTCCCTTGTTTTCTGTGGCCTGCTCTCTGTTTCACTCGTTTTCCCCTTGTTTTGTGCCCTTTTGAATTCTGTTTGCCTCGTTTTTTGTGGCCTTCTGCCCTCTGTTTCACTCGTTTACCCCTTGTTTTTTGTGCCCTTCTGCCCTCTGTTTCCCTCGTTTTTTGTGGCCTTCTCCTCTCTATTTCACTTGGTTTTTTTGGCCTTCTGCTCTCTGTTTCACCCGTTTCCCCTTTGTTTTTGTGCCCTTCTGCCCTCTGTTTCACTCGTTTTCCCCTTGTTTTTTGTGCCCTTCTGCCCTCTGTTTCCCTAGTTTTTTGTGCCTTTCTGCCCTCTGTTCCACCCATTTCCCCCTTGTTTTTGTGACCTTCTGCCCTCTGTTTCACTCGTTTTCCCCTTGTTTTTTGTGCCCTTCTGCCCTTTTTCCCTTGTTATCTGTGGCCTTCTGCTCTCTGTTTCACTCGTTTTCCCCTTGTTTTGCGCCCTTCTGCCCTCTGTTTCCCTCGTTTTTGGTGCCCTTCTGCCTCTATTTCCCTCGTTTTTTGTGGCCTTCTGCCCTCTGTTTCACTCGTTTTCCCCTTGTTTTTTGTGTCCTTCTGCCCTCTGTTTCCCTCATTTTTTGTGCCCATCTGCCCCGTTTCCCTCGTTTTTCGTGCCCTTCTGCCCTCTTGTTTCCCTCGTTTTTTGTGGCCTTCTGTCCTCTGTTGCACTTGTTTTCCCCTTGTTTTCCATGCCCTTCTGCCTTCTGTTTCCCTCTTTTTATGTGGCCTTCTGCCTTGTTTCACTCGTTTTCCACTTGTTTTTCGTGCTCTTCTGCCCTCTGTTTCCCTCGTTTTTCGTGCCCTCTGTTTTCCTTGTTTTTTGTGGCCTTCTGCTCTCTGTTTCACTCCTTTTCCCCTTGTTTTTTGTGCCCTTCTGCCCTCTGTTTCCCTCGTTTTTTGTGGCCATCTGCCCTGTTTCACTTGTTTTCCCCTTGTTTTTCGTGCCTTTCTGCCCTCTGTTTCCCTTGTTTTTTGTGACCTTCTGCTCTATGTTTCACTCATTTTCCCCTTGTTTTGTGCCCTTCTGCCCTCTGTTTCCCTCGTTCTTTGTTTGCGCCCTTCTGCACTCTGTTTCCCTCGTTTTTCGTTCCCTTCTGCCCTCCGTTTCTCTCGTGTTTCATGCCTTTCTGCCCTCTGTTTCCCTCGTTTTTTGTGCCTTTCTGCGCTCTGTTCCATCCGTTTTCCCCTTGTTTTTGTGGCCTTCTGCCCTCTGTTTCACTCGTTTTCCCCTTGTTTTTTATGCCCTTCTGCCCTGTTTCCCTTGTCTTCTGTGGCCTTCTGCTCTCTGTTTCACTCGTTTTCCCCTTGTTTTCCGTGCCCTTCTGCCTTCTGTTTCCCTCTTTTTATGTGTCCTTCGGCCCTGTTTCACTCATTTTCTACTTGTTTTTCGTGATCTTCTGCCCTGTTTCCCTCATTTTTCGTGCCCTTCTCCCCTCTGTTTCCCTCGTTTTTTGTGGCCATCTGCCCTGTTTCACTCGTTTTCCCCTTGTTTTTGTGCACTTCTGCCCTCTGTTTCACTTGTTTTCCCCTTGTTTTTCGTGCCATTCAGCCCTGTTTCCCTTGTTTTCTGTGGCCTTCTGCTCTCTGTTTCACTCATTTTCCCCTTGTTTTGTGCCCTTCTGCCCTCTGTTTCCCTCGTTTTTCGTGCCCATCTGCCTCTGTTTCCCTTGTTTTTTGTGGCCTTCTGCCCTCTGTTTCACTCGTTTTCCCCTTGTTTTTTGTGCCCTTCTGCCTGAGGTTTCCCTCGTTTTTTGTGCCCTTCTGCCCCGTTTCCCTCGTTTTTCGTGCCCTTTTTCCCTCTGTTTCACTCGTTTTTTGTGGCCTTCTGTCCTCTGTTGCACTCGTTTTCCCCTTGTTTTCCGTGCCCTTCTGCCTTCTGTTTCCCTCTTTTTATGTGTCCTTCGGCCCTGTTTCACTCGTTTTCCACTTGTTTTTCGTGACCTTCTGCCCTGTTTCCCTGGTTTTTCGTGCCCTTCTGCCCTCTGTTTTCCTTGTTTTTTGTGGCCTTCTGCTCTGTTTCACTCGTTTTCCCCTTATTTTTTGTGCCCTTCTGCCCTCTGTTTCCCTCGTTTTTTGTGGCCATCTGCCCTGTTTCACTCGTTTCCCCTTGTTTTTCGTGCCTTTCTGCCCTCTGTTCCCCTTGTTTTTTGTGGCCTTCTGCTCTCTGTTTCACTCATTTTGCCCTTGTTTTGTGCCCTTCTGCCCTCTATTTCCCTCGTGTTTCGTGCCCTTCTGCCCTCTGTTTCCCTTATTTGTTGTGGCCTTCTGCCCTCTGTTTCTCCCGTTTTCCCCTTGTTTTTTGTGTCCTTCTGCCCTCTGTTTCCCTCGTTTGTCGTGCCCTTCTGCCCCCGTTTTCCACTTGCTTTTCGTGCCCTTCTGCCCTCTGTTTTCTTCATTTTTCGTGCCCTTCTGCCCTTCTGCCCTGTTTCATTCATTTTCCACTTGTTTTTCGTGCCCTTCTGCCCTCTTCCCTCGTTTTTCGTGCCTTTCTGCACTCTGTTTCCCTCATTTTTTGTGGCCTTCTGCCCTCTGTTTCACCCGTTTTCCCCTTGTTTTTTGTGCCCTTCTGCCCTCTGTTTCCCTCATTTGTCGTGCCCTTCTGCCCTCGTTTTCCACTTGTTTTTCGTGCCCTTCTGCCCTCTGTTTCCCTTGTTTTTCGTGCCCTTTTGCCCTCTGTTTCACTCGTTTTCCCCTTGTTTTTCGTGCCCTTCTGCCCTCTGTTTCCCTCATTTTTCGTGCCCTTCTGCCCTGTTTCCCCTCGTTTTTCGTTCCCTTCTGCCCTCTGTTTCCCTCGTTTTTCGTGCACTTCTGCCCTGTTTCACTCGTTTTCCCCTTGTTTTTCGTGCCCTTCTGCTTCCTGTTTCACTCGTTTTTCATGCTGTTCTGCCCTCTGTTTCACTTGTTTTCCACTTGTTTTACGTGCCCTTCTGCCCTCTGTTTACATTGTTTTTCGTGCCGTTCTGCCCTCGATGACGTCACAGGGGTCAGACTCTCACAAGAAGAGTCTGCAGCATCAGGAGAGGAGCGTCATCCTCTTCACCCGCCCCCACCCTCAGCTAAGCTCCAATCCGAGCGGCTGGTTTGGGTGGGGGCGGGTAAATGCAGCCAGAAAAGTAAATAGCCCATGACTGGTTACACAAGCTACTCCTGGGGTCTCCGCGAGCTACCGGTAGCTCGTGATCGACCGGTTGGAGACCCCGGGCCTAGACCTATCCCTCAACTATGGTCCAGAGTGTGAATCAAGGGCAATGAAATTAAGGCGTACTTTCATGTGTTCATTTTATTCCACCTTTTTCTGCACCTGGATTTACTGGGTGCAGAAAACTAGGACACAATCTTCTTCCAGACAGAAAACTTAGACTGAAAAGACGCATAAGACTCTGGGTGCAGCAAAAGCAGCCAAGACTTATGCTGTTTTTTTTCACTAACTAGGGGGAAACACACAATTCTTCCCTCTGTTGGTGTTCACAGTTGTTGTCGGCCTGTGATTCGGTGTTGAGTGCAGAGCGTATCGATTAGAGCCGAGGGGCCGAGCCGAGGAGGAGTTGATGAGCAAGCGGAGCGGAGCCTGGGACGACTGCCAGGGTTTGTTTTGTGATTCAAAAAAGGGGGTGGTGATGAACAGAGTGTCTGAATTAAGCAGACCACTCTTACCCAGTCCAAAGATCAGGGCTTGATCCATCACCGTTATTTAGCTCACTGCACCATCCCAGCTCAGAACCTGGCTATATGCAAATTAGTCTGTCCCTGGCCCAGTGCATCATGGGAACAGGGTTTGTTTTGTGACCGGTTCCCGCTTCACCCGCGTCCTGTTATACGGGCGCTTTAAGTTCTACGAATCTGCGATGGAGGCACGAACGGCCGCTGCCAGCACCGCTGTGCTAAAGCGCTGCTGGTGCTGCTCGTGCAGCGGCTGCTGCGGAGCACAGAGGAGCCTTGGCCTGCCACCTGATTTATGTCAAAAATGTGTTTATTAAAAAAAGAATTTCCACAGGCAAAAATTACATCATCACTTGTTCCCACGCAGGGGATCAGAAAGCCTCAACAGAATTATAACAGGTGGACAAAGTGCATTGATCAATATAAATCAGCTCCTCCTCTTATTAGATAAGCCAAATGAAAGATACAGCTTATAAGTGCCCCGGAGCTTAGAGAGAGAGATAAAAAAGAAAAAAAAGAAGATCATACAACTTTGCTAAGCCAGCAGATAGGTCTAAAAAAAACTCAACGGCCTTCTGTAACAGTAATTTCTCCAGGTTGCTCCCCCGAGGTGTTGTATGCGGAATAGCCTAAAAGCGTGGACAAACTCATCCTAACATGGGATAAGTAATTATGAATCTAACAAGGAACAAAGAAAAAAAACGAATAAAAAAACACTTCCCGGCGTGGCTACCGGCCGAGAAAGATGGCTGCGTTCTAGCAGAGCTCCGTGACTGCAGGGCACCTTCCCCGACAATCCGCACAATAATCCTGACTTCAGCAGGCGCTGCTACGGCTGTATAAAAACGGATCTTCCAGTTCCCGGTGAAGCAATCGGCTACTCCAGACTCCTAAAACTCAAGCGGCTACGAGACAGTGCAACCGGGGCCTAACAGCACTACGGAAGCCGGGGACTAAAGTTTCACGGCGGCCCAGCATACAGATGACCCGACAAGAACTGATCCTGGACACAGAATAAAGGCGGCAAAAACCAGAACGGATGCGGCTGCGCGCACAGGACATCCTTGGACTACAAGGTACTGGCGACTGCTGGAGGAGGCAGCGAGGGGGCTCTGAGTGAAAACCCGACGTTACCGGGCAGGGACGGCTTAATCCTGGAACCACCGGCCTGTCTGTTACCGCTGCTGAGCACATCAGCCCGCTCACCTGCCCCACACGCAGCACTAGCTGCAAATCAGTGACACCAGCAGGCATTTTAAGGGGCATACCCTAGATAGCACTGTGCGAAGACACCCGGTGCTGTCTCACGAGCTTACCGGGGGCTATAGGGAGCAGTTCCACGGCTGAAAGACAGGAGCTGGAAGTACCACAGGCCGCTGGTTCTACACAGCGGACCAGCCCAGCGCAACGCAGGCTCACACGCGTTCCCGGAGTCACCAAGGAACACACTGTACAACACATCGAGGAACAGTTGGCAAACGGGGCTCTTCTCCTGTCCTCACGAATTTTTGGGTGCGTGTCCACTGCTATCAAGTACCATGACGGGCAGGGGGCCCAAGGTGCAACAGCCTCCGCGCTTGGAAAAATATGCCTATGTAAAAGAACCCCAGAATGGTCAACCGAACGAAGCGCCACGCACATCATCCCAGATGACCAACCCGCCTGGTGACGGCGAACAGGTCACCCTGAAAGACGTTATGGCGGCATTGCACACAATGCAAACTTCAATGGGCACTATCTCCACCGATATCTCCCTGATAAGGGCGGACTTCTTCAAGTTGTCACACCGTTTGATTGAGGTGGAAAAAGCTACATCGGGGCTAACTGACGACACGGGGGCCTTGAAACACAAAGTACAGAAACTGGAAGATGACAATCTGCTATTAAAGGCGAAGCTTGACGAACAGGAAGGCCGCTCACAGCGCAACAACGTACGCCTGGTGGGTGTACCGGAAACAACAGGGGGCCCTGCGTTGGACCTATTCGTAGAAGATTTGATCCAAACTAAGCTGCAACCGAAGGGCCTGTCAAATTATTTCTCAGTAGAACGTGCCAACCGGGTGTCAGGGAGGAAACCAAAACCAGGGGCACCACCGCATCCAATCTTAGCGAGGATCTTCAACTTTCACGCCCGCGATGCCATCCTGCAGACAGCTCGAATGGCTCCACCAGTCAAAATTGACAATGCAGAGGTCACCTTCTATCCAGACTACACGGCAGCGGTGGCACAACAACGACAAAATTTCACAGAAGTGAAAAGGGAACTCCGTTCTAGTGAACTCAAATACTCAATGCTCTTCCCAGCGAAGCTGCGTGTTGAAGCGGAGGGAAAAACGTGTTTTTAGAATCGCCCAAAGATGCGCAAGACTGGTTGGAGGGCTGTCGGCAGACAGGGAAACCCAGGAACCGGGAAGAAAGACAAAATAACCGATAATGGAAAAGACAGAAGCCCACAACAAACTGCATCACTGAAGCGACGCTATGACTTGGCTTTTTAAGGATTAAGGACCTCACCGGTTGCCACGCTTCACAACACCACAGTAGGAGACTATGATATGGACACGGCCCGATATTGGGCGGTGAGCGCAGGGTGGTGGGTACTGTTACATTGACCTTCCTTACAATGGGTCGACTAAGGACGTGATACACAGGCAAGTTATGAAGACTCCTACAGGTAGGACCTACCGTGATGTTGGTAGCGCTGCATGGACATTGATGGGTGGGAAGGAGGCTATAACAGTCACGGTAGTCTCACCCTCACGAAAACTACATTTTGTTCTGGGAAGTAAGCACTCTGCTCAGTTGGGGGTGGTGGATGGTTCTGTATCCGCCGGGCAGGGAGGCAGGGTGGGGGGTTGGGATTTTGATAGCGATAAGTTTCGGTTTGTTTTGGTCTCTGGTGAACAATGACCACTTTCTTCAGGGACTACAATTGTTTATCAGGGGCCATAATGAGCAATTGGAGATGGGGACAGTCACAGATACGATGGGGGGGAGGGCAGGGTTTGGGATTAGGGGCCAAGGATTCTTGCAACTGTTACAATGTTTACGTTTAATATGTTACGTTAATTCAAGGAACAAGTTTACGTGTCAACTATACAATCTATGCGCACACAGGGCAGGTCATGTGCAGCAGGTATCAACAGTAGTCACTGACCATAGGATATACATATCAAGCACGACGTGACACCACATGAGGGGCGGGAGACCAACACTCAGTTACCACTTCAGCCGGGCCCCCCTTGTCCATAATTTCATGGAACCTGAATGGGTTGGGTCATAAGATTAAACGAGGGCTGGTCCTACAGTACCTGAAGCGCAAGTCAAAAGGATTATCTAATTGTCAAAATACGATACAAGGAACAAAATATAATTACATCTCTTGTAGTAATCAACGTATATAATTACGAAGAACAATGGCGACCAATTTGATAATTATGATATTGCAGCAACTGGACAATGACACCCAACCCGAGATTATTATTACCGGTGATTATAACATGAATATGCTATGGTCTTACGATAGAGATGTTGAAATACAATGGCAAAATGACTTATGGTCAATTCCAAGTTTTTCATCAACAATGGGTATGAGGGAACATAAGAATGAAAACATTGTCAAGACTCTTGTATAAGAATTAGAAACCAGAGGTCTAAGATGGTAAAATGGGCGATTTCCTCAAGATTTGCCAAAAGCATGGACTTTTCAAGCAGGGGATCATAGTGCTAGAATAGATTATACTATAGCATCGTTGAATCTATTTCATAAAATGTTGGCTTATCGGAAAGAGGGAATATATATAAACGACCACGATCAACAAATAATTGAGTTAAACCTAAATGGCCTAAGATTTGAAAACTATAGGTCACTACCGGGAGAAATAACGACAGTAAATTATAAGAAACTTTATTGGTCAGATAACACCAAAGATTCTATTACAAACACTGCGCAGGCAATTGTGGATTTTCACTTCGAAGGAGATTATTCGAATGCTGTCGAAAAATGGTCTCTCTTCACAAAGCAATTAATTACCACAATCTCAATAATATGCTAATAAAGGTCAGTGGAGGAAAAAACCAGCATGTTCATTGGTGAAAATTTCGTTTGAAAGCCATCAATTAAAAAAAGGACGTAACAGAATCCTGAGATTGGTAAAAAAGTTCCCAGTTAATTTAATTTACAGAGTAAAACTTAAAAAGATAAATACAGGAGTAAGGAAAATGGTCTGGAAGGACAAAATGCAAGAAAAGCAATAGTTGTGGGCAAAAGCTCTATATGCTTGCAAAGGGAGTAAGTCAAGAGGCTTCTGGATTCTGGTAAACAAACTGAGTAGATCTAGTAGGAAATCTACTTCATCAACAGTAACTGAATCTGAATGGGAATCGTTCATAGATGTGCATTTGAATCCTACTCCTAACTTGGCTGTGAATTCTACTGATTGGGCTATAAATGGAATAGGAGGAGAAAAGAAAGATAACAGAAAAACAAGTATGTAAATTAATAAAGAATCAGAGATCCAATGGTGCCCCCGGCCCACATGGGATTCCCACTGTGTTGTATAAGGAGAAAGCATCATATTGGTCGAGCTATCGAACACCAGTATTTAATCATGCTCTCCAATAAAGAACAGTCCCCGAGGCATGGAACGGATCTATAATTTCTCCTATATAAAAAAGTGGGGACTGGTCCCTCCCATCCAATTACAGATTAATTACGCTCCAAGATATCAAAGCTAAATTAGTTGCATGGGTTGTACTTAAGGAGTTAATTGATTGGGCTAATGAAAACTATTTAATTCCACCTAACCAGGTTTTGTACACGGTCAAGGTACAACAACAAAGGTGTTAACACCGGGAATTTTAATGGAAAAATATAAAAAAAGAAAACAGCCATTATATTTATGTTTCGTTGATTTTAAAGCTGCCTTTTACTGCATAAATAGGCAGATTTTATGGAGGAAACTGGATCGTTATGGCATTAGCTCCAGCCTTTTAAATGCAATACAATTGTTATATACCGATACCTGGACAAGAGTCCGGCTAGGGAATGGTTCACAGCTTTCGAGGAAAATTTAAAAAACTCAAGGCCTAAAGCAAGGGTGTGTTTTAGCTCCATATTTATTTAATCTATTTTTATCAGACTTTACCCTTGCAATGAACTTATTATACGCTGATGACGTCGTCCTGCTAAGCCAAACAACGGTAGGACTGCAGCAATTAATAAACAAAACATCAACGTATTCAATTGAGAACAAAATGACAATAAACGAAACAAAAACAAAAGTAATGGAAGTCAGTACCAAGAATCGGAAGGGCAGTCAATACAAACGGTCACACAAAAAGGGAGAGCTAGAAAAAGTTCAATGTTATAAATATCTTGGGCTACTGTGTGACGAGAAAGGATCTTTTTCATACCATAAAATGGAGATGAAGGAAACAGCCCAAAGTCTACAAGGGGCTTTTTGCCTACTTTATAGCTTCTTGGGAGGCCCAACTTATACCCCATTAATAAAAGTAATAAAAGCAAAATTGCTCCCGAGCCGTATATGGAAGTGAAATACTTATGGATTGATGCCGCCCAGGTGGCGTGCCCCAGCCCTGAGACGCTGGCGCTGCTTTGCCAAAAGCATACTGAATTCTCGGATGAAGCCGGCCGTGGACTGTCCTTCCTTGGTAGAGAGGGTCGAGCGCGCCGCGTTGGGGAGGGAGACCGACCGGGATGTACCCTTGCTAACCTCCTACATCCACCGCTCGCTGCCTCCTTTATAACTGCTCTCAGTGATAGAGCCTGGACTGGACCACCTCTCCGGAAGATATAAAATCCCGTTTTCTGAACTTTTACTCACCTCTATTGTGTCGGCACTCCCTTGCCACGGGAGGAGTTCGACCAATTTTTTTAGTCCTTCGCCCTCGTCTGGCTCGAAGACTACCATCGAAAATTTCTTGTTGAGCCATTCTCCAGGGAAGAAATATTGGCAGCCATCAACAGCTTACCTAGTGACAAGGCCCCTGGCCTGGATGGCCTGCCTGCCTCATTCTACAAATCGTTCGCTGACATCCTGGAACCGCATCTGGAGGCCATGTATAATGAGTCTTTCGACACCGGGCTATTCCCGCAGTCCCTGCGCGAAGCATTGATAAATTTGCTCCTTAAACCTGACAAGCCTGCCGACCGTCATGACTCCTCCCGTCCTCTTTCCCTAATAAACATAGATAATAAAACCTTCGCCAAATCTCCCGGATCAATCTGGCTCCATACCTGGCAGGGCAACCTCACATAATCTTCGCACCATTTTATCTGTCCGGCATCAAATTAACCCTAACTTGCCGCCCGTGGCCACACTGCTCGATGCCACCAAGGCATTCGATACGTTGGAGTGGCCGTTCCTGTTCATCATTCAACCGCGTATGGGTTTCAGCGCTCACTTTCTGAGTAATATCAAACTCCTTTACACCAGTTCCGCATTAATGGTCAGGTATCCGACCCGATCAACATTGCCCGTGGCACTCGCCTGGGGTGTCCATTATCGCCCTTGCTTTTTGCCATCGCCATGGAGCCCCTGGCTGCCAGGCTACGGCAGCACCATACACACAGGGGCATTGGTTTCTCTTCCCGCTCTCTCCTGGTCTAAATGTATGCAGATGATGTCACCCTATATGTCAGCCACCCCCAGAAAAACCTTAGCCCCCTGGTTTGGGAAATCATACGTTTTGGCGGGCTTTCGGGCATCCAGATGAACTGGAGTAAGTCGGTCCTATTTCCCCTGACTGATGCTACTGTCCCCTTAACACCGGACTTTCCATTTGTGTGGGCATCTGGCCCCACACACTATTTGGGCATCTGGTTAATTAGGGATTTGGATGAATTGTGGAGGTCAAACTTAGGGCGTGCTGTTGATTGGCTTGAATCCAGAATCCCTTTGTGGAGACGACTGCCGCTATCCTTGGCTGGCCGTATTGCCATACCAAAAATGGTGGTCCTGCCTAAATTCCTCTATCTCTTCTTGAACATACCTATCCCCCTCACCTCTCATTTGTTTCGCAAACTTCGCTCTCTAGTCATTTCGCCTATTTGGGCAGGTGAACAACCCAGGGTGGCCTACAATATCCTCACCCTCCCTATGTCTGCCGGTGGGATGGATGCGCCTGACTTTCGGATCACCCAGATTTCCCTTCACTCCAGTCTTCCAGCATGTCCCGACACGCGGCGCGCTTGGGCCTGAGAACGGTGGCGGATCTTTACCCGGAGAATTCCTATTACACTCTTCCAGAGTGCCCGGGGTTGCAGGACACGCTACTATTTTATCAGTTACGTGCCACTTGCCGCAAACTGCACTCCACATTGCCTCAGCCCCCGCCCACTCTACCGGCTCTGGACTTCATTCATACTTCCACGTCGCCGCACAAGTTAGTCACCAAACTGTACGCTTTGTCCTTGGGGTCTGCCCCTATCTCATCGGATTACGCAGACTTTGGAATTGACATTTCGGAGGCCGACTGGTTGTATTGCTGTAATCAAACCAAAAAGTTGTCCCTTAATTACCGTCTCCGCCTGATCCACTTCAAGTACTTGCACAGACTCTACCGCACCCCAGTGCTGCTCCACCGGTTCGGGCTCACCCCTGGAGATACGTGTATGCGTTGCGCTGCTCCATTTAGCTTGGCTCTGCCCCAAGGTCTCTGAGTTCTGGCAGGCGGTGTGCTCCACCGTCTCTGACATCACCGGTACTGCAGTGCGCCCAGACCCTCCCCTGTGCCTTCTTGGCTTTGTTAAGTTTTGCCCTGATGCTTCCCTCTGCCTGATTTCGATGCTTTTGGTTCTCGCCAGACGTAGGGTGGCCATGTGTTGGGGTCAGCGGCCTGCTCCTAGGGTCGAGAGTTGGTTGGAGGATGTCTCTCGATGCCAGACTCCTCTCTGAGTTTTGGGATTTAATGCCTGCCAGGTCCCGCCCTGTTGACATTTGGGCCCCCCGGTCGTCTATCTCCTTTTCCGCTCCCACCCCAGCGGCGCTACCTCTACTGTGCTCCCCGCCGGCCCTGGGTCCGCGGCAGCCGCCTGTGTTGGTTAGTGGATGCTCCCACCTCCCCATCTGCACCCTTGCTGCTTTAGACTTTCATCTGTTATTGTGCTTCTATGTGTGCTTCCCCTAGGGAGGCTGTAGCCTTGGACTGTGGTTCTGTGACTTTGACATTCCTGGTTTTACTGAATTGCTGTAAACGTAACCCAATTGCAACTCAATGTCTGTACTGTAATTTATCTTGCTACCGCGCGCGGCGGTTCTGCACGGTGTATTGTGTCTGCCATGTTGATATTCCTTAATAAAGGTTTTTGAAAATAAAAAATAAATAAAAAAATGTCACTTTTAAAAGACAAAGAACTGTTTATTAAGAGATTCCACGCATGGATGTTGGTCCAGGAATATACAAGTCTTAAGGTCCAACCATATTTAGAAATACCATGGTCTCTACAAACCAAAAACACCTTTATGAAAGCACGATCCGGCAACTTACATGGCTTAAAACATGTAGTGCCCTGGCTGAGACCATCTAAGCCGACTATGTGCAGCCCGTGCAACCTATGGGACAAACGTATTTTGCATTTTGTTGTATATGTGTAGTAATGATGGCGGAAAGAAAACGATATTTGAAAAACTGCTTCATTGGCAGAGTTGTTCGTACCTGCAGACATGCCATGGTAGTTAGACCGTTGGGTATTAAAATGAACGCAAATACTTGTGAGGTGCCCACAGGAAATCTGGAAGTCTAAGATAATTAAGGACAACATTTAGGACTATTTTTATGATATCACACATAAATATTAATTGACACAATTGATATTAAGTCCTGGAAAGATGACGGTCTGATGTAATGTCTATAAATTGTGCTTATGTTATTTAAGAAAACTAATTTGGATTTTTTGAAATTTTAAAATTGTTGGTCTGTATTTAAATTGGCGTGTTTCCTTTAAGAATGCAGTAATCGTAAGATTTTTGTTAATCATGCAAATAAAATTTACCTTACTCCCTCTGTTAGAAAATGCTTTCCCCGTCCCTCCCCAGCTTCACCTATCTCCCCCCAACCAACCACATGCATATATCTACCACCTGCTTAAAAAAAGTGGTAAATAAAAGCAGAAAAACACTATGAAATAGTGAATGGCATGTGGTTTGACAAGCAGAAGAATCTGTTCCTTGTGGCAACTGCCCAGTCCATGGCGTCAAACTTGTAACTGGACGTTACTGGGGTAAATCCACTACAAAGTAAAAAAAAAAACAATTACATGAGATTTTTCTGCCACTCCAGCACTGTGCAACTTCTAACAAGGGACTATGAGAGGTCTTGGACCGGTCCAGTGACCTGGAGGGTCACACCAATTGTGCCCTCATTTAAGTCAGAGGACTGTCATGGGTTTAACAGCTAGAGCGGTGGTGGCAATGCACCCTGTTGTAAGGATCAATAGCCTGATGTGATCTTTGCATCATGGTCAGCGGAGTGGCGTCCTACTGACACACCCATGTAATGCTCCATTTCTATACATGTGCCCAAACTTTGATCTAACATCAAGTGCGTGTTTAGGGCGTTGGTGTGCGGAGGATAAATGCAATATGAGAGTGCTAGTCTAAGGGACACCCCCCAGCTCCACCCCCAAGACTCTCCCAACAGTTCAGGGCAGAAAATAGTACGCTAGGACAACGTGATTGTTGAGGCCCAGTTGGACGATTGTGTGCTGCCAACCCGCCCGTTCAAGGCTGCATTTGCCAAACTCCTAACACAACAGGGTCTGAATCTACTGGCTTCCTGGAAAGCCTGAGCTGGGCTTTTAGTGGCTGAATTCCAGACTACTCTGTGTCAGAGGCCCATGAGGGACTACACTTACTCCAGTGTCGAACACAATGTCTGAGCTTACGCCTGTGGTCCACCCGGCCACAGTGTGGGCTCAATTGCTGATGGTCGGGCCTCCAGAGGAGCTGCACTTACCGGCAGACCTAGTGTGACTGCTACCTTGGGACTGCTGATCTTCAGGCAACTGCAAAGAAAAAACAGAGTGGGTGCCCTATTGAATGCAGCACTACCTCCAGGACAAAAGCACTCCACAAAAGCCTGCTGGTGGGTCACTGCTCTCTCGAGTGTTCGGACGTGCCAGTCAAGTGCCGGGAAACAGGAAAGAGACCCAGACAAGACTGACTCATCCTGTGAAAGGGTAAGACGCTTACGACAGAGCATATACGCATTGGGGTGACTGGAGTGACAGAACTGCACCTATACTATATTCATTATACTCCTAAATGCCCCTAGAGGGAAGGGGGTATCAGAACCGGACGCACCTGTCTGCTGCACATGGTAGTCTGTCATGCCTGCACTATCTTTTCACCCAGACTGTCCATAAAGTTGATTTTAGTGCCGCTACACACATAGCAGGGGGAATCTCAGACCATTCGCTGGTGGAGGTGCAACTCGATGGCCCGGTTGTGGACTTCATGCTACCCCCAAGGATTGATCTGTGATATTTATAAGACAAGATGTTCAAAGCTTGTATGAGAGATGGAGCAGACTTTTATTTTAAGGAGAACGGGCGGTCTGTTGAGGCAGTGATTCGAGGCCAGACACAAGCCTTGATTGGGGGAATGCCGAAGAAACGTAAATTGAAGTGAGATTCTCAAAACAGGGAATATGCTTTCCAGGAGGCACGCTTGGCAAGTGGGGAATCAGTTTCTCTCCCATTACACCATCAACTGAAGCAGCACACATTAAGAGCAGTAATGGAAAATAGCGGGCACTCATGCGCTGGCTACCCAGCATTGTCTCTATGATGTTGGTGATAAAGCCAATGAGTTGCTTACATGGTTAGAGAGACAAGACAAAGGACGGAACTGGATCCTTGAGGACACTGACAACAAGGGGAAGGAAATACTGGGAGAGACTTCCTGAAAGACCTGACCCTGCCAATGCTAACGAATGAGGACCGAGACGCACTAGACCAAGACCTGACAGTAGACTAAATAAATAAGACAATAAGAACCTTGCAAACAGGGCAAGCAACGGGGCCTGATGAGCTACCCTTAGAATTATATAAAAGTATGATGGATAAAATCAGGGAGTGCCTCCAGAGGAGGTTTCAGACTACCTGAAAATAAGAGGACCAAAGAACGTCTGAGGTGGCGGTCATCCCAAAAAAGGACGAACCAGCAACTGAGTGTGGGTCTTATAGACCTCTCTCCCTGCTTAATTTTGAGACTAAGGTCCTTGTGTAGGCCCTGGCGATCTGCCTGCGGACAGTAATTGCAACAGTGGATCACCCTGATCAATCGGGCTTTATGCCACACCAGGGAATGCGCTTAAATCTCCGACAACTTAATGGAGCTCTTGTATGTAGCCCCTCTAGCGCGTATGCGCATCAATAATACAGTCTCCGGAGTCTTTGCCCTCCAACAGGGATGCTCCTTGTCTCCTATGTTCTTCTCACATGCGTGGGATCGCCAGGACCTCTCATATGGGGTATTCCAGTTTATCAGGAGTGGGATGAGAGAATCTCCCTCTACGCTGACGTGTTGCTATATGAAACGTAACAAGTCTTCTCGAGTGAACGAATCCTACAAATTCTTCACATATTTGGAGATCATTCAGGATATAGGATCAATTGGAAGAAGTCATTAATATTCCTGCTGGAGGCAGGGACCCTGCTGTTGCACTCTAGATGCGCAGTTCAGGTGGCACTACATGGCTTTAAATATTTGGGCGTAATCTGTCTTTCCTACTACCTCTTCTCTTTCTGACACTTTTCTGTCCACTCATCCCTGCTCACTTCTTATGGGCCTCTTGCCCGTGTTCTTAGTGTGGTTGTTTTTAAAGGGTCCTGCGACTTCCCACACTAGACCAATATTGCGATACATAATGTGTCACGCGTCCGGCGCAGCAAGGGTTGTAGGCGACATGCTGTCTTCAAGCTACTTTGCTACTGATTCTTCATACTCTTGCAGACTCTCTTACAGTACGCTGCCGGCCCTAAATAGGGTTATGGGCTTAACGCTGTGTACATCAGGACCTGTGTTCTATTCTTTACCTACAAAATAAAAATAGATTTCAAACAAAATATTCGGGCGTGTTCATTACAAGAGAACCACAGGCAGGAACATACTCCCGGAATTAGACCGGTGTCGCAGGGATACCCCAAACTGGCAGGCGCTGTGGCTCTCCTTACTGGGCCGGGTGGCCCTATTTAAAGTGATAACCCTTCAGGGTCTCCTGTATATCGTGCAAAAACGTCCTTTAAGATCCCACCGGACATTTTCTTTCAAAGGGTAGACTGAGAACTTCGGCTCCTGTTGTGGGAGGTTGGCACTTCACGCTGAGTAAGTTGCAGAGGGGAGTTCATTAAGGTGGCCCGGCGGTCCGGAGCATTCTCAAGTATTATTGGGCCACGCAGCTGGTGGCAGTCAACAACTGGGTTTTTGCGGACCGTGAGGATCCTGCTTACCGGGTAGATAGATTGGCCATGGGCAAGAGAGGTTACCCCACCCCGGTGCTGTATTGAAGAAAGTATGAGTGCACCATACCTACTCATAACCAAACATTGGTAAGGGTGTGAAGAGAGGCTACCAAGTGTTTAGGCTGAGAAGGTAAGCGGACTGAAATTACTCCACTGTATGATGGTGATCTCATAAGTGCAGTGGGAGGATTGCAGCGCTTCACAAAATGGGGATTGATTAGCTTAGAACGACCAGGCGATGTGTGGAGGGGACAGGCGCTTGTGTCCTTCACGATCCTACAACAAAAGTATAAATTAGGTGACTAAAAACGGTTCTGACATTTGTAGGTGGATCACGCTGGGAAGGGGAGCTGTTGCCTGATGCAACCCCACTGGAGGACCAGCTGCTAACTAATCCCCGACCGAAAAAGCAATCTCAGCCATCTATAGGAAGTGGATCTACAATTCCCTGGATCCCTTGGGGTCGCAGAGAGCTATCTGGGAGAGGGATCTAGGCACGCTTGGCGATGACGATTGGGTTGAGGCCATTCAGGGTGCCAGGGAGGAGGCAATTAGAACTCGTTTTGGTCTAATTTAACTACAGATCCTACATAGGACCTACTACTCCAGAACTTTGTTGCACCGAATAGGGCGGGCGGCCACCTCTCTGCGTAAGGGAATGTGAGTGAGGGGCTTTTTTTAATGTGGTGTGGAGTTGTCAGGTAATTTTTTTTTTTTTTTTTTTTTTTTTTTTTTTTTTGGTGTAAGACATTTATTATGTAATAAGAGTCACAAGATTACACTGCGTCACGCCAACAACCCGGAGGCAGGCCGCTATGAAGTATACACAACATCAGATGCATTAAAGTGGTCAGTTGTAACATAACTCTGCGGAACTCCGAGCCCTCAGAAAGATATACATTACAGTAATGAGTTATTTTTGAGCAATGCAATCTTAGCCCGGAAAATGGTCTTACTTTTATCAGTGCAGAGGACAGGTAGCCAAGGCATGAGGTAATATGGCTGTACCGGGGCGACCAGCAGACTCCAGCTCCCGGAACAGCGTATGAAACGGGTACGTCCAGCAGCACTGTTTTTCGCCCAACCGTCCCCAACAAACAACAAGCATTAGAAATGCAATAGGTCTCGCAGCATTAGAGTTAGTGCTTTTAGAATTGTTTATGGGTTTTTTTGTAAATCTTTAGCATGAGGTTGAGGGTGAGTGAGGGTGAGGGGTTGAGGGTGAGTGAGGGTGAGGCTGAGGTGGTGAGGGTGAGTGAGGGGTTGAGGGTGAGGGGTTGAGGGTGAGTGAGGGTGAGGGGTTGAGGGTGGGTGAGGGGTTGAGGGTGAGTGAGGTGAGGGGTTGAGGGTGAGTGAGGGTGAGTGAGGGTGAGGGTGAGTGAGGGTGAGGGTGAGTGAGGGTGAGGGTGAGGGTGAGTGATGGTGAGGGTGAGTGATGGTGAGGGTGAGTGAGGGTGAGGGTGAGTGAGGGTGAGGGTGAGTGAGGGTGAGTGGTTGAGGGTGAGTGAGGGTGAGTGAGGGTGAGTGTGAGTGAGGGTGAGGGTGAGTGCGGGTGAGTGCGGGTGAGTGAGGGTGAGGTGTTGAGGGTGAGTGAGGGTGAGGGGTTGAGGGTGAGTGAGGGTGAGTGGTTGAGGGTGAGTGAGGGTGAGGCCGAGGTGTTGAGGGTGAGGGTGAGTGAGGGTGAGTGAGGGGTTGAGGGTGAGGGGTTGAGGGTGGGTGAGGGGTTGAGGGTGAGTGAGGGTGAGGGGTTGAGGGTGAGTGAGGGTGAGGGTGAGTGAGGGTGAGTGAGGGTGAGGGTGAGTGAGGGTGAGTGAGGGTGAGTGAGGGTGGGTGAGGGTGAGTGTGAGTGAGGGTGAGGGTGAGTGGGGGTGAGTGTGGGTGAGGGTGAGGGGTTGAGGGTGAGTGAGGGTGAGGGGTTGATTTGTACAAGGTGAAACCAAAAAACCTAGATAAATCTCAGCAAGTATTTTATTTCCCCAAAACTTTTTTTTGATGAAGGCACTTTCAAATATCACTTTCAATAAGTATTTCGCAGTGCTATAACGTGCCCTATTAATTTAATAAAAAAGCTTTCACATCTTAAAGAAATACATTTTTTTAGTTTTGAAGAGTTTTTATTCATATTTTATATGAGGTATATTGCATGATTTATAGAGCATATGTTTTCAGGGCTCGGCTTGTGCACGTGCTCTGAAATCCCAGCCAGACCTCTCGGCTCTCTGTTTATTAATTTAATTTAATTTAATTTGTTGGCTCGCATACCTCTAATTATCAACAAACAGGTTGCATTCTTACCCTAGGTTGCAGACACCACGTACTGAACCTCTAAGTCTTTCAACCATCTCTTGCGGCTACGACAAGATGCACTCTCCCATGATTGTTAAGGTCAAACCCCACCCCATACTCACCCATGATTGGACAGGACCTTGTGTTCAACAACTATTGGTTACAGTCGTGCGTCAATCATTTTGAACAGCGAAGGTATAGGTTTTACTCCCTAGTAAAGTCGTTTCCCGTAGTACACTATAAGGTTTGCGATGCAAGCCTCGGTGTGGACTTCCTAGGCACTTGACGGAAACACGTACAGCGTTTAATGACAGTAGCGGCCATTTTTGACTGACAGAATTTTTCATTGATCTCAAGGAAAGACATGACTGACAACCAAGAATACTGACAAAGACTCATAGATACCCTTTTCAAATGCTGCGTTGTCAACAGACTGTTGTCGTTTGAAGGAGTGACTTGTTTCATTACATCTATGTAATTTTTCAATTCTTATATGTAAAAGTATAATAAAAAATATAAATACATGTTTAGTTAAGCAGAAATGGATATGATTTCAAAGCGCTTGCTTCTTCTTGTTTATAGGATCTCATAAATCCACATATGTGAGATGGTCGCTATACTTATTTTCAGGGAGTTTGCGTTTCATTTTGATGTTCTGTTTGTCTCTAAATTCTTCCCTCCCAAGATGGCGACTGCACATGGTAGGTCGCGCATGCGTTCCTAGAACACATTGTGTGTCATGGCGGCTCCCATTGAATAGGAAGAAGTTATAACATCGCCTGGACTCTCTCTGAAGGTACGATGGAGGTGCAGCGTTGGCAGAGTAACGGTCTCTGGTAAATAATGTTGTCCACGATGCTGTTTGGAAAGAGGACACGCTTCAAAGACGTGTTGCATGGAGAGTTGGTGTGCACATTGGGGGAGGCTGCGAGAGGTAAAAGTACGCTGTCTTAAGGCTTGGTTTCTAGCGCTAAGTGCATGCACCTATACTCATTAAATATGTTATATTTATATTTACATTTGTCCAGTATTAGGCTGGCTAATCTTGTCCCGGGGATGGGGGAAATTTTTGCCTCTTTCCTGTCACATACTGTACGAGAACAGGTTTTAAAATTGCGGCGAAAAAACAAAAAGCGGCATTATAAATGAATCACTGAACGAATCTGTCAGAAAAAAGGATAGCGGTACATATTTACATGGCACCGAGAGTCCAGCTGTAAAAGACAGCTGAACACCGAATGATCTTACTTGTAGTGGGAGAGGTGTCCGCCGCTAAACCTATTAAGGGGTCCCCGTGGAGAAGGCTGGCGCTCAATGGAGCCCGGGGCATTCCTTTATGAAAGTTGCTCCGGTGTGCTGTTGCTTCCGGGGTGTGTATGTGCGTCATCACGCGATAGGCGTGTGATGCCTACACGGTGTCCTGCAGCTAAGGGGAAGTAGACTATTAACTTTGGAATGAGTTGGTGCCGTCTGGGTTTGTCATGCGCAATATGGCATGTGTGAATTAAAATTAAAATATCTGCAGACAGGGTGGAAAATCCTTGACCATATTCGATGGTCACGTGCCAGGGCTCTTATGTTGTGATTAATGCCGAAGGTTGGCTATTAACCAAGATATTGCGGGTTGAAGGTTGTTACACTTTGTTGCAAGCAAACAGATATGTAGGAGTCAAAAAAGGGGTCTGCAGGTAGGGTATAAGCAGAGCCCGCTGAAATACTCGGTGGTCACGTAACAAGGCTCTAATGTTGTGATTAAAGCCAAACAATGTGAATTGAAACAAGGCTAGCGGCAGGCAGGGGAGGAGAGGAGGAGGGGGGAGGAGAGTAGGGGAGGCACGGCCTAGCGGCCGTGCAATCAAGTAGTGAGGGGGCGGAGCTGGGGGAGGCTGTGGAAGAGAGTAGGCAAGGCGACACGGCGGGAGGGGGCGGAGCGGGTAAACAAAGACAAACATGCACGCGCCCGTGACTTTTAAGGTCAATGCGCATGCGCATAAGCTTAATGCGCATGCGCATTGACCTTAAAAGTCACGGGCACTGCAAGGAATCGCCACGATTCCTTGCAAGTTAGATAAAGAGTCGATGAGCCCCTATAGTCTCGCTTGCTCGATGCGCATGCGCATCGACAGGCGAGACCTAAAAAGGAAACGTAAACAACCTAACATTGGTGCAATTACAAAGAATCATCCACGCAGTGTCCCACATCTACACGGGGCTGCGTGTTCCTGCGCTTGGTGAGTATCTATGGATTGGAAACTGTGGCAAAGGTGGAGGTGTGGCAGGCAGTAAGCCTCCTCAGTGAAGGTGGAGGGGGGGGGGAATAGTAGGGGGGGAAGAGAATGTCGGAGCAGGGCAGTACGCCGGGTCCCGTGGTCTCAGGGAGGGCAGATGGTAGAGGACACATAGCGTGTGTTAAATCAATAGGGAAGACAGGTTTAGTGCTCTCCACGACCAAGGCGAGCCATCGCAGGAGCAGAACAGCAGAACCGCAGTAGGTCGATCTCACGTTCAGATCATTCAGCCCATATCATCCGAAACACCCACATCAGGCGACTCCCCAGAGGCAACCGAACATCCACGCTCCCTTGTCCATTGTAGAAATGGCTCCCAAATGTCATTCGGTCTAGAGGCAGTGGGCATAGTTTCCCAGTAGTGTGTTAGTTGTGCATGCCCATAAGCGATATCCCCAAGCCAGTCTGTAAACAATGGAAGTGCTTTGCTGCCCCAATGTAGTGAAACCTGACGTTTTGCATATAGGAGGAGGAGTGCATGCAATTTCCTGTCACAAGGTTCAGTGTCTTGTACATAGCCCAACAAGCCTAGAAGTGGTGAAGGTGCGTCCGTCCTGTGTAAGATTTGGTTGATAGCTGTGAATACAGCCGTCCAGTATTCGTTCAGTTTGGGGCAGCCCCATGCCACGTGTATGAAGGACGCATCATCCCTTCCGCACTTCCAGCAGGACGCATCTGTACGGATGCCCATGCGGTGCAGCAGTACCGGTGTGCGGTAGTATCTGTGTAAGAATTTGAAATGTATGAGACGTAGTCTGTAGTTTGGAGACAGCGCCGTCAGTTGTTTACAGCAGAACTCCCACATTTCGTCGGTGAACGGGTCTTCCAGATCAGCAGCCCAAGCCATCTTGGCTGTGGCTACAGTGACTGGAGCCTGCTCTTGCATGCTGTTGTACAGTCTCGATACTAGCTTTTTGGGAGAAGGCCTCGAAAGCAGGTTCTGGAGGGCTTCCAGGGGTCGCGGCTCTTCCGGGAATTGGGCCCCCATCTTCTTGCAAGACTCCCTAAGGGAGTGGTACAGCGCGCATCTGCAAAGGGCTCAGGTTGGTCATCGGTACCCGCGCACAGCTCCACAAAGGTGCCGTCTGGATATAAATCGGCGAAGGTATGGAGCCTCTGCCCGCGAAGCGTAAGAACGTCGCCTCTTGTAGTTAAGCAGGGCAACATCGGGTTCCCCCGGAGGGGGATGGCAGGTGCGTAAAGTAGGGAGAGACCTGCTCTCTTTTGTAGTTCACGCCATGTCCAGCGTACCATTTCCACGGTGTCTACCTCTCCTGAAGGGCGGGAGACTTTCCCGTATAGTGCCACTCGCAGAGGCAACGGGGCAACAGCAGCTAGCTCTACCGCCACATGCGGTTGGTAGGGAGTGGGGAAGGCCCAAAAATGCAAAAATTGTGCCTGCGCGCAGAGAGAGTACAGCCTCAGGTCTGGAGCCCCAAGGCCTCCTTGCCGAAGCGGGAGTGTAAGCAGGTCCCAGGAGACCCGCGCCTGTCCCCCGGCCCAAACCAGTTTCAACAACAGAGAGCGAACGCGCTCGTGAAAGTGCGATGTCATGGGTAGCGGAATGTTCACGAATAGATACAGGAATTTGGGGAGGACCACCATTTTCGCCAATGCTATTCTGGCAACCAGGGATAAGGGTAGTCTGTTCCAAACCTCGATCTTCCCTTCCAGCCAATCTACCGCTCTCCCAAAGTTTAGTGACCATAGCTCCTGCACATCTCGACTGACCCATATCCCCAAGTATTTAACAGCTTCAGTCTCCCAACGCAGAGGGTAGTCAGGAGCCGGCCTACTAGTCTCATCCGTCAGAGGAAAGGCCACAGACTTAGACCAGTTTATGGATACTCCCGCCAGACCTTCAAACCTAACGAATTCACGGAGCAACGGGTTCATGTTGTCTTTGGGGTTGATGATGTACAGAGTCACATCGTCGGCATATAGTGAGATCAATAAGCTCCGGGAACTAAACCCGATGCCTCTCGCAGTGTGGTGTTGACGTATCCTAGCCGCAAGCGGCTCCATTGCGATGGCAAACAGGAGGGGGGACAGTGGGCACCCCTGTCTGGTCCCTCTGGTGATATCGAAAGGTTTAGAGACAAGGCCGTTTACGCTCACTCTAGCTCTGGGTCCAGTGTACAATAGTTTTATCAGGGTGATGAAATTACTACTGAACCCCATTCTGCCTAAAATTTTAAATAAATACGGCCATTCCAAAGAGTCGAACGCTTTGGTGGCGTCCAAGAACACCACTGCTGCCTGCACAGATGGATGTAAGTAATGAAGTATCGAAAAAATGGTTCGGAGGTTGTGCGATGTGGCCCGCCCCGGGATGAATCCGGACTGGTCGGGTAGCGCAATGATCGGTAGCATCGGTTTGAGTTTGAGTTTAAAAGTTCTTATATAGCGCTCTTACACCAGCGGTTTCATGGTTGTAATTTGTCCGCAATTATTTTGGCATACATTTTGGCATCCACATTGATCAGGGATAGAGGTCTATAGGAGTCCAGGAGCATCTCATCTTTATCAGGCTTTAAGAGCGTAATTATTAAGGCTTCGCGCATGGACTCTGGTAGGGAATTCAATTCAAGGGCCTCCACGAACACTGAGTGTAACTTCGGCGCCAGCTCATCTGCGTAAGCTTTGTAAAAGGACGTTGTTAGGCCGTCAGGCCCGGGGGCCTTGTTAGCCGGCATGCTTTTGATCACTTGGACAATGTCTTGGACGGTAACAGGTAGATCCATGTATTGTCTGTGGTTGTTATTAAACCAAACTAGGGCAATAGAGTCCAGAAAGCTGTCCAAAGAGGCCAGGGCAGTGGGCTGTTTGGAGGTGTACAGGGACGCATAGAAGTCAGTGAATGCTCGTAGCACAGCTTCTTGGCCAACGGCCAAAGAGCCGTCCTTATCGTAGATGGTGTGAATGTGGTGTGATTGTGTGCGGGGAGCTATCAACCTGGCAAGTGTCCTGCTGGGCCTATCCCCCTCTCCGTATCTGCGGGCTTCTGCCTGTCTCCCCAGAACCCGCACCTCACGTTCCGCCTCCTCGTGAAAGGCAAGCAGTTTTGCTTTAATGGCACCAGCGGTCTCTAATGTCGGGTCAAGGCTAAAAGTTGCGTCCAGACCTCTCAGTTCTCCCTCTAGGGTGGCTAGCGTGTCACGAATTGTTCGCAGTACTCCCGCTTGTCTCGCCATGCACTGGCCTCTGATTACCGCCTTAAAGGCGTCCCATTCAATGGCTTCTGATTTAACGGATCCCGCATTTTCAGCAAAGTATGTAATGATATCACCCCTTATCTCCTCCACAAAAACTGGGTCCGTAAGTGCGTGTGGGGGAAGTCGCCATGTGAATGCCCTGTTGATAGTGTCAGGGAGGCGCAGCTCATGACCACAGGGGGCGTGGTCTGATAGTGATCTAGCTTGTATTTCGACTTTTGTCACCCATGTTGCAACCTCAGGGGACACCAACCAAAAGTCCAATCTGGACCAAGCAGCTTTATGACATGTGTAGCAGGTTCCTATTTTCGCATTCGGATGTCGAACTCTCCACACATCAGCCAGCAATCCCTCACCCATCACATCAAGGACGGCTTGGCGCGCTCTGGCATGCGTCGGTCTACTCACACCTCGCCTGTCCATGTCATCATCCAACACAACATTAAAATCACCTCCTATCACAACCGATGGGCAGTCAAGTAGTGCAATCTGTGCCCACACCTTTCTAAAGAAGTCGGGGTCATCGGTATTCGGACCATATATGGCGGCCAGCACTAACGGTCGCCCCTGTAGAGAGCCATGCAAGATCACGTATCTACCATCCACATCCAGCCTGTATGCATGCTCCCGCCAATCCAGCCCCCTGCGCACAAGTATAGCCACTCCCCTGGTATAATTGGAGTAAATGGCCGAATACACATCTGACCACCTGGAATTTTTCAATCGGGGTGAAGGAGTAGCGTTGATGTGAGTCTCTTGCAAGTAGCAAATGTCCACGTTATGCCTGGCAAGTGTGCCATGCATCAGTCGGGCTTTTTTGTAGTCCCCAAGGCCTCTAATGTTCCAGGTCCATAGCTTAATCCCTCCCATGGTTTAGGTGCTGTAGAAGTAGGCTCGTCCCCATCCCACCCCGCCCCCCAGTGTCACAGGGCTCTACACACCTCGCTGCCACCAATTCTTCGCACAAGAGGAAAACCTTAGTAAAAGTCACATTGCACCGTGTCTGAACAAGAAATAACAATTCAATAAACTCCCCCCAATCCCCACCACCCTCAGCAACCTCCCAATTAGGTCGTGATGTACCCCGAAGTAAGGCACGCAAGGCGTGACGTAAAACCAACATTGAAAACAGCGGGAGGCACCCCATGGGGCGTGGTGCGCCCAGCGTACACCCCCGTGTGAACGGGGTGGCTACAGTTAGGTATAAGGTTCCATGGACTTTGCGGGTCTCCCGCCCCAGGGTTCTTAGAGTGTACCATGGCTAATATTCTTGTAGACATTAGGGCACCAGGAATCCCAGCCCGGTGTCCGGGGCTGTGTCATGTTTTAACCCCACCCTCACCCAGGTGAGGTGTAACAACAAGGAACTTAAGGAGTTCTCGTGTACCTGCGGAAGACATGGGGGGGCAAACCTACAATATCTCAAACATTACAACAGCAGATCATTTAGTCATTGTCACTTAGCTGGTCCGCAGTGTCTTCATGTCTGGGCGACTTCCTTCTGGCCCCCGCACCGCCGATGTGTTTGGCGAATTTGAGGGCCGATTTCGCATCAGTGAAAAAGTGCGTAGAGTTATCATGGAGGACTTTCAATTTTGCCGGGTACAATAGGGAGTACGGCACACCAGCCTGCAGCAACAGCTTCTTTGCCGGTAGGAATTCTTTACGGGCCGCTTGCACCAGGGGGGTAAAGTCTGGATAGAAGGAAATGTTGTTCCCTTTATGAACAATTTTGCCCTTTTCCCTCGCCAATCGTAGTATCAAGTCTCTGTCCTGGTAATTCATCAACTTAGCGAGGATGGGACGAGGTGGAGTCCCTGGTGGCGGTTTCTTCCCCAGTGATCTGTGTGCTCTTTCGACCGTGAATACTGAGGACAGGTGCGGATCGAATAGTTCATGCAGTAGATCTGTTACATAAATCTCCATCTTTTCTATGTTTGTCGTCTCTGGAATCCCCGTGATGCGTATATTGGACCGACGGGAGCGCGCCTCTAAATCATCTGACTTGGCTCGTAGAGCGTCCAGTTCTCGTTCCAGAGATGTGATGTGCTGCTTGGCCTGCTGTTGAAATTCACAGCATTCGGTTTGCCTGTTCTCCAAGCAGTCCAGTCGAGTTTCATGTACGTCAACTTTAGATTTCACAGATTCAAGTTGCGCAGACATGGCGTCCAGTTTGGTGTCAATACTCTTAAGGCTGGATCTCACCTCCATGATGAGTGCTCCAAAGTCGATATCTGTTGGTACCCCTTGCGACGCCGCCATTTCACCTCCCGCCTCTGTAGCCGTGTTCTTCGGGAGGCGCTTATTATCAAAGCTGATTTTGGGCTGACGGGCCTCGTTCTTCCCCATCGTGACGGTGAGAGCACTGCAATAGGTAGCCTGGAGGTAGCCTGGAGACTCAGTGTTTCTCTGCAGGTTGTATGTATGCCGACCGGTGGGGTGGTAGTGTCACACAGATATGCCCTGGGAGCTCCGGACGTGCAATCGGTGTTTCCAGGTTTCAGCGGTGTTTTGTACAGCGTTCGCGTCGTAAGCAACGCGCAAGTCTGGCCCAATCGCTAATCACAAAATGGCGGGTCCCCTACATATGTCGCTTGGGCGGCTTGGCGCGGCGTCCAGCAAGGCAGCAGAACAGGGGGCCAGTATACTATGTTAGGGCTCCAGTTCCCGGGTGACACAGCAGCTCATGTAGTATGAAGGCTCGGCATCTACGGGCGGCAGTACCCCTCAGGCCAAGTGGTGTGGGCAGGGGGGTGTCAGCAGGTCCCCCACCACACTTATCGCTGCTTGCCGTATCTCTGGCGCTCTGTCCGGCGCTGGTAAGGGCGTCGAGGCAGGCTCCGATCCGGTATCACCAGCACCGGTCCCGATGCGCCAGCTCCGCAGTAATGGCGGGTCCTGCCGTTGCGTTCCCGACAGATCAGGGGATTCAGCTGTTCTCCGTGCTCCGCTCGCCTGCAATAATCAGGGCTGTTCCAGGGGCTCAGCAGGGATGTCCCGAGGATCGTTTTCAGCTTCCGCGCCGCCCCCAGCAAAATTCCACGTCTCCGGTCGCTGGACCCCCAGAGGCCTGCTAAGCCGCGGGTTGTGGTATACCGCAGCGCCCAGGGCACAGCACTTCCGCCCAGGAGCCGCGCTGGCTATCGGGCCGCCGGACCCGCAACCCGATCTGGTTCCTCAGCCGCAGTATCTGCGCGCCCCAAACTTCCGTGCAGGGATCCTGTAGGTGTCCGCTGCCGAACCCCGAGGTATCGGGGCTTCGCAAGTGCCAGGTTCAGGATAGTAGCAGGATTAATGGTTGTAGCCGGCGGAGCTCACTCACTGAGCGGCCATTTCGCAGCTCGGCTAGCCACGCCCCCCGAGTTGTCAAGTAATTCAATGCTACTGGGTAGAGATCATTCGAATAATGTCCCAGTTCATGGGACTAGCGATCCCCATGGGGGCCAAATGGCGCCTCCTGAATATCACGAGTGAGGTGACATGGCATAGTTTTTGCAGAATATGACTGGCCCTGGCTTCAGCGGTTGGCAAGCGTAATATTGCACGAGGTTGGGGAGCCAGCTCACCCCCCAGGGTGGAGGATTGGGAAGCAGATCTTGATCAACGGGTGGACACAGGGTGTATCTCAGCAGGGGCTGCCTTTGTAAATGGGAAAGATATGGGAGGGATGGCAGAGCTACCGGGCCATGTGACGCGCCATGAAGTAGTGAAAGTTAATTATGTACAATCCTTGTGACCTAGTTTTATGTAGTCGTATTTGGCCAGGGAGTGTCAGGACAAGCCAAGCTATGTTACTCGCTCCATATTTGCAGACTTTGCCATTTTGGTCTAATCACTCTCACTAATGTGCACCGTACTTTCGTTGTCAACACCATCGATTCAGCACAAGTTCAATAAAAAGAGTTTTTAAAAGTACCTGTGGCTTGGCAAGATAAGCAGTGTGCTGGACATTTATTAACTCGAGTCTGTTGATCTATTGTTGAGCTATGAGTTCAAGCTGGTCGACATGACAAAGCTGAGAATATTGTGACTGCTCGCCCTCGCTACCTTGAGAGTCACATGACATCAAAGGAAAGTGACCTCAACCCAATAGCCGCTGCCTATCCCGTGGCCCTGGAACTGGACTGAACATAGAGGCGGCACTGAAGCTCCCTTGCTTTGTCAAGCGGAAGCATTTGGCCGTTGTATTTTCTAGACCGCAATCCAGTATGACATAATTTAACATAACCAGTAACTTATTCAGCTGAACTTGCAGAGATAAACCAATGCGACACATATAGCAGGTTTTTAAAAAAAAGGCTCCGTTAAGGTAAGGAACACATCAGCGTCTTGTCATTTACTTATTCACATACAAGAAATCACATATAGGCAGCATTCTAATTAACTCTCTCTTTTCTCCACTCCTCTATTTGTCAATTATCAAGACTATGGGTTTGATATAAAGTCCAAAGGGTCACCCGACTTGTTAAAGATCTCTGCTGGCCCTGTGGCACTCTCTGACCCTTCAGAGGAGCAGCAGCCATGGTGGCTCCTCTGAAGGCACTGCAGGGGTGGTGAGCGGCTGCCATGTTTCAGGCGACTATTCACCAACTTGCGTGTTTTTCAAAAACAAGCTTCCAAAGCCGCAGTTTGTTTTTAAAAACCAATAACTAATCACCCTCACACCCTTGGAACTTTCTCCCAGGAAGTGGGGCTCAATTTAAAAAAAGATTCTCATCACGACTGCCAGGTATTCCCTGGTGGTCCAGAATAAGAGAAAAATACATCAGACTGCATGATCTAAAAAGGAATGGAAGTCTGATGTATTTACACCAACGGCACCCAAGTAAGGCTGGACACATGACAATCCACCTGACTTGCACTAGGTCAGGCAGACCATCTGTTTGTTGGACAGGATACTCCACCACGCTTGTGAAGGAGTACCCTGCTCATCAAACTCTAAATCAAGACCTCTATATTTTCTGTGTTATGAATATATCTCTAGGTCCGCTTCATTATGTCCACCAGTCTTTCTATGATGTACCTGTTGTACGAGTTACTTACCTTCGGTTAACGATGTATCTGGTAGAGACGATTCTAGCCGCAGATTCCTTAATGTGGGATTATCCTCAGGCGTGAAACTGGATCCGGAAAACATTTTGCCGCAGCATCCCTGCGCGCCGGGGGGGCAGCATCACGCGACTCCGACCAGGCATCGTCTGCGTACGTGACGCCAGCGAGGTCACATAAGTCCCACCCCGGCGTGCCTAGAACTTTTCCGTGCCACAATGCGGAACCAGCAGAGAAACTGTGGGAGCATGGGCACAGTGTGTGAGACAGCAGAAAAAATGCAACAGAAGGAATGGTGACGAAGAATACAATAAGGAGCAGTGCCAACACTGCATTACCCAAAAGCAGGGAAAGAAGAAAGAACAGAGCACAGCCCTGAGCAGCCACCCTGCCAGTATGAAAACAGTACCCCCTTAAGACAAGGAAAATATGCAAAATGTCATGACAACATGCAGCAGGACTACAACCCCGACCAAGACCCATCAAGGGGAGCCAGTTCCAAGTCAAACAAGGAACGACAGACCTCCAAGACAACCCCAGCACAGAGTGCGACATCCCCCCAAGGGAGCCAGGGCAGGGCACGGCCAAATGACCCAAACCCAGAGGATAGCAGAGGGGCCAGGACCCTCAGGAACAAGAGGGATGAAGGAACGCCAGCCTCAATCCTGGAGCAACCAGAGCAGAGGGGCACAGGAGTACATATAGACCCATTCTCTACATTGCCAAGGAAGAGGAAGGAACAAAGCAAGACAATGTCTTGGCGAGAGAGCGAAAGAATGCACTCACTCATCATAGCCATCCACCGGGAGGCGATTGCAGAAGGGCAAGCCAAAGGGTCCTAGCAGAACGGAGAGGAAGGGCGTGCCGTGAAGGAATCTGGGCTAGAATCGTCTCTACCAGATACATCGTTACCGAAGGTAAGTAACTCGTACATCTGAAAGAGACTACTAGCCGCAGATTCCTTAACGTAGAATAGATATCCTAGCCATATCCACGGGGAAGGAGGGTCTGCGGAAGGACCCCACCAGCCTGGACATAACAGAGGGTCCCACAGGGGACTAGTCCAATGAAAAGGGCGAAGAGCCCCATCCTCCCAGGCAAGGGGGGGAACCCCCACAAAACCACTAACCCCAAGAGGAGTGTGGGAAGAAGAAGAAAGAAGAAGAAGAAGAAGAAGAAAAAGAAGAAAGCCCATTCACTCTCAACAGAGGAACCAAGGGCAAGGCCAGGGAGGCCGAAGCACCCTACGTCCCTACAAGGCAACAGAGCTTCGATCCAATGGAAGGGCAAGGAAGAGGCAGAAGAAAAACCTAGAGGGCCCAAGGAAACGAGTAAAAAGAAGGCGAGCCCACCATAGACAGAAGTGGTACAAAAGTGGGTGGTGATGGACGGAGCATCTGAACCAATCAAACACTCACACCCACTCAACATATCTGGGTTTAATCCATCACCGTTCTTGAGCCCACTCTGCCACCCCAGTTCAGACATGGCCATATGCAAATCAGTCTGACCCTGTGCCTCATGGGAATAGTCCAGCCCGAACTAGCAAGCCATGCCTTCCCTGGACCGGAAACAAGCTTCCGAGGACCGGTTTCTGGCATTTCAGCCGTCTTCATCCCGGCTTGCTTGAATCAAGTGGCAAAGTGAGCAAGGGACTCACATCTGAGCATACCCTGCCAACTTATGGCGAACAAAGTGGTAAAAAAGGGGGTGGTGATGGACGGAGCATCTGAACCAATCAAACACTCACACCCACTCAACATATCTGGGTTTAATCCATCACCGTTCTTGAGCCCACTCTGCCACCCCAGTTCAGACATGGCCATATGCAAATCAGTCTGACCCTGTGCCTCATGGGAACAGTCCAGCCCGAACTGCCAAGCCATGCCTTCCCTAGACCCGAAACAAGCTTCCGAGGACCGGTTTCTGGCATTTCAGCCGTCTTCATCCCGGCTTGCTTGAATCCAGTGGCAAAGTGAGCAAGGGCCTCACGTCTGAGCATACCCTGCCAACTTATGGCGAACAAAGTGGTACAAAAGGGGGTGGTGATGGACGGAGCATCTGAACCAATCAAACACTCACACCTAGTCAACAGATCTGGGTTTAATCCATCACTGTTCTTGAGCCCACTCTGCCACCCCAGTTCAGACATGGCCATATGCAAATCAGTCTGACCCTGTGCCTCATGGGAACAGTCCAGCCCGAACTGCCAAGCCATGCCTTCCCTGGACCGGAAACAAGTTTCCGAGGACCGATTTCTGGCATTTCAGCCGCCTTCAGCCCGGCTTGCTTGAATCCAGTGGCAAAATGAGCAAGGGACTCACGTCTGAGCATACCCTGCCAATTATGCCAAATAAAGTGGTACAAAAGGGGGTGGTGATGGACGGAGCATCTGAACCAATCAAACACTCACACCCAGTAAACAGATCTGGGTTTAATATATCACCATTCTTGAGCCCACTCTGCCACCCCAGTTCAGACATGGCCATATGCAAGTCAGTCTGACCCTGTGCCTCATGGGAACAGTCCAGCCCGAACTGCCAAGCCATGCCTTTCCTGGACCCGAAACAAGCTTCCGAGGACTGGTTTCTGGCATTTCAGCCGTCTTCAGCCCGGCTTGCTTGAATCCAGTGGCAAAGTGGGCAAGGGACTTACGTCTGAGCATACCCTGACAACTCATGGCGAACAAAGTGGTACAAAAGGGGGTGGTGATGGACGGAGCATCTGAACCAATCAAACACTCACACCCAGTTAACAGATCTGGGTTTAATCCATCACAGTTCTTGAGCCCACTCTGCCACCCCAGTTCAGACATGGCCATATGCAAATCAGTCTGACCCTGTGCCTCATGGGAACAGTCCAGCCTGAACTGCCAAGCCATGCCTTTCCTGGACCCGAAACAAGCTTCGAAGGACTGGTTTCTGGCATTTCAGCCGTCTTCAGCCCGGCTTGCTTGAATCCAGTGGCAAAGTGAGCAAGGGACTCACGTCTGAGCATACCCTGACAACTTATGGCGAACAAAGTGGTACAAAAGGGGGTGGTGATGGACGGAGCATCTGAACCAATCAAACACTCACACCCAGTTAACAGATCTGGGTTTAATCCATCACAGTTCTTGAGCCCACTCTGCCACCCCAGTTCAGACATGGCCATATGCAAATCAGTCTGACCCTGTGCCTCATGGGAACAGTCCAGCCCGAACTGCCAAGCCATGCCTTTTCTGGACCCGAAACAAGCTTCCAAGGACTGGTTTCTGGCATTTCAGCCGTCTTCAGCCCGGCTTGCTTGAATCCAGTGGCAAAGTGAGCAAGGGACTCACGTCCGAGCATACCCTGACAACTTATGGCGGCCAAAGCGGTACAAAAGGGGGTGGTGATGGACGGAGCATCTGAACCAATCAAACACTCACACCCAGTCAACAGATCTGGGTTTAATCCATCACTGTTCTTGAGCCCACTCTGCCATCCCAGTTCAGACATGGCCATATGAAAATCAGTCTGACCCTGTGCCTCATGGGAACAGTCCAGCCCGAACTGCCAAGCCATGCCTTCCCTGGACCGGAAACAAGCTTCCGAGGACCGGTTTCTGGCATTTCAGCCGTATTCAGCCCGGCTTGCTTGAATCCAGTGGCAAAGTGAGCAAGGGACTCACATCTGAGCATACCCTGCCAACTTATGGCGAACAAAGTGGTACAAAAGGGGGTGGTGATGGACGGAGCATCTGAACCAATCAAACACTCACACCGAGTCAACAGATCTGGGTTTAATCCATCACTGTTCTTGAGCCCACTCTGCCACCCCAGTTCAGACATGGCCATATGCAAATCAGTCTGACCCTGTGCCTCATGGGAACAGTCCAGCCCGAACTGCCAAGCCATGCCTTCCCTGGACCGGAAACAAGCTTCCGAGGACCGGTTTCTGGCATTTCAGCCGTCTTCAGCCCGGCTTGCTTGAATCCAGTGGCAAAGTGAGCAAGGGACTCACATCTGAGCATACCCTGCCAACTTATGGCGAACAAAGTGGTACAAAAGGGGGTGGTGATGGACGGAGCATCTGAACCAATCAAACACTCACAACCAGTCAACAGATCTGGGTTTAATCCATCACCGTTCTTGAGCCCACTCTGCCACCCCAGTTCAGACATGGCCATATGCAAATCAGTCTGACCCTGTGCCTCATGGGAACAGTCCAGCCCGAACTGCCAAGCCATGCGTTCCCTAGACCAGAAACAAGCTTCCGAGGACCGGTTTCTGGCATTTCAGCAGTCTTCATCCCGGCTTGCTTGAATCCAGTGGCAAAGTGAGCAAGAGACTCACGTCTGAGCATACCCTGCCAACTTATGGCGAACAAAGTGGTACAAAAGGGGGTGGTGATGGACGGAGCATCTGAACCAATCAAACACTCACAAAAGATACATAGACGGAAGGCAACAGACCAGACAGAGCGAAGGCGGCAGTAATGAGCCGCCGGAATCGGGAAGAACAGCCCCGGGACCCAGGAAGACCGGGCAGGCTATGCCTGACAGAGGGAGAAACACAGAACCAACCCAGGCTCCAGGACAGGAGCATGAAGGCGAGGAAATGCGCGGACACACTACTAGGAGGGGTCCGCGCACACGACCCAAAGAAGCATCAGCAACATACATAAATGCCGTGGAGAGCAGAGACCCGAAGGCCACCAGAACTCCCTAGCAGAGCGCAAGCTATATAACAGCTACTACTACCCCACATCGGGTACATTAAGTCCCAAGACATGGGAACCCTCTTTGGAAGAAACGTCCGCAGCAGAGGAAAAAACGAAAGAGCCACTGGGAAAAAAACCCGCAGAAGGCTTGTAAAGCAGCCCAAGAGAAAAACAGAAAGCCTAATCTCAGGGCCAATTCTGTGTGGATAACTCAAGCAAAAACAGACACAGTCAACAAAGGGCAGTCCAGCAGCCGACAAAGCCACAGTCTCAGCAAGGAGGACTCGAGTGGCCATAAAACATACCTAACAGCCAGGGCAACCTACCCAAAAGAAGGTCCAAGAACCAGATCAACTCAGCAGTCACTGAGGGGGAGAAGGAGGAGGAAGAGAAGGAGAAGGAGAAGAAGAAGGAGGAGGACAGAGCCCTGCCAAGAACCTCTGGATGGCGGAGTCTGCCGGGGCATGGAATAACAGAGTGCTATCGAATGGAAGAGCAACCAGCCGCTCCCGAACACATCAGGGAACACACCGTCCCGAAGCCAAGCATGCCGACGGAGGGCGACCGAGAAAGCCATGGCACGGCCCAGCACCTTTGAGATGTCAAGAGCGGAGCTGAGAATAAACGCTGCTAGCTCCCGGTCACCCAACGCATGATTCCGTAAGTCGACCTGAACAGTCTCCTGTGAAGTGGCGGATCCCAAGGACTCAGCCGAGTCCTACAAAGAAGAGGTGGCTCTAGCCACACACATAAGGTGATAAGGGCCCGCAAAGCATTGCTGGTCGAGGCGAATATGTTGCGCCCCTGAGAATCCAGGGGCGCCTCCCGGGACGGCGGAGACAACAGTGGCGGCAGGGAGGAAAAAGCAGTCCGCAAAAGTGGACTGGAGGCAGAGAGGTGGAGGGAAAGACATGCCGGGTCACGTGGCGCTGGAAGGTGCCAGTGCAAGAGGTGTTGGGGCACCGGATCGAATGTGGCAGGACGCCCCCAGGTCCCCAGCAGTGAAGAGAGGAGCAAACCCTCAAAGGGTAGCAATAGCTCCCTCCCACCAGAGCCCTGGTGGAGAACCTCAAAAAGATGGTCTGCCGGGAAATGAGCAACTGAGTCACCCATGCGCAGAAAACCCACAGCCGTGGACCCTGCGTGAGCAAAGGCTGCACCCGCCTCCATAGGGCCCCGCAGTGGAGAAAGCAGCTCCTCTGTGGGCGACCGCTGTAAACTAAGGTGGCCATCCCCGAAGCCAAGCGGGGCGGGCAAAGGCCAGACCTGGAAGTTAGAAGGAGGAACCAAAGAGTGGGGGACCTGTTGCACGTCCGGCAAACATCGCGGACTCTAGAATGGCGGGGAGCCGCCTTTTGATGACACTGGTGAAAAAGCCACCACGCGGCGGCCTGTCTCTGGTGAGGATGACACTAGCAGGAACCCAACCTCCGGAGAAGAGGGAGCGTCCGAAGACGAATCCGCGACTAGACGCCTGTTCGGCGACGTAGAGTCTGTAGCCTAAGCCAGGACGTCATTACCATCCGGTGCCAAAAGAGACGCCGGACAGGGCTCCTCCAAGTCACGCAGCGCCGGGGACCAGAGCCGAAGTGGCCAAGGGGCAGCGCCGGAACAGCACCGACTCGACCTCCAACGAGGCAGCCGACTGCGTGGAGGGACGAGAGGGACCAGGGGAGTGACAAGAAGCCCTCCGCCAGCCTCGGCCCAGAATGTGACGTTGGTGGTCTGCCAACCCATGCGGCGCCACCGGGGCCGATTCAACCTCCGACTCGACATCCGACGAGGCAGCCGCCTGCATGGAGGGACGAGAGGCGCCCGGAGGGGACGGAGGGTCCCCGTCCAGCCTCGACCCAGAGTGGGACGAGGGGGGTCTACCGACCCCTGTGGCGCCGCCTGGGGTAGCAGGCGCCGGCACTGTAGCGGCATCAGCTCAGCCGTGGACAAGGCTGTCGCCTGTCTAGAAGGCCGAGCAGGGCTCGGGGATGCGACCCGAGCCCTGGTGACCTCCTGCGACACCATATGGACTCCCGCAGGAGTTTGAGGCGAGGCAGAGGCGCTGTGGTCCGAAGGAGGGACCCCCGAAGGGCCGAACCCCAACAGCACCACATCCTCCAAACCTGAGCCGAGCCAGTCGACGCCGGCGATGCTGCGGAGGGCCCCGGCAATGCAAGGGATCTGCCGACGTCCCAGGAGGGGAAGGAGGAGGAGACGCCAGCGAGGCCTGCAGAGCCCCCGGATATGTCTCCATCTGGACTCTCGATGCCCCCTCACCAGGAAATGGTGGATGGGAGGACGACATGCGGGGACACATCACCTGCGGAGAGCTCACGCCCCTGGCAGGCCGAACTCCAGCCCCCAGGGACAAGCTGCGACACTTACCTAAGCGACGCTCGTGCGACATTGGGGAGGGATGAGGACGCCGACGAGGATCTCCGCTTCTAAAACCGTCTGCCGAGGCCGATCGAGGGGATGTAGCCGATCTTGAGAGACGTGCCGAGAGTAGTTTCTTCCGGCGCGACTTTGGCTTCAACTGTTGGCACACCTCACAATCAGTGGTGCCGTGATCTTCCCCTAACACCACATGCAAATGAGGTGAGGGTCCGTCGCTGACATAAGGCCCCCCTACGACGTGCAAGTCTGAAAGCCCGAAGGCATTCACACACTGTTCCACCAAAAGATATCACAATGATGAAAGAAAAAGGGCCGAACAGACAACGGAAAAGGAAAAAACTGACGTAGGCGCACCAGGGTGGGATTAATGTGACCTCGCTTACGTCACGTACACGGAGACGCTTGGGCAGAGTCGCGTGATGCCATCTCCCCGATGTGCAGGGATGCTGTGGCAATAAGTTTTCCGGATCCAGTCTCACGTCTGGGAATAATTCAACGTTAAGGAATCTGCGGCTATTAGTCTCTATCAGATACTGAGGCTTGTGTGTTTAGTACAGGTTTAATCTTACGGTGTGTGTGGGTTTATTTGAACCCTGTGGTTTAATCTGCACTTGTTGTTTATGCGGTGTTGTCACACCCTTTTAATTATAAAAAGTATGTTACAGGTGACCACGTGTCTCTTGCCTGTGACTTCTGAGGAAGTAATGGTGCACAGTTAACAGCAGCAACATTGCAAAGTGTCAAGAGCCCGATTTAAAGTTCGCTGGCCGGGTGACTGGCCGGGTTACTCAGACACAAACGTGACGGATATCCTGGCTGCGGTATTACAAGCACTACTGAATATAATATAGGGGAGCCTTGTTTCTTTCATTCGTACTTTCTATTTCTCTTGTTTTTATTATCTTTATTTTACTCTTTTTTTTTCTTTCTTATTGCTTTTTCTGTTTTTTTCTATTCCTGGTTTATCTTTCTTTCATTTCTTAATTTAAGAGTGCTTAGCCTCCTAAGCATTTTATTCATTTATTTGCATTTCTTCTTTCCTGTCATGCGGATGACTGCACAGATATCCTTACAAGTAGGATGTTTGAATTCTGCATGAACCTTTTTACTAATGGTCCTAGTTGGAGGTGTCATTTAGAAGTTAAATATATGTTTTTGATGTGAGGTAGGGAGGGTATGATTGAGAATGTGTGTGTGAGAGACAGACAGAGAGAGAGTGTGTGTGTCTGTCTGTCTATGTCTGTGTGTGAGTACTTGAGCGTGGGGAGTCGGCTCTCACTATACTATACCAAAAAGAGGTATAGTGTGCAGAGAGTCCAGTGGATCCCCAGAGATTTTGCAGAGGCTAAAGTAGGTAATACTTATGCTCTTTTGTGGTAGTGTGGGGGAGCAGTTAGACGTATCCGAGGGTAGTGTTAAGCATTTGTTGTACACACAGTGGTAATAAATGACAATCAATGAATAAATCTGAGACCAATTTATAAAATGACACTTGGTTAGATTTATTAAGCGGAACCACAGAATTTCATCTTGAATAAATACGTTTTGCAATAGAAATTCTGTTCAATATAAAAAGTGGCCAATTAGTGCAATTTCCAGACTTTCCAATGTTAACCTATTGGGTGAAGAAAACATTCAACATACGTACAGGGAACATCTCCTTACAGGACCATTCTTCGGAAGTTAAGGTTAGTATTGGACAAGGTCTGTTCAGAACCTACAGTGCACCACCAGCGGCACAGGGGCGCCCAGGTGCAGGTGCAAGTTCAAGGTTGGAAACCCAATACAAATTAAGGGGGACTCGGGCAATCGGACAGAGGCTGCTTACAGGTAAGTAACAGCGGCTTGTGGGAACTAGTCTCTGGGGGTTGAGGCCAACACTGGACATGGCCCAAGGCAGTACCATGACTACACTACACCACCAGCGGTACAGGGACACAGGGTGCAAGATGCCAACACAGCATCAAAGACAGGCCAAGTTGGAAAAGATCTGCAGGCTCGGGCCGGGAGGCCGGTCGAAGGAAACCAAAAGCTGTCATGGAAAGTTTCCATTCTCGGGGACGTAGCAACACCATTTGTCCTCTTCACCAAAGCCCAGGACGGATGGTTGCAGGGGTGCCTTTTGGTGTCGGAAAAGGCATACCAGAGCACGTCAGGGTTGAATGGGGTCTCCTTGCAGAGGCTGCAGGTAACGTTGAGGAGTCCAGATGAGGTCCGCTCATGGTGGACTCTCGCTCTAGACTGACTGGGAGAGATCCTCTAGAAAGGAGCTAATCTAACTAAGGGCTGAGCCCTGAATGCCGGCCTATTTGACACGATCCACCAAGTTCTCATGGTCGACCCTGTCAAAGGCGGCCGAGAGATCCAACAGCACCAGGGCCTGAGGAGTACCTCTGTCAGCCCTCTCTCAAGTCCAATACCGCCAGTATTACAGTCTCCGTTGAGTGGGCAAGTCGAAAACCAGCTTGGTGTGAGTCGATATAGGTGGATTGTTAAATAAAATTGGACAGGCACTTCACCACATGAGCCTCCAGTACCTTTGCCAGGTATGGGAGCAAAGAAATTGGGCTGTAATTCAACAGGATCTGGGGGTCTGCCCCTGATTTATTCAGAAGGGGAACCACAATTGCCTCTTTAAAGGCCTTAGGGACACAACCCTAGAATAGGGACTCATTCATAAAAGAGCGGGCTGGAACAGGGAGGCAGGTGAAGGCTTCTTTTAGGACGTGTGGTGGGCAGCGGTCCGTAGGGGATCCAGATTTTACTTTAGACAAAAGGTCCTGGAACACCTGTGTACAGTAGTTCTCTGCAATCTTTTCTGCTGGTGCAGATCGGTAGAGCCCGGCTCTTCTTAGGTCATCAGGAACTGAAGTTCAGAGACTGGGGATGCCACCTGAAAACTAGATTTACGGGTGTTACAAGGGAGTGACAGGCAGTGTCCAATGGGCCCTTTGCCTGGGGTGTCTACGCCCTCTAACATGCCCACCTTCTGTGTGAGGAGGACACAGTCCTAGCCCTAACTGGATAAGTCCCATCATCTTCAAGATGGTGGGCACTGAAAAGTGTACTTGACCTAGCCTCTAGCACCCGAGGGCTGAAGTTGACAGGGGGGGCACTTCTCCTCTTCTATCAAAGGTTCCCACCTGTCCTGCCGCCAAAAAGGGGGTTAGGACAGGATGGAGGCCAGCTCCTTCGAACAGGAGAGGCTGGGGTCACATTACAAAGGAGGCAAGACCTTTGAAGCTCCCCACCACGGATGGCTCTTCCTGTCCAGTGGGAGATGTGAACACCTCCACCCAGGAAAGGCATTGTTCTCAGCCTCAGAGTGCGCAGGCACTCTCCCCTGAGGTCAGAACACACTCTGGTGGTAGCAGGCTGGCTGAGGCCAGTCAATGACCATACTAAGGATTGGTAGGTTTCAGGGGACACCTCTAAGGGGCCCTCTGTGTGCAATTCTTAATAAAATCGACACTGGAATCAGTGCAAGTTTATTATGTTGAGATGCTTGGTGCCAAACATCACATATTTCAGTGAAGCCATCATGTAGCTGCGAACTCATAATGACGAGTGTCCAGCCTATGTACTCACTATGACTTCCCTGGTCACTTACAATATCCAGGAATCGACTAGGAAGGATACTGCAGGGGCATCAGGGACATTTCATACAGATATGCCCTCACAGGGGGGATAAGATGTGGTGCAGCAGCCAGAGCTGCCGACTCGGGAACTGGGGATTCGGGTTCAAGTCTCTGCTTCAGTGCAACATCCTGTGATTCTGGGCAAATCACTGAATCTCCCGGTGCCCATAGACAGCGTCTGTAAACCCTCATAGGTGATGAGCTGGAATGTATAAATCTGTGAACTTTAACTCACTGCCTGCGATATGTGTAAGAAATCCCTCTAGAAGTGTTCATGGGAATGGCACACAGGGATGTGTGCCAGGTCGGCTCTTCAGTTTTGTCAGTAGGTGACAGAGTCTGAATTTAATAATTGTCCCACTCAGTAAGGAGGGATCTATCACCCACTCCCCTTCTTCTCTGTCGTCGTCAGTTGTGTGTGCGTCCTCTGGGTGATGAGACATCGATGCCTTCGGAGGGGGCGGCCCGATGATCGATGAAGGCAGAGGAAGAGGAGTCTGTGGGACAGATGAGGCCGACTCCGAGGGAGGAAATAGGCAGTAGTAGTCATCAAGCACATGTTGCAAATTAGAGATGAGAGACATGGGCATCTGCACAGTTGGATTCTCAAGTGGTGGTTGAGTATTAGGCTCAGGGTAATAATCATATCCTTGGTCATCATCAATATCTTGCCATTTGATGAGAAGCTCGGAAAGAGTACGAGCAGCACGGAACCGGTCATCCTCTTCCGAATCCTCCTCATTAGCCCCATAGTCAAAAAGCTCCACAGAAAGATTTGGAGATGATTGAATTGGCAATAGATCCAAAGAAGAGTTCCTACTTTGAAGTAGGGAAACATCCGTCGTTCCTGAAGGCAGCAAAAGTGTTGCTGAAGATTTCAAGGGGACTAGAGACATCAAAGCTGAAGGTGGAACCAAGGATGCTGCAGCCGACTCAGCGGTCGACGATGAAGAGCATGGTTGAAGTTCCGTAAGGAAAGTCTTCTGTGCTGTCAACGAGGCAACTGTTGACGAGGCAACTGCCGATGAAGCAACGGTCGACGAGGCACCCATCAACAACGAGGCAACCTTCGACGACGAGGCATCTGTCGACGAAGTAGGTAGAGCCTTGAGAGCCATCGACCGTTTCGTCGGCGAGGAGGCATCCATCAACGACCGACCGGAGACAGTTCTCTTTTTCCTCGACGTGAGGGAGGTGGCAGACAAGCGAGGCTTCACCGACACCATGACAAACATCGACGGAGAGGGCGCCGATGACATAATCATTGTAGGTTGAGAAGAAGAGAAGGTGGAAGTCATCTTTGTAGCAGTGGCGACGGAAGTCTTCATCGGCGAGGAACCCATTTTTTTAGGCAAATTTGTCTCAAGAAGAGACTTAGATGCCTGAGACTTAGAGGCAGATCTCAGAGGCGTAGAGGGCATAGGTAGTCCCTTAGAAGGAGCAGGAGCCCTTTTTGAGGAGGAAGTCTGGCCTTCATGAGTAGAGGTGTGGTCCTTCTTGAGCATCTTAACCTTAGCAGATACCATCTGAGCCGCACTAGCCCTCTTCTTAGAGATGACAGTCCTGAGAGAGGAATCACTCTCAACATCTGATAAGTGATCATCCTTGGTCTTGAGTTTCTGTAACCACAGAGGTAGACGTCCCTCTCTGTCTCTTAAAGTCTTTCGAGGAAAAGTCCTGCAGATTTTACAATCTCTCACCTGATGTTCAGGGTGGAGGCAGTAGATACACTTTTTGTGGGGTCTTCGGTATGAAGCCGGAATTTCCCACAAGACTCACAGTGTCTGATGAGTGACCTCTTTGTAGTAGACAAAGCAGTGGAGATATTCTGAAGAGTTTCTGAAGAGAAAAGGTAGCGGTACTGAGCAGAGCTCAGGGAGACTCCCTTCACACGACGTGCAGTAGAAAATCTGAAAGCCTGAGCCTCAGAGGAGAAGGTTCCAGAGAGTGCTGTCGCCTGATTGGCTGGAGTTTGGACCATATCTAATGACTTGGATAAGTTATTAAAGTGACAAGTTTTTTCCTATTAACGTCCATGTTACAATACTTCCTATTGCTCTTTTAGCTATGCTTTCGCTATGCTATTGCTATATTGCTATTCTATGTACCGTGGGAACCCCACTTCGACTACGGAGAATGATTCAAGCATGTGAATCTATGAAAGATTCCCCATTACTGGAGAACAGCAGATTTCTCATTACTGAAGCTCTTACCCAAGCTGTTTTAGCCTTAGTCATCTCTCACATTGACTACACTAACTCTTTACTTTGGCATTCCGGCATATCAATCTAAAAGACTGCAACTAGTGCAAAACCAGGCTGCTAGATTAATCTATCGCCAGCCAAGAATGCAGTATGTCACCCCTCTTATGAAAAAGTTACATTGGCTTCTGGTAGTCGAACTCAGTGCATTCAAGTTGGGATGCCTTCTCTTTAAAGCGCTCCATGCCGGCGTGGCCAAGATGGCGGGCTGAGCGGTCGCACTTGCCGAGAGCTCCCGGACCCCTGAATTCCTGCACCGCTTGTAATCGCTGATTCCCCCCCGGATCAAGCGGCAACTGAGCCTGGTGCTCACGGTGGAGGTGTGGAGAGCCTGCTGAGCCTGGTTTGCGCCGTCGGGGATGAGATTCTGACCGGTAAAGCCCAGGTCGGAGCCCGCTGAACGGCCCGAGTGAGAGCTGGAAGCCGCGAGTCTTCCGACCCTCGGAGCGCGACGGAGCGACCGGCCTCCGAGGTGTGAAGCCCGCAGCGGTGCATGAGCTGTCGGAGTGGGAGTCGGCAACGGCTTCGCGAGCGGCTCGGAGTTGTCCGACGGCAGCTGTACGGAGCGGAACGGAGCGGAGGTGCAGAGCGAAGGCGGAGTCGGCATCGCCTCACTACGCCAGCCCGTGGCTTGAGGAGGCCCGCTGGAGGAGATCGCTTCGGCTGGTTGTCTGTGTGGGACTGAGGAACGAGTCTCCCGGGGAAGATCTTTCCCTGAAGCAGTGGACCCCGGCGAACGTTGTACTGTGACTTAGCCCACTGGCCGGATTTCTGGATCTCAGATCGGAGAAGTAGAGAGGGTCTCCATCTTGGGCGTTGTCCCCTCGGCATTACTGAGCGGCCATTTTGTGAAGTTCGGCCGGGCAGCTCGGCCCTCCTGGTGCTCTTTGTGTGGGCTGCTCCCGGCTGGCATATAGCTGCTTTCTTTGCTGGTCAGTAAGCCTCAGTGTCCTTTATTGATCTACAATGTCGAATGCCAGGGGGCAGCGACGGAGCGACCGGACCTTGCCGGAAATGCTGGGACGGGGCGCCCTACGCAGCGGAGGAGCCCAACCTGCCGCGACCTCCCCGGCACCAACCAGGGGGGCGGACGGTGGAGAGCCCCCGGTGACGAGATCATTTCTCGAGTCGCTGTTTAGCTCCCTTCGGGAGGACTTTCAAACGCTCAAGAGTGAGGTGGCCGGGGAGGTCCGCGAAGTGAGGAGAGAGATGGACTCCCTGGGGGACCGTGTGAACACGGTGGAGGAAGCGGGTCACTCCAGGGATGAGGAGATCACCCATCTGCAACAGGAAGTCCTGCGGCTACGGGAGCAACAGATTGAGTTACAAGCCCACGCCGAGGACCTTGAAAATCGGTCCAGGCGGAACAACATACGGGTCCGCGGTGTACCGTCTGGTGAGGAGGGTGAAGACGTGACTGCATATCTGGTGGCCCTCTTCCGTGCGATCCTGGGAGAGTCGGAGGACTTTCGGATTCGCATAGACCGGGCACATCGGGTGGGTCGCTCCCGCAGAGCTACGGCGCCCGCTCCGGACATTCTGGCCTTCCTCCCGAACTTTCCCTTGAAGGAGCGGATCCTCCGTGAGGCACGAGGGCAGCAACCTTTCCGATTCCGGGACCACCCTGTGACCCTATTTCAGGACTTATCCACAGTCACGCTACAGAAGAGGAAATCCTTCAAGATCGCCACGGACTTCCTTCGAGAGCATGAGACACAGTATTCCTGGGGGCACCCCTTCCGTCTGATCTTCAGGTGGAACGGTGTCTTGCATCAGCTTCGGTCCCTCCAAGATGTCTGCGCGGTGTTGGGCCTCACAGCATCGGACACAGATACCCCGGCCCCACGGCGGAGGCGCAGCACTCGTAACGGATGGCAACAAGCTGGGGGGGGGGCCTCTCCTCCGGCGGAGCGCCCGGGCTCGCCCGCAATCCGGGCAGAAATGGCGGCTGCCATCCAGGAGGCCTCCAGAGTGGCGGCGAATGGCGAAGTGGCCTTGACGGCCTGAACTCACTCCGGGGGGAGTCTACTTTAGCTCATTCTTATTGCAGGTGCGGGGGTTCCGGGGGGTGGGCTGGGAGGAAGGGCGAGTGCTGGAGGTGGTGGCTGGACGTCCACTAGATTGACTTACCACGGCCTTGCCCGTTTCGGGCCGGACTGGGACAATGTCTTTTTTGAAAAGTTTGAGAAGCGGGGAATGGGGTTGGGACAGGCGGGCAGATGTTTTGATTCTGGGACCTAGAGGGGGGGCCAGTAGCGGGGGGTGGTGTAGATTTGGTTGTGTAGGGGCAGGGGGGGTTTTTCTAGTTGTGGGGTGTTGGGGTTCGGGGACTGTACTGTGCCAGTGGGTAATTCAAAGTTGCTCTGTTTTGAGGCCTCGAAGGGTGCCTTCTGTGTTTGCTTGCGGGGCTTTGCTTCTTGATATGTGCTCCTTGAACTCCCTCATTGATGGCTCTTAAGGTGCTTACTCTCAATGTGAAAGGGCTGAATAATCCGGTTAAGCGGCGGGCAGTGTTATCCCTGTTGGAAAACTCACAAGCGGATATCTGCCTGTTGCAGGAGACCCATTTGCTGGCTAAGGATTGCTCGCGGATGCGTACCCCCAAGTTCCCCACACAGCTATTCTCCTCTAGCACCTCCAAGACGGCAGGGGTGGCAATCTTGTTTTCTAGGGGATTCAGGGGAGAGGTCGTGAGCAAGGTAGCAGAACAGAAAGGGAGACTTCTAGTATACAAGATTAAGATGGGGGGCTTAGCACTGACTGTAGGCACCGTCTACTGCCCCAATGATCATCAGGACCAATTCTTGCACAGGGCTTTGGACGACGTTGCATCCACCTCTGATAGGCACATAGTGTTGGGGGGTGATTTGAACCTGGTTTTCGACGCGGCACTGGATAGGTCTGTGCAGCGGCGCCATCAGTTGGGTGAGCTTTCGGGCTCGATTCGAACTCGACTTGAGGAGCTGGACCTGCATGACATGTGGCGCCGCCTCCACCCCACCACCCGCGCATACTCTTACTTCTCACACGCCCATGGATCTTATGCGCGCTTAGACCATCTCCTGGTGTCGGGCCCATTGCTCCTTTTGGCTTCGAGTGCGGACATGGGGGTCCTCTCCCTTTCTGACCACGCTCCGGTGGAGGGCGTTCTCACTCTTCCACCGGTGGCTCGGCCGAGAGGGGTCTGGAGGCTCCGAGACACGCTTTTGCACAGGCGGTCGGTGGTGGATCAGATCCGGGCGGCCATTTTGGCTTTTCAGACCGTGAACGATAATGGGGATACTTCCCGTGCGACACAGTGGGCAGCCCTAAAGGCCGTGCTCCGAGGCGAATTTATCGCGATTTCCTCGGCCGAGAATAGGGACCGACAACTCAAGAGAGATGAGCTCACCCGGCAGGTGAGGGAGCTGGAGCAGGTTCATCATAGGACAGGGGCCCCCAGGGTGTGGAGGCAGCTGAAGGCGGCGCGGAAGCTCCTGGCGGCCCTTGACACAGATCGGGCGGAGTATGCGATGCTTCGCCTGAAGCACAAATATTACACAGGGGGCGATCGGTGTGGGCGGCTCCTGGCTAACAAACTTAGGGTGCAGCACCAGCAGCACCGAGTGAAGGAACTATTGGACCCGGCCGGAGGTAGAGTCACGACCGATGAGCACATAGCAGACGTCTTTCGCGGCTTTTATGCTGACCTCTACTCCGGGGAGGCCTCTTCGGCCCAGGCTGAAGGGGACTATCTGGACTCGGTCCCGCTCCCGTCGCTGACACAGGATCAGGCTCAGTATCTGGAGCGTGACATACGTATCGAGGAGGTGGTCACGGCGATATCCCGGCTCAAACTGGGTAAGGCCCCGGGACCGGATGGCTTTATCCCGCTGTTTTACAAAACCTTCTGTCAGGAGCTGGCGCCTCTGCTGACTCGCCTCTTTAACACCTTCGCAGAGCCGGGAGCCATCCCCTCCGAATTTCTCCAGGCCACGGTTTCAGTGATCCCTAAGCCGGGCAAGGACAGGACCGCTTGTGGGTCCTATCGTCCCATTTCGCTGCTGAACACTGATTTGAAGGTGTTCACCAGTATCTTAGCTGCACGCCTGGCGTTGCACCTCCCCGGCATGGTTGACTCGGACCAAGCGGGCTTTGTGCCCGGTAGGCAAACGGTAGATAACACGAAAAGGGTGACACACATTCTCGAGAAGGCTTCCAGGATCCCTGGGGAGAGGATGCTCCTGTCCATAGACGCGGAGAAGGCTTTTGACAGGGTGCACTGGCCCTACCTGGAGAAAGTCCTGAGCAAATTCGGGATAGGGGAGAGGTTCCGTCATCTGATCTTCAATTGCTACCGGTTCCCATCTGCGGTGGTCCGGGTGAACGGCGGCAGCTCTCGACCCTTCCCCATTGAGCGGGGCACGAGACAGGGGTGCCCGCTCTCCCCTTTGCTCTTTGCCTTGTACATGGAGCCATTTGCCCAGAGGGTTAGGCAGAACCCTGACATTATCGGCGTCCAGATGGGTGGGTTTCGTCATGCGATTAGCCTGTACGCGGATGATGTCATTCTGACGCTGGATGACCCGCGGAGATCGCTGCCGGCCTGTGTGGAGGAACTGAACTTATTCGCTGACGTGGCGGGCTTCAAGGTGAACCTGGGTAAGTCAGCCGCCCTTGACATCTCGCTTACTGCTGCCACTAGAGTGGAACTGCAGAGGCTTTACCCTCTGAGCTGGTCCAGGGACCGGATCCCGTACTTGGGGATCCTGTTGGCGCCCTCCCTCCCGGAGATGGTTACGGCCAATTACGCGGCTCTGGGCGCGAAAATCAGGGAGGAACTGGGCCGGTGGGATAAGGGCACGCTGTCGCTACTGGGTAGGGTGGCCGCGGTGAAGATGACCCTCCTGCCTCAGGTGCTTTACCTCTTCAGAGCGTTACCGCTCCAGCCCCCTGCGGGGTGGCTTGCGGAGACTCAGACTGCCATTGCACGGTTCGTGTGGCAGGGCCGCAGGCCGAGGATCAAGAGGGGCATCGCTATGCTGTCACCGGAATCCGGAGGGCTGGGGATACCGGACTTGCGGAAATATTTCCAGGCCGCTCAGCTCCGCTATCTCGTGGAATGGAGCCGGTGGGAGTCTGATAAGCATTGGTTGTTCCAGGATCAGGCGGTGGCGGGTAGGACGCTGCAGGAAGTACCATTCTTGAGGCGGGCCCATCGGCCCCCCAATCTTTACGCGTCTTTGGTAACGCGGGTCCCGCTCCAGACGTGGGACTCGGTGGCTGCCAGATGTGAGCTAACCACCTTCCCCTCTACCTTTACGCCGCTCATTGGCAACCCGGACTTCGGCCCTGGGATGGAACAGGGTGCCTATGAGCGCTGGCGGGTGGCCCGCTGCTGCACTCTGTACCACTTGTACTCCCCTGAGGGAGTTGTCTCCTTCCAGGACTTGAGAAGGGATTATGGCCTCCCGGAAACGGAGCGCATGCGATACATGCAGGCGCGCCACTGGGCATTACAACCCCAAGTGCGCGACGCGGCACACCGGGAAATCACGGCGTATGAGCGTTGGTTAATTACTCGCACGTCGGACGCTAAACTGATCTCAGACCTGTATAAAATGCTGCAACCCCCCTCCTTTCACATTCACAACCCCGGTCGGGAACGTTGGGAGCGAGAGCTCGGGCGCGAGCTGAGCCATAAAGAATGGGAACACATCTCCTACCGCGCACGCCATTCGGCCTACCACACGGGTCTTACAGAGACCTTTACTAAAATCTCGACCTACTGGTACCGTACTCCGGAGAAACTGCACGAGATGGACAGGGCAATACCAGGGACGTGCTGGCGCAACTGTGGCAACACTGGTACGCTAACACACATACTATGGGAATGCCCCCTGCTGGCTCCTTACTGGGAAGAGGTCTTGAGCGAGGTGGACAAATGCTTTGGGATAGAACTGCCTAGATTCCCGGCCTATGTCCTGTTGGGGTTGCCGAATGGGCTGATGTATCCCCTTAGGTCTAAGAGGGGTAGACAGATCGCGATTGCGCTGGGATCTGCGGTGCAGAATGTTCTCATACACTGGCGCACTACAACACTTCCCTCTGTAGTTGGTTGGCTGCACAGATTATGGCACGTTCTTGGAATGGAGAAGATGTCCTTAGTAGCCCTGGGGGATACTGATACCTTTGAGGAATTGTGGGAGCCCTTTCACAGCCTGTTATGTTCCGAGTTTCGAGAGATCACCTGCCCTAGATACCTTCGGTTGTTGAGGCTGACGCCGCCACCGGACCCGCCTGCTTGATTGGGTGGGGTCGGTATTGTATAGTAGAGATTCATGGAGAGTTCAAAGTAGTGGAGACTGTAGATATTGGCACAGTACAGGGGGTGGGTTGGGGTATGGTAGTTGGGGGTTCGGTTTGGTTAGGTAGGTTTTTGGAGCGGGGTTGCTTCTCCTCCCTTCACCCCTCCCCCCCCCCTTTTTTCTTTTCCTCTCTTCCCTTCCCCTTCCCCCCCTTTTCTCCTTTCCCCCCCCTTTTTTCATTCGTTCTCTCTTTTGTCCCCTCCCTCCTGATTTTCTCTCCTCCCCCCATCCCGTCCCTCCCTCCCTTTCTCCCCCCCCCCCCCCCCTCCCCTCGTTGTCTGTCCGTGCCCACAGGTGCGAAAGCTATGCTCCCGAGTCGGATGGAGCCTCTTGCAAAATTGTAACTGCATTGTTGTACTTGCTGTATGATGCGCATTGGTGCGCGGTTCTTGTGGTTCACCTGTTCCCTGCCCCTTTGTGTCCTACCCCACCCTGCTTCAATAAAATACTTTAAACCTAAAGCGCTCCATGCCAACTGCCCAGTGTCTGTAACTACTCGGGTCCAGAGATATATCCACACTCGGGATCTTAGGTCTTCCCATTTAAATCCCCTAGCTACTCCATCCTTTAAATGCTAGAAATTGGGGGGGACTAAGATTTGCGGTCCTGGCCCCTCAATTTTGGAATTCTCTCCCTCAGGACACTAGATAGATGATATCATATCCTCAATTTTGGAAACTCTTAAAGACCTCGCTATTTCGCCAGGCTTATGAATGAATCACTTAGTGGCAGGACTCCCTTGTCCGCAGCGCCATGAAACCTTGTGGAGAGCGTGCGCTTTATAAGTATTTTTAACATAACATTTAATGTCGAACAGGAGGTAAAGCAGCCCACCACTCAGCCATCCTCAGGAAAGTAAGAGTAGCATAGTAAGGAGCTGACATTTGAGTAGTAGCACCCTCCCGCAGCAGGCAATCGAATTATGATCAACCACCCAAAACCCACCATCATAGGTCCATAAAACAGTTATGCCTGCCAACTTATGCACTAGGACATAGACCATCTGAATAAAGGAAAGAAACAGTTAACAGTGTGCACAATGGAAATGTTGCCCCACCAAGCCAGTGGGGCCACCGATTTGTAGTACACAACAACACAGGGCCCATGTACTTCTCACAGTTCACTCATCAACGTCAGACGTGGGAGTTGGCCCTTTGCGGCGCTTATGTAGGGATCTTGCATGTTCCATCTCCATGTTCCATTGCCTGCCTCCCCAATGCGTAGCCTCGCTGGGTAAAGCATGGCATATGGTATCTGTTCTTTGAGTAGCACCTTCTTGACATTCTGAAACTCCTTCCGGGCCGCCTGCACCTGTGCCGTGAAATCTGGATAGTGAGGAAAATTAAATTTTGGTCATGATGTGTTCCCTAGCGCGTACCCCACCGACTCCATGTATCAGCTTAAAGTGCATGTAACTTCCCTCCTGTGCCAGCTATGAAGACGCAAATACATTTGCGTCCACCGTTAACTTGTCCTCTTTCAGATCCACCATGAATGGATTATATAGTCCGTTCCTAAGTATGCTATGCCACCGTCTTTTTGTAGTACACTTTTCGTATTTTTCCTGCTCTAGCAAGAGTAGGCCCTGAATTCCTGCCATCTGAACCTCTTTTGTGGCTCCTGACTCTGCCCAGGCTACCCCTGTACCCGTGAACTCTGTCCTACTTTCAGCGCGGCCCCTCGCGCTCAGCTCAAGCCTGCTTTCTGCCAAGACTGACTATAACCTTCGAGTTATCTGTTCCGCTCCCCGAGAATACATTCCTGCCTACTAGATCCTGTAAACATCCTCTCCAGCTGCAGAGCCAAAGGGCCGACCCGTCTTAATGCAAGTAATTCATAGCCTCCGTTGCCATGCTTCCAAGGAAGGCCCCGTGCCCCCACGCTCTACATGTAGACACTCAGGCGCTCATACACGCATCCACAGTTAGCATAGAATAGCTTCTGCCCTAGAGACCTTTTCGCCCAGATAGTATAGTTCCTAAACATCAGATATCAGATATGATAGAAGTACAAGTTGATCTGACATGCCAGACTTCTGTCTCTTTCCGTCAGTGTAAATGTCAAGTCCCCTGCACCCCGTCAATCACACGTCATGCAGCTGCGCGCGCATCCAAGCTTCCGACTTTCTGCTGACATTGCAATATTCTGTTAGCACCACCCCTTGGTGCCACCCACTTGCGTCACCTATCAGTGACGTTTCTAGCACACACCTCTAGTTCACGCCTAGTTTACGCCTCTTTATGATGTACTAGTACCACGTGTATACTGTTATCTTGTCTTCTCTCAGCTGTTACGCCTCTTACATTGATTCCTATGTATAAATCAAGTATATAAGCTATGTATTGATAATAAACGAGAGCGCGCTCATCTATCCCTTCTGACACCCCTGTGGTGGTCAGAACATGATATCCTGATTCCTTTATGAGGAATAAAACCCTTAGAAACTCTAACACCACGGACTCTGTTTTCTTTCCTTCTGATTGAGTTATTATTGATTAAGTACTTACCTGCATAGAAATTAAGAGAGTAAATTAATTATTTACGTCATTTTGGCGCCCGAATAGGGACCCCTCCCCCACCTCACGCGCCGGAAGGTGCGTTGCAATCCGTGTCCCCTGCCATCAGTTAGACGGACTACACGTGTACTGGCAGGATTTCCTGCATCCCCCTCTGACCCACGGAGGTGACGAAGACTGCGATCAGTGCCCAGACGAGGCGGTGAGGAGTGCGGAGGATCCCGACCAGAGCCCAGCCGAAAGAAGCAAGGTCCGAGGTGTGAAGAGGCCCACCAGTTTTCCGAAGTTTTCCAAAGTTTTCCGAAAGTTCTCCGAAGTTTTCCGAAGTTTCCCGAGTCGAGTCCAGTCGAGTTTTCCGAGGCCTTCTGTTTCCGTGCTTCCCGGTGAGTACCATTGCTGGGTCGTATCTAGACGGGTTTGGGTACGCAAGTCCGGTCTGCACTGTTCTTAGGCAGTGTATCTGTACTGTTTAGCAGTATATAAAGTATTCCGAATTTTTGCACTGTTACACCAGTGTATCCGTACCGTTGAGCGGTACATTCAGTGTAGGGGGTAGTTAGCTATGTCTTTAATGTTTTTATGTAATTAATGTTGTGGTATGAATGTGACTGTTTTATTGTGTATTATTGTATTTCTTGTATCAACTAGTAACTCGTATCAAGGAATAAAGACCTAGCGTTCAAGTAATAAGTAAACAGGATGCCGTTCCTCAGCAAGTTAAAACAGATCGGAACTAGGAAAGGGTTACTAGAGGAAGAAATTCCTATCCCCCCTAGGGACACTCCAGGCAATTTTATGTATCAAAAGCATGGCATAGATGCCATATTATATCTAGATTTATGGGCCGATTACACCAAACACCTAGACGAAAGACACAGATGGCCTGTTACCGGAACATGGGATGCCGAGTGCATCATGAGGGTAGAAGAAGCATTATGGAAAAAGAAAGCTAGACAATCTCAGAAGGACGCCATAGAATTTTGGCGTAAGGAATCACGTAAGCGTGCTGACAAAGCACTCCGTAGAGAAGACAGACTTAAAGAATCAGATAAAGAGCGAGAAAATGAATTAGTTACTGAAGGGATCCGAGTAAAAACAGAACAAATAGACCGTGCCCGAAATAATCTTGTAAACGGTATGTATCTTGCAGCAGATGGCACGTCCGAAACTGAATCAGAAATACCGAAAAACTTACCGACACCATTAGTTCCAACTAAAGTAATGCACAAGACTACTAAAGACATATTCCTGAATTCATATCTAGAGGATGTAGCACCAGCTTACACCAATCTGCCTGTTCGTGCCCTGCCTACTGACAGGGATGGGGGTGGCGCTACGCCCCCAGATCCAGCTCCGCCGGTACCGCGACAGACCTCCCCTGTTCCGCCACCTCCGCCACTTCCCCCCCTCAAGACGGATCTACCGAAACTTGTACTACCTGATCTTACTAAAAGACAGATTCAAGTCCAAAACCAGACCCCACGGAGAGATAATGCCCAAGCATCCGCCTCAGGAGGTGCGACAGCGGGTCTACAGACCCCTCCACTGACACACAGATTGCATTTAAAGGACACACAGAATCCTTTCCAGTCTCCCTATTCAGCCCGGCTTGACGCATTTAAAGATAGGATGTCATTTTGCAGATATGATCCAGCTCCACATGATTGTATAGAAATCATTAATGCAGTAACAAAGCCCAGACGAGATTTAACAGATGTTCCATTGACAAATCCAGACCTGACACTTTATGTGGATGGTTCATGTATGAGAACAAGTACAGGAGAGTTAGTGGCCGCGTATGCCGTGACCACTGAAACTGAAGTTAAAGAAACACATCGTATTGACACACTGTCTGCTCAAGCGGCAGAGCTCATCGCTCTGACCCGAGCCTGTATTATAGCCAAGAACAGAAATGTTAACATATACACAGATTCCCGTTATGCGTTCGGAGTCGTACACGACTTCGGCATGCTCTGGCAGGAACGAGGTTTCCTGACCTCTCATGGTACAAAAATACAGCATGGTCCTCTCATTCAAGCACTGTTAGAAGCAATACATCTGCCTTCAGGCATATCCGTCATGAAGTGTAAAGCACATACTAAAGTCACAGATTCTGTTTCCCAGGGTAACGACCTGGCAGATCAGACAGCAAAACATACAGCACTGACTCACACTCCGACAACTGATACGATAAAAACAACAGATCCGACAAACTGCATGACAGTCAGGGATCCCACACTAGATGTTATTGACATTCAGACACATGCTACTTCAGATGAAATAAAGAAATGGATCGAACTAGGAGGGATCCAGACAGATCAAGGTTGGATGACGAAGGGAAAATCTACATGGTTTCTCCCTGACTCTATGGTTCAAGTCATGATAAATACAGCACATAGTCCTGCCCACCTAGGAGAGAAAGCAATGCTAGACAGTTTGCAAAATCTCTGGAACAATAAACACTTACGAGCAGCCGCAAAACAGAAAGTGCGTACTTGCATGATCTGTTGTCAGTTCAATCCAGGTAAAAGCGTCCCTGTAGAGCAAGGTGGATTCCATCCTCCCGATCACCCTTTTGAAGTCCTCCAGATGGATTATATCCAGATGGACCGTTGTCGAGGATTTAAATATGTTCTCGTAGTTGTCTGTGCTCTGTCCCGCTGGACCGAAGCATACCCAGTCCCAGATTACACTGCTCCGACCACTGCCAAACAGTTGGTTCGTGAATTTTTCCCACGGTACGGCTTGCCTCGTGTCGTGTACTCAGATAACGGTCAGCCATTCTCGTCTGCCCTAATGAAAGAAGTTTCCTTGTTATTGGGATACCAGTGGAAGTTCCATTGTGTCCGACATCCAGAAGCAGCAGGCCTTGTTGAAAGGCATAATCAGACATTAAAGATCCGCCTTGCAAAAATATGTCAGGACAAAGGGGTCGACTGGATAGTCGCCCTGCCAGTGGCACTATTCTATATGAGAATGGTCGCCCATTCGAGATCAGGGCTATCTCCGTACGAAGTGGTTTTTGGCAGACCACCGAATATGTGGGGGACGCCCATTCCTAAAAAGATCACCGATGTTGATTCTAACATGTTGACAGATTACCTTGCCTCCTTGATGTCTGCACTCCAATCATGTCGTTCACAGGTTGCCGCAGCCTTCCCTGACAACACCGATGTGAAGGAGCATGTCGTCCGCCCCGGAGATGTTGTTCTAGTCCGAAACTTCGACAGGAAAAGTCCGTTGGAGCCCCGCTGGAAGTCTCCGAAGACCGTTCTACTTACGACAAGGACCGCAGTCAAGTTGGAAGGCAGAAAGGGGTGGGTCCACCTAAGCCATATCAAAACATTCCCAGGACTGAAACCGGAACAAGACACACCCACCCCCACCAAAGACTGTGATCCCAAAGACTTTTCCGAATCCAAACGAGAAAAAACTCCTCAAGAACAATATCGTATGAAGTTACGATCTAGCAAGTCAGACAGTTTAATTGTTTAAGTCCTCCCCTAGGTGAATCGGTTAAATAGTTTCTGACATGTATCCCCTAGATCGAGTTAGAGAGAGAGAGGAAAAGAAAAAAACATATTGCAAATCACTTCGTAGTCACTGCATAGTGACACTAATAATTATGTTTATTATCAGTATATTAATCATTGTTGCTAGCATCTTGTTACCCATATACTATCCTATTTTCAAGCGTGAACAATCTGCTTACAATGTCTCTGCTGAACACACTTTTAGTGAGTTACCTCCTCATGAGCTTTCTTACAGACTTGCGCTGCGCAACAATACATTCATTAGTATGTTACATCATTCTCATCAAACTAACAATGCTACAAATTGCTGGATATGTGGCCGACTCCCTCCCTACCAGAATTACAAGGGAGCCCTGCCTCTCTTTCCGTACCCGTTCACTCACAATGGCTCCTGCGGAGCATGGTTTAAGATAATTAATTCTTTAGATCCCGACATTGCTGTTTTCGATGGGAGTTGGGTTTGGGGAAACCTGAACTTGGTCCTACTAGACGTCTGTTACCCGGATAAGGAGGGACTCCCCATTAGAATAGGAACTGATCTAGAAAATGAAGTATATGGATTAGGTAATTACACAATTAGCCTTATGATTCTTACTGTCGAATCCGAAGCCACACCAGTTCTACCTATTATGTCAGTACTGCCAGTCACTGGTGAATTATGTATCAAGAAGAAAGGTTCAGTACACTTAGGTCATAGTAAATGCACTACTGTGGTCGAATTCAGTGATGGTGGAAAATCATCTTTCAAAGCTACCAGTCATTCTTACTTTGTTTGTGGTCATACCGCATACATTCGTCTACCTCCAGATTGGGATGGTACGTGTTACATTGCATTCCTCTTGCCACCTGTTTTCCTAGCTCCTCCTGATTATCACAGAAATAGCAATCTAGTGAAGAACAGACCCAGAAGAGACATCCCACTTGTCGACTACACAGAAACGGCATGGGAACAGTACACTGACTTTAATAAAGGATTCTTTTTCTTTTTAGGTCCTGTCCAGAATAGTAAATTAATACGCAGATTAACTAGAACACTTGAAGCCGTAGTAAATGAAACTACCTCCGCCCTAGGTAACTTGACAGAAGAGCAGTCCGCTATGCGGGTTGTTGTCCTTCAGAATCGTCTTGTAATTGACGTCATCTTGGCAGATAGAGGTGGAGCCTGTAAGGTCATCGGGTCAAGCTGCTGTGTTTTCATTCCACAAAATGCACCTTCTGTATATCAAGCTATCACCCGTCTCCATAAGATTGCAAATCAGATACATCAGACTCCAGGCACCTGGACTTGGTCCGGTTGGTTCTGGACAACGTTAACAGCTTGGGGATGGAAGATCCTATCCTTCCTAGGCATTGGCCTAGTCCTAGTATTCAGTTGCTGCCTGTGCCTGCAGTGTGGGCCAGCGATTTGTGGACTGTGTGCCACCTCTTGTATTGAGCATTCCAGTTTTCATTCAAAACGTAACCAAAAGAAAGAAGAACAAATGATGTTACAAGAACAAACTGATCGATTCATGAGGATCGATATTTCATGAAGGGTCCGTAGGGAACAAGGAGGGAATGAGGAAAATTAAATTTTGGTCATGATGTGTTCCCTAGCGCGTACCCCACCGACTCCATGTATCAGCTTAAAGTGCATGTAACTTCCCTCCTGTGCCAGCTATGAAGACGCAAATACATTTGCGTCCACCGTTAACTTGTCCTCTTTCAGATCCACCATGAATGGATTATATAGTCCGTTCCTAAGTATGCTATGCCACCGTCTTTTTGTAGTACACTTTTCGTATTTTTCCTGCTCTAGCAAGAGTAGGCCCTGAATTCCTGCCATCTGAACCTCTTTTGTGGCTCCTGACTCTGCCCAGGCTACCCCTGTACCCGTGAACTCTGTCCTACTTTCAGCGCGGCCCCTCGCGCTCAGCTCAAGCCTGCTTTCTGCCAAGACTGACTATAACCTTCGAGTTATCTGTTCCGCTCCCCGAGAATACATTCCTGCCTACTAGATCCTGTAAACATCCTCTCCAGCTGCAGAGCCAAAGGGCCGACCCGTCTTAATGCAAGTAATTCATAGCCTCCGTTGCCATGCTTCCAAGGAAGGCCCCGTGCCCCCACGCTCTACATGTAGACACTCAGGCGCTCATACACGCATCCACAGTTAGCATAGAATAGCTTCTGCCCTAGAGACCTTTTCGCCCAGATAGTATAGTTCCTAAACATCAGATATCAGATATGATAGAAGTACAAGTTGATCTGACATGCCAGACTTCTGTCTCTTTCCGTCAGTGTAAATGTCAAGTCCCCTGCACCCCGTCAATCACACGTCATGCAGCTGCGCGCGCATCCAAGCTTCCGACTTTCTGCTGACATTGCAATATTCTGTTAGCACCACCCCTTGGTGCCACCCACTTGCGTCACCTATCAGTGACGTTTCTAGCACACACCTCTAGTTCACGCCTAGTTTACGCCTCTTTATGATGTACTAGTACCACGTGTATACTGTTATCTTGTCTTCTCTCAGCTGTTACGCCTCTTACATTGATTCCTATGTATAAATCAAGTATATAAGCTATGTATTGATAATAAACGAGAGCGCGCTCATCTATCCCTTCTGACACCCCTGTGGTGGTCAGAACATGATATCCTGATTCCTTTATGAGGAATAAAACCCTTAGAAACTCTAACACCACGGACTCTGTTTTCTTTCCTTCTGATTGAGTTATTATTGATTAAGTACTTACCTGCATAGAAATTAAGAGAGTAAATTAATTATTTACGTCAATAGAACGAGAGGGTATTGTTTTGGTACGTGATTGTTCCCTTCTGGCGAGTGATCCGTAAGACAGTGTCCCGGTCTATAAAATTGAGTAATCGAGCGATTATGGGGCACGGTGTAGCACCTGGAGGAGGGCGCGCCGCCAAGGAGCGATGAGTCTGCTCCACCGCAAACATAGGCGACAAGTCATCCGCGCCGCATATCTCCCGCAGCATTGCCTCCATGTAATCTTCAAGGCAGCCCACATTTGTTGATTCCAGAAGACCCAAAACTCGAATATTATTGCGCCTCGATCTCGCATCAATGTCCTCATTCTTCACTTGTATGACAGCGAGAATTTTCGTGATATCTGTAGTCTTCGCCGCTACCTGTTGCGAGCCCATCCTCTGCGTCTGATATTCTCTATTCCGCTTCATCAATGCATTCCGCATGTTTGTTGAGTTTGGCCGAAAAGTGATCCATTCTCCCATTGATGGCCTTGGTCTTACCGTCATTAGATTGAAGACTGGCCTGAATGGCAGCTAGCGATTTTTCCAGTGTCGAGGGTCCCTGGGAGGCCGATTCCAGCTCTGAGTCAGAGGCCGCGTTTTGAGTAGGTTTGCCCCCCTTACGCAACTCACAGGTGAGGCGTGGTTGATTCTTCTCTGGTTTTCCCATTATGGCCTCACCCTTCAACAGTCGGAAATATGCAGACCACAAGTACTGCCCCTCATTGTATTTAAACGATTCACTCCTAGAGGCCGGTCAGAGGGAGTAGTGATGCAACCCAGTTGGTCCCAACCACTAACTGCTCCACAATCAGTCCATAACAGCAGGGAATGTTCAGCAGGAGACCGTGAGTGAGACACTTGAACGCTGCGCACCATACAAACAGGTCAGAAGGGTGTAAGGAATCCAACAGTCAAAGGTGCCTCGCAGCCCAGTACGGTGCGCTCACCCGCAGTGCAAAGCCACAACAACAATCCAGCTGTCTGAAGCAACGTCCGTTATTCAAAACCGTGAGGAATACCGCAAGAGGGGACCCGCTCCCAGGGGGCCAGCGCAGTCTCACCATATCCGCGTGCAAGTCCCAGCACCGCTAGCCACTCCGCATCCCCCAAGAGATCCGGATCATGAAGGCGCCACCTCCCGCTGCACCGAATTCGGTCTCCGAGGACACCAACTGGGCAAAGGTGAGCGCGTGCAGCGTTGCTTGTATATACCACCGGGGAGAGATGTAGATGTGGGCGGGGGGCTAATCTTCTGAGCGCCTCAGCAACGAACGGCCGCTCTGACACCACCGCCCCTCACGAGGCCTAGGCGCGGCCTAGTCCGCCAGCTCACGCCAGCCGCAAGCGTGTCTCCAGAGCCCAGCACGACCGGCCGAACCCCGGTACGGCACAAACTAGTGTCCGCAGCCCCCCGACAGGTCACTTATCTGTGGTCACGGCACAGCTGCAGTCTGCAGATACTCCGTTATGTCCCAAATGAATCTCCGCCTTCCCAGATCGCTGCCACAGGCAGTAAGGGACCACAGCGCACTGAGCCAGGAGAGTCATGCCGCCATTACACCTGTGCAGACGGCTCGCCCCTCTCACGGCCTAACGCTCCTCCGGGCATTCACGGCGATCGAAAACCACCTCAGCCGATCAGTCGCTACATCAGCTACACAGCTCCAGCGGCAAAAGCCATGGATGGCGTGGTGAAGGCAGGATAAGTGAAGGATATTTATCGGCGGCCGGCAGAGAAACACTATAGTACGGCCACCTTGCAGATCGCCAGGCCACGCCCCCCTCCCTGGGGATTAGCATCTTACTGATGGGATAGCACTGCTCCTATACCATGTTCCGAGGCATCAGTCTGTACAATGAATTGCTTGACATAATCCGCAGCTTTCAGAACAGCTGCAGAGCACATTGCTTCCTTAAGCGTGTCACAAGCCTTTAGACAGCTCAAAGTCCAGTTCACTATTTGTGGGCATTCTTCTGGAAATCAGTTCTTTGAGGGGTGCCACAATGGTGCCATAATCCCTCACAAACCTCCTATAGTACCAGGGAAGCCAAGGAAGGCCCTCACTAGAGTCTGGGTCGTTGGAGCCACCCAGTCCAGAATGGTCTAGATCTTGGGTTGTAAGGGTTGAACCTGGCCTCCACTCACAAGGTGATCCAAGTATGCAACCTTTCCTTGTCCTGTCTGGCACTTGCAGGCCTTGATCATGAGGCCTGCACTTCTCAGAGCCTCTGGCACTTTCCTAAGGTGGATCAGGTGATCCTGCCAAGTGGAGCTAAAGACAGCAATATTGCGTAGATATGCTGCACTCAAGGATTCCAATACAGCAAGGGCTTAGTTCACCAACCTTTGAAAAATGGCAGGTGCATTTTTCAAACCAAAGGAAATTACAGTGAACTGATAATACCCATTTGAGATTGAAAATGCAGATATTTCTTTTGCTCCTGGAGTCAGACCTATCAGCCAGTAATCTGATGTGAGAGCAAACATACTCAGATACTTGGCTGCTCCCAACCTGTCAATAAGTTCATCTGCCCATTGAGTTTGGTATGCATCGCTTTTGGTCACAGCATTCACGCCCCAATAGTCCACACAAAACTTCATTTCTTTCTTACCATCCTGGCTATGAGGCTTGGGGATTAAGACAACTGGGCAGGTCCAGGGGCTCTCAGAAGGCTTTAGGACTCCCAATTCCAGCATCATGCATACTTCAGCTTTGATGCTCTCTTTCACATGTTCAGTCGGCCTGTATATTTTATTCTCGACAGGTAGTCTTTCTTCAGCGTCTACATCATGGATACACCAGCCAGTCTGGCGAGGTCAAAAAGAAGAGCTCAGCAAAGTGATTTAGGACTTGCCTGCAATCAGCCTCCTGATGGGCAGGTAGGGTGTCTGACAAGACCACACCTTCCACTGACCCACCTTTTGGATTGTTGGACAGGTCAGGGACAGGTTCGCTCTTTGCTTCCTGATCCTCATCTGTAACCTTGAGCACGGTCACATCTGCCATGTCATAGTAGGATGTAAGGCGGGTGACGTGGACGACCCTCTTATGACTCCTGTCAGAGCCAGGGTCTACCAGGTAGGTGACCGCCCCTTTTTCTTTCTAGGATAGGGTAGGGTCCACTCCACTTACCGTGCAGAGCCCTAGGAGCCAAAGGCCCCAAACCCCACACCATCTGCCCAGGCTGGAACTCAACCATAGCACCCTTTTGGCATCACCAGAGCTTCTGGAGCTAGGCTTTCCTCAATGTTTTTGCTTGCTTTTTCCACGTACTCCTACATACTTGAGCAAACGCCAAGCACATAGTCCACTATATCTTGCTATGGTCAACAAGAGGTTTCTCCAATCCCTCCTTCACAAGGCACAGTGGTCCTGACAGGAAACCCAAACAGAAGCTAAAATAAGGAGGACCCCACTCCTTTCTGTGGCCCTTCCCAATAGGCAAAAAGCAGGCATGGAAGTAAGACATCCCATCTTCCTTTGAGTTTTTCAGGAAGTCCACCGATCATGCCCTTCATGGTCTTGTTAAATCTTTCAACAAGGCCATTACACATAGCAGAGTGGCTTTGGCCACACTGACCAGGACGTATGCAGCGGGGGGTTGGAGGTCCCACATTTCGACCCTTTATATTATGCCGTTCAATTGCAACATGCAGCTCGATCGCTCAACACAGTCCCTAGTTGGGAAATGCGGCTCTTGCCAGGAATGGTGGACGCTGGTTGTCTTCCAGAGCTGTTAATGGAGGAATCAGGTAAACCGAGAGAGACTCCATATATTGTGCGACAGACGGCCAGAGTATGGCAATGGTTTGTAGTGAGAGTACTTAAGCGCGCACCATTCCATAGGAAGCTCCCAATCTGGATATAAAAATCAGGCAGATGGCACTCAGTATGTCCTTCCAGGCATGGAGGGAGGGGGGATGAGAGCAATAGGGTGAATTATACCCAGTTGAGACTTATCCCCTTTAAACATGCCCGCAAAGAGTTTGGTCTAAGCCAGGGGCAATTTTTACAGCATGAGGGCTTGGCAAACACAAACAGGCACACTTGGCCATGTTATCCGACAGCTCCGCCGCAAACTCAAACCCTTGAGATACTGCTAATGTATGGAGCGTGTAGACACCTAAGTATGCATCTTTACAGAACAATGCGATCAGATACAGTAGGCACTACACACGGGCCTTACATTCCAATGGAAGATCAAGACTGGCAGCGGGCCTGTGAACTAATACGCCTGGTTTCTAGTATTGCCCATTTTCGACTGATACATTATAATTTTCTGCAAAGAACCTACTTAACGCCACAACACCTTCATCGAATGGTCGGGTCTTGCCCAGATATATGCTTGCGCTGCAACACTGTGGGGCCTGATTTCTTATATTAACCATGGTCCTGCGATGAAATACACTCCTTCTGGCAACTAGCTGTTGAAGAAATGGTTCATGCCACATAATTAAGTATTGAGCTGACACCCAAATACTGTTTATTAGGCCTATTTAGATGCCAGAAGGGCGCAAGATAACCTATACATTTGGTCAGTCGCCTACGGAACTGGCATGGCGTAGAATTGCAATCACATGGCTGCCCCAGATTGCCCCAACGATTGCGCTCTGGCATAGAGATGGGCCTCTTCTTCTATGGCAGACGCTTCTATCTCGTCTTGTTCAGATTCTTCCCCGAAGATATCCAGAGTGTGTTGAATGCTTTGATGCTGCCTCTCTCGTCATCGAGCCTGATGATCGGGTAGAGTCGTCTTGGACCAAAACGACTTACAAGCTGATAGAAATGGGATCCTGGCTGGCCAAGACTCGCGTCGAGGTCAGTCAGGGATCACCATTCCTAAGGTCAGGGCAAGGGAGTTACACGCCAAGATAACCCCTACTCGCCCTCTAGGTAACGTGGCGCGAGCAGCAAGGCTAAACTTGGAGGCGATATGAGTTAAGTATTTGCGCACGCACCCCAGCAACAACACCCAAGGCCCACCACAAAGGAAACTCCACACAAGGTTATATAAAAAATAGCCTTTGTATTACAATCAACACATTAGATAAAAACACACACTTTACAATGTGCCAGGGGCACGGGCAGAATTTACAGGGGATATTTACAAGACAGGGCCACCTGGACCACTGTCAGGAATCAGCACTTTTAGAAGTAACACTTTTAAAAATAGCACTTAGGATGTAAAACTGTAGCACAAAAATAACATACAACCAGTCACTACTGGTACCAGGTGAGCACCACCTATGCAACCCTCACTATCTTAGGAGATTACACTAGGGACCTGGGCCTCGCTAGTACCACCTGCACTAGGGAGAAAACAACCACCTAAGTATTACAATACCTGTAGGGGTGTAAGAACATAACACATGATGCAATGCATACATTCAGCGGTGTAAAAGGACAAAGCACATGACGCATAAAAACACATTCAGAGGTGCAAGGAACAGCAAACACAATAGCGCAAAATCCACATTTGCCACCACCTGTGGCAGTCCCTGTGTCCCAAAGTCAGGGCCTAAATGTGGCAGTTGCCCACAAAGTGCTGGGAAACTGTGTAAGGATGGGGCCACACGCTGGAGCCTCGCAGGCTCTGGCCAACCAAATGTGAGCAAAGAGTGAGCCTCTCAGGGCTCTGTAGAAATAAACTGTCCCCCTGAGCCTCTCGGGGCTCTTAAACACATAAGGGCACTGCTGAGCCTCTCAGGGCTCTTTAGGAAAAGAGATATGCCTCCTTGGGAACCTCTCAGGGCTCCAACAACAAAGGTGCAGCCTCGCTGGGCTGTGGGGGTCCCCCACGGGAGACTCGGAATTATTGGCGGTGCCTCGAGCCTCGCCGGGCTCTCAACAAGGGGGGGGCACTCCAGAGCCTCTCGTGGGCTCACGAACAAAGAACTGGCCTCGAGCCTCTCAGGGCTCGCGAAACAAGGGTGCCGGCAATCGAGCCTCGCAAGGCTCGCAAACAGGAAATGCCCCCAAGAGCCTCTCAGGCTCTAAACACAAGGACGCGAGGTCGCGCTGCTGAGGGGGGAGGGGGGGGCGGGCACCGACAACGTGTCCCGGTGCCCCTCCCTTCTATTCCTGTGGCAACACTCACCAGCTCTGGCCTTCAGCGGGGGCGGGACTCACTGCCGGTCTTCTCCTGCTGCTAGGCTCTCGGCAATCCGGAGTCTCCCGCGCTTCACCGGGGAATCCGGGAGGCGGGTCTCTCCCTCTGGGGCCGCACCGGGATTGGGCGGCTGTGCAGCTTCCGGGTCGCCTGTTCCTGTCCCGCCGCAGCCTGCCTGACTTCCGGGTCGCGGCTGCGGCCAATCGCAGCGCGGCCCTGGAATCTGGAGGCGGGACAGAGCTTCACTGAAGATCGGGCCGGCGGCGGTGATTACACAGGGCAATGCCGGGTGGGCACCGGCTTTAGATTCCAATATTTGGCGAGGTGGGCACTCGCTCGGGATGCCAACACAGCGGCAAGGTCCCTGGCAGGGTGGGCACCTGCCCAGGGCAAAACAATCGCAAATCAGCGAGGTGGACTCACGCTCGGGGCAGGCAATGCCGGGTGGGCACCGGCCTCTGTAATTAAAGCGCTCACAAGCGCAGGGGCATCAATAAAGCGCGCTCAGCGCTAGGAACAGGGTCACAGCGCTCCCAAGCGCTACAAGGGGAAAGTAAAGCGCTCCCAGCGCTATAAGCAAGGAAAAGCGCTCTCAAGCGCTAGAAGGCACTCGGTTCAGCAACAAAGTCCCTGTAGGCAGGCAGGGGGACAAGGCTGGGCCCAGAGCCAGCACACTGGGTCTCCAGGCAGGGAGACTCTCCAAGTGGCGGTCCTCTGGCCCAGCAACAGCAGCAACAGCCCCCTCAGGATCCTGGAGGAGAACAGATTCAGTGGGGACACAGCCCCATTTTTATACAACAAATCCTTTGTCTAAGGTGCGGGGTGGGGGGGAAACCAGTCGCAGCTGGTTCTGGGAGTACCCTTGATGGCCCAACCACCCATTTCATTCACTGGCAGGGCTAGGGACATTAGACACACCACAGGGGGGCGGAGCCAACATTGTGTGGGGAAAACCCAGCCCATCCAGGACACAGGTACACTCCTCCCACACATCACTCATGCTAATCTCACACTCACCACCGGGCAGACCCATCCAGCCTTCCTGGAGCCAGGCTCACCAGCCAGCTCCAGCCAATCACATGGCAGGCATATTTTACTCTAATATGCCAACTCCCAGAAGTGGCACTTCTACATATGACACACTCATGCAACACACACCATTGCGAAGCATTCACTCTCACGAGTTCGCACATACCAAACTCGAGAAGGCACGCCTCACGCATCAGGAACTACCAGGGACACAGACATTCCCCATCCATTCCTATGGGAGGGCAGGCCAGCCATACTATACGCACGCACTTTAACTCTGGGACCCAGGGAAAAGTGCGCAGAGACCCAAAATCACTAACACAGGGTCACAAACAAGCAAAAAGTCTAGGGGTGAACCTGCCCTAAGGGCCAAGTCCAACACAACCCCCTTCCAGCCAAAACGCAGGGGAGAACAATCACCACCGTGATGGACTTCCCTGCTTGGGGCGATAGAACACGGATGCAGGCCCGCCACTGCCGGGACACCCTCCTGTTCTATGCCACGGTGAACCCCAAGGGTTCCTTCTCAAAACACTGTCTGGACCAACTGGGCTACCCCACTGGTACTCCCGAGCTGTCCGCGGCCAGGACCAGGCCCTGGGCCACCCAGGTGCCACCGGTCCTTGCCTATTCACAGAGTGGGGGGTAGTAACCCCTGGTACAGAGTAGCCATTCTCCACTCTTCCTGTCTGCCAGACAGGACTAGACTGCCACTGGTTCTCCAGCCTAGGGTCTACAACCTCAGGCGGACCAGGAGTCTCGGGGAAGGCTCTCCTCCCCCTACCTCTTCTTCTAGGGTTCCTCCTCCTCCTGCGAGGGGTACCCTTACAACGCCACTCCAACCTAGGGTTTAACCCCTCAGGTTGCACCGGGGTCAGAGGTGGTCTCTCCTACCCTCTGCACCCCCTTCCAGAGGTCTGCCCTCTCCCAACTGGAGAAGTTCCTCTGGAAGAAGAACCGGTCAGGACACTGGTTACAGTCGTCCTACCCTTCAGGTCAGGCTGATCCTGAACCTGGCCTTCCAACCTCTGATCTAAAACCTTCGGTGGAACAATTGCCTGGCACTCCAGGACTTCTGGGGATGCACACGCAATCCCCCTGAGGCTAACAAATGTCACATCTGTTGCGTGACTGTCTGTCTGGCGCAGATCTCCCGTCCCCTGTCCACCTGACAGTGCGCGGAGATCCCCCAGACCAGAAGTGGCACCACCCGGGTCCCTCCAAGAAGATCTAGCCCAACTGGCTAGTCTCTGGTCCACTGGTGCATCCACTGGGAAACTCATCCCCCAATCACTCCTCACGCTGGACTCCTGTACCCTCCCTACCGGAGCGGTACTGCCAGCCTCTAGAACCACAGGAGCTCTGTTTACAGACGCTCCAGGTCCTCTACTCACTAGGAGATCCTCCTCAAATGGGCTAACAGGACAGCCTAGGTCCCCAACCTGGTGTTCCCTACAGAAACCATCCAAGTCCTGAGGCAGGGCTTCGGGCGTCTGGGGAACCTCGGTCTCCCCCTCACTCCTGCTCCACTGAGCCAGGCAGTGAGCCCCTACACTCTCCTCGCTATCCTGGGATCTAGCTGGGCTACACTGAGCCTCCTCCACCACGCTGGGCTGGAGGATACCTGAACCACTACTTTTGGAGTCACTCACCAATGACTCTAGAGAACCTCTAGCACTTTCCCAGCGCTCTGCTTCCTCAGCAAGCGCCCAAGGACTAAGGGATTCAGACTTCAACAGGTGCTGGCGCAACTCTGGACCAACAACACTGAACAACTGCTCTTTGAGAAAAATATTCAGTACTCCGTCTCTCTCATCATCCGAGCTAGCCGCCAGCCAATCCCACATTGCATCAGAACAGTCATCCACAAAAAAGCCCCAACTCTGGTGAGGCAGTCTCCTACTGCCCCTGAACTTCAACCTTAACTCCTCCTCTTGGGAACAAGGGACCATACGTTGGGCACGGGGAAGGGGACTTCCTGCACTGAAGTCTATATAGCTGCCACCACTGGACTCAACCCTCCCTGGGGAATCCAGACAATCAACACTGCGCGCAGGGGATAGTCTACCCTCCAGAGCTACTTTGCCTCTGGTGGAGGCCCTCTCAGCCTCCTCTATCCTTTCCTGCGCTAAGACCCTCTCAGTCTCTAGCTGTTGCTTCTTAACCTCCAGCTGCGCCATAGCCTGGGCATGCTCTAACCTGAGCTTCTCTAAGGCCAGCTGGTGCTCCCTTTCTCTCCTCCTATCTTCCAGCTCCTCTGGGGACAGGAAAAGGGATGAGGCGCTGCCTCCTACGCTGGACCCAGCAAGGGACTCCCTATCTATGGGGTCCTCACTATCTGCTGGCGTCCCTGTGCTATCATTTTCTTCCTCCTCTTCTGAATCTTCAGGGCTCCCCACAGACCCACCACCCTCATGGTGTGAGGCCCAGGCCCTTTCCTCACTGCGCTCAAGATCCCATTGACCCTCTTGCCATCTGACCAGGCGGTCCCTAAGTTCGTACGGGTTTGACTCACCCCTCCCTATGTCTCTCTCGTCACAGAACCTTACCAGCTCCCACGTACTGTAGGTATCTAGATCACTGAAATCAAAAATAAGCTCCATCTTGGCAGGACGTTCTAGAGACAAGATCACACAGGGAACCTAAGGGTCTGAGCTTAAACAGGAGTACACAATTCACAAAGGTTTAGCAAGCTCTCTACCCCAGAGAACTCACACTCACTTGCCTAGTGCCACACACCATTCATTCACACACAACCCCCCCCTCGGACTGGTAAGGCAGTTTCTACCACCCCTGATTCCTCAACCTGACCACACGTGACACAGGTACCAAACTCTGGGCGCGGGGCAGGGGAACAAATGTACTTGACACAATTGCACAATGATACCTTCAGGAGAAGAAAATAATGGAACTTCAAAAACAATAATCCCCTAAAATGTGGTCATCTAAAATGCAGAGTTTTGTGGTATGGCCAGTCGCCACTGTGGTACAACGCAAACACAAATCCTCATCCTCACCGCTGCGTCCAATGTTGGAAATGGGATCCCTGGCTGGCCAGGGCTTTCGCCAAAGTCAGCCAGAGACCACCACACCTAAGGTCAGGGCAAGGGAGTTACACGCCAAGATAACCCCTACTCGCCCTCTAGGTAACGTGGCGCGAGCAGCAAGGCTAAACTTGGAGGCGATATGAGTTAAGTATTTGCGCACGCACCCCAGCAACAACACCCAAGGCCCACCACAAAGGAAACTCCACACAAGGTTATATAAAAAAAATAGCCTTTGTATTACAATCAACACATTAGATAAAAACACACACTTTACAATGTGCCAGGGGCACGGGCATAATTTACAGGGGATATTTACAAGACAGGGCCACCAGGACCACTGTCAGGAATCAGCACTTTTAGAAGTAACACTTTTAAAAATAGCACTTAGGATGTAAAACTGTAACACAAAAATAACATACAACCAGTCACTACTGGTACCAGGTGAGCACCACCTATGCAACCCTCACTATTTTAGGAGATTACACTAGGGACCTGGGCCTCGCTAGTACCACCTGCACTAGGGAGAAAACAACCACCTAAGTATTACAATACCTGTAGGGGTGTAAGAACATAACACATGATGCAATGCATACATTCAGCGGTGTAAAAGGACAAAGCACATGACGCATAAAAACACATTCAGAGGTGCAAGGAACAGCAAACACAATAGCGCAAAATCCACATTTGCCACCACCTGTGGCAGTCCCTGTGTCCCAAAGTCAGGGCCTAAACGTGGCAGTTGCCCACAAAGTGCTGGGCAAATGTGTAAGGATGGGGCCACACGCTGGAGCCTCGCAGGCTCTGGCCAACCAAATGTGAGCAAAGAGTGAGCCTCTCAGGGCTCTGTAGAAATAAACTGTCCCCCTGAGCCTCTCGGGGCTCTTAAACACATAAGGGCACTGCTGAGCCTCTCAGGGCTCTTTAGGAAAAGAGATATGCCTCCTTGGGAACCTCTCAGGGCTCCAACAACAAAGGTGCAGCCTCGCTGGGCTGTGGGGGTCCCCCACGGGGGACTCGGAATTATTGGCGGTGTCTCGAGCCTCGCCCGGCTCTCAACAAGGGGGGGGCACTCCAGAGCCTCTCGTGGGCTCACGAACAAAGAACTTGTCTCGAGCCTCTCAGGGCTCGCGAAACAAGGGTGCCGGCAATCGAGCCTCGCAAGGCTCGCAAACAGGAAATGCCCCCAAGAGCCTCTCAGGCTCTAAACACAAGGACGCGAGGTCGCGCTGCTGAGGGGGGAGGGGGGGGCGGACACCGACAACGTGTCCCGGTGCCCCTCCCTTCTATTCCTGTGGCAACACTCACCGGCTCTGGCCTCCAGCGGGGGCGGGACTCACTGCCGGTCTTCTCCTGCTGCTAGGCTCTCGGCAATCCGGAGTCTCCCGCGCTTCACCGGGGAATCCGGGAGGCGGGTCTCTCCCTCTGGGGCCGCACCGGGATTGGGCGGCTGTGCAGCTTCCGGGTCGCCTGTTCCTGTCCTGCCGCAGCCTGCCTGACTTCCGGGTCGCCGCTGCGGCCAATCACAGCGCGGCCCTGGAATCTGGAGGCGGGACAGAGCTTCACTGAAGATCGGGCCGGCGGCGGTGATTACACAGGGCAATGCCGGGTGGGCACCGGCTTTAGATTCCAATATTTAGCGAGGTGGGCACTCGCTCGGGGTGCCAACACAGCAGCAAGGTCCCTGGCAGGGTGGGCACCTGCCCAGGGCAAAACAATCCCAAATCAGCGAGGTGGACACTCGCTCGGGGCAGGCAATGCCGGGTGGGCACCGGCCTCTGTAATTAAAGCGCTCACAAGCGCAGGGGCACCAATAAAGCGCGCTCAGCGCTAGGAACAGGGTCACAGCGCTCCCAAGCGCTACAAGGGGAAAGTAAAGCGCTCCCAGCGCTATAAGCAAGGAAAAGCACTCTCAAGCGCTAGAAGGCACTCGGTTCAGCAACAAAGTCCCTGTAGGCAGGCAGGGGGACAAGGCTGGGCCCAGAGCCAGCACACTGGGTCTCCAGGCAGGGAGACTCTCCAAGTGGCGGTCCTCTGGCCCAGCAACAGCAGCAACAGCCCCCTCAGGATCCTGGAAGAGAACAGCCTCTGTGGGGACACAGCCCCATTTTTATACACCCCATTCATTTGTCTAAGGGTGCAGGGTGGGGGAGAAACCAGTTGCAGCTGGTTTTGGAGCCTCTTGATGGCTCAACCACCCCTCTCAATCACTAGCAGGGCTAGGGCCATCAGTCGCACCACAGGGGGTGGAGCCAGAATTGTGTGGGGAAAGTCCAGGCCCATCCAGGACACAGGTACACTCCTCCCACACATCACTCATGCTAATCTCACACTCACCACCGGGAAGACCAATCCAGCCTTCCTGGAGCCAGGCTCACCAGCCAGCTCCAGCCAATCACACGGCAGGCATATTTTACTCTAATATGCCAACTCCCAGAAGTGGCACTTCTACATATGACACACTCATGCAACACACACCATTGCGAAGCATTCACTCTCACGAGTTCGCACATACCAAACTCGAGAAGGCACGCCTCACGCATCAGGAACTACCAGGGACACAGACATTCCCCATCCATTCCTATGGGAGGGCAGGCCAGCCATACTACACGCACGCACTTTCACTCTGGGACCCAGGGAAAAGTGCGCAGAGACCCAAAATCACTAACACAGGGTCACAAACAAGCAAAAAGTCTAGGGGTGAGCCTGCCCTAAGGGCCAAGTCCAACACAAGCTATGCAGGCTTCCTCCTTTTGCTCCGGAGAGAGGCACAGGTTACAAACTTGATGTACGTCGGTGCGAGGGTACTTGGCGTGGCACCCAGGACAGAAATAGAATGGAGTCCATTCCATTTGCAGATGGCTGGCCCAAAGCAGCAAGGCCCGACGGTTGCCCACGAGGTTTTCTATCGAAAATGGAGAGTTTGTCGATCTATTTGAAACGCAGAGAATAGGGAAACGGGTACTGAAACAATACCGTTGAGGGTAGAGTGGACTGCGGGGAACCCAAAGAGCGGTTTCAGAGCGCAGCAATATGCATCCGAACCCGTTTGGGGTAAAAAACAATCTAACAATGGAGTTGATGCCCATGCGCACTATCACCGAAAGGTGGAGTCACCTTACCTCGTGACTGGAAAGACTTCTTCAAAGAAAAACAACTTGCAAACATCCGGACCCAACACAAGATGGCAGGAGTATGTAAAGCATGTGCATCTACAGCACACATGCCCCGAACAGAGGATTAATGGCCCCAAATCCCTGCCGTGGTATCTTGTCATGTTGTGGCTGAGTGTGCCATGTGATGTGGCAGGCTATAGTGCTTGGTGTAATTTGGTCATTTTTGACAAGGTGGAGTGCTGAACGGTTAGGCAAATTTAGATTTTCTTTGTTTTTGGGATCGTGTGAAATAAGTGCGGTACCTACCGTATGATGTAAATAAATTACATTGCTAATATACCATAAGGATGTGGGGTGAGTGTTATTAGGGCGGAAGCCTTGCTGATTATATGCAGAATAACAGGTCTGGGAGGTCACTACTGACTAGGGCAGGTTAGCCGCTGCACAGGCCTTGGGCATTGATCCTATTGAGGATAATATGTGACGGGCCACTGGTGACTGGAGCTGGCTAGCAACAATGCTGGCCTCTGGTATTCATTACAAGTAGGGTAACAATACATGTCAATATTGACTGGAACAGGTTGGCAGTAGAGTTGACCTCTGGTTTTGAATATTTGCAGGATTTAAGGTACAGGGGTCACTACTGACTGGAGTTACTAAGCAGGATAATAGGTCTCATGGAGCCATTACTGACTGAAGCTGGTTAGTATGAGCACTAGTCCCAAGGTGCTACTAATGACTCAAGTTGGCTAGAATGATAACAGGTCCCAGGGGCCAGTACTAACAGGCGCTGGCTAGTAGGCTTACATACAGGTCCAAGGGGCCACTACTGACTGGAGCTGGCTAAAAGAATAACATGCCCAAGGGTGGTGGGGGTTCGAGTGGCACCAGTGACCGGAGTTGGCTAGAAGCATAGACGACCTTTGGTATTGATTAAATACAGGATTCCAGGTCACAGGAGGCACTGCTGAATACGGCTGGCTAGCAGCAGTGGTGGCCACTAGGAAGAAGGAATTGAGAAAGCATAACTGGATATACTGGTTTCTTTAATACCGATAATTGGTTACACATGAATGCCTAAACGTGCATTGATATATTACATTACCAAATTACAATATTCTTATATTATTTGATGTGACTGTTCGCCTTAATATGCCTGCAAAGTTATATGATTCTATTAGGGCCCAGAACCCTTTTATTTAGTGATATTCATCTGCACACTTTCCTGCATCTTGTAGTAAATTGAATATTGACAAACAGAAGTGTTATTTCCAGAAACAGTGAATTCTGCAGCTTGTCTGTGTATCTTTTATCTGCACCTCACGGACTCCTCACATTCCTCTCGAGAGAAGATCCTGCCTCCCACTCATTAGTGTTGTTTCAGTAACTGTTTCTATCACGTGTTCATGTTTCATTGACTTGTATTAGGAGAAAAGTGTATAAAAATACATTGTGTAGCATTAGCATTATATACTCCAACTTGCTTTAGGGCGGATGCTCTCGTCCATTGCAAAGACAAATGTCACTTGTTAGTTTGCTTGACCTTTTGCTATTTTTGCATTAAATGTATGATAGATGTGTTAGCCTCCCAGTGTGTTGTGTTTTATTTTACATATCACAAGAGATGCTGAGGAAAATGACAGTCGAGTATACACATTCTTCATATAAATCAACTCACAGTAAACTGTTCTGGAGGTTCAGTCCCACAGACATTAACTCTAACTGAACACCCTAGGAAGCATGTGCTTTTCAAACCAGTTGCTCTCTGATGGGCGTCCTCGCTATTGGATAAGTCAATATGTCCTGAATTTTAGGAGGGTCTGAGGTTCTTTAATTTCGACTCCATTTTACATTCAACTTAATTTTGTGTTGCCTTTACACAGGCTGCATGATTCACAAAGTGTCTCTGCTATTTGGACTGCAACGTGTTGAAAACCCCCTCCGTCCTTGTCTTGAAACCCATCTCCGACACCAGCCGGCCTAAACTAATCCTTGTCTGGACTACCTAATCCCTGTATCAACTATCTGTTAGCCTTTAGCATTCTTTTCGTGTGGTATCTTATCTTTGGCCTTCGCTATTCTCTCCCTATGTTTTCCTATTCCACAAACCTTTCCTTTGAAGCACGCAAACATGTTCTGCCATTACTGATTGACCTCTAGGTGCTGTCATTGATTGACTTATGGGATCGGGCAAAGACACGACTCAAGGGGGACGTTCTGGTTACATGATGCCTTGTTTTGAATGTTTTCCTATTGGCTAATATTTGGCAGATCTTGCATGTCCATGTTAGGCATTTTTGCATGCTTGTATGAGCTAGGACTGCCCCTTACTTTTATGCTGAGTTTGTAACCCTAAGCATATATAAGGCCTCTTTTTTCTGTACTCCTCAGACTGCCTCATTCCGTTGCTGAGGCTTCTGGGTGACGTAGTCTCACTTATTTGAGTTTCATAAAGATTTTCTTTTTATATTCGAGCTTCTATGTCAGATTCTTCTTTGTATTAGTGAGACCCCTGAGAATGAAGTTTGATTTCTTCAATGTTACCGTATCTAGTGCACTCTGTTAGCGAGTGCTCACCTGTGATATTAATATGGTACTAGGCACCTTATCACCTATGCACGGTGCAGGGCTTTGAGTTACAGAGCTCCTCGCGCTGTGGAGAAGATTAGGTCACATTTACCCATTTTCCCATATTTGGTCCTGATGAAATGCCAACAGATTGCTCCATGACTACACAAGGCATGAAAAAAGTTGACCTGAATTATAGACCCCAGCTTACCAGCATGTCCATAGGTGATCGACACTTTCACACAGTGATAGGCGCCATTAGTTCCTCAATTTCTCTGCCACTGTTTTTAATCCCAACATGGACCAGGAAGATCACATTAACTATATTGTGGCAACTGGTCAATAGTTGATCTTATATTAAGACTTTCTCCAATCTCACATCTTATGACACAACATCCTCTGTCCTACTATGCTCATCCGGAGTACTTAATAAAAGATCTCCAACAAAGTGCCCTCTTGTGCTGCCCACCAGGCATTGTAGCGCCGGCCTGGTGAGGAGTATAGCCCAATGATGAAGCATGTCACCTTCAGGTGAGTGAACGCAACGTGTCTTAAAAGCACATGCTTCCTAGGGTGACTGCGTTCAGTTACAGATAATGACTCTGGGACTGAACCTCCGGAACAGTATACTGTGATTTGACTGTTATATTTTAACAAATGTACATAGCAGATATTGCCCCTTCCTTGTTTCACAAAAATGATCGGATACCTGCCTCGGAGTGCACTTCTTACAGACGAGTATGGGGTTATCATGTTGCTGCTACAAGCTCCTTACCTGTGCGAGTTATCGTGAACGATGCAGGGGGCTGACCCAAATCAGCCACACGTGGAGATCAATGACAAATACTGAAGAATTAACAGAGCTTCCAAGCTGGTGACCATTACTTAATTGACCTTGAAAATAAAAGACACGTTTTTAGTATTCTGGTGACTCATGACCATAAAAAACAAAGGTTATAAATTCAATATTGTGTCAAATACTTAAAAAATGGAACTGGATGTGCTGAATCGGATGTTGTCCCAGGTCATGCGTGACACCTTCCACCACTATTGCTTATGGGACTTGTAATTTTGTTTTTCTCATTAAAAGGATGGGCTCTAAAGTCCCAGTGGTCAAAATCAGAGGCCTGACGGAGGATGAAGCATGACACTGCTCTGCTTAGCAGTGAGATGAATGACAGTTCCCCAGCCTTTCCATTCTTTGACAGACAGAGGCTCGTCGGCGTTCATATTTTTTTGCAACGACAAAGAAACTTATATTGCAGCTTGTGTCAACTGAAAAGATAAAACGCCTGGGCGTGTTTCATTAACTACTGACAAACATGAACAATCAAGAACATGAGTTTCTGGAAAACTATCAAGCACCCTATCAGAATCAGACGCCCGTCACACCCAGGAATTCTTGAGGCTTTGGAGAGGGTGAATTGCACGTGGTATAAGAGGAACACTACATCGAATCAAAGCTCACTTCTCAGGGATGTACTGAACTGCCAGCCTCATGGCACACTTAGCCAGCTCTTTACCTCCTCCTCCTCAAACTGTTGACCAGCTATCAGGACAAATGAGCCTGCAGCAAAGCATCGCTGGCTTGGTTCCACACCGGACCAGGCAAGGTGGTCAACTCCATACTCCTCCAAGTCAGCAAGCACTCTGGTCGAGCCAGTCCTAACCCACATGAATGTTCCTCATCACAACTATTTTAATGGTACTAAGTTATGTTTCTGCCAAATGATTGAGTCAAAAATTGAAAGGCTTTACACGAAGTGCTGAAAGAGAAATCATGACGTTTTTCAATATTTCTGAGTCTGCCACAGTACGCAGGAGCGTTATTTCTCTACAGCAGCAAATCATATATGTGCCCTGTAGAAAGCATGTTTGAGTGGAACATGGAATGCATTGCAGCCAACACTCTTTGCAACATCATAGCAGAGTACAAGATAACTTGTGCTATTATTCCAGCAGAACGAAATGCCATTCCTAATGTCGTTTTAAAGACAGTGCCAGGAAATGTATGGTCAGTGTTGTTCTTCTGCCGGTTAAAAGACAATATCCATTAATGTGCCAGGAAATAAAATACTATGAGAAATCTTACTTGTTGGAAGGGTGCTGCCTGCCACTGTATTGCAGGTTACTTCCAACATAATCTGATTTATACATACATACTCCAGGGTGCTGCCAGCTATCGGGTCTGCACACAGCCGTCTGGAGCCACTCAGGAAGGAGGTAAGCTCTACATTTCATCTTAAGCCCTTAGGTTACATTCACAGCCTGATGGGTCCGGAGAACGTTACGTGTTATGTTATGTTATGTTAAAGGAATTTAGTACCGCGCACATACACCAATTGGTTTCTTGGCGCTCGGAGACCAGTGGAAGGACACAGGGGAGTGAGTGCAGCTAGCCATGAGCAAGTCGGAACAGATATGTTTTCAAGAATTTACGGAAAGTAGAATAGTCAGGAGTGAGACGGATTAAGAGAGGAAAGGAGTTCCAAGTGGATGGAGAAAGAAAAGAGAAACAGGCACCACTGTGCTTCTCGCGATTGAACCTAGGAGTAATCAGAAGATTGTGAGCAGAGGATCTGAGGTGTCGAGAGGGAACATAGGGGTGCAAGCAGAGAGAAATAAAGACAGGAGCAGAGGCAAAGAGAGATTTGAAAATGGTACATCCCAATTTAAAGATACAACGTTGCGCAACCGGGAGCCAGTGTAGAGTTTTAGCATCGGGGTGACGTGTTGGTGTTTGGGCTGCTGAAAGATTAATCTGGCTGCCTGGTTTTGCACCAGTTGGAGTCGGTGGAGATAGTATGCAGGAATCCCCACGTATAGACAGTTGGCATAGTCTAAACGTGAGGTGACCAGGGCCATGATGACAAGGGTGAGAGCCTCTGGTGATAGGAACCTTCGGATCTTCCCGATTCTGCGAAGATGATAAAAGCAGGCCGAGGTAACAGCGTTGATGTGCGGCCGCATCGAAAGGTCACTAGAGATAGTAACACCTAGGCTCTTCACAGAGTTGACTGGGCAGGGAGGGGGACCAAGGGCAGGGGGCCAGAAGTTGGGAGTCCAGGGATGTGGGAGCCCGCCAATCAAAACCAGCTCTGTCTTGCTAGGATTGAGCTTCAGCTGGCTGAAGTTCATCCACTCATAGATGGTAAGCATTGTGGTTTGAAAATTGGAGCAGGAAAGAGGGGAGGGGTCGATGGGAAAAATAAGTTGCAGATCATCTGCATAGTTGAAGGTGGTGACAGAGGAGTGACGGAGAGAGACAAGGAGGGGCTGCATATAAAGATTAAACAAAAGTGGGGACAAAGCAGAGCCCTGGGGAACACCACAGGAAAGTGAAATTCGGGGAGCAGAGAAGGAAGACAGGTGAACCAATTGGGAGCGGAATTGGAGAAAGGACACAATCCAGGACAGGGCCCGGCCCGAGATGCCAGCATTTCTGACACGGTCGACCAAAATGTCATGGTTGTCCGTGTCAAAAGCGGCCGAGAGATCAAGTAGCACTAGGGCCTGGGCCAGGTTCTTATCAGCCCCCTGTCTCAGCGTGTCCATAACCGCCACCACCACTGCCTCCGTGGAATGGGCTGGTCTAAAACCTGCCTGTTGATCATCGAGAAAATGGGTTTCCTCGATGAAAGTGCTCAGGCAGCGGGTGACGTAGGTCTCCAAGACCTTCCCCAAATAGGGAAGGAGGGAGATAGGTCGATTGTTACCCAAGATCGCAGGGTCAGAACCAGGTTTTTTTAAAATAGGTACCACCACAGCGCTTTTGAAAGCATTGGGGACAGAGCCTGTAGAGAGTGATCGATTTAAAAGGTCAAGAGGAGGGCCGGGACAGGCCATAAAGGCATCTCTTAGGATTGAAGGAGGGCAACAGTCATTAGGGGAACCAGAGCCAACAGCCTGGATTAAAGAAAAAAAAGTATCCAAGGAGATAGGGGGAAATTCGTGCAGAGAGTGAGGATTCGGGGAGGGGAGGGCGCTAACCTGAGACAAGGTGGTAGGAGGGATGTTGTTTTTAATTGTGGAGATTTTGTCGATAAAAAAAGAATTAAGGGAGTCGCACAAAACTTGTGAGGGTAGAGGCTGAGGTGTAACTCGATCAGGTAGGGAAAGTTCAGCTACGATGGAAAAAATTTCTTTTGTTTTGGATGCAGAATTGATAACTTTCTGGGAGTAATGGGAGGATTTGGCCAAAATAATAGATTTTTTGTAGGATTTTATTAGGTCTATCCTCGCTCTAACTGCGCCAAGCAGATAGACGTAGCCCTTCATAGGCTGTGTTGTGTGCTGGGTGATGCCTGGCATCATATTATCGTTGGCGGGAGGATGAAGCTCTGATAGGAGCTGCTACAAGAAGACAAGAGAAACAGGACCACAGATCGCCACAGAGCGACAACTGCCCAGAAGCTGAAGAAAGAACTCTGGAACAGCAAACTTCCTACACCCTGGAGATTCTCCAGGATAAGCAAATGATGGTAATGAAATGCAAACATCAGCATGAAGGTCACACACTACAACATCTTTCCCTTTAAACCAAAGGTATCAGCCTACAAGAAAAAACTAAACAAAAAGCATCACAACTTGAAAATGCATTTCCAAATGCTGCAAAAGAGGAACAGTTAATACAAATGAAAAACATTAATCTTTGTTCGTACCTTAGTAATGTGCTTACTTCTTGGTTTCACTCCATCTGCAGCAATAACGCTCTGAAAGGAGAAATTACAGCTGTGAGTCTCAGAGTCTTCAGTGTTACTGGTCTCAGTCACGAAGACTGCGGTGTCGGAAGATAACTTTCTCTTATTTGGCTTTATAGTTCCACAAGCCACGCCACCGCTTTTAGCAGACACACTACTGTCGGCAGCATCACAACTTCAGGCAGACCAGCAATGCGGATCTCACCACTCGCATTGGATGAATATTCAACAACCACGGTCTCGGCTTACCAAGCAGCACAAAAGTATCGGGTCTCATAACCATACCCGAGCCACAGTTAGCTCGGCCGCCACTTGAGCACACCCAAACATCTCAGCACTTAAGCACCAGTCCCAGGGGTGACCATTGGGGAAGTCCTTGTTAACTTGCACCACTCCGGGGTCAGCACAAGCAGCATCATGGACAGCGTCTAACACCGCTACCACAAACATTCATGAAAATCCAAATCCTCGTCACCCAAACTACCCAAAAGTGGCTTCCTAGATAAGCTTCCAGCCCTGTAGTGTCTGCCTATGTGCACTAATTTGATGCCAAAGTTGTAATTTTAAAAACAGCCTTCGTTACATTACAGGGGCCTGACTGACACCATTATTGGGCATTCTGCAGATTAAAACATCATCCTCTTAGCTTGCAATATTGTCCATGTTTTGCCAAGCACTGGCAGCATGGAAGAATGGCAACAACTGTTGTCGCACTTGAGTTTTATTTTTAAAGTCACGCCCCAATGGGCGTATGCGCGCTAAGCATTGTGGTTCGTGCAGTTCAGCCTTTTCACAACCATAGTGAATGCCGCTTATACTTCCCAAAATTAAATTGTTAGAAAAGTTCATTAAGCAGCTTTTGTAGGTGATGTTAAGCTCTGCATTATTTTTCGCCTCACCCCAAACGAACACGCCGTTCCACACGCACCTTTCAAGTTTCTAAGCGCGGACCGCATGTTTGCAGTGGGACGCCATCCTGGCCGGAGCAGGCCATATATATTCCACAAGAAGGTGCTCAAAAGTGAAGGGGCCACACACGACGTCGGTTTATCCTTTTATTGGGCAGACTGCAGATTAAAACACCATCCTCTTAGCTTGCAATATTGTTCATGTTTTGCCAAACGCATTTCGGGTAAGTACCCTTGACCTCTGTGTGTGCTGCTGTCTGCCATTAAAAGGTTAAATTGGAAGATTGGGCTCTTATCGCCCATTAGCACTCCTCAACACTGACTACAAAGTTTTTGCATCACTATTGCAAGGCGTCTATCTCCCGTAGTGAAAACATTGGTACACTCTGACCAAAACGGGTTTGTTCCAGCCCGGTGCATTTCTCTTAATATTCGTAGATTTTTTAGAATACAGCATTATGCAACGCATAGTTGGCCTAGGTCGGGTTGCTTAGTTCTTGACCTGGAGAAAGCCTGTGACTCTCTGGAATGGCCTTATCTAGCAGCAGTCTTAGGCACATCTGAACTGGGAGATCACTTTTTAAATATGGTTCACCTATTGTATCAGCGCCCCACTGACCGAGTCCGCACCTGTAGGTTGATCTCGGACCCAATCAGGGTGAGACGTGGGACACGCCAGGGCTGTCCCTTGTTTCCGTTGCTATTCTCCCTAGCAATGGAACCACCGGTGATGATGCTCCGAGGAGATGGGGAGGCATGAGGCATTCCGTTAGGGGATGGGCTACATACTATTTCCCTGTGCGCGGATGACCTATTATTATATCTTCTGAATATTACTGCGATACCGACGTCCATTGCAGATATACTGAGAGCTTTTGAGGAAATGTCTGGACTCCGGGTTAACTGGACCAAGTCAGAGATGTATCCCTTCAGCGCTGCCACAGCAGAGGAAGCTGTGATCTTAAATGGCTCACCCCTCACATGGTACCCCACCACGTTTAGATACCTTGGGATCTTTGTATATCGGATGCCTGACGACCTGTTTGAGGGTAACCTGATGAGAGTAATCTCGGCACTACGGGATCAGATGCGCTTCTTGAAGACACTTCCCCAAAACGTTATGAGTCGTATTGCGCTGTTGAAAATGATTGTGTTGCCTAAGCTGCTGTATTATTTTTCAAATCTCCCGCTCTATGTTCCGCCCAAGCTATCGAGAGTTAGAATAGCTCCTCCGGGATTTCATATGGAATAACGGGAGGCCACGAGTGGCTCTGTGTAAATTGCACGCTCACACTGGTCGGGGAGGACTGGCTCTTCCTCATATGGAACTGTATTATTTGGCTGCCCAACTCCAATGGGCAACAAAATGGCTTGCTGGTCAGAATCTGGAGGACACGGCGGCCATGGCATGTTCCTGGACCCAATCTCAGATCTGCCATCTGTTTCACCCCGTTGCTAAACTTCCAAGGCCAAAACAACTACATCTCGGATTGGCAATACAATGTTATAGGAGAAGCTTATATATCACCCATGCGACCCTCCCATATGCCCCTATATTGCCTCTGCTCGGTACGCCACGTGGCAGGCTGGGTACATCAGAAACAGCTCTGATGATCTGGCACGCTGCGGGTTTGACCACGCTGGGTGATCTTTACAGCGACGGTGGGCTACTGCCGTTTGCGACACTAGCTGAAGACGCTGAGTTTCCGACAGGTCAATTCCTTTTACATGCCTCCATTCTGAAAGCACTATCAGCTGTCTGGGGGGACTTACGGTGGAACCACCGACACACTTGCTACTTCAGTACCTGCATGTAATGGGGGAAGGCTCCCATGTGGTGCACCGATTAGTGGAAGCGCTCCTCATGCACACACTCAAGCCCATGTTGCGACTTCGTGTTAGTTGGGAAACAGATAGAGGTCGGCCATGGACTGATAAGGAATGGGATGCTGTGTTAGCAAGCTCCAGACACATACCAAGAAACTCAAGATTCAAACTTATACAGATGTTTATCTTCCAGAGGGCGTATCTCTCGCCTGATAAGATAAATAGATATTGCCACATCGCCACCTCTGCATGCCCACGCTGCTAACAACCAGACACGGATTTACTACACATGCTTTGGGCCTGCCCATCCCTGCAGCAATATTGGCGGGGGTAGTTACTACGCTAGCCTTATGCACAGGCACGCCCTTACCGCTGTCTTGGGAGATTGGCCTTTTAGGACTCTATGCCAGATCAAAACACAATAAAATCACCTCAAGATTCCGGGATCTGGGTTTAATCACGGCAAAACGACTAATAACCAAAAAATGGAAACATGCAGAGCCACCAGAGATGGTTGACTCGAAAAGTTCACTTGTAACATGGGTACAGGCGGAGAACACGGCGCTACATAGGGAGGAAACGGCAGGGCTTCGTAAATACCCTATAGCGCAGGACTGGGACTCTATGCTAGCTGCCCTTCAAAGTGGTGCCACGGTGAACGATGAAGGTGTGCAACCTGTTGATCTGCAATAGACATGATAGTACCCAGTGTCAAGATTAGAGGACGATGTTGCGCCCAGACATGCAGACAATCACGTATTCATAAGATCCCTGGTACATCAGTAGTAACCATCAAGGTAGGTTGCACCCCCAGCCGCCACACGGACCTCCAGTGACGCTGTAGCCTGCTCCCGCTGCCTGTTGCCGCGTGAGCCCTTGCCAACTGCATCTCGCTTTTTCCCCTGTACTGCTGTGTTGTGTCCTTGAGCCCCGTTCCCTCCTTTTGCTTCTGTGCCCCCTCCCTTCGTTTTTGCTTTCTGTGCCCTTGAGCCCCCACTTCCCTTGTTTTTTGCTTCTGTGTCCTGTGCCCCCTTCCTTTCGTTTTTGCTTTCTGTGCCCTTGAGCCCCCTTCCCCGTTTTTTGCTTCTGTGTCCTTTCTCCCCCCCACCTCCCTCTGTGCTATTTTCCCACTGCTGTGCCCCTGCGGCCCCGCCCCCCACTGTTCCCATTCGCCACCCCGCTCCCGCCTCTCAGCTGCTCCTCCCTCCCACAGCCCCTCATATGGGGGCCGTGCAGCGGGCGCGCCGCTGGCGCACCAAAGGAGCGCCTAAAGCAAGCCCGTCTGCCCCTGTCCGCGCCTGGACCGCGTCCAAGGCCAGAACCCCTGGCCCCAGACGGAGCAAAGGGCCTCGACTGAGATATGACACCGCCGCCCTCAATGCACTCAACATCGGACGACCACCCGCCTGCTACCAAGCCACCCCGAAGCGAACACACGGAACCTTCACCTGTCAAGCCTGCAAATTCACCTGCCTCCGAACCTGCAGACCACCGCCCGGACCTAACATCATCAACAACCACCTCAAGTGCATCCTCCTCAACACCCGCTCCATCTACAAGCACGCCATCGAACTCTGGGACCTCCTCGACACAACAGCACCAGACATCGCCTTCCTCACGGAAACCTGGATGAACGCTTCCTCGGCCCTGACATCGCCATAGCCATCCCGGACAGCTACAAGATCACCCGGAAGGACCGCATCAAGGAAACCAGAGGAGGAATCGCCATCATCTACAAAAACACCATCAACATCACGACCAACGCCGAAGACACACTCCCTGCCGCCGAACACCTACACTTCCAGATTCACACCGACCTCAAGACCACCCTCAGAGAAACGCTCATCTACAGACCCCCGGGCCCACGCACACAATTCAGCGAAACCATCGCCGACTTCGTCACTCCGCACGCCCTAGCCTCACCAGAATACATCCTCTTAGGGGACCTGAACTTCCACCTGGAGAAAAAAGACGACAACAACACCACCACCCTGCTCGACAACCTTGCCAACCTCGGACTCAAACAACTGGTGAACATCCCCACCCACCTCGCTAGCCACATGCTTGACCCCATCTTCTCCGCCAGCAACCACGTGTCCTTCAGCCACTCCACCGGACTACACTGGACCGACCACAGATGCATCCACTTCACCTTCAAAAAGACTACATCCCACCACTGCACTCAACAAATCCCCAGCAGATGCTGGAGCAAAATCACCACAGACCAGCTCCTCGCATCACTGAAACAGAACCCGCCAACCGACACCGCCGACATCAACTTCGCTGCCCACTACCTCTGACAGTGGATTACCAAATGCGCAAACGACTTCGCTCCACTGAAGAACCACCCAGGCAAAACCGGAAACAGGAAATCCCTGTGGTTCACAGATGCCCTCAAAGCCTCAAAGAAATCCTGCCACACCCTCGAAAAAACCTGGCGCCAAGAACGGACAACAGAAAACATGACAGCCCTCAAGAACGCCACTCGCGAACACCACCAGCTGATCCGCACCACCAAAAAGACATCGTTCAAAGAGCGGCTGGACAACAACCCCCACAACAGCAAGGAACTCTTCAACATCGTCAAAGAGCTTTCCAACCCCAGCGCCAGCAACAACGACATCACACCGTCGCAAGACCTCTGCAACTCCCTCGCAACGTTCTTCCACTTGAAGATCGTAGATATACACAACAGCTTCGGACCTCAGACTCAACCTCCAGTCACCGAACCAACAACCCCCACCAACACCCTCAGCGCCTGGATCCCCACCAGCACCGAAGACACCACCAACGCCATGAACTCCATCCAATCCGGCTCCCCCTCTGACCCATGCCCCCACCATATCTTCAACAAAGCCGACACCATCATCGCACCCCATCTCTAGAACGTCATAAACAAATCCTTCACGTCAGCCACCTTCCCTGAGAGCTGGAAGCATGCAGAAATCAACGCCCTCCTAAAGAAACCTACAGCAGACCCCAAAGACCTCAAGAACTTCCGCCCCATCTCTCCTCTTCCCTTCCCGGCTAAAGTCATCGAGAAGACCATCAACAAACAGCTGACTGCGTTCCTCGAGGCAAACAATTGGCTCGACCCATCCTAGTCCGGATTTCGAGCCAACCACAGCACCGAGACCGCCCTCATCGCAGCCACAGACGACATCAGGACCCTGATGGACAAAGGAGAAACAACCGCTCTCATCCTCCTATCGACACCGTCGGCCATCGCACCCTAATAACCCGCCTCTTCCACACCGGGATCCAAGGAAAGGCCCTAGACTGGATTACCTCATTCCTCTCCGACAGAACCCAGAGAGTCCGCCTCCTTCCCTTCCGCTCAGAAGCCAACGAGATCATCTGCGGCGTACCCCAAGGCTCCTCGCTCAGCCCAACCCTCTTCAATATCTACATGAGCTCCCTCGCTGTCATCACACGCAAACACAACATCAACATCATCTCCTACGCCGACGACACCCAACTGATACTCTCCCTCACCAAAGACCCAGCCACAGCCAAAACCAACCTCCAGGACGGAATGAAAGACGTCGCAGAATGGATGAAGCTCAGTCGCCTGAAACTGAACTCAGGCAAGACGGAGGTCCTTATCATCGGACAATCCCCATCGGCCTGGGACGACACCTGGTGGCCCACAGCACTGGGCTCCGCACCAACACCCACGGACCACACACGCAACCTGGGATTCATCCTGGACTCCTCCCTCACGATGACCAAGCAGGTCAACGCCATCTCATCATCTTGCTTCAACACCCTGAGCATGCTCCGAAAAATCTTCCGGTGGATCCCCACCAAAACCAGAAAGACCGTCACCCAAGCCCTCGTTACCAGCCGACTGGAGAACGGAAACACCCTATACGAAGGAACCACAGCCAAACTTCAGAAACGACTACAGCGCATACAGAACGCCTCTGCACGACTCATCCTCGACATCCCCCGCCACAGCCACATATCCGTCCACCTGAGAAACCTGCACTGGCTCCCCATCAACAAGAGGATCACGTTCAGGCTCCTCACCCACACACACAAAGCGCTCCACGACAAAGGCCCCGAATACCTCAACAGCCGCCTCTCGTTCTATACCCCCACCCGCCAGCTCTGCTCCGCCAACCTCGACCTTCGTCACCGTCCAACGAATCCGCAGAACCACCACCGTAGGAAGATTGTTTTACTACCTGGCAGCCAAAACATGGAACTCCCTCCCGGCACACCTACGACTGACCCAGGACCATGTCATCTTCAGGAGACACCTCAAGACCGGGCTATTTGAGCAGTTAGTGACCCCCCCTCCCCCCTTCAGCGCCTTGAGACCCTCACGGGTGAGTAGCGCGCTCTATAAATGTATTGATTGATTGATTGACAATTACGTATTCATAAGATGCCTGGTACATCAGTAGTAACCATCAAGGTCCTGCACACTTTTGGGAGGGGAGGTGCTAGCCGTTGTCTTTATGGCTGTACGTAGGCACATGCCTTTGTTTAGCCCCTGCATAGGCAAGCCAAAAGATAATAAGGTGCAGATAATGAATCATTATGCTCAGATATGCAACGGCAACCCGACTTACATAGTTTAGATGGCAGTTAGTAGTATTGTACGTTTCAGTTTTGATTATATGCTTATTGGAGGTACAGGTCTTATTGGTATCCACGAGTGACTACCTACTGCGAAATGCCAATCTATATTATTTCCCTTATATTGTTGTTCAAGTCCGAACAACAGGTTATTGTTCTGTGTTAGGATAGAATGTACATCAGATATTGTAGTACTGGCCCCGATCAGATATGTAAGGATTATGCTATGTATGGCCTTGTTTCTGATTCATAGACCATGAAGTAGCAGCACCGGCGAGTAATAGCACAATGAGGTTTTTCCATGTGTCCAACATAATTTTTGTATCTGGCAGCAGGACTGCAGTGTTGGCTTTATGTTCTCATTGTTGACACTTGCACTATTGAATGTCACAGGGGTTATATCATTTTGCGGTGGGCAACAGAAAGTACTGTATAAAACTATGATGCCAGTTATGATAAAATCAGAAAATACCAATAAAGATATTTAAACAAAAATAAGCATATAATAAGGCCACCTTCATCAGGACCCGCAGATTATCACACAAAAAAAGTTCTCAAACAACCTGGGAAGACCTGGAAAAAACATGTATGGAAACGTCCATCGGTTACTAGCCCGGGGCGACACAAACTCTTTATATATAGACATTGATTGGACCGAACACATGCAAAGTGTGATACAGAACACACGTGCCACCTTATACCCAGAAAAGATAGTGTCATCAAACATCAAGGTCATCCTTATGTGTTCATCCTATAGGGCTCACTAAGGCACAAAATAAAACACACATTGTTATTCTCTGCCACCATAATCCCTAGAGTTATAAAAAAGCAAAGGGGGGAAAACCAAGAGCTTACCCCATTTGTTCTCAGATACTCACTGTAATGTATCATGTATCAAAGAGCACACTGCTCATCACTTAAAGGTTAGTGTGCCCCAATTCTCTGTAAACGTTCAAAGGTCTGCCTGGTTCCTAGCAGGGAGAATGAGGTGATCTATTACGGTCAGATAATTTTAAAACAAGAGACCTTATAACCCATCTCACCCATCAATAGACAGCTTTCTTACCAACAATATTATATTTCTTTTCCCATAGGTCCTTTGATATGAGTTTGGCACCTACGGAACACCCTGTCGTACCATCGGGTTTCCGCCTAGAAATCGACAATTTTTCCAAGGATGTTATTAGACTAAGGCATCCTTTTATACAGTGGTTAAAGGATTCTCATTTAAGGACTTAGGGCAGGACAAAATACCTTGAATAAATGGAGGTACTCCCAACAGGAAGATCTTCTAAGAATAGCGTCTCTGTGTACACACACAGCCGGAGGTCCAGAATCTTGGCTCCTTTTGTAACTTAGTTTTGATACTGTCAAAGAAAATAAAAATAAAAGAGAAGGAAAGTAATATCTAACCAAGCTTGGGACCCAGTCTCATACCAAAATACACAAAGATCTAGGACTCAGGCATTGAAATGTAAACCAGCCCTTCAGATAATCCTATATGTCTACTACTCCTATAGCAAAACTGAATCAATAATAATGTTTGTCATCCCACTGTCTCAAACTGCATAGTGGTTAACACATCCAGCAGGTATGTCGTGGACTGGTTACCCATATTAAACCACCAAATAGGTGGCAGTGTTTGATAACATCCTCAAGACTCTAGTATATTTCTTATAAGGAACATGTCCCACGGGTTTTAAAAGGCAAGCTAGTAATCTGCCCTCCATGCCGGTAGTAATTTGTGACAGTTTACTATCCTCCGCTAGACTGTACATACGGGCTGGACTCCCATAGATTTTGCCCCTGTTGTACCGCTTCCCATTTTTTATTCATACAACACATTTGCCTGTTTTACCTCTGACTGCCCCCACCTTACACGGAGCATTCATGAAACCCCCTAAAAAATGCGATACCGAAACTGACTGGATAACCCACTCCCCAAACTCACCTTCAACAACGACTTGTGTCTCATCCAAAATAGCGTGGCAGATCTGGGTCTGAGGGGGGCAGATCGGGGGTCTGAGGAGGGCAGATCTAGGGTCTGGGGGGCAGATCTGGGGTCTGAGGGGGCAGATCTAGGGTCTGAAGGGGGGCAGAACTGGGGTCTGGGGGGGCAGAACTGGGGTCCGAGGGGCAGATCTGGGGTCTGAAGGGGGGCAGATCTGGGGTCTGAGGGGGGCAGATCTGGGGTCTGAGGGGGCAGATCTGGTGTCTGAGGGGGGCAGATTTGGGGTCTGAGGGGCAGATCTGGGGTGTGAGGGGGGCAGATCTGGGGTCTGAGGGGGGCAGATCTGGGGTCTCAGGGAGGCAGATTTGGGGTCTGAGGGGCAGATCTGGGGTCTGGGGGGGTCAGATTTGGGGTCTGAGGGGGCAGATCTGGGGTCTGAGGGGGGCAGGGTCAGATCTGGGGTCTGAGGGGGGCAGATCTGGGGTCTGGGGGGACAGATCTGGGGTCTGAGGGGGCAGATCTGGGGTCTGAGGGGGGCAGATCTGGGGTCTGAGGGAGGGGGCAGATCTGGGGTCTGAAGGGAGCTGATCTGGGGTCTGAAGCGCAGGGGGAGATCTGGGGTCTGAAGCGCAGGGGGAGATCTGGGGTCTGAGGGGGGGGCAGATCTGGGGACTGAGGGGGGACCGATCTGGGATCTGAGGGGGGCAGATCTGGGGTCTGAGAACGGGCAGATCTGGGGTCTGAGGGGGGCAGATCTGACGCCTGAGGGGCAAATCTGGGGTCTCAGGGGCAGGTGGAGATCTGGGGGGGCAGTTCTGGGGGGTCTGTTGGGGTATGAAGATGAAGGTAACTGCCCACCAGACAGGGCTCCTTACTCCTCTGCAGCAGGCTGAACACACAAGGAGAGGCCGGAAGTGATGTCAGCGCCGCTGCTGGTGCTGTCTCTGCCGCTGACCCGGAAGAGGAAACCCTTCTTCTCCCATCCCATGTGCAGTTCAGGTGGGTTCATCTGCAGGAGAAGAGCGCCCTCTGGTGGCCGCTGACGGAACCACCGCCTCCAGGCACTGGCATGGAAACAAGCATAGGCGCCTGTAAAGACAAAGACATGGGTGTTTTTAAGACACTCACAGTCCAAGGACAGGCCTCGCCCTTGCTTGGTGTGCTCTTGAGGAGTCTCAGATTCAGCCCCTCATGCCAGCTCTGCCGCCTCCCTCAGTGAAATACCAGCAATGTGTTCATTTTTTTAAACTTCTGCAAAGGAACAGACATGACATTCAGGAGGTCAGCGGCGGCAGAGACAGCATCAGCAGCGCTGCTGACATCACTTCCGGCCTCTCCTGGTGTGTCCAGCCTGCTGCAGAGGAGGAAGGAGCCCTGTCTGTCTGGGCAGTTACCTTCATCTTCAGACCCCACAGACCCCCCAAAACTGCCCCCCCAGATCTCCCCTTCCCCCCAGACTCCAGATTTGCCCCTCAGACCCCAGATCTGCCCCCCTCAGACTCCAGATCTGCCTCCCCCCTCAGAACCCAGATCTGCCCCCCAGACCCCAGATCTGCCCCCCTTCAGAACCCAGATCTGCCCCCTCAGACCCCAGATCTGCCCCCCCAGACTCCAGATTTGCCCATCAGACCCCAGATCTGCCCCCCTCAGACTCCAGATCTGCCTCCCCCCTCAGAACCCAGATCTGCCCCCCTTCAGACTCCAGATCTGCCCCCCCTCAGACTCCAGATCTGCCCCCTCAGAACCCAGATCTGCCCCCAGACCCCAGATCTGCCCCCCTCAGACCCCAAATCTGCCTCCTTCAGACCCCAGATCTGCCCCCCCAGACCCCCGATCTGCCCCCCCCCCCCAGACCCTAGATTTGCCCCCCTTCAGACCCCAGATCTGCCACGCTATTTTGGATGAGACACATGTCGTTGTTGAAGGTGAGTTTGGGACGTGGGTTATCCAGTCAGTTTCGGTATCGCATTTTTTAGGGGGTTTCATGAATGCTCAGTGTAAGGTGGGGGCAGTCAGAGGTAAAACAGACAAATGTGTTGTATGAATAAAAAATGGGAAGCGGTACAACAGGGGCAAAATCTATGGGAGTCCAGCCCGTATGTACAGTCTAGCGGAGGATAGTAAACTGTTACAAATCACTACCGGCATGGAGGGCAGATATTAATAAAACCTGTGGGACATGTTCCGTATAAGAAACATACGAGAGTCTTGAGGATGTCATCAAACACTGCCACCTATTTGGTGGTTTAATATGGGCAACCAGTCTACGACATACCCGCTGGGTGTGTTAACCACTATGCAGTTTGAGACAGTGGGATGACAAACATTATTATTGATTCAGTTTTGCTATAGGAGTAGTAGACATATAGGATTATCTGAAGGGCTGGTTTACATTTCAATGCCTGAGTCCTAGATCTTTGTGTATTTTGGTATGCAAGTGGGTCCCAAGCTTGGTTAGATATTACTTTCCTCCTCTTTTATTTTTATTTTCTTTGACAGTATCAAAACTAAGTTACAAAAGGAGCCAAGATTCTGGACCTCCGGCTGTGTGTGTACACAGAGACGCTATTCTTAGAAGATCTTCCTGTTGGGAGTACCTCCCTTTATTCAAGGTATTTTGTCCTGCCCTAAGTCCTTAAATGGGAATCCTTTTAACCACTGTATAAAAGGATGCCTTAGTCTAATAAAATCCTCGGACAAGTTGTCGTTTTCTAGGCGGAAACCCGATGGTACGACAGGGTGTTCCGTAGATGCCACATTCATGTCAAAGGAACTATAGGAAAAGAAATATAATATTGTTGGTAAGAAAGCTGTCTATTGAAGGGTGAGATGGGTTATAAGGTCTCTTGTTTTAAAATTATCTGACCGTAATAGATCACCTCCTTCTCCCTGCTAGAAACCAGGCAGACCTTTTGAACGTTTACAGAGTATTGGGGCACACTAACCTTTAAGTGATGAGCAGTGTGCTCTTCTCCCTGCTAGGAACCAGGCAGACCTTTGAACGTTTACAGAGTATTGGGGCACACTAACCTTTAAGTGATGAGCAGTGTGCTCTCCTCCCTGCTAGGAACCAGGCAGACCTTTGAACGTTTACAGAGTATTGGGGCACACTAACCTTTAAGTGATGAGCAGTGTGCTCTTCTCCCTGCTCGGAACCAGGGAGACCTTTGAACGTTTACAGAGTATTGGGGCACACTAACCTTTAAGTGATGAGCAGTGTGCTCTTTGATACATGATACATTACAGTAAGTATCTGCGGACAAATGGAGTAAGCTCTTGGTTTTCCCCCCTTTGCTTTTTTATAACTCTAGGGATTATGGTGGCGCAGATTAACAATGTGTTATATTTTGTGCCTTTGTGAGCCTTATAGGATGAACACATTAGGATGACCTTGATGTTTGACGACACTATCTTTTCTGGGTATAAGGTGGCGCGTGTGTACTGTATCACACTTTGCATGTGTTCGGTCCAATCAATGTCTATATATAAAGAGTTTGTGTCGCCCCGGGCTAGTAACCGATGGACGTTTCCATACATGTTTTTTCCACGTCTTCCCAGGGTGTTTGAGAACTTTTGGTGTGATAATCTGCGGGTCCTGATGAAGGTGGCCTTATTATATGCTTATTTTTGTTTAAATATCTTTATTCGTATTTTCTGATTTTATCATACCTGGCATCATAGTTTTATACAGTACTTTCTGTTGCCCACCACAAAATTATATAACCCCTGTGACATTCAATAGTGCAAGTGTCAACAATGAGAACATAAAACCAACACTGCAGTCCTGCTGCCAGATACATACATTATGTTGGACACATATGGAAAAACCTCATTGTGTTATTACTCGCCGGTGCTGCTACTTCATGGTCTATGAATCAGAAACAAGGCCATACATAGTATGATCCAAACATATCTTATCGGGGCCAGTACTACAATATCTGATGTACATTCTATCCTAACACAGAACAATAACCTGTTGTTCGGACTTGAACAACAATATAAGGGAAATAATATAGATGGCATTTCGCAGTAGGTAGTCACTCGTGGATACCAATAAGACCTGTACATCCAATAAGCATATAATCAAAACTGAAACGTACAATACTACTAACTGCCATCTAAACTATGTAAGTCGGGTCGCCGTTTCATATCTGAGCATAATGATTAATTATCTGCACCTTATTATCTTATGGCTCGCCTATGCAGGGGCTAAACAAAGGCATGTGCCTAAGTACAGCCATAAAGACAACGGCTAGCACCTCCCCTCCCAAAAGTGTGCAGGACCTTGATGGTTACTACTGATGTACCAGGGATCTTATGAATACGTGATTGTCTTCATGTCTGGGCGCAACATCGTCCTGTAATCATGACACTGGGTACTATCATGTCTATTGCAGATCAACAGGTTGCACACCTTCATCGTTCACCGCGGCACCGCTTCGAAGGGCAGCTAGCATAGAGTCCCAGTCCTGCGCTATAGGGTATTTACGAATCCCTGCCGTTTCCTCCCTGTGTAGCGCCGTGCTCTCCACCTGTGCCCATGTTACAAGTGAACTTTTCCGGCCAACCATCTCTCCGCATGTTTCCATTTTTTGGTTATTAGTCTTTTTGCCGCGATTAAACCCAGATCCCGGACACTTGAGGTGATTTTATTGTGTTTTGATCTGGCATAGAGTCCTAAAAGGCAAATCTCCCAAGACAGCGTTAAGGGCGTGCCTGTGCATAAGACTAGTGTTGTAACTACCCCCGCCAATATTGCTGCCGGGATGGGCAGGCCCAAAGCATATGTAGTAAATTCGCGTCTGGTTGTTAGCAGCGTGGGCATGCAGAGGTGGCAATGTGGAAATATCTATTTATCTTATCAGGCGAGAGATACGCCCTCTGGAAGATAAACGTCTGTATAAGTTTGAATCTGGAGTTTCTTGGTATGTGTCTGGAGCTTGCTAACACAGCATCCCATTCCTTATCAGTCCATGGCCGACCTCTATCTGTTTCCCAACTAACATGAAGTCGCATCATGGGCTTGAGTGTGTGCATGAGGAGCGCTTCCACTAACCAGTGCACCACATGGGAGCCTTCCCCCATTACATGCAGGTATTGAAGTAGCAAGTGTGTCGGTGGTTCCACCGTAAGTCCCCCCAGACAGCTGATAGTGCTTTCAGAAGGGAGGCGTATAAAAGGAATTGACCTGCCGGCAACTCAGCGTCTTCAGCTAGTGTCGCAAACGGCAATAGCCCACCGTCGCTGTAAAGATCACCCAGCGTGGTCAAACCCGCAGCGTGCCAGATCATCAGAGCTGTTTCTGATGTACCCAGCCTGCCACGTCGCGTTCTGAGCAGCGGAAATATAGGGGCATATGGGAGGGTCGCATGGGTGATATATAAGCTTCTCCTATAACATTGTATTGCCAATCCGAGATGTAGTTGTTTTGGCCTTGGAAGTTTTGCAACGGGGTGAAACAGATGGCAGATCTGAGAGTGGGTCCAGGGCCGTGCCATGGCCGCTGTGTCCTCCAGATTCTGACCAGCAAGCCATTTTGTTGCCCATTGGAGTTGGGCAGCCAAATAATACAGTTCCACATTAGGGACAGCCAGTCCTCCCCAACCAGTGTGAGCGTGCAATTTACACAGAGCCACTCGTGGCCTCCCGTTATTCCATATGAAATCCCGGAAGAGCTATTCTAACTCTCGATAGCTTGGGCGGAACATAGTGACGTAAATAATTAATTTACTCTCTTAATTTCTATGCAGGTAAGTACTTAATCAATAATAACTCAATCAGAAGGAAAGAAAACAGAGTCCGTGGTGTTAGAGTTTCTAAGGGTTTTATTCCTCATAAAGGAATCAGGATATCATGTTCTGACCACCACAGGGGTGTCAGAAGGGATAGATGAGCGCGCTCAAGTTTATTATCAATACATAGCTTATATACTTGATTTATATCATAGGAGTCAATGTAAGAGGCGTAACAGCTGAGAGAAGACAAGATAACAGTATACACGTGGTACTAGTACATCATCAAGAGGCGTAAACTAGGCGTGAACCAGAGGTGTGTGCTAGAAACGTCACTGATAGGTGACGCAAGTGGGTGGCACCAAGGGGTGGTGCTAACAGAATGTTGCAATGTCAGCAGAAAGTCGGAAGCTTGGATGCGCGCGCAGCTGCATGACGTGTGATTGACGGGGTGCAGGGGACTTGACATTTACACTGACGGAAAGAGACAGAAGTCTGGCATGTCAGATCAACTTGTACTTCTATCATATCTGATATCTGATGTTTAGGAACTATACTATCTGGGCGGAAAGGTCTCTAGGGCAGAAGCTATTCTATGCTAACTGTGGATGCGTGTATGAGCGCCTAAGTGTCTACATGTGAAGCGTGGGGGCACGGGGGCTTCCTTGGAAGCATGGCAACGGAGGCTATGAATTACTTGCATTAAGACAGGTCGGCCCTTTTGGCTCTGCAGCTGGAGAGGATGTTTACAGGATCTAGTAGGCAGGAATGTATTCTCGGAGAGCGGAACAGATAACTCGAAGGTTATAGTCAGTCTTGGCAGAAAGCAGGCTTGAGCTGAGCGCGAGGGGCCGCGCTGAAAGTAGGACAGAGTTCACGGGTACAGAGGTAGCCTGGGCAGAGTCAGGAGCCACAAAAGAGGTTCAGATGGCAGGAATTCAGGGCCTACTCTTGCTAGAGCAGGAAAAATACGAAAAGTGTACTACAAAGAGACGGTGGCATAGCATACTTAGGAACGGACTATATAATCCATTCATGGTGGATCTGAAAGAGGACAAGTTAACGGTGGACGCAAATGTATTTGCGTCTTCATAGCTGGCACAGGAGGGAAGTTACATGCACTTTAAGCTGGTACATGGAGTCGGTGGGGTACGCGCTAGGGAACACATAATGACCAAAATTTAATTTTCCTCATTCCCTCCTTGTTCCCTACGGACCCTTCATGAAATATCGATCCTCATGAATCGATCAGTTTGTTCTTGTAACATCATTTGTTCTTCTTTCTTTCGGTTACGTTTTGAATGAAAACTGGAATGCTCAATACAAGAGGTGGCACACAGTCCACAAATCGCTGGCCCACACTGCAGGCACAGGCAGCAACTGAATACTAGGACTAGGCCAATGCCTAGGAAGGATAGGATCTTCCATCCCCAAGCTGTTAACGTTGTCCAGAACCAACCGGACCAAGTCCAGGTGCCTGGAGTCTGATGTATCTGATTTGCAATCTTATGGAGACGGGTGATAGCTTGATATACAGAGGGTGCATTTTGTGGAATGAAAACACAGCAGCTTGACCCGATGACCTTACAGGCTCCACCTCTATCTGCCAAGATGACGTCAATTACAAGACGATTTTGAAGGACAACAACCCGCATAGCGGACTGCTCTTCTGTTAAGTTACCTAGGGCGGAGGTAGTTTCATTTACTACGGCTTCAAGTGTTCTAGTTAATCTGCGTATTAATTTACTATTCTGGACAGGGCCTAAAAAGAAAAAGAATCCTTTATTAAAATCAGTGTACTGTTCCCATGCCGTTTCTGTGTAGTCGACAAGGGGGGCATCTCTTCTGGGTCTATTCTTTACTAGATTGCTATTTCTATGGTAATCAGGAGGAGCTAGGAAAACAGGTGGCAGGAGGAATGCAATGTAACATGTACCATCCCAATCTGGAGGTAGACGAATGTATGCGGTATGACCACAAACAAAGTAAGAATGACTGGTAGCTTTGAAAGATGATTTTCCATTATCACTGAATTCAACCACAGTAGTGCATTTACTATGACCTAAGTGTACTGAACCTTTCTTCTTGATACATAATTCACCAGTGACTGGCAGTACTGACATAATCGGTAGAACTGGTGTGGCTTCGGATTCGACAGTAAGAATCATAAGGCTAATTGTATAATTACCTAATCCATATACTTCATTTTCTAGATCAGTTCCTATTCTAGTGGGGAGTCCCTCCTTATCTGGGTAACAGACGTCTAGTAGGACCAAGTTCAGGTTTCCCCAAACCCAACCCCCATCGAAAACAGCAATGTCGGGATCTAAAGAATTAATTATCTTAAACCATGCTCCGCAGGAGCCATTGTGAGAGAACGGGTACGGAAAGAGAGGCAAGGCTCCCTTGTAATTCTGGTAGGGAGGGAGTCGGCCACATATCCAGCAATTTGTAGCATTGTTAGTTTGATGAGAATGATGTAACATACTAATGAATGTATTGTTGCGCAGCGCGAGTCTGTAGGAAAGTTCATGAGGAGGTAACTCACTAAAAGTGTGTTCAGCAGAGACATTGTAAGCAGATTGTTCACGCTTGAAAATAGGATAGTATATAGGTAACAAGATGCTAGCAATAATGATTAAAATACTGAGGATAAACATAATTATTAGTGTCACTATGCAGTGACTACGAAGTGATTTGCAATATGTTCTTTTCTTTTCTTCTCTCTCTCTAACTCGATCTAGGGGATACATGTCAGAAACTATTTAACCGATTCACCTAGGGGAGGACTTAAACAATTAAACTGTCTGACTTGCTAGATCGCAACTTCATACGATATTGTTCTTGAGGAGTCTTTTCTCTTTTAACTTCGGTAAAGTCTTTGGGATCACAGTCTCTGGTGGGGGTGGGTGTGTCTTGTTCCGGTTTCAGTCCTGGGAATGTTTTGATATGGCTTAGATGGACCCACCCCTTTCTGCCTTCCAACTTGACTGCGGTCTTTGTTGTAAGAAGGACGGTCTTTGGAGATTTCCAGCGGGGCTCCAACGGACTTTTCCGATCGAAGTTTCGGACGAGGACAACATCCCCGGGGCGGACGTCATGCGGCTTCACATCAGTGTTGTCAGGGAAGGCTGCGGCAACCTGTGAACGACATGATTGGAGTGCAGACATCAAGGAGGCAAGGTAATCTGTCAACATATTAGAATCAACATCGGTTATCTTTTTAGGAATGGGCGTCCCCCACATATTCGGTGGTCTTCCGAAAACCACCTCGTACGGAGATAGCCCTGATCTCGAATGGGCGACCATTCTCATATAGAATAGTGCCACTGGCAGGGCGACTATCCAGTCGACCCCTTTGTCCTGACATATTTTTGCAAGGCGGATTTTTAATGTCTGATTATGCCTCTCAACAAGGCCTGCGGCTTCTGGATGTCGGACACAATGGAACTTCCACTGGTATCCCAATAACAAGGAAACTTCTTTCATTAGGGCAGACGAGAATGGCTGACCGTTATCTGAGTACACGACACGAGGCAAGCCGTACCGTGGGAAGAATTCACGAACCAACTGTTTGGCAGTGGTCGGAGCAGTGTAATCTGGGACTGGGTATGCTTCGGTCCAGCGGGACAGAGCACAGACAACTACGAGAACATATTTAAATCCTCGACAACGGTCCATCTGGATATAATCCATCTGGAGGACTTCAAAAGGGTGATCGGGAGGGTGAAATCCACCTTGCTCTACAGGGACGCTTTTACCTGGATTGAACTGACAACAGATCATGCAAGTACGCACTTTCTGTTTTGCGGCTGCTCGTAAGTGTTTATTGTTCCAGAGATTTTGCAAACTGTCTAGCATTGCTTTCTCTCCTAGGTGGGCAGGACTATGTGCTGTATTTATCATGACTTGAACCATAGAGTCAGGGAGAAACCATGTAGATTTTCCCTTCGTCATCCAACCTTGATCTGTCTGGATCCCTCCTAGTTCGATCCATTTCTTTATTTCTTCTGGAGTAGCATGTGTCTGAATGTCAATAACATCTAGGGTGGGATCCCTGACTGTCATGCAGTTTGTCGGATCTGTTGTCTTTATCGTATCAGTTGTCTGAGTGTGAGTCAGTGCTGTATGTTTTGCTGTCTGATCTGCCAGGTCATTACCCTGGGAAACAGAATCTGTGACTTTAATATGTGCTTTACACTTCATGACGGATATGGCTGAAGGCAGATGTATTGCTTCTAACAGTGCTTGAATGAGTGGACCGTGCTGTATCTTTGTACCATGAGAGGTCAGGAAACCTCGTTCCTGCCAGAGCATGCCGAAGTCGTGTACGACTCCGAACGCATAACGGGAATCAGTGTATATGTTAACATTTCTGTTCTTGGCTAGAATACAGGCTCGGGTCAGAGCGATGAGCTCTGCCGCTTGAGCAGACAGTGTATCAATACGATGTGTTTCTTTAACTTCAGTTTCAGTGGTCACGGCATACGCGGCCACTAACTCTCCTGTACTTGTTCTCATGCATGAACCATCCACATAAAGTGTCAGGTCTGGATTTGTCAATGGAACATCTGTTAAATCTCGTCTGGGCTTTGTTACTGCATTAAGGATTTCTATACAATCATGTGGAGCTGGATCTGTCATAACTGTAGGTAACAATGTCGCTGGGTTCAAGATACTGCAGCGTCTGATTTCTATGTGTGGCTGGAATAATGTCAATTCGTAACCTGTAAGTCGTGCTATAGTCAAGTGTTGAGTCTGGGTTCTGTTTAACAGAACCTCTACAGAATGTGGAACTTGTACCGTTAACTGATGACCTAAAACAATTGAGTCACTTTGTCTGATTGCTAACGCTGTTGCTGCTACTGACTTTAAACATGCAGGGAGTGCCTGAGCTACTGAATCCAATGTACTTGAAAAATAAGCACAAGGCTTATGTGAACCTGCTTGATCTTGAGTGAGGACAGACAACGCTGTACCATCACGTTCTGTAACAAAAAGTGTAAACGGTTTGCTGTAACATGGTGTTGCTAAAACTGGTGCTTGGCATAAAGCTTTCTTTAATTCCTCAAAGGCTTGTGTATGTTCCTGAGTCCAAGGGAGGACAGTCGAAGTCGCTGCCTCCTGTGTCGTTAATTGAATAAGTGGTTTGGCTAGAAATGCATATTGAGGAATCCATTGTCTGCAGTACGAGGTGAGGCCTATGAAGGCCCGCACTTCCTTTTGTGTCTGGGGTCGTGGCATGTTTGCAATTAACTGAATGCGATCGGGAGTGAGCTGTCTCCCCACTTTGGACAGCAAGTGACCCAAGTACACAACTTGCTGAACACAGAATTGTAGCTTTGAAGGGGACACCTTGTGTCCCTTGTCGGCCAGGAAATGCAAAACTGTCAGTGATGCTTGTTCACATTCGGGCTCACTTCGTGCGGTGATCAGTAGATCATCGACGTATTGCAGTAAAGCGGTATTAACTGGCATTTGAATACAATCTAGTTGTCTTTTCAGTGCTTGACTATACATGCTGGGGCTTTCTGTAAATCCTTGAGGTGCGCGGGAAAATTTGAAACTTCGTCCATTTAAACTGAATCCGAAGAGATATTGGCTCTCCGGGTCAATAGGTACACTGAAGAAAGCGTTCTTGAGATCGATTACAGTAAAGAACGTTGCTTCTGAATCAATAGCAGTCAATAGGGAGGAGATATCGGGGACCACAGGATACTGTGGTACAATACATTTGTTCAGTTCTCGAAGATCAATCACCAGCCGATATACTGGCGGTGCATTGCGGTCTGTACGTTTAAGAATTGGAATGATGGGTGAATTACAGATATTGGAGTCGGTCTCTACGACCACTCCTTGGGCAATAAGCTCTTCAATTATTTTCAGTAAAGCCACTACAGCATCGGGTGGTAACTTGTATTGTCTGATTCTGGGTAAAACAACTCCTGTCTTGAGTGTTACACGATATGGAGTGATATGCATACAACCTACATCTGCTGGGCCTTTTGCCCATAAGCGATCTGGTACATTTTTCAATCTTACATCAAAGTCACGTAGAACATAATGACCCTTGAAATCCCGTAGAAAGAGTCTGACTCCCTCCGGGGAACAGCATATGATAGCTCCTAGAGCTTTCAGTGTTTTAATTCCTAACAGATTTTCTGGACATGATTTCGTAAGTAACAAATCTGTAACTCGAGATAATGGACCCACAGCTAGTGGTACTGGTTCTGATACTTCATTTACAATAGGCTGTCCTGAAAAACCAAGGGAAACATTCTGTGAGCCTGAGAGGGGTGCCCCTGGAACTTCATTATGACTTATAGTAGTGCGACTTGCCCCTGTGTCAATTAAAAACTTTCTGTCTTTTCCTAATAAGTGACTATGTACATAAGGACCTTCTTGATCTACAGGAATTTCGATAAGAGGCAAATCACCTTCCCTCTCTAGGCTGTTTCATGTAAATCGCTGGTAATCTGGATATGCCGATTGGGCATACTGGTACATCTGTTGTGAGACTTGCCGGGTTGCGGCAGCGGGCTGTGTCTGAGCATGCTGTGGCTGCGGTACTGCTACTGTCTGTACTGTATGGGACTGATCATGCATAGGCTGTGTATTCTGCATTGGCTGTTCGTTCTGTGAGGTCTGTTGATGACCCTGTTCATGTCTAGGCGGACGCGGTCTTTCTTTAGTTTTACCTGTCTCGATGTTATGTTTCAGGACTGGACATTCATGTACGTAGTGACCTGGCTGTTTGCAATAATTACATGTCCCTTTAACGGGAGCGGCAGAATGATTGGTCTGGGCCCCACCTTTTCTGTGACCCTCGACTGGAATCGTCTGTGCTACTAACATTTTCATTTTCGTGTCTTTCATACGTTTCTGTTCCTGATCTTGTTCTTCCCTTATTCTGTTCTGGTGATATTGTAACATTTGTAACATCTGTGATGGCGTATTTGCCTGCCAAGTACTTTCAACCTTGTACACTCTATTTTTAACTAGTGGTAGGGCGTTCTCTACTAATTTTGTTACAAAAAGGTGTGGATATGACTCGCTACTAACTTTTAGGCCACTATTTATGATGAAACATTTCTCGAATCTTGAATAAAAGTCACTAGTATCTTCATCTTGTTTCTGTTTACAGGACGAGATTGCGTCCCAATCTTCCTTTCTAGTTGTCAATAATCTTGGCAGAACCTGTACTATTAAACCTGGTAATGCTTTAGTCAGATCCCCAAGGCCTACCCCTGGGACTCGTTTGCTTTCTTCGTCTTCTATTTCCGCCCATGCTATCTTTGACTCTCCCACCTCCCAATCCTTCTCCTTTAATTTCTCGTAAATGCCCGTGGGCAACAGTACTTTCAACATTTTCGTAATATCATCATACGTGTAATCTCCCATCAGTAACATGTCTTTAAGCTCTCTGTGAAAACCTGCAGGGTCTTTATCATGGCACGGAACTAATTTCTTCATTTCTAACAGTTCTAACTTAGTCAGGGGTGTGTGAACATACACACGCTTCAAGCGTTGGTCCGTACCCATAACTGGGTGTACTTCTCGTAAGGGATTCTGACTTTCAATGCCACCACCGCATTGCATGTGGTACGTTTTTCTTTCTGGAGGCGGGGCGGGAACATATTCAGAGCTCAGGAAGGTATTATACTTACGTCGTTGTTCTAGAATTATTTGTATTAATTTGGTGCTGAAACCTCTCCATCTATCCATGAGTAGTGCTTCTAATGTCTCGTGTAAGGGACCTGGATCAGAATGATGATTTCTGAACTTGATAAGGAGATGCTGAATCATATATACACCTGCTATTTTCTGCTCTTCCGGGGAAAGGTTCAAGAATGTCTGCACTAACGTGTCATCATTATATACGTCTGGGTTTTCGGCCCATAATACGGCTGACCGGGCTAGTTCCTGTTCGTCCATAGAGTTCAGTACATGGTACCCCACTCGGTCTCGAAGTCTTTTATCAGTTTCCTGGAACTGATGTTCAGAAGAGTTCGGATTTGTTAAAGCAGAGAAAAAAACTCTCTTGCTTTCTGGACGGATGCCTTTCCTAAGGTAGGCTCCCCTACCTACATATGCTATGGTATCTGTAGACCTTCCTGGTGCCTCGTGTTCATCTTCCTCCTCGGAGGAAGTTTTGTCACTCTCTTCCTGGTGTGCAGTCAATACTGCCTTTCTAATCTTCTGGTACATACTGGCTATGCAAGCCCCTTTATCGTGCCTTCCGTCTGCTATATTTTGACCCCACTTGGTTAATGCGTCTAATTCACTTTGATCTGTCCCAGGCCTGTCTCGTTCTCTTATCACACAATTTATGAAAAATCGTAATATCTGTGCTTGAATGTCAACTTTCTGTTTATGCATGGCAGCTTTAACGCTTTCGGGGTCTTTCCCTGTCAGTACGAACTTATATAGTCTGTCGAGAATGTCCTGCATTCCTACATAGCATAGCAAGTTATCGGTGGCAGATCTTAATCGGAGTGATGCTAATACCATTAAATCATCTTTTCCGGGTACCGGATCATATCTACAAACTGACATCCTATCTTTGAATGCGTCAAGCCGGGATGAATAGGGAGACTGGAAAGGATTCTGCGTGTCCCTTAAATGTACTCTGTGTGTCGGTGGCGGGGTCTGTAGACCCGCTGTCGCACCTCCTGAAGCGGATGCTTGGGCATTATCTCTTCGCGGAGTCTGGATTTGTACTTGAATTTGTCGTTTAGTAAGATCAGGTAGGACTGGTTTCGGTAGGTCTGTTTTGAGTGGGGGAAGTGGCGGAGCTGGCGGAACAGTGGGGGTCTGTCGCGGTGCCGGCAGAACCGGATCTGGGGGCGGAGTGCCACCCCCGTCCCTGTCAGTAGGCAGGGCACGAACAGGCAGATTGGTATAAGCTGGTACTACATCCTCTAGATACGAATTCAGGAATATGTCTTTAGTAGTTTTATGCATTACTTTAGTTGGAACTAATGGTGTCGGTAAGTTTTTCGGTATTTCTGATTCAGTTTCAGATGTGCCATCTGCTGCAAGATACATACCGTTTACAAGATTATTTCGGGCACGGTCTATTTGTTCTGTTTTTACTCGGATCCCTTCAGTAACTAATTCGTTTTCTTGCTCTTTATCTGATTCTTTAAGTCTGTCTTCTCTACGGAGTGCTTTGTCAGCACGCTTACGTGATTCCTTACGCCAAAATTCTATGGCGTCCTTCTGAGATTGTCTAGCTTTCTTTTTCCATAATGCTTCTTCTACCCTCATGATGCACTCGGCATCCCACGTTCCGGTAACAGGCCATCTGTGTCTTTCGTCTAGGTGTTTGGTATAATCGGCCCATAAATCTAGATATAATATGGCATCTATGCCGTGTTTTTGATACATGAAATTGCCTGGAGTGTCTCTAGGGGGGATAGGAATTTCTTCCTCCAGTAACCCTTTCCTAGTTCCTATCTGTTTTAACTTGTTAAAGAACGGCATCTTGCTTACTTATTACTGAACGCTAGGTCTTTATTCCGTAATACTCTTGACAGCTAGATTATACGAGAAACACAATAATACACGTTTGAACAGTCACATTCATACCACAACATTAATCACATAAAGAAAACATTGAAGACATAGATAACTAACCCCCTATACTAGATGTACTGCTCAACAGTACGGATACACTGGTGTAACAGTGCAGAAATTCGGAATACTTGATATACTGCTAAACAGTACAGATACACTGCCTAAAAACAGTGCAGACCGGACTTGCGTACCCAAACCCGTCTAGATACGACCCAGCAATGGTACTCACCGGGAAGCACGGAAACAGAAGGCCTCGGAAAACTCGACTGGACTCGACTCGGAAACTTCGGAAAACTTCGGAAAACTTCGGAAAACTTCGGAAAACTGGTGGGCCTCTTCACACCTCGGACCTTGCTTCTTTCGGCTGGGCTCTGGTCGGGATCCTCCGCACTCCTCACCGCCTCGTCTGGGCACTGATCGCAGTCTTCGTCACCTCCGTGGGTCAGAGGGGGATGCAGGAAATCCTGCCGGTACACGTGTAGTCCGTCTAACTGATGGCAGGGGACACGGATTGCAACGCACCTTCCGGCGCGTGAGGTGGGGGAGGGGTCCCTGTTCGGGCGCCAAAATGACGTAAATAATTAATTTACTCTCTTAATTTCTATGCAGGTAAGTACTTAATCAATAATAACTCAATCAGAAGGAAAGAAAACAGAGTCCGTGGTGTTAGAGTTTCTAAGGGTTTTATTCCTCATAAAGGAATCAGGATATCATGTTCTGACCACCACAGGGGTGTCAGAAGGGATAGATGAGCGCGCTCAAGTTTATTATCAATACATAGCTTATATACTTGATTTATATCATAGGAGTCAATGTAAGAGGCGTAACAGCTGAGAGAAGACAAGATAACAGTATACACGTGGTACTAGTACATCATCAAGAGGCGTAAACTAGGCGTGAACCAGAGGTGTGTGCTAGAAACGTCACTGATAGGTGACGCAAGTGGGTGGCACCAAGGGGTGGTGCTAACAGAATGTTGCAATGTCAGCAGAAAGTCGGAAGCTTGGATGCGCGCGCAGCTGCATGACGTGTGATTGACGGGGTGCAGGGGACTTGACATTTACACTGACGGAAAGAGACAGAAGTCTGGCATGTCAGATCAACTTGTACTTCTATCATATCTGATATCTGATGTTTAGGAACTATACTATCTGGGCGGAAAGGTCTCTAGGGCAGAAGCTATTCTATGCTAACTGTGGATGCGTGTATGAGCGCCTAAGTGTCTACATGTGAAGCGTGGGGGCACGGGGGCTTCCTTGGAAGCATGGCAACGGAGGCTATGAATTACTTGCATTAAGACAGGTCGGCCCTTTTGGCTCTGCAGCTGGAGAGGATGTTTACAGGATCTAGTAGGCAGGAATGTATTCTCGGAGAGCGGAACAGATAACTCGAAGGTTATAGTCAGTCTTGGCAGAAAGCAGGCTTGAGCTGAGCGCGAGGGGCCGCGCTGAAAGTAGGACAGAGTTCACGGGTACAGAGGTAGCCTGGGCAGAGTCAGGAGCCACAAAAGAGGTTCAGATGGCAGGAATTCAGGGCCTACTCTTGCTAGAGCAGGAAAAATACGAAAAGTGTACTACAAAGAGACGGTGGCATAGCATACTTAGGAACGGACTATATAATCCATTCATGGTGGATCTGAAAGAGGACAAGTTAACGGTGGACGCAAATGTATTTGCGTCTTCATAGCTGGCACAGGAGGGAAGTTACATGCACTTTAAGCTGGTACATGGAGTCGGTGGGGTACGCGCTAGGGAACACATAATGACCAAAATTTAATTTTCCTCAATAGAGCGGGAGATTTGAAAAATAATACAGCAGCTTAGGCAACACAATCATTTTCAACAGCGCAATACGACTCATAACGTTTAGGGGAAGAGTCTTCCAGAAGCGCATCTGAGCCCGGAGTGCCGAGATTGCTCTCATCAGGTTACCCTCAAACAGGTCGTCAGGCATCCGATATACAAAGATCCCAAGGTATCTAAACGTGGTGGGGTACCATGTGAGAGGTGAGCCATTTAAGATCACAGCTTCCTCTGCTGTGGCAGCGCTGAAGGGATACATCTCTGACTTGGTCCAGTTAACCCGGAGTCCAGACATTTCCTCAAAAGCTCTCAGTATATCTGCAATGGACGTCGGGATCGCAGTGATATCCCGAAGATATAATAATAGGTCATCCGCGCACAGAGAAATAGTATGTATCCCATCCCCTAACGGAATGCCTCATGCCTCCCCATCTCCTCGGAGCATCATCACCAGTGGCTCCATTGCTAGGAAGAATAGCAACGGGAACAAGGGACAGCCCTGGCGTGTTCCACGTCTCACCCTGATTGGGTCCGAGATCAACCTACCGGTGCGACTCGGACATTGGGGCGCTGATACAATAGGCAAACCATATTTAAAAAGTGATCTCCCAGTTCAAATTTGCCTAAGACTGCCGCCAGATAAGGCCATTCCAGAGAGTCAAAGGCTTTCTCCAGGTCAAGAACTAAGCAACCCGACCTAGGCTAACTATGCGTTGCATATTGCTGTATTCTAAAAAATCTACGAATATTAAGAGAAATGCACCGGGCTGGAACAAACCCGTTTTGGTCAGGGTGTACCAATGTTTTCACTATGGGAGATAGACGCCTTGCCAATAGTGATGCAAAAACGTTGTAGTCAGTGTTGAGGAGTGCTAATGGGCGATAAGAGGCCAATCTTCCAATTTAACCTTTTAATGGCAGACAGCAGCACACACAGAGGTCAAGGGTACTTACCCGAAATGCGTTTGGCGAAACATGAACAATATTGCAAGCTAAGAGGATGGTGTTTTAATCTGCAGTCTGCCCAATAAAAGGATAAACCGACGTCGTGTGTGGCCCCTTCACTTTTGAGCACCTTCTTGTGGAATATATATGGCCTGCTCCGGCCAGGAAGGCGTCCCACTGCAAACATGCAGGTCCGTGCATAGAAACTTGAAAGGTGCGTGTGGAACGGCGTGTTCGTTTGGGGTGAGGCGAAAAATAATGCAGAGCTTAACATCAGCTACAAAAGCTGCTTAATTAACTTTTCTAACAATTTAATTTTGGGAAGTATAAGCGGCATTCACTATGGTTGTGAAAAGGCTGAACTGCACGAACCACAATGCTTAGCGCGCATACGCCCATTGGGGCGTGACTTTAAAAATCAAACTCAAGTGCGACAACAGTTGTTGCCATTCTTCCATGCTGCCAGTGCTTGGCAAAACATGGACAATATTGCAAGCTAAGAGGATGATGTTTTAATCTGCAGAATGCCCAATAATGGTGTCAGTCAGGCCCCTGTAATGTAACGAAGGCTGTTTTTAAAATTACAACTTTGGCATCAAATTAGTGCACAGAGGCAGACACTACAGGGCTGGCTGCTTATCTAGAAAGCCACTTTTGGGTAGTTTGGGTGACGAGGATTTGGATTTTCATGAATGTTTGTGGTAGCGGTGTTAGACGCTGTCCATGATGCTGCTCGTGCTGACCCAGGAGTGGTGCAAGTTAACAAGGACTTCCCCAATGGTCACCCCTGGGACTGGTGCTTAAGTGCTGAGATGTTTGGGTGTGCTCAAGTGGCGGCCGAGCTAACTGTGGCTCGGGTATGGTTATGAGACCCGATACTTTTGTGCTGCTTGGTAAGCCGAGACCGTGGTTGTTGAATATTCACCCAATGTGAGTGCTGATATCCGAATTGCTGATCTGCCTGAAGTTATGATGCTGCTGACAGTAGCGTGTCTGCTAATAGCGATGGCGTGACTGGTGGATCTATAAAGCCAAATAAGAGAAAGTTATCTTCCGACACCGCAGTCTTCGTGACTGAGACCATTAACACTGAAGACTCTGAGACTCACAGCAGTAATTTCTCCTTTCAGAGCGTTATTGCTGCAGATGGAGTGAAGCCAAGAAGTAAGCACATTACTAAGGTACGAACACAGATTAATGTTTTTCATTTGTATTAACTGTTTCTCTTTTGCAGCATTTGGAAATGCATTTTCTAGTTGTGATGCTTTTTGTTTAGTTTTTTCTTGTAGGCTGATACCTGTGGTTTAAAGGGAATGATGTTGTAGTGTGTGACCTTAATGCTGCAGTTTGCATTTCATTACCATCATTTGCTTACCCTGGAGAATCTCCAGGGTGGAGGAGGTTTGCTGTTCCAGAGTTCTTTCTTCAGCTTCTGGGCAGTTTTCGCTCTGTGGCGATCTGTGGTCCTGTTTCTCTTGTCTTCTTGTAGCAGCTCCTATCAGAGCTTCATCCTCCCACCAACGATAATAAGATGCCAGGCATCACCCAACACACAACACAGCCTATGAATGGCTACGTGCATCTGCTCGGCGCAGTTAGAGCGAGAATAATGTTCTCCGGACCCATCAGGCTGTGAATGTAATCTAAGGGCTTAAGATGAAATGAAGAGCTTACCTCCTTCCTGAGTGGCTCCTGTCTGCTGTGTGCAGACCCTATAGCTGGCAGCACCCTGGAGTATGTATGTATAAATCAGATTATGTTGGAAGTAACCTGCAATATAGTGGCAGGCAGCACCCTGCCATAGAGTCGGATTTCTCATAGTATTTTATTTCCTGGCACATTAATGGAGTTAGTCTTTTAACTGGCAGAAGAACAACACTGACCATACATTTCCTGGCACTGTCTTTAAAACGATGTACACATTAGGAATGACATTTCGTTCTGCTGAAATAATAACACAAGTTATCTTGCACTCTGCTGTGATGTTGCACAGATCTTTGGCTGCAATGCCTTCCATGTTTCATTCAAACGTGCTTTCTACAGGGCACATACATGATTTGCTGCTGTAGAGAAATAATGCTCCTGTGTACTGTGGCAGACTCAGAAATATTGAAAATCTTCTTGATTTTTCTTTCAGCACTTCATAGTAAAACCTTTCAATTTTTGACTCAATCATTTGGCAGAAACATAACTTAGTACCATTAAAATAGTTGTGATGGAGAACATTCAAGGGGGGGGGGAGGGGGGGTAGGACTGGCTCGACCAGAGTGCTTGCTGACTTGGAGGAGTATGGAGTTGACCGCCTTGCCTGGTCCGGTGTGGAACCAAGCCAGCGATGCTTTGCTGCAGGCTCGTTTGCCCTGATAGCTGGTCAACAGTTTGAGGAGGAGGAGGTAAAGAGCTGGCTAAGTGTGCCATGAGGCTGGCATTTCAGTACATCCCTGAGAAGTGAGCTTTGAGTCGATGTAGTGCTCCTCTTATACCACGTACAATTCACTCTTTCCAAAGCCTCAAGAATTCCTGGGTGTGAAGGGCGGCTGATTCTGATTGGGTGCTTGATGGTTTTCCAGAAACTCATGTTCTTGATTATTCATGTTTGTCAGTAGTTAATTAAATACGCCCTGGGGTTTTATCTCTTTAGTGACACAAGCTGCAATAAACGTTTCTTTGTTGGTGCAAAAAAATATGAACGGCCAACAAGCCTCTGTCTGTCAAAGAATGGAAGGGCTGGGGAACTGTCAGTCATCTCACTGCTAAGCAGAGCAGTGTCATGCTTCATCCTCCGTCAGGCCTCTGATTTTGACTAACATCGCTTAGAACAGAGGGACTTTAGAGCCCATCCTTTTAATGAGAAAAACAAAACTACAAGTCCCATAAGCAATAGTGGTGGAAGGTGTCAGACATGACCTGGGACAACATCCGATTCAGCACACCCAGTTCCATTTTTTAAGTATTTGACACAATATTGAATTTATAACCTTTGTCTTTTCGTGGTCATGAGTCACCAGAATACTAAAAACGTGTCTTTTATTTTCAGGGTCAATTAAGTAATGGTCACCAGCTTGGAAGCTCTGTTAATTCTTCAGTATTTGTCATTGATCTCCACGTGCGGCTGGTTTGGGTCTGCCCCCTGCATCTTTCCCGATAACTCGCACAGGTAAGGAGCTTGTAGCAGCAACATGATAACCCCATACTCGTCTGTAAGAAGTGCGCTACGAGGCAGGTATCCGATCATTTTTGTGAAACAAGGAAGGGCCAATATCTGCTATGTACATTTGTTAAAATAAAACAGTCAAATCACAGTATACTGTTCCGGAGGTTCAGTCCAGAGACATTATCTGTAACTGAACGCAGACACCCTAGGAAGCATGTGCTTTTAAGACAAGTTGCGTTCACTCACCTAAAGGTGACATGCTTCATCATTGGGCAATACTCCTCACCAGGCCGGCGCTACAATGCCTGGCGGGCACCACTAGAGGGCACTTTCTTGCAGATCTTTTATTAAGTACGCAGGATAAGCATAGTAGGACAGAGGATGTTGTTTCATAAGATATGAGATTGGTGAAGTCTGAATATAAGATCAACTATCGACCAGTTGCCACAATATAGTTAATGTGATCTTCCTCGTCCATGTTGAGATTAAAAACAGTGGCAGAGAAATTGAGGAACTAATAGCCCCTATCACTATGTGAAAGTGTTGATCACCTATGAACCTGCTGGTAAGCTGGGGTCTACACTTCAGGTCAACTTTTGTCATGCCTTCATGCCTTGTGTAGTCATGGAGCAATCTGTTGGCATTTCATCAGGACCCAATATGGGAAAATGGGTAAATGTGGCCTAATCTTCTACACAGCATGAGGAGCTCTGTAACTCAAAGCCCTGCACCGTGCATAGGTGATAAGGTGCCTATTAACATCTTACTACCACTGGTGAGCACTGCCTAACAGAGTGCACTAGTTACGGTAACCCTCCTGAAATTCAGGACAAACTGACTTATCCAATACCGAGGACGCCGCATCAGAAGGCAACTGGTTTGAAAAGCACATGCTTCCTAGAGTGCCTGCGTTCAGTTAGAGATAATGTCTGTGGGACTGAACCTCCAGAACAGTATACTGTGAGTTGATTTATATGAAGAATGTGTATACTGGACTGCCATTTTCCTCGTCATCTCTTGTGATATGTAAAATAAAACACAACACACCGGGAGGCCAACAAATCTATCATACATTTATTGCAAAAATAGCAAAAGGCCAAGCAAACTAACAAGTGACAATTGTCTTTGCAATGGACGAGAGCATCCGCCCTAAAGCAAGTTGGAGTATATAATGCTAATGCTACACAATGTATTTTTATACACTTTTCTCCTAATACAAGTCAATGAAACATGAACACATGATAGAAACAGTTACTGAAACAACACTAATGAGTAGGAGGCAGGATCGTCCTTCGAGGGGAATGTGAGGAGTCCGTGAGGTGCAGATAAAAGATGCAGGAGTCACTGCTTCTGGAAATAACACTTCTGTTTGTCAATATTCAATTTACTACAAGATGCAGGAAAGTGTACAGATGAACATCACTAAATAAAAGGGTTCTGGCCACTAATAGAATCATGTAACTTTGCAGGCATATTAAGGCGAACAGTCACATCAAATAATATAAGAATATTGTAATTTGGTAATGTAATATATCAATGCACGTTGTGGCATTCATGTGTAACCAATTATCGGTATTAAAGAAACCAGTATATCCAGTTATGCTTTCTCAATTCCTTCTTCCTAGAGTCCACCACTGCTGCCATCCAGCTGTATTCAGTGCCTCCTGTGACCTGGAATCCTGTATTTAATCAATACCAAAGGTCGTCAATGCTTCTAGCCAACTCCGGTCACTGGTGCCACTCGCACCCCACCACCCTTGGGCCTGTTATTCTTTTAGCCAGCTCCAGTCAGTAGTGGCCCCTTGGGCCTGTATGTAAGCCTACTAGCCAGCTCGTGTTAGTACTGGCCCCTGGGACCTGTTATCATTCTAGCCAACTTGAGTCATTAGTAGCGCCTTGGGACTAGTGATCATACTAACCAGCTTCAGTCAGTATTGGCTCCCTGAGACCTATTATCCTGCTAAGTAACTCCAGTCAGTAGTGACCCCTGTACCTTAAATCCTGCTAATCTACAAAACCAGAGGTCAACTCTACTGCCAACCAGTTCTAGTCAATATTGACATGCATTGTTACCCTGCATGTAATGAATACCAGAGGCCAGCGTTGTTGCTAGCCAGCTCCAGTCACCAGTGGACCGTCACATATTATCCTCAATAGGATCAATGCCCAAGGCCTGTGCAGCAGCTAACCTGCCCTAGTCAATAGGGAGTTTTTAACTATCACCTAGAACTGTTAGACAACCTAGACTCCTCCAAACTACTAGACACCCTGGAGGCGTACGGGTTTAGTCAAATAGTCACAGGATCGACTCACAAGGCAGGCCATACTTTAGATGGCATTTTCACCAACAATCCCGACTTTAAGTTCCGAGACATAAGGCCTTTGACTTGGACGGATCACAAGGCTATCTATTTTACTCTCAGAACCACAAATCCGGGCCGAGAGCCTGTGACGAACCCTGGTAAAATCAAGGTTCGAGGTTGGAAAAAGGTGCAGGGCAGTGTTTTTGAGACCGCTCTGAATATGGGCCCTGACCTACCCATATCTGATATTGACGCCGCGGCCTCTGCATTCAATGAATGGATTGATAGGGCAGCTAAACAGGTAGCCCCTGTGAAAGAGATAGCCTTAAGGAAGCCAAGGATATCTTCTCCTTGGTATAGTCCTCAGCTTAAGGCTCTAAAGGTTGAATGTAGAAGAGCGGAAAGCCGGTGGAGACAAGATTATAGTGAGAGTAGCAAAATAATGTACAATCTTGCATTGCAGAAATATAAAAATGAGATCATCTCTGCAAAAGAGCATGCATTATTTTTCCACCAAAATTAGAAATGCGGCCGATTGTAGTAAAGAACTTTTTAAAGTAGTTAACTCTTTGGCAAAACCTCAGCAGAACAATGCTTTTAAGGCTGATCAGGAGATATGTAACAATCTGGCCCTTTTCTTTCAAAATAAAGTACAGATGATATCTGATGATCTTCTAAAAGCTCAGGGACTCCAGTATACTATCATACGCAATGCAGAGGATGCCTGGCCGGCGACGCAATGTAAACTCTCCTGTTTCCCTGAACTGGTAAACAAGGAGGTGCAAGGGCTGCTCCTCTCTATAAAATCAGGTTCTCCAAGTGACCCTTGCCCCCCTGCCATCATGCATCTAGCCCCTAAGAAGATTTGCGAAAAGTTGACGCCCCTTATCAACCAAGCACTGACAACTGGATTATATCCGGCTCGGTGGAAACAAGCGGCCATTAGGCCCTTACTAAAAAAAAAAAAACCTAAACCCAGAGGTTTTAAAGAACTACCACCCGATTGCAGGATTACCGATGGTGGTGAAGGTCATTGAGAAATCAATGAACAAAGTGCTGGGTGATTATTTAAATGCTAACAAGCTATTAGACCCAACTCGATTCAGAAAAGGGGGTGGTGATGAACAGAGTGTCTGAATTGAGCAGACCACTCTTACCCAGTCCAAAGATCAGGGCTTGATCCATCACCGTTATTTATCTCACTGCCCCATCCCAGCTCAGAACATGGCTATATGCAAATCAGTCTGTCCCTGGCCCAGTGCATCATGGGAACAGGGCAGACTAAACTACCAAGCCAATTCTTCACCAGAAAGGAAACAAGCTACCGGGGACCGGTTTCTGGCATTTCAGCCGTCTTCGGCCCGGCTTGCTTGAATCCTGATGGAGCAGTGAGAAAGGGACTCATGTCTGAGTATACCCTGCCACACCTATAGTGGCCAAAATCGATTCAGAAAAGGGGGTGGTGATGAACAGAGTGTCTGAATTGAGCAGACCACTCTTACCCAGTCCAAAGATCAGGGCTTGATCCATCACCGTTATTTATCTCACTGCCCCATCCCAGCTCAGAACATGGCTATATGCAAATCAGTCTGTCCCTGGCCCAGTGCATCATGGGAACAGGGCAGACTAAACTACCAAGCCAATTCTTCACCAGAAAGGAAACAAGCTACCGGGGACCGGTTTCTGGCATTTCAGCCGTCTTCGGCCCGGCTTGCTTGAATCCTGATGGAGCAGTGAGAAAGGGACTCATGTCTGAGTATACCCTGCCACACCTATAGTGGCCAAAATCGATTCAGAAAAGGGGGTGGTGATGAACAGAGTGTCTGAATTGAGCAGACCACTCTTACCCAGTCCAAAGATCAGGGCTTGATCCATCACCGTTATTTATCTCACTGCCCCATCCCAGCTCAGAACATGGCTATATGCAAATCAGTCTGTCCCTGGCCCAGTGCATCATGGGAACAGGGCAGACTAAACTACCAAGCCAATTCTTCACCAGAAAGGAAACAAGCTACCGGGGACCGGTTTCTGGCTTTTCAGCCGTCTTCGGCCCGGCTTGCTTGAATCCTGATGGAGCAGTGAGAAAGGGACTCATGTCTGAGTATACCCTGCCACACCTATAGTGGCCAAAATCGATTCAGAAAAGGGGGTGGTGATGACCCTTGCTCATTGCACCATCAGGATTCAAGCAAACCGGGCTGGGAAATGCCCGGTCCCGGTCTCTAAGGTTAGGAACTTGGGGGTCATTTTTGATGATAAGCTAAACCTCTCAGCTCAGGTTAATAGCCTGACATCATCCTGTTTCTTTCTCTTAAAAACTTTAAGAAAGATTTTCCCATTCATCTCGCAGGATCTACAGAAAACGGTGATGGTGAGCCTTCTGCTCTCCAAATTAGACTACTGCAACGCCTTGTTCATGGGCATAGATAGATTGCAGATGGGAAAGCTTCAGTCACTCCAGAATGCGGCAGCCAGGTTGCTTCTGAAAATTCCGAGGGGCTGCCCCACCTCTTCAGGTATTAAATCACTGCATTGGTTACCAGGACTGCAGGCCTTGTGCCTGGTTCATAAGGCTCTTTATGGAGGGGGTGCCGATGAAGTTTCCAAGCTATTTACGCCTTATGCTCCCCCTCGCCTTTTGAGATCCACTAATTTAGGACTTCTTAAAACCTTCAGAGTCAAACGAGCCAGATGGGGAGGTAAGACACTATCCAACAGCGCGGCACACCTGTGGAATAGACTACCTCTGGACATGAGATTTCAACCAAACACAAGGCTGTTTAGGAAGAGTCTGAAGACGCTGCTCTTTGTAACTTAGGCTGGCTCAGGTTGTAGCTTTCAGGATTATGGATTCACACACATTAGCGCCAAGACGCCACGGCAATCGAGCGCTTTATACACATTAAAAATAGAAATAGAAATAGAATAGTGACCTCCCAGACCTGTTATTCTGCATATAATCAGCAAGGCTTCGGCCTTAATAGCACTCACCCCACATCCTTATGGTATATTAGAAATGTAATTTATTTACATCATACCGTAGGTACCGCACTTATTTCACACGATCCCAAAAACAAAGAAAATCTAAATTTGCCTAACCGTTCAGCATTCCACCTTGTCAAAAATGCCCAATAACACCAAGTACTATAGCTTGCCACATCACATGGCACACTCAGCCACAACATGACAAGATACCACGGCAGGGATTTGGGGCCATTAATCCTTTGTTCGAGGCTTGTGTGCTGTAGCTGCACATGCTTTACATACTCCTGCCATCTTGTGTTGGGTCTGGATGTTTGCAAGTTGTTTTTCTTTGAAGAAGTCTTTCCAGTCACGAGGTAAGGTGACTCCACCTTTCGGTGATAGTGTGCATGGGCATCGACTCCATTGTTAGATTGTTTTTTACCCCAAACGGGTTCGGATGTGTATTGCTGGGCTCCGAAACCGCTCTTTGGGTTCCCCGCAGTCCACTCTACCATCAACGGTATTGTTTCAGTACCCGTTTCCCTGTTCTCCGCGTTTCAAATAGATCGACAAACTCTCCATTTTCGATAGAAAACCTCGTGGGCAACCGTCGGGCCAGCCATCTGCAATGGAATGGACTTCATTCTATTTCTGTCCTGGGTGCCACGCCAAGTACCCTCGCACTGACGTACATCAAGTTTGTAACCTGTGCCTCTCTCCGGAGCACAAGGAGGAAGCCTGCGTCGCTTCTAAGTCGTTTCGGTCCAAGACGACTCTACCCGATCATCAGGCTCGATGACGAGAGAGACAGCGTCAAAGCATTCAACACACTCTGGATATCTTCGGGGAAGAATCTGAATAAGACGAGATAGAAGCGTCTGCCATAGAAGAAGAGGCCCATCTCTATGCCAGAGCGCAATCATTGGGGCAATCTGGGGCAGCCATGTGATTGCAATTCTACATCATGCCAGTACCATAGGCGACTGACGAAATGTATAGGTTATCTTGCGCCATTCTGGCATCTAAAGAGGCCTAATAAACAGTATTTGGATGTCAGCTCAATACTTAGTTATGTGGCATGAACCATTTCTTCGACAGCTAGTTGCCAGAAGGAGTGTATTTCATCGCAGGACCATGGTTAATGTAAGAAATCAGACCCCACAGTGTTGCAGCGCAAGCATATATCTGGGCAAGACCCGACCATTCGATGAAGGTGTTGTGGCGTTAAGTAGGTTCTATGCAGAAAATTATAATGTATCAGTCGAAAATGGGCATTACTAGAAACCATGCGTATTAGTTCACAGGCCCGCTGCCAGTCTTGATTGGAATGTAAGGCCCGTGTGTAGTGCCTACTGTACTTGATCACATTGTTCTGTAAAGATGCATAATTAGGTGTCTACACGCTCCATACGTTAGCAGTATCTCAAGGGTTTGAGTATGCGGTGGAGCTGTCGCATTTCATGGCCAGGTGTGCTTAGTTGTGTCTGCCAAGCACCACATGTTGTTAAAATTGCGCTGGCTTAGACCAAACTCATTGCGGGCATGTTTAAAGGCGATAAGTCTCATCTGGGTCCAATTCACTCTATTGCTCGCATCCCCCTCCCTCCATGCCTGGAATGACATACTGAGTGCCATCTGCCTGATTGGTTTTAATATCCAGATTGAGAGCTCCCTATGGAATGGTGCGCGCTTAGGTACTCTCACTACAAACCATTGCCATACTCTGGCCGTCTGTCGCACAATATATGGAGTATCTCTCGATGTACCTGATTCCTCTATTAACAGCTCTGGAAGACAAACAGCGTCCACCATTCCCACCAAGAGCCGCATTTCCCAACTAGGGTCTGTGTTGAGCCATCGAGCTGCGTGTTGCAATTGAACGGCATAATATTAGGGGTCCAAATGTGGGACCTCCAATCCCCGCTGCATAAGTCCTGGTCAGTGTGGCCAAAGCCACTCTGCTATGTGTAATGGCCTTGTTGAAAGATTTAACAAGACCATGAAGGGCATGATCGGTGGACTTCCTGAAAAACTCAAAAGAAGATGGGATGTCTTACTTCCATGCCTGCCTTTTGCCTATTCGGAAGGGCCACAGAAGGGAGTGGGGTCCTCCTTATTTTAGCTTCTGTTTGGGTTTCCTGTTGGGACCACTGTGCCTTGTGAAGGAGGGATTGGAGAAACCTCTTGTTGAACCTTAGCAGATATAGTGGACTATGTGCTTGGCGGTATGAGTACATGGAAAAAGCAAGTAAAAACGTTGCGGCCAGCCTAGAGCTCCAGAAGCTCTGGTAAGGCCAAAAGGCTGCTATGGTTCAGTTCCAGCCAGGGCAGATGGTGTGGGTTTTGGGTCCTGTGGCTCCTAGGACTCTGCTAGGTAAGTGGAGTGGACCCTACCCTATCCTAGAAAGAAAAGGGGCGGTCACCTACCTGGTAGAACATGGCTCTGACAGGAACCCCGAGAGGGTCATCCATGTCAACCGCCTTACACCCTTCTATGACATGGCAGATGTGACCATGCTCATGGTTACAGATGAGGATCAGGAAGCAAAGAGTAAACCTGTCCCTGACCTGTCCAGCAATCAAAAGATGGGTCAGTGGAAGGTGTGGTCTTGTCAGACACCCTACCTGCCCATCAGGAGACTGATTGCAGGCAAGTCCTAAATCAGTTTGCTGAGCTCTTCTTTTTGACCTCCGGCCAGTCTCGCTGGTGTATCCATGATGTAGACGCTGATGAAAGACTACCTGTCGAGAATAAAACATACAGGTAGACTGAACATGTGAAAGAGAGCATCAAAGCTGAAGTAAGCATGATGCTGGAATTGGGAGTTCTAAAGCCTTCTGAGAGCCCCTGGACCTGCCCGGTTGTCTTAATCCCCAAGCCTCATAGCCAGGATGGTAAGAAAGAAATGAGATTTTGTGTGGACTATTGGGGCGTGAATGCTGTGATCAAAAGCGATGCATACCAAATTCCATGGGCAGATTAACTTATTGACAGGTTGGGAGCAGCCAAGTATCTGAGTATGTTCGATCTCACATCAGAGTACTGGCTGATAGGCCTGACGACTCCAGGAGCAAATGAAATATCTGCATTTTCAACCCCAGATTATCAGTTCACTGTAATGCCCTTTGGTTTGAAAAATGCACCTGCCACTTTTCAAAGGTTGGTGAACTAAACCCTTGCTGTATTGGAATCCTTGAGTGCAGCATTTCTACACAACATTGATGTCTTTAGCTCCACCTGGCAGGATCATCTGATCCACCTTAGGAAAGTACCGGGGGCTCTGAGAAGTGTAGGCCTCATTATCAAGGCATGCAAGTGCCAGATAGAGCAGGGAAAGGTTGTATACTTGGATCACCTTGTTAGTGCATGCCAGGTTCAACCCTTACAACCCAAGATCTAGACCATTCTGGACTGGGCGGCTCCAACTACCCAGACTCAAGTGAGGGCCTTCCTTGGCTTCCCTGGTACTATGAGGTTTGTGAGGGATTATGGCACCATTGTGGCACCCCCCACAGAACTGACTTCCAAAAGAATGCCCACAAATAGTGAACTGGACTGTGAGCTGTCTAAAGGCTCTTGACACGCTGAAGGAAGCGATGTGCTCTGCAGCTGTTCTGAAAGCTGCAGATTATGTCAAGCAATTCATTGTGCAGACTGATGCCTCTGAACATGGTATAGGAGCAGTGCTATCCCAAAAACATGACCAGGGGCAAGATCAGCCACTGGCTTTCATCAGTAGAAGGCTAATCCCCAGGGAGCAGCATTGAACTGCCATTTAGATGGACCCCTTTGCTGTGGTTTGGTCCCTTGAGAAGTTTAGGTCAAACCTCTTTGGCTCTCACTTCCTAGTTCAAACCGACCACAGGCTTCTCGGATGGTTAATGCAAATGAAAGGTGAAAATCCCAAACGGCTAAAGTAGTCCATCTCCCTACAGGGAATAGACTTTGAAGTGAAACAGAGACCTGGGAGTGCCAATGCAGATGGACTTTCCAGGTTGTCCCATTTAGACGATGTTAAATGTTACGTTATGTAAAAAATACTTATAAAGCACGTGCACACCACAAGGTTTCATGGCGCTGCGGACAAGTCAAGTCAAGTCAAGTCAAGAGATTTATATAGCGCGCTACATACCCAGAGGGTCTCAAGGCGCTTGAGGAGGGTGAGGAGTTACTTGTCGAATATCCAGGTTTTAAGTAGCTTTCTGAATGTAAGGTGGTTCTGAGTGAGGCGAAGGTGAGTGGGAAGTGAGTTCCAGGTTTTAGCTGCCAGGTAGGAGAAGGATCTGCCTCCCATGGTGGTTTTGTTGATGCGAGGTACAGTTGCAAGGGCTTGGTTGGAGGATCGTAGGTGGCGGGAGGGGGTGTAGAAGGAAAGTCGTGAGTTGAGGCATTCGGGTCCAAGTTCGTAGAGTTCTTTGTGTGCGTGAGTTATGAGACGGAAAGTAATTCTCTTGTTAACGGGGAGCCAGTGGAGGTTTTTCAGGTGTCCAGAGATGTGGTCTTTACGCGGGATGTCTAGTATGAGTCTGGCTGACGCGTTCTGGATGCGTTGGAGTTTTTTCTGGAGTTTTGCGGTGGTACCGGCGTATAGGGTGTTTCCGTAGTCCAGGCGACTCGTGACCAGTGCGTGGGTGACTGTTTTTCTAGTTTCGGTGGGGATCCAGCGGAATGTTTTTTTGAGCATGCGGAGAATATTGAAGCAAGAAGATGAGACGGCGTTGACTTGTCTGTCCATAGAGAGTGAGGAGTCCAGGATGACACCTAAGTTCCGTGCGTGGTCCGTCGGGGTGGGTGCTTTTCCAAGGGCCTCTGGCCACCAAGAGTCATCCCAGGCGGAGGGGGAGGTGCCAAGGATGAGGACTTCAGTTTTGTCGGAGTTCAGTTTTAGACGGCTGTACTTCATCCACTCGGCTACTTCTTTCATTCCTTCATGAAGGTTGGTTTTGGCGGTGTTGGGGTCTTTGGTGAGCGATAGTATCAGTTGGGTGTCATCAGCGTAGGAGATGTTGTTGAGGTTGTGCTGGCGTGCGATGGCTGCGAGGGGGCTCATATATACGTTGAAGAGGGTGGGCTGAGTGAGGATCCTTGTGGCACGCCGCAGATGACTTCTGTGGCTTCTGATTTGAATGGTGGAAGGCGGACTCTCTGAGTTCTTCCAGCTAGGAACGAGGTGATCCATTCCAGTGCTTTTCCTAGGATTCCGATGTTTCTGAGTCGTTGTATTATGGTGCCATGACAAACTGTGTCAAAGGCTGCGGAGAGGTCGAGGAGGATGAGGGCGACTCTGTCTCCGTTGTCTAGCAGAGTTCGAATGTCGTCAGTTGCTGCGATGAGTGCGGTCTCAGTGCTGTGTTTGGCTCGGAAGCCGGACTGTGAGGAGTCGAGGGACTTGTTGGTTTCGAGGAAGGCGGCTAGTTGGTTGTTGACAGCTTTCTCGATGACTTTGGCCGGGAATGGAAGGAGCGAGATGGGGCGGTAGTTTTTGAGTTCGGTGGGGTTAGCTGTAGGTTTCTTCAGAAGGGCGCTGAGTTCGGCATGTTTCCAACTTTCCGGGAAGATAGCGGAGTTGAGGGAGCAGTTGATGACATCTCGGAGGTGCGGTGCTATAATGGAGTCTGCTTTGTTAAAGATGTGGTGAGGGCATGGGTCTGCGGGGGATCCTGAGTGGATGGAATTCATCAGGCGGATGGTGTCCTCAGTGGAGATTGGGTTCCAGTCGTTGAGGATGTTCAAGGGGGGTGGGGGTCCTGCAGAGGGTAGGGTGGGTTGGTCTTCGGGTCGGTTGTCGAAGCTGTTGTGGATTTCTGCAATCTTGTTGTGGAAGAATGAGGCTAGGGAGTCGCAGAGGGCTTGAGAGGGGGTGATGTCGTTGGAGTTGGCTGAGGGGTTGGTAAATTCCTTGACAATGTTGAATAATTCCTTGCTGTTGTGTGCGTTGTTATCTAGTCGGTCCTTGAAAGCGTCTTTCTTGGCAGATCGGATTAGTTGGTGGTGTATGCGGGTGGCGTTTTTGAAGGCGTCCCTGGTGCTGGTGTTTGGGTCTTTTTTCCAGGCCTTCTCAAGGGAGCGACAGAGTTTCTTAGATTTCTTAAGGTCATTGTTGAACCAGGAGGCCTTCTGATGCCTAGAATGATTTGCCGTTTTTTCAACGGTGCTAGGATGTCGGCGCTGTTGGATAGCCATTGGGTGAGGTTAATGGCTGCTTGGTCGGGGTTTGTGGAGTGGGCAGGGGGGTTTTGAAGAAGCGATGAGGAGATGAGGCGATAGCACCCTCTGGAACCTTCTCCTCAGTGGCTCAGGCTCTCAGATTTTCTACCGCACGTTGTGTGAAGGGAGTCTCCCTGAGCTCTGCTCAGCACCTTTACCTTTTCCCTTCTGAAACTCTTCAGAATATCTTCACTGCTTTGTCTACTACAAAGAGGTCACTCATAAAACACTGTGAGTCTTGTGGGAAACTCCGGCTTCATTCCGAAGACCCCCACAAAAAGTGTATCTACTGCCTCCACCCTGAACATCAGGTGAGAGATTGTAAAATCTGAAGGACTTTTCTTCAAAAGACTTTAAGAGACAGAGAGGGGCGTCTACTTCTGTGGTTACAGAAACTCAAGACCAAGGATAATCCCATATCAGTTGTTGAGAGTGATTCCTCTCTCGGGACTGTCATCTCTAAGAAGAGGGCTAGTGAGGCGGAGATGGTATCTGCTAAGGTTAAGATGCTCAAGAAAGACCACACCTCTACTCATGAAGGCCAGACTTCCTCCTCAAAAAGGGCTCCTACTCCTTCTAAGGGACTACTTATGCCCTCTATGCCTCCGAGATCTGCCTCTAAGTCTCAGACGTCTTAGTCTATTCCTGCAACAAATTTGCCTAAAAAATGAGTTCCTCGTCGACAATGACTTCCGTCGCCACTTCTACAACGACGACTTCCACCTTCTCTTCCCCTCAACCTACAATGATTATGTCGTCAGCGTCCTCTCCGTCGACGTTTGTCATGGTGTCGGTGAAGCCTCGCTCGTCTGCCACCTCCCTCACTTCGTCGTTGACATAAAAGAGGTCTGTCTCCGGTCAATCAGCGATGGATGCCTCCTCGCTGACGAGACAGTCGATGGCTCTCAAGGCTCCACCTGCTTCGTCGACGGTTGCCTCGTCGACGGTTGCCTCGTTGACAGCACAGACGCCTTTCCTTACGGAACTTCAACCACGCTGAGTCGGCGGCGGCATCCTTGGTTCCACCTTCAGCTTTGATGTCTCTAGTCCCCTTGAAATCTTCAGCAACACTTTTGCTGCCTTCAGGAAAAACGGATGTTTCCCCACTTCAATGTCAACTTAGGAACTCTTCTTTGGATCTATTGCCATTTCAACCATCTCCAAATCTTTCTGTGGAGCCTTTTGTCTATGGGGCTAATGAGGAGGTTTCGGAAGAGGATGACCGGTTCCGTGCTGCTCGTACTCCTTCCGAGCTTCTCATCAAATGACAAGATATTGATGATGACCCAGGATATGATCATTACCCTTAGCCTAATGCTCAACCACCACTTGAGAATCCAACTGTGCAGATGCCCATGTCTCTCATCACTAACTTGCAACATGTGCTTGATGACTACTACCGCCGATTTCCTCCCTCGGAGCCGGCCTTATCTGTCCCACAGACGCCTCTTCCTCTGCCTTCATCGATCATCAGGCCGCCCCCTCCGGTGGCATCGATGTCTCATCACCCGGAGGACGCACACACAACTGACGACAACAGAGAAGAAGGGGAGTGGGTGGTAGATCCCTCCTTACTGAGTGGGACAAATATTAGATTCAGACTCCGTCACCTACTGACAAAACTGAAGAGCCGACCTGGCACACATCCCTGTGTGCCATTCCCATGAACGCTGCTAGAGGTATGTCTTACACAAATCTCAGGCAGTGAGTTAAAGTTAGCAGATTTATATATTGCAGCTCATCACCTGTGAGGGTTTACAGGCGCTGTCTATGGGCACCGGGAGATACAGTGATTGCTCTGAATCACAGGATGTTGCGCTGAAGCACAGACTTGAACCCAGATTCCCAGTTCCCGAGTCGGCAGCTCTGGCTGCTGCACCACATCCCCTCCCCCCTGTGAGGGCATATCTGCATGAAAAGCCCCTGATGCCCCTGCAATATCCTAGTCGATTCCTGGATATTGTAAGTGACCAAGGAAGTCATAGTAAGTACATAGGCTGGACACTCGTCATTATGAGTTCGCAGCTTCATGATGGCTTCACTGAAATATGTGATGTTTGGCACCAAGCATCTCAACATAATAAACTTGCGCTGATTCCAGTGTAGATTTTATTACAAATTGCACACAGAGGGCCCCTCAGAGGTGTCCCCTGAAACCTACCAATCCTTAGTGTGGTCATTGGCTGGCCCGAGCCAGCCTGTTACCGCCAGAGTGTGCTCTGACCTCAGGGGAGCGTGCCTGCGCACTCTGAGGCTGAGAACAATGCCTTTCCTGGGTGGAGGTGTTCACATCCCCCCTGGTCAGGAAGAGCCATCCGTGGTGGGAAGCTTCAGAGGTCTTGCCCCCTTTGTAATGTGACCCCAGCCTCTCCTGTTCGAAGGAGCTGGCCTCCATCCTGTCCTCACCCCCTTTTTGGCGGCAGGACAGGCCGTAAACCTTTGGTAGAATAGGAGATGTGCCCCCCTCTGCCAACTACACCCCTCGGGTGCTGGAGGCTAGATCAAGTACACTTTTCAGTGCCCACCATCTTGAAGATGATGGGACTTATCTACTTAGGGCTAGGACTGTGTCCTCCTCTCACAGAAAGTGGGCATGTTAGAGGGCGTAGAAACCCCAGGCAAAGGGCCCATTGGACACTACCTGTCACTCTCTTGTAACACCCTTTAATCTAGTGTTTAGGTGGCATCCCCAGTCCATGAGCTTCAGTTCCGGACGACCTAAGAAGAGCCGGGCACCAGCAGAGAAGATTGCAGAGAACTACTGTACACAGGTGTTCCAGGACCTTTTGTCTAAAGTAAAACCTGGGGGTCGTAGCTAAAATGGCGGCTTGAGCGGACGTGTTTCGCGTGGCTCCCCGGCCCTAACCCCGAAAATCCCGAGAAATAGCTGGGAAATCCCCCTGAAACTCCTCCACGCCGCTGCGACAGGGCTGGGCCACGAAGCGACGCACTTTTCGCCGACTTCTGCAACGGCGGCGGGTGCCTTCACACCGTAGAAGCCGGGACCGGCGCAATGGCGGCGCCGAACTGCCCAGCGGATCCCGCGGCCTGACGACGATCCGCTGGAGTGGGATCCTGCCTTGCCGGGGACCTTAAGGGGCAACTGGACCGCCGGCGCAGCGGGAGGCCAAACCTGGGCGATCGACGGGTCCGACGGGCCCGAGCACCACCTACGGCACCGGCCGGCCTCCACTACCTGAGGCCCCGGCGTTGGGCCTAGCCTGGACATCTGCGGGAGTCGACCCCAGGTGAGTGCCGAACCGAAGCCCCCCACGCAGCATCCCTGGGCGGACGCAGCCCGCAGATTGCACCGACGCAAGGACCCGCGCCCAGACAGAGACAAGGGGTCCGGACCCAGAGGCCCGAGTCCCACACACCAGCTAGCGGCCCTCCCGGCAAATAGGCACCAATTGAGACCCCGGCGCCGGGCCTAGTCGGGAGGCGGGAGAACATAGCCGGCCAGGCGGCCTCCAGCTGTACCCGAGCGCGCAGACGGGCCTACACCTGTACACTGGCATCGCACCACTGGCGCCTACGACTGGCAGCGACGCCCCGATGGGCTATCGGACCCGGTCCTGATGAAGTCGGGCCCACACTTCCGAGGCCCCCCAGCTCAGGTCAGTGCAGCGGCACCTTGGCGCACCCCCAATACCGCAGGAGGCACGGCCTTGGGAGCTTGACCCTAAGCGGCCCAAAGCGGCGTATTGAGAGCGGTTGACCGGACCCCGGAGCCTGCGGCCTCGGACCCACACGGCGGCAATCACAGGGAATAAGCTCAGGGCGCCTAAGCGAACTACGCCTTGCCGAGGTCCCTGCCATCGCTGAGCTGAGCCAAGCCTTGCTGGTGTCTCGCTGCCACTGGGCTGACCCTGCCGGACCTGGCCCGACTGCGCAAGGAATAAAAGACTAGACCCAGACACCCGGAGAGACCTACACCATAGGAGAGGGGGACACGCAAGCACCGATAGAACCACCCCACCGGCCCCCATTGCCTGCAGCCGCACGCAGCACCCCAAGGAACACCGGACTGGGCGGTGAGTGGAAGATACCTCGGGCCCTAACCCACTGCACAGCACCATCCTGGACTGGCTGACGTAGTCCCCCCAAAGCGTCACCTCTGCACCCACTTGCACCCAGCTTCACTCACTGAGACTCTGGGAAGCGCTCTGCCTTTGGAGCCCTCCTGATCCACCCCGGTGACTGGGGTTATGGCAAACACAAGTCGCAGAGCAGGCCGCACAATACCGGACATGCTAGCCAAGACCGCCACGAAAGGAGATAAGGCCCACACACCCCCATCGCCTACCACCCCGGCCACCGCTACACCGCAGGATGACGGTAGCGCCCGAATCACGAAGGCGTTCCTGGAAACCCTATTCAATACCCTGCGGGACGACTTTACGGCCCTGAAACAGGATCTGGTCGGGGAACAACGAGAATTGCGCAGAGACGTGGACAGCCTGGGTGAACGGGTGGTGGCAGTGGAGACCACAGACCAAGCTCGCAGCGAAGAAGTTGAATTCTTGCGGCAAGAGGTGCTCCAGCTCCGAGAACAACAGGTAGACCTTCAGGCGCACGCGGAGGACCTCGAAAACCGTTCCCGGAGGAACAATATCTGCGTGCGGGGAATTCCATTAAAAGCCGAGGAGAGCAGCGTGACATGCTACCTACAAGAGCTCTTTAGGGAGATCCTTGGGGATCCAGCCGACTTTGAGGTCCGCATTGACCGAGCACACAGAGTGGGGCCGAACAGACGGGGCCCTGCCCCTCCACCAGACGTTCTTGCCTTCCTCCCCGATTTCCTGCTGAAAGAACGTATCCTGAGGGAGGCACGCCAGAAGCAGCATCTCACCTTCCGAGGCCACTCGGTGGCCCTATTTCAGGACCTCTCGGCCATCACACTACAGAAACGGAAATCCTTCCGAACTGTCACAACCTTTCTCCAAGAGAAAGGGATACCATATTCATGGGGCCATACTTTTCGAATAATCTTCAAGTGGCAGGGTGCCCTACACCAGATGAGATCCTTCGTTGACACCTGTACCTTGCTGGGCCTCGACGCTGAGGAGGAGGAGCCGGCTGGGGGACTGTCGCAGAGGCGGCGAGGCGGGGGTCCCTCCTCATCACAAGCTGATGGATGGCAGCAAGTAAGGAGACGACACCACCCTAAGAAAGGCCTCAAACCAGACTCTGAAACAGTAGCCCAGGAACAGGCTGCTGCTATCCAGGAGGTGGTCAAGGACACGACGAGCCCGGACTGACGGAATGAGGTTTGGGGGTTGATTTAATGCATCAAATTCACAGAAGGGGGGGGGGGACCGAGGAGCCATGGGAGCTAATGTTGCCGCGCTCCTCGACATTGAACCTTCATTTACTGACTCTACAGGCCTGTCTGACTCTGGATAGGCCTGGGACTATGACTCAAATTTGGGACTCACAAGTTCAGGTTGGGGGGGGAGAGGGCGGAGTGGGCAGTTGGGGAGAGGTTGGGGGGTTATCTCTGGCTATTGGAGGGAGCAGCGTTGGGAAGTTGGGGTTAGGGTGGGATCCAGGGGTGTTGTGGGGTGGGGCTGTTGGGGGGTAGGGGGTGGGGCGGGCCCTCCTTGTCCAAGGCCATTTTATTTTGAAGTTCCAAGTCCTGTTCGGCGGGACGCGCTACTTGGCACAGGCCACTCTAACCAGTTAGAATATCCCGCCCACTGACTATTCTTTCCCTCAATGTAAGAGGGCTCAATAACCCCATTAAGCGCCGAGCGATACTCTCCCTCCTGGAATATACTGCAGCCGAAATATGCCTTCTACAGGAGACGCATCTGCTGCCAAAAGACCACCACCGCCTTAAATCCCGAGCCTTCCCCTTGCAGTTTTTCTCCTGAGCAGCTAAGAAAGTGGCAGGAGTAGCAATATTGGTGTCCAGGTCCTTTCCCGGTCAGGCCCTACAGAAGGAAGCAGAGCTCAAGGGTAGGCTGCTAGTACACCGCTTTCTGATGGAGGGGGGACACGCATTCCTAATAGGTTCCATATACGCACCTAATGAGGGCCAGGAGAAGTTTCTTCACGCAGCACTAGTCAGCCACCGCCAACACGCACCCACACCTGCTCCTAGGCGGAGATCTCAACATAGTGTTCCACAACACAGCTGACCGCTCTCACCAGCGATACGGGCAAGTAGGGGCACCCTCTGAGGCAGCTCGCACACACCTGGCTGACCTGGGTTTGACAGATTTATGGAGACTCCTTCACCCACAAACCACGGCATACACTTACTACTCGGCAGCTCGTAAGACATGCGCGAGACGTGATTATTTTTTATGCTCCCCACAGCTGGTCCTCTGCGCACAAGATATCGACATCCTACCGACCTCACTATCGGACCATTCCCCGATGCTGGCATCCTTTCTCTTCCCGAGCCCACCCGGCCCGCAACGGCACTGGCGCCTTCGGGACAATCTGCTCCAGAGCCCTACTAACGTTAAACAGATAGAGTCCGCCATCTCTCAATTCCTCACTCATAACGCTAATGAAGACAATACCAAAGCCACCCAATGGGCTGCGCTTAAAGCAGTTCTTAGGGGAGAATTTATCTCCATAGCCTCGGCCAACAATAAGGAACGGGCTCAGAAACGGGCTGAAATAGCCCAGCGGGTTAAGGAGCGGGAGCAGATGCATCAACGCACGGGGGCGGCGCGAGCGTGGCGCCAACTCTGCGTAGAGAGGAAGCTGATGGCGGCCCTAGACCAGGATGTGGCAGAATACGCTGCACTACATCTTCGGCACGCTTACTACACCGGAGGGGACAGATGTGGGGAAATTACTAGCAAGCAAGCTACGAGAGCAGCGCCAAAGGCAGGGTATCCGCGCGCTTAGGACAGATCAGGGCGAGCAGATCACGGATGATGCAGCCATTGCCGCAACATTCGCTGACTTCTATTCCGACCTATACACGGCAGATGCACCCGATATGCTAGCGAGCCAGGGATACCTGGACAGAGTGTCTCTCCCAGCGTTGAACGAGGCACAGGCGGAGCTCCTGGATCGGCCCATCGGACTGGAGGTGGTGATATCAGCGATATCCCGCCTCAAACTAGGGAAATCACCGGGCTCTGATGGCTACCCAGCGGCCTTCTATAAGACACTCTGCCATCAAGTGGCCCAGATTCCGCGAGACCTCTTCAACACCTTTGATCAAGCAGGGGCGATCCCGGGGGATTTGTTGGAGGCGGCGATATCAGTTATACTCAAACCAGGCCGTGACCCTACCCGATGTAGCTCTAATAGGCCGATTTCCCTCCTGAACATTGACCTTAAGCTCTACACGGGCATTCTCGCAAATAGACTGGCACCATATATGCAGCAACTAGTGGAGCCTGACCAGGCGGGCTTTATACCCCAGCGCCAGACCAGTGACAACACCAAACGAGTCCTTCATCTCATAGAGGCAGGATCTCGGGCACGGCCGGACTGCATGCTGCTCACGATCGATGCAGAAAAGGCCTTCGATAGGGTGCATTTGCCCTATCTAGAGCTCGTACTGCGGCGATTTGGTCTGGGAGAGAAGCTCTGTAACCGCATATTCAACTGCTATCGCCATCCTAACGCTACGGTTCGAGTCAACGGCCACTCATCCCTGAGATTCCCGATAGGCAGAGGCACCAGACAAGGGTGCCCCTTTCCCCGAACCTATTTGCACTCTATATGGAGCCGCTGGCGCAGCGGATCAGGCACCACGACCTCATCAAAGGGATCAAATTTGGCGGGGACATTCACAAGATTAGCCTATATGCTGATGACGTCCTGCTTTCTCAGACTGAACCGATGCAATCCCTTAGGGCCCTTTTTATTGAGCTCCATGCCTTCGGAGCGGCATCAGGTTTTAAAGTCAACATTGAGAAATCAGAGGCCTTAAACATATCCCTATCTGCGGAAGTGCTCGCCGACGCCAAAGGAAAATTTGACCTGAAATGGTCCGACTCCACGATCCCGTATCTGGGAGTCCTCTTGGGCTCGACCCTGCAAGCTACCACGGAGGCGAACTACACCAGGCTCCGCTCCCGTTTCACCGACGAACTCAGGAGGTGGAAGCGGCATTCACTTTCCTGGTTGGGTCGGATAGCGGCCATCAAAATGACTCTGTTGCCACAGTTTCTGTATGTGTTCCAGACACTCCCGCTGCGCCCCCCAGTGGGCTGGCTTCAACGAGCACAGACAGATCTGGCACGTTTCATATGGAACGGCCGCCGTCCACGATTTAAGCACACGATCGCAACGCTTCCCCCGAACACGGAGGTATGGGGGTTCCTGATCTCACTCTGTATTTTCAAGCAACACAACTCCGCACCTTGGTTGAATGGCATCAGCTAGAGTCAGGCAAAACCTGGCTCTTCCAAGACCATGCGGTGGCAGCTAAGCCTCTTCAGGGCATCCCGTTTCTGCCTAAGGGACATAGACCACCTAACCTCTATGTGTCCCACATCACGAGCACAGTCCTGGAGATATGGGACAAGGTGGCGGTCCGGCATGAACTGACCTCATTCCCCTCACCGATGACCCTGCTCTTTGATAACCCCGACTTTACTCCGGGCCTGGACCCCAGGGCATTCACGGATTAGAGACGCACTCCCTGCAGGGAACTGGGACACATGTTTGATTTAAATGGGATCCTACCCTTTCAGAAAGTAAAAGAGGATTATGGCATTACGGAAGAGGATCATCTGCCCTACCTACAGGTACGGCATTGAGCCTTACAACCCACGGTCAGACCTGGTGCACAACGCTTCCTCGCCGCATACGAGAAGTGGCTCCTGACGCGCTCCTCAGATAAGAAACTGATCTCAGACTTATACCAACAACTCCTCCTCACCAACAAATTCACACACAACGCGGGGAGGGTCCGGTGGGAGAGAGACTTAGAAAGGCAGCTCACACACAAGGAGTGGGGGGGTATATATCACAGGGCCAGACACTCAGCTTACCACACAGGCTTCACAGAAACTCTGACTAAGGTAGCCACCTATTGGTACCACACACCAGAACATCTACACCAATGGGACTCCCGTGTTAGTGACCGGTGCTGGAGGGGCTGTGGAGAACAGGGCACATTGGAGCACCAACTATGGAGCTGCGACTGCTTGCAGCCCTACTGGAAATCCATTCTAGACGAGATAGACTCCCACCTAGACACTCAACTTCCCAGATTCCCAGCATATGTCTTGCTCGGCCTCCCTAACACGCTAATGTACCCATTGAAGTCCAGGAGAGGGCGACTCATAGCAATAGCATTGGGGGCAGCTGTATAGAACATTGTGGCACACTGGCGGTCTGCTCAACCGCCCCGCACACTGGCTGGCTACACAGACTCTGGACAATATTGGGGATGGAAAAGTTATCTCTAGCAAAGACGGGACAGAGCGAAGAGTTCGCTGCTCTTTCGTGGCCATTCCTGACTCTGCTTACTGGCGAATTCAGGGAACTAAGTTGCCCCCGTTACTTGCGCTTACTGCGACTGGCTGACACCCCAATTGAGGAAGTAGACGCCCGGCCGCGGAAGCGCGAGTCCATACTTAGGGTTTAACATACATCCCCATACCCGAGATGGAGGACTATCTCCCTGCACTTGGTTTTTCTTTTTCCTTTTTATGGCTTTGCCTTACTGGACAAGGAGGGGACGAGGGAGGGAGTGGGAGGGGGCGGAAATCGAGACCCAAGCTTCCCACGACAGGGGCCCTGTTCCAGGGACGCCGCTTGTATTTCTTTTGCATTCCAAATGATAGAAGCTCCCTGTATGTGGCTCAGTACTGATATACCAATTGACAACTGTGGTCTCTTTGTTTTTTCTGTTCTGATGTAAATAATAAAAGATTTAAACCATATAGTAAAACCTGGATCCCCTATGGACTGCTGCCCACTACACGTCCTAAAAGAAGCCTTCAGCGGCCTCCCGGGTCCAGCCCCTCTCTTCTGAATGAGTCCCTAGTCCAGGGTTGCGTCCCTAAGGCCTTTAAAGAGGCAATTGTCGTTCCCCTTCTGAAGAAATCAGGGGCAGACCCCCAGATCCTGTTGCATTACCGCCCATTCTCCTTGCTGCCGTACTTGGCATAGGTACTGGAGGCTCATGTGGTAATGTAATGTAATGTAATGGACACTTGCATAGCTCAGCTGTCACCCAAAGGGTGTCCTGGAGCTTAAAGATTTCCAACCAGCAGGGACAGAGCAGAATTGTCCAAGATCACTTTTCTGGGGAAAAGTCTAGTTTTCAGTTCCTTCCTGAGCCGAGACAGGGCATTCAGTTGCCTAAGTTCCAGGGGTAGATCATTCCACAGCCTGGCTGCTGTAAAGCTGAACGATCTTCCACCCATTCGAACCTTTTTTGCTCGGGGGACATAGACCAGATTCGCAGAGGAAGAGTGCAGGGATCTGGCGGGGGCATACCATACAAATTTCCTTTGTACGATTTTAGGCCCAGTTTTGTGTACAACCCTGTGGACAATACAGAGTGCCTTAAAGTGTACTCTCTGTACAACAGGCAGCCAGTGGAGATCTTTTAAGGCCAAAGAGGCCGAGGCTCCACGTGGCCGGGTCAATGCCAATTTAGCCGCCATAGTCTGTATTCTTTGTAATTTCTTTAACAAGGAGCCTGGAGCACCCAGGAGGAATGCATTACAATAGTCTATTCTGCTCAGGACAATACTCCGTACCACTAAAGGTCTAGCAGAAGTGGGTGGTGAAGTGCCTGTCCAATTTTATTGAACAGTCCAACTATCTCGACTCACATTAAGCTGGGTTTCAGCCTGCCCACTCAATGGAGACCGTAATTCTGGCACTATTGGACTCCCAGCAAGAGAGGATTGACAGGGGTACTCCTCAGGCCCTGGTGCTGTTGGATTTCTCGGCCGCCTTTGACACGGTCGACCATGGGATCTTATTGGACCATGTCAAGGAGGCTGGCATTCAGGGCTCAGCCCTTAGTTAGATTAGCTCCTTTCTAGAGGATCGATCCCAAGCAGTCTAGAGCGAGAGTCCACCATGAGCGGACCTCGTCTGGACTCCTCGACGTTACCTGCAGCCTCTGCAAGGAGACCCCCTCAACCGTGACCTGCTCTGGTATGCCTTTTCTGACACCAAAAGGCACCCCTGCAACCATCCATCCTGGGCTTTGGTGAAGAGGACAAATGGTGTTGCTACGTCCCAGAGAATCAAAACTTACCATGACAGCTTTTGGTTTCCTTCGACCGGCCTCCTGGCCCGAGCCTGCAGATATTTTCCAATTTGGCCGGTCTTTGATGCTGTGTTGGCATCTTGCACCCTGTGTCCCTGTGCTGCTGGTGGTGTGGTGTAGTCATGGTGCTGCCTTGGGCCATGTCCAGTGTTGGCCTCAACCCCCAGAGACTAGTTCCCACAAGCCGCTGTTACTTACCTGTAAGCAGCCTCTGTCCGATTGCCCCAGTCCCCCTTAGTTTGTATTGGGTTTCCAACCTTGAACTTGAACCTGCACCTGGGCGCCCCTGTGCCGCTGGTCGTGCACTGTAGGTTCTGAACTGAACCTTGTCCAATGCTGACCTTAACTTCCGAAGAATGGTCTTGTAAGGAGATGTTCCCTGTACGTATGTTGAATGTTTTCTTCACCCCAAAGGTTAACATTGCAAAGTCTGGAAATTGCACTAATTGTCCACTTTTTATATTGAACAGAATTTCTATTGCAAAACGTATTTATTCTAGATAAAATTCTGGTGTTCTGCAAAATAAATCTAACCAAGTGGCATCTTATAAATTGGTCTCAAATTTATTCATGAGTGTGTGTTATTTATTGCCCCTTTGTGTACAACACTGTGTGTCATTTATTGCCACTGTGTTTACATCAAATGCTTAACACTACCCTCGGATACGTCTAACTGCTCCCCAACACTACCACAAAAGAGCATTAGTATTATCTACTTTAGCCTCTGTAAAACCTCTGGGGATCCACTGGACTCTCTGCACACTATACCTCTTTTTGGTATAGTATAGTGAGAGCCGACTCCCCACGCTCAAGAACTCACACACACTCAGACAAAGACAGACAGACACACACACTCTCTCTCCTACACACACATTCTCACACATACCCTCCTTACCTCACACAAGAAACATATGTTGAGCTTCTACATGACGCCTTCAACTAGGACCATTAGTAAACAGGTTCATGCAGAATGCAGAAGATCCTACGAGTAAGGATATCTGTGCAATCATCCCCGTGACAGGAAAGAAGAAATGGAAATGAATAAATAAAATGCTTTAGGAGGCTGAGCACTCTTAAACTAAGAAATGAATGAAAGATAAACCAGGAATAGAGAGAAACAGAAAAAGAAATAAAAAACAGAAAAAAGATTAAAATAAAGATAATAAAAACAAGGGAAATAGAAAGTACGAAAGAAAGAAATGAGGCTCCCATGTATTATATTCAGTCGTACTTGTAATATGGCGGCCAAGATATCCGTCACGTTTGTGTCTGAGTAACCAAGGCCAGCGAACTCTAAATCAGGCTCTTGACACTTTGCAATGTTGCTGCTGTTAACTGTGCACACTTACTTCCTCAGAAGTCACGGGCAGGAGACACCTGGTCGCCTGTAACATACTTTTTATAATTACAAGGGTGTGACAACACCACATAACACCGCATAAACAACAAGTACAGATTAAACCACAGGGTTCAAATAAACCCCCCCACACACACCGTAAGATTAAACCACACAAGCCTCAGTAACAGGTAGATAATACAAAGACTGATGGACATTATGAAGCAGACCTAGAGATACAAGCATAGCACAGACAAGATAAAGGTCTTGATTTAGAGTTTTATGAGCAGGGTACTCCTTCACAAGCGTGGTGGAGTATCCCGTCCAACAAACGGATGGTCTGCCTGATCTAGTGCAAGTCAAGTGGATTGTCATGTGTCCAGCCTTTCTTGGGTGGCGTCGGAATAGAACGGATGGTCTGCCTGACCTAGTGCAAGTCAGGTGGGTTGGCATGTGTCCAGCCTTTCTTGGGTGGCGTCGGAATAGAACGGATGGTCTGCCTGATCTAGTGCAAGTCAGGTGGGTTGGCATGTGTCCAGCCTTTCTTGGGTGGCGTCGGAATAGAACGGATGGTCTGCCTGATCTAGTGCAAGTCAGGTGGGTTGGCATGTGTCCAGCCTTTCTTGGGTGGCGTCGGAATAGAACGGATGCTCTGCCTGATCTAGTGCAAGTCAGGTGGATTGTCATGTGTCCAGCCTTTCTTGGGTGGCGTCGGAATAGAACGGATGGTCTGCCTGATCTAGTGCAAGTCAGGTGGATTGGCATGTGTCCAGCCTTTCTTGGGTGGCGTCGGAATAGAACGGATGGTCTGCCTGATCTAGTGCAAGTCAGGTGGATTGGCATGTGTCCAGCCTTTCTTGGGTGGCGTCGGAATAGAACGGATGGTCTGCCTGATCTAGTGCAAGTCAGGTGGATTGGCATGTGTCCAGCCTTTCTTGGGTGGCGTCGGAATAGAACGGATGGTCTGCCTGAACTAGTGCAAGTCAGGTGGATTGGCATGTGTCCAGCCTTTCTTGGGTGGCGTCGGAATAGAACGGATGGTCTGCCTGATCTAGTGCAAGTCAGGTGGATTGGCATGTGTCCAGCCTTTCTTGGGTGGCGTCGGAATAGAACGGATGGTCTGCCTGATCTAGTGCAAGTCAGGTGGATTGGCATGTGTCCAGCCTTTCTTGGGTGGCGTTGGAATAAATACATCGGACGGCCCTTCCTTTTCAGATCACGCAGTCTGAAGTATTTTTCTTTTATTCAGGACCACCAGGGAATACTTGGCAGTCGTGATGAGAATTTATTTTTAAACGAACCTCACTTCCTGGGGGAAAATTAATCAGGGTGAAAGTTCCAAGGGTGTGAGGGTGATAAGTTATTGGTTTTTAAAAACAAACTCCAGTTTTGGAAGCTTGTTTTTGAAAAACACAAAAGTTGGTGAATAGTCGCCTGAAACATGGCAGCCGCTCACCACCCCTGCGGTGCCTTCAGAGGAGCCACCATGGCTGCTGCTCCTCTGAAGGGACAGAGAGCGCCACAGGGCCAGCGGAGATCTCTAACAAGTGGGGTGACCCTTTGGACTTTAAATCAAACCCATAGCCTTGACAAATGACAAATAGAGGAGTGGAGAAAATAGAGAGTTAGTTAGAATGCTGCCTATATGTGACTTCTTGTATGTGAATAAGTAAATGACAATGCGCTGCTGTGTTCCTTACCTTAACGCTGCCTTTTTAAAAACAAATCTGCTATATAAGTCGCATTGGTTTATCTCTGCAATGTCAGCTTAACAAGTTACTGGTTATGTTAAATCATGTCATACTGGAAAAAGATAAAAAGCAAAAAAAATAATTGTTGTCTAGAAAACATAAAAGGACCAAACTTCAGCTTGACAAAGCAAGCGAGTTTCAGTCCCGCCTATATATTCAATCCAGTTCCGGGGCCACGGGCTAGGCGGGGGCTAATGGATTGAGGTCACTTTCCTTTGATGTTACAAGACCTGTCCTAGTAAGGCTGTACAAACTGACCAAGTAAACCCTTATCTGAAAGAAACAGGTTAGTGTTAGATTCCTTTCCTTAGAATATCCCTAGGCGTAAGGCTAGATCTGGAAAGTTTTCGTCAGCAGTACCCCTGCACATCGCTAAGCGTCGTCTGCGGCTCCGCGCCCGTCGTCGGCGTTGTGATCCCCAGGATGACGTCATCGGAGTACTTAGACGCCGCTCTCGCGTGCTGACGTCAGTTCTTCTTTTTTCCACGCCAGCATGCACAGATCCGAGAAGAGCAGTACTCTAGTCATTTTTTGACTAACTTTTTGATCTGTTTTGATCACTTTTTCGAATCGACTTCGACTCGCAGTGCCAATAGGGATGCCTGGGTTTAAGCCTTGTGACGCCTGTCACCTCCTGATGACGGTGACCGACCCACACCATCGGTGCCATTACTGCCTCGGGCTCGACCACGATGACAAGTCGTGCCCCGACTGCCGGGCCTTGACCTCGAAGGCTAAACGGGAGCGGTCCTGTAAGCTGCTCGATCTCCTGTAGTCTGCTCCACGCCGCTCGAGGTCCCGTTCGAGGAGGAAGTCGAGGGACTGGTCGCGGAGCCGCAGTCATCGCCGCTTGTCGAGTTACCACTACTCGTCGGGCTCCAAGTCCTCCGGTAAGTCGAGGCATTCGAAAAAGAAGTCGAAGAGACGTCATCGCTCTTTGTCACCAGTGGACCTCACGACTCCTCCTCTGGCGCCGACCCTGAGGGTGTCGCTCCCGGTGCTGTCTTCGGACAACACCATCCACGGTTTCAGCTCCGGCACCGATGGGTGACCAATTCACCTACAACCCGGCTCCATAATTTTTGCCTGGTTTCCAGGACATGGATGACGGGGAGGACTGGGAGGGGTCTGAGGACCCTCTGGCACAGCAGTGCCAGTTAAGCCAGGACTGGACAGATAAGCTAGGGGAGGCCAGTGGTCTAGACACTTCACCTGACACTGGATCTGTCTCTCCTCCTTCCGTGGCCTCGGAGGAGGCTTCTACTTATAGCGTGGTATTGAACAGGGCAGCTAAGGCCTTGGCTCATGAGCTCCCTGTCGTGGCCGTGAGGACTAACCTCCTCACTGAGATGCTCAAACCGCAGGCATGCTCTTCGGAGCCTCTGCTGCCGTTTAACGATGCCCTCACCGATGTTCTGATGGGCACCTGGTCTAAGCCCTCTACAGGCCTCCCTGTGGATCGGAACGTGGCCCGACGCCACCGCCCGGTTCCGGGCGACCTCTGCTTTCTGTTCTCCGGATCGGGAATGCAAAAGGTACGATCAGTTTGGAAAGAAATTGTTCTCCTCTCTGAGTTTGAGGCTGTGGTCTGTCAACACCCCCTGCCTTTTGGGGCGTTACACCCACTCTCTGTGGGATACGGTTGCGCACGTGCTGCCACAGTGTCCGGAGGAGGCCCGGACACGGCTCGCCCAATCCCTGGTGGGTGGGCAGGATGCGGCACGGTACTCCATCAGGTGTGGACTTGCGGACTCGCTGGGCAGGGCGATTTCCATGACGGTGGCGATTCGTCGCCACGCCTGGCTGAGGTCTGCCAATTTCTGGGGAGAGGTCCAGGCCACGCTCATGGACATGCCCTTCGATGGCCGTTGCCTCTTTGGTGACAAAGCGGATAGTGCGCTAGAGCATTTCAAGGACTCCAGGGCTAAGGCCAAGTCCTTGGGCCTAGGCTAGCGCCAGCAAACTTCCGCTTTTCGTACCTTTTGTGGCCAAGGAAGTGGCGCAATACACATCCAAATATAAAACACAACAAGAACAGGCCAGGTCAAGGAATGGCGTGTAACCATGACGGAGAACGTGAAATAGTCAGATGTGTGTGTATGTCAGCAAATGTCATTGCATAACTAGAGCTCAGTCAGTAGCTAGAACACGTCCCATCAGACCACCCTCATGGTGGTTATTCATCATGTGGGTATTCGTCTTTCACGTCCCCCGGAACCTCGATATTTCAGTCTTTGGGATGTGAATGTGGTTTTACGTTTCCTTCTGTCCTGGCAGGATAATGATTATCTTTCACACAAAGAAATTTCAGCAAAATTGGCTATTCTACTTTGTCTTATTTCCTGCAAAAGGGCTTCCGATGTCCGTGCTCTTCACATTTCTGCCAGAGTTTTTACCCCTGAAGGGGTCACATTTACCATTTCCAGGAGAACTAAGTGTAATACCAGGTCAGTATCTTATCCAGCTTTTCTGGGTTCACCCAAACTGTGCGTTGTCCGTTGCCTCAAATCATATGAAAATATGACCTTGGAAGTCCGCCCACCGGGGGAAAGACAATTGTTAATTGCGATAAAGAAGCCTTTCAAGGCAGTTTCATCCCCCACCATTGCCAGATGGGTCAGGTGGATTATGTCTGAGGCCGGTATCAACATTACGAACTTCGGCGCTCACTCTACTAGAGGCGCCATGGCTTCCAAGGCTGTCCAAGTTGGAGGCAGATTGGAAGATATTATGAACGCAGCGGATTGGTCTTCAGATTCAACTTTCAAAAAGTTTTATTTGAAGCCAATCCATGAAGCTGCTTCTCTGGTGGTAAGTAAGCTTTGAACAAGCAAAATCCTCGCCTCCGCTTCCTGACATAGAATGAGAAATTTCCTAGTTGACACAAAGGAAAGTTTCAATTCTATTAAGGACGCAGAGGCGAGGATTTTCCCACCCTGGCTTATCTAGCCTTCCCTCCCAACACAATGGATTCCAGTACTTGTTTCTTCATACGAGGGAAGTAACATTTCCATATGTATTGATGTATACATTTGTTTAATGTGTTTTACTTGGTATATCTTCTCTTACTGCAATTTATCTTTGACCATATCCATTGCAATGTGTCAGATTTATTTTCAATATTGATCTGGACAAGATATTATTATTATTTCTCTTCCCTAGGATCCGATCAGAAAACGGACTAGAGGATAGAGGACTTCTTTCCTACGGCAGCAACGAAAGAGGAAGGACTACCGACGTGGGATACCTTTATGCTGTTGTGTGGACTATGATTGGTTACTGTATTACCATGACTACCGCTGCCATGTTGGTTAGGGTAGTTCATGGTTGATGTTTTTTTCTTATACTTTTAATGTGCTGTCCAATAAAATGGAGAAAGGACAAGCAAAATCCTCGCCTCCGCGTCCTTAATAGAATTGAAACTTTCCTTTGTGTCAACTAGGAAATTACTCATTTATTCTTCAAAACCTCACAATTAACTCTGGAAGCTTTAACATATAAGTCCAACAAAAAGGAGGTCCAAATAGATCTCTTGAGTGCTACGGCATCCTCTGTTGCCGGAACTGAGCAGAAGATAACAACACAAAATAATATAATAGTAAGGGCACAATCTCAGCCAATATCTACATATTCAGAGTGTAGTTGTGCCCCACTAATTAACAAACTGGCTTAAAAACAATAATTGACAATGTAAAAGGAAATTTTCCTAATGTGGGAATTCAACCCATCAAGACAGACTGCCCCTCTAAAGATACAATAAAATGTAAAGACAATACTGTTGTTGTTAAAGATAAAATAGATGATACAACAAAAGATCAAGAAGTGATAAACCTATGCTCGACACAATCAACAATGACAGACGCAGCTCCGGAAGTTTAACTATCAAAAAGTCAGAGGAAAAAACAATGGAAAGCAAGAAATAAAGCTTCTAAAAGTATAAAAAAAATACAAATGCACCAGATATAGTGAGATTGAACACTGGAAACAACCACGACCAAATATCATATTGTGAAGGTGAGGGTAAACAAATATCTCCAACAAAACCCTTTTACCCTCTATTTAATAAAGATCTATCGGAGGTACAAGCAGTTATGAGTATGGGAAAATTCAGTCCTTAGAAATGCTGCAAGTGGAGGAATGTATTAAACAGGTGGAGAATAAGCCATCACAATTGGAAACAAATAGAGCAAAGAATGAGAGTATGAGAGGTGATGAAAGGAATAGAAATTTGTTAAAAACCTGGAAGGATATTAAATTACCACAAGATCTGGGAACCAAAACGAAGCAGTTACATAAACATCGACAATCATGGTCTCAAACTGGTAATAATCATAATGGAAGGTTAATTGAGCATGCTCAAGGTGAAAATAGCCTGCAACAAATTAAATTAAATAACCCAGATCAAAAAGAAGGAGTGGTGCAGGTAATTTCTACGCCGGTATATAAATCTTGGGGTAATAATGATATCATGACTCGTGGGAACATATTAAAATGCAGTACCCTCATTAAAGAAAATTAAATGTACCGACTCAATTGAATTCCACACATCAAGAATAATAATCGCAAAGCAACATTAGTAATTTGGACATCTTCTACTGCCGCCAGCCTTATTATGCAAGAACATTATCTCTTTCAGGACTGGGGAATAAAAATAACAACTCCCCTGCAACTTTCCTATCCTAGTCCTTTTGTTTTAACAAAATTACAAAATCATAACCAATGAGAACCGATAATAATAAGAAATACTCAATATTAAAAAATCCACAGGTATGACCAACGGGCATCTTTTAAAATTATTAGAGGTAAAAAAAGTAGACCTATTATTTGACACTGTCAAATTAGGTTGGCTAACATCAGCCCTCCATAATGTCAGGCAGGATTGACATCTACAATCTGAAGTTTCTTTGAGGGGGCCAACAATTATGAATAAAAGGGTTTATTGGGATTATGTTCGTGGAATGTAAATGGGGTTCAAGCAAAGATTCAGAATAACCAACTCGCTACTTTGTGCTGTTTTCAAATCATTTGTTTACAAGAGACTTGGGCTTTAGTTCTTTTTAGATTGGAAGGGTATAGGGTTATTACTCATTAGCTAAGAGAACAAGTAACTATGGCAGACCTTGTGGGGGTTTGGCTATTTTTAAATCAACTGAGCTAAAAATGGAAAGTGAAATGGACGTCCCAAGTCAAAAGGATTATCTAATTGTCAAAATACGATACAAGGAACAAAATATAATTACATCACTTGTAGTAATCAACGTATATAATTACGAAGAACAATGGCGACCAATTTGATAATTATGATATTGCAGCAACTGGACAATGACACCCAACCTGAGATTATTATTACCGGTGATTATAACATGAATATGCTATGGTCTTACGATAGAGATGTTGAAATACAATGGCAAAATTACTTATGGTCAATTCCAAGTTTTTCATCAACTTAGGGTATGAGGGAACATAAGAATGAAAACATCGGCAAGACTCTTGTATAAGAATTAGAAACCAGACGTCTAAGATGGCAAAATGGGCGATTTCCTCAAGATTTGCCAAGGGTGCCAGGGAGAGGGCAACTACTGTTTCTTACAGATATATCGTTACCGAAGGTAAGTAACTTGTGCATCTGAAAGAAACAGGTTAGTGTTAGATTTGTTACCTTAGAATAGATACCCCAGCAATACCAAGCCCGGTGGTGGGTCTGCGAACCAATATCACACCAGAATGTCCCGGAGAACAGAACGGCCGAAAAAGCCATCTCTCCGGACTTTGCTGTCCAGGCAGTAGTGCTAAGCAATCGTGTGCAGTGAGTACCAAGTAGCTGCCTGACATGTCGTGTAAGGGTACTCCCCGACCAAGGCAGTAGTAGCCGCCATGGCCCGAGTGGAATGGGCCCTCAGCCCAACAGGAGGCTCCTTTTTCGCCAAGGAGTAACAGACCTTGATGCACAACACGACTCACCGTGAGATGGTTCGCTTGTGCACCGCCCGTCCCTTCTTAGCGCCCGCGTAACCAACAAAGAGCTGGTCGTCCACCCAGAACTGGCGTGTGCGTTCTAGAAAGAACGAGAGAGCACGTTTTGGGTACAGATGGAGGAGCCTCTCTTCCTCTTTCGAGGGATGCGGAGGCGGATAGAAGGTGGGCAAGCTGATAGACTGCCCGATATGAAAGGCTGCAACCACTTTGGGCAGGAAAGAAGGACGAGTTCTCAAAACAACTTTGTCCGGATGGACAGAGAGGAAAGGAGGCTTAGAAGATAGAGCCTGGAGCTCACTCACTCTCCTGGCAGAGGTGATGGCAACCAGGAATGCAGTCTTAAGAGTCAGAAGAGGAAGAGAGCAATTGTGAAGTGGCTCGAAAGGAGCGCACATCAAATAGGTTAGAACAAGGGTCAAGTCCCACTGAGGCATCACGAAAGGAACAGGAGGGAACATGTGAGTAATACCTTTCAAGAACCTATTTACAACTGGGGACTTGAAAAGAGAAGGCTGATCAGGAAGCCTCAAGAAGGCTAAAAAGGCAGAGAGATAGCCTTTGATAGTGCCCAGAGCAGAGCCCTGTTGGGCAAGAGAAAGAAGGAAGAGGAGAACCTATGAAAGGGGGCAGAAAGTAGATCCACAGCCTTTGCTGTGCACCAAGCCACAAAATTGTTCCACCTGCAGGCGTATACTGATTTTGTGGAGCGACGCCTGGCTGCCAGCATCACATTACAGACTTCAGGAATCAAGTCAAATGGCCTCAACTGTCGCCGCTCAATCTCCACGCATGTAGGTGGAGACTGGACAGGTTTGGGTGGAGGACCGTCCCCTGCTGCTGCGACAGAAGGTCCTCCTGAAGAGACGAATCGGGGGATCGACTGACATGCTGAGTAGCTCGGGATACCAGTATCTTTGTGCCCAGTCCGGAGCCACAAGGATGACTTGGGCTTGGTCTCGCCTGATCTTCTTCAGCACTCTGGACAGAAGTGGTATAGGCGGTAAGGCGTACAACAGACCGTAGCGCCACTCACGACGAAAAGCGTCTCCGAGTGAGTGCCGTCTTGGAAATTCCAACACGCAGGACGGATGATATTGCACGTTCTCTTCGGTGGCGAATAGATCTAACCAAAGCTTTCCCCACTGCCGAAAGAGACCTTGCGCCACATCCGAGTTCAGACGACATTCTTGATCCATCATGCACCGACCGCTGAGTTTGTCCGCCCTGGCGTTAAGGGAACCTGCCAGGTGTTGAAGCACCAGGGTGATGCCCTAGCATTCCAGCCATGTCCAGAGGCGCAGAGCCTCCTGACAAAGGGTCCACGACCCCACCCTGCCCTGTTTGTTGCAGTACCACATGGCGGTGGTGTTGTCCGTGAACACCAGCACTACACTACCCCGGACAGAGGAAAGGAATGCCTTCAGTGCAAGCCGGATCGCCCACTGCTCCAGAAGGTTGAATGAAGCCGGGACTCCGCCTGAGACCAGAGGCATCTGATCTCCTCCTCTCCCATGTGGCCCGCCCATCCCAGGAGGGATTCATCCGTCACTACTACGTGCTCCGGTTGAAGAAGGGAGAGGGATCTGCCGCTGACCCAATCGCGGTGCGTGAGCCACCACTGCAACTGTCTCGCAGTGCCCTCCGAGATCAGGACGTGGTCAGACAGGTTGCCCTGATGCTGTGCCCACTGAAACTTCAGGTCCCACTGCAGAGCCCGCATCCGCCACCTGGCGTGATGCACCAGTAGGATGCAGGAGGCTATCAGCCCCTGCAGCCGCAGAGTCAACCTGACCGAGACCCGGGATAAAGGCTGAAAGATCGGAATCAGAGCCTGAATATTCCGAACCCGCTGTTCAGGAGGATAAACCCGAAACTGCGCCAAGTCCAGAACCGCTCCGATGTAGAGGAGCTTCTGAGAGGGGCACAGGTGTGACTTCGGTACGTTGATGGAGAACCCCAGCAGGTGCAGGAGGTCGGCCGTAGTCTGAAGGTGGGAGACGACTGTCTGGGACTAGCCCGCCTTCAACAACCAGTCGTCGAGATAGGAAAGACTGGAACGAACCCCTGATCTGCGCAGATGAGCTGCGACCACCAGCATCACTTTCGTGAACACCCAAGGGGCGCTGGTAAGGCCGAAGGTAAGCACGGTAAACTAAAAGTGCTCGTGGCCTACCGTGAACTGCACGTAGCGCCGGTCGGCAGGCAGGACGGGGATGTGGAAATAAGCGTCCTGCAACTCCAACGCCACCATCCAGTCTCCAGGGCCTAGGGCAGCTAAGACCTGAGCCAATGTCAGCATCTTGAACTTCTCCTTCCGGAGGAAGCTGTTGACGTTCCGTAGGTCCAAGATAGGGTGTAGGCCTCCTTTGTCCTTCTTGGGAACCCGAAAGTAGTGGGAATAACAACCACACCCTACTTCTGGCCCAGGAATGAGCTCGACAGCCCCCTTGGCCAAAAGGGCCATAACTTCCTCTTGCAGAAGTTGCAAGTGATCCCCCGACATGTGGTGGTACTGCGGTGGCATGGCTGGAGGGGTCGCCTCGAAGGAGAGAGAGTAGCCCCTTCGGACGATTTGCAGCACCCACCTGTCTGACGTGATGGTACACCAGTGGAGGAGGTGATGGCGAACCCTGTCCCCCCACTTGCGTCGAATTGGCCTGAAATGCCGGACTAGGAAGGCTTTGAGGCAGATGCTGCGGGAGTGGACCCTGCCATTGTCCCCCTGCACCCCCACAGCGGTTACCACATCCACAAAAGCATTGAGGTTGGTTCTGCGGCCTGTGGCTGGCTGGATGTGTATTGCGCCACTTCCTTGGCCACAAAAGGTACGAAAAGCGGAAGTTTGCTGGCGCTGGCCTAGGCCAAAGGACTTGGCCTTAGCCCTGGAGTCCTTGAAATGCTCTAGCGCACTATCCGCTTTGTCACCAAAGAGGCAACGGCCATCGAAGGGCATGTCCATGAGCGTGGCCTGGACCTCTCCCCAGAAATTGGCAGACCTCAGCCAGGCGTGGCGACAAATCGCCACCGTCATGGAAATCGCCCTGCCCAGCGAGTCCGCGAGTCCACACCTGATGGAGTACCGTGCCGCATCCTGCCCACCCACCAGGGATTGGGCGAGCCGTGTCCGGGCCTCCTCCGGACACTGTGGCAGCACGTGCGCAACCGTATCCCACAGAGAGTGGGTGTAACGCCCCAAAAGGCAGGCAGTGTTGACAGACCACAGCCTCAAACTCAGAGAGGAGAACAATTTCTTTCCAAACTGATCGTACCTTTTGCATTCCCGATCCGGAGAACAGAAAGCAGAGGTCGCCCGGAGCCGGGCGGTGGCGTCGGGCCACGTTCCGATCCACAGGGAGGCCTGTGGAGGGCTTGGACCAGGTGCCCATCAGAACATCGGTGAGGGCATCGTTAAACGGCAGCAGAGGCTCCGAGGAGCATGCCTGCGGTTTGAGCATCTCAGTGAGGAGGTTAGTCCTCACGGCCACGACAGGGATCTCATGAGCCAAGCTGCCCTGTTCAATACCGCGCTATAAGTAGAAGCCTCCTCCGAGGCCACGGAAGGAGGATAGACAAATCCAGTGTCAGGTGAAGTGTAAAGACCACTGGCCTCCCCTAGCTTATCTGCCCAGTCCTGGCTTAACTGGCACTGCTGTGCCAGAGGGTCCTCAGACCCCTCCCAGTCCTCCCCGTCATCCATGTCCTGGAAACCAGGCAAAAATTATGGAGCCGGGTTGTAGGTGAATTGGTCACCCATCGGTGCCGGAGCTGAAACCGTGGATGGTGTTGTCAGAAGACAGTACCGGGAGCGACACCCTCAGGGTCGGCGCCAGAGGAGGAGTCGTGAGGTCGACTGGTGACAACGCAGATTCAGGCCTGGATCCTGCGGTGCCCTGCGGCGTCGGGGGTGTCGCCTGAACCCCACGCCGCATCACGCGAGTGTCGGGGGGAGTCGGAAGAGCGATGACGTCTCTTCGACTTCTTTTTCGAATGCCTCGACTTACTGGAGGACTTGGAGCCCGACGAGTAGTGGTAACTCGACGAGCGGCGATGACTGCACCTCCGCGACCAGTCCCTGGACTTCCTCCTCGAACGGGACCTCGAGCGACGTGGAGCAGACTACAGGAGCTCCAGCAGCTTACACGACCGCTCCCGTTTAGCCTTCGAGGTCAAGGCCCGGCAGTCGGGGCACGACTTGTCATCGTGGTCGAGCCCGAGGCAGTAATGGCACCGATGGTGTGGGTCGGTCACCGTCATCAGGAGGTGACAGGCGTCACAAGGCTTAAACCCAGGCATCCCTATTGGCACTGCGAGTCGAAGTCGATTCGAAAAAGTGATCAAAACAGATCAAAAAGTTAGTCAAAAAATGACTAGAGTACTGCTCTTCTCGGATCTGTGCATGCTGGCGTGGAAAAAAGAAGAACTGACGTCAGCATGCGAGAGCGGCATCTAAGTACTCCGATGACGTCATCCTGGGGATCACGACGCCGACGACGGGCGCGGAGCCGCAGACGACGCTTAGCGATGTACAGGGGTACTGCTGACGAAAACTTTCCAGATCCAGCCTTACGCCTAGGGATATTCTAAGGAAAGGAATCTAACACTAACCTGTTTCTTTCAGATAAGGGTTTACTTGGTCAGTTTGTACAGCCTTACTGGGACAGGTCTTGTGACATCAAAGGAAAGTGACCTCAATGCAGTAGCCCCTGCCTATCCCGTGGCCCCGGAACTGGACTGAACATAGAGGCGGGACTGAAACTCGGTTGCTTTGTCACGCTGAAGTTTGGTCCTTTTATGTTTTCTAGACATTTTATTTTATTTTTTGCTTTATTTATCTTTTTCCAGTATGACATGATTTAACATAACCAGTAACTTGTTAAGCTGACATTGCAGAGATAAACCAATGAGACTTATATAGCAGATTTGTTTTTAAAAAGGCAGCGTTAAGATAAGGAACACAGCAGCGCATTGTCATTTACTTATTCACATACAAGTAATTACATATAGGCAGCATTCTAATTAACTCTCTCTTTTCTCTATTTGTCAATTGTCAAGGCTATGGGTTTGATTTAAAGTCCAAAGGGTCACCCGACTTGTTAGAGATCTCTGCTGGCCCTGTGGCGCTCTCTGTCCCTTCAGAGGAGCAGCAGCCATGGTGGCTCCTCTGAAGGCACCGCAGGGGTGGTGAGCGGCTGCCATGTTTCAGGCGACTATTCACCAACTTTTGTGTTTTTCAAAAACAAGCTTCCAACGCTGGAGTTTGTTTTTAAAAACCAATAACTTATCACCCTCAGACCCTTGGAACTTTCTCCCTGATTAATTTTCTCCCAGGAAGTGGGGTTCATTTAAAAAGAAATTCTCATCACGACTGCCAAGTATTCCCTGGTGGTCCTGAATAAAAGAAAAATACTTCAGACTGCGTGATCTGAAAAGGAATGGCGTCCGATGTATTTATTCCGACGCCACCCAAGAAAGGCTGGACACATGCCAATCCACCTGACTTGCACTAGATCAGGCCGACCATCCGTTTGTTGGACGGGATACTCCACCACGCTTGTGAAGGAGTACCCTGCTCATCAAACTCTAAATCAGGACCTTTATCTTGTCTGTGCTATGCATGTATCTCTAGGTCTGCTTCATAATGTCCATCAGTCTTTGTATTATCTACCTGTTACTGAGGCTTGTGTGGTTTAATCTTACGGTGTGTGTGGGGGGGTTTATTTGAACCCTGCGGTTTAAACTGCACGTGTTGTTTATGCGGTGTTATGTGGTGTTGTCACACCCTTGTAATTATAAAAAGTATGTTACAGGCGACCAGGTGTCTCCTGCCCGTGACTTCTGAGGAAGTAATGGTGCACAGTTAACAGCAGCAACATTGTAAAGTGTCAAGAGCCTGATTTAGAGTTCGCTGGCCTTGGTTACTCAGACACAAACGTGACGGATATCCTGGCCGCCGTATTACAAGCACTACTGAATATAATATATGGGAGCCTCATTTCTTTCTTTCGTACTCTCTATTTCCCTTGTTTTTATTATCTTTATTTTACTCTTTCTTCTCTTTCTTATTTCTTTTTCTGTTTCTCTCTATTCCTGGCTAATCTTTCTTTCATTTCTTAGTTTAAGAGTGCTCAGCCTCCTAAAGCATTTTATTTATTCATTTCCATTTCTTCTTTCCTGTCACGGGGATGACTGCACAGATATCCTTACTCGTAGGATCTTCTGCATTCTGCATGAACCTATTTACTAATGGTCCTAGTTGAAGGCGTCAAGTAGAAGCAAAACATATGTTTCTTGTGTGAGGTAGGGAGGGTATGTGTGAGAATGTGTGTGTGAGAGAGAGAGACAGAGAGAGAGTGTGTGTGTCTGTCTGTCTATGTCTGAGTGTGAGTACTTGAGCGTGGGGAGTCGGCTCTCACTATACTATGCCAAAAAGAGGTATAGTGTGCAGAGAGTCCAGTGGATCCCCAGAGGTTTTACAGAGGCTAAAGTAGATAATACTAATGCTCTTTTGCGGTAGCGTGGGGGAGCAGTTAGATGTATAAGAGGGTAGTTTTAAGCATTTGTTGTGCACACAGTGGCAATAAATGACACACACTCATGAATACATTTGAGACCAATTTATAAAATGACACTTGGTTACATTTATTTTGTGGAACCACAGAATTTCATCTTGAGTAAATACGTTTTGCAATAGAAATTCTCTTCAATATAAAAAGTGGACAATTAGAGCAATTTACAGACTTTGCAATGTTAACCTATGGGGTGAAGAAAACATTCAACGTACATACAGGGAACATCTCCTTACAAGACCATTCTTCGGAAGTTAAGGTTAGTATTGGACAAGGTTCAGTTCAGAACCAACAGTGCACCACCAGCGGCACAGGGGCGCCCAGGTGCAGGTGCAAGTTCAAGGTTGGAAACCCAATACAAACTAAGGGGGACTGGGGCAATCAGACAGAGGCTGCTTACAGGTAAGTAACAGCGGCTTGGGGGAACTAGTCTCTGGGGGTTGAGGCCAACACTGGACATGGCCCAAGGCAGCACCATGACTACACCACACCACCAGCGGTACGGGGACGCCCGGGTGCAGGATGCCAACACAGCATCAAAGACAGGCCAAATTGGAAAAGGTCTGCAGGCTCAGGCCAGGAGGCCGGTCGAAGGAAACCAAAAGCTGTCATGGTAAGTTTCGATTCTCGGGTACGTAGCAACACCCTTCGTCCTCTTCACCAAAGCCCAGGACGTGTGGTTGCAGGGGTGCCTTTTGGTGTCAGAAAAGGCATACGAGAGCAGGTCACGGTTGAGGGGGTCTCCTTGCAGAGGCTGCAGGTAGCGTCGAGAAGTCCAGACGAGGTCAGCTCATGGTGGACTCTCGCTCTAGACTGCTTGGGATCGATCCTCTAGAAAGGAGCTAATCCAGCTAAGGGATGAGCCCTGAATTCCAGCCTATTTGACACGATCCACCAAGATACCATGGTCGACCGTGTCAAAGGCGGCCGAGAGATCCAACAGCACCAGGGCCTGAGGAGTACCCCTGTCAGCCCTCTCTCACAGGGAGTCCAATAACGCCAGAATTACGGTCTCCATTGAGTGGGCAGGCTGAAACCCAGCTTAATGTGAGTCGCAATAGTTGGATTGTTCAATAAAATTAGACAGGCACTTCACCACCCACTTCTGCTACACCTTTAGTGGTACGGAGTATTGTCCTGAGCAGAATAGACTATTGTAATGCACTCCTACTGGGTGCTCCAGGCTCCTTGTTAAAGAACTTACAAAGAATACAGACTATGGCGGCTAAATTGGCAATGACCCGGCCACGTGGAGCCTCGGCCTCTTTGCCCTTAAAAGATCTTCACTGGCTGCCTGTTGTACAGAGAGTACACTTTAAGGCACTCTGTATTGTCCACAGGGTTGTACACAAAACTGGGCCTAAAATCGTACAAAGGAAATTTGTATGGTATGCCCCCGCCAGATCCCTCCACCCTTCCTCTGCGAATCTGGTCTATGTCCCCCGAGCAAAAAAGGATCGAATGGGTGGAAGATCTTTCAGCTTTACAGCAGCCAGGCTGTGGAATGATCTTCCCCTGGAACTTAGGCAACTGAATGCCCTGTCTCGGCTCAGGAAGGAACTGAAAACTAGACTTTTCCCCAGAAAAGTGATCTTGGACAATTCTGCTCTGTCCCTGCTTGTTGGTAATCTTTAAGCGCCAGGATACCCTTTGGGTGACAGCTGAGCTATACAAGTGTACATTACATTACATTACATTACCACATGAGCCTCCAGTACCTTTGCTCAGTACGGCAGCAAGGAGAATGGGCGGTAATTCAACAGGATCTGGGGGTCTGCCCCTGATTTCTTCAGAAGGGGAACCACAATTGCCTCTTTAACGGCCTTAGGGACACAACCCTGGACTAGGGACTCATTCAGAAGAGAGCGGGCTGGACCCGGGAGGCCGGTGAAGGCTTCTTTTAGGACGTGTGGTGGGCAGCAGTCTATAGGGGATCCAGGTTTTACTTTATGGTTTAAATCTTTTATTATTTTCATCAGAACAGAAAAAACTAAGAGACCACAGTTGTCAATTGGTATATCAGTACTGAGCCACATACAGGGAGCTTCTATCATTTGGAATGCAAAAGAAATGCAAGCGGCGTCCCTGGAACAGGGCCCCTGTCGTGGGAAGCTTGGGTCTCGATTTCCGCCCCCTCCCACTCCCTCCCTCGTCCCCTCCTTGTCCAGTAAGGCAAAGCCATAAAAAGGAAAAAGAAAAACCAAGTGCAGGCAGATAGTCCTCCATCTCGGGCATGGGGATGTATGTTAAACCCTGGGTATGGACTCGCGCTTCCGTGGCCGGGCGTCTACTTCCTCAATTGGGGTGTCAGCCAGTCGCAGTAAGCGCAAGTAACGGGGGCAACTTAGTTCCCTGAATTCGCCAGTAAGCAGAGTCAGGAATGGCCACCAAAGAGCAGCGAACTCTTCGCTCTGTGCCGTCTTTGCTAGAGATAACTTTTCCATCCCCAATATTGTCCAGAGTCTGTGTAGCCAGCCAGTGTGCGGGGGCGGTTGAGCAGACCGCCAGTGTGCCACAATGTTCTGTACAGCTGCCCCCAATGCTATTGCTATGAGTCGCCCTCTCCTGGACTTCAATGGGTACATTAGCGTGTTAGGGAGGCCGAGCAAGACATATGCTGGGAATCTGGGAAGTTGAGTGACTAGGTGGGAGTCTATCTCGTCTAGAATGGATTTCCAGTAGGGCTGCAAGCAGACGCAGCTCCATAGTAGGTGCTCCAATGTGCCCTGTTCTCCACAGCCCCTCCAGCACCGGTCACTAACAAAGGAGTCCCATTGGTGTAGACGTTCTGGTGTGTGGTACCAATAGGTGGCTACCTTAGTCAGAGTTTCTGTGAGGCCTGTGTGGTAAGCTGAGTGTCTGGCCCTGTGATCTGTACCCCCCCACTCCTTGTGTGTGAGCTGCCTTCCTAAGTCTCTCTCCCACCGGACCCTCCCCGCGTTGTGTGTGAATTTGTTGGTGAGGAGGAGTTGTTGGTATAAGTCTGAGATCAGTTTCTTATCTGAGGAGCGCGTCAGGAGCCACTTCTCGTATGCGGTGAGGAAGCGTTGTGCACCAGGTCTAACCGTGGGTTGTAAGGCCCAATGCCGAACCTGTAGGTAGGGCAGACGATCCTCTTCCGTAATGCCATAATCCTCTTTTACTTTCTGAAAGGGTAGGATCCCATTTAAATCAAACATGTGTCCCAGTTCCCTGCAGGGAGTGCGTCTCTAATCCGTGAATGCCCTGGGGTCCAGGCCCGGAGTAATGTCGGGGTTATCAAAGAGCAGGGTCATCGGTGAGGGGAATGAGGTCAGTTCATGCCGGACCGCCACCTTGTCCCATATCTCCAGGACTGTGCTCGTGATGTGGGACGCATAGAGGTTAGGTGGTCTATGTCCCTTAGGCAGAAACGGGATGCCCTGAAGAGGCTTAGCTGCCACCGCATGGTCTTGGAAGAGCCAGGTTTTGCCTGACTCTAGCTGATGCCATTCAACCAAGGTGTGGAGTTGTGTTGCTTGGAAATACAGAGTGAGATCAGGAACCCCCACACCTCCGTGTTCAGGGGGAAGCGTTGCGATCGTGTGCTTAAATTGTGGACGGCGGCCGTTCCATATGAAACGTGCCAGATCTGTCTGTGCTCGTTAAAGCCAGCCCACTGGGGGGCGCAGCTGGAGTGTCTGGAACACATACAGAAATTGTGGCAACAGGGTCATTTTGACGGCCGCTATCCGACCTAACCAGGAAAGTGAATGCCGCTTCCACCTCCTGAGTTCGTCTGTGAAACGGGAGCGGAGCCTGGTGTAGTTCGCCTCCGTGGTAGCTTGCAGGGTCGAGCCCAAGAGGACTCCCAGATACGGGATCGTGGAGTCGGACCATTTCAGGTCAAATTCTCCTTTGGCGTCGGCGAGCACTTCTGCAGATAGGGATATGTTTAAGGCTTCTGATTTCTCAATGTTGACTTTAAAACCTGATGCTGCTCGAAGGCATGGAGCTCAATAAAAAGGGCCCTAAGGGATTGCATCGGTTCGGTCAGAGAAAGCAGGACGTCATCAGCATATAGGCTAATCTTGTGAATGTCCCCGCCAAATTTGATCCCTTTGATGAGGTCGTGGTGCCTGATCCTCTGCTTCAGCGGCTCCATATAGAGCGCAAATAGGATCGGGGAAAGGGGGCACCCTTGTCTGGTGCCTCTTGTGAGAAGGTGGCCTGATATGCAGTGGTCACTATTCTAGTGAACACTATGTATCAGTCCAGCAACCCTTATTGATGATTGGTTGTAAGTCAACCTTATAGACCAGCTATCCTAGTAGCGTGGATACGAGCAGTCTAAGGCTAAAGACTCGAGAGGGCGTGTTAAGCCAGCTGTTTACCACACATATACCCCTTGAACACCAAGTGAAAGGACACCACACAAGTGTTATGAAAATAAACAGGATATTTATTAAGATTCACAACAGCCCTGTACTCTTTATGAGGACAGGGTACTAAGCACAAAACAAAACTCTTACGAAAATACTTAAGTTAGCACAGTATATACAAATGCCCGAGGGGCACGGAAAACCATATACTCTGAAAGTGGAATGCGAAATTACTAGCAGGTAAGTACAGTACTAATAGCCTTTGGAATCGCTAGGACTTGACTATAGAATCGTTAGATTACTTCTAGGAGACCCAGGGGACTCGGGTGCAGTGTGTGCACTCTCACGCGAGATGCGGGACAAAGTCTATGGTAGCTAGGAATTGCAAAGTTAGTGTTCTCGGGCGAACCCGACCTGGTAGGAGGAAAACGAAAGTAGATTCTGACCCTTGGATAGTGAGGCTATGCTGGGGCACCGAAATGCCGAAGTTACCTAGCCCAGGGGCTGCAGCTGCATAGGACTCAAAAGACGTCGGGAATCCTCGTTGACGGACCAGGAGCCTGGAAGAAAGAAGTTGCTGGCAGGCGACCAGTGAAGAAAGTTCGGTGGATCCAAGCCTGGATCGATGGAAGATGACACCTGAAAGCAGAGGGGACCAAGTTCAAAACTACTAGCCAGTAGTCAGTGGGCACCAGGAGGGCACCGGATGGTAGCCACCTCGACAAGGCGTGTGGGTGACGCTGGGCTCGGAGATCTCACGGACCAGGAGGCGTTATCGGCGACCAGGAAGGAGGATCGAGCTGTCCCACGAAGATAGAAGCTGTCGGCGTCGCTGGACCCAGGATTGGGCAACAAAGCCTTGGCAAATTCAAGCCCACGCGGTGGACCTAAAATGGCGTCTGGAGTGGACCAGGAGGGTCCGGGGTGCCTCTCTTCAAGAAGGAAGCAAGGGCCAGTCTGGAGCAACCAGACCAGCAGCAGTGATGTCTCTGGGGGTTGAGGCCAACACTGGACATGGCCCAAGGCAGCACCATGACTACACCACACCACCAGCGGTACGGGGACGCCCGGGTGCAGGATGCCAACACAGCATCAAAGACAGGCCAAATTGGAAAAGGTCTGCAGGCTCAGGCCAGGAGGCCGGTCGAAGGAAACCAAAAGCTGTCATGGTAAGTTTCGATTCTCGGGTACGTAGCAACACCCTTCGTCCTCTTCACCAAAGCCCAGGACGTGTGGTTGCAGGGGTGCCTTTTGGTGTCAGAAAAGGCATACGAGAGCAGGTCACGGTTGAGGGGGTCTCCTTGCAGAGGCTGCAGGTAGCGTCGAGAAGTCCAGACGAGGTCAGCTCATGGTGGACTCTCGCTCTAGACTGCTTGGGATCGATCCTCTAGAAAGGAGCTAATCCAGCTAAGGGATGAGCCCTGAATTCCAGCCTATTTGACACGATCCACCAAGATACCATGGTCGACCGTGTCAAAGGCGGCCGAGAGATCCAACAGCACCAGGGCCTGAGGAGTACCCCTGTCAGCCCTCTCTCACAGGGAGTCCAATAACGCCAGAATTACGGTCTCCATTGAGTGGGCAGGCTGAAACCCAGCTTAATGTGAGTCGCGATAGTTGGATTGTTCAATAAAATTAGACAGGCACTTCACCACCCACTTCTGCTACACCTTTAGTGGTACGGAGTATTGTCCTGAGCAGAATAGACTATTGTAATGCACTCCTACTGGGTGCTCCAGGCTCCTTGTTAAAGAACTTACAAAGAATACAGACTATGGTGGCTAAATTGGCAATGACCCGGCCACGTGGAGCCTCGGCCTCTTTGCCCTTAAAAGATCTCCACTGGCTGCCTGTTGTACAGAGAGTACACTTTAAGGCACTCTGTATTGTCCACAGGGTTGTACACAAAACTGGGCCTAAAATCGTACAAAGGAAATTTGTATGGTATGCCCCCGCCAGATCCCTCCACCCTTCCTCTGCGAATCTGGTCTATGTCCCCCGAGCAAAAAAGGATCGAATGGGTGGAAGATCTTTCAGCTTTACAGCAGCCAGGCTGTGGAATGATCTTCCCCTGGAACTTAGGCAACTGAATGCCCTGTCTCGGCTCAGGAAGGAACTGAAAACTAGACTTTTCCCCAGAAAAGTGATCTTGGACAATTCTGCTCTGTCCCTGCTTGTTGGTAATCTTTAAGCGCCAGGATACCCTTTGGGTGACAGCTGAGCTATACAAGTGTACATTACATTACATTACATTACCACATGAGCCTCCAGTACCTTTGCTCAGTACGGCAGCAAGGAGAATGGGCGGTAATTCAACAGGATCTGGGGGTCTGCCCCTGATTTCTTCAGAAGGGGAACCACAATTGCCTCTTTAACGGCCTTAGGGACACAACCCTGGACTAGGGACTCATTCAGAAGAGAGCGGGCTGGACCCGGGAGGCCGGTGAAGGCTTCTTTTAGGACGTGTGGTGGGCAGCAGTCTATAGGGGATCCAGGTTTTACTTTATGGTTTAAATCTTTTATTATTTTCATCAGAACAGAAAAAACTAAGAGACCACAGTTGTCAATTGGTATATCAGTACTGAGCCACATACAGGGAGCTTCTATCATTTGGAATGCAAAAGAAATGCAAGCGGCGTCCCTGGAACAGGGCCCCTGTCGTGGGAAGCTTGGGTCTCGATTTCCGCCCCCTCCCACTCCCTCCCTCGTCCCCTCCTTGTCCAGTAAGGCAAAGCCATAAAAAGGAAAAAGAAAAACCAAGTGCAGGCAGATAGTCCTCCATCTCGGGCATGGGGATGTATGTTAAACCCTGGGTATGGACTCGCGCTTCCGTGGCCGGGCGTCTACTTCCTCAATTGGGGTGTCAGCCAGTCGCAGTAAGCGCAAGTAACGGGGGCAACTTAGTTCCCTGAATTCGCCAGTAAGCAGAGTCAGGAATGGCCACCAAAGAGCAGCGAACTCTTCGCTCTGTGCCGTCTTTGCTAGAGATAACTTTTCCATCCCCAATATTGTCCAGAGTCTGTGTAGCCGGCCAGTGTGCGGGGGCGGTTGAGCAGACCGCCAGTGTGCCACAATGTTCTGTACAGCTGCCCCCAATGCTATTGCTATGAGTCGCCCTCTCCTGGACTTCAATGGGTACATTAGCGTGTTAGGGAGGCCGAGCAAGACATATGCTGGGAATCTGGGAAGTTGAGTGACTAGGTGGGAGTCTATCTCGTCTAGAATGGATTTCCAGTAGGGCTGCAAGCAGACGCAGCTCCATAGTAGGTGCTCCAATGTGCCCTGTTCTCCACAGCCCCTCCAGCACCGGTCACTAACAAAGGAGTCCCATTGGTGTAGACGTTCTGGTGTGTGGTACCAATAGGTGGCTACCTTAGTCAGAGTTTCTGTGAGGCCTGTGTGGTAAGCTGAGTGTCTGGCCCTGTGATCTGTACCCCCCCACTCCTTGTGTGTGAGCTGCCTTCCTAAGTCTCTCTCCCACCGGACCCTCCCCGCGTTGTGTGTGAATTTGTTGGTGAGGAGGAGTTGTTGGTATAAGTCTGAGATCAGTTTCTTATCTGAGGAGCGCGTCAGGAGCCACTTCTCGTATGCGGTGAGGAAGCGTTGTGCACCAGGTCTAACCGTGGGTTGTAAGGCCCAATGCCGAACCTGTAGGTAGGGCAGACGATCCTCTTCCGTAATGCCATAATCCTCTTTTACTTTCTGAAAGGGTAGGATCCCATTTAAATCAAACATGTGTCCCAGTTCCCTGCAGGGAGTGCGTCTCTAATCCGTGAATGCCCTGGGGTCCAGGCCCGGAGTAATGTCGGGGTTATCAAAGAGCAGGGTCATCGGTGAGGGGAATGAGGTCAGTTCATGCCGGACCGCCACCTTGTCCCATATCTCCAGGACTGTGCTCGTGATGTGGGACGCATAGAGGTTAGGTGGTCTATGTCCCTTAGGCAGAAACGGGATGCCCTGAAGAGGCTTAGCTGCCACCGCATGGTCTTGGAAGAGCCAGGTTTTGCCTGACTCTAGCTGATGCCATTCAACCAAGGTGTGGAGTTGTGTTGCTTGGAAATACAGAGTGAGATCAGGAACCCCCACACCTCCGTGTTCAGGGGGAAGCGTTGCGATCGTGTGCTTAAATTGTGGACGGCGGCCGTTCCATATGAAACGTGCCAGATCTGTCTGTGCTCGTTAAAGCCAGCCCACTGGGGGGCGCAGCTGGAGTGTCTGGAACACATACAGAAATTGTGGCAACAGGGTCATTTTGACGGCCGCTATCCGACCTAACCAGGAAAGTGAATGCCGCTTCCACCTCCTGAGTTCGTCTGTGAAACGGGAGCGGAGCCTGGTGTAGTTCGCCTCCGTGGTAGCTTGCAGGGTCGAGCCCAAGAGGACTCCCAGATACGGGATCGTGGAGTCGGACCATTTCAGGTCAAATTCTCCTTTGGCGTCGGCGAGCACTTCTGCAGATAGGGATATGTTTAAGGCTTCTGATTTCTCAATGTTGACTTTAAAACCTGATGCTGCTCGAAGGCATGGAGCTCAATAAAAAGGGCCCTAAGGGATTGCATCGGTTCGGTCAGAGAAAGCAGGACGTCATCAGCATATAGGCTAATCTTGTGAATGTCCCCGCCAAATTTGATCCCTTTGATGAGGTCGTGGTGCCTGATCCTCTGCTTCAGCGGCTCCATATAGAGCGCAAATAGGATCGGGGAAAGGGGGCACCCTTGTCTGGTGCCTCTTGTGAGAAGGTGGCCTGATATGCAGTGGTCACTATTCTAGTGAACACTATGTATCAGTCCAGCAACCCTTATTGATGATTGGTTGTAAGTCAACCTTATAGACCAGCTATCCTAGTAGCGTGGATACGAGCAGTCTAAGGCTAAAGACTCGAGAGGGCGTGTTAAGCCAGCTGTTTACCACACATATACCCCTTGAACACCAAGTGAAAGGACACCACACAAGTGTTATGAAAATAAACAGGATATTTATTAAGATTCACAACAGCCCTGTACTCTTTATGAGGACAGGGTACTAAGCACAAAACAAAACTCTTACGAAAATACTTAAGTTAGCACAGTATATACAAATGCCCGAGGGGCACGGAAAACCATATACTCTGAAAGTGGAATGCGAAATTACTAGCAGGTAAGTACAGTACTAATAGCCTTTGGAATCGCTAGGACTTGACTATAGAATCGTTAGATTACTTCTAGGAGACCCAGGGGACTCGGGTGCAGTGTGTGCACTCTCACGCGAGATGCGGGACAAAGTCTATGGTAGCTAGGAATTGCAAAGTTAGTGTTCTCGGGCGAACCCGACCTGGTAGGAGGAAAACGAAAGTAGATTCTGACCCTTGGATAGTGAGGCTATGCTGGGGCACCGAAATGCCGAAGTTACCTAGCCCAGGGGCTGCAGCTGCATAGGACTCAAAAGACGTCGGGAATCCTCGTTGACGGACCAGGAGCCTGGAAGAAAGAAGTTGCTGGCAGGCGACCAGTGAAGAAAGTTCGGTGGATCCAAGCCTGGATCGATGGAAGATGACACCTGAAAGCAGAGGGGACCAAGTTCAAAACTACTAGCCAGTAGTCAGTGGGCACCAGGAGGGCACCGGATGGTAGCCACCTCGACAAGGCGTGTGGGTGACGCTGGGCTCGGAGATCTCACGGACCAGGAGGCGTTATCGGCGACCAGGAAGGAGGATCGAGCTGTCCCACGAAGATAGAAGCTGTCGGCGTCGCTGGACCCAGGATTGGGCAACAAAGCCTTGGCAAATTCAAGCCCACGCGGTGGACCTAAAATGGCGTCTGGAGTGGACCAGGAGGGTCCGGGGTGCCTCTCTTCAAGAAGGAAGCAAGGGCCAGTCTGGAGCAACCAGACCAGCAGCAGTGATGTCGTCGGGCGTCGTTCAGAAGGCCACAAGCCAGCTGGCTAGTAGCCAAACAACGCGGTGCACAGCAAACAGCAGAAGGGCCCCACGCAGATCGTGGAGATGCAGTGAGGCTGACCTTGGGTGCTGGAGCTGCGCAGGGTCGGGGCTTCTCGGACCCCAAAGCACTCACCCGTGGAGGACACGGTGGGCTTGTTGTAAAGATGTCGTGCAGTCTTGGCGATCGTCGGTCCCTCGAGGTCTCGTCGCACTCACGGTTCTCAGCTTTGCTGTAGAGGTGAGTAGAGGTCAGAGGTGCCAGGGAAGCCGGGTCTCGTCGAGCTGGGTTGTCGGATTCGTGATGAAGGACTTGCAGCAGACCGCAGTGTTCTTTAGGATGGTGCCTGCGGATGCAGGGTGAGTACTCCTTAGCCACAAGGGAGAATCTTGATGAAGAAATCTTGAAGTCCTTTCGCAGAAAGTCGTGTCTTGATTCCAAAGATGATCTTATTTGAACAGGGGGCCCGCTCCTATCTTTATACTAAAAAATGGGGCTGACCCGGTGACTAGGTCCTGCCTATGGGTGGGACTAGGAGGGGGGTGGTTACACCCCTCTCCCCTGCCGGACTTCCCCAGGCCAGGGGCTGGTGTGCCCCTGGAACTGGTTCTGACTGGCCTATGCGTAGTGAGCACCGGGGTGCCACTCAGCAGTCACCTTCCTGAAAAGCTCTGCCTACCCAGGATACACAAAACCATGTCTGGGATGGTGCTAGCACCGCCCCGGACAGGAAACCCTTTGTCCAAGCCTCCCTCGCTGGAAGGACTCCCAGCAGCAGGAGGTCAGACTCGTGTCTGTGGTGGCAGCATCCATTTTGTGGAGCTGAGGCTTTAGTTAACTTTAACCGGGGTTCACAGTTACATACATGTCGTGTCCCTCTAGAAGGGTGGAATGCTAACCCCGTCGCCAGAATTGGCGAGGGGTTAGTATTCCAATTCGTATGACACCTTACTCGACATGTTTTGATAAAGCAATACCAAAGTTAGCATTTAACCGCGAGGATTATAATGCACTTAAGAGTATATGGTATGCGATATCATGGAACAGCTATTCGGACTTGGTTCCGCAAGCTGCAGACAGGCTCAGCTCATGCCAGAGCACCATCTCACACGATTCCAAGCACTCTGCCTTCAGGATTGTCAAGGCCTGCCATAGGAGTGACTGATAGGAATCTGTGTGTCCATTTTAGGGTTAGGTATAGGTATACTACACCTACAGCAAAGGGTGATTACACGACTTTGCCCCAGCTGTCATGCAGCCAGTTGTGTCAAATTTAGGAGGCCAGCCAGGGGTGGCATAATACATGCTGCAGCCCCTGGTAGGCCCTGGGTACACCCATGCCCTGAGTTACAGGGTCTGATAGGGTGGCCCAGTACCAATTGGAAATGCACCTAGGGTACATGGAATCCATTTTAAAGAGAGAGCAGTAGGCCTGGGGTCCTGATTGGCAGGGTCCCAGGTCGACTATGTCCAAAACCAGCTAAAACACAGGGCAAAAAGTTGGGGGCAACCATAGTCAGGATGTACCTTCCTACACAACCCCCCCCCCCCCCCAAACGAAAGGAGATAAGGCTATCCTTGTCCAGGTAAGCCTCTATTACCTAAGTGGCCATATAAGGAAGGACCAGCTCTGGCTTGGTTTCCCCCTGTGTCATGGTCCACTAGGCAACCCCTCACCCTGAGGGTATCTGAGGGTCTCCACCATAGGGAATCTCTGTCTCTGGTGTGTCTTGGGAAAGAAGAAGGCTGATGCTGGGATGGAGTACTGAAGTGAGGCTCCTCTACCTTTGGGCTCAACTTCCTCCAATCACCATTCATCATGTGTGCCTTTCTTTCTTTAGCTGAGATGCACTGAGCTCTCAGGGTCAGCCTCTGGCTACCTAAAGCTGGAGGCTGAGTCCCTCTGTTTGGCTTACTGGAGGGACAGGTCAGGTCTGGGGTTTTTAGGCCCCATGTTTGGCTGTGCCCAACAGTGTCCAGCTGTGGGAGTTCCCTAACTACTTTTAAGGGGGATCCCTCAGGAGTCTGTTCTATTTCCACTTGGCTAGGTTTACCAGCTTCAGTGATCCTAATCTGCTGATTAAGGGGTTATTTTGGACAGGGGGCCCTTTTGGGTCCACCACTGGCCTCCCTGATCTCTTCAGCCCTGGGCTGACTGAGACAGGGTAGAGAGGTGCAGGTTACCTGCTCCAGACTGGGTCCCACCTGGGAAGGGTCCACTGCCATCAGGGGCTCTGCCAGGCTAGGCCTGACTACCTCTGGGGCAGTTCCTTCAACAGGGGTAGAGTCAGTTCCCTGAGGAGGCTGGCTCTCACCTAGTGTCTGGGAGGGGGAAGACTCTTCTTCCTCCTCAATGCTCTCTGTTTGAGTGGAGTGATCCATTGTTTCAGGCTTCACAACCTCACTATCTGTTTGAGTAGAGGCTGAGACCATTTCAACCTTGCCAACCTTTTCAGGAGGGCACTCAGTTTGTGTTTGGGCTGTGACTGTCACAGCCCTCCTATCCTGCTCTGGAAAGTCTGTCTGAGCCTGGGCAGTGGCTACCACTGCCCTTCCAACCTTTTCAGGGAGGACTGGTGCTTGGACTGGGGCTGTAGCTATTACTGCCCCACTAACCTGTCTGGATAGGCCTATCATTCTGGAATGAGTTTCTTGTTCCACCTCAGCCCATGCTGAGAGTTCCAGGTCATTCCCCAGTAAGCAATCTACAGGTAGGTTATCTGTCACTGCCACTCTCATGGGCCCTGTGACATTACCCCAGCTGAGCTTGACTACTGCCATGGGATGCCTTCTCTTCATTCCATGAATGTCTGTCACCTGATAAGTAAAACCAGGGGTCAGTTGAGCAGAGGGGACCAGATGGTCACTCACCATGGTGAGGCTGGCCCCTGTGTCTCTGAATGCCTCAACTTTCTGACCATTCACTAAAACTTCTTGTCTATACTTTCCCAAAATGTGGGGTCCAGTAGTGAAGTTGGCAAACCCCATGCCAGTCTCACAGACAAGAGTGTGGTCAGGGAACCTGGCTAGGCCATAGTCCTCCTGATTGCCCAAAGTAATGCCCACCACATTCTTGGGGGCACTCCCACCACCTGGGGGATTACCACTAGTGGTAACAGGAGGTTTAGGAGTATTACCTGGGGGTATATTTCCCTTATTACCATTTTTAGGGCAACTGGCATCACTTTTGTAATGACCCACCTGTTTACAGGTATGGCAATAAGGTTTCTTCTGTTCTGAAGGAGTGTTCTGGGACCCACCACCCTTGTTGGAGTTTTGGGGCCCTTGGGAAGTCTTCTCTGTGGATTTATCCCCACCCTTCTCTTGAGGCTTGGTTGATTCCTTTTTCTGGTCACCACCCTGGTTTTTAGGCCTAACCCTGGTTCTGACCCATTTGTCTGCCCTCTTACCCAATTCCTGTGGAGAGGTCAGATCAGAGTCTACCAGGTGCTGGTGTAATAACTGGTTCTGACAATTATTTAAGATTTGCTCCCTCATAATTAGATTGTACAATCCTTTAAAATCAGTAACCTTACTACCCAGTAGCCAGCCTTCAAAAGCCTTAGTGGCACAATCAACAAAGTCAGTCCAATCTTGAGACTGAGTTTTCTGGGTGTCTCTGAACAGCATCCTGTATTGTTCAGTGGTTAAACCAAACCCATCAACCAGTGTATTCTTCAAGATTTGGTAATTGTTAGCATCCTCCACCCTTGTGGTGAGGAGCTTATCTCTACCTTTACCATCAAAGGAGAGCCACAAGATAGCTGCCCACTGACTTTGGGGAACACCCTGCACAGTGCAGGCTCTCTCCAAAGCAGTAATCCATTTGTGGATGTCATCCCCTTCTTTAAAGGGGGGCACTATCTTATTCAGGTGCTTTGTATCAAAACTCCTTTCCCTATTGCTAGGTTTATTGCTGCCACCAGTGGGCTGTAGCCCACATAATTCTTGCTCTCTAGCAAGGGCAAGTCTCTCTTTGGCCAGGGCAAGTTCTTCCCTTTCAATCCTCAGTTTGACTGCCCTTTCTTCAGCTTCATACACTCTCCTCTTATGGGAAGACATCCCTCTGTGAGAAGAGTTGAGAGAGCCATTGGTTCGAAAGGATCTGTTAGAGCCTCTTGATAGAGACCTAACTCGTCCATTCCCAATGTTAAGCTGACCTGAGAGTGGGCCCAGGAGTCCCCTAGTACCAAGCTCATGTCTGCTTAAGTTGGACCTGGTTAGTCTATTGACTTCTACCTGTCCCTTATCTGCCTCATCCCCTGACAACTGGTCCTCATCCTCATCCTCAGCATCATCTGCTTCCTGGAGGGGATGATCCTGGCTATCAAAGGGTCCCTGTAAGGGGGGCAAACTCCCATCTGGATTAGAAGGGTCTGGGTTACCAGCCCTACTGGCATCATAAGCCTCTAAGAGACCAATCAGAAAGGAGTTGGTGGGGTTAGACCCCTGTTTTAGCTTCCTGAGGGTACACACTTGTCTCATCTCATGGAAGCTAAGAGCAGCATATTTAGAAGTGACCTGTGGAGGGTCCACTGACACAAGGGGATACTCAGAGTTTCCTCCTCTGTCTGACATGCTGATTCTAGTGTGGTGTAAGTGATGCACCTACCTACACTATGTGTTTGCCTACTGATCCCTTGCTAAGAGTTGCAGCCAAGGTGTGCTAAGCCTTGAGGAGCTGCAACAGCTGGTTCAGTAGAACTCAGAGTATTCTAAGCTTAGTTATATGTACTAACAGTACTTGCGCGATCTTTCAACAAGATATTCTTAGGATACGTGTGGTAAAACAACAGCAAGCTCAAATCCCAACCGCTGCCCACCAATGTGAGAAGGTGGCCTGATATGCAGTGGTCACTATTCTAGTGAACACTATGTATCAGTCCAGCAACCCTTATTGATGATTGGTTGTAAGTCAACCTTATAGACCAGCTATCCTAGTAGCGTGGATACGAGCAGTCTAAGGCTAAAGACTCGAGAGGGCGTGTTAAGCCAGCTGTTTACCACACATATACCCCTTGAACACCAAGTGAAAGGACACCACACAAGTGTTATGAAAATAAACAGGATATTTATTAAGATTCACAACAGCCCTGTACTCTTTATGAGGACAGGGTACTAAGCACAAAACAAAACTCTTACGAAAATACTTAAGTTAGCACAGTATATACAAATGCCCGAGGGGCACGGAAAACCATATACTCTGAAAGTGGAATGCGAAATTACTAGCAGGTAAGTACAGTACTAATAGCCTTTGGAATCGCTAGGACTTGACTATAGAATCGTTAGATTACTTCTAGGAGACCCAGGGGACTCGGGTGCAGTGTGTGCACTCTCACGCGAGATGCGGGACAAAGTCTATGGTAGCTAGGAATTGCAAAGTTAGTGTTCTCGGGCGAACCCGACCTGGTAGGAGGAAAACGAAAGTAGATTCTGACCCTTGGATAGTGAGGCTATGCTGGGGCACCGAAATGCCGAAGTTACCTAGCCCAGGGGCTGCAGCTGCATAGGACTCAAAAGACGTCGGGAATCCTCGTTGACGGACCAGGAGCCTGGAAGAAAGAAGTTGCTGGCAGGCGACCAGTGAAGAAAGTTCGGTGGATCCAAGCCTGGATCGATGGAAGATGACACCTGAAAGCAGAGGGGACCAAGTTCAAAACTACTAGCCAGTAGTCAGTGGGCACCAGGAGGGCACCGGATGGTAGCCACCTCGACAAGGCGTGTGGGTGACGCTGGGCTCGGAGATCTCACGGACCAGGAGGCGTTATCGGCGACCAGGAAGGAGGATCGAGCTGTCCCACGAAGATAGAAGCTGTCGGCGTCGCTGGACCCAGGATTGGGCAACAAAGCCTTGGCAAATTCAAGCCCACGCGGTGGACCTAAAATGGCGTCTGGAGTGGACCAGGAGGGTCCGGGGTGCCTCTCTTCAAGAAGGAAGCAAGGGCCAGTCTGGAGCAACCAGACCAGCAGCAGTGATGTCGTCGGGCGTCGTTCAGAAGGCCACAAGCCAGCTGGCTAGTAGCCAAACAACGCGGTGCACAGCAAACAGCAGAAGGGCCCCACGCAGATCGTGGAGATGCAGGGAGGCTGACCTTGGGTGCTGGAGCTGCGCAGGGTCGGGGCTTCTCGGACCCCAAAGCACTCACCCGTGGAGGACACGGTGGGCTTGTTGTAAAGATGTCGTGCAGTCTTGGCGATCGTCGGTCCCTCGAGGTCTCGTCGCACTCACGGTTCTCAGCTTTGCTGTAGAGGTGAGTAGAGGTCAGAGGTGCCAGGGAAGCCGGGTCTCGTCGAGCTGGGTTGTCGGATTCGTGATGAAGGACTTGCAGCAGACCGCAGTGTTCTTTAGGATGGTGCCTGCGGATGCAGGGTGAGTACTCCTTAGCCACAAGGGAGAATCTTGATGAAGAAATCTTGAAGTCCTTTCGCAGAAAGTCGTGTCTTGATTCCAAAGATGATCTTATTTGAACAGGGGGCCCGCTCCTATCTTTATACTAAAAAATGGGGCTGACCCGGTGACTAGGTCCTGCCTATGGGTGGGACTAGGAGGGGGGTGGTTACACCCCTCTCCCCTGCCGGACTTCCCCAGGCCAGGGGCTGGTGTGCCCCTGGAACTGGTTCTGACTGGCCTATGCGTAGTGAGCACCGGGGTGCCACTCAGCAGTCACCTTCCTGAAAAGCTCTGCCTACCCAGGATACACAAAACCATGTCTGGGATGGTGCTAGCACCGCCCCGGACAGGAAACCCTTTGTCCAAGCCTCCCTCGCTGGAAGGACTCCCAGCAGCAGGAGGTCAGACTCGTGTCTGTGGTGGCAGCATCCATTTTGTGGAGCTGAGGCTTTAGTTAACTTTAACCGGGGTTCACAGTTACATACATGTCGTGTCCCTCTAGAAGGGTGGAATGCTAACCCCGTCGCCAGAATTGGCGAGGGGTTAGTATTCCAATTCGTATGACACCTTACTCGACATGTTTTGATAAAGCAATACCAAAGTTAGCATTTAACCGCGAGGATTATAATGCACTTAAGAGTATATGGTATGCGATATCATGGAACAGCTATTCGGACTTGGTTCCGCAAGCTGCAGACAGGCTCAGCTCATGCCAGAGCACCATCTCACACGATTCCAAGCACTCTGCCTTCAGGATTGTCAAGGCCTGCCATAGGAGTGACTGATAGGAATCTGTGTGTCCATTTTAGGGTTAGGTATAGGTATACTACACCTACAGCAAAGGGTGATTACACGACTTTGCCCCAGCTGTCATGCAGCCAGTTGTGTCAAATTTAGGAGGCCAGCCAGGGGTGGCATAATACATGCTGCAGCCCCTGGTAGGCCCTGGGTACACCCATGCCCTGAGTTACAGGGTCTGATAGGGTGGCCCAGTACCAATTGGAAATGCACCTAGGGTACATGGAATCCATTTTAAAGAGAGAGCAGTAGGCCTGGGGTCCTGATTGGCAGGGTCCCAGGTCGACTATGTCCAAAACCAGCTAAAACACAGGGCAAAAAGTTGGGGGCAACCATAGTCAGGATGTACCTTCCTACACAACCCCCCCCCCCCCCCCCAAACGAAAGGAGATAAGGCTATCCTTGTCCAGGTAAGCCTCTATTACCTAAGTGGCCATATAAGGAAGGACCAGCTCTGGCTTGGTTTCCCCCTGTGTCATGGTCCACTAGGCAACCCCTCACCCTGAGGGTATCTGAGGGTCTCCACCATAGGGAATCTCTGTCTCTGGTGTGTCTTGGGAAAGAAGAAGGCTGATGCTGGGATGGAGTACTGAAGTGAGGCTCCTCTACCTTTGGGCTCAACTTCCTCCAATCACCATTCATCATGTGTGCCTTTCTTTCTTTAGCTGAGATGCACTGAGCTCTCAGGGTCAGCCTCTGGCTACCTAAAGCTGGAGGCTGAGTCCCTCTGTTTGGCTTACTGGAGGGACAGGTCAGGTCTGGGGTTTTTAGGCCCCATGTTTGGCTGTGCCCAACAGTGTCCAGCTGTGGGAGTTCCCTAACTACTTTTAAGGGGGATCCCTCAGGAGTCTGTTCTATTTCCACTTGGCTAGGTTTACCAGCTTCAGTGATCCTAATCTGCTGATTAAGGGGTTATTTTGGACAGGGGGCCCTTTTGGGTCCACCACTGGCCTCCCTGATCTCTTCAGCCCTGGGCTGACTGAGACAGGGTAGAGAGGTGCAGGTTACCTGCTCCAGACTGGGTCCCACCTGGGAAGGGTCCACTGCCATCAGGGGCTCTGCCAGGCTAGGCCTGACTACCTCTGGGGCAGTTCCTTCAACAGGGGTAGAGTCAGTTCCCTGAGGAGGCTGGCTCTCACCTAGTGTCTGGGAGGGGGAAGACTCTACTTCCTCCTCAATGCTCTCTGTTTGAGTGGAGTGATCCATTGTTTCAGGCTTCACAACCTCACTATCTGTTTGAGTAGAGGCTGAGACCATTTCAACCTTGCCAACCTTTTCAGGAGGGCACTCAGTTTGTGTTTGGGCTGTGACTGTCACAGCCCTCCTATCCTGCTCTGGAAAGTCTGTCTGAGCCTGGGCAGTGGCTACCACTGCCCTTCCAACCTTTTCAGGGAGGACTGGTGCTTGGACTGGGGCTGTAGCTATTACTGCCCCACTAACCTGTCTGGATAGGCCTATCATTCTGGAATGAGTTTCTTGTTCCACCTCAGCCCATGCTGAGAGTTCCAGGTCATTCCCCAGTAAGCAATCTACAGGTAGGTTATCTGTCACTGCCACTCTCATGGGCCCTGTGACATTACCCCAGCTGAGCTTGACTACTGCCATGGGATGCCTTCTCTTCATTCCATGAATGTCTGTCACCTGATAAGTAAAACCAGGGGTCAGTTGAGCAGAGGGGACCAGATGGTCACTCACCATGGTGAGGCTGGCCCCTGTGTCTCTGAATGCCTCAACTTTCTGACCATTCACTAAAACTTCTTGTCTATACTTTCCCAAAATGTGGGGTCCAGTAGTGAAGTTGGCAAACCCCATGCCAGTCTCACAGACAAGAGTGTGGTCAGGGAACCTGGCTAGGCCATAGTCCTCCTGATTGCCCAAAGTAATGCCCACCACATTCTTGGGGGCACTCCCACCACCTGGGGGATTACCACTAGTGGTAACAGGAGGTTTAGGAGTATTACCTGGGGGTATATTTCCCTTATTACCATTTTTAGGGCAACTGGCATCACTTTTGTAATGACCCACCTGTTTACAGGTATGGCAATAAGGTTTCTTCTGTTCTGAAGGAGTGTTCTGGGACCCACCACCCTTGTTGGAGTTTTGGGGCCCTTGGGAAGTCTTCTCTGTGGATTTATCCCCACCCTTCTCTTGAGGCTTGGTTGATTCCTTTTTCTGGTCACCACCCTGGTTTTTAGGCCTAACCCTGGTTCTGACCCATTTGTCTGCCCTCTTACCCAATTCCTGTGGAGAGGTCAGATCAGAGTCTACCAGGTGCTGGTGTAATAACTGGTTCTGACAATTATTTAAGATTTGCTCCCTCATAATTAGATTGTACAATCCTTTAAAATCAGTAACCTTACTACCCAGTAGCCAGCCTTCAAAAGCCTTAGTGGCACAATCAACAAAGTCAGTCCAATCTTGAGACTGAGTTTTCTGGGTGTCTCTGAACAGCATCCTGTATTGTTCAGTGGTTAAACCAAACCCATCAACCAGTGTATTCTTCAAGATTTGGTAATTGTTAGCATCCTCCACCCTTGTGGTGAGGAGCTTATCTCTACCTTTACCATCAAAGGAGAGCCACAAGATAGCTGCCCACTGACTTTGGGGAACACCCTGCACAGTGCAGGCTCTCTCCAAAGCAGTAATCCATTTGTGGATGTCATCCCCTTCTTTAAAGGGGGGCACTATCTTATTCAGGTGCTTTGTATCAAAACTCCTTTCCCTATCGCTAGGTTTATTGCTGCCACCAGTGGGCTGTAGCCCACATAATTCTTGCTCTCTAGCAAGGGCAAGTCTCTCTTTGGCCAGGGCAAGTTCTTCCCTTTCAATCCTCAGTTTGACTGCCCTTTCTTCAGCTTCATACACTCTCCTCTTATGGGAAGACATCCCTCTGTGAGAAGAGTTGAGAGAGCCATTGGTTCGAAAGGATCTGTTAGAGCCTCTTGATAGAGACCTAACTCGTCCATTCCCAATGTTAAGCTGACCTGAGAGTGGGCCCAGGAGTCCCCTAGTACCAAGCTCATGTCTGCTTAAGTTGGACCTGGTTAGTCTATTGACTTCTACCTGTCCCTTATCTGCCTCATCCCCTGACAACTGGTCCTCATCCTCATCCTCAGCATCATCTGCTTCCTGGAGGGGATGATCCTGGCTATCAAAGGGTCCCTGTAAGGGGGGCAAACTCCCATCTGGATTAGAAGGGTCTGGGTTACCAGCCCTACTGGCATCATAAGCCTCTAAGAGACCAATCAGAAAGGAGTTGGTGGGGTTAGACCCCTGTTTTAGCTTCCTGAGGGTACACACTTGTCTCATCTCATGGAAGCTAAGAGCAGCATATTTAGAAGTGACCTGTGGAGGGTCCACTGACACAAGGGGATACTCAGAGTTTCCTCCTCTGTCTGACATGCTGATTCTAGTGTGGTGTAAGTGATGCACCTACCTACACTATGTGTTTGCCTACTGATCCCTTGCTAAGAGTTGCAGCCAAGGTGTGCTAAGCCTTGAGGAGCTGCAACAGCTGGTTCAGTAGAACTCAGAGTATTCTAAGCTTAGTTATATGTACTAACAGTACTTGCGCGATCTTTCAACAAGATATTCTTAGGATACGTGTGGTAAAACAACAGCAAGCTCAAATCCCAACCGCTGCCCACCAATGTGAGAAGGTGGCCTGATATGCAGTGCTCACTATTCTAGTGAACACTATGTATCAGTCCAGCAACCCTTATTGATGATTGGTTGTAAGTCAACCTTATAGACCAGCTATCCTAGTAGCGTGGATACGAGCAGTCTAAGGCTAAAGACTCGAGAGGGCGCGTTAAGCCAGCTGTTTACCACACATATACCCCTTGAACACCAAGTGAAAGGACACCACACAAGTGTTATGAAAATAAACAGGATATTTATTAAGATTCACAACAGCCCTGTACTCTTTATGAGGACAGGGTACTAAGCACAAAACAAAACTCTTACGAAAATACTTAAGTTAGCACAGTATATACAAATGCCCGAGGGGCACGGAAAACCATATACTCTGAAAGTGGAATGCGAAATTACTAGCAGGTAAGTACAGTACTAATAGCCTTTGGAATCGCTAGGACTTGACTATAGAATCGTTAGATTACTTCTAGGAGACCCAGGGGACTCGGGTGCAGTGTGTGCACTCTCACGCGAGATGCGGGACAAAGTCTATGGTAGCTAGGAATTGCAAAGTTAGTGTTCTCGGGCGAACCCGACCTGGTAGGAGGAAAACGAAAGTAGATTCTGACCCTTGGATAGTGAGGCTATGCTGGGGCACCGAAATGCCGAAGTTACCTAGCCCAGGGGCTGCAGCTGCATAGGACTCAAAAGACGTCGGGAATCCTCGTTGACGGACCAGGAGCCTGGAAGAAAGAAGTTGCTGGCAGGCGACCAGTGAAGAAAGTTCGGTGGATCCAAGCCTGGATCGATGGAAGATGACACCTGAAAGCAGAGGGGACCAAGTTTGAGACTACTAGCCAGTAGTCAGTGGGCACCAGGAGGGCACCGGATGGTAGCCACCTCGACAAGGCGTGTGGGTGACGCTGGGCTCGGAGATCTCACGGACCAGGAGGCGTTGTCGGCGACCAGGAAGGAGGATCGAGCTGTCCCACGAAGATAGAAGCTGTCAGCGTCGCTGGACCCAGGATTGGGCAACAAAGCCTTGGCAAATTCAAGCCCACGCGGTGGACCTAAAATGGCGTCTGGAGTGGACCAGGAGGGTCCGGGGTGCCTCTCTTCAAGAAGGAAGCAAGGGCCAGTCTGGAGCAACCAGACCAGCAGCAGTGATGTCGTCGGGCGTCGTTCAGAAGGCCACAAGCCAGCCGGCTAGTAGCCAAACAACGCGGTGCACAGCAAACAGCAGAAGGGCCCCACGCAGATCGTGGAGATGCAGGGAGGCTGACCTTGGGTGCTGGAGCTGCACAGGGTCGGGGCTTCTCGGACCCCAAAGCACTCACCCGTGGAGGACACGGTGGGCTTGTTGTAAAGATGTCGTGCAGTCTTGGCGATCGTCGGTCCCTCGAGGTCTCGTCGCACTCACGGTTCTCAGCTTTGCTGTAGAGGTGAGTAGAGGTCAGAGGTGCCAGGGAAGCCGGGTCTCGTCGAGCTGGGTCGTCGGATTCGTGATGAAGGACTTGCAGCAGACCGCAGTGTTCTTTAGGATGGTGCCTGCGGATGCAGGGTGACTACTCCTTAGCCACAAGGGAGAATCTTGATGAAGAAATCTTGAAGTCCTTTCGCAGAAAGTTGTGTCTTGATTCCAAAGATGATCTAATTTGAACAGGGGGCCCGCTCCTATCTTTATACTAAAAAAGGGGGCTGACCCGGTGACTAGGTCCTGCCTATGGGTGGGACTAGGAGGGGGGTGGTTACACCCCTCTCCCCTGCCAGACTTCCCCAGGCCAGGGGCTGGTGTGCCCCTGGAACTGGTTCTGACTGGCCTATGCGTAGTGAGCACCGGGGTGCCACTCAGCAGTCACCTTCCTGAAAAGCCCTGCCTACCCAGGATACACAAAACCATGTCTGGGATGGTGCTAGCACCGCCCCGGACAGGAAACCCTTTGTCCAAGCCTCCCTCGCTGGAAGGACTCCCAGCAGCAGGAGGTCAGACTCGTGTCTGTGGTGGCAGCATCCATTTTGTGGAGCTGAGGCTTTAGTTAACTTTAACCGGGGTTCACAGTTACATACATGTCGTGTCCCTCTAGAAGGGTGGAATGCTAACCCCGTCGCCAGAATTGGTGAGGGGTTAGTATTCCAATTCGTATGACACCTTACTCGACATGTTTTGATAAAGCAATACCAAAGTTAGCATTTAACCGCGAGGATTATAATGCACTTAAGAGTATATGGTATGCGATATCATGGAACAGCTATTCGGACTTGGTTCCGCAAGCTGCAGACAGGCTCAGCTCATGCCAGAGCACCATCTCACACAATTCCAAGCACTCTGCCTTCAGGATTGTCAAGGCCTGCCATAGGAGTGACTGATAGGAATCTGTGTGTCCATTTTAGGGTTAGGTATAGGTATACTACACCTACAGCAAAGGGTGATTACACGACTTTGCCCCAGCTGTCATGCAGCCAGTTGTGTCAAATTTAGGAGGCCAGCCAGGGGTGGCATAATACATGCTGCAGCCCCTGGTAGGCCCTGGGTACACCCATGCCCTGAGTTACAGGGTCTGATAGGGTAGCCCAGTACCAATTGGAAATGCACCTAGGGTACATGGAATCCTTTTTAAAGAGAGAGCAGTAGGCCTGGGGTCCTGATTGGCAGGGTCCCAGGCCGACTATGTCCAAAACCAGCTAAAACACAGGGCAAAAAGTTGGGGGCAACCATAGTCAGGCTGTACCTTCCTACACCTCTGCCTATCGGGAATCTCGGGGATGTGTGGCCGTTGACTCGAACCGTAGCGTTAGGATGGCGATAGCAGTTGAATATGCAGTTACAGAGCGTCTCTCCCAGACCAAATCGCCGCAGTACGAGCTCTAGATAGGGCCAATGTACCCTATCGAAGGCCTTTTCTGCATCGATCGTGAGCAGCATGCAGTCCGGCTGTGCCCGAGATCCTGCCTCTATGAGATGAAGGACTTGTTTGGTGTTGTCACTGGTCTGGCGCTGGGGTATAAAGCCCGCCTGGTCAGGCTCCAATAGTTGCTGCATATATGGTGCCAGTCTATTTGCGAGAATGCCCGTGTAGAGCTTAAGGTCAATGTTCAGGAGGGAAATCGGCCTATAAGAGCTACATCGGGTAGGGTCACGGCCTGGTTTGGGTATAACTGATATCGCCGCCTCCAACAAATCCCCCGGGATCGCCCCTGCTTGATCAAAGGTGTTGAAGAGGTCTCGCAGAATCGGGGCCACCTGATGGCAGAGTGTCTTATAGAAGGCCGCTGGGTAGCCATCAGGGCCCGGTGATTTCCCTAGTTTGAGGCGGGATATCGCTGATATCACCACCTCCAGTCCGATGGGCCGATCCAGGAGCTCCGCCTGTGCGTCGTTCAACGCTGGGAGAGACACTCTGTCCAGGTATCCCTGGCTCGCTAGCATATCGGGTGCATCTGCCGTGTATAGGTCGGCATAGAAGTCACCGAATGTCGCGGCAATGGCCGCATCATCCGTGATCTGCTCGCCCTGATCTGTCCTAAGCGCGCGGATACCCTGCCTTTGGCGCTGCTCTCGTAGCTTGCTCGCTAGTAATTTCCCACATCTGTTCCCTCCAGTGTAGTAAGCGTGCCGAAGACATAGTGCGGCGTATTCTGCCACATCCTGGTCTAGGGCCGCCAGCAGCTTCCTCTCTACGCAGAGTTGGCGCCATGCTCGCGCCGCCCCCGTGCGTTGATGCATCTGCTCCCGCTCCTTAACCCGCTGGGCTATTTCAGGCCGTTTCTGAGCCCGTTCCTTATTGTTGGCCGAGGCTATGGAGATAAATTCTCCCCTAAGAACTGCTTTAAGCGCAGCCCAATGGGTGGCTTTGGTATTGTCTTCATTAGCGTTATGAGTCAGGAATTGAGAGATGGCGGACTCTATCTGTTTAACGTTAGTAGGGCTCTGGAGCAGATTGTCCCGAAGGCGCCAGTGCCGTTGCGGGCCGGGTGTGCTCGGGAAGAGAAAGGATGCCAGCATCGGGGAATGGTCCGATAGTGAGGTCGGTAGGATGTCGACATCTTGTGCGCGGAGGACCAGCTGTGGGGAGCATAAAAAATAATCAAGTCTCGCGTATGTCTTATGAGCTGCCGAGTAGTATGTGTATGCCGTGGTTTGAGGATGAAGGTGTCACCATAAATCTGTCAAACCCAGGTCAGCCAGGTGTGTGCGAGCTGCCTCAGAGAGTGCCCCTACTTGCCCGTATCGCTGGTTAGAGCGGTCAGCTGTGTTGTGGAACACTATGTTGAGATCTCCGCCTAGGAGCAGGTGTGGGTGCGTGTTGGCGGTGGCTGACTCTAGTGCTGCGTGAAGAAATTTCTCCTGGCCCTCATTAGGTGCGTATATGGAACCTATTAGGAATGCGTGTCCCCCATCAGAAAGCGGTGTACTAGCAGCCTACCCTTGAGCTCTGCTTCCTTCTGTAGGGCCTGACCTGGAAAGGACCTGGACACCAATATTGCTACTCCTGCCACTTTCTTAGCTGCTGAGGAGAAAAACTGCAAGGGGAAGGCTCGGGATTTAAGGCGGTGGTGGTCCTTTGGCAGCAGATGCGTCTCCTGTAGAAGGCATATATCGGCTGCAGTATATTCCAGGAGGGAGAGTATCGCTCGGCGCTTAATGGGGTTATTGAGCCCTCTTACATTGAGGGAAAGAATAGTCAGTGGGCGGGACATTCTAACTGGTTAGAGTGGCCTGTGCCAAGTAGCGCGTCCCGCCGAACAGGACTTGGAACTTCAAAATAAAATGGCCTTGGACAAGGAGGGCCCGCCCCATCCCCTACCCCCCAACACCGCCACCCCCCAACACCCCTGGATCCCACCCTAACCCCAACTTCTCAACGCTGCTCCCTCCAATAGCCAGAGAGAACCCCCCTAACCTCTCCCCAACTGCCTGCTCCGCCCTCTCCCCCCCCCAACCTCAACTTGTGAGTCCCAAATTTGAGTCATAGTCCCAGGCCTATCCAGAGTCAGACAGGCCTGTAGAGTCTGTAAATGAAGGTTCAATCTAGAGGAGCGCGGCAAACATTAGCTCCCATGGCTCCCCGGTCCCACCTTCTGTGAATTTGATGCATTAAATCAACCCCCAAACCTCATTCCGTCAGTCCGGGCTCGTCGTGTCCTTGACCACCTCCTGGATAGTAGCAGCCTGTTCCTGGGCTACTGTTTCAGGGTCTGGTTTGAGGCCTTTCTTAGGGTGGCGTCGTCTCCTTATTTGCTGCCATCCATCAGCTTCCGATGAGGAGGGACCCCCGCCTCGCCGCCTCTGAGACAGTCCCCCAGGCGGCTCCTCCTCCTCAGCGTCGAGGCCCAGCAAGGTACAGGTGTCAACGAAGGATCTCATCTGGTGTAGGGCACCCTGCCACTTGAAGATTATTCGAAAAGGATGGCCCCATGAATATGGTATCCCTTTCTCTTGGAGAAAGGTTGTGACAGTTCGGAAGGATTTCCGTTTTTGTAGTGTGATGGCCGAGAGGTCCTGGAATAAGGCCACCGAGTGGCCTCGGAAGGTGAGATGCTGCTTCTGGCGTGCCTCCCTCAGGTTACGTTCTTTCAGCAGGAAATCGGGGAGGAAGGCCAGAACGTCTGGTGGAGGGGCAGGGCCCCGTCTGTTCGGCCCCACTCTGTGTGCTCGGTCAATGCGGACCTCAAAGTCGGCTGGTTCCCCAAGGATCTCCCTGAAGAGCTCTTGTAGGTAGCATGTCACGCTGTTCCCCTCGGCTTTTAATGGAATTCCCCGCACGCGGATGTTGTTCCTCCGGGAACGGTTTTCGAGGTCCTCCGTGTGCGCCTGAAGGTCTACCTGTTCTTCTCGGAGCTGGAGCACCTCTTGCCGCAAGAATTCAACTTATTCGCTGCGAGCTTGGTCTGTGGTCTCCACTGCCTCCACCCGTTCACCCAGGCTGTCCACGTATCTGCGCAATTCTCGTTGTTCTCCGGCCAGATCCTGTTTCAGGGCCGTAAAGTCGTCCCGCATGGTATTGAATAGAGTTTCCAGGAACGCCTTCGTGATTGGGGCGCTACCATCATCCTGCGGTGTAGCGGTGGCCTGGGTGGTAGGCGATGGGGGTGTGCGGGCCTTATCTCCTTTCGTGGCGGTCTTGGCTAGCATGTCCGGTATTGTGCGGCCTGCTCTGCGACTTGTGTTTGCCATAACCCCAGTCACCGGGGTGGATCAGGAGGGCTCCAAAGGCAGAGAGTTTCCCAGAGTCTCAGTGAGTGAAGCTGGGTGCAAGTGGGTGCAGAGGTGACGCTTTGGGGGGACTACGTCAGCCAGTCCAGGATGGTGCTATGCAGCGGGTTAGGGCCCGAGGTATCTTCCACTCACCGCCCAGTCCGGTGTTCCTTGGGGTGCTGCGGGCGGCTGCAGGCAATGGGGGCCGGTGGGGTGGTTCTATCGGTGCTTGAGTGTCCCCCTCTCCTATGGTGTAGGCCTCTCCGGGTGTCTGGGTCTAGTCTTTTATTCCTTGCGCAGTCGGGCCAGGTCCGGCAGGGTCAGCCCAGTGGCAGCGGGACACCGGCAAGGCTTGGCTCAGCTCAGCGATGGTAGGGTCCTCGGCAAGGCGTAGTTCGCTTAGGCGCCCTGAGCTTATTCCCTGTGATTGCCACTGTGTGGGTCCGAGGCCGCAGGCTCCGAGGTCCGGTCAACCGCTCTCAATACGCCGCTTTGGGCTGCTTAGGGTCAAGCTCCCAAGGCCGTGCCTCCTGCGGTATTGGGGGTGCGCCAAGGCGCCGCTGCACTGACCTGAGCTGGGGGGCTAGGGAAGTGTGGGCCTGACTTCATCAGGACCGGGTCCGATAGCCCATCGGGGCGTCGCTGGGCCGGGAGTCACTGCCAGCCGTAGGCTAGTGGTGCGATGCCAGTGTACAGGTGTAGGCCCGTCTGTGCGCTCGGGTACAGCTGGAGGCCGCCTGGCCGGCTATGTTCTCCCGCCTCCCGACTAGGCCTGGCGCCGGGGTCTCAATTGGCCCCTATCCGCCAGGAGGGACCCCTCGTCTGTGTCTGGGCGCGGGTCCTTGCATCGGTGCAATCTGCGGGCTGTGTCCGCCAAGGGATGCTGCGTGGGGGGCTCCCGTTCGGCACTCACCTGGGGTCGAGTCCCACAGATGTCCAGGCTAGGCCCAACGCCGGGGCCTCAGGTAGTAGAGGCCGGCCAGGCCGTAGGTGGTGCTCGGGCCCGTTGTACCCGTCGATCACCCAGGTTTGGCCTCCCGCTGCGCCGGCGGTCCAGTTGCCCCTTAAGGTCCCCGGCAAGACAGGATCCCACTCCAGCGGATCATCGCCTGGCCGCGGGCTCCGCTGGGCAGTTCGCCGCCACCATTGCGCCGGTCCCGCAGGTCTTGGCTTCTACGGTGTGAAGGCACCCGCCGCCGTTGCAGAAGTCGGCGAAAAGTGCGTTGCTTTGTGGCCCAGCCCTGTCGCGGCGGCGTGGAGGAGTTTCAGGGGGGTTTCCCAGCTATTACTCGGGATTTTCGGGGTTAGGGCCGGGGAGCCACGCGAAACACCTCCGCTCAAGCCGCCATCTTAGCTATCCTCTTCCGAAACCTCCTCATTAGCCCCATAGTCAAAAGGCTCAACAGAAAGATTTGGAGATGGTTGAAATGGCAATAGATCCAAAGAAGAGTTCCTACGTTGAAGTAGGGAAACATCCGTCGTTCCTGAAGGCGGCAAAAGTGTTGCTAAAATTTCAAGGGGACTAGAGACATCAAAGCTCAGCGGTCGACGACGAATAGCGTGGTTGAAGTTCCGTAAGGAAAGGCGTCTGTGCTGTCAACGAGGCAACCGTCGATGAGGCAGGTGGAGCCTTGAGAGCCATCGACCGTCTCATCAGCGAGGAGGCATCCGTCGATGACTGACCGGAGACAGACCTCTTTTATGTCAAAGACGAAGTGAGGGAGGTGGCAGATGAGCGAGGCTTCACCGACACCATGACAAACGTCGACAGAGAGGACGCTGACGACATAATCATTGTAGGTTGAGGAGAAGAGAAGGTGGAAGTCGTCGTAGTAGAAGTGGCGACGGAAGTCATTGTCGACGAGGAACTCAATTTTTAGGCAAATTTGTTGCAGGAATAGACTAAGACGTCTGAGACTTAGAGGCAGATCTCGGAGGCATAGAGGGCATAAGTAGTAGAAGGAGCAGGAGCCCTTTTTGAGGAGGAAGTCTGGCCTTCATGAGTAGAGGTGTGGTGTTTCTTGAGCATCTTAACCTTAGCAGATACCGTCTCCGCCTCACAAGCCCTCTTCTTAGAGATGACAGTCCCGAGAGAGGAATCACTCTCAACATCTGATAAGGGATTATCCTTGGTCTTGAGTTTCTGTAACCACAGAAGTAGACGTCCCTCTCTGTCTCTTAAAGTCTTTTGATGAAAAGTCCTGCAGATTTTACAATCTCTCACCTGATGTTCAGGGTGGAGGCAGTAGATACACTTTTTGTGGGGTCTTCGGAATGACGCCGAAATTTCCCACAAGACTCACAGTGTCTGATGAGTGACCTCTTTGTAGTAGACAAAGCAGTGAAGATATTCTGAAGAGTTTCTGAAGAGAAATGGTAGAGGTACTGAGCAGAGCTCAGGGAGACTCCCTTCACACGACGTGCGGTAGAAAATCTGAGAGCCTGAGCCTCTGAGGAGAAGGTTCCAGAGGGTGCTGTCGCCTGATTGGCTGGAGTTTGTACCATATCTAATGACTTGAACAAGTTATTAAAGTGGCAACTGCCCATTGTCTGTATCTACTCGGGTCCAGAGATATATCCGCATTCAGGATCTTAGGTCTTCCCATTTGAATCCCCTAGCTACTCCGTCCTTTAAACGCTAGAAATTGGGGGGGGGGGACTAAGATTTGCGGTCCTGGCCCCTCAATTTTGGAATACTCTCCCTCAGGACATTAGATCGATGATATCATATCCTCAATTTTGGAAACTCTTAAAGACCTGGCTCTTTCGCCAGGCTTATGAATGAATCACTTAGCGGCAGGACTCCCTTGTCCACAGCGCCATGAAACCTTGTGGTGTGCCAGCGCTTTATAAGTATTTTTAACATAACGTAACATATAACATCGTCTAAATGGGACAACCTGGAAAGTCCATCTGCATTGGCACTCCCAGGTCTCTGTTTCACTTCAAAGTCCATTCCCTGTAGGGAGATGGACTACTTTAGCAAATTGGGATTTCCACCTTTCATTTGCATTAACCATCAGCGAGGCCTGTGGCCGGTTTGAACTAGGAAGTGAGAGCCAAAGAGGTTTGACCTAAACTTCTAAAGGGACCAAACCACAGCAAAGGCGGCCATCTAAATGGCACTTCAACGCTGTTCCCTGGGGATTTGCCTTCTAATGATGAAAGCCAGTGGCTGATCTTGACCTTGGTCATGTCTTTGGGATAGCACTGTTCCTATACCATGATCAGAGGCATCAGTCTGCACAATGAATTGCTTGACATAATCTGCAAATTTCAGAACAGCTGCAGAGCACATCGCTTCCTTCAGCGTGTCAAAAGCCTTTAGACAGCTCACAGTCCAGTTCACTATTTGTGGCATTCTTTTGGAAGTCAGTTCTGTGAGGGGTGCCACAATGGTGCCATAATCCCTCACAAGTCTCCTATAGTACCTGGGAAGCCAAGGAAGGCCCTCACTTGAGTCTGGGTAGTTGGAGCCGCCCAGTCCAGAATGGTCTAGATCTTGGGTTGTAAGGGTTAAACCTGGTCTCTACTCACAAGGTGACACAAGTATGCAACCTTTCCCTGCCCTATCTGACACTTGAATGCCTTGATAACGAGGCCTGCACTTCTCAGAGCCCACAGTACTTTTATAAGGTGGGTCAGGTGATCCTGCCAGGTGGAGCTAAAGACAGCAATGTTGAGTAGAAATGCTGCACTCAAGGATTCCAATCCAGCAAGGGCTTAGTTCACCAACCTTTGAAAAATGGCAGGTGCATTGTTCAAACCAAAGGGCATTACAGTGAACTGATAATACCCATCTGGGGTTGAAAATGCAGATATTTCTTTTGCTCCTGGAGTCAGACCTATATGCCAGTACTCTGATGTGAGATCAAACATACTCAGATACTTGGCTGCTCCCAACCTGTCAGTAAGTTCATCTGCCCATGGAGTTTGGTATGCATCGCTTTTGGTCACAGAATTCACGCCCCAATGGTCCTAAACCTCATTTCTTTCTTACCATCCTGGTTATGAGGCTTGGGGATTAAGACAACTGGGCAGGTCCAGGGGCTCTCAGAAGGCTTTAGAACTCCCAATTCCAGCATCATGCTTACTTCAGCTTTGATGCTCTCTTTCACATGTTCAGTCGACCTGTATGTTTTATTCTCGACCGGTAGTCTTTCTTCAGCGTCCACATCATGGATACACCAGCGAGACTGGCGGGAGGTCAAAAAGAAGAGCTCAGGAAAGTGATTTAGGACTTGCCTGCAATCAGTCTCCTGATGGGCAGGTAGGGTGTCTGACAAGACCACACCTTCCACTGACCCATCTTTGTTGGACAGGTCAGGGCCAGGTTCACTCTTAGCTTCCCGATCCTCATCTGTAACCATGAGCATGGTCACATCTGCCATGTCATAGTAGGGTGTAAGGCGGTGGACATGGACGACCCTCTTATGATTCCTGTCAGAACCAGGGTCTACCAGGTAGGTGACCGTCCCTTTTCTTTCTAGGATAGGGTAGGGTCCACTCCACTTACCTAGCAGAGCCCTAGGAGCCACAGGCCTCAAAACCCATACCATCTGCCCTGGCTGGAACTCAACCATAGCAGCCTTTTGGCATTACCAGAGCTTCTGGAGCTAGGCTGGCAACGTTTTTGCTTGCTTTTTCCATGTACTCATACATCCTGGAGCAAAAGCCAAGCACAGAGTCCACTATATCTGCTAAGGTTCTACACAAGGTTTCTCCAATCCCTCCTTCACAAGCCACAGTGGTCCCGACAGGAAACCCAAACAGAAGCTAAAATAAGGAGGACCCCACTCCTTTCTGTGGCCCTTCCCAATAGGCAAAAAGCAGGCATGGAAGTAAGACATCCCATCTTCTTTTGAGTTTTTCAGGAAGTCCACCGATCATGCCCTTAATGGTCTTGTTAAATCTTTCAACAAGGCCATTACACATAGAGTGGCTTTGGCCACACCGACCAGGTCTTATGCAGCGGGGGATTGGAGGTCCCACATTTGGACCCATAATATTATGCCGTTCAATTGCAACACGCAGCTCGATCGCTCAACACAGTCCCTAGTTGGGAAATGCGGCTCTCGGCGGGAATGGTTGACGCTGGTTGTCTTCCAGAGCTTTTAATGGAGGAATCAGGTACACCGAGAGACACTCCATATATTGTGCGACAGACGGCCAGAGTATGGCAATGGTTTGTAGTGAGAGTACTTAAACACGCACCATTCCATAGGGAGCTCCCAATCTAGATATTAAAACCAATCAGGCATATGGCACTCAGTATGTCCTTCCAGGCATGGAGGGAGGGGGCTGCGAGCAATAGGGTGAATTGTACCCAGATGAGACTTATCCCCTTTAAACATGCCCGCAAAGAGTTTGGTCTAAGCCAGGGGTAATTTTTACAACATGCGTGCTTGGCAGACACAACTAAGCACACCTGGCCATGCTATCCGACAGCTCCGCCGCATACTCAAACCCTTGAGATACTGCTAACCTATGGAGCGGGCAGACACCTAAATATGCATCTTTACAGAACAATGTGATTAAGTACAGTAGGCCCTACACACGGGCCTTATATTCCAATGGAAGATCAAGACTGGCAGCGGGCCTATGAACTAATACGCATGGTTTCTAGTAATGCCCATTTTCGACTGATACATTATAATTTTCTGCAAAGAACATACTTAACGCCACAACACCTTCATCGAATGGTCGGGTCTTGCCCAGATATATGCTTGCGCTGCAACACTGTGGGGTCTGATTTCTTACATTAACCATGGTCCTGCGATGAAATACACTCCTTCTGGCAACTAGCTGTCGAAGAAATGGTTCATGCCACATAACTAAGTATTGAGCTGACACCCAAATACTGTTTATTAGGCCTCTTTAGATGCCAGAAGGGCGCAAGATAACCTATACATTTCGTCAGTCGCCTATGGTACTGGCATGATGTAGAATTGCAATCACATGGCTGCCCCAGATTGCCCCAACGATTGCGCTCTGGCATAGAGATGGGCCTCTTCTTCTATGGCAGACGCTTCTATCTCATCTTATTCAGATTCTTCCCCGAAGATATCCAGAGTGTGTTGAATGCTTTGACGCTGCCTCTCTCGTCATCGAGCCTGATGATCGGGTAGAGTCGTCTTGGACCGAAACGACTTAGAAGCGACGCAGGCTTCCTCCTTGTGCTCCGGAGAGAGGCACAGGTTACAAACTTGATGTACGTCGGTGCGAGGGTACTTGGCGTGGCACCCAGGACAGAAATAGAATGGAGTCCATTCCATTTGCAGATGGCTGGCCCTATGCAGCAGGCCCGACGGTTGCCCACGAGGTTTTCTATCGAAAATGGAGAGTTTGTCGATCTATTTGAAACGCGGAGAACAGGGAAACGGGTACTGAAACAATACCGTTGAGGGTAGAGTGGACTTCGGGGAACCCAAAGAGCGGTTTCGGAGCCCAGCAATACACATCCGAACCCGTTTGGGGTAAAAAACAATCTAACAATGGAGTCGATTCCCATGCGCACTATCACCGAAAGGTGGAGTCACCTTACCTCGTGACTGGAAAGACTTCTTCAAAGAAAAACAACTTGCAAACATCCAGACCCAACACAAGATGGCAGGAGTATGTAAAGCATGTGCAGCTACAGCACACAAGCCTCGAACAGAGGATTAATGGCCTCAAATCCCTGCCGTGGTATCTTGTCATGTTGTGGCTGAGTGTGCCATGTGATGTGGCAAGCTATAGTGCTTGGTGTGATTTGGTCATTTGTGACAAGGTGGAATGCTGAACGGTTAGGCAAATTTAGATTTTCTTTGTTTTTGGGATCGTGTGAAATAAGTGCGGTACCTACTGTATGATGTAAATAAATTACATTTCTAATATACCATAAGGATGTGGAGGTGAGTGTTATTAGGGCAGAAGCCTTGCTGATTATATGCAGAATAACAGGTCTGGGAGGTCACTATTCTATTTCTATTTCTATTTTTAATGTTTATAAAGCGCTCGATTGCCATGGCGTCTTGGCGCTAATGTGAGTGAATCCATAATCCTGAAAGCTACAACCTGAGCCAGCCTAAGTTACAAAGAGCAGCGTCTTCAGACTCTGCCTAAACAGCCTTGTGTTTGGTTGAAATCTCATGTCCAGAGGTAGTCTATTCCACAGGTGTGGCGCTCTGTTGGATAGTGTCCTACCTCCCCATCTGGCTCGTTTGACTCTGAAGGTTTTAAGAAGTCCTACATTGGTGGATCTCAGAAGGCGAGGGGGAGCATAAGGCGTAAATAGCTTGGAAACTTCATCGGCACCCCTCCATAAAGAGCCTTATGAACCAGGCACAAGGCCTTGAAATCAACCCGCTGCTGTACTGGTGACCAATGCAGTGATTTAATACCTGAAGAGGTGGGGCAGCCCCTCGGAATTTTCAGAAGCAACCTGGCTGCCGCATTCTGAAGTGACTGAAGCTTTCCCATCTGCAATCTATCTATGCCCATGAACAAGGCGTTGCAGTAGTCTAATTTGGAGAGCAGAAGGCTCACCATCACCGTTTTCTGTAGATCCTGCGAGATGAATGGGAAAATCTTTCTTAAAGTTTTTAAGAGAAAGAAACCGGACGATGTCAGGCTATTAACCTGAGCTGAGAGGTTTAGCTTATCATCAAAAATGACCCCCAAGTTCCTAACCTTAGAGACCGGGACCGGGCATTTCCCAGCCTCAACTGGCCACCATGAGTTGTTCCATACGGGGGGGTCCCCCTCCAAATTCTATCACCTCCGTTTTGTCTGTGTTGATCTTCAGAAAATTGTGGTTCATCCAGACCATGATCTCAGATATGCAAGCGTGGAATTTAGCAGCTGTGACCTCAGGCTGTTTACCAATAGAGATAACCAGCTGTGAGTCATCAGCGTAGGATACCAACATGAAACCATGTCTTTTGATGAGCCTTGCTAACGGGGTGACATATATGTTGAAAAGTGTGGGGGATAGGGATGATCCCTGTGGGACACCCCAAGGAAGATGGAAACTCTTGGACTCCAGTCCATCCCAAACCAGCCGTTGCTCTCTACCCTCCAAGAAGGAGGTGAGCAGGGAAAGGGCAGTGCCCGCAACCCCCAGATCCTTCAGCCGTTGCACTAACACCGTGTGATTCACGGTGTCAAATGCAGCCGATAGGTCTAGGAGTATGATGGCTGCTCTACCCCCTTCGTCGACCACCCGTCAAATTTTCTCCGTTGCAACAATCAGAGCCGATTCAGGGGAATGGCAGGCGCGAAAACCATGTTGAGTTGGGTCTAATAGCTTGTTAGCATTTAAATAATCACCCAGCACTTTGTTCATTGATTTCTCAATGACCTTCGCCACCATCGGTAATCCTGCAATCGGGCAGTAGTTCTTTAAAACCTCTGGGTTTAGTTTTTTTTTTTTTTAGTAAGGGCCTAATGGCCGCTTGTTTCCACGAGCCGGATATAATCCCGTTGTCAGTGCTTGGTTGATAAGGGGCGTCAACTTTTCGCAAATCTTCTTAGGGGCTAGATGCATGATGGCAGGGGGGCAAGGGTCACTTGGAGAACCTGATTTTATAGAAAGTGGGCAGCTCTTGCACCACCTTGTTTACCAGTGCAGGGAACCAGGAGAGTTTACATTGCGTCGCCGGCCAGGCATCCTCTGCATTGCGTATGTTGGTATACTGGAGTCCCTGAGCTTTTAGAAGATCATCAAATATCATCTGTACCTTATTTTGAAAGAAAAGGGCCAGATTGTTACATATCTCCTGATCAGCCTTAAAAGCATTGTTCTGCTGAGGTTTTGCCAAAGAGTTAACTACTTTAAAAAGTTCTTTATACAATCGGCCGCATTATAAATTTTGGTGGAAAAATAATGCTCTTTTGCAGAGATTATCTCATTTTTATATTTCTGCAATGCAAGATTGTACATTATTTTGCTACTCTCACTATATTCTTGTCTCCACCGGCTTTCCGCTCTTCTACATTCAACCTTTAGAGCCTTAAGCTGAGGACTACACCAAGGAGAAGATATCCTTGGCTTCCTTAAGGCTATCTCTTTCACAGGGGCTACCTGTTTAGCTGCCCTATTAATCCATTCGTTGAATGCAGAGGCCGCGGTGTCAATATCAGATATGGGTAGGTCAGGGCCCATATTCAGAGTGGTCTCAAAAACACTGCCCTGCACCTTTTTCCAACCTCGAACCTTGATTTTACCAGGGTTCGTCACAGGCTCTCGGCCCGGATTTGTGGTTCTGAGAGTAAAATAGATAGCCTTGTGATCCGTCCAAGTCAAAGGCCTTATGTCTCGGAACTTAAAGTCGGGATTGTTGGTGAAAATGCCATCTAAAGTATGGGCTGCCTTGTGAGTCGATCCTGTGACTATTTGACTAAACCCGTACGCCTCCAGGGTGTCTAGTAGTTTGGAGGAGTCTAGGTTGTCTAACAGTTCTAGGTGATAGTTAACATCTCCCTATTGACTAGGGCAGGTTAGCAGCTACACAGGCCTTGGGCATTGATCCTATTGAGGATAATATGTGACGGGCCACTGGTGACTGGAGCTGGCTAGCAACAACGCTGGCCTCTGGTATTCATTACAGGCAGGGTAACAATGCATGTCAATATTGACTGGAACTGGTTGGCAGTAGAGTTGACCTCTGGTTTTGAATATTTGCAGGATTTAATGTACAGGGGTCACTACTGACTGGAGTTACTTAGCAGGATAATAGGTCTCAGGGAGCCAATACTGCCTGAAGCTGGTTAGTATGATCACTAGTCCCAAGGTGCTACTAATGACTCAAGTTGGCTAGAATGATAACAGGTCCCAGGGGCCAGTACTAACAGGTGCTGGCTAGTAGGCTTACATACAGGCCCAAGGGGCCACTACTGACTGGAGCCGGCTAAAAGAATAACAGGCCCAAGGGTGGTGGGGTGCGAGTGGCACCAGTGACCGGAGTTGGCTAGAAGCATTGACAACCTTTGGTATTGATTAAATGCAGGATTCCAGGTCACAGGAGGCACCGCTGAATACAGCTGGCTAGCAGCAGTGGTGGCCTCTAGGAAGAAGGAATTGAGAAAGCATAACTGGATATACTGGTTTCTTTAATACCGATAATTGATTACACATGAATGCCACAATGTGCATTGATATATTACATTGCCAAATTACAATATTCTTATATTAATTTGATGTGACTGTTCGCCTTAATATGCCTGCAAAGTTATATGATTCTACTAGGGCCCAGAACCATTTTATTTAGTGATATTCATCTGCACACTTTCCTGCATCTTGAAGTAAATTGAATATTGACAAACAGAAGTGTTATTTCCAGAAACAGTGACTTCTGCATCTTTTATCTGCACCTCACGGACTCCTCACATTCCCCTCGAAGGAAGATCCTGCCTCCTACTCATTAGTGTTGTTTCAGTAACTGTTTCTATCACGTGTTCATGTTTCATTGACTTGTATTAGGAGAAAAGTGTATAAAAATACATTGTGTAGCATTAGCATTATATACTCCAACTTGCTCTAGGGTGGATGCTCTCGTCCATTGCAAAGACAATTGTCACTTGTTAGTTTACTTGGCCTTTTGGTATTTTTGCATTTAATGTGTGATAGATTTGTTGGCCTCCCGGTGTGTTGTGTTTTATTTTACATATCACTAGAGATGATGAGGAGAATGACAGTCCAGTATACACATTCTTCATATAAATCAACTCACAGTATACTGTTCTGGAGGTTCAGTCCCACAGACATTATCTCTAACTGAACACCCTAGGAAGCATGTGCTTTTCAAACCAGTTGCCCTCTGATGCGGCGTCCTCGCTATTGGATAAGCCAGTGTTAGAACTGGCTATTTCTGGTTGGCTAAGGCTGATGCCAAAGCCAGGCAGAAACCATCATTCTAGTCAGGGCAAGGAAGTCACACGCCAAGATAACCCCTGCTCACCCCCTTGGTAGCTTGGCACAAGCAGTAAGGCAAAATTCGGAGGCAATGTGTAAAGCATTTGCACCAGCGCATAACAGCAACAACATACTAGGCACACCACAAAAGAGACTCCACACAAGGTTATATTAAAATAACTTTTGTATTGTAAAAACACATCAGATAAAAATTCACACATGTACATTGTGCCAACTGGCACGGGCAACATTCATGAGGGATTATTTACAAGACAGGGCCACATGGGCCACTGTCAGAATCAGATATAGTACTTTTAAAAAAAGAAATACTAAACATAAAAGGGTAATCAAAAAGATCACAACCAGTATCCACTGGTAACAGGAACCAGGACCTTACTAGGACCACCTGTACTAAAAAGGACAACCACCTAAGAATAAAATACATTTAGGGGTCTACACAAGAACACATTACCCATGATGCATGAAACACATTCAGAGGAGTAATAAAGAGAAACACATGATGCCTAAAACATTCAGAGGTGTTAAGAATAAAGCACATGATGCAATAAAATACATTCAGGGGTGCAGCGCAAGAAGACACATGATGCCTAAAACATTCAGAGGTGCAGCGCATGGAAAGAAAGACACATGATGCCTAAAAACATTCAGAGGTGCCAGAACAACACAATAGCACAAAAACACACAGTAGGCAATTACTATTAAAAACATAGAAATCACACTGCGCATAACTTACATAAGCCACCACCTGTGGCAGTCCCTAGGCCAACTGGCCTTGTTGGGGCTCAGTCGCCCTGAGTCTCAATGTCAGGGGGCGCTGCCATGCAGCACCAGTCCAAGCACAAGCCTAAACGTAGCAGGTGCCCACTACTTGCTGGGCACCTGGAATCATCCCAAAACCTAAACGGTGCAGCTGCCCACTAATTGCTGGGCAGCTGGGGAACTTCAAAACTGCGCCAGGGCCCTCACTGGCCATTAGGCGCAACTGCGCCACGCTGGAGCCACACAGGCTCTGGACACCATACATGGCCTAAACGTTGGAGCCACAGAGGCGCTAAACTAGATATGGCCGTTGGAGCCCTCTGGCTCTGCAGACAATGGCCCCTCGAGCCTCGCTGGGCTCGTAATTCCAACTGCCCCCTAGAGCCTCCGTGGCTCTTAACACAATCTGGGCCCTGAGCCCCTTGGGGGCTCTCAAGACATGCCCCCTCAGAGTCTCCTGGGGCTCTACTTCACGTTGGGGCGACCCGCTGCCAACCGGGGCCATCCTGCTGCTCCAACTATGCCCATGAGCCTCTCTGGGCTCTACATTGCGAAAAATGCGCCCCTACAACGGTAAGCGGCCCGCTGCCAGACGGGGCCGCTCTACATTTCCATTGGAGACCCCCCCGCCCGAGACGCCCGCACTCACCGGATACCTGCTGTGAGGCGGCGCCTTCACTGGGGCTTCTTCTGGCGGGGGAGCAGCGCTTCTCCTCTCTCGGCCGCTCAGCTTCCTCACTCGGGGCTCCCTCTGCACACGGTAGCCCCAGCAGCCGGCCACACTCCTTCTCTCGGGGCTCCCTCTTGGTCACGGGAGCCCCGCAATGGCCGCCATCTTCTCTCTCTGCAGCTTCACTGGCGGTGGGGGCGGGCACCAGCAATGTGCCCCGCGCCCCCTCCACTCTCTCCTCACGGCTGGCTGGTGCCTGCGGGGCTCTCCCACAGCAATAGGAGCCCCGCACCGGCGGCACCGGCCGCCATCTCTCGGGCGCCTTCTTCCCTCGTGCTGCGGCCTCAGGGGCGGGACTTCCGGCCAGCCGCGCTCCAATTGGCCAGCCGGCCAACCACTTCCGGGTCGCTGCGGGCAGCGCAGCGGCCCCGCTTTAGGCAGGCAGGCGGGCAATCATTATCCGAGGGGTGGGCTCCCTCAAGATAAATAAACATGAAAATAAAAGCGCTATTAAGCGCTTGGGCAAGATAAAGCGCTCCAAAGCGCTAAAGGGGCAAGAACACGCGCCCTCAAGCCCCGGATTAAGAATAAAGCGCTATCAGCGCTAAGAACCAATCTACAGCGCCCCCAGCGCTATAAGGACATCCAAAGTCCAGTAAAGTCTTCCAGGGGATACAGCAAAGTCCCTCCAGGGTAAAGCAAAGTCCCCCATCCTTCCGGACAGGCAGAGGGGTCCCCCAGAAGTCCTCCAGTCATCCAGGGGCTGGGCAGCGCCCGCCCCTGGTAGATCCAAGTCAGAAACAAGAACATTTTGGAAGGGGACACAGCCCCTTCTTATACAGTGAAAAGTCTTTGAAGTCTTTGAAGTCTCAGTGTGAGAACCAGCTAGAACTGGTTATAGGGAAGTCCTGTCAGTATCAGGGACAGAGGTGACAGTCGCCCAGCGGGAGGTGGAGCCAGCTTTGTAGTCAGGCAGGCACAGCCCTTCACTATCAGGTGCCATCTCCTCCCACTTCCCTGGCAGCAGATGCTGCCTTTCATCCATGGGCTGACTCAGACAACCTCCTGGGCTCTCCAGCCCCTGTCACCCTCAAACCAGACAGTCAATCCACGAGCAGGCCCAGGCACTCCTGGACCAGGCTCACCAGCCAATCACACGCCAGACACAAATTACACAAATATACCAACTTCTAAAAGTGGCACTTCTAGACTAGACACATTCATGCCGCATATACAATTTCGCAGCATTCAGTCTCACGAGTTCTCTCATACCAAACTTGCCCCTGCACTCCCCACACATCAGGAACAACCATGGCCATACATATTCCCCATTCATTCCTATGGGAGGGCAGGTCACTCACCACACATACACAGACAGCTCAAGCACTTTACACTGTAACACAGTGAAAAAGTGAGCAGAGGCCTAAAATCACCACCACCAGGTTCCAGAACCAGGCTAGGAAAAAGCAAAAAGTCTCGGGTGAACCTGCCTAAAGGGCCGGGTCCAACACAACCCCCTTCCAGCCAAAACGCAGGGTAGACCAATCACTCCACTGATGGGCTTCCTTGATTTGGGCGACAAAACACGGACACGGACCCGCACAGCAGGGACACCCTCCGGTTTTTCGCCACTCTGAACCTACATGGTTTCCTCCAAACAAGAACTCTCTGACACAACTAGGATACCCCACTGGTACTGACTAGTCATCCACAGCCAAGACCAGGCCATAGGCCATTTAAATATCACAGGTCCTCACCAATCCACAGAGCGGGGGGGTAGTAACCCTGGCACACAATAGCCATTCTCCACTCTCTCTCAGTGTAGCTACAACTACCACTGATCCAACAACCTAGGGTCCACACCCCTAGGCTGACCAGAGGTCACGGGCAAGAATGCCCCACCCTACCTCTACTTCTGGGTTTCCTCACCCTCACAGAGAAGCACTCACCAGAACACAATTCTCCTACCAGATCAGGACCTCACTCCATCACTGGTCTACCACCTGGAAACTATTTCACTTTTGAGGTACAAAGCACACAGCACAGTTCCTCTTCAAGCAGGTGGGGGGACACAGCACACAGCAAAGTCCTCTTTCCTTTACCTTAGTGGAAACAACAAACTGCAGGTGAGCCCCAGAATACACAGCAAGGGCAGCCCCCTCAGTCTCTTCAGCTGATCCACTTTGGCGGAGATTCCTCTTGATCTAGAAGTTTCCTAATCTCCCAACCTAAGATCTAAACCCTCAGGTTGCACCGGGGTCAGAAGTAAGGACACCGTCCCTCTGCACCCCCTTCTAGTTCCATGACTACAGGCCCAGTATGTCTCAGGCTAGACAGAGCACACGCCAGCGGCGTATCAGCGACACACTCTCCTCCAGTACTCCCTATCACAGGGTAAGTCTCAGTATGTCCCAGGCTAGACAGAGCACACGCCAGCGGCGTATCAGTGACACACTTTCCTTCAGTACTCCTTCCAGGTCAGGCCACAACCCCAACCTGGCTTTCCCCCCTCCTCGGGGAACGACCTCCAGAGGCCCCATAAATGGTCAAGCACTCTAGACGGTCAAATGCTCAGCGAGCCAGGACTTCTGCACCCTCCACTTAGGAGTGGTACTGCCCAACACTAGGACCGCCGGAGTTCTGGTTACAGACAGTCCCCGTCCTCCAGACACAGGAAGATCCTCCTCAAATGACCTATGTACAGCTTAGGTCCCTGACCTGGCGCTCCCTTAGGGAACCCTCCAGGCCCTGAGATAGGATTTCGGGCCAACGTGGGACACACCGTCCCACACTCACTCCCCCTCCACTGAGACAGGGCGTGAGCCCCTACACCCCTACCATACTACTCGGACCTAGCTGGGTTACACATGAACCTCTTCCCCTTCACTAGATCATCAGATACACAAGCCACTCCTTTTAGAACCACTCCCTAATGCCTCTGCAAGACATCTAGCACACCGCCAGACATCCACCTTCCTGTCCAGTTCCTCTGCAGGACCTCCTGCACACCACCAGAGGTACACCTCACGTGCAAGCTCCTTAAAAAAAAACTCACACCAACTCCTCCAGTTCAACACAACACTCATTCACACACAACCCCCCCCTCGGACAGGTAAGGCAGTTTCTACCACCCCTGATTCCTCAACCTGACCACACGTGACACAGGTACCAAACTCTGGGGGCGGGGCGGGGAACAAATAAACTGGACACTATTAAGCTGCCACCACTGGATCCTACCACACTGGGGAATCCAGACACACACACTACACTCAGGGAACAACCACCCTCCTGAGCTAGCCATTTCTCCTCCACACCCATTCTCTCTCCTATCTACCCCCACACACACATGGGGACAGGAACAGGGATTGGGCACTGGACCCAGCAAGGGATTCTTAAGCTATGGGAACCTCCCCCTCTACTGGCGTCCCGCCCTGTCACTTTCTCTCATCTGCCACTAAACATAAAGCGCAGAAACACATTTGAAAATGACACTCTGAGGAAAAACAAAAATCAAAAGCAATAATCCCAACCATGTGACTATCTGAAAAAAATTGCGGAGTTTTGTAATGTAGCCAGTTGTCGCTGTGGCACTGCGTAAACACAAGTCCAAATCCGCACCGCTGACCAACAATGTTAGAACTGGCTATTTCCGGTTGGCTAAGGCTGACGCCAAAGCTAGGCAGAAACCACCATTCTAGTCAGGGCAAGGAAGTCACACGCCAAGATAACCCCTGCTCACCCCCTTGGTAGCTTGGCACAAGCAGTAAGGCTAAACTCGGAGGCAATGTGTAAAGCATTTGCGCCAGCGCACAGCAGCAACAACATACTAGGCACACCACAAAAGAGACTCCACACAAGGTTATATTAAAATAACTTTTGTATAGTAAAAACACATCAGATAAAAATCACACATGCACATTGTGCCAACTGGCACGGCCAACATTCATAAGGGATTATTTATAAGACAGGGCCACATGGGCCACTGTCAGAATCAGATATAGTACTTCTAGAATAAGAAATAATAAACATAAAATGGTAATCACACAGATCACAACCGGTATCGACTGGTAACAGGAACCAGGACCTTACTAGGACCACCTGTACTAAAAAGGACAACCACCTAAGAATAAAATACATTTAGGGGTCTACACAAGAGCACATTACCCATGAAGCATAAAACACATTCAGAGGAGTAATAAAGAGAAACACATGATGCCTAAAACATTCAGAGGTGTTAAGAATAAAGCACATGATGCAATAAAATACATTCAGGGGTGCAGCGCAAGAAGACACATGATGCCTAAAACATTCAGAGGTGCAGCGCATGGAAAGAAAGACACATGATGCCTCAAAACATTCAGAGGTGCCAGAACAACACAATAGCACAAAAACACACAGTAGGCAATTACTATTAAAAACATAGAAATCACATTGCGCATAACTTACATAAGCAGCCACCTGTGGCAGTCCCTAGGCCAACTGGCCTTATTGGGGCTCAGACGCCCTGAGTCTCAATGTCAGGGGGCGCTGCCATGCAGCGCCAGTCCAAGCACAAGCCTAAACGTAGCAGGTGCCCACTACTTGCTGGGTACCTGGAATCATCCCAAAACCTAAACGGTGCAGCTGCCCACTAATTGCTGGGCAGCTGGGGAACTTCAAAACTGCGCCAGGGCCCTCACTGGCCCTTAGGCGCAACTGCGCCACGCTGGAGCCACACAGGCTCTGGACACCATACATGGCCTAAACGTTGGAGCCACAGAGGCGCTAAACTAGATATGGCCGTTGGAGCCCTCTGGCTCTGCAGACAATGGCCCCTCGAGCCTCGCTGGGCTCGTAATTCCAACTGCCCCCTAGAGCCTCCGGGGCTCTTAACACAATCTGGGCCCTGAGCCCCTTGGGGGCTCTCAAGACATGCCCCCTCAGAGTCTCCCTGGGCTCTACTTCACGTTGGGGCGACCCTCTGCCAACCGGGGCCGCCCTGCTGCTCCAACTATGCCCATGAGCCTCTCTGGGCTCTACATTGCGAAAAATGCGCCCCTACAACGGGAAGCGGCCCGCTGCCAGACCGGGCCGCTCTACATTTCCATTGGAGACCCCCCCCGCCCGAGACGCCCGCACTCACCAGATACCTGCTGTGAGGCGGCGTCTTCACTGGGGCTTCTTCCGGCGGGGGAGCAGCGCGTCTCCTCTCTCGGCCGCTCAGCTTCCTCACTCGGTGCTCCCTCTGCACACGGGATCCCCAGCAGCCGGCCACACTCCTTCTCTCGGGGCTCCCTCTTGGTCACGGGAGCCCCGCAACGGCCGCCATCTTCTCTCTCGGCAGCTTCACTGGCGGTGGGGGCGGGCACCGACAATGTGCCCCGTGCCCCCTCCGCTCTCTCCTCACGGCTGGCTGGTGCCTGCGGGGCTCTCCCACAGCAATGGGAGCCCCGCACCGGCGGCACCGGCCGCCATCTCTTGGGCGCCTTCTTCCCTCGTGCTGCGGCCTCAGGGGCGGGACTTCCGGCCAGCCGCGCTCCAATTGGCCAGCCGGCCAACCACTTCCGGGTCGCTGCGGGCAGCGCAGCGGCCCCGCTTTAGGCAGGCAGGCGGGCAATCATTATCCGAGGGGTGGGCTCCCTCGAGATAAATAAACATAAAAATAAAAGCGCTATTAAGCGCTTGGGCAAGATAAAGCGCTCCAAAGCGCTAAAGGGGCAAGAAAACGCGCCCTCAATCCCCGGATAAAGAATAAAGGGCTATCAGCGCTAAGAATCAATCTACAGCGCCCCCAGTGCTATAAGGACATCCAAAGTCCAGTAAAGTCTTCCAGGGGATACAGCAAAGTCCCTCCAGGGTAAAGCAAAGTCCCCCATCCTTCCGGACAGGCAGAGGGGTCCCCCAGAAGTCCTCCAGGCATCCAGGGGCTGGGCAGCTCCCGCCCCTGGTAGATTCAAGTCAGAAACAAGAACATTTTGGAAGGGGACACAGCCCCTTCTTATACAGTGAAAAGTCTTTGAAGTCTTTGAAGTCTCAGTGTGAGAACCAGCTAGAACTGGTTATAGGGAAGTCCTGTCAGTATCAGGGACAGAGGTGACAGTCGCCCAGCAGGAGGTGGAGCCAGCTTTGTAGTCAGGCAGGCACAGCCCTTCACTATCAGGTGCCATCTCCTCCCACTTCCCTGGCAGCAGATGCTGCCTTTCATCCATGGGCTGACTCAGACAACCTCCTGGGCTCTCCAGCCCCTGTCACCCTCAAACCAGACAGTCAATCCACAAGCAGGCCCAGGCACTCCTGGACCAGGCTCACAAGCCAATCACACGCCAGACACAAATTACACAAATATACCAACTTCTAAAAGTGGCACTTCTAGACTAGACACATTCATGCCGCATATACCATTTCGCAGCATTCAGTCTCACGAGTTCTCTCATACCAAACTCGCCCCTGCACTCCCCACACATCAGGAACTACCATGGCCATACATATTCCCCATTCATTCCTATGGGAGGGCAGGTCACTCACCACACATACACAGAGAGCTCAAGCACTTTACACTGTACCACAGCGAAAAAGTGCGCAGAGGCCTAAAATCACCACCACCAGGTTCCAGAACCAGGCTAGGAAAAAGCAAAAAGTCTTGGGTGAACCTGCCTAAAGGGCCGGGTCCAACAGTCAGTATGTCCTGAATTTTAGGAGGGTTACCGTATCTAGTGCACTTTGTTAGACAGCGCTCACCTGTGGCAGTAAGATGGTACTAGGCACCTTATCACCTATGCACGGTGCAGGGCTTTGAGTTACAGAGCTCCTCACGCTGTGGAGAAGATTAGGTCACATTTACCCATTTTCCCATATTTGGTCCTGATGAAATGCCAACAGATTGCTCCATGACTAAAAAGTTGACCTGAAGTATAGACCCCAGCTTACCAGCAGGTCCATAGGTGATCGACACTTTCACACAGTGATAGGGGCCATTAGTTCCTCAATTTCTCTGCCACTGTTTTTAATCTCAACATGGACCAGGAAGATCACATTAACTATATTGTAGCAACTGTTCGATAGTTGATCTTATATTCAGACTTTCACCAATCTCACATCTTATGACACAACATCCTCTGTCCTACTATGCGCATCCGGCGTACTTAATAAAAGATCTCCAACAAAGTGCCCTCTTGTGGTGCCCGCCAGGCATTGTAGCGCCGGCCTGGTGAGGAGTATAGCCCAATGATGAAGCATGTCACCTTCAGGTGAGTGAACACAACTTGTCTTAAAAGCACATGCTTCCTAGGGTGACTGGGTTCAGTTACAGATAATGTCTCTGGGACTGACCCTCCAGAACAGTATACTGTGATTTGATTGTGTTTTATTTTAACAAATGTAAATAGCAGATATTGGCGCTTGCTTGTTTCACAAAAATGATCGGATACCTGCCTCAAAGCGCACTTCTTACAGACGAGTATGTGGTTATCATGTTGCTGCTATAAGCTCCTTACCTGTGTGAGTTATCTTGAACGATGCAGGGAGCAGACCGAAACCAGCCACATGTGGAGATCAATGACAAATACTGAAGAATTAACAGAGCTTCCAAGTGACCATTACTTAATTGACCTTCAAAATAAAAGACACGTTTTTAGTATTCTGGTGACTCATGACCAAAAAAAGCAAAGGTTATAAATTCAATATTGTCTCAAATACTTAAAAAATGGAACTGGATGTGCTGAATCGGATGTTGTCCCAGGTCATGCCTGACACCTTTCACCACTATTGCTTATGGGACTTGTAGTTTTGTTTTTCTCATTAACCCCTTCCATGCTGATGACGAACCCTTAGCCGTCATGCACTACGGTGCTCGTGTGCTGATGATGGCTGGGGTTCGTCACGGCCCGCCCCTGTTCGTGTTGTTTACAGCACACCAGGGGAATCGCGGCCGCATGGAAGGGGTTAAAAGGATGGTCTCTAAAGTCCCAGTGTTCTAAGCGATGTTGGTCAAAATCAGAGGCCTGACGGAGGATGAAGCATGACACTGCTCTGCTTAGCAGTGAGATGAATGACAGTTCCCCAGCCCTTCCATTCTTTGACAGACAGAGGCTTGTCAGCCGTTCATATTTTTTTGCAACAACAAAGAAACGTTTATTACAGCTTGTGTCACTAAAGAGATAAAACCCCAGGGCGTATTTAATTAACTACTGACAAACATGAACAATCAAGAACATGAGTTTCTGGAAAACTATCAAGCACCCAATCAGAATCAGCCACCTTCACACTCAGGTATTCCTGAGGCTTTGGAGAGGGTGAATTGCACGTGGTATAAGAGGAACACTACATGACTCAAAGCTCACTTCTCAGGGATGTACTGAACTGCCAGCCTCATGGCACACTCAGCCAGCTCTTCGCCTCCTCCTTCTAAAACTGTTGACCAGCTATCAGGGCAAACAAGCCTTCAGCAAAGCATCGCTGGCTTGGTTCCACACCGGACCAGGCAAGGTGGTCAACTCCATGCTCCTCCAAGTCAGCAGGCACTCTGGTCGAGCTAGTCCTAACCACACATGAATGTTCCCCATCACAACTAATGGTACTAAGTTATGTTTCTGCCAAATGATTGGGTCAAAAAATGAAAGGTTTTACTATGAAGAGCTGAAAGAGAAATTCTGAAGTACACATGAGCATTATTTGTCTACAGCAGCAAATCATGTATGCGCTCTGTAGAAAGCATGTTTGAATGAAACATGGAATGCATTGCAGCCAAAGATCTGTGCAACATCATAGCAGAGTACAAGATAACTTGTGCTATTATTCCAGCAGAACAAAATGCCATTCCTAATGTGAACGTCATTTTAAAGACGGTGCCAGGAAATTTATGGTCAGTGTTGTTCTTCTGCCAGTTAAAAGACTATCTCCTTTTAATGTGCCAGGAAATAAAACACTATGAGAAATCCTACTCGATGGAAGGGTGCTGCCTGCCGCTGTGTTGCAGTTTACTTATAATATAATCTGATTTATGCATGGATACTCCCGGGTACTGCCAGCTCGGGTCTGCACACAGCAGTCTGGAGCCACTCAGGAAGGAGGTAAGCTCTTCATTTCATCTTAAGCCCTTAGATTACATTCACAGCCTGATAGGTCCGGATAACTTTATCCTCGCTCTAACTGCGCCGAGCAGATAGACGTAGCCCAACATAGGCTGTGTTGTGTGCTGGGTGATGCCTGACATCTTATTATCGTTGGCGGGAGGATGAAGCTCTGATAGGAGCTGCTACAAGAAGAGCAGAGAAACAGGACCACAGATCGCCACAGGGCGACAACTGCCCAGAAGCTGAAGAAAGAACTCTTGAACAGCAAACCTCCTACACCCTGGAGATTCTCCAGGGTAAGCAAATGATGGTAATGAAATGCAAACTGCAGCATTAAGGTCACACACTACAACATCTTTCCCTTTAAAACAAAGGTAACAGCCTACAAGAAAAAACTCAACAAAAAGCATCACAACTAGAAAATGCATTTTCAAATGCTGCAAAAGAGGAACAGTTAATACAAATGAAAAACATTAATCTTTGTTCATACCTTAGTAATGTGCTTACTTCTTGGCTTCACTCCATCTGCAGCAATAACGCTCTGAAAGGAGAAATTACTGCTGTGAGTCTCAGAGTCTTCAGTGTTACTGGTCTCAGTCACGAAGACTGCGGTGTCGGAAGATAACTTTCTCTTATTTGGCTTTATAGATCCACCAGTCACGCAATCACTTTTAGCAGACACGCAACTGTCGGCAGCATCATAACTTCCGGCAGATCAGCAATTCGGATATCAGCACTAATATTGGTTGAATATTCAACAAGCACGATCTCGGCTTACCAAGCAGCACAAAAGAATCGGGTCTCACAACCATACCCAGAGTCACAGCTAGCTCTGCCGCCACTTGAGCACACCCAAACATCTCAGCACTTAAGCACCAGTCCCAGGGGAGACCATCTGTGAAGTCCTTGTTAACTTGCACCACTCCTGGGTTAGCACAATCAGCATCTTGGACAGCGTCTAACACCGCTACCACAAACATTCATCAACATCCAAATCTCGTCACCCAAACTACCCTAAAAGGGCTTTCTAGATAAGCAGCCAGCCCTGTAGTGTCTGCCTCTGTGCACTAATTTGATGCCAAAGTTGTAATTTTAAAAACAGCCTTCGTTACATTACAGGGGCCTGACTGACACCATTATTGGGCATTCTGCAGATTAAAACATCACCCTCTTAGCTTGCAATATTGTCCATGTTTCGCCAAACACTGGCAGCATGGAAGAATGGCAACAACTGTTGTCGCACTTGAGTTTGATTTTTAAAGTCACGCCTTATCACAACCATAGTGAATGCCGCTCATACTTCCCAAAATTAGATTGTTAGAAAAGTTCATTAAGCAGCTTTTGTAGGTGGTGTTAAGCTCTGCATTATTTTTTGCCTCACCCCAAACGGACACGCCGTTCCCCACGCAACTTTCAAGTTTCTAGGCGCCGACCTGCATGTTTGCAGTGGGGCGCCTTCCTGGAAGGAGTAGGCCATATATATTCCACAAGAAGGTGCTCAAAAGTGAAGGAGCCACACACGATGTCGGTTTATCCTTTTATTGGGCAGACTGCAGATTAAAACACCTTCCTCTTAGCTTGCAAGATTGTCCATGTTTTGCCAAACGCGTTTCGGGTAAGTACCCTTGACCTCTGTGTGTGCTGCTGTCTGCCATTAAAAGGTTACATTGGAAGATTGGGCTCTTATCGCCCATTAGCACTCCTCAACACTGACTACAAAGTTTTTGCATCACTATTGGCAAGGCGTCAATCTCCCGTAGTGAAAACATTGGTACACTCTGACCAAAACGGGTTTGTTCCAGTCCGGTGCACTTCTCTTAATATTCGTAGATTTTTTAGGATACAGCAATATGCAATGCATAGTTAGCCTAGGTCGGGTTGCTTAGTTCTTGACCTGGAGAAAGCCTTTGACTCTCTGGAATGGCCTTATCTGGCGGCAGTCTTAGGCACATTTGAACTGGGAGATCACTTTTTAAATATGGTTCACCTATTGTATCAGCTCCCCACTGACCGAGTCCGCACCTGTAGGTTGATCTCGGACCCAATCAGGGTGAGACGTGGGACATGCCAGGGCTGTCCCTTGTTCCCGTTGCTATTCTCCCTAGCAATGGAGCCACTGGTGATGATGCTCCGAGGAGATGGGGAGGCATGAGGCATTCCGTTAGGGGATGGGCTACATACTATTTCCCTGTACGCGGATGACCTATTATTATATCTTCGGGATATCACTGTGATCCCGACGTCCATTGCAGATATACTGAGACCTTTTGAGGAAATGTCTGGACTCCGGGTTAACTGGACCAAGTCAGAGATGTATCCCTTCAGCGCTGCCACAGCAGAGGAAGCTGTGATCTTAAATGGCTCACCTCTCGCATGATACCCCACCACGTTTAGATACCTTGGGATCTTTGTATATCGGATGCCTGACGACCTGTTTGAGGGTAACCTGATGAGAGCAATCTCGGCACTCTGGGCTCTGGTGCGCTTCTGGAAGACACTTCCCCTAAACGTTATGAGTCGTAATGCGCTGTTGAAAATTATTGTGTTGCCTAAGCTGCTGTATTATTTTTCAAATCTCCCACTCTATGTTCCGCCCAAGCTATCGAGAGTTAGAATAGCTCCTCCGGGATTTCATATGGAATAACGGGAGGCCGCGAATGGCTCTGTGGAAATTGCACGCTCACACTGGTCGGGGAGGACTGGCTGTCCTAATATGGAACTGTATTATTTGGTTGCCCAACTCCAATGGGCAAAAAAATGGCTTGCTGGTCAGAATCTGGAGGACACGGCGGCCATGGCACGGCCCTGGACCCACTCTCAGATCTGCCATCTGTTTCACCCCGTTGCGAAACTTCCAAGGCCAAAACAACTACATCTCGGATTGGCAATACAATGTTATAGGAGAAGCTTATATATCACCCATGCGACCCTCCCATATGCCCCTATATTTCCACTGCTCGGTACATAACGTGGCAGGCTGGGTACATCAGAAACAGCTCTGATGATCTGGCACGCTGCGGGTTTGACCACGCTGGGTGATCTTTGCAGCGACGGTGGGCTATTGCCGTTTGCGACACTAGCTGAAGACGCTGGGTTGCCGGCAGGTCAATTCCTTTTACATGCCTCCATTCTGAAAGCACTATCAGCTGTCTGGAGGGACTTAACGGTGGAACCACAGGCACACTTGCTACTTCAATACCTGCATGTAATGGGGGAAGGCTCCCATGTGGTGCACTGGTTAGTGGAAGCGCTCCTCATGCACACACTCAAGCCCATGTTGCGACTTCGTGTTAGTTGGGAAACAGATAGAGGTCGGCCATGGACTGATAAGGAATGGGATGCTGTGTTAGCAAGCTCCAGGCACATACGAAGAAACTCCAGATTCAAACTTATACAGACGTTTATCTTCCAGAGGACGTATCTCTCGCCTGATAAGATAAATAGATATTGCCACATTGCCACCTCTGCATGTCCATCCTGCTAACAACCAGACGCGGATTTACTACATATGCTTTGGGCCTGCCCATCCCTGCAGCAATATTGGCGGGGGTAGTTACTACACTATCCTTATGCACAGGCACGCCCTTACCGCTGTCTTGGGAGATTTGCCTTTTAGGACTCTATGCCAGATCAAAACACAATAAAATCACCTCAAGATTCCGGGATCTGGGTTTAATCACGGCAAAACGACTAATAACCAAAAAATGGAAACATGCAGAGCCACCAGAGATGGTTGGCTGGAAAAGTTCACTTGTAACATGGGCACAGGCGGAGAGCACGGCGCTACACAGGGAGGAAACGGCAACGTAAATACCCTATAGCGCAGGACTGGGACTCTATGCTAGCTGCCCTTTGAAGCGGTGCCGCGGTGAACGATGAAGGTGTGCAACCTGTTGATCTGCAATAGACATGATAGTACCCAGTGTCATGATTACAGGACAATGTTGTGCCCAGACATGCAGACCCTTGTCCTGTCCACAGGTAGGCTGCCCCCCAGCCGCCACACGGACCTCCAGTGACGCTGTAGCCTGCTGTAGCCTGCTCCCGCTGCCTGTTGCTGCGTGAACCCTTGCCAACTGCATCTCGCTTTTTCCCCTGTACTGCTGTGTTGTGTCCTTGAGCCCCGTTCCCTCGTTTTGCTTCTGTGCCCTGTGCCCCCCTCCCTTCGTTTTTGCTTTCTGTGCCCTTGAGCCCCCACTTCCCTTGTTTTTTGCTTCTGTGTCCTGTGCCCCCTTCCCTTCGTTTTTGCTTTCTGTGCCCTTGAGCCCCCTTCCCCATTTTTTGCTTCTGTGCCCTTTCTCCCCCCCACCTCCCTCTGTGCTATTTTCCCGCCACTGTGCCCCTGCAGCCCCGCCCCCGCTGTTCCCATTCGCCAACCCACTCCTGCCTCTCAGCTGCTCCTCCCTCCCACAGCCCCTCATATGGAGGCCGTGTAGCGGGCGCGCCGCTGGCTAAAGCAAGCCCGTCTGCCCCTGTCCGCGCCTGGACCGCGTCCAACGCCAGAACCCCTGGCCCCGGACGGAGCAGAGGACCTCGACTGAGATACGACACCGCCGCCCTCAATGCACTCAACATCGGACGACCACGCGCCTGCTACCAAGCCACCCCGAAGCGAACACACGGAACCTTCACCTGTCAAGCCTGCAAATTCACCTGCCTCCGAACCTGCAGACCACCGCCCGGACCTAACATCAACAACAACCACCTCAAGTGCATCCTCCTCAACACCCGCTCCCTCCACAAGCACGCCATCGAAATCTGGGACCTCCTCGACACAACAGCACCAGACGTCGCCTTCCTCACGGAAACCTGGATGAACGCTTCCTCGGCCCCCGACATCGCCATAGCCATCCCGGACGGCTACAAGATCATCCGGAAGGACCGCATCAAGCAAACCGGAGGAGGAATCGCCATCATCTACAAAAACACCATCAACATCACGACCAACGCCGAAGACACACTCCCTGCCGCCGAACACTTACACTTCCAGATTCACACCGACCTCAAGACCACCCTCAGAGAAAAGCTCATCTACAGACCCCCGGGCCCACGCACACAATTCAGCGAAACCATCGCCGACTTCATCACCCCGCACGCCCTAGCCTCACCCGAATACATCCTCTTAGGGGACCTGAACTTCCACCTGGAGAAAAAAGACGACAACAACTCCACCACCCTGCTCGACAACCTTGCCAACCTTGGACTCAAACAACTGGTGAACACCCCCACCCACCTCGCTAGCCACATGCTTGATCCCATCTTCTCCGCCAGCAACCACGTCTCCTTCAGCCACTCCACCGGACTACACTGGACCGACCACAGATGCATCCACTTCACCTTCAAAAAGACTACATCCCACCACCGCACGCAACACATCCCCAGCAGATGCTGGAGCAAAATCACCACAGACCAGCTACTCGCATCACTGAAACAGAACCCGCCAACTGACACCGCCGACATCAACTTCGATGCCCACTACCTCTGACAGTGGATTACCAAATGCGCCAACGACCTCGCTCCACTGAAGAACCACCCAGGCAAAACCAGAAACAGGAAAACCCCGTGGTTCACAGATGCCCTCAAAGACTCAAAGAAATCCTGCCGCACCCTCGAAAAAACCTGGTGCCAAGAACGGACAACAGAAAACATGACAGCCCTCAAGAATGCCACTCGCGAACACCATCCAGCTGATCCGCACCACCAAAAAGACATCGTTCAAAGAGCCGCTGGACAACAACACCCACAACAGCAAGGAACTCTTCAACATCGTCAAAGAGCTTTCCAACCCCAGCGCCAGCAACAACGACATCACACCGTCGCAAGACCTCTGCAACTCCCTTGCAACGTTCTTCCACCGGAAGATCGTAGATATACACAACAGCTTCGGACCCCACACTCCACCTCCAGTCACCGAACCAACAACCCCCACCAACACCTTCAGCGCATGGATCCCCACCAGCACCGAAGACACCACCAACGTCATGAACTCCATCCACTCCGGCTCCCCCTCTGAACAATGCCCCCACCATATCTTCAACAAAGCCGACACCATCATCGCACCCCATCTCTGGAACGTCATAAACAAATCCTTCACGTCAGCCACTTTCCCTGAGAGCTGGAAGCATGCAGAAATCCACGCCCTCCTAAAGAAACCTACAGCAGACCCCATAGACCTCAAGAACTTCCGCCCCATCTCTCTTCTTCCCTTCCCGGCTAAAGTCATCGAGAAGACTGTCAACAAACAGCTGACTGCGTTCCTCGAGGCAAACAACTCGCTCTACCCATGCCAGTCCGGATTTCGAGCCAACCACAGCACCGAGACCGCCCTCAACGCAGCCACAGACGACATCAGGACCATTATGGACAAAGGAGAAACAATCGCTCTCATCCTCCTAGACCTCTCGGCAGCCTTCGACACCATCTGCCATCGCACCCTAATAACCTGCCTCTTCCACACCGGGATCCAAGGAAAGGCCCTAGACTGGATTACCTCATTCCTCTATGACAGAACCCAGAGAGTTCGCCTCCTTCCCTTCCGCTCAGAAGCCAACAAGATCATCTGCGGCGCACCCCAAGGCTCCTCGCTCAGCCCAACCCTCTTCAATATCTACATGAGCTCCCTCGCTGTCATCGCACGCAAACACAACATCAACATCATCTCTTACGCCGACGACACCCAACTGATACTCTCCCTCACCAAAGACCCAGCCACAGCCAAAACCAACCTCCAGGACGGAATGAAAGACGTCGCAGAATGGATGAAGCTGAGTCTCCTGAAACTGAACTCAGACAAGACGGAGGTCCTTATCCTAGGACAATCCCCATCGGCTTGGGAAGACACCTGGTGGCCCACAGCACTGGGCTCCGCACCAACACCCACGGACCACGCACGCAACCTGGGATTCATCCTGGACTCCTCCCTCACGATGACCAAGCAAGTCTCATCATCTTGCTTCAACACCCTGCGCATGCTCCGAAAAATCTTCTGGTGGATCCCCACCAAAACCAGAAAGACCGTCACCCAAGCCCTCATTACCAGCCGACTAGACTACGGAAACACCCTATACGAAGGAACCACAGCCAAACTTCAGAAACGACTACAGCGCATACAGAACGCCTCCGCACGACTCATACTCGACATACCCCGCCACAGCCACGTATCCGCCCACCTGAGAAACCTGCACTGGCTCCCCATCAACAAGAGGATCACGTTCAGGCTCCTCATCCACACACACAATGCGCTCCACGACAAAGGCCTTGAATACCTCAACAGCCGCCTCTCATTCTATAACTCCACCCGCCAGCTCTGCTACGCCAACCTCGACCTTCGCCACCGTCCCACGAATCCGCAGAACCACCACCAGAGGAAGATCGTTTTCCTACCTGGCAGCCAAAACATGGAACTCCCTCCCGGCACACCTACGACTGACCCAGGACCATCTCACCTTCAGGAGACACCTCAAGACCTGGCTATTCGAGCAGTTAGTGACCCCCCTGCCCCCTTCAGCGCCTTGAGACCCTCACGGGTGAGTAGCGCGCTCTATAAATGTATTGATTGATTGATTGACAATCACGTATTCATAAGATCCCTGGTACATCAGTAGTAACCATCAAGGTCCTGCACACTTTTGGGAGGGGAGGTGCTAGCCGTTGTCTTTATGGCTGTACGTAGGCATATGCCTTTGTTTAGCCCCTGCATAGGCGAGCCAAAAGATAACAAGGTGCAGATAATGAATCATTATGCTCAGATATGCAACGGCAACCTGACTTACATAGATAAGATGGCAGTTAGTAGTACTGTACGTTTCAGTTTTAATTATATGATTATTGGAGGTACAGGTCTTATTGGTATCCACGAGTGACTACCTACTGCGAAATGCCAATCTATATTATTTCCCTCATATTGTTGTTCAAGTCTGAACAACAGGTTATTTTTGTGTGTTAGGATAGAATGTACATCAGATATTGTAGTACTGGCCCCGATAAGATATGTAAGGATTATGCTATGTATGGCCTTGTTTCTGATTCATAGACCATGAAGTAGCAGCACCGGCGAGTAATAGCACAATGAGATTTTTCCATATGTGTCCAACATAATGCATGTATCTGGCAGCAGGACTGCAGTGTTGGTTTTATGTTCTCATTGTTGACACTTGCACTATTGAATGTCACAGGGTTTATATAATTTGCGGTGGGCAACAGAAAGTACTGTATAAAACTATGATGCCAGGTATGATAAAATCAGAAAATACCAATAAAGATATTTAAACAAAAATAAGCATATAATAAGGCCACCTTCATCAGGACCCGCAGATTATCACACCAAAAAGTTCTCAAACACCCTGGGAAGAGCTGGAAAAAACATTTATGGAAAAGTCCACCGGTTACTAGCCCAAGGCGACACAAACTCTTTATATATAGACATTGATTGGACCGAACACATGCAAAGTGTGATACAGTACACACGTGCCACCTTATACCCAGAAAAGATAGTGTCATCAAACATCAAGTTCATCCTAATGTGGTTATCCTATAAGGCTCACTAGGCACACAATAAAACACAAATTGTTAGTCTGTGCCACCATAATCCCTAGAGTTATAAAAAAGCAAAGGGGGGAAAACCAAGAGCTTACTCCATTTGTCCTCAGATACTCACTGTAATGTATTATGTATCAAAGAGCACACTGCTCATCACTTAAAGGTTAGTGTGCCCCAATACTCTGTAAACGTTCAAAGGTCTGCCTGGTTCCTAGCAGGGAGAAGAGCACACTGCTCATCACTTAAAGGTTAGTGTCCCCAATACTCTGTAAACGTTCAAAGGTCTGCCTGGTTCCTAGCTGGGAGAAGAGCACACTGCTCATCACCCAAAGGTTAGTGTGCCCCAATACTCTGTAAACGTTCAAAGGTCTGCCTGGTTCCTAGCACGGAGAAGAGCACACTGCTCATCACTTAAAGGTTAGTGTGCCCCAATACTCTGTAAACGTTCAAAGGCCGGCCTGGTTCCTAGCAGGGAGAAGAGCACACTGCTCATCACTTAAAGGTTAGTGTGCCCCAATACTCTGTAAACGTTCAAAGGTCTGCCTGGTTCCTAGCAGGGAGAAGAGCACACTGCTCATCACCCAAAGGTTAGTGTGCCCCAATACTCTGTAAACGTTCAAAGGTCTGCCTGGTTCCTAGCAGGGAGAAGAGCACACTGCTCATCACTTAAAGGTTAGTGTGCCCCAATACTCTGTAAACGTTCAAAGGTCTGCCTGGTTCCTAGCACGGAGAAGAGCACACTGCTCATCACTTACAGGTTAGTGTGCCCCAATACTCTGTAAACGTTCAAAAGGTCTGCCTGGTTCCTAGCAGGGAGAAGAGCACACTGCTCATCACTTAAAGGTTAGTGTGCCCCAATACTCTGTAAACGTTCAAAGGGCTGCCTGGTTCCTAGCAGGGAGAAGAGCACACTGCTCATCACTTAAAGGTTAGTGTGCCCCAATACTCTGTAAACGTTCAAAGGTCTGCCTGGCTCCTAGCAGGGAGAAGAGCACACTGCTCATCACTTAAAGGTTAGTGTGCCCCAATACTCTGTAAACGTTCAAAGGTCTGCCTGGTTCCTAGCAGGGAGAAGAGCACACTGCTCATCACTTAAAGGTTAGTGTGCCCCAATACTCTGTAAACGTTCAAAGGTCTGCCTGGTTCCTAGCAGGGAGAAGAGCACACTGCTCATCACTTAAAGGTTAGTGTGCCCCAATACTCTGTAAACGTTCAAAGGGCTGCCTGGTTCCTAGCAGGGAGAAGAGCACACTGCTCATCACTTAAAGGTTAGTGTGCCCCAATACTCTGTAAACGTTCAAAGGTCTGCCTGGTTCCGAGCAGGGAGAAGAGCACACTGCTCATCACTTAAAGGTTAGTGTGCCCCAGTACTCTGTAAACGTTCAAAGGTCTGCCTGGCTCCTAGCAGGGAGAAGAGCACACTGCTCATCACTTAAAGGTTAGTGTGCCCCAATGCTCTGTAAACGTTCAAAGGTCTGCCTGGTTCCTAGCCGGGAGAAGGAGGTGATCTATCACGGTCAGATAATTTTAAACCTACTTATAACCCATCTCACCCTTCAAGAGACAGCTTTCTTACCAACAATATTATATTTCTTTTCCCATAGTTCCTTTGATATGAGTTTGGCATCTTTGATATGAGTTTGACTCGCTCCTGCACGGTCGCTCCCCTCCTTCCCTCGAACCTGGAAGCAGCGCTGGTATCGTTAACTGCTCATTATTACTCCACATAGCGCTGCTAGCATTGTCTGAATTCTGCGCTCCTGCACTGAACTATCTGCTGCTGGCTGCTGCACATACGATATAACATAGCGCTTCTGCACGCATTTAGATTGTGCAATTACATGCGAGCTGCCTGGCATTAATTTTAATAGCGCTTCTGGCCGGTCCCACCAGTGGTGTTTATTTTTGTGGCAATAGCTCAGGCTTAACTCGGACTGTGCCCCGGTTTCATTTTCAAGCAGCCCGCCTCCAACTTGTTGTTGTTTTCAGCTCTCCTGGCCCGCCTCTACCTCCCCGAGACCGCCTCCCAGCGGCCCCTCCCACGCTCCGCCCCCTCCACCATCCATTTATGGCCAATGCCCCCACGCGCAGCGTCCACGCGCTTCGGCCGCGCCGAAGGTGCGCCAAAGGTAAGCCCGTCTACGCCCGTCTGCGCCTGGACCGCGCCCAGCGTCAGACCCCCTGGTCCACGCAATGCCCAGCCCCCCCGCATTACCTACGATGCCCCCTCCCTCCTAGCCCTTAACCCCGGTCGCGCTCCCACCTGCGTCCAAGCCGGCCCTGGACAAACCCATGGACCTTTCTCCTGCTTCTCCTGCAAATTCAGCGGCACCGACAACATCTCCGCTACGACCACACCACAGATTCCCGACCCCAACCACCTACAATGCATCCTTCTCAACACCCGATCGGTCCACAGGCACGCCATTGACCTGTGGAATCTACTAGACACCATTTCTCCGGACATCGCCTTCCTTACGGAAACATGGATGAATGCTTCCTCCGCACCAGACATCACCATTGCCATCCCTGAAGACTATAAGATCACTCGCAAAGACCGCACCAGCCACACAGGAGGAGGAATCGCGATCGTCCATAAGAAATCAATCCGCATCTCAACCAGCTCTGACGCCAACCTCGCCAACTCCGAACATCTTCACTTCCAGATCCACATCGACCCCAAAACCACACTCAGAGGCACCCTCCTCTACAGACCACCAGGACCCCGCGCAAAATTCAGTGAAGACATCACGGACTTCATCACCCCACACGCGCTCCCCTCCAAAGACTACATCCTTCTGGGAGACCTCAACTTTCACCTTGAAAAGATCAACGACCGCAACACCACCACCCTCTTGGACAACCTCGCCAACCTCGGACTTAAACAACTAGTCACCTCCCCCACCCACATCGCAGGTCACACACTCGACCCCATCTTCACATCCAGCAACCATGTCTCCTTCAGCCACACCACGGACCTCCTCTGGACTGACCACAGCTGCGTTCACTTCACCTACAACAAACCAAAACCCAGCATCCACCTCCAACCTACCCTGCAAAGAAACTGGAACAAAATCACCACGGACCAAATCTCCGCATCACTCCTTCAAAACACCCCAGCCCTCTCTTCTAACGCTAACGAAGCCGCCGCCAACCTCACCCTATGGTTATCCAACACCGCTGACACCTTAGCACCACTGAAAAAACGTCAAAACAAACCTGGCAGCAAGAAGGCCTCATGGTTCAACGATGATCTCAAGAAGTCCAAGAAACTCTGCCGCTCCCTTGAAAAGGCCTGGAAAAAAGACCCTACCACCAGCACCAAGGACGCCTTCAAAAACGCCACACGCACTCACCACCAACTAATCCGAAAAGCCAAGAAAACAGCATTCAAGGATCGACTTGACAACAACGCCCACAACAGCAAGGAACTTTTCAACATCGTCAAGGAATTTTCCAATCCCTCGGCCAACTCCAACGACATCACCCCCTCTCAAGCCCTCTGCGACTCCCTAGCCTCATTTTTCCACAACAAGATTGCAGACATCCACAACAGCTTTGACAACCAACCCGGAAACCAACCCACCCTACCATTTGCTGATCATCTCCCCCCCGTGAACACCCTTAACGACTGGAACCCAATCTCCTCTGAGGACACCATCCACCTGATGAATTCCATCCACTCAGGATCCCCCACAGACCCATGTCCTCACCACATCTTCAACAAAGCAGACTCCGTCATAGCACCGCACCTCCGAGACGTCATCAACTGCTCCTTCAACTCCGCCACCTTCCCGGAAGACTGGAAACACGCTGAACTCACCGCCCTTCTGAAAAAACCCACAGCGGACCCCACCGAACTCAAAAATTACCGCCCCATCTCGCTTCTTCCATTCCCGGCCAAAGTCATTGAGAAAGCTGTCAACAACCAGCTCGCCGCCTTCCTCGAAGCCAACAAATCCCTCGACCCCTCACAATCTGGCTTCCGAGCAAAACACAGCACTGAGACCGCCCTCATCGCAGCAACAGACGACATTCGAACTCTACTGGACAATGGAGACACAGTCGCCCTCATCCTCCTTGACCTCTCTGCAGCATTCGACACAGTCTGCCACAGCACCCTTTTACAACGCCTCAATAACATCGGAATCCAAGGAAAAGCACTTGATTGGATCACCTCGTTCCTCACCGGAAGAACCCAGAGAGTCCGCCTTCCACCATTCAGGTCCGAGGCCTCTGAAGTCATCTGCGGCGTACCACAAGGATCCTCACTCAGTCCCACCCTCTTCAACATATACATGAGCCCCCTCGCGGCCATCGCACGCCAACACAACCTCAACATCATCTCTTACGCGGATGACACTCAACTGATCCTTTCTCTCACCAACGACCCCAGCACCGCCAAAACTAACCTACACGAAGGAATGAAAGAAGTTGCCGAATGGATGAAACAAAGCCGTCTGAAACTGAACTCAGACAAAACAGAAGTCCTCATCCTAGGTACATCCCCCTCTGCATGGGACGACTCCTGGTGGCCGGAAGCCCTCGGAAAAGCACCCATCCCGACAGACCACGCACGGAACCTAGGCGTCATCCTGGATTCTTCACTCTCAATGAACAGACAAGTCAGCGCCGTATCCTCTTCCTGCTTCAACATTCTTCGCATGCTCAGAAAAACATTTCGCTGGATCCCCTCCGAAACAAGGAAAACAGTCACCCACGCTCTGGTCACGAGCCGACTGGACTACGGAAACACCCTCTACGCAGGTACTAACGCAAAACTCCAGAAGAAACTCCAACGAATCCAAAACGCCTCAGCCAGACTCATATTAGACATCCCACGCAACAAACACATCTCTGGTCACCTTAAAGACCTCCACTGGCTACCCGTCAACAAGAGGATCACTTTCCGACTGCTTACCCACGCACACAAATCACTCTACGACATCGGTCCAGAATGCCTCAACTCACGACTGTCCTTCTACACCCCCTCCCGCCAACTACGTTCTTCCAGCCAAGCCCTCGCCACTGTACCTCGCATCAACAAGACCACCATGGGAGGCAGATCCTTTTCTTACCTGGCTGCTAAAACATGGAACTCACTCCCCGCTTACCTTCGCCTTACCTAGAACCACCTAGCATTCAGAAAGCAACTTAAAACGTGGATATTTGACAAGTAATCCTCCTCCCCTTCCTAAGCTCCTTGAAACCCTCTGGGTATGTAGTGCGCTATATAAATTCTATGACTTGACTTGACTTGACTTGTCGTACCATCGGGTTTCCGCCTAGAAATCGACAATTTTTCCAAGGATTTTATTAGACTAAGGCCTCCTTTTATACAGTGGTTAAAAAATTCCCATTTAAGGACTTAGGGCAGGACAAAATACCTTGAATAAATGGAGGTACTCCCAACAGGAAGATCTTCTAAGAATAGCGTCTCTGTGTACACACACAGCCGGAGGTCCAGAGTCTTGGCTCCTTTTGTAACTTAGTTTTGATACTGTCAAAGAAAATAAAAATAAAAGAGGAGAAGAGTAATATCTAACCAAGCGTGGGACCCAGTCACATACCAAAATACACTAAGATCTAGGACTCAGGCATTGAAATGTAAACCAGCCCTTCAGATAATCCTATATGTCTACTACTCCTATAGCAAGACTGAATCAATAATAATGTTTGTCATCCCACTGTCTCAAACTGCATAGTGGTTAACACATCCAGCTGGTATGTCGTAGACTGGTTACCCATATTAAACCACCAAATAGGTGGTAGTGTTTGATAACATCCTCAAGACTCTCGTATATTTCTTATAAGGAACATGTCCCACAGGTTTTAAAAGGCAAGCTAGTAATATCTGCCCTCCATGCCGGTAGTGATTTGTGACAGTTTACTATCCTCCGCTAGACTGTACATACGGGCTGGACTCCCATAGATTTTGCCCCTGTTGTACCGCTTCCCATTTTTTATTCATACAACACATTTGCCTGTTTTACCTCTGACTGCCCCCACCGAGCAATCATGAAACCCCCCAAAAAATGTGATACCGAAACTGACTGGATAACCCACGTCCCAAACTCACCTTCAACAACGACATGTGTCTCATCCAAAATAGCGTGACAGATCTGGGGTCTGAGGGGGCAGATCTGGGGTCTGAAGGGGGGCAGATCTGGGGTCTGAGGGGGGGCAGATCTGGGGTCTGAAGGGGGCAGATCTGGGTCTGAGGGGGGCACATCTGGGGTCTGGGGGGGCAGATCTGGGGTCTGAGGGGGCAGATCTGGGGTCTGAAGGGGGCAGATCTGGGGTCTGAAGAGGGGCAGATCTGGTGTCTGAGGGGGGCAGATCTGGGGTCTGAGGGGGCAGATCTGGTGTCTGAGAGGGGCAGATCTGGGGTCTGAGGGGGGCAGATCTGGGGTCTGGGGGGCAGATCTGGAGCCTGAAGGGGGCAGATCTGGGGTCTGAGGGGGGCAGATCTGGGGTCTGAGGGGGGCAGGTCTGGAGTCTGGGGGGCAGATCTGGGGTCTGAGGGGGGACTGTAGATGAAGGTAACTGCACAGGAAGACAATGGTTCCTTCCTCCTCTGCAGCAGGCTGAACACTCAAGGAGAGGCCGGAAGTGATGTCAGCACCGCTGCTGGTGCTGTCTCTGCCACCGCTGACCCGGAAGAGGAAATCCTTCTTCTCCCATCCCATGTGCAGTTCAGGTGGGTTCATCTGCAGGAGAGGAGCGCCTTCTGGTGGCCCCTGACGGAACCGTCGCCTCCAGGCACCGGCAGGGAAATAAGCATTGGCGCCTGTAAAGACAAAGACATGGGTGTTTTTAAGGCACTCACACTCCAAGGACAGGCCTCACCCTTGCTTGGTGTGCTCTTGAGGAGTCTCATATTCAGCCCCTCATGCCAGCTCTGCCCCCTCCCTCAGTGAAATACCAGCAATGTGTTCATTTTTTTAAACTTCTGCAAAGGAACAGACATGACATTCAGGAGGTCAGCGGCGGCAGAGACAGCATCAGCAGCGCTGCTGACATCACTTCCGGCCTCTCCTGGTGTGTCCAGCCTGCTGCAGAGGAGGAAGGAGCCCTGTCTGTCTGGGCAGTTACCTTCATCTTCAGACCCCACAGACCCCCCATAACTGCCCCCCAGATCTCCCCCTGCCACCCAGACTCCAGATTTGCCCCTCAGACCCCAGATCTGCCCCACTCAGACTCCAGATCTGCCCCCCTCAGAACCCAGATCTGCCCCCCCCAGACCCCAGATCTGCCCCCCTTCAGACCCCAGATCTGCCCCCAGACCCCAGATCTGCCCCCCTCAGAACCCAGATCTGCCCCCAGACCCCAGATCTGCCCCCCTTCAGACCCCAGATCTGCCCCCAGACCCCAGATCTGCCCCCAGACCCCAGATCTGCCCCCCTCAGAACCCAGATCTGCCCCATCAGACCCCAGATCTGCCCCCCAGACCCCAGATCTGACCCCAGACCCAGATCTGCTCCCCTTCAGAACCCAGATCTGCCCCATCAGACCCCAGATCTGCCCCCCAGACCCTAGATCTGCCCCCCAGACCCCAGATCTGCCCCCTTCAGACTCCAGATCTGCCCCCCTCAGAACCCAGATCTGCCCCCCTCAGACACCAGATCTGCCCCCCAGACCCCAGATCTGCCCCTTCAGAACCCAGATCTGCCCCCTTCAGACCCAGATCTGCCCCACCAGACCTGCCCCCTTCAGACCCCAGATCTGCCCCCTCAGACCCCAGATCTGCCCCCCTTCGGACCACAGATCTGCCCCCCTTCAGACCCAGATCTGCCCCCTCAGACCCCAGATCTGCCCCCCTCAGACCCCAGATCTGCCCCCTTCAGACCCCAGATCTGCCCCCCTCAGACCCCAGATCTGCCCCCTCAGACCCCAGATCTGCCCCCCTTCAGACCCAGATCTGCCCCCCCTTCAGACCCCAGATCTGCCACGCTATTTTGGATGAGACACATGTCGTTGTTGAAGGTGAGTTTGGGACGCCGGTTATCCAGTCAGTTTCAGTATCGTATTTTTTGGGGGGTTTCATGAATGCTCCGTGTAATGTGGGGGCAGTCAGAGGTAAAACAGGCAAATGTGTTGTATGAATAAAAAAATGGGAAGCGGTACGACCGGGGCAAAATCTATGGGAGTCCAGCCCGTATGTACAGTCTAGTGGAGGATAGTAAACTGTCACAAATCACTACCGGCATGGAGGGCAGATATTACTAGCTTGCCTTTTAAAACCCGTGGGACATGTTCCGTATAAGAAACATACTAGTGTCTTGAGGATGTTATCAAACACAACCACCTAGTTGGTGGTTTAATATGGGTAACCACTCTACGACATACCTGCTGGATGGGTTAACCACTATGCAGTTTGAGACAGTGGGATGACAAACATTATTATTGATTCAGTCTTGCTATAGGAGTAGTAGACATATAGGAATATCTGAAGGGCTGGTTTACATTTCAATGCCTGAGTCCTAGATCTTAGTGTATTTTGGTATGTGACTGGGTCCCACGCTTGGTTAGATATTACTTTCCTCCTCTTTTATTTTTATTTTCTTTGACAGTATCAAAACTAAGTTACAAAAGGAGCCAAGACTCTGGACCTCCGGCTGTGTGTGTACACAGAGACGCTACTCTTAGAAGATCTTCCTGTTGGGAGTACCTCCATTTATTCAAGGTATTTTGTCCTGCCCTAAGTCCTTAATTGAGAATCCTTTTAACCACTCTATAAAAGGATGCCTTAGTCTAATGAAATCCTCGGACAAGTTGTCGATTTCTAGGCGGAAACCCGATGGTACGACAGGGTGTTCCGTAGGTGCCAAACTCATATCAAAGGAACTATGGGAAAAAAAATATAATATTGTTGGTAAGAAATCTGTCTATTGATGGGTGAGATGGGTTATACGTAGGTTTAAAATTATCTGACGGTAATAGATTACCTCCTTCTCCCTGCTAGGAACCAGGCAGACCGTTGAACGTTTACAGAGTATGGGGGCACACTAACCTTTAAGTGATGAGCAGTGTGCTCTTTGATACATGATACATTACAGTGAGTATCTGAGGACAAATGGAGTATGCTCTTGGTTTTCCCCCCTTTGCTTTTTTATAACTCTAGGGATTATGGTAGCACAGATGAACAATGTGTGCTTTATTTTGTGCCTTAGTGAGCCTTATAGGATGAACACATTAGGATGACCTTGATGTTTGATGACACTATCTTTTCTGGGTATAAGGTGGCGCGTGTGTACTGTATCACACTTTGCATGTGTTCGGTCCAATCAATGTCTATATATAAAGAGTTTCTGTGGCCTTGGGCTAGTAACCGATGGACGTTTCCATACATGTTTTTTCCAGGTCTTCCCAGGGTGTTTGAGAACTTTTTGGTGTGATAATCTGCGGGTCCTGATGAAGGTGGCCTTATTATTTGCTTATTTTTGGTTAAATATCTTTTTTGGTATTTTCTGATTTTATCATATCTGGCATCATAGTTTTATACAGTACTTTCTGTTGCCCACCACAAAATTATATAACCCCTGTGACATTCAATAGTGCAAGTGTCAACAATGAGAACATAAAACCAACACTGCAGTCCTGCTGCCAGATACATGCATTATGTTGGACACATATGGAAAAATCTCAGTGTGCTATTACTCGCAGGTGCTGCTACTTCATGGTCTATGAATCAGAAACAAGGCCATACATAGCATGATCCATACATATCTTATCGGGGCCAGTACTACAATATCTGATGTACATTCTATCCTAACACAGAACAATAACCTGTTGTTCGGACTTGAACAACAATATAAATTTTTTAAAATGCTTTTAAATCACGTAAATCAATTGTATCCTGAATTATGATGAACTGACCGCGGTGTTTATGATGTTTTTGTTAATGACTGTGATTTTATTTGATCTTTTATGGTTATTGTGTTTTAATAACCGAATAAAGAATTTTGACTTGACTACAAGGTGCAGGAAAGTGTGCAGATGGACATCACTAAATAAAATGGTTCTGGCCCTAATAGAATCATGTAACTTAGCAGGCATATTAAGGCGAACAGAGACATCAAATTAATATAAGAATATTGTAATTTGGTTATGTAATATATCAATGCACGTTGTGGCATTCATGTGTAACCAATTATCGGTATTAAAGAAACCAGTATATCCAGTTATGCTTTCTCAATTCCTTCTTCCTAGAGGCCACCACTGCTGCTATCCAGCTGTATTCAGCGGTGCCTCCTGTGACCTGGAATCCTGTATTTAATCAATACCAAAGGTCGTCAATGCTTCTAGCCAACTCCGGTCACTGGTGCCACTAGCACCCCCACCACCTTTGGGCCTGTTATTCTTTTAGCCGGCTCCAGTCAGTAGTGGCCCCTTGGACCTGTATGTAAGCCTACTAGCCAGCTCCTGTTAGTACTGGCCCCTGGGACCTGTTATCATTCTAGCCAACTTGAGTCATTAGTAGCACCTTGGGACTTGTGATCATACTAACCAGCTTCAGTCAGTATTGGCCCCCTGAGACCTATTATCCTGCTAAGTAACTCCAGTCAGTAGTGACCCCTGTACCTTAAATCCTGCAAATATTCAAAACCAGAGGTTAACTCTACTGCCAACCAGTTCTAGTCAATATTGACATGTATTGTTACCCTGCCTGTAATGAATACCAGAGGCCAGCGTTGTTGCTAGCCAGCTCCAGTCACCAGTGCCCGTCACATATTATCCTCAATAGGATCAATGCCCAAGGCCTGTGCAGCTGCTAACCTGCCTTAGTCAGTAGTGACCTCCCAGACCTGTTATTCTGCATATAATCAGCAAGGCTTCGGCCATAATAACACTCACCCCACATCCTTATGGTATATTAGCAATGTAATTTATTTACATCATACGGTAGGTACCGCGCTATTTCACACGATCCCAAAAACAAAGAAAATCAAAATTTGTCTGACGGTTCAGCGCGCCACCTTGTCAAAAATTACCAATTCACACCAAGCACTATAGCCCGCCACATCACATGGCATACTCAACCACAACATGACAAGATACCACAGCAGGGATTTGGGGCCATTAATCCTCTGTTCGAGGCTTGTGTGCTGTAGATGCACATGCTTTCCATACTCCTGCCATCTTGTGTTGGGTCCGGATGTTTGCAAGTTGTTTTCCTTTGAAGAAGTCTTTCCAATCACAAGATAAGTTGACTCCACCTTTCGGTGATAGTGCGCATGGGCATCAACTCCATTGTTAGTTTTTTACCCCAAACGGGTTCGGATGTGTATTGCTGCGCTCTGAAACCGCTCTTTGGGTTCCCCTCAGTCCACTCTACCCTCAACGGTATTGTTTCAGGGCTACTCCTTTGATTGCAGCGGGTCCCAGACGGCAGTTTCCTTTGTGGTATCGGCGGTCTTTTTCAGCAGCTCACCGCACCTCACCTGTGGGCTCTCCTTTGATTGCAGCGGGTCCTGGACGGCAGTTTCCTCTGTGGTATTGGCGGACCTTTCCAGCAGCTCGCCCTTGGAGCAGCGGGAGCATCTTTTCATTTGGACCTCGTCCTGTGGGGGCTGAGTATCTTGCGAGGAACTGTTTCAGCGTGTGGGCTGTAATTGGCGTGGGCAGGGACTCGATCTCCCAGGAGTCCCTGCACGACCAACACCACCTGGTCCCGCCTTCCTTGCCGGCCCCGCCCACAGGACCCCGTGTGCCCTATTTACAGGATTTTCCCTTCCACTGCGCGGGAGCGTCCCGGGAGAAGCCCGGGACAAGGGCGGGACCGTCTTAGGCCGTCCGGGGCAGTCCGAGGCTGGGCTGGGGCATCCCTCTTGGTCTGTAGCCTTGGAACTGCATGGTCCATTTCTGTGGTGTGTTTAGTTCTGAGTATAGCTTCCCTTAGGTACTATGGCGTCACAGTTGGTTAAAGGGGGGAAGGCTGGCCTGAAATCCATTACAGGTAGCCTAATGGGGACATTGGACAATTATATTACAAGGGTTTCGGTAGCTCTGGACCACCAGATAGTCGACTTTGAAAAGAGGCTATCATCTGAGATTTTTACCAAACGGTCCTCCCTGGGTCCTATTGAGCATTGTTTAACGCCTGAGATCCGCATTAGCCAACGCTTAAGTGACCTTGGTTTACCAGAGTCTAGTATTGAATAAGATTCCCTTGTGAACATCTTAGAGGGAAATAACTCATCAGTTATTCATTTGGGCTGTACCGACCAAGTAGAGAACCATGTTAGTACGTCATCCCCAATAGGTTCCCCTCTTTGTCCCCCAAGGGATCCACCGATGAAAACAACTCGAGTTGTAGGCAAAAGGAAAAGAAGAGGTGGTGGTTTGAAAGGAAAAAAAGCTAAAATCCCGAAATTAGCTAGAAAGGGGGTTCAGCACCATATAATTGACCTGCCCGATCCCGTGGCAAAACCCCCACTTATCTTGCAGGGGAATGGGGTTCATTTGGATCATGTTGAACATCTGATTCGCTCTCTAATACTCCCCTTGTGGTAAATAAAATTACCGTGCAATTTTTCCGTATAATTAATGACAGGTAAAAGAATAGCTCAATCAAATGAGAGGCAGAGTCCGTGGTATCTGAGTCATACGGGCTTTAATTAAAATGGCTCGAGCCAAGGGAGATCAGATCCATCACCACAAGGGTTCAGGAGGGGATATGCAATCATGACAAAGATGTCAACGTTTTATTAACAGTACACAATATATATAGTAAAACTGTACAATGGTGATGGATACTGTAGGCGTGACAAGTGAAAAGAATAAGATAAGAACACATGTGCGTAGCAAGAAGGCGTGCACAAGGGCGTACACGGAGGTGTGTGCTGGAAACGTCACAGAAAGTGTCATAAGTGGGTGGATGCATAGAGAATTTCTGCAGGGTCAGCAGAAACCTTTGACATGGGTGCGCGCGCAACTAGTATGACGTGTGATTGACGTGTGATTGACGTGGGACTAGGAAGAGCTGGGGGCTTGACTTTAGCACTAGTAGAGGAGACAGAAGTCTGGCATGTCAGATCGACCTGTTCCTATGACATATCTGATATCTTGTGTTTGGAGGATGTTTTATCTGAAGTAAAAGGTCTCTCGGGCAGAGGCTATTCTATACTGAATGCATATGTGTCTAAGTGTAATGCGCGGGGCCATGGGCCTACCATGGTAACGGGAGCAATGAATTACATGAAGGAGACAGGAAGGCTTGGCCCTTTGCTCTGCAGCCGGGAATATGTTTACCTATATCACTAGACTGGAATGTGTTTTCGAGGAGGCTGAACTGATAACTTGAAGGCAAAATACTGTCTTGGCAGGCAGGCCGGGCTGAGCCAGGCACCGCTTCGCTTGGCAGGAAGTAAGGCAGAGGTCAGGGATGCATCTCCATGCTGCAGCTTTTCAGAGACAGAAGTGGTTCGAAGTCAGAAATCAGGGCCTAGCTCGGCAGAGCCAGGAAAACGTAAAAGTATACCATGTAAAGACGTTGGCATGGCATGTTTAAAGACTGAATTATGGATCCATTCATGGTGGATCTGGTAGATGACATGTTACCGTTGGACGCAAATGTATATGCGTCTTCATATTCGGTCATGGAGGGAAATTACATGTACATTAAGCACGTACATGGAGACGTTGGGGTACACGTTAGGGGACATACCTGACCATAAAAATTTCAATTACCTCACCCTTGATTGAGAGATTAAAGTTAGTCACAGCAAGTTTGTGTGAATTGGAAACAGTCACTAAGGCTAATTTCGACATGTTAAACTCCTTAGTTGAGATACAGAGAAAGCCTTTAGAGTGTAATGTTATTTCCAAACCGGTAGATACTAGGACTGCCTAAGTACCCTCTCTTACGCAGAAGGCAAAACAATTGGGTACCGATAATGTTGTGAGCTTCCCAGATGCAGGGGGTATAAATATGTGTATGACCATCAATGGAAACCAAGGGGCTCCAAAAACAAATCAGGAGGCTCGGACAGATTTACAAGGGGCCCCGATATTACATCAGGAGGCCTGATCGAATCACATAGATTGGGTTCTGGGCATTTATTGTCTGGAAAAACGGATATAGGCGCATGTAATCAAGTGACTCTAGATCTACCCCCACAAAGCGCTCCCCTTATATTGGTCTTGGCCAATGTACCATCTCTTCGTGCCGGCTTAACTGAGGATTATTTCCAATTAAAGAACAAGGCTACCCATTGGCTCGCAAGTAATCTGGAATCTGGCCAGGAGGTGGGACACAATATTGTTTTGGCCCGCAGGGTAGCATGGTTGGGGAGTTCAAGGAAGAACAGAGAAGGTGACTGTGTAGTCTTAAATTTTAATAACACAGTATCAGTGGCTAGGCTCCTCTGGGAGTATGAACAGAATTTTCAGCCAAGGGGAAATGGTATTGAAATCTTGCACCTCGGGTTCTTCTACAAACCTGGGCCCCATGGGATACCTACATATAGTAATTTTACAAGAAGGAATCCTAGCAACCAAACTCGCACTACAATGCGTCCTGGTGGGTGGCATATATCCCATCAGAAGCTAACAGGTCCATGGGGTAGAGGGTTTCAAAGGGGTCTAGGTGAAGTGGAGGTCACAAACAGATTTAATGTATTGTCCGGGGTTAATGAATGTGATTGACTCGGATGTAACCAAGATGACTGCACTTGTTTACATGTCTCTAGGTCTCTTGACAACCCTGCTACCCATGTAGCTAGAAATGAGGGGAATATTAATACCTTGGAAGTGGTGGGGTACATCACTGATCCTGTGACTCCAACGATAGAATGCTGCAAAGGACCAGTATATCCTGACACGATCAGTGTCGGGACACTACTGTCATGGAATATAGCGGGATTGAGCCATAAGCAGGATTCCCAAAATTGGATGGACTTTATTAATAACTTTGATATATGTTTATTCCAAGAGACATGGGTGTGTGAACCTTTATTCCAACAAGGATATTTGAATTACTTGGTACCAGCAACTAAAGGTCCAAAGGGTCGCCCCATGGGTGGATTAACTATTTGGGTACGGCAAAATCTACCCGTCAAGGTTAAAGTGGTAGAATTGGGCAGTAAGGACATCCAACTGATAAAACTAGATATGGGTCCTCAAGGGCATCTCCACATATATAATGTGTATGCTAGGGGTAGTAAGGGTGGGAAGTCCAAGGTCTTATTGGCTTTGGCTTCACTTTTGGAAATCCACTCTCTGGATAACAGTATTGTTATTGCCGGCGACTTAAATCGCACATTCGAACCCCTGGATATCTCTAATGATTTTGTAGGGAAAACAGAGGATATGCAATGGGGGGTCCCAATAATTGATCTGGTCCCTGTGAAACGCTGGACAGAGGATATTATATGTTTAAATACCATCTGTCTAGAAAAGGGCCTTAGGGCATTAAATGGGAGAACCAAGAGCGACAGGGGGGGTCATGTACCTTCGATAATGGACGCAGTAGAAGCAGGATAGACTATGTCCTGTGTAGTCTGAAACTTTGGCAATCAGTATGTGACATGGAAGTTAAGATGAGGATTGAAAGTGACCACAATCCATTGTGCGTAGAGCACAAATGGTGGTCACCTTCAATAGTGAGCTTAAATGATGAATTGAATGTCCCTCTGTCTGTTCCAACTAACGATATGCGCAGGTTAAAATGGCCCTGCGTATTAGCCAACCAGGAGTCTATGGCCAGTATAAATATCGAGGTTGACAAGGCGATAACCACCCTGAAACATGTGAACTTAGTAATTCCAGGGTCAAAGGAAGTAACGGTTATCCATGATAATCTTTTTCTCACAATTAAGTCACATTTTCAGAAGGCATGTAAGAAAAACAAAAAGGTTCCTGACAGGCCGGCAAAATGGTATAACCTTCAATGTAGGAAAGCTCGGCTATCCCTGGGTTCGGCCATCAAGAGTAGGGACCTGGTAGCAATCAGAAGTGCCAGAAAGCTCTACAAGGATAGTATATCCTCAGCCAAGAAACTATGGGATGAGCTGCACTGGTCTGAGTTGAGAGAAGCTTGTAGGGCAAAAGACTCCAGACTTTTCTGGAACATTGTTAAATGGGGTAGGGGTGGTGCACCAGACTGCCCCAGTAACAATGTCCCGGAGGGGGCTTGGGTCAACTATTTTAAACCCCAATATGCTGAAACACTACCGGGCAGTGAGAGGGTTGGGATTACGGCTGTGTATTCCAATGGAAACTTTGTTAGCCTCAAAGAGGTAGAAGTGGCTTTATGTGCTGTGGCTAGGGGCAGAGCCCTTAGCTTAGATGGGATCCCGGCAGATCTTTTTATTAATGACAAGGATCGCTGGGCAAAATATATTTTCCTTCTGGTTAATGCTATTGCCCAAGGGGCTATGGTACCAACATCTTGGAAGGGTGCGATCATCATACCCATATACAAGAAAGGTGATCGGTTGGTGCCCGGGAACTACAGACCGATAAGCTTGATTGCTACCATCCAAAAGGTGGTGGGGAGGATGATCGTAAACAGGCTTATGGACTGGGTTGATGAGAACAATGCCCTATCCCCATACCAAGCTGGATTCCGGAAGGCCACCAGTACAGTGGACCAGGTGTTCCGCTTTACCTTGCTGCGGTGGGGAACAGTGGTGCTAGGCGAGGGTAGCCTGTATGTCGCTTTTGTTGACTTGCGGGCTGCCTTCGACCTGGTCCCAAGGAGAACGTTATAGGTGGTCTTGAGGAACCTGGGTTTACCGGAAGATTTATTAACCATGGTTATGAGGTTACATGAGGCTAATTTTGCCAAAATCCAGTGGGGCAGGAATATAGAAGTTACTGCTGACTTCCCGGTTGAACGGGGAGTACGCCAAGGTGTGCGATGGCTCCCTTGCTTTTTTCACTATTTATTAATGGGATAGTTGCTCGTATGTTGTCTGTTAGTTTAGATGCGCCCTCTTTGGCGGGCATCAAAGTTCCAATTTTGATGTTCGCCGATGACACCCTAATTTTGTCAAAGACCCCAAGTGGCTTGCAACATGCTATTCATATCTTTGACGAATTTTGCGGGGAGCACGGTTTGGAAGTCAACGTGGCTAAGACTAAGTTAATGACTTTTAACTGTCATCGTAGTTTTAGACCCAAAATATCTATGAATAATTGTTTGTTAGAGGTTGTCAAGGCTTTTACCTATCTTGGCATTTACATAACCGATGATTTGAGATGGTCACAGCACATCGATATGGCGGCCCTAAGACATAGACAAATATCTGGAGCTCTGGGGGTGGAGCATAGAAAATCGAAGTCCAAGCCAATTGAGCCAGTTTTGGAGGTTTACGAGGCCAAGGCCCTAGGGTCTGCTCTGTATGGCGCAGAGCTGTGGGGCTTTGGAAAGCTACATTCAATGCAGAAATCGGAAAACAAGTTCCTTAGGGCAGTCACTGGCCTTCCCAAAAGTACCCCATTGCTCCCTCTTAGACTTGACTTGGGGAGGAAGGCAGTAGGGGATTTGTCGAGGCTACGCCCTGTTCTATATTGGAGACGGCTTTGGACGACTCCGGAGATACATCATTATGCGGAGGGGTTCCTAGCAGTAATAAAAGCAGATGTCTTCCATAGAATAGGATGGCTAAAAGAACTTAGAACCACGTTTTGTGAGCTTGGTCTCCAAACCCTATGGGACAATCCTCTAGGAGAAGTTTTTCAGAGTAAAAAAGCATTGAAAGGGCTATATTGGGATTTTGTGGCCCTGCGAGATTGGAAAAAAACTGCTGCTGACTCTATGACTGGGCGTTTCTTGGAAGCCAAATTGTATCCTGTGCTGGAAGACTACTGGGATAGTATAACAACGCCAGGGGACAGGAAGCTCTTATTCCAAATTAGATCAGGTGCGCTCCCTCTTAGATCGCTTACAGGGAGGTGGAGGATTTCTTCCAATATAGATTGCCCTGCATGTGGAGCCTCAAAAGAAAGCATAGGTCATTTTTTATTTTCCTGTAGGGCTTATGCCATCCCAAGACGAGTTTGGCTAGCCCCAGCGTGTAGAAATTTAGGTACTACCAGTAGCCTAGTGGCTCTGAGAATCATTTGCACCTGTACTTTCATGCCCCTAGTTATAGCAGTCGCCAAGTATCTGGGATGGGCATGGTCTATCAGACAGAGAATTATTTCCAAGAGCTTGCCCTTATAAGCATCCTTTTCTACTAAGTAATTTTTAGCATTTATATTGTATTAATTATGTATTTTATCTCTTTTTTTAATGATTGTCAACCAAAAATGAGGTATTTATTTAATGTGGTTTTAATAGATAAATGTATGTATGTGCTTTTATGAGAAATTTACTCGAATAAAGCCTCTTTGACTTGACTTGTATTGTTTTAGTACCCGTTTCACTGTTCACCGCGTTTCAAATAGATCGACAAACTCTGCATTTTCGATAGAAAACCTCGTGGGCAACCGTCAGACCTTGCTGCGTAGGTCCAGCCATCTGCAAATGGAATGGACTCCATTCTGTTTCTGTCCTGGGTGCCATGCCAAATAGCCTCGCACTGACCTACATCAAGTTTGTAACTTGTGCCTCTCTCCAGCGCACAAGGAGGAAGACTGCGTGCTTGTAAGTCGTTTCGGTCCAAGAGGAATCTACCCGATCATCAGGCTCGATGACGAGAGAGGCAGCGTCAAAGCATTCAACACACTCTGGATATCTTCTGGGAAGAATCTGACCAACACGAGATAGACGCGTCCGCCGTAGGAGAAGAGGCCCATCTCTATGCCAGAGCGCAATTGTTGGGGCATGCTGGGGCAGCCATGTGATTGCAATTCTACGTCATGCCAGTTCCATAGGCGACTGACCAAATGTATAGGTTATCTAGCGTCCTTCTGGCATCTAAAGAGGCCTAATAAACAGCATTTGGGTGTCAGCTCAATACTTAGTTGTGTGGCATGCACCATTTCTTCGGCAGCTAGTTGCCAGAAGGAGTGTATTTCATCGCAGGACCATGGTTAATGTAAGAAATCAGACCCCACAGTGTTGCAGCGCAAGCATATATCTGGGCAAGACCTGACCATTCGATGAAGGTGTTGTGGCGTTAAGTAGGTTCTTTGCAGAAAATTATAATGTATCAGTCGAAAATGGGCATTAGTAGAAACCATGCGTATTAGTCCGTAGCCCGCTGCCAGTCTTGATCTTCCATTGGAATGTCGGGCCCATGTGTAGTGCCTACTGTATCTGATCGCATTGTTCTGTAAAGATGCATAATTAGGTGTCTACACGCTCCATTCGTTAGCAGTATCGCAAGGGTTTGAGTATACTGCGGAGCTGTCGTATAGCATGGCCAGGTGTGCTTAGTTGTGTCTGCCAAGCCCGCATGTTGTAAAAATTGCCCCTTTGCTGGCAAGTTTAAAGGAGATAAGTCTCATCTGGGTATAATTCACCCTCTTGTTCGCATCCCCCTTCCTCCATGCCTGGAAGGACATACTGAGTGCTATCTACCTGATTTTGATATCCAGATTGGGAACTCCCTATGGAATGGTGCGCGCTTAAGTACTCTCACTACAAACCATTGCCATACTCTGGCCGTCTGTCGCACAATATATGGAGTTTCTCTTGGTGTTCCCGATTCCATCCATTAACAGCTCTGGAAGACAACCAGCATCCACCATTCACTCCGCAATCCCCAACTAGGGACTGTGTTGAGCCATCGAGCTGCGTGTTGCAATTGAACGGCATAATCCAACCAGCGCTCCAGCGCTCAATCGGACTTGAGCCATCTAGTGCCTCCGTGCTCTGTGGAATGTCATGGTCCTTTCCTCTCCGAATTCCCTAACATGGATCTTAGTACATCTTTGGAGCTTTTGTCAGGCTTGAAATCCGGCTCTCCTTTAGATCCATGTCCGGCTAAATATTTGGGGAAAGTGGCACCCGCCATTAACATCTTGGTGAACCCCCTGCTGAATACATCTTTGTCGACAGGGGTGGTGCCGCAGGCATGGAAGCGTGCCATGATTCTACCTCTGCTCAAGAAACCCACCTTGGACCCCCTCATCCATGCCAATTACAGGCCAATCTCCCTTCTCCCTGCTCTGGCGAAAGTGGCCGAGCGATACGTGCACAGGACAATTTCCAGTTTCATCGAAGGGAACGACCTGTTGCACGCCTCGCAGTCCGGCTTCCGCGCTAATTTTAGCACGGAGTCGGCCCTGCTTGAGGTCACCGATGCCATCAGGGAAGTACTCGACTCTGGGGGAAAGGCCATGTTAGTCATGCTTGACTTGTCGGCGGCTTTCGACACCGTTCCTCATGAGGTCCTCCTTGCAAGACTCTGGGAGTGTGGCCTTCGCGGAACGGTGTGGAATTGGCTAAAATCTTTTCTGGCCGACCGCCGACAAACGATCTGGGCGCCTCCCTTTTCCGCTGATATGGCTCCGCTAGAGGTGGGAGTCCCACAGGGCTCCATTCTTAGCCCTATGCTATTTAACATCTTTATGGCCCCTCTGGCGGAAGTCGCGGAATCATTTGGCGCCCAGATCGTGTCATATGCTGATGATACCCAACTCCTGTTCACATGTGATAGGGGTGGGTTTTTCAATGGCAGACAGATCAGGGATTGCCTTGGTGCGGTGTTTGAGTGGTTTAGATGTCATGGCTTAAAATGCAACTCAGACAAGTCAGAGCTTCTCTTTTTCGGTTGCGCCCCTGAACCCGATTGGAAATCTTGGTGGCCACAAGATATGTTTCCTCCCGACAAGGTCTCTTTTAAGGCCAAGAATTTGGGAGTGATAGTAGATTGTGAACTATCCTTTAGACCTCACATCCTGTCTCTTGTTGGGAAATGCTTCGGCATTTTACGGATGTTGAGGAAATTTCTTCCTCTACTCTCACTTAACCACAGGAAAACAGTTGTTCAGGCATTAATCGGTTCACGACTGGACTACGCAAACGCTCTCTTTTTGGGTCTTCCAAAATATCTTATGACCCGTTTGCAAGTTGTCCAGAATTCGGCAGCCCGTACCATCTTTGGACTCCCGAGGAGAGCTGGTGCCACTGCCTTACTGAACACTCTACATTGGCTACCCATCGCCAAGCGAATTACTTTCAAATGCCTGACTGTGGCCTTTAAGGCCCTTCATGGTATTGGCCCCAAGTATATCGGGAAACGTCTTCCCCGGTATGCACCGAGCAGGACTCTCAGGTCATCTGGTCTGTCTATGATGACTGTTCCTGTAATTCGTCGCGCACGATTGGGAGGTCGGTCTTTCCGCTATTTAACACCTAAAGTTTGGAACAACCTACCACTCTCCTTGAGACAGGCTCCCTGTCTTCTTGCCTTTAGAAAGGACCTGAAAACATGGCTTTTCATGAAATAGACCCTTTTCTTTCTCTGCTTTTTTCTGTTGTGTGACTGCCGTTTTTATGCTGTTATTCTTTGCTAAAGCGCCGGGATGCTCCCTGGAGTAGCCGTGCGCTATAAAAGAAATAAAGTAACATAACATAACATAACATAATATTAGTGGTCCAAATGTGGGACCTCCAATCCCCCGCTGCATAAGTCCTGGTCAGTGTGGCCAAAGCCACTGTGCTATGCTATGTGTAATGGCCTTGGTGAAAGATTTAACAAGACCATGAAGGCCATGACTCGTGGACTTCATGAACAATTCCAAAGAAGATGGGATGTCCATGCCTGCTTTTTGCCTATTGGGAAGGGCCACAGAAGGGAGTGGGGTCCTCCTTATTTTAGCTTCTGTTTGGGTTTCCTGCCGGGACCACTGTGCCTTGTGAAGGAGGGATTGGAGAAACCTCTTGTTGAACCTTAGCAGATATAGTGGACTATGAGCTTGGCTTTTGCTCCAGGATGTATGAGTACATGGAAAAAGCAAGCGAAAACATTGAGGCCAGCCTAGCTCCAGAAGCTCTGGTAATGCCAAAAGGCTGCTATGGCTGAGTTCCAGCCAGGGCAGATGGTATGGGTTTTAGGGCCTGTGGCTCTTAGGGCCCTGCAAGGTAAGTGGAGTGGACCCTACCCTGTCCTAGAAAGAAAAGGGGCGGACACCTACCTGGTAGACCCTGGCTCTGACAGGAATCATAAGATGTCAACCGCCTTACACCCTACTATGACATGGCAGATGTGACCATGCTCATGGTTACAGATGAGGATCGGGAAGCAAAGAGTGAACCTGCCCCTGACCTGTCCAACAATCCAAAAGGTGGGTCAGTGGAAGGTGTGGTCTTGTCAGACACCTTAGCTGCCCATCAGGAGACTGATTGCAGGTAAGTCCTAAATCTGAGCTCTTCTTTGACCTCTCGCCAGACAAGCTGGTGTATCCAGGATGTAGACGCTGATGAAAGACTACCTGTCGAGAATAAAACATACAGGCCGACTGAACATGTGAAAGAGAGCATCAAAGCTGAAGTAAGCATGATGCTGGAATTGGGAGTTCTAAAGCCTTCTGAGAGCCCCTGGACCTGCCCAGTTGTCTTAATCACCAAGCCTCATAACTAGGATGGTAAGAAAGAAATTAGGTTTTGTGTGGACTATTGGGGCATGAATGCTGTGACCAAAAGAGATGCATACCAAATTCCATGGGCAGATGAACTTATTGACAGGTTGGGAGCAGCCAAGTATCTGAGTATGTTTGATCTCACATCAGAGTACTGGCAGATAGGTCCGACGACTCTAGGAGCAAAATAAATATCTGCATTTTCAACCCCAGATGGGTATTATCAGTTCACTGTAATGCCCTTTGGTTTGAAAAATGCATCTGCCACTTTTCAAAGGTTGGTGAACTAAGCCCTTGCTGGGTTGGAATCCTTGAGGGCAGCATATCTACACAACATTGCTGTCTTTAGCTCCACCTGGCAGGATCACCTGATCCACCTTAGGAAAGTACTGGAGGCTCTGAGAAGTGCAGGCCTCATTATCAAGGCATGCAAGTGCCAGATAGGGCAAGGAAAGGTTGCATACTTGGGTCACCTTGTGAGTGGAGGCCAGGTTCAACCCTTACAACCCAAGATCTGGACCATTCTGGACTGGGCGGCTCCAACTACCCAGACTCAAGTGAGGGCCTTCCTTGGCTTCCCTGGTACTATAGGAGGTTTGTGAGGGATTATGGCTCCATTGTGGCACCCCTCACAGAACTGACTTCCAAACGAATGCCACAAATAGTGAACTGGACTGTGAGCTGTCTAAAGGCTCTTGACACGCTGAAGGAAGCGATGTGCTCTGCAGCTGTTCTGAAAGCTGCAGATTATGTCAAGTAATTCATTGTACAGACTGATGCCTCGGAACATGGTATAGGAGCAGTGCTATCCCAAAAACATGACCAAGGTCAAGATCAGCCACTGGCTTTCATCAGTAGAAGGCTAATCCCCTGGGAGCAGCATTGAACTGCCATTTAGATGGACGCCTTTGCTGTGGTTTGGTCCCTTGCGAAGTTTAGGTCAAACCTGTTTGGCTCTCACTTCCTAGTTCAAACAGACCACAGGCCTCTCCGATGGTTAATGCAAATGAAAGGTGAACATCCCAAACGGCTAAAGTAGTCCATCACCCTACAGGGAATAGACTTTGTAGTGAAACAGAGACCTGGGACTGCCAATGCAGATGGACTTTCCAGGTTGTCCCATTTAGACGATGTTAAATGGTATGTTATGCTAAAAATACTTATAAAGCGTGCTACACCGCAAGGTTTCAGGGCGCTGCGGACAAGGGAGTCCTGTCGCTAAGTGATTCATTCATAAGTCTGGCGAGAGCTTCCAAAATTGAGAATATGATAATATTGATCTATTGTCCTGAGGGAGAGAATTCCAAAATTGAGGAGCCAGGACCGCAAATCTTAGTCCCCCCCAATTTCTAGCGTTTAAAGGACGGAGTAGCTAGGGGATTCAAATGAGAAGACCTAAGATCCCGAGTGTGGATATATCTCTGGACCCGAGTAGATACAGACAATGGGCAGTTGCCATGGATCGCCTTAAAGAGGAGGCATCCCAACTTGAATGCATTGCGTTCGACTACCAGAAGCCAATGTAACTTCTTCATAAGAGGGGTGACATACTGGATTCTTGGCTGGCAATAGATTAATCTAGCAGCCTGGTTCGGCACTAGTTGCAGTCTTTTAGATTGATATGCCAGAATGCCAAAGTAAAGAGTTAGTGTAGTCAATGTGAGAGATGGCTAAGGCTAAAGCAACTTGAGTAAGAGCTTCAGTAGTGAGAAATCTGCTGTTCTCCAGTAATGGGATATCTTTCATAGATTCACATGCTTGCATCATTCCCCATCGTCAAAGTGGGATTCCCACAGTACATAGAATAGCAATATAGCAATAGCGAAAGCATAGCTATAAGAGCAATAGGAAGTATTGGAACATAGACGTTTACAGGAAAAAACGTGTCACTTTAATACTTGTCCAAGTCATTAGATATGGTCCATACTCCAGCCAATCCGGCGACAGTGTATCTACTGCCTCCACCCTGAACATTAGGTGAGAGATTGTAAAACCTGCAGGAATTTTCCTCAAAAGACTTTATGAGACCGAGAGGGATGTCTACTTCTCTGGTTACAGAAACTCAAGACCAAGGATGCTCCCTTATCAGATGTTGAGAGTGATTCCGCTCTCAGGACTGTCATCTCTAAGAAGAGAGCTAGTGAGGCGGAGATGGTATCTGCTAAGGTGCTCAAGAAAGACCACACCTCTACTCATAAAGGCCAGACTTCTTCCTCAAAATGGCTCCTGCTCCTTCTAAGGGACTACTTATGCCTTCTACGCCTCCGAGATCTGCCTCTATGTCTCAGGCATCTAAGTCTTTTCCTGAGACAATTTACCTAATAAAATGGGTCCCTTGTCGACGAAGACTTCCGTTGCCACTGCTACAAGGATGACTTCCACCTTCTCTTCTCCTCAACCTACAATGATTATGTCATCGGCGTCCGCTCAGTCGATGTTTGTCATAATGTCGGTGAAGCCTCGCTCTTCTGCCACCTCCCTCACTTCGTTGTCGATGATAAAGAGGACTGTCTCCTGTCGGTCGTCTACAGATGCCTCCTTACCGGCGAGATGGTCGATGGCTCTCAAGGTTCTACCTGCTTCATCGACGGATGCCTCATCATCGAAGGTTGCCTCGTCGTTGACGGGTGCTTCGTCGTCGATTGCCTCGTCGGCGGTTGCCTCGTCGAGGGTTGCCTCATCGACAGTTGACTCGTCGACAGCACAGAAGCCTTTGCTTACGGAACTTCAACCACGCTCTTCGTCGTCGACCGCTGAGTCGTCGGCATCCTTGGTTCCACCTTCAGCTCTGATGAGTCTAGTCCCCTTGAAATCTTCAGCAACACTTTTGCCGCCTTCAGGTACGACAGATGTTTCCCTACTTCAACGTAGGAACTCTTCTTTGGATTTATTGCCAATTCAACCATCACCAAATCTTCCTGTGGAGCTTTTGACTATGGCGCTAATGAGGAGGATTCAGAAGAGGATGACCGGTTCCGTGCTACTCGTACTCCTTCTGATCTTCTCATCAAATGCCAAGATATTGATAATGACCAAGGATATGATTATTACCGTGAGCCTAATACTCAACCACCACTTGAGATTCCAGCTGTGCAGATGCCCAGGTCTCTCATCTCTAATTTGCAACATATGCTTGATGACTACTACCGCCGATTTCCTCCCTCAAAGTTGGCCTCATCTTTCCCACAGATGCCTCTTCCTCTGCCTTCATCGATCTGCCCCCTCCGGTGGCATCAATGCCTCATCACCCGGAGGATGCACACACAACTGACGACGACAGAGAAGAAGGGGAATGGGTGATAGATCCCTCCTTACTGAGTGGGACAATTATCAAATTCAGACTCCGTCACCTACCACTCCAATTCCTGTTGAATCCCCGCCAGCTGTCATAGGTGGGTTTCATGTTCTCATGGAAAGGCCGGCCAAGAGTAGTTGCCGCCAAAAGCGATGCATACCAAACTCCATGGGCAGAGGAACTTACTGACAGGTTGGGAGCAGCCAAGTATCTGAGTATGTTTGATCTCACATAAGAGTACTGGCAGATAGGTCTGACTCTAGGAGCAAAATAAATATCAGCATTTTCAACCCCAGATGGGTATTATCAGTTCACTGTAATGCCCTTTGGTTTGAAAAATGCACCTGCCACTTTTTAAATGTTGGTGAACTAAGCCCTTGCTGGATTTGAATACTTGAGTGCAGCATATCTACACAATATTGCTGCTGTCTTTAGCTCCACCTTGCAGGATCACCTGATCCACCTTAGGAAAGTACCGGGGGCTCTGAGAAGCGTAGGCCTCATTATCAAGGCATGCAAGTGTCAGATAGGGCAGGGAAAGGTTGCATACTTGGGTCACTTTGTTAGTGGAGGCCAGGTTCAACTCTTACACCCCAAGATCTAGACCATTCTGGACTGGGTGGCTCCAACTACCCAGACTCAAGTGAGGGCCTTCTTTGGCTTCTCTGGTATTATTGGAGGTTTGTGAGGGATTATGGCACCATTGTGGCACCCCTCACAGAACAAACTTCCAAAAGAATGCCCACAAATAGTGAACTGAACTGTGAGCTGTCTAAAGGCTTTTGACACACTGAAGGAAGCAATGTGCTCTGCAGCTGTTCTGAAAGCAGCAGATTATGTCAAGCAATTCATTGTGCAGACTGATGCCTCTGATCATGGTATAGGAACAGTGCTATCCCAAAAACATGACCAAGGTCAAGATCAGCCAGTGGCTTTCATCAGTAGAAGGCTAATCCCCAGGGAGCGGCATTGAACTGCCATTTAGATGGACCCCTTTGCTGTGGTTTGGTCCCTCGAGAAATTTAGGTCAAACCTGTTTGACTCTCACTTCCTAGTTCAAACAGACCACAGGCCTCGCTGATGGTTAATGCAAATCAAAGGTGAAACTCCCAAACGGCTAAAGTAGTCTATCACCCTACAGGGAATAGACTTTGAAGTGAAACAGAGACCTGGGACTGCCAATGCAGATGGACTTTCCAGGTTGCCCCATTTAGACTATGTTAAATGCTATGTTATGTTTAAAATACTTATAAGGCGTGCGCACACCACAAGGTTTCATGGCGCTGTGGACTAAGTGATTGCTAAGTGATTCATTCATAAGTCTGGCGAAAGAGCCAAGTCTTTAAGAGTTTCCAAAATTGAGAATATGATATCATTGATCTATTTCCTGAGGGAGAGAATTCCATAATCGAGGGGCCAGGACCACAAATCTTAGTTCCCCAGTTTCAAGCGTTTAAAGGATGGAGTAGCTAGGGGATTAAAATGTGAAGACCTAAGATCCTGAATGTGGATTTATCTCTGGACCCGAGTGTAGGAGAGTAGGGTCTGCAATCCTATAGTCACCCAAGATTTTTGCTTTTTGCTTCACTGGTTTACGACTTTCCCTGGCTGTGGGCCTGCTAATCAGACCCACAGCCTAGCTGTTCTCTCTCTAAATTTTCATCCATGTACTTTAGGTGCATTTACCAATTGGTATTGGGTCACTCTTGTAAGTCCTTGTACAGTGTACCATAGGTACCCAGGGCATAAGTGCATCCAAGGCCTACCAGGGGCTGCAGCATGTATTGTGCCACCCCTGGCTGGCCATCTAAACAGACACAACTGGCTGGTAATACAGCTGGGGCAAGGTGGTGTAATCACCCTTTGCTTTAGATGTAGTATACCTATATCTAACCCTAAAATGGGCACATAGTCAAGTCAAGTCAAGTAGGAAATTTATATAGCGCGCTACATACCCAGAGGGTCTCAAGGCGCTTGAGGAGGGGAAGGGAGTTACTTGTCGAATATCCAGGTTTTAAGTTGCTTTCTGAATGCTAGGTGGTTCTGTGTGAGACGTAGGTGGGTGGGGAGTGAGTTCCAGGTTTTAGCTGCGAGGTAGGAGAAGGATCTGCCTCCCATGGTGGTTTTATTAATGCGAGGAATGGTAGCAAGGGCTTGGTTGGAAGATCGAAGCTGGCGAGGGGGGGTGTAGAAGGAAAGTCGTGTGTTGAGGCATTCGGGTCCAAGTTCGTAGAGTGCTTTGTGGGCGTGGATTAGGAGTCGGAAGGTAATCCTCTTATTGACGGGGAGCCTCCTATGGCTGGCCTTATCAATCCTGGAGGCAGAGTACTTAGAATTATGTTAGGTGGTGCTCTAGCATGAGCTGGGCCTGTCTGCAGCTTTTGGAACCATGTCCTTTAGCTGTTTCCATGATAACGCTATACCATATACTCTTAAGTGCATTATAATTCTTGCGGTTATTGCTAACTTTGGCATAGCATTATCAAAACATGTCGAGTAAGGTGTCATACGAATTGGAATACTACCCCCTCGCCAATTCTGGCGACTGGGGTAGCATTCCACCCTTCTAGAGGGACACGACATGTATGTAACTGTGAACCCCGGTTAAAGTTAACTCGAGCCTCAGCATCACAAAATGGATGCTGTCACCACAGACACAAGTCTGACCTCCTGCTGCTGGGAGCCCTTCCAGCGAGGGAGGCCTGGACAAAGGGTTTCCTGCCTTGGGAGGTGCTAGCACCACCTCAGACAGGATTTTGTGTATTGAGGTAGGACAGGCTGAAAGGAATGAGACATGCTTGGGGCACATAAGGTGTCCCTGTGCATACCCCGGTTCAAACCAGATGCTGGTGCACTCCAGCCCCAGCTCTGGCGTGAAACCCGACAAAGGATATGGGGTGTAACCACCCCCCTTCCTGGTCCCACCCATAGGAGGGACCTAGTCACATTACAGCCCCCTTTAGGAGAATAAAGGTAGGAGCTAGTCCCATTCCAAATTAGATTAATCCTGATTTGAAACTACAAAGAAGAAACTCTGGACTTCGACGTTCTGCTCCACAGAAGACTGAAGAAATCTCTCTTGTGGCCAAGGAGTGACCACCCTGCACAAGCAGGCACCATCAAGCGTCCTAGCGGTTCACTTTGTCGTCCTTCCCGGTTGAACCAGACTTCAGAGCCCGACGAGACCCGGACTTCCAGACCTCTCCGACCTCTACCCACACCTGCAGCACAGCTGAGATCCGTGGGTGTGACGAGACACGTGGGACCGACCATCTTGGAGAAACTGCACTTCGCCTCCAGCACGACTTCAGAGGCATCCTCGAGAAAGTGCTTTGGGGATGGAGAAGCCCGAGCAGCTCCTGCACAGAAGATCAACCCTCCAGCATCCACGAGATCTGCGTGGGGCCCTTTTGCTTGTTTGCTGATCGACGCGTTGTCTGGTCACTTGCCGGCTGGCTAGTGGCTTCCTAGACGACGCTCCAAGAAATTTACACCGCTGGTCTGGTTGCCCCAGACTGGCCCTTGCTTCCCTGCAAAGGAGAAGCACCCCGGACCCACCTGGTCCGCACCAGACGCCATCTCCACTCGCCGTGTGGGTTGCCTTTGCCAAGGCCTGTTGACTCCGAATCCGGATCCGACACCGCTGAAAGCGAGAGCCTGCGTGGGACAGCTCGTGCCTCCATCCTGGTCGTCGAAGACACCTCCTGGTCCACGTGGCTGCAGAGTCAAGCGTCCACTCTTCACCTGATCGCGACAACAGCATCTGGTTCCTTCCTGTTTCCACTCCGGTCACTGGCTAGTGACTTTGAACATTGTCCCCTCTGCTTTCAGGTCTCCATCTTCCTCGATCCACCCTTGGATCGCTCCGGACATCTTCCTCCTGGTCGCCTGCAGCATCTTTCTTCAAGGTTCCGTAGACTTCGACGCAGAAATCCGACACGCTTTCACACCTATGCACCCGCAGCCCGTGGGTGAGGTAACGAGAGCATTTTGGTGCTCAAGGGTAGATTGACTCTCCTAGTGTCCAGGTATCCTGTTGTGTTAGTCTTAACCAGTCGGAACTGTCATTTACTTACCTTTCATAACTTGTAGTGTCCATTGATTTTGTCCCGCATCTCGTGTGAGTTCACACTCTGCACCCGCGTAGTGTAGTCCCAGCGATCCTACAGCCTCTGGGCAGCTCCATTCCTTCTATCGATTTCCTTATACCATTCACTTAGTATATGGTTTGTCGTGCCCCTAGGGCACCATTGTAATTTGTGCAACTTATCGTATTTTTCTTAAGAGTCTTGTCATGTGCTTAGCCCTCTGATCTCATAAAGAGTTCAGAGGTGTTTGTTAGTAATAAATATCTTGTTTATTTTCATAACAACCTGTGTGGTGTCCTTTCATTTGGTATTCAAGGGGTTATATGTGGTAAAACAGCTGGCTTCACATGCCAAAAGAGTTTAGCCTAAGACTGCTTTGTCCATGCTACCATTAGGATAGCTGGTCTATAAGGTTGACTTACTGTCATGTGCTTATCTAGGTTCCTGATCGATACTGTGACCTTATGCCCCTATTCGGCTATAAAGCCCCTTTTTCCCTATATTGGCATAACCGTTCAAGTACGATTTTCTGAAAAGTCATCTCTGGCCTCACACGAGCAGAGCCACAGAGCCACATTCCAGCATGACTCTCTGCTACTTCCTTTGCGACCAATTAGTGCAATGACAGAGCAGCAGTCACTATCTGATATTCCTAGATAACACTCCGAGTTCTTCAACAAGATAAAAACTTAGCAAACCTGGAAATCCCCGCTTGCTATGTTTTGATTAGTAATGGAACTCTAATGAGCAACTGATAACTATCACTTCCTAGTGACATCTTTAATTGACGTCTTATGTCCAGCAAACTTGCGTCAAACCCGGCACCTGTCAGGTATAAATATTACCAACGTTGCCTTAAGCAATGAGCGAACATGTTGCTGATGCCAGCTGCCTGCATGACCCCGTGTTGGTAAAAACTAGCACTCTGTCGCTGCAGCCTGCTATCCTGTGGTGGTGAAGCTACTGATTACCATTATCGCCGCTACAGCGCGACCTATGGTGCAGTACGCTTGAGGAGCCGTGCAGCCGTCCTCTGCGAAGACATCCAGCCCAGCTGCCCGCGGACGCTGTCACCCCTCCTTCCTCGACGCGCTGAGAGAAGCCGCTGCCTTTCTCGTGCAGAGAAATCCAGTCCCGGCGCTTCCAGTTTACCCTCGCGGGTGACTGGGATATCGAGAGAGACCCCTGAAGGAGATACCAATCCTCCATCATTCTATTCAGAGGTATGGTGTTGACTAAACCCTTAGACGAGAATTCTTGAAACAAACCTTGGCAAAACTAACTTAACTTAAGCTACTTACTTACTCCCCCTTCTCACGTGTTAGGCCTAGGTCAGGCACACTGGGGTAGGCTTAGTTAGAAGCACCAGTTGAGTATGTTAGCCTAATGTATATATGACTGTATATATGTTTTATTACTTTTAAACCATTGTATGGCTAAGAAACCATATCAATGCTTTTACAGTTCTATTTCGCTATTCTTATCTTACTGTACGTACTTTTTATAATAACAGTTATTGCAATTGTGGCAATACATTTCTCTTGTATGAGAAGAAAGACTGTTCAATAAATGTTAACCCTTTATTGATAAACGCCCGTCTCTCTATTCTCTACATACTGTGAAAGTAAACTGCACTAGACTGACTGAGTGAAATCTATGTCTATTGTTTCACACGACCCTAGAGATCGACTCTTGATCTGAGGAGCAAAGTTGTCATGTTGCACGGTTGTTGGAAAGCTGAATCCCTTCTTGTCTGTGCCAAGGAAGCTGATCACTTCCTATGCAGAGAAGAAAGTTTCCAGTGACCTCTGAGCTAGTTGGTAACACAACCCAATTAAGTTTAGCATAGTCAGTGGAGACCTGGAATATAAGCAGTTCCACGTCGATACTACTGTTTATGTTATTCCAATGCGCAGGGCCTAGTGGGAAACTAGGAACTACACTACATGGCGCCCAACGTTTGGTAAGGCGATAAACTAACGTAAGACTTGTAGAGTAACTCAGTCGTGCATATTTCACACCCCTTTCTCCCGTAAATACTCCAATAGACGTCTGGAGTGGGTGAAAGGTTAAAATCCGCCCGACCTTAGTAGGAAGAGATTCCTATGTAAAGCTCTGGTTTATTCAACGTTGAAGGATACAGTGTTCCAAAATATTGTGCATCTAATCTTTGTCTCCTTGGAGACCTACTCTGCAAACCTCGCATTTTTACAATGCCAGAAAACGGAGCCCCTGACGCCGCAGTAGATGCGACTCAGCAAGGTCCCGAATACACAGACCCGGGTGCTATTATCATCCCGGTCCAGTTAAGAAGATCTATAACGTTAAAACTTATAGAAAACGGACTGCCACCTCAAGGTGGTACAGTAATTTTCGTGATAGAGGCTCACGAGTATCGGCAGACAGAGGTATTCTATTCATGGATAAACTTTCCAGCGGTAAACGCTATAACACAAGAGTTTCACTATTACAAAATAGAGGAACCTCCGGGAGAGTACGCTCCTTTCGAGGAGGTTGAAATCCCACTTAAATTTCAAGAGCACCTGCTCTGGTTTAATGGCGCCCTAAAACACAATGATCACATAACTAGGCTCGGTCCACTAGGTAGACCAGGAGCCACGTGGCCGGTTCTAGCCAGCTACACACCACATCCTGACATTGCAAAAATGTCTAGAGAAGAGCTGTTAGCACAGCTAAACACATTAATAAAAATACATAGGCAATTAGTCCAATATGTAATACGGACTGCAACAGTCCAGCCAGCTGTTAATACACCACAGCTGACCCCTCATCAGGGGAACACAAATAAAATTACACCACAGAACATACAGTCATGTCTTGGTAAAACACCCGTAAAACGGGAACAAATTCCTTTCTGGTTAGCCCAGAAAATCACTCAAATAGAGGCAGTATTTCCTGATACTACCCCTATTGAGAAACACAGAATCTTGACCATCTGCCTTCCTATGGGAATCGCACCACACGTGGAGGACTGCGACACTTGGGGTACAGTCTTTGCTTCCATTTACACAAAAACACACGGTGTTCCGTCTATGGCGGTAATACCAGACGTGCTAAAACAGATTCAAAATGAATTCGGTCCAGAACCAGCTTTGAATCTAGGTATGAAATTACTGAAAGACTTCAAGCAGGTCACGGCTATATTATTAGCCAATGTAAAGGGAGAAGCAGCATCTGTGGCGATTCGCCAGAAGTTGAGGGAAACAGATATAAAAGATCCTGTTGAGCTTGCAAAAATCATAGAAAAATGCTATGAAGAATTAGGTAGAGACAGCTTGGGTGGGAAACCAGTTAAGCCCCAACTGCTCGAAAATCCAGAAAAATTATTTATTAAAAATAATTTAAACACTCCTAAAAAGAGCTGGGATGGAAATAAACAATCCACTCCCAAGGAAAAAGTTTTCCAGTCCAGAGGAAGGTCTCCTCGACGGAGGGAAAGAACTCCGACTCGAGAACGCCAGTCTCCCCAACGGGAGCCCTCTGAGAAAAGATATAACCTTAGAAATAGGGATAATATAAAAAAACCTGATAGATATCAAAGTATTGATACACGTCCCTCTCGATCTTTTCCACAGAATTCGGAAAGAAGAGGACGGTCAGACCCAGGAGAGCACACCAAGTCCAAAGACAAGGAACCTGCTCAAAATAAGAAATCTCAATTTCCTAAAAAGAAGGTAGCCAGTATTAGAGTAATCAACCATGCCGAGAATACTGAGGACACAGTTGAAAAACGGGGAGTGGGCATTGACAATGTTGGACAGTGCAGCAGAAATCAGTATAGCGCGCAAGATCTTGATGAGTCATCTGGAGACAGTGGACACGAATGAATTCATTCAGATTGAAACTGCCGACGCCAGACTTAGCGAGCCCCATAAAATATACGAAATAACATTGCGTATAGAGGGTGATAAGACTAGGAAAATTAAGGGTCTATTTTGGGATAAGCTCTCAAAAGGCTATGATATTCTGTTAGCTGAAAAAGATTGGCCCCCGGAGTTTGTCAGGGAGTGCCCTCGTGGCGAAGAAGTGATTATGCCTGCCTTCTCGAATCACATACCGATTCACAAAAAATACACATATGCAAGGAAATGGGCAGTAGCCCAGGCACCTGCATTGTATAAAAATCATGTAGGATGGGATGAGGATTCTCCGCCTCACAAAATCCAACTAAAAAGTGAACCAACTGCCCAACGGCAGTATCCCATAAAGCAAGAAGCTAAAAAACAGGTCAGGGAGATCTTAGATCAACTTGAGTACCAGGGGGTGATTGAAACATGCACCTCTCAAATGAACAATCCTTTGTTTCCTGTCTCCAAGCCAGACAATTCATATCGTCTAGTTTTGGACTACAGACACCTTAATACATGTTGCAAAACTTTTGCAGTACAAAACTCGCATAGTGCAGCCCTAATGAATAACATAGTTAGGAAAAAATATAAAACGACATTAGACATTTCTAATGGTTTCTTTTGTCAAAACATTGCACCAGAAAGCAGATACTTGACCGCTTTCTCCGCATTTGGGTCACAGAAAAAATTCTGTCGACTCCCACAGGGGTTCAAGAACAGCCCAGGACTATTCTCAGCTAGGGTAACAGAGTTACTACAAATCTATGATGATGAAGCATTATCTTACGTAGATGATATTTATCTCACAGACGATGACTTGGATACTCACTTGAAAAGGGTGAACACCATTATACTTGGGTTCGCAGCAGAGGGTTACAAATTCAACTTTAAAAAGTCCCGAATTGCCCATCTGACAGTACTATTTTTAGGGTACGAATTATCAAGTGAAGGGAAAAGCCTAGCGGACAACTTCTTAGAGAAGTGCGCTGTACTCCAAGCTCCAAAAACGCTGAAGAATTTACAATCAATACTAGGTTTTCTGAATTTCGGAAGAACTTACATCCTAAATTACGCAGAGAGGGTTAAACCTCTCTACGAACTAATTAAACCTGATTTAAAACAAATCAATTGGACTCAAAAACACACAGAAATTTTGAGATCACTGCAAACAGACATGTTAGCAAAAACAAAATTAGATACACGTGATCTTGTAATCCGAGTCATCCCAGGAAGATGCGGATTCACATACCTAACCTCTAATGAGGGAGAAAAGGTACCAATAGCTTACAAATCACATTTGTACACAAGGGCTGAAATAAAATTCAGTTCAACGGAGAAAATTCTAACTGCGGTTCAGACTGCTGTAGCGAAAGAAAGGCCCCTAGCACAAGGTAAACGAATAATAATCGTAACTCCTATACCGGCTTTAGAAGCGGTAACTAAAGCAAGCATTCCTAATGCTAAAGCTTTGCATCTGAGATGGATTCAGTGGGTTAATTCTCTTGCTGCAACAGACGTAGTTTACGAATTTGATCCTAACTTAAAAACACAGGAATTTTTACAATATGAATATGAATGTCCTCTGCCAATTGAAATCCTGCCTCTCGAAGAATACGGAAGTATTATATATACTGACGGATCAGCACAACCCGCAGTTGGGGGTAAGCAAGCTTACAGTGCTGCGTGCGCGATTGTTAAAGGTCGCTGGCACAAAGGAAAATTTAGACCATTGGTCACTAAAACACAATCTCTAGGAGATTGCTCGGCTCAACGAGCTGAATTAGTAGCATTTAAGATGGCGCTAGAAAATACTGATCGCGAATTCCCCACACTAATAGTGTGCGATTCTTTTTATTGCGTACAATCTTATAATGAATACTTGCAGAATTGGGTGGAAAATGGTTTCAAAGATGCAAAAGGTGGCACAATAAAGCATAAAATGCTTTGGGAACAGGTAGTTCTTTTACAAAAAGAACTACAAAAGACTCACGTGATACATACACTGAGTCATCAACGTGATGGCGTTCACGTTGCAGGGAATTCATTGGCTGATGAAGCCGCGAAGGCAGCTGTGCAAACGGCTTCCGTAGCTGCGATAACTCGGTCACAAACAAAAATAGACAGCGATGTTCTACAAGCTGTCAGTGCGTCAGTAAAAAATGATAAGAAAACACTCCCAAAAGGCTTTCCTGAAAAGTACTTGTACTTAACGGATACAAATAATGTTCCTTTTGCTCGAATCCCTGGAGTGGGGGATAGAGTAATTCCAAACAAGGAACACAGACTAGGACTAATAAAAGCGGCACACGAAGGGCTTGCTTCTGCACACGCTGGCGTTTCCGCAACAGTATCACTATTAAAACAGAGATATTGGTGGCCTCGCTTGAGAATACAAACTAAAAAGTATGTATTAGAATGCGACATATGCCAAAGGATAAAAGTATCAACAGTGAAACGACCAGCGCAGACACCCCTTCTCATCTCGGATAAACCATTTGCATGTGTTTACCTGGACCACTGTGGTCCCCTACAAAGGGACGGTAACTATAGATATATCATGGTAGCAGTGGATTCCTGTACGAGGTTCATATGGATGTGGCCCCAGCGCTCGGCTGACGCTAGAACGGTTATAAAAGATTTGCGAGTCTTTATCGGCACATACGCAATTACCACGTTCCATTCTGACCAGGGTCCTGCTTTCAGCTCTCGAGCCTATAAGGAGGCCATGGCCAGCATGGGAATTGGGTTGCGGTATTCTTGTCCGTCGCATCCCGAAGGGAATAGTGTGGTAGAAAGAAAAAACCGGGACATAAAGCAATCTATAACAGCGAAGGTATTAGGTTCAGGCGCTGGGTGGGTCAAACATTTAATAAGTGTCCAGACTAGTCTTAACAACATGCCAAGAAATTCTCTAAAAGGTTTCAGCCCATACGAACTATTGTTCGGAATAAGAATGAACGTTCAGGACCTCGATAGTCAGATGTCAGTGGTACAAAAAGAAACAACGCAGTTTGAAGTAAAAGACCGTTTGGCTGTTTTACAGGAACTGAATGAAACAAGAAAATCATTAAGCAACATAAAGTTAAAACAACAGCCAAGTACCACTGACGAGGCACCACCCGCAACAGCCCCAGCAAGGCCTGTCTGGATTCCAAAGATTGGGGATCTAGTCAGAGAAAAGATCGCGGTTAAGAAGGAATTTGGGCCTTCTTACAGAAAAGCAGTACCTGTCTTAGCAGTCACCGGAACAAGATCAGTTGTGCTACCGCCCCTTGCTGGTAAAAAGGAGAACAGAGTCGTGTCTATCGATCTGGTAAAACCACAAGCATGTGGCCTATAATCAACAGTAGGCCCAGTGGACTCCCAAGAAACAACAGAATACCCAAACTTGCAACAATCCAAGAGGTTCAAACTGAAAGACTAATCACATTCGATCTGCCTGCAGTGCACAATGAAGGACTATGCAATAATGCCATGGAACTCGTGCCTCTTGAAACACAGATTGAAACAGTTCGTCAAGAAACAACACCAGTCTACAATGATGTGGCATCAGAAAGTGCTACCGAGAGACAGATTGAAAGAACAATCCCATCAATTGACAGAACTGCCTCTGGTTATTTCATCAACTTCGACAACTTCTCTGAAGATTTAAATGACCCGGAAGTGATGCCAGAAACAAAAAAGTCTTTTAAAGAAAAAGCAACGGAACTCTTTCATCAACTGAAGGAAATCTACCTCATTTCCCCTTGGCTAGAGTTCTGGTTCGGTCTAGGTGTATTTTTCCTCCTGCTTTGGCTCATCATGGTACTGTGTTTGGGAAAATTCATTGAAGGAAAATATATTACAATGGACACAGCAAGTCAGAACATCAACCTAGTCCTGAAACCACACAGATCATCCCACGTGAAGAAAAGAGAACTGTCAACAGTAAATGTCACAGCAATTCCAATACCTGGTGGGGTAGTATGGGAGAAAACAGACTATGAGATCTATGGTCCGGTCGAAATCCTGAAGTATCCTCATCAACTAAAGGTTTCCTTAAGTGACTTTGTGACACCAAGTACATTCTCTGATGATTGGGACTTTAACAGTATAAATGACATGATGTCTGATTTAGTAATGTCAGCTAGATTCACAGATCATGATTATTTACAAGGTTCATCTAGTTATGAGCAGTTATTCTGTTACACCCACTATGGGGATCATTACTTGCATAAATCTGCACAGCCTAGAAATGTTTTTATGTATAATCAATGGGAACATTGTTCTACACCACCTAAAAGCAGTTCTAAAGCATTTTTTGAGAAATTCAAATATTTTTCAGGGTTTAACACCAGTGATGCAGAAACGTTTTATTATAAACTGTTAGATAAAACAGGAATGAAAACAATGCTGACAAATTCTAAATTGATATATTCAGAAGCATTTTATGACAAAATGATGACAATTGGTTTTGATTATTGGAAAAATAATATTGAAACTAAAACAATTTGGGGTACAAAAGATTGGCAGGTGCAAGGCATAGAAGCACTGTTTAGAACCTGCATGATACCAGAACAAATGTTATTTTTAAATGACACTGTACACCAAACATCTTGTCTTGGCCTAGCTAAGAACAAAGACCTTAAAACACCGTCTATACCAAAGCCAATAGCTGAGAATACAACTGCAGATAATGAGTTAGACGTGTCACACATTTTACATTTCAACAGAACACATCCTGATTGGAAAAAGTGGTTAATCTGGCCTACAGACACAAATAGCTGTCAAGATAGATTCCTGAATAAAACACAGGGTTTAAAAATGACCAGATTAGACCCAAGATACTCCCAGAGACAACATCCAGGGATTATAACCACATACAGTGTAGGCAAACTCTGCCTAGAATGGCTAACTACATCCACACTGGCTGAAATTAAGCAACATTTGTCTTTATTAAAAGATGGTGCTGATTTGCGCGACTTCATTCTTGGACCACGCAAACAGCGTCAAAAGCGTTTCATAGCGACCAGCATCTATGCTGCTTACAACGAGGCTTGGAAAGTAAAGCAAATTGAAACTGCTGAAAAGATACGAGAAATTGATCGTATTAATTTGGAGAAATCACTTTCTGTAGTAGACAATGGGTTAATGACTCTGTCTTCCAGAATATATTCTTTGGACAATATTGTATCATCTGCCTTTGATGTGATAGACAGAGATTTGCTAATGTTACAACATGGCCAGTCTCAATTACGCTCTATTATAGAATTAGGCTGGACACTGCAAAATCTTCGTTCAGGCTATGTGCCTTGGCGTTTAATCAACACAACGTCACTATTTTCCATTTTTAACCTTACTGATAAACAGATCAGTTTGGCACAGAAAGGAGCAGACTATACAATCTTGAGCATCGAAAAACTCGAGAGATTACCATTGACAATGTCAGAGAGTCCTGTCATTGAATGGATAATACACGGAATTATCACAATTCCGATAACAACTTTCCGCTTTAAAAAATGCCTTGAATACATACCTGCTGGCCAATATGAACAATTGGGTAAGGGATATGTTAAATCCGAATGGAAATTACCATACACTCATTCTTGCTACAGTGACAGCGACAAAAATGTATTTCTTAGTGGTGAAAATTGTAAACACTCACTAAGCGGTATACTTTTGTGTCAGGGTATTAATTTACACGGAGCATGTGATGGAAATTCAAACAACCTTTCATGCCACCAGCTAGTCACACCTGCAACTCAGATAGAGCCCTTCTTTATGCAACTCGCAAACGGGAGTTACATTCTTAGAACGGATCACAGGTGCTGTGGCCTCGCGCCCGGACTAAGTTATCTAGTAGAAGTAACGTCCATGGTCAAATGTTGTATGCAAGCATTGTTTCCGAGCGGGCCTCCAGACATAGTGACTCCCCTCTGGCCTCGTCTGAATCTCTATTCTATACGAATTGATACATTAAGCAAAATGAAATCTGTGCTTTTACAGACAACAGTGCCTATAACGTCATCTAAAGAGACGTATGATCTTCTAGTCGCAAGGACGGCTACTGAGGTCCATGACCTTTTATCTACAAATTGCCCCGTGCATTTCGTACAAATGCTCGACCAACTCCTTAACATGTCTAGTGCTACAAGCATCCCAGGCATATTTAAGACAGTCTTTACGGGACTGCTAACACCCTTCCAGGCAATTTTGGGAATCTTTCCTAATTTTGTGCACTCCATCTTTGGTGGTATTCCACTATTTTTTGGACTCATCGCAGGGATTCTATTTTTGACCATCCTGCTACGTTATGGCAAGCCTCGGCTCAGACATAGCTCCCATGGGAATGGAAGAAACAATCCTAGCAATGCGCTACAGGGACAGGATAACTAACGTCCTCGGATTGGCCAGGCTGAGAGATCTAAACATGACCTGGTTCCTTTCATTCAGACCAATATGGCAAAATTGCATTTTACCTGTGCTACGGTGTATGCTTTGCGGCGATGAATGCGTGTTGGACATCTGTCTTTCACTTCCATCAGCAGTACCAATGGACGTCGATACTTTGCTAAGTCCAATAACGGCTCACGCATTGTGTTGTCCCCAGCGGCTACCAATCCTGATGACGGCATTCGTGGAGACTCCTGTACTACAGCCAAGTGGTAACAGTGGAGCGAGTGACAAAAGCAACATCATCCAGGTACAACGTTCTGTGAGCAGTGCTGGTCCTGTCTTCGATGACAGCAATCATTCTCACACCTGCCAAGTTACAGCGCTATCTAATTTGGTTGAACTATCACCTGATTTTGTAGACCAATTCTTTGCGAGCCTGTCTGATACGATGTTCTCACCCACAGAGAAACAATAACTTTTGAGAAGCTTTCCGACACACAGCGTTCCCATGAACTCTGAATTCGGCCTTCAGTTTTGATCAACAAAAAACTGCCAGGAGCTTTGGTAAACTGATTTTTCTTTGAATTGGACAATTTTTCAAATATTGACCTTTTTTGGCACGAACAGTTCTTTGCTTAACGTAAAAACTATTCTTAGAGAACAGAAGCTTCACACTTCTATTTCTAAACACATCTAGAGACATAACAACATAACACCAGCCTCTAGCACACATATTATTACAATGCATTTTTATGTGATGATTTATCTCGCATTTCTTCTGTCAGAGATACTTCATGTGTAATTCCTTATGCATAATCGTTCATTGATTTCATATGCAATAATTTTTTGAATGATTACTATGCTTTTAAAACTACGTACAGTACCTAAATTCCATGTATTACAAGTACGCCTATTTCGAATGCATTTATGTATTTTGGGGTGGGCTATGTTACACAATGTTACACATGCATCTAATTGCTTAGTTTTAGTAATTTTGATGGACATGAATTCGTGGAGTGGGTGTCATGTGCTTATCTAGGTTCCTGATCGATACTGTGACCTTATGCCCCTATTCGGCTATAAAGCCCCTTTTTCCCTATATTGGCATAACCGTTCAAGTACGATTTTCTGAAAAGTCATCTCTGGCCTCACACGAGCAGAGCCACAGAGCCACATTCCAGCATGACTCTCTGCTACTTCCTTTGCGACCAATTAGTGCAATGACAGAGCAGCAGTCACTATCTGATATTCCTAGATAACACTCCGAGTTCTTCAACAAGATAAAAACTTAGCAAACCTGGAAATCCCCGCTTGCTATGTTTTGATTAGTAATGGAACTCTAATGAGCAACTGATAACTATCACTTCCTAGTGACATCTTTAATTGACGTCTTATGTCCAGCAAACTTGCGTCAAACCCGGCACCTGTCAGGTATAAATATTACCAACGTTGCCTTAAGCAATGAGCGAACATGTTGCTGATGCCAGCTGCCTGCATGACCCCGTGTTGGTAAAAACTAGCACTCTGTCGCTGCAGCCTGCTATCCTGTGGTGGTGAAGCTACTGATTACCATTATCGCCGCTACAGCGCGACCTATGGTGCAGTACGCTTGAGGAGCCGTGCAGCCGTCCTCTGCGAAGACATCCAGCCCAGCTGCCCGCGGATGCTGTCACCCCTCCTTCCTCGACGCGCTGAGAGAAGCCGCTGCCTTTCTCGTGCAGAGAAATCCAGTCCCGGCGCTTCCAGTTTACCCTCGCGGGTGACTGGGATATCGAGAGAGACCCCTGAAGGAGATACCAATCCTCCATCATTCTATTCAGAGGTATGGTGTTGACTAAACCCTTAGACGAGAATTCTTGAAACAAACCTTGGCAAAACTAACTTAACTTAAGCTACTTACTTACTCCCCCTTCTCACGTGTTAGGCCTAGGTCAGGCACACTGGGGTAGGCTTAGTTAGAAGCACCAGTTGAGTATGTTAGCCTAATGTATATATGACTGTATATATGTTTTATTACTTTTAAACCATTGTATGGCTAAGAAACCATATCAATGCTTTTACAGTTCCATTTCGCTATTCTTATCTTACTGTACGTACTTTTTATAATAACAGTTATTGCAATTGTGGCAATACATTTCTCTTGTATGAGAAGAAAGACTGTTCAATAAATGTTAACCCTTTATTGATAAACGCCCGTCTCTCTATTCTCTACATACTGTGAAAGTAAACTGCACTAGACTGACTGAGTGAAATCTATGTCTATTGTTTCACACGACCCTAGAGATCGACTCTTGATCTGAGGAGCAAAGTTGTCATGTTGCACGGTTGTTGGAAAGCTGAATCCCTTCTTGTCTGTGCCAAGGAAGCTGATCACTTCCTATGCAGAGAAGAAAGTTTCCAGTGACCTCTGAGCTAGTTGGTAACACAACCCAATTAAGTTTAGCATAGTCAGTGGAGACCTGGAATATAAGCAGTTCCACGTCGATACTACTGTTTATGTTATTCCAATGCGCAGGGCCTAGTGGGAAACTAGGAACTACACTACATTACAACCAATCACCATAAGGGTTGTTTGGACTGATACAAGGGGATCACTAGAACTAGTGAGCATCATATATCAGGCCAACTTCTCACATTGGTGTGCAGCGGTTGGGATTTGAGCTTGCAATTGTTTTTACCAAATATAATCTTGAGATATCATTTGAAAGATCACATAAAGTACCATAGGTACATATAACAAAGCTTAGAAAAACTCTGAGTTCTACTGAACCAGCTGTTGTAGTAAAAAAGGAGTAGCACACCCTGACTACAACTCTTAGCAAGGGATCAGTAGGAAAACCCACAGTGTAGGTAAGTGCACCACTTACACCTCAATAGAAAGCATGTCTATCACAGGAGAGAACACAGTGACTCCCCTTGTGATTAGTGACCCTCCACAGGTCCTTTCCAGATATGCAGCACTCAGCTTCCAGGAGATGAAACAATTGTGTACCTCCAGGTAACTGAAACAGGGTTCTAACCCTACTGTTAGAAAGGCGATCCTAGGGGGAGGCAGAAGTTGTCTGGCCGACCACCCCGAGACCCACCTTTCCTTCTGGAGTTGGCCTTGCGCCGTCGAGAGGCCTCCTGGCGAGGTTCCTCTCCTAGAATCGTACAGCCGAGCAATCACACCACTACAAATGGACACCACACAAGGATAGATTCTTAGAGTCTTTATCAGCAATCAAGGCAGGTTCTTTCAGCAATATATACAATCGGATCGAGGGATCCTTAATGTCTCGGTAAGTGGGAGAATAGGGTAGCGGGACAGTCTTCGTACCAGCCTGGCACAGGGATTCCCTACCCTCAGCTCGCGGTCCTTGAGCTGGGGGTTTCGCACAGTCGAGCCTCGACGTCATCAGCAGGGCTCCGAGATGGTTCAGCGAGGTCGGGCCGCGGCAGCGCCAGCAGGGCTCCGAAGATGGTTCAGCGAGGTCGGGCCGCGGCAGCGCCAGCAGGGCTCCAAAGATGGTTTCAGCGAGGTCGGGCCGCGGCAGCACCAGCAGGGCTCCAAAGATGGTTTCAGCGAGGTCGGGCCGCGGCAGCGCCAGCAGGGCTCCAAAGACGGTTTCAGCGAGGTCGGGCCGTGGCAGCGCCAGCAGGGCTCCAAAGACGGTTTCAGCGAGGTCAAGTCAAGTCAAGTCATAATTTATCTAGCGCGCTACATACCCAGAGGGTCTCAAGGCGCTTGAGGAAGGGGGGGGGGGTAGATTACTTATCGAATATCCAGGTTTTGAGCTGTTTTCTGAAGGCAAGGTGGTTTTGAGTGAGGCGGAGGTGGATGGGAAGGGAATTCCAGGTTTTGGCCGCTAAGTAGGAGAAGGATCTTCCCCCCCAAGGTGGCTTTGTGGATGCGCGGGACGGCGGCGAACGCAGCTGGCGGGTGGGGGTGTAAAAGGAAAGGCGCGTGTTGAGGCATTCCGGTCCTAGTTCGTAGAGGGCTTTGTGTGCGTGGGTGAGGAGACAAAACGTTATCCTTTTGTTGACGGGAAGCCAGTGCAGGTCTTTCAGGTGACCGGAAATGTGGTCTTTGCGAGGGATGTCTAGTATGAGTCTGGCTGAAGCATTTTGGATGCGTTGGAGTTTTTTTTGCAGTTTTGCGGTGGTACCGGCGTAGAGGTTGTTTCCGTAGTCCAGACGGCTTGTAATCAGTGCGTGGGTGACCGTTTTTCTTGTTTCGGTGGGGATCCAGCGGAAAGTTTTTTTGAGCATACGTAGGATGTTGAAGCATGAAGATGAGACGGCGTTGACTTGTCTTGCCATCGAGAGTGAAGAGTCCAGGATGATGCCCAAGTTCCGTGCGTGGTCCATCGGTATGGGGGCTTTTCCTAGGGCCGTTGACCACCAAGAGTCGTCCCAGGCGGAAGGGGATGCACCTAAGATGAGGACTTCCGCTTTGTCCGAGTTTAGTTTCAGACGGCTGTGCTTCATCCACTCGGCTACTTCTTTCATTCCTTCATGTAGGTTGGTTTTGGCGGTGATAGGGTCTTTGGTGAGTGAGAGGATCAGCTGGGTGTCATCAGCGTAGGAGATGATGTTGAGGTTGTGTTGACGTGCGATGGTTGCGAGGGGGCTCATGTAGACGTTGGAGAGGATGGGGCTGAGTGATGACCCTTGCGGTCCCCGCAGATGACTTCGGAGGCCTCTGATTTAAAAGGGGGGAGGCGGACTCTCTGAGTTCTTCCGGCGAGGAACGAGATGATCCAGTCCAATGCTTTTCCTTGAATTAGGATGTTTCTGAGGCTTTGTATCAGGGTGCTATGGCAGACTGTGTCGAAGGCTGCCGAGAGGTCAAGGAGGATGAGGGCGACTGTGTCTCCGTTGTCTAGTAGTGTGCGAATGTCGTCTGTTGCTGTGATGAGGGCGGTCTTGGTGCTGTGTTTGGCTCGGAAGCCAGACTGTGAGAAGTCAAGTGATTTCTTGGTTTCGAGGAAGGCGGCGAGCTGATTGTTGACGGCCTTCTCAATGACTTTGGCAGGGAATGGGATTAGCGAGATGGGGCGGTAGTTTTTGAGTTCGGTGGGGTCAGCTGTGGGCTTCTTCAGAAGGGCGCTGATTTCGGCGTGTTTCCAGCTTTCTGGGAATGTGGCGGAGTTGAGGGAGCAATTGATGACGTCTCGGAGATGGGGTGCGATAATGGCGTTTGCTTTGTTGAAGATGTGATGGGGGCAAGGGTCTGTGGGGGATCCTGAGTGGATGGAGTTTATCAGGTGGATGGTGTCTTCTGTGGTGATTGGGTTCCAGTTGAAAAGGCTATTCGGAGGAGGTACAGGTTCGGAGGTGAGTTGGGTGGACTGGTTTACGGGTTGGTTGTCAAAGCTGTTATGAATGTCGGCGATTTTGTCATGGAAGAATGAGGCGAGGGAGTCGCAGAGGACTTGAGAGGGGGTGATGTCGTTTGAGCTGGCGGTGGGGTTGGTGAATTCTTTGATGATGTTGAAAAGTTCTTTGCTGTTGCGAGCGTTGTTGTCTAGTCGGTCTTTGAGTGCTGATTTCTTGGCTGTCCGGATTAGTTGGTGGTGTTTGCGGGTGGAGTTTTTGAAGGCGGCTTGGGTGATAGTGTTTGGGTTTTTTTCCAAGTTTTCTCAAGGGAGCGACAGAGCTTCTTGGATTTCTTGAGGTCATCGTTGAACCAGGGGGCGTTCTTGCTTACTTGCTTGATTTGATGTTTTTTCAAGGGTGCTAGTTTGTCGGCGGATTGGGTTAGCCATTGTGTGAGGTTGACGGCGGCTTGGTTAGGGTTCGTTGAGTAGGCAGGCGGTTTTTGAAGAAGCGATGTGGAGATCTGGTCGATGGTGATTTTGTTCCAATTTCTTCGCAGGGTTGGTTGAGGGTGGTTGTGGATCGTGGTCTTGTTGTAAATGAAGTGGATGCAACTGTGGTCCATCCAGTGGAGGGGTGTGGTGTGAGTGAAGGAGATGTGCTTGCTGGAAGTGAAGATAGGGTCGAGGGTGTGTCCTGCATAGTGTGTGGGGGTGTTGACGAGTTGTTTGAGTCCGAGATTGGCGAGATTGTCCAGAAGGGTGGTAGTGTTACTGTCGTTGCTCTTTTCCAGATGGAAGTTGAGGTCTCCCAGTAGAATGTATTCTTCCGAGGGGAGGGCGTGTGGGGTGATGAAGTCAGTGATGTCCTCGCTGAATTTTGTGCGGGGTCCTGGTGGCCTGTAGAGGAGGGTGCCTCTGAGTGTGGTCTTGGGGTCGGTGTGGATCTGGAAGTGAAGGTGTTCGGCGATAGTCTTCTGAGCTGGTTGAGACGCGGATGGTGTTCTTGTGGACGATGGCGATGCCTCCTCCTGTTTGGAGGGTGCGGTCCTTACGGATGATCTTGTAGCCGTCCGGGATGGCTATGGTGATGTCTGGAGCTGAAGAGGTATTCATCCAGGTTTCTGTTAGGAAGGCGATGTCCGGAGAAGTGGTGTCGAGTAGATTCCAAAGGTCGATGGCGTGTTTGTGGACCGAGCGGGTGTTGAGGAGGATGCATTTAAGGTGGTTGGTGTCGGATCGAAGTTAAGTGGCCGTTTTACCACCTGGCCGGACCTTGGTGCCTCGATGTCGGGGCTTCGCTGGGGCCACGGCCGGGTTCAGGCCGAGGCCACGGGGCTGGATGTGGAGGGTCCAAGATGGAGTCGGGGCCTGAGCTGGTGGCCCGGGATAGGGGTCGATGTCATCCAGGGCCTGCCATGTGGAAGGAGGGGGACCACGCCATGAGGCCGGGTCCAACACCTAACCTTCCTTTTCTGTTTGGTCTCTTAGAGACATATGATGCTAGATGGGCTTCTAATCCAGGCCGCTCAGATCCAGCAGATGGAAGCATGCCCCCCCTTAGAAGGTGACCCTGAGTCTAACCTCCCTGAAACAGAAGATGTAGATGGTAGGGAAGATGGGAACTCATCTGAGGAAGAGGTAGACAATGGCCAAGCTTTAGTCAGCAGACTTACAAGGGCCAACTTAAGCCTACATGGGGATGGAATTGGGGGAGCCCCAGACCTATCCACAAGCAGGCCTAACCTTGGGAATAGATGAGGTAGATCTCACTCCAGAGACTCTAACAAATCTATTCACTCCCATGTCTCTCACACATCTTCTCAGAGAGGAATGACTTCCCCTCAGAGAAGAGAACATGAGGCAAAGATGAAGGAAGTTAATCTGAGGATCCAAAGGGAAGAACTTGCCCTTGCCAAGGAGAAACTTGCCTTTGCCAGAGAGAAGAAATTGAGTGGGTTAGAACCCACTGGTGGCAGCATTATCCCTAGAGATAAAAACAGGAGTTTTGATACTAGACACTTGAGTAAAATAGTGCCCTCCTATAAGGTAGGAGATGACATCCACAAATGGATGACTGCTCTGGAGAGGGCCTGCACAGTACAGCAGGTACCCCAGAGTCAGTGGGCAGCTATATTGTGGCTCTCCTTTGAAGGTAAAGGAAGATATAAGCTCCTCACTGTTAGAGCTGAGGATGCTAATGATTACCAAGTCCTGGAAAATGCACCGATTGATGGGTTTGGCCTAACAACTGAACAGTACAGGTTGATTTTCAGAGACACCCAGAAAACTCAGGCTCAGGATTGGACTGACGTTGTTGATTGTGCCACTAAGGCTTTGGAAGGCTGGTTACTGGGAAGTAAAATTACTGATTACACAGGATTGTACAATCTTATTATGAGAGAACAAATCTTAAATAATTGTCAGAACCAGTTGTTGCATCAGCACCTGATTGACTCAGATCTGACCTCTCCCCAAGAATTGGGAAAGAAGGCAGACAGATGGGTCAGAACCAGGGTCAAGCATCAGAACCAGAACCAGGGTGGTGGCCAGAAGAAAGCAGACCAAAAGGGTAGTAATCAGAATCAACAAAACGACCATAAGTCTTCAACAGGGCCCCAACAATCTAAGGAGGGTGGGGCACAGAATTCCCAAAAGAAGAAGACTGATGTTCCAAGTAAACCATTTGTGCCAGTACTGTAAAAGTAAAACTCACTGGTTTAGTGAGTGCACCAAGAAAGGCTCAGCTCCTACCACTACTGCCCCTAAGGCACCTGCACCCCCTAGTACAGTTAGTAGTGGTAGTGCACCCCCCAAAGCTATAGTTGGGTTAAACCTGGGAACTGAGGTGGGTTCTGACTTAGTCAGAATACCTACTCAGGCTGTTCTTGTTTGTAGTGGGGACATGGATATGACCCCTACTGTAAGATCCTGGAACAATGGACCAGACCCTACCCAAGAGGAAGAGCAGTAGGGTTAAGGCAGTGCCTTCCCCCCTGCCTCAAGGTGAGGATCAGCCCTCTCAGGAGGCTGACCCAAAGACCCCAGAAGGAACTGTCCTAGAAGAGCTTGAACTGAACAGGTTGAGTTTCTTGGGACAGGGGGACCTTCCAGGGCAGACTTGAGGCAGGCACCGTTAGACTGTTCTTCCCTTGAACCCCTCAGACAGCAAGCTGCTGCTGAGGCTGCAGGGAATGCTACAGGTACCCACAAGGTGTACTGGGATGATGGACTCCTATACTCTGAGGCAAGAGACCACAAGCCTGGTGCTGCCAGGAGGCTGGTCATCCCCTTGTCTCTTAGAGGTTTCCTTCTTACCTTAGCCCATGAGATTCCCCTTGCTGGTCACTTAGGCCAGAACAAGACTTGGGACAGGCTTGTCCCTCACTTTCACTGGCCTCACATGTCTGAAGACACCAAAGAGTTTTGTCGCTCATGTGTCACCTGTCAAGCCAGTGGCAAATCAGGTGGCACAACAAAGGCCCCCCTTATACCACTACCTGTGGTGGGGTGCCCTTTGAACCACAGTCCAGGGCTACAGCCTCCCAAGGGGAAGCACGCATAGAAGCACAATAACAGATGAAAGTCTAAAGCAGCAGGGGCGCTGATTGGAAATAGGGGAGGTGGGAGCATCCACTAACCAACACCGGTGGCCGCTGCGGACCCAGGGCCGGCCGGGAGCGCGGGAGAGGTAGTGCCCCTGGGGTGGAAGCGGGAAAAGGAGATAGGCGACCAGGGGGGCCCAAATGTCGAAAGGGCGGGGCCTGGCAGGCATTGAATCCCAAAACTCAGAGAGGAGTCTGGCATCGAGAGGCATCCTCCAACCAACTCTCGAACCTAGGAGCAGGCCGCTGACCCCAACACATGGCCACCCTACGCCTGGCGAGGAACAAAAGCATCAAAATCAGGCGGCGGGAAGCATCAGGGCGAAACTTAACAAAGCAAAGAAGGCACAGGGGAGGGTCTGGGCGCACTGCAGTACCGGTGATGTCAGAGACGGTGGAGGACACCGCCTGCCAGAACTCAGAGACCTTGGGGCAGAGCCAAGCTAAATGGACAAAGTCTGCGGTGGGAGCAGCGCAACACATACAAGTATCTCCAGGGGTGAGCCCGAACCGGTGGAGCAGCACTGGGGTGCGGTACAGTCTGTGCAAGTACTTGAAGTGGATCAGGCGGAGCCGGTAATTCAGGGACAACTTTTTGGTGTTGATTACAGCAATACAACCAGTCCGCCTCCGAAATGTCAATTCCATGGGGTGGGTTGAGTCCAGAAATGCAAGAAGCTGGCCTGGGCACATAAGGCGTAGATCCGAAAGTCAGGCGCACCCATCATACCGGCAGACAAAGGGAGGGTGAGGATGTTGTAGGCCACCCTGGGTTGTTCACCTGCCCAAATAAGCGAAATGACTAGAGAGCGAAGTTTGAGAAAGAAATGAGAGGTGAGGGGGATAGGTATGTTCAAGAAGAGATAGAGGAATTTAGACAGGACCACCTATTTTGCTATGGCGATACGGTCAGCCAAGGATAGCGTCAATCGGCTCCACGAAGGGATTCTGGATTCAAGCCAATCAACAGCTCTCCCTAAGTTCGACCTCCACAATTCTTCAAAATCCCTACTTAACCAGATGCCCAAATAGCGCGTGGGGCCAGATGCCTACACAAATGGAAAGTCCGGTGTGAAGGGGACAGTAGCATCAGTCAGAGGAAATAGGACCGACTTACTCCAGTTCATCTGGATGCCCGAAAGCCTGCCAAAACGTATGATTTCCCGAACCAGGGGGCTAAGATTTTCCTGGGGGTGGCGGACATATAGAGTGACGTCATCCGCATACATTGAGACCAGGAGAGAGCGGGAAGAGAAATGGATGCCCCTGTGTGTATGGTGCTGCCGTAGCCTGGCATCCAGGGACTCCATGGCGATGGCAAAAAGCATGGGCGATAACGGACACCCTGGCGAGTGCCATGGGCAATGTTTATCGGGTCGGATACCTGACCATTAATGCGGAGACGTGCGGAGGGACTGGTGTAAAGGAGTTTGATATTACGCAGAAAGTGAGCTCTGAAACCCATACGCTGTAGAATGTTGAACAGGAACGACCACTCCAATGTATCGAACCCCTTGGTGGCGTCGAGTAGTGCGGCCACGGCCGGCAAGTTAGGGTTAAATTGATGCAGGACAGAGAAAATGGTGTGAAGATTATGTGAGGTTGCCCTGCCAGGTATGAAGCCAGATTGATCAGGGAGATTTGGTGAAGATTTTATTATCTATGTTTATTAGGGAAAGAGGATGGTAGGAGTCATGACGGTCTGCAGGCTTGTCAGGTTTAAGGAGCAAATTTATCAATGCTTCGCGCAGGGACTGCGGGAATAGCCCGGTGTCGAAAGATTCATTATACATGGCCGCCAGGTGCGGCTCCAGGATGTCAGCTAATGATTTGTAGAACCAGGCAGGCCATCCAGGCCAGGGGCCTTGTCGCTAGATAAGCTGTTGATGGCTGCCAATATTTCTTCCCTGGAGAATGGCTCATCAAGAAATTTTCGATGGTAGTCTTCGAGCCAGACGAGGGCGAAGGACTCAAAATATTGGTCGAACTCCTCCAGTGGCAAGGGAGTGCCGGCACAATAGAGGTGAGAGTAAAAGTCAAGAAAACAGGATTTAATATCTTCCAGAGAGGTGGTCCTGTCCAGGCTCCATCACTGAGAGCAGGTATATAGGAGGCATCGCGCAGTGGACGTAGGAGGTTAGCAAGGGTACGTCCCGGGCGGTCCCCCTCCCCAAAGCGGCGCGCTTGATCCTCTCTTCATCCGAGAATTCGGTATGCTTTTGGCAAAGCAGCACCAGCGTCTCAGGGCTGGGGCACGCCGACTGGGCGGCATCAAGCCACGAGTATTTCACTTCCATATAAGGCTTCGGAGCAATTTGGCTTTTATTACTTTTTTTAATGGGGTATAAGTTGGGCCTCCCAAGGAGCTATAAATTAGGCAAAAAGACCCTTGTAGACTTTTGGCTCTTTTCTTCATCTGCATTTTATGGTATGAAAAAGATCCTTTCTCGTCAAACAGTAACCCAAGATATTTATCACATTGAACTTTTTCTAGCTCTCGCTTTTGGTGGTACCATTTGTATTGACTGCCCTTCCGATTCTTGGTACTGACTTCCATTACTTTTGTTTTGGTTTCGTTTATTGTCATTTTGTTCTCTATTGAATGCATTGATGTTTTGTTTATTAATTGCTGCCGTACTATCCTTGTTTGGCTTTGCAGGACGACGTCATCAGCGTATAATAAGTTCGATATTTGTTTCTCAGCCTGCTTTGGTGAGTCTGCTAACTCATTGTTCATTGCAAGGGTAAAGTCTGATAAAAATAGATTAAATAAATATGGAGCTAAAACACACCCTTGCTTTAGGCCTTGAGTTTTTTAAATTTTCCTCGAAAGCTTTGAGCCATTCCCTAGCCGGACTCTTGTCCAGGTATCAGTATCTAACAATTGTATTGCATTTAAAAGGCTGGAGCCAATGCCATAACGATCGAGTTTCCTCCATAAAATCTGCCTATTTATGCAGTCAAAGACAGCTTTAAAATCAACGAATCATAAATATAATGGCTGTTTTTTGTTTTATATTTTTCCATTAAAATTCCCAGTGTTAACACATTTGTTGTTGTACCTTGACTGTGTACAAAACCTAATTGGTTCGGTGGAATTAAATGGTTTTCTTTAGCCCAATCAATTAACTCCTTAAGTAGAACAGATGCAACTAATTTGGTACACAGTCAAAATATCGATTCCTAATTGTCGACCTACACAAATATCGAGTTGGAAATATCAAAGGTACAGAATTTCGATGTCAAGAATATCGTTGGATAGAATATCGACCCTAAGGTAAGTAATATCGAATTTATTTATATCGATGTAAGTAATATTGAAGTTAGTAATATCGATAGCATCGATAGTCTCTGGGCCAATTAATGTAGAAAGAGGGGTGAGACAGGGGTGCGTTTTAGCACCCCTGTTATTCATTATCTATATAAATGGCCTGAGCAACTCCCTCAAAAAGGTTACCCCAGATGTTCCTAAAATTAAAGGATGCCAACTACCGTGTCTTTTGTACTCGAATGACGCTGTGCTTATGGGATTAACACCTAATGCCCTACGTGCGCTAGTCAGGGATTTCTCATCATACATGGGGAATTTGGATCTAAAAGTAAATTTAAAAAAATCATTAATTATGTCCTCTGGGCCGGGTGCTAAGCAATTAAATTCCATTACGATAGGAGCTGATAAGTTGCTCTCAACTAAAACTTTCCCATATTTAGGTATAGTCTTTGCTGCGAACGGCCTGTGGAGTGGGCATATTGCCCACGCCACAGGCAAGTTCTCAAAGGCTATAAACTCAATTTTATCTCTCCCTAGACCGAGGAAAGTCGGAGCAACTAAAGCAATTTTAAAGATATATAGGCTCCAATGCATTCCAGTGGCAACTTACGGTGCCGAAATTTGGGGGTCAGTAAAAACCCCCTTAATACAAAGAGAAGAGAATCTGCTCTGTAGGAAGCTACTGGGGGCTCCCATTTCATCATCAGGGTTTATTTGCCACTCGGAGCTGAATGCACCTTACATTAGTGATTTTATTGCTGCCAGGCCTGCATTATTTTGGTTGGCTATCTGGGCAAACGAATACGCTAGCCTAACACATGATATTTTGAGGGAATGTTTAGCTTGTGACAAATGGAATAAGATCCCATGGCTTTGTGGTATACAAGAGAGTCTGTCTAGTATAGACAGGGGCAACCTCTTTGAAAATCCATCTCATATAAAGAGGACTGATAAAAAAGAAGTCCAACTTGAACTGTATGCCACCTACAGGGAAAAAAGACTGTCAGAAGAGATGAAGAAACAAACTGTTGTGTCCTATATTAACAATGGTTTATCAACCCAGCAACTCCCGCTGTATTTGATATTACCAATGTGTTACTGGGAAAGATCCCTATTATTTAGAATGAGAGCAGGAACGATAACGTTTTTACTTTGTTTTCCTCTGGGACACAGCTTAGATGACAAGATTCCGTGTCCTTGTGACGGAACCAGCAAGCAAAATGATCTACATTTCTTCTTCATGTGTAAGTTTTATATGAAATATATTAAATGGTTTCTAGCACCATATTTTAAAAAACATAGACCCCTCTCCTTGAACCAGTCCTATTTGATGCTCTTAAAACTAGAGGATGACGAACTTATATTTCGCACAAGTTGCTTTTTAAAAGTTATTTTTAATGTACGCAGAAGTATGGAATGCCCTTGATTCATTTGCACTATCAATGACTACTGACCTCCTTTGCACTTTGGAAATGTGTGACTTAGTAAATGCACTGATAATGTACTTTATAGTGTCTATTGCACCTATTGTAATTGTAAATGTCGAATTGTATTTTAAACTGTGCTTTTATGGATTTTTGAAATCCGAATAAAGATTTTTGAATTGAATTGAATTGATAGCATATATATCGATGTAACTAATTTCGATGTTACTAATATCAATATTTGTATTATTTATATGTTTTAATTATGTATGTGTAATATGTTTTTGTTAAGTATTTTAATTTTTTTAAATTATATGTGTATTATTTTTATATATTAATAATGTTATTTTTAAGTAAATGTTATGTTTTAGTACCGAACCGGGTTGTGGGTTTATAGGGAAATAGGGTGGGAAGTTATTTAAATATATTAAATAAATTATAAATTTTTAGGAATTATAAATTAATTTTAATTAATTTCTGTTTTTATTTCTATAGCGGGTTGTAGGTTTATAGGGGAATTGTGTGGGAAGTAATTTAATTGTAATTAATAATGATTTAATAAAAAAAAAATGTTATGGATAATTATTTTATTTTTAATTAATTATTAATTGGCAATTAAATATTTAAATTTATAATTTATTTATTTAATTGGTAATTAATGTTATTTTTAAGTAAATTTTATGTTTTAGTACCGGAGCGGGTTGTGGATTTATAGGGGAATAGGGTGGGAAGTAATTTAAATATACTAAATTAATTATACATTTTTAGGAATTATAAATTATATTTAATTAATTTTTGTTTTTATTTCTGTAGCGGGTTGTGGGTTTATAGGGGAATTGAGTGGGAAGTAATTTAAAATTAATTAATTAATGATTTATAATTTTTTTGTAATGGATAAATAATTTATTTTTCATTAATTATTAATTGGCAATTAATTATTTTAATAGATACTTCATTTATTTAATTGGTAAATAAAATAATGTTTTGAATTGTTAACTCATTTTTTTAATTGGTAATTCATGTTTGTAATTGGGAAATAATTTTTATAATTGGTAATTCATTTTTTAATAGGTAAATAATTGGTAAATAATTGTGTTAATTGGCAATTAATATTTTTAATTGGTAATTAATTCTTATTAATTTGAAAATATTTGTAATTAATTGGTAATCAATGTTTTATAAAGAAGTAATATTTAGTATATTGTTTAATAATTTTTATTTGTGAAATAATTTTAAGTAATATTTTTTTGTAATGAAAAATATGTTATTCTTTAATATTTATTATTTGGTGAGTAATATTTAATAATTAATATTTGTTGGTATTTGTTAATTTATGTTAATTAATTATTCAAATGTAATTGTTTTTCATAATTATTAATTGTTTGTAAATTAATGTAATTATGCATTATTTTAAATTTAAAAAATATTTATAAGTATGTTAAATTTAAATTCTACGCTATCTAGCGCTTTCCCTACTGTTGCACTCTCTGGAGTGGGAATAGTCATTTTTACCCTTACGCTATCCAACGCTTTCCCTACTGTTGTGGTGTAGGGTGACCTGACCTGGCTCCTCCTGAGTGCGCCGACACCCCTTGCTTCCTCCGCCTGTTCGCCGCTGCCCCACGGCTCAGGTGCCTCTTGGGTCTGTCTTTTTTGCTCTTTTGTGCCTATAATCTTTTGATTGTCCAACTGTTGTGCCCCTGTTTTTCCGGTCATTTGGGCTTCTCTGCCGCCTTTTTTCTTGCTCCTCGATCCCTGCCGCTGCTCCCCCGCGGCCCCGCCCCTTCTTCCTTTCTGTAGCCTCTCCCCTTTCCCATTTGCCACACCGCTCACGCCTCCCAGCTGCGCCTCCCTCCCACTGGCTACTTAGGTCGTGGATACACGACGGGGAGCTATGACCTGACCTGACCTTGTCAGAGCTGGTCGCTCCACCCGCCGCGTGGCTCCTCCTGAGTGCGCAGGCCCCGCCTTGCTTCCTCCGCCTGTTTGTCGCAGACCCCGTGGCTTGGGTGCCTCTTGGGTCTGTCTTTTTTGCTCTTCTGTGCCTATAATCTTTTGATTGTCCCACTGTCATGCCCCTGTTTTTGCCGGTCATTTGGGCTTCTCTGCCGCCTTTTTTCCCGCTCCCCGATCCATGCCGCTGCTCCCCCGCGGCCCGCCCCCTTCTTGCTTTCTGTACCCTTTCCCCTTTCCCATTCGCCACCCCGCTCCCGCCTCCCAGCTGCACCTCCCTCCCACTTTGCCATTTATGGCGGAGTCCACGCGTACGCGCAGTGGCCACACGCAGCGGGTGCGCCGATTGCATGCCGAAGGCGTGCCAAAGGCAAGCCTGTCTATGCCCGTCCGCGCCTGGACCGCGCCCAACGCCAGGAACCCTGGATCTCGACGATGCCAGCACACCCAACGAACCTACGACGCCGCCACCCTCCGCGCACTCAACACCGGACGGAACTCCGCCTACCACCTGGCCATTCCGAAACGCACCCACGGACCCTTCACCTGCCAAGAGTGCCAATTCACCTGCATCCGTCCTGGGCCGGAACCCGCCAAGCCTACCACCAGCAAGAATCACCTCAAGTGCATCCTGCTCAACACCCGCTGCGTCCACCGCCACGCAGTCGAACTCTGGAATCTCCTAGATACTACAGCACCTGACATCGCCTTCCTCACGTAAACCTGGATGAACGTCTCCTCAGCCCCCGACATCACCATAGCCATCCCGGACGGATACAAGATCACCCGGAGGGACCGCACCAACCAAACCGGAGGAGGAATCGCCATCGTCCACAGAAACACCATCCGCATCACGACCAACTCGGAAGACACCCTCACAGCCGCCGAACACCTGCACTTCCAGATACACACCGACCCCAGGACCACTCTGAGAGGCACCCTAATCTACAGACCCCCGAAACCACGCACTCAATTCAGCGAAGCCATCGCAGACTTCATAAGCCCGTACGTCCTAATCCCCAGACTACATCCTCCTAGGAGACCTCAACTTCCACCTGGAGAACAACAATGATAGCAACACCATCACCCTGCTGTACAACCTTGCCAACCTCGGACTCAAGCAACTGGTGAACACCCCCACCCACTACGCCGGCCACACGCTTGACCCCGTCTTCTCCTCCAGCAAGTACATCTCCTTCAGCCAATCCACCGGACTCCACTGGATAGACCACAGCTGCGTCCACTTCTCCTTCAGGAAAACCACGGCCCACTACCACCAGCAACAGGCCCCCCGCAGAAGCTGGAACAAGATCACTGCCAACCAGCTCACCACCTCCCTCAGCCAGAACCCTCCCACCACCACGACGGACCCCAACGAAGCAGCCCGCAACCTCACACAATGGCTCGCCAACTGCGCCGACGCACTCGCAGAACTGAAGAAACCACCCAGCAGACCCCACAGTAAGAAAGCCTCGTGGTTCTACGACGATCTCATAAACTCAAAGAAAACCTGGCGCTCCCTGGAGAAAACCTGGCGCCAGGATCAGACGACAGAGAACATGACAGCCCTCATGAACACCACCCGCAAGCACCACCAACTGATCCGCACCACCAAGAGAACTACATACAAACAACGTCTGGACAACAACACCCACAACAGCAAGGAACTCTTCAGCATCGTCAAAGAGCTCTCCAACCCTAGTGCCTGCAACAACGACATTACACCCTCGCAGGACCTCTCCAACTCACTCGCCTCGTTCTTCCATCGCAAGATCGCCCACATACACGACAGCTTCGGCGCAAAGACCACGCACCCAACCACCGAACCAGCGCACCCAACCGCCACCCTCTGCACCTGGACCCCAGTCAGCACTGAAGACACCGCCCGCACAATGTGCACCATCCACTCCGGCTCCCCCACCGACCCATGCCCACACCACATCTTTAACAAAGCCGACTCCATCATCGCACCCCAACTCCGGGACGTCGTCAACAGCTCCTTCGCATCTGCCACCTTCCCGGAGAGCTGGAAACACGCCGAGATCAGCGCCCTCCTGAAAAAACCCACTGCGGACCCCATCTCGCTCCTCCCTTTTCCTGCCAAAGTCATCAAGAAGACAGTCAACCAACAACTCTCCGCCTTCCTCGAGACAAACGGATCCCTCGATCCATCACAGTCCGGCTTCCTAGCAAACCACAGCACCGAGACCGCCCTCATCGCAGCTACCGACGACATCAGGTCAATTCTCGACAACGGGGAAACCACCGCCCTCATCCTCCTGGACCTCTCAGCAGCCTTCGACACGGTATGCCACCACACCCTGATACAACGCCTCAGTGATACCGGAATCCAAGGCGCGGCCCTGGAGTGGATCATCTTGTTCCTCGCCGGAAGAACCCAGAGAGTCCGCCTCCCCCGTTCCGGTCCGCGGCTACCGAAGTCATCTGCGGTGTCCCACAAGGATCCTCGCTCAGCCCCACCCTCTTCAACGTCTACATGAGCCCCCTCGCAGCCATCGCGCGCAAACACAACCTCAACATCATCTCCTATGCCGACGACACACGACCCGGACATCGCCAGAGCCAGCCTCCAGGAAGGAATGAGAGGCGTCGCGGAATGGATGAAGCTCAGCCGTCTGAAACTGAACTCAGACAAGACGGAAGTCCTCATCCTGGGACCATCCCCCTCTGCCTGGGATGACTCCTGGTGGCCACCTGCCCTTGTCACCAGCCTCTTGGACTACGGAAACACCCTCTACGCCGGAACCACAGCCAAGCTCCAGAAAAGACTACAGCGCATACAGAACGCCTCGGCAAGACTCATCCTGGACATCCCCCGCCACAGCCACATCTCTGCCCATCTGAAAGATCTGCACTGGCTCCCCGTCAGCAAGAGAATCACATTCTGACTCCTCACCCATGCGCACAAGGCTCTCCACAACGCTGGCCCCATGTACCTTAACAACCGCCTGCACTCTACACACCAACCCGCCAGCTCCGCTCCACCAGCCTCGCCCTAGCCACCATCCCATGAATCCGCAAAGCCACCGCCGGAGGAAGATCCTTCTCCTACCTGGCAGCCAAGACATGGAACTCCCTCCCCACCCACCTCCGGCTGACCCAGGACCATCTCGCCTTCAGGAACAACCTGGCTGTTCGAGCAGTAGCGACCCCCCCCCAGTGCCTTGAGACCCTATTGGGTGAGTAGCGTGCATTACAAATTCCCTGATTGATTGATTGATTGATTGTTGCACTCACTGGAGTGGGAATAGTAATTTTTACCCACCCGCTATCCAACGCTTTCCCTACTGTTGCCCTCTCTGGAGTGGAATAGTAATTTCCCCCCTACGCTATCCATAGCTTTCCCTACTGTTGCACTCTCTGGAGTGGGAATAGTAATTTTTCCCCCTACGCTATCCAACGCTTTCCCTACTGTTGCACCCTCTGGAGGTGGAATAGTAATTTTTCCCCCTACTCTATCCAACGCTTTCCCTACTGTTGCACCCTCTGGAGTTGGAATAGTAATTTTTACCCACCCGCTATCCAACGCTTTCTCTACTGTTGCACTCTCTGGAGTGGGAATAGTAATTTCCCCCCTACGCTATCCAACGCTTTCCCTACTGTTGCACTCTCTGGAGTGGGAATAGTCATTTTTCCCCCTACGCTATCCAACGCTTTCCCTACTGTTGCACCCTCTTGAGGTGGAATAGTAATTTTTACCCCTACGCTATCCAACGCTTTCCCTACTGTTGCACTCTCTGGAGTGGGAATAGTAATTTTTACCCCTACGCTATCCAATGTTTGCCCTACTGTTGCACTCTCTGGAGTTGGAATAGTCATTTTTACCCCTATGCTATCCAACGCTTTCTCTAGTGTTACACCCTCTCGAGTTGGAATAGTAATTTTTATCCCTTCACTATCCAACGCTTTCCCTACTGTTACACCCTTGCACACCTACATACTTGGTTTTCTGTTATCTCTACTGAGTTATTATTCTATTCTCCTCGTATTCTATTTATGGCCCAATCAGTAGAATTCACAGCCATGTTAGGAGTAGGATTCAAATGCATATCCATGAACGATACCCATTCAGATTCAGTTTCTGTTGATGAAGTAGATTTCCTACTAGATCTACTCAGTTGTTTAATAGAATCCAGAAGCCTCTTGACTTACTCCTTTTGCAAGCATATAGAGCTTTTGCCCATAACTATTGCTTTTCTTGCATTTTGTCCTTCCAGACCATTTTCCTTACTCCTCTATTTATCTTTTTAAGTTTTACTCTTCGAACTTTTTTACCAATCTCAGGATTCTGTTACGTCCTTTTTTTAATTGATGTCTTTCAAACTACATTTTCACCAATGAACATGCTGTTTTTTTCCTCCACTGACCTTTATTAGCATATTAATGAGATTGTGGTAATTAATTGCTTTGTGAAGAGAGACCATTTTTCGACAGCATTCGAATAATCTCCTTCGAAGTAAAAATCCACAATTGCCTGCGCAGTGTTTGTAATAGAATCGTTGGTGTTATCTGACCAATAAAGTTTATAAATAATTTACTGTTGTTATTTCTCCTGGAAGTGTCGTATAGTTTTCAAATCTTAGGCCATTTAGGTTTAACTCAATTATTTGTTGATCGTGGTCATTTATATATATTCCCTCTATCCGATAAGAAAACATTTTATGAAATAGATTCAACGATGCTATGGCATAATCTATTCTAGCACTATGATCCCCTGCTTGAAAAGTCCATGCTTTTGGCGAATCTTGAGGAAATCACCCATTTTGCAGTCTGAGACCTATGGTTTTTAATTCTTATACAAGAGTCTTGCCGATGTTTTCATTCTTTTGTTCCCTCATACCCATTGTTGATGAAAAATCTGGAATTGACCATAAGTAATTTTGCCATTGTGTTTCAACATCTCTATCGTAGGACCATAGCATATTCATGTTATAATCACCGGTAATAATAATCTCAGGTTGGGTGCCATTGTCCAGTTGCTGCAATATCATAATTATCAAATAGGTCGCCATTATTCTTCGTAATTATATACTTTGATTACTACAAGAGATTTAATTATATTTTGTTCCTTGTATCGTATTTTGACAATTAGATAATCCTTTTGACTTGGGACATCGATTTCACTTTCCATTTTTAGCTCAGTTGATATAAAAATAGCCAAACCCCCACACGGTCTGCCATAGTTACTTGTTCTCTTAGCTAATGAGTAATAACCCTATACCCTTCCAATCTAAAAGGAATAAAGCCCAAGGGGCCTATTAGGATGACGGGCGGACTTTGTCCACCCGTCATCCTAGCGGGGTTTGGGACCGCCCGCCATAAGGGCAGGGGTCCCAGGGGTGGTATTAGGATGTGCCCGCCACAGTGGCGGGCACATCCTGTATTTTTAGCATTGTGGCGGGCGGTGCTCTCTGCACCGCCAGCCACAATGCTAAAAATGCTTTTCAGCATTTGCATAATCAAAGCGGCAGGCACCGCGCGGTACCTGGCGCTTTGATTATGCAAAAGCAGGGGGTACCACAGGTACCCCCGTGTGTACCCCCCTACTGTCCTTCACTCTGGGGGCCCGCAGGGGGCCACCCAGAGTGAAGTCTGCATGCTTTTCCGTGGCGGCATTGCCGCCACGGAAAGGCATTGAATTTTGGGCATCATAATATGGCTGGCGGTGTCTGATACACACCGCCACCATATTATTCCTTTTCCGCCCCGGCCGCAAGGCGACTGGGCAGAAAAGCGGCGGACGGTCTTTCCGTTAGCCAAGGTCTCCCCCGCCATACTAATTTGGTGGGGGGGAATACGGGAGATGATGGCGGGCAGATTGCCCCCGCCAGGCTGGCGTGTCCACCGCCAGCCTGGCGGGGGCAATCCACCCGCCTCATAATGGGCCCCCAAGTCTCTTGTAAACAAATTATTTGAAAACAGCACAAAGTAGCTAGTTGGTTATTCTGAATCTTTGCTTGAACACCATTTATATTCCACAAACATAATCTGACACTTTCATTCATAATTGTTGGCCCTCTTAAAGGAACTTCAGATTGTAGATGTCAATCCTGCCTGACAATATGGAGGGCTGCTGTTAGCCAATCTAATTTGACAGTGTCAAATAATAGGTCCGCTATTTTTTCCTCTAATGATTTTAAAAGATGCCCGTTGGCCATACCTGTGGGTTTTTTAATATTGAGTATTTCTTATTATTCTCGGTTCTCATTGGTTATGATTTTGTAATTTTTTTGAAACAAAAGGGATAGGATAGGAAGGGGAGTTCTTATTTTTATTCCCCAGTCCTGAAAGAGATTATGTTCTTGCATAATAAGGCTGGTGGCAGTAGAAGATGTCTAAATTACTCATGTTGATTCCCGATTATTATTCTTGATGTGTGGAATTCAATTGATTCTATGTCGGTACATTTAATTTTCTTTAATGAGGGTACTGCATTACCCAATTTTAATATGTTCCCACGAGTCAAGATATCATTATTACCCCTAGATTTATATTCCGGCGTAGAAATTATGTGCACCACTCCTTCTTTTTGATCTGGGTTATTAAATTTATTTTATTGCAGGCTATTTTCACCTTGAGCATGTTCAATTAACCTTCCATTATGATTACTAACAGTTTGAGACCATGATTGTCGATGTTTATGTAACTGCTTCATTTCGATTCCCAGATCTTGTGGTAATTTAATATCCTTCAGGTTTTTAACAAACCTCTATTATTTTCATCCCCTCTGATACTCTCACTCTTTGCTCTATTTGTTTCCAATTGTGATGGCTTATTCTCCACCTGTTTATTACATTCCTCCACTTGCAGCATTTCTAAGGACTGAATTTTCCCATACTCTATCATTTTTATACTATCAGCTTGCTTGTTTAGGCATTTATTTTTCATAACTGCTTGTACCTCCGATAGATCTTTATTAAATAGAGGGTAAAAGGGTTTTGTTGGAGACATTTGTTTACCCTCACCTTCACAATATGATATGTGGTCATGGTTGTTTCCAGTGTTCAATCTCACTATATCTGATGCATTTGTATTTTTTTTTATACTTTTAGGAGCTTTATTTCTTGCTTTCCGTTGTTTTTTCCTCTGTCTTTTTGATAGTTAAACTTCCGGAGCTGCATCTGTCATTGTTGATTGTATTGAGCATAGGTTTATCACTTCTTGATCTTTTGTTTTATCATCTATTTTTTCTTTAACAACAACAGTATTGTCTGTACATTTTATTGTATCTTTAGAGGGGCAGTCGGTCTTGATGGGTTGAATTCCCACATTTGGAAAATTCCCTCTTACATCGTCAATTATTGTTTTTAAAATATCCGGAATGGTAGCCAGTTTGTTAATTAGTGGGGCCCAACTACACTCTGCATACGTAGAGATTGGCTGAGAAGTGCCCTTACTATTAGATTATTTTGCGTTGTTATCTTCTGCTCAGTTCCGGCCACAGAGGATGCCGTAGCGCACAAGAGAACTATTTGGACCTCCTTTTTGTTGGACTTATATGTTAAAGCTTCCAGAGTTAATTGCGAGGTTTTGAAGAATAAATCCCAAATTGCTCCTGCGTTCCCACTTCCTGGTACCTGAGTACCTGGGTTATGGTTTTGCCCATTTATGAATGATAGGTCCTTATACTCCTCTGTTTGTAATCCTTGAAAATCATGTCCTCGTCACAAGAACTAATGAATCATGGATTACTATTCAAAACGTCTTTATGATACGGAGTACTCCAACACTGCAGAGTTTCTGGGTTGCTGTTGTATTCGTCATTATTAATTTGAGATCCGTAATATTGATTACATTTTAACTGAATTTATTTTAGACAGAGTAAGATCCGATTTCAGTGGGGTATTGGCTTCCCTTATGATTTTCACCCCACCATTTAGTTCATTTGGAGCTTCTTGCTCTCGTTGATTTATTTGGCCCAACTTAGATGGTTCCCCTATCACGTTAGCTTTTCTGATTTTTGCTTTCACTTCTATTGGCATTGGCTGCCTAGTTGGTAGTAATTGCTGAGTATCTCCCATTGTTAGATTTGTGAATTTTGGGTCCTCTTGTTGTGAACGACCAGTAAGTGGAATAGTTAACATCTCTAGGTCCGTTATTTGACCCCAATGGTTGACTTGGTCCATAGTTGAATTTGACATTTGTTCGACTTCAGCTTCAGACTCAGGGTGGCCTGGTTCACTTACTTCTTGCTTAGGGGATATAATATGTGTTCTAGGGGATATAATATGTGTTCAACTCAGTGGTTTAATTGGAGTTTGAAGATCACATGGGTTAGTTAGCAATGTTAGCATAGCACCAGTTGGATCTTTCATAAAATCAAACTTTAACAGAGACTTTCCCAGTTTCCCAAATGTATGGACCTTAGATGATTTAAAGGACTATATGTCACCTGCCTGTTTTATTTTAAACGTATCTAGTATTAGTGCGTGTTGTATTTTTCTTTTCATTTCGATAGGAGGGAAAGGTGGCCGCTCCTTTCCTGACCTCATAATACACCCTCTAAGGTGAAGAAGTCTTGCTTCTTTCAGAGAATCAAACGGGCCAGTGACAAGACTAAGGGGTGCTTTGATAGGACAAAAACACCACCAAATACCTCCAAGGGAAAACACCCTCAAAGCACACCTCAGTACAAAATCCGCCGGTACTGCTGGTTACTTACTTCATTATTTAATTAACCGATTAATTAATATCTGGGCTCCGGGTAGGGCTGTAGTCTAGGCATGCAGAGTAATTCAGGGGTCGAGGGGTGCTTCCAGAGGGTCACAGTCTATTGTCACTTTCCCCTTTGCATAACTTCTCAGATTTTGTATTACAGACTTATTATTTATTTATTTTATTTATTTAGGCTATTTGTTAAGCGCTCAATTACCCGTAGGTATCTCGGCGCTGAGTGAAACGAATTAGCTCATGAGGCGATTATTGCTTAAACAGCCAGGTTTTTATCTGTCTGCGAAAGGAGAGCAGAGAAGTGGATGTTTTGATGTAGGAGGGTAGACTATTCCAAAGTTTTGTGGTAGTTACTATGAAGGATCTGTCACCCCAGGAAACTCTTTTTGTCCTTGGGACTTGGAGTAGTCCAGCAGTTGATGATCGTAGGGATCTGGTAGGTTCGTAAGGACGAAAGGAGTTTTTCAGATACGTTGGTCCTTGATCGTGAATTGCCTTGTAAGCAATACAGAGAGCCTTAAATTTGGCTCTTTTCTGCACTGGCAACCAGTGGAGCTCCCGGAGAGTTCCGGAGATAGAGGCGTACTTGGGAAGTCCAGTAATCAATCTGGCCGCGGCATTCTGCACAAGTTGCAGTTTCTTTAAGACACCCTCTTGGGCATTGACTAGCAGGCCATTGCAGTAGTCAATGCGAGCCATGATAAGTGCGCTGATTAGAGTTTTTCTTGTATTCATTGGAAGATAAGGTAGAAGTTTCTTTATCATTCTTAGAGTATAGAATGAGGAAGATACTACCGTGTTGACGTGAGGCATGAAGGTGAGTTTAGTGTCCAGTATAACTCCAAGATTCCTGGCCTTGGTTACTGGGGAGGGGGGAGGTCCCAAGGCATCAGGCCACCATGTGGGAGACCAGGCAGGGGAAAGATTTCCGAACAGACTCCAATGGCTCAGCGACTTACGGACCGATCAACCTTAGCTACTCGACACATGCCACACACCTTTTGCAACTTGTCACTCACCACACACTGTTCATTGCTTGTTCGTTGCTATTCATCGCTGTCAAGAGTACAAGGGAGAATGCTGCCAATCGTTTAGGAGCAAGAGCGGGATCCAGAGCCAGTCCCACTACAGACGGCAGATGTAGGCACTTCACTCCACTCCTCGGCTCTGCTCAGCTCTGCTCAATGCTTAGTAAATACATAAAATCAGATGGCAGGCCAAGGCTCCTCTGTGCCCTCTGTGCTCCTCTGTTCTCCTCTGTGCCTCTGTGTCCTGCTGCAGCCGCCACATCAGCAGCACCACAAGCCAAGGCTCCTTTGACCCCTGCAGCGGCCGCTGCACGAGCAGCACTAGCAGCGCCTTAGCACCGTGGTGCTGGCAGCGGCCGTTCCTGCCCCCCCCAGTTGATCTGTAGAACTTAAAGCACCCGTATAACAGGACGCGGGTGAAGCAGGAGAAACCTTCGGGAGCGGAAACTGGTCACAAAACAAACTCGGGCAGTCGTCCCAGGCTCTGCTCCGCTTGCTCACGAACTCCTCCTCGGCTCGGCTCCTCAGCTCTATTTGGTACGCTCTGCACTCAATGCCGAATCACAGGCCGACAACGACTGTGGACACCAACAGAGGGAAGAATTGTGTTTTTCCCCCAGTTAGTAAAGAAAACAGCATAAGTATTGGCTGCTTCTGCTGCACCCAGAGTCTTATGCGTCTTTGCAGTCTAATTTTTCTGTCTGGAAAATAATTGTGTCCTGGTTTTCTGCACCCAGTAAATCCAGGTGCACAAAAACCGAACAACTGATAATCTGGTGGAATAAAATGAACACATGAAAGTACGGCTTCATTTCATTGCCCTTGATTCATACTCTGGACCATAGTTGAGGGATTGGTCTAGGCATAGTCCTCGCAGCACATAATAGAGTTGCTTGAGGCAGAGGCCAAATCTCAAGTCTGGAAACCAGATACAAGTAGGTGGTAACTCAGGGCAGGGGAAAACACCTGTTGTCCGAGGATGAGTAATTACCGTCCCAGAAATCTACATTACAAATTAATTAATAGTATATATTTTTTTAATATCTGTTTGGCGCCAGTCCATATGACTTTAATATCTGCCTTTGGGATTCTATGTTACAACTCCTTAGGGTACATGTATCCTTTGTCAGCTTAATAAAATGTTGAAAATTCTACAAATCCTCACTCCTACATCCAAGTACTCTCATGCTACCATTCTACACTCTGCTCTGTCTGAAAAACAGCTCAACATTTTCAAAATTCTGCATTGATTTGGCTTGTAAATTATATTTTTGGAAATGTACATGTATTAACTATTTAATTTTAATACTATAGGTGATTGAAATTACGGACGAAGAAACTGAATGTCAGTGCCATAAGAAGGATTATTTTGAAAAACTGAAGGACATCCAGCATTCTCCGTTTAAACAATTTCCCAAAATCTAGGTGTGGCGAGGAAAGTACTATACCTGTGAGTGAAGTCTCTAATTCTGCATTTCATTAACCCAGAGCAAGCAATATCTGTGCACACAGCATCAGAAATAATGTAGAAAGACCACTTCAGCATCCAGCAGACAATTTGCCTCAGCATCACAGAATAACGTTAATCTAAAGCATTATGTAATTCCAGAGAGGAAGCACACACTGCATAAAAGAAAGTTATAACAAAAGGTATCTTCTGCATACCATCAAAGAAAAGACCCTGAAAGAAGACTCTGAAGCTGACACGTTAACAAGCTAAAGATTGGAAAATCACCTTTGTTCAAACACCATTTTTAACCAGTTACGCAGGTTTGAGACTATCTGCCTCTGGATAGAACACCAAGACCCACTCTGCTCACTCTTGGGAAAACCTTAAAAATTCACCACTTTATTGTGTTCATGACCATCTCAGATTGTTTCCTTTTTATTGTGTACTGTTCTGTAATTCTATGTAATTCTGCTAAACCTATCTACGGCTCACCTCAGTTTCAGGACTGACTCCCTTGGATGTGATATGTGCGCAATACAAATGTCCAGACTAGACTAGACTAAGTAAATCGCCTCAACATTATCTGCTGTGCATAAGTGATATGTAAAACTGTTAAAGATAAAAATGGATTAAAGGAGCTCCGTTGCGCTATAGGTAATGTAAATAAATCCTCGTCTTCAGAACTACAAACCTTAACCTTACACCAAACATAGAAAGGGTAAAAGGAACTGATGTTCTGCGACTAATGATCCACAATAGTACTGTGCACATTCTAACGCCCTCAGTTACTGCCTTTACGTCAGTGCAAAAAGGTACTTATCAGTTTAATTAATAAATATCAGACTAACACCTTATCACTGCATTGCTAAGAACCTATACAAATAGATTTGAGAAAATCTTCAGTCACAAAATAAGTTGCTGCCGGATAGGCTATTACCTAAAGACTATTATCTGCTAGAACAATTTCAACAGGTGTTACAGGGCTGCTTCCAGACATATTTTGCTCAATTCAAGTGTTAAGAAGATTACACATAATTTCTTTTAGAGATAAATGCTGAACATTATCTAAACAAGCCCGACTCTAAAATCAGGTTCGCTCTAACCGTGGCATATAAGCAAGAGAAACGAAACATAGAGATATTAACTCTAGGTATACACCTTATAAAAACACGGACTGTGAGAACAAATTCAGTGTTCAAACCCGACTCAATCAAGGCAAAATAACCAAAGTTAGGGAAAAAAGTTACCTGTGCCAAATAAGATACAGCCATAAATCTTATCTCACAGAATTTGACAGAATGCACACTGGAGGAATACACTCTCAGTGCAAAGTATGCCAAAAAAGTTTCAGGCGTAAATCTTATCTCACTGAGCATATGAGAATCCACACTGGGGAAAGCCATTCGCCGTGCAAAGTATGCCAAAAAGTTTTCAGGCGTAAATCTTATCTCACTGAGCATATGAGAATCCACACTGGGGAAAAACCTTATCAGTGCTCTGAATGCCAGAAAAGGTTTAGTATCAAACTGACTCTACATCGACATGCATTAACCCACTCTGTGGAAAAGCCATATCACTGCTCTGAATGTCAGAAAAGGTTTTATACCAAACAAAGTCTTTCTCGACATGTAATAACCCACTCTGGCAAAAAACCTTACCAGTGCTCTGAATGCCAGAAATCGTTCATTCACAAAAGCAATCTCACTCTGCATAGCAGAATCCACACTGGGGATAAACCTTACCAGTGCTCTGAATGCGAGAAATCTTTCATTTACAAAAACAATCTCACTCTGCATAGAAGAACCCACACTGGGGATAAACCTTTTCAGTGCTCTGAATGCCAGAAATGTTTCAGTTGCAAAGGCAAACTCACCTTACATACAAGAATCCACACTGGGGAAAAACCTTATCAGTGCTCTGAATGCCAGGAAAGGTTTTGTAACAAAGAAAGTCTTTCTCGACATGCAATAACCCACACTGGGGAAAAACCTTATCAGTGCACTGAATGCCAGAAATGTTTCAGTCAAAAAAGCTGTCTCACTCGGCACATAAAAACCCACACTGGGGAAAAACCTTATCAGTGCTCTGAATGCCAGAAATGTTTCAGTGAAAAACGCTTTCTCACGGTGCATTTAAAAACCCACACTGGGGAAAAACCTTATCAGTGCTCTGAATGCCAGAAATGTTTCAGTCAAAAATCCAATCTCAATCATCATATAAGAACCCACACTGGGGAAAAACCTTTTAAGTGCTCTGAATGCCAGATATGTTTCATTCAAAAAAGTAGTCTCACTCAGCATATAAGAACCCACACTGGGGAAAAACCTTATCAGTGCTCTGAATGCCAGAAATCTTTCAGTTGCAAAAACAGTCTCACTCATCATATAAGAACCCACACTGGGGAAAAATCTTATCAGTGCTCTGAATGCCAGAAATATTTCAGTGAAAAAAGCAGTCTCACTAAGCATATAAGAATCCACACTGGGGAAAAACCTTATCAGTGCTCCGAATGCCAAAAATGTTTCAGCTATATATCTCAACTCACTGAACATGTGAGAATCCACACTGGAGAAAAACAATCTCACTCTGCATGAGCAGACGCACACAGGGAAAAAACATTACCAATGCTGTGAATGACCGAAATTCCTATTTGATAGGCACAGCCTCACTAACCATAAGCGACTCCATACTGATGAAAACCTTATGAGTGCTCTGAATGCCAGAAAAGCTGCAGAAAAAAACACTATCTCACCATGAGAAACTCCACACTAGAGAAAATCCTTATGCCATAAAAACTTGAATCTGAAAGACAGTGTTATGCTTCATGAGAGATTCCACTCTGGGGAAAAACCTTATGAGTACTCGAAATGCAAGCAATGTTTTGGTTACAAATTACTTCTCACTTGACATGAGCGAACTCACACAGGGGAAAAAAGCCTTATGTGTGTTCTGAATGTCAGATAAGGCTTAGTCTCAATACAATGTCATTTCACATGAGAGAATTCACACTGGACTAAAGCCTTATACAGGAGGGGAAAGCCAGAAATGTTATACTCAGAAAGGAGATCTCCCTAAACATGAGAAATGCATCCACTGAGGTGAAAAGTAAGGCGTAACTTGAGTTGCAGAAAAGCTTCTAACAACCTGACTTTACCTGAGAGAGCACATATTGTAGTTGCAATAGGATTCATCAAGAAACTCTAGCAGGATAACTTAGGCTGCCCGCATGCAACCTCCAAAGAAATTTCAGGCATGGAAATATTTTTAATTGCAACAGAATCCACAATTTGAGCATATGAAAGTTGCAAAACTCTCAAGGTCTTTACTTTACACAGAGAAGTGTTAGTGCTTGCAAAAATCAAATAATTGCCAAAAAAATTACAATAATAATGTCTTACATTTTAATCTACCCAAAAGGTTTCTACTCACCCTTGTTTCTTAACATATGACTGATATCTATATTTTCATGATAAGATTAAGCATATGCGGAGTTCCTCAATGAGGAACTCGGGACAGTGACAAAAAACCTCTGCCGGTCTGCGCGGAGTTCCGCGAGCAGCGGAGTGCGTAAGGGTCATGCCGTTTGAGGTGATTTTGATCTCCTGATGTTTGTCCCGCCCTGTAAAAATAATCGTGAATGGCACCATGTGCAGCGCAAGAGGGTGCAGCTGCTTCTACTCGGGCGGCAGCTTTGTCAATGCGAAGTAAGTGTTCTCAACGCGAGTGGTTGTGACCTGCCGCGACCACTCGCATTGAGAAATCCGACGAGAAATCCACCACCTGCCGCCTGACCGGAGCACCTTCCTCGCTGCAGCCTAGACTCTTCTGCAGCCAGAGGAGAGAACAGACTTTACATCGGAGAACGGGGAACCAAAAAGAAGATCACATAGGTTATACTGGCATGCTGCAGCAGTGTGCATCTGTCTCCCCCACTCCTACAGCTTGCCTGTTCTTCCTTATCCTCGCCCATGGCTGTGGGTGCCCTAGGCAAGGAAATGGAAGGGTGCATGGGCAAACCAGCATGGTGGCCCCTGAGAGGCCCTGAGAGGGGGCAGTATATTACTGCAGGGTTCCTCCTCCCATGGGGGATGTGGTGGGACCTGGGACAAGGCAAGATTTAAATGTAGTGGAACACCGGGCCCAGTGGGCCAATATATTTCTTAAGGGGCCCACCAAACGCGCCAGCGAGGAGAGACCTCCATTGGCTGCCCATTCAACACAGAATTTACTTTAAAATTATGTGTATGACCTATAGAGCTCTCGAGGATGGATCTAAAGGTGCCATTAGCTCTTTGCTCACCCGTTACCATCCTACAAGGTGTCTCCGATCTGCGGGACTTCTTCAGCTTGTTGTTCCTCATTTTAAGCTCACCAGATGGGGAGCCAGGGCATTCTCTGTCGCCGCACCCCACCTTTGGAATACTGTACCTATGGAGATCAAAAGTCTGCCTTCCCTGGATCTTTTCAAAAAGGCCTTAAAAACATGGTGCTTCTCTAGAGCCTACATAGGTTGAACTGCAGGTTTTTGTTATGAGCTGGCTTTTTGGAATTAGGCGCCTTGACGCCCATTGGGCTAAGTTTGCGCAAGATAAGATTCCTTTATTATTATTATTATTATTATCAGTGCCCCATCCACTGCTTGGAAAAAAAACTGGTTGAGCCCTCTGGCCTTTCTTTGGTGGCTCCCACTCACCCCTTCTCATCCAGCTTTCCCTCAATAGTGTTTTGGTGCTGGGGGTTCGGTGTTTTCAGGATACAATGGTGAGTGTGGAGGGTAGTGTTTGGCAATAGGGACATTGGTACGGTAGGGGTCAGTTTGGGAGGGGGTGGCAGGATAGAGAGCAGTGTTATGGATAAAGCAGATAGTGTAGCCATGTAGTGTTTTGAGGGTAGGTTGCAGTGTTGGGGGAGTAGCTTTAGGGCAAGCAGAAAGGAATGATGGCAGTGTTTTGGGGAAAGGAGCTATGGTTTTCAAGGCTATTGTGGTGGGGTTGGTGGCAGCACTGTGGGGTAGGGTGACATGGAAAAGGGCCAGGCTATTCTAACTTCTTTTTGTTCTTGTGTAGAGTCTTGGAGGGTAGATTCTGCTGGTTCTAGAGCTCTTGGGCTGTCTGGTAACTACAATATACTCTTGCTGCTTCAAGGCTCCGGTCGGTCTGGGGTTCAGTACACTTCTGGGAAACTCAGAACCTTGTGGGCTTAATCCATATTTTTGACCTCCCACTTGAAAAGGGTGGTGGTAACATGTGTGCCCATCTCCCTTTCACAATTGGCATCATGCCTGTCCTATCTATCATAGACAATTATTGCAAGTGTAAAAACGAGCCCCCTTTCACAGGACTGGCCCAACAAAAACTCTTTGTTTTGTAGCACATTTCTGTTTTTTTTTTGCATTTTTCAAATTATTTGATTTTGGGGATATTAAGTGTTACAGCAGGGATCTTCAACCATTTCTGAAGTGATAGCCACTTCTGATTAGTGAAAATCTTGAGCCACTTAAGGCTAATCATCTCGCACATAGTTGCCAGACAGTTTGTCAAGTAGAGCCTCTTAGATTGAAGACTAACCATCTGTCTGCGCCATGGTGCTCCTATGATCTCAAGAAATGCAAAAGAAAATGTAGGCACCAATAGCAATGTTGGAGGAAGAGTTACAGCCTATTGTTCAACACAGTTAAATCACTTTCATCATTTGGTTATAAAAATGTAGCAACTCTCAGCCAAAAAGCTGTGATGAACTAACCAAATTCTTTTTTCCAAAGTAAATAAAATATTCCTGACAATTTTGCAAAAGCGTGTGGATTTTGTATATATTTAAAATTGCTGATCTCCAAAAAGGCCCAAATCAACAAATTGAATTGAAATTCAAGTTTATCATTTGAATCCTGTTGTTGGAAAATATGTGATTTTGAACCCGATGAGGTGGTTCCTTTCCAGAAAGCATTCATGTTGTAATCATGAGTCAAATAATGCTGAGGAGGTTACAATATTCAAATTGAATTCTAATTACACATGAAATGTTCATTGTTCAAGATTTTTCTCTTAGTATTTTAATGTTCGGACTTTATTGCTTAAGGAAAATAATAGTATTTGTTTTTCTATATTTAGGAAGCAAAATATTAATGAAATCACTGTATCCCACCTTCTTTGTTTCCTTTCCTGTTCTTTATGAACGTTTCTATTGTTGAACTTTAAAGATTGCCCAAAATTAGGAATTGTACTCTACATAACTTTGCTGTGTTACAGTATGTTGATTTTTATGTACTACTTTTGTCTCTTATGTGTATGGCAAATGATGTTTTGTTTTGATTTAATAATCAGCTTATGTTTATTAGGTTTTATTTTTCAATAAAATGTTTCAAACACAACAAATGGTAGTTGATATGTATTTACAACTGCAGCATTTTTATTGTATGGGTCATTTTCAAAGGGGACAAAAATATGGTCTGTGGGATGACGGAGGACGACATTGGCATCAGCAGGGAGAGGTTTGGGCAAGTGATTGGGGGTACATGTAAGGTTAGAAGTAGGGGGAACAAAGCATGTCCATTGTGTGGACTGTGACTCCTGGAGTAATTGTGAGGGATACTATGCTACCCTGTAAATGAATCCCCTAGTGATTATTGCATTTATTCGGTTTCATAAACGAAAACCATATGTCATACATAAAATGATAAAACATCTTCCTAGTTACAGATTGACAATTATAATATGTCCAAGTTAATCAGAACACAAGATAAAAATTCATGAATTACAGTACAGAAGTTCATCGCAGCTTGACCTGAGTCTAACAGGGACCCATAAAAAGTTAAGCGTATGCAAAGCAGTGTCATTAAAGAGCAGTTGTAAAAGTTAAGAGCTGGTCTCACCCGCCTAAAACCCGCTTTTTTGAAAATTGGAATAATAAATAACTTTCTAGGGACAGCATAAAAACTACAAAACATTAACAAGCATTTGCAATGCAATGGTCTCGGCATCATTAAAGGTAGAGCCATTGGCATTGCTCATGACGTTTCTTTTTTTTTCTTTAAATCATAAATAAATGGCATTGTCATTTACATTGCCAATACACAGCACTCTGCACTCAACAGCACACACCACTCTGCACCTGCACTCACTGCTCTGCACACTCACTCTGCACTCACTACTCTGCACTCACTACTCTGCACTCACTACTCTGCATTCTGCACACTCACTCTGCACTCACTACTCTGCACTTTGCACTCACTACTCTGCACTCTGCACTCACTACTCTGCACTCACTATTCTGCACTTTGCACACTCACTCTGCACTCACTACTCTGCACTCTGCACTCACTACTCTGCACTCTGCACTCACTATTCTGCACTTTGCACACTCACTCTGCACTCACTACTCTGCACTCTGCACTCACTACTCTGCACTCTGCACTCACTATTCTGCACTTTGCAAACTCACTCTGCACTCACTACTCTGCACTCTGCACTCACTACTCTGCACTCACTACTCACAACTCTGCACTCACTACTCTGCACTCACTACTCACTACTCTGCACTCACTACTCTGCACCCACTACTCTGCACTCACTACTCTGCACTCACTACTCTGCACTCACTACTCACTACTCTGCACTCACTACTCTGCACTCATTACTCTGCACTCACTAATCTGCACTCACTACTCTGCACTCACTACTCTGCACTCACTACTCACTACTCTGCACTCACTACTCTGCACTCACTACTCTGCACTCACTACTCACTACTCTGCACTCACTACTCACTACTCTGCACTCACTACTCTGCACTCACTACTCTGCACTCACTACTTTGCACTCACTACTCTGCACTCACTACTCTGCACTCACTACTCTGCACTCACTGCACTCACTACTCTGCACTCACTACTCACTACTCTGCACTCACTACTCTGCACTCACTACTCACTACTCTGCACTCACTACTCTGCACTCACTACTCTGCACTCACTACTCTGCACTCACTACTCACGACTCTGCACTCACTACTCACTACTCTGCACTCACTACTCTGCACTCACTACTCACTACTCTGCACTCACTACTCACTACTCTGCACTCACTACTCTGCACTCACTACTCACTACTCTGCACTCACTACTCTGCACTCACTACTCTGCACTCACTACTCACTACTCTGCACTCACTACTCACTACTCTGCACTCACTACTCACTACTCTGCACTCACTACTCTGCACTCACTACTCACTACTCTGCACTCACTACTCTGCACTCACTACTCACTACTCTGCACTCACTACTCTGCACTCACTACTCACTACTCTGCACTCACTACTCACTACTCTGCACTCACTACTCACTACTCTGCACTCACTACTCTGCACTCACTACTCACTACTCTGCACTCACTACTCACTACTCTGCACTCACTACTCTGCACTCACTACTCACTACTCTGCACTCACTACTCACTACTCTGCACTCACTACTCTGCACTCACTACTCTGCACTCACTACTCAATACTCTGCACTCACTACTCACTACTCTACACTCACTACTCTGCACTCACTACTCACTACTCTGCACTCACTACTCACTACTCTGCACTCACTACTCTGCACTCAGCACTCACTACTCTGCACTCTGCACTCACTACTCTGCACTCACTACTCTGCACTCACTACTCACTACTCTGCACTCACTACTCTGCACTCACTACTCTGCACTCACTACTCACTATTCTGCACTCACTACTCTGCACTCACTACTCACTACCCTGCACTCACTACTCACTACTCTGCACTCACTACTCTGCACTCACTACTCACTACTCTGCACTCACTACTCACTACTCTGCACTCACTACTCTGCACTCACTACTCACTACTCTGCACTCACTACTCACTACTCTGCACTCACTACTCTGCACTCACTACTCACTACTCTGCACTCACTAGTCTGCACTCACTACTCACTACTCTGCACTCACTACTCACTACTCTGCACTCACTACTCACTACTCTGCACTCACTACTCTGCACTCACTACTCTGCACTCACTACTCAATACACTGCACTCACTACTCACTACTCTGCACTCACTACTCTGCACTCACTACTCTGCACTCACTACTCTGCAATCACTACTCAATACTCTGCACTCACTACTCACTACTCTGCACTCACTACTCTGCACTCACTACTCACTACTCTGCACTCACTACTCACTACTCTGCACTCACTACTCTGCACTCACTACTCTGCACTGCACTCACTACTCTGCACTCACTACTCTGCACTCACTACTCACTACTCTGCACTCACTACTCACTACTCTGCACTCACTACTCTGCACTCACTACTCTGCACTCACTACTCTGCACTCACTACTCACTACTCTGCACTCACTACTCACTACTCTGCACTCACTACTCTGCACTCACTACTCTGCACTCACTGCTCACTACTCTGCACTCACTACTCACTACTCTGCACTCACTACTCTGCACTCACTACTCTGCACTCACTACTCTGCACTCACTACTCACTACTCTGCACTCACTACTCACTACTCTGCACTCACTACTCTGCACTCACTACTCACTACTCTGCACTCACTACTCACTACTCTGCACTCACTACTCTGCGCTCACTACTCTGCACTCACTACTCTGCACTCACTACTCTGCACTCACTACTCTGAACTCACTACTCACTACTCTGCACTCACTACTCACTACTCTGCACTCACTACTCTGCATTCTCCCTTCCGTAGTGTAAATGTCCTTCACGGCCAGATGCAGTATGTAGGTACTCTCATATATTTCTTGGCACCTACGATGTAAGACTGTGTGTTGGATCTAGAAGGACATATATAGCACAGCACCATGTTTTGTTTCACTCATTGCACTAGCACTGTGCTTTTATCCTCTCTTCTCCGTTTGATTAAACACATAACAACAAGTGGTCCTGTGATGCTTGCTGGAATGAGAAGTGTTTAATCAGAAAGTGGATTGAATTAAAGTTTAGGTGACAATTTTGCAAAAGCGTGTGGATTTTGTATATATTTAAAATTGCTGATCTCCAAAAAGGCCCAAATCAACAAATTGAATTGAAATTCAAGTTTATCATTTGAATCCTGTTGCTGGAAAATATGTGATTTTGAACCCGATGAGGTGGTTCCTTTCCAGAAAGCATTCATGTTGTAATCATGAGTCAAATAATGCTGAGGAGGTTACAATATTCAAATTGAATTCTAATTACACATGAAATGTTCATTGTTCAAGATTTTTCTCTTAGTATTTTAATGTTCGGACTTTATTGCTTAAGGAAAATAATAGTATTTGTTTTTCTATATTTAGGAAGCAAAATATTAATGAAATCACTGTATCCTACCTTCTTTGTTTCCTTTCCTGTTCTTTATGAACGTTTCTATTGTTGAACTTTAAAGATTGCCCCAAATTAGGAATTGTGCTGTTCCTAACTTTGCTGTGTTACAGTATGTTGATTTTTATGTACTACTTTTGTCTCTTATGTGTAGGGCAACTGATGTTTTGTTTTGATTTAATAATCAGCTTATGTTTATTAGGTTTTATTTTTCAATAAAATGTTTCAAACACAACAAATGGTAGTTGATATGTATTTACAACTGCAGCATTTTTATTGTAGGGGCACTTTCAAAGGGGTCAAAAATATGGTCTGTGGGATGACGGAGGACGACATTGGCATCAGCAGGGAGAGGTTTGGGCAAGTGATTGGGGGTATATGTAAGGTTGGAAGTAGGGGGAAATAAGCATGTACATTGTGTGGACTGTGACTCCTGGAGTAATTGTGAGGGATACTATGCTACCCTGTAAATGAATCCCCTAGTGATTATTGCATTTATTCGGTTTCATAAACGAAAACCATATGTCATACATAAAATGATAAAACATCTTCCAAGTTACAGATTGACAATTATAATATGTCCAAGTTAATCAGAACACAAGATAAAAATTCATGAATTACAGTACAGAAGTTCATCGCAGCTTGACCTGAGTCTAACAGGGACCCATAAAAAGTTAAGCGTATGCAAAGCAGTGTCATTAGAGAACAGTTGTAAAAGATAAGAGCTGGTCTCACCCGCCTAAAACCCGCTTTTTTGAAAATTGGAATAATAAATAACTTTCTAGGGACAGCATAAAAACTACAAAACATTAACAAGCATTTGCAATGCAATGGTCTCGGCATCATTAAAGGTAGAGCTATTGGCATTGCTCATGACGTTTCTTTTTTTTTCTTTAAATCATAAATAAATGGCATTGTCATTTACATTGCCAATACACAGCACTCTGCACTCAACAGCACACACCACTCTGCACCTGCACTCACTGCTCTGCACACTCACTCTGCACTCACTACTCTGCACTCACTACTCTGCACTCACTACTCTGCATTCTGCACACTCACTCTGCACTCACTACTCTGCACTTTGCACTCACTACTCTGCACTCTGCACTCACTACTCTGCACTCTGCACTCACTACTCTGCAATCTGCACTCACTACTCTGCACTCTGCACTCACTACTCTGCACTTTGCACACTCACTCTGCACTCACTACTCTGCACTCTGCACTCACTACTCTGCACTCTGCACTCACTATTATGCACTTTGCACACTCACTCTGCACTCACTACTCTGCACTCTGCACTCACTACTCTGCACTCTGCACTCACTATTCTGCACTTTGCACACTCACTCTGCACTCACTACTCTGCACTCACTACTCTGCACTCACTACTCACTACTCTGCACTCACTACTCTGCACTCACTACTCACTACTCTGCACTCACTACTCTGCACCCACTACTCTGCACTCGCTACTCTGCACTCACTACTCTGCACTCACTACTCACTACTCTGCATTCACTACTCTGAACTCACTACTGTGCACTCACTACTCTGCACTCACTAATCTGCACTCACTAATCTGCACTCACTACTCTGCACTCACTACTCTGCACTCACTACTCTGCACTCACTACTCACTACTCTGCACTCACTACTCACTACTCTGCACTCACTACTCACTACTCTGCACTCACTACTCTGCACTCACTACTTTGCACTCACTACTCTGCACTCACTACTCTGCACTCACTACTCACTACTCTGCACTCACTACTCACTACTCTGCACTCACTACTCTGCACTCACTACTCACTACTCTGCACTCACTAGTCTGCACTCACTACTCACTTCTCTGCACTCACTACTCTGCACTCACTACTCTGCACTCACTACTCTGCACTCACTACTCAATACACTGCACTCACTACTCACTACTCTGCACTCACTACTCTGCACTCACTACTCTGCACTCACTACTCAATACTCTGCACTCACTACGCACTACTCTGCACTCACTACTCTGCACTCACTACTCACTACTCTGCACTCACTACTCTGCACTCACTACTCTGCACTCACTACTCTGCACTGCACTCACTACTCTGCACTCACTACTCTGCACTCACTGCTCACTACTCTGCACTCACTACTCAGCACTCACTACTCACTACTCACTACTCTGCACTCACTACTCTGCACTCACTACTCTGCACTCACTACTCACTACTCTGCACTCACTACTCACTACTCTGCACTCACTACTCTGCACTCACTACTCTGCACTCACTACTCTGCACTCACTGCTCACTACTCTGCACTCACTACTCACTACTCTGCACTCACTACTCTGCACTCACTACTCTGCACTCACTACTCACTACTCTGCACTCACTACTCTGCACTCACTACTCTGCACTCACTACTCACTACTCTGCACTCACTACTCTGAACTCACTACTCACTACTCTGCACTCACTACTCACTACTCTGCACTCACTACTCTGCATTCTCCCTTTCGTAGTGTAAATGCCCTTCACGGCCAGATGCAGTATGTAGGTACTCTCATATATTTCTTGGCACCTACGATGTAAGACTGTGTGTTGGATCTAGGAGGACATATATAGCACAGCACCATGTTTTGTTTCACTCATTGCACTAGCACTGTGCTTTTATCCTCTCTTCTCCGTTTGATTAAACACATAAGCCAGCATGTAAACATTTGTATTAAAGCTTCGCACGGACTGCATCCACAGGTAAACACTTGCTTTTCATTTTTTGGCTTTCATGCACATGTTATTTTTCAGGGTTTTTTCGGTACGTTATTATTTCACACATCTGATTTAAGCTTTTCGATTTTTAGTGCCCATCACAGCTTTAGCATTCATGTTTAACTTCTTTTTATTCGTTCTGTCCACATTATTTTTACTTCCTTGAAGCATGGCACTGTATGAGCAAGTGCGTGCATGGGCGCTGGTGTGTGTCTGTGTGAATGCACGACAGCAGCTGCCCACAGCGAGCGCGATCGCGTGCGCGTTTCAAATCGCCTCCAAGGCGATGCGCACGGCCAGGTGTGTCTCCTGGGAAGCACACTCGCTAACAATAAGTTCTCGGCGACAACGCGCTTCCGCGCGTTTAGCCGAGACCTAAAAAAGTGAATCATTTCCTGAGGAGACTCAACGTTGCAGCCACAGTGCATGAGGCACTAGCCTCTGTGGAAGCCGCGAGGGTGTGCCATGAGGTAATGGAAGATGTGGAGCCGAAACAGGATCAATAGAAAATGATCATGAATTCTTTTAAGCCCTATAAGATAAGGTTCGGTGGTTGGTACAGTTTTTAACACAATGTACTTAAGCACACTAGGCTTACACATTCATTTCCCTCTCTATCACAGCAGCTCATTCTTTAAAAAACACTCTTTGACCAGAGAAAGGTCCCTCTTACATATGCGCTCAGGGTTAGCAAATAGTTCCTACCTACCCAGGAGAGGCCAACTCTTCTATACTGGAGCCATCGGATGCTTGAGACATGGTCAAGTGAAAGGCATTCCCGTAGGACATCTTTGCTAAGTGTATTTTCTTAATTAGCCCAAATATTAAGCCACAAAGCCAGGGGACGGAAAGCCAGTACATCTGAGAGGAAAGGCATCCCCAACTCTTCGTGCACAACATAAAACGGGGTGCTTTGTGGGACAGAAAGGGCCATCGCAGGAAAGAGTTTCCAGCACTTTGCACTGCCCCTACCCCAATGTGGCCCCATTTCTCACTCCCATAACTAACCTTTGAAATATATTTGTCTTCATATGTCTTCAAAAGAGCCCCTATTGGCTTCTTTCCCACTCTGCTGGCAAAGTTAAAAACAGCTGCAAAAGCTTTCACTAGATCCCCTTTCTTCCAAGTAAGCAAAGGGCACCAACTCAAGGACTCGTCAAACACAACTCCCAAATAGGAGAAAACATTGGTCTTCGGTATTGATGAAGTCAGAGTTTAAAAGTGAACTGCTTAGCTTTACGAGTCCCACCTGCATAATGAACAACTTGGAATGATGAAACTAAAGGTCTAGGTCCTTCATAAAAAGGGCAAAAGAATTCAGAAGAAGTTGTAGGCCCCTAGCTGTCCTTGCCCAAGGACTGCATCGTCTGCGTATAGGAGGACTGGCAGGCTACGCTTGCCTACCTGGGGACAATCAGCATTTGTGGCCAAAAAGGTCTTCTCCAAGGAAATAATATATAGGTTAAAAAGAAAGGGTGCTAAAATGCACCCCTGACATACGCCTCTCTTGATGTCAAGCTGACTGGACACTTTCAGATCCTTTGAATTGCGGACAACCACGGTTCAATCACGGTGAAGATCCCGCAGAAATAAAATGATGTTACTGTCAATGCCAATGGAGGACATCAACTGCCACAGCTTGGACCTTTTGACCCAGTGGAATGCTGAGGACAGGTCCATGAAGGCTAGGTATATGGGGCTGGAACGAGCCACAGTGTATTTGTTCAGAACCATGTACAGGTTTAAAACACTGTTCCACAGTGGAACGACCTGAAAGAAAGCCTTATTGGATATCGGATGAAAAGTTGTTTTCATCAACCCAGGATACAAGTGTGTCAAGTACCATGCGGCCCACCACCTTCACCACAGAGTCCAGAAGAGAAATGAGCCTATAACAATAGGTACTCTACCGATCTCCCTTTTTAAATACCGGGACTATAATCGATAAAGCCCAAGAATCTGGGTGACCAACCTGGACTGCAGCATTGATAACAGCTGTGAGGACAGGCACCCAGGTTTGCCCATAGCTTCCACTCCTCTGTGCCTGATGTGCCCACACATATGAGTGTTAAAATCCCCTGTTAATCAAATGTAGTGATAGCTATGACCTTTCAAGATGCTATCCTGAAGTACAGACCCCAGCAGAGTTATGTAGCCCTCATCCAGGTGTGTAACTCCCGCGTTGTAAAAGTTTACCAGAGGTAGCTTGCTCCTTCCACTGGGCAACAACATCACATGTAAATTGGGAGAGGCGTATAGTGAAGTAGCGGAGATGCCAATGACAGCTAGAGAAACAAAGGTGACAAGCCCCCCCTTGGCTCTCCCTAACCTGGACGGGGTAGCTCTAATGAAGAGGGTTTTTTATCCATCCGGGTGATAATTATTGTCTACAGCCCATGTTTCCTGGAGGCATATCACATCAATACTCTTAACAAGGGCCAACCATTCAGTGTTCTCAATCTTGCTCTCCAGCCCGCGATATTCCAAGAAAGACATTTACACCCTCCATTCACACTCGATGCCTGTTCCGGGGGTGATACATTTCCCTGGGATGTGGGTGCCACAGGGTCCGAGAGACCCACACATCGTCAATCGCAATCTTCCAATGAGCTCAGAGGAGTAAACCTATTTCCTGTGCTTACCCCTATAATCCCCTCTGCTCGACCCCTATGGCCCACCTCTTGGAGCCGCTCGTTCTGGGACCGTAGTTGGTAATAATTGAGTCTGTAGAAGTATCTCAGCAGGAGTGTCAAGATTGCTGAGTTCCAACACCTGTAATTAGACTGGCCAACTGTGCTTAAGGTTCGGTTTACCATGACTGGATTGTTAAAATTGATGATAATACAGTCCCCCAGCCAGGATTTCTTGGTACTACCAACCCACCTTTTCCGGCGCACCATGGGAATTTGGTTTTCCACCCTAAGCCGAGGGGCAATGTTGGAATTGAGCCAGTGCACCACCTTATTGTTCAGCTGGTAAAAGTCTTCCTTGCTCCCGGGGTTGAGGCATGTTATTTATTTATTTATTTTATTTGGCGATTTTTAGAGCGCGCAAATACCCAAGGGTGTCTCTGCGCTATAGTTGCAGAACTCTCAGGTGGATAGGGGAGAATTAGGCTGGGAACAACCAAGTTTTCAGTTTTTTTCTGAAATTAAGCAGAGTCGGAGCACATTTGATGTGGAGGGGGAGGGGGGCCGTGTTCCACAATTTGGCTGTGGCAACGGAAAAACGTTTGTCGCCCCAATTAGCCCTTCTTGTACGAGGGACTCTTAGTAAGTGAGCTGAGGATGAACGTAATGTTCTTGGGTGTTCGAGCGGGCGGAAGGCTTGTTTTAGGAATAGAGGGCCGTGGTTGTGATAGCTTTATATGCTATGCATAAAGCTTTGAATTTAATACGGCTCCTCACCGGCAGCCAATGTAGCTGTCGAATGTAGGGGGAGACAGATGCAAATTTGGGAATGGATAACAGAGTCCTGGCTGCTGCATTTTGCACTGTTTGTAGTTTGTTAAGGACCTTTTGTTGTGCATTTAGTAGCAAGGCATTGCAGTAGTCTGTTTTGGAGAAGACTAATGTGCTGACTAAGGTTTTGCCTGCGGATGAAGGTAGGTACAGGATTAGCTTTTTGATCCTTTTTAATATGTCGAAGGAAGAGGAAACCACCGAGTTAGCATGCTGCAGGAAGGACATCTTGTTATCGAAGATAACACCTAGGTTTCGTACCTTGGTTACTGGTTCAGGAGGTTGTCCCATCTGGTGGGGCCACCATTGCGGGGACCAAGTTGGTTGCAGTTACTCCAGCTAACACCACAACAAGTGGAGTGGACTAAGGTAGGAGATGAACAGAGCCCAAACTAGGAGAATAGGTATTCAAGTCCCCGGGGGGCATGGCTTCCAGCCCTTCCCACCTATCATCGGAACTGTAAAATCCACCCACTTTGAAACCCTGGGATTGCAGAGACTGAGAAGAAACTGGGTTCAGGGTGACCCCCGCCCCCTCCGGTTGGCTGGACGGTCTTTAGTGTCAATCCTGGGCATAATAGGTGGCGTTGTATCTCCCACCATGTTGTGGCTGCTTCGTGATAGACACTGCTCTGTCTCCTGCCCCGTGCCACTACCACTGGGACTGGAAATGGTGGTCGAGATCGTAGGCCTTGTAGGAGGGATACTTGTGGAGAGAAGGGCATGGTCCCCTTGCAAGGAGGCGATCAGTGCAGACAGGTTGCTTTCCAGTGCAGAAAGTTGTAGTAGGATGGGGTCCAATTTTGTTCCAAGTGCTGACAGCAAGGCTGATTTGAGCATGTCAAATGAAATATCATCCAGGTTAGGCACTACTGGGTGGACTGCTGAAGATGACTGTGATTCAATATTCTTTCTGAGTTTACAAGGGCCCCCAACCGAGGGGCGTTTCCTTTAGTGCCTCCTCGGCCCAACCCACTGCCAGGGGTCATGTCAGGGGCTGACCTAAAAATTGGCGACTGGGCACCGACCCTTGTGACAACAACTGGTGTAAGGGGGGGGGGGGCGATACCCCCAGCCTGGTCTTGAGGCATATCTTGAGGTATGTCCACCAAGCCTACTTGAGGGTACTGAGGCTGAGTATGGGAACCAGCATATGGAGCAACAGAAGAAACCACTAGGGAAGGGTAGGAAGGTGAGCAAGATAATCGTCTAATAGCCAATTGAATCTCCTTGTCCAGAACCCCAGCAGCCTTCTGCAAAAAAGCATCCTATGTATGACTTTTCTGTTTTTTTTTCTTTTATAAAACCAGATAAAGTTTGTTGAATCCCCAATTATAGGTCTCTTGGCACTGACACACACGGTACAGACCGTACACAAGAAATTCCTTGAAATGGGCCTACTGATAGCCATACGGAAGGTGGCATGTAAATGGGGGCGAGGGCGAGCCCCTAAATTTAAAGAATGGATAAAAACTTGTCCACTTGGCAGGAAAACATACAAAGCTATGCAGAACAGCTCCCCCTCAAATCCCGTCCCTAAGACATCTGGGGGCCCTTAGTGTCGTATCTCCTTACACAACACGCAGACGATGAAAATACACGGGAGGCAGGGGAGGAGGGATGAGCTGGAGTGGCTCCTTGAGCTGGGGGGGACGTCTGGGACGACCACACGGAGAGACCACAGAGCAGTGAGGTGTGAGTACACATTCAGTTGGCTCATGATTGGGTCTTGTTCAGAGACAGATGTGGGTTACGCAAGCTCTCGCCTGACATTAAAATGAGCCTCACCTTGAGGATGGTAGGGAAAGCGCACAGACCTTGATAACACAGTGCTCTGATATGGTCAAAGTTTTATCCAGTCCTGCACTATGCATTTTTAGGAGGGGATGGGGGGTGGGCGGAGTGTTTTGAATGTTCTCTGGAGCAGTTTTGATTTGCCCAATGCTGTATGACTTCATTATACTTTGTACCATACTGTGAAAGGCATGTATTCTGTGTGCAGATGCTTCAATACAGGTAAAAAAAAAGTTTGTTAAATCCCCTAATGTTTAGAAGAATCATAGATTAAACAGTACTGGACATTAAAGTTAGCCTTTTCTGCCTGCTATTGCTGCATTTGGTGAGCCAAGTTTACACAGGAAGTAACTTGATTGGTATGAAATACAATCTTAGGCATCGCTATCTCCTTATGCCTTTAGTCTCTTATCTGTAAACACTTTGAGTGCTTGGAAACTGGCTCTGTCAAAGTAGCTTTAAAAAATACTTGTGAACCCCCCAACAAAGTGTTTAGCTCACTGAGTTGGGCAGCCACAAATCTCACTCATTTATTCCTGGCTTGACATCTTTGCCAAAATATTGTGGTTGTGAACTCTCTATTAAAGGTCTGGGCAGCTCGCACTCAGTGGCATTTCCTTGATAAGAACAGTCCCGGTCTCACCATCACAGACAGTGACATCCACATTGTGTAACAAACAAGATGGAATCTATAAAACCAGGAGATTTGTTTTTCTTAATTAATTCTCAGCCTCCCTTTGTGACAAATTCTGTTCTCAAGATCTATCTCTTCGTTTTTAACAGTTACAGGAATAACTTAAATCAAACTAAACATTTGAAGTAAGTTTGTGATATCTCAGGAACCCGCAAGGGTAGCAGGAAAACACTGGAGCTGGATTTCTCGGCAGGAGAAAAGACAGCGTCTATCTCAGTGCGTCAGCTGGAGGGTCGCTTCCTCGGGCGCTCGCTACAGCAGGGCGTTGGGCAAGTAGTTAGTCGATCTGCTCCAAACCACTGTGTGTTTGCTAGGGCAGATGCGGGTATATTTATACCTGGAAGGTGCCGAGTTTGACGTAAGGGTGGACATAATAACATCACAAAGAACTCACAGTTCTTTGAAAACGCCATGAGTTCTTGGACAAATCAATACTTGAGCAGGGGGAAGTCCCGGACTGCTGAAGGCTAGTTTCTCGAAGAATTCGTTGTGGATTCTAGGAACTTGTGGAAGTAGCCATACCGTATTTGGACTGCATTGGCTATGTCTAAATATGGTTGTGATTCTTATGCCTATATAAGGATATGATAAGTTATACCTATATATGGGCATGAATCGGGAAAATTACCCTAGAGTCCTAGATTCGTCTAAAACGCCCACTCCACGTAGAATGTCCATCTTTACTAAATACTAAGCAAGTATAACAAATCTAAGCATGTGTTTACAATCCCACCCCAAAAAATACATAAAATGCATTTGAAATGGTTTGTACACAAAAAATCAATATTGTTCTGTACGTTTTCTAAGCAGTGGTATCATTCAAAAAGTCATATAGTTTGACATTTGAAATGCTGACTGAATGAATCACGAAATTACATTTATGAAATGGCTCTTAATACAGAAGAGAAGGTCAAGACCATTTCATCACAGATTTATATAATACTGTACATGTACTAGAGGCTAAGTTCAAATATTGTCTCTAGGTTTTCAAAATAGAAATCTTGCTCTCTAAGAATAGTTCTACTTCAAGCAGATTACTCTGTGCCAAAAAATGGAAAATATTTTGGGAATGAGAAAAATAATTTCTTTGTAGTAAAAATAGTTCCAAAGTTTAGAAGTTCTGTTTATCAAAACTGAAGGCCGAATTCAAAGTTCAGGGAAAGCTGTGTGCTCCTGTTTCAAAAGTTATTCTCGTTGTCGGGAGAAAACATTAAGTCATCTAGGCTGGCAAAGAATCCATCTACCACACTAGGTGAAAGTTGAATTATGTCTGAAAAAAGATCAATAGTGCATATGTGAGATACATTGCTGTCAGCGTTGTCTGCATTAGCAATGTTCACAGAAGGTTGTACCTGTGTGCCGCTTTCATCTCGCACCTCACCGTCAGCATGTTGCGTCTGTGAGGTCTCAACGAATGCCGTCATCAGAATAGGTAGCCACTGGGGACAACACGTTGCATGAGCTGTTACCGAACCAAGCAAAGTATCGACATCCATAGGTACTGCTGATGGGAGTGTGAGACAGATGTCTAACACACATTCTTCTCCGCAGAGCAGGCATCGTAGAACAGGTAAGATGCAATCTTGCCAGATTGGTCTGAATGATAAAAACCATGTGGTATTCAGATCTCTTAGACGAGCCAAGCCGAGGACCTGTGTAATCCTAACTCGGTACCGCATTGCCAGGAGCGCTTGTTCCATGGTAATCTGGCTATCGATGGTGACTGGACTTGCCATATCGGAGCAGTAGAAACAAAAATAGAATTCCTGCTACGAGTCCCAAAATGAGAGGCAGGCAGCCAAAATTTGGAAAAATGCTCAGGACTGCTTCAAAGGGTGCTAATAGTCCCGAAAAAATTGTCTTAAATACATGTGCGACACCACTGGTATCAGACATGTTTAGGATTTGACCTAACATTTCTATGAAATGTAAGGGCCAGTTTGTTGATAATAATGCATGTATCTCTGCTGAAGTCCTTGTAACTTGCAGATCATACATTTCTCTAGACAAGGTAAAAGGCACAGTTTTTTGTAAAAGAATGGCTTTCATTCTGCTTAAAGTATCAATTCGAATAGAAGAGATCTTCAGTGAAGGCCATAACGCTGCCTCCTTGTCTGTCTTGTTTTTTGGATACAATACTTGCATACAATAAGTGACCCTGGACGAAACACTAACGATATAGGCCGTTCCTGGCAACATGCCACAACAGCTGTGGTCATTCAGCATAACGTAACTGCCATTGAAAAGCTGCCGGAAAACAGGTTCTATTTGTGTGGCTGGGGTGCCGTGCAGGTGGCAAGAAAGGTCATTAGATGAACCCTCACAGACTCCATGTAAGTTAATTCCTTGACACAGAAGTGTACCACTTAGTGAGTATTTACAATTGTTACCACTGAGAAATACCTCTTTGTTCCCCCCACTCCAACATCTATGTGTTTATGGTAAATTCCAGGTCGACCTAATGTATCCTTTACCCAACCTTTCATACAGGCCCGCTGGTACATGCTTTAGGCAATATTGAAACTGGAATGTTTTTATTGGTATCGTGATGGTGCCATGTATTATCAATTCAATGACAGGCTTCTCGGAAACTGTCAATGGAAATCTTTCTAGTTTTTCAATGCTCAGCACTGTATAGTCTGCTCCTCTTTGTGCCAAAGAGATTTGTTTATCTGTAAGGTTAAAGATAGAAAATAATGACGTTGTGTTGATTAGACGGCAGGGCACATAGCCTAAACGGAGATTTTGAAACATCCAGCCTAATTGTACAATAGAACGTAATTGGGACTGGCCATGTTGTAACATTAGCAATATCATGTTCTATTATATCAATAGCAGATGATACAATGCTGTCCAAAGAATAAATTCTGGAGGACATAGTCGTTAACCCATTGCCCACTACAGACAGTGTTTTTTCCAAATTAATACGTATTTTTTCTGCAGTTTCAATTTGCGTCACTTTCCAAGCCTCGTTGTAAGCAGAATATATACCGGCGTATATGAAACGTTTTTGATGCTGTTTGCGAGGTCCCATTAGGAAATCTCGCAAGTCAATGCCTTCTTTAAGTAAGGTCAAGTGTTGCTTAATTTCAGGTAGTGTGGATTTCTGTAGCCAATCGAGGCATAGTTTTCCTACACTGTATGTTGTTATTATCCCTGGATGTTGTCTCTGGGAATATCTTCGGTCTGTCCTGTTCTGTTTGAACCCCTGTGATTTGTTCAGGAATCTATCTTGACAGTTATTAGTGTCTGTGGGCCAGATCAACCATTTTTTCCAATCAGGATTAGTTCCGTTTTGGTGTAAAATATGGGATACGTCTATCTCCTCATCTGTAGTTCTATTACTATCAGGTATAGGCTTTGGTATAGACAGTTTGTTTAAATCTTTTATCTTGGCTAGGCCAAGACAGGTTGCTTGTTGAATGGTGTCATTCAGAAACATTATTTGTTCCGGGATCATGCATGCACTGAATAATGATTCTCAACCTTGTACCTGCCATTCCTTTGTACCCCAGACCGTTTTTGTCTCAATGTTGTCTTTCCAAAATTCAAAACCTAATGTAGACAACTGTTCATAAAATTTTGCAGAATAAATTTGTTTAGTATTTGTCAACATGTTTTTCATTCCTGTCTTATTCACATTTTTTAAATAAAACGTTTCTGGATCTGTGGTATTAAACCCTGAGAAGTATGGAAATTTCTCATTAAATGTTTTTGAGCTGCCTTTTGGCGGTGTTGGGCAATGTTCCTATTGATTATAAGTAAAAACATTTCTAGGATTCGCAGATTTATGCAAATAGTAAGGTAAGGTAATGTTTTATTTGTACATAATTAGTTAAAATCTTAACAAAATGTAAAACACCAGTAGGAGCGTTAAAAACAGTTGTCAATTTTTTTTTTTTTAAAGAAAGTTTGCAATGGACAGTTTGAGGTTATCCTTAGGTACTAATACAGAACTTCAGGCAATACTAAGTCTTTTTCTTACTGAGTCAAAAAACTTCACAACCTGGCAGCTCAATTTGATGTTACTAGTAGTAAAACATAGTTTAACTGCCTGCCTGCAGGTCCGGACAGCATGTGACTTAAAGGATGGAAACAGAAGGGTGAGCCTCAAGTCCCTCAACCTAGGGCATTTACAAATAACGTGGACAATATACTCTTTGCCGGACAAACACAAGCGGCACTGTTGAGAGGCGTGTGTTCTCTCCCAGGGGGGCAGGTGCGGCAGTATCGGAATTACACCAAGCCGTAGTTTTAGAAACTTTTCTTTGATTCGTATTAACATCCCGATGTTAAGATATGACTGTGGCTGTATTTTACCATAGTCACCCACAGTTGTCCATCCGTGCGCACTGTTAGCTAGGTCTTTCTTATCTTCGATAGCTGATAGTATGCGTGCTGATTTTTTGGCCAGCTTTTTAAGGGACTGGAGATCTGTAGAATGTTTCCCAGATGTCGGACAAATCTAGGACTTCAATTGATTCAAAGAGATTGCTTTGTCAAACACACCGAGGGATATCGCTGCCTCTGACTTGTGGGAGTGCTGTGCTGTTCGTCTTGCCCCCTGGTCTCCAGCCTACTTATCGCGGCCCCCGCTCCGCGGGCGTCGCTCGAGAGAGGAGACATTGCTGCAAAGAGACTCACCCCAGACCCCTGCGGGACTGCGAGGACCAGCGGGCAGTGCGTGGCTCAATCTGCCGCAGCTGGTCCTCTTCCTGCCCCCATCTCCCAGATCAACTAAAGCACTGTGCAGACCGCACTTCGGCGGATTGCTTTGTCCAACGCGCCGAGGGATATCGCTACCTCTGACTTGTGGGAGTGCTGTGCTGTTCGTCTTGCCCCCTGGTCTCCAGTCTACTTCTCGCACCCCCGCTCCGCGGGCGCCGCTCGAAAGAGGAGACATTGCTGCAAAGAGACTCACCCCGGACCCCTGCGGGACTGCGAGGACCAGCGGGCAGTGCGTGGCTCAATCTGCCACAGCTGGTCCTCTTCCCGCCCCCATCTCCTGGATCAACTAAAGCGCTGTGCAGACCGCACTTCGGCGGATTGCTTTGTCCAACACGCCGAGGGATATCGTTGCCTCTGACTTGTGGGAGTGCTGTGCTGTTCATCTTGCCCCCTGGTCTCCAGCCTACGTCTCGCGGCCCCCGCTCCGCGGTCGCCGCTCGAGAGCGGAGACATTGCTGCAAAGAGACTCACCCCGGACCCCTGCGGGACTGCGAGGACCAGCGGCCAGTGCATGGCTCAATCTGCCGCAGCTGGTCCTCTTCCCGCCCCCATCCCCTAACCCTATTTCATTGTTCAGAGCTTCGTGCACGCGGGACGCGCGCGGGCAAGCCAGGCTAAGCCCGGGCAAAGGGCGGGCCCTCTTAGGCCCTCACAGGCCAGAAGAGGCCGGGCTGGGCCCCCCCTTTGATGTGCTAACCACGACGAGGATAGACTGACTGTTATCACGCGTACCAGTTTCCAGTAACTTGATCTATTTACACCTTCTCATGGTATATTTGATTAATTTGAGTATTGTGTATTGTGTGTTTACTGCTTGGTCTGTGATTATATTATAGCCTAAGTGTGTTTTGGCGAGGTATCCACAGTATGAAGTTGGCATAATGACTGCACCTTCCCCCATAGTAACATCCTCAGTAGGCGGAGGAGAAAAACAAGGGACATTAGACAATTATTTTATCAGGGCTGCTACAGGAACTGATAGGGACATCGCACTCACTGAACGACGGGCCGAGAGACGTCGCTCTGTTGAGCTAATTAAGAACAAACGCTCATCTCTGGGCTCGCTACAGCTAGCCATGTTTCCGCTTCCCAGTGTGCATTGTGAAAGCGAGGGTCCAGATATATCGCCTGGAGATAGCATTCCATTACTCTTTCAAGATATAACTCCCTCTCCCGATCTAAATAATGACTTGCTCATTAACCTCTCTGTCTCTTCAGGCAACATGACGCGAGAGGCAGAAGCCTTGGTAGATATATCGTTACCATTGGTAGAGACTGTTAAAAAACGTAATAAACCTTCTAAAAACCCACGACCACAAGGTCCTCCCCCGCAAAGAACGAGAAAGGGGTGTAGTAGATCACAGACAAATAAGATAAGTCTCATTGATTCTGTCAAATCCAAGAGCTCCTCATCTAATGCACCTATATTATCTGTACCAGCTATCGAATCACCCTTCCCATTATTAGATCCTTCTGGTATTGATTTAATGGGAAGCATTGAAAAACTAGTTAGATTTTTCATATTGCCTTTAGTAGCGAGACTACAAAAAATAGCCCAACAGCTAGAGAACTTAGAACAGGCAATCAATGTAATCAAAGAAGGAATTAAGGGAGTCCCAGTGCCCCCACCAGTGTCCACAAGTACTGTACCACCCCTAAACGCTATTGATCAATTGGTGGCTAAAACTACAAACCAAATTAACCGGAAAACCCCAAAATCAATGCCCTCCAAAACATCCCGGCAAAAGGCGAAAAATAGTGATAAAGCGGCTCAGGTGGGTGGAAAACCTAATCCTCCTGGAAAACCTAATCCTCCTGGAAATCTTCATAAAACTATCGACCATGAAGATTCTGTGAGGCCATCCTTTTCTAAGAGGCACAATGTGGAACTACCTCCGGAAGCAGCTCCGCTTGTGGTGGTCCTCACTGGAGTCCCGTTTTTTGAGGATGGTAAAAATGAAAACCAAAACCAGTTAAAAAATAAAGTCATATTTTTGCTCAGGAAGAACCGACCACTTCCTCCGAACGTGAATGGTGAAATACTATACGCCAGGCGCCTTTCCTGGCTAGGTCCTAGCATAAAGAATATATCGGGGGACATCATTATAATACATTTTAGAGATACAAGGGCAGTCAGATATATTTTAGATTGGTTTCCTCACAATGGCAGTAATGCAATCACAGCCGGTGATCTGACCTACTTTTATCCAAGAAATCTGATAACCCCTGCTAATAATACCAGGCCGCCAGTTCATCATCAAAATGATTACATTAGACCCTTATTCCAACGTGGGGTCGATCGCTTTAGGCCTCAATCTAATCATCAAGATGATAACTTTAGACCTCTATCCCAACATCAGGATGCCTGCTTTAGATTCCTACCCTTACATCAGATTGATCACTATTGACCCTCATTCCATTATCAGAATGATTATTTCAAGCCCCCAGGTATTCACTATTCCTCACTATGGAATAATTTTCCTTTTCAGGAACGCAGTTCTAATTATCAACTGGCTACAAGACCATTCCTGATCCCCACCCAGAATCAATTTAACATTCTGTCAGGAATAGACGATCTAGAATGACTGACAACCACCCCAAATCCTTTGGAAAATCTTAATTTACGCCCCCTAGATAAGCTGACCGTACCTCAAAACGTCTCATTATCTGAGGACTACTGTAGCAGCTTTTCTCCCTCCAGCGACCTTCCAAATAAGGCTCTGGAAAATAGTATCTTGACTGAAGGGCCTTGGAACCTAATACAAGATCCTTCTCCGTTGTCTCAAGGTCAAACTGCAGAAACTCAAATCCATTCCAAACAACCGCATCTTCCTCCCAAGGTACTATTATCTAGTAGCTTGGCCCTTTCTATTATATTCTGGAAAATAACAGGCTTGCGTCCTAAAGTCGACCAACTTAACTGGCTAGAAATAATTAGAAATTATAATATAATATGCTGCCAGGAAACATGGTAGGTAACCGCTATCCATCTTCAGGGGTACAGACTGTATCACTCAAGCGCTCGTCCTTCCCTTTTTGGTAGACCCAAGGGAGGTTTATCAGTATATCTATCTGTAACTACCGGATTTTCAAACCAGATATCACCAGCTCACCAAGACACCACCAATCCAGCCGAAACGTAACCATCTCCCTCCCCAGAGCCTACTTACCACAGTACCTAGGTACCTTCCTGGGGATGGGGAATTAGCAATATACAAGCTCATATCATCAAAAATACCACTAACTCTATAGGATTACTAGGAATACTCACTAATTACTAAGGAATTCCATGTCACATCCTATGATCTCACCTTATAGTCTCACGGCAATCTCGCCCAGACTATGCTACCCTCCACCTCATAGTGAAGGGGGCAGTTCTAATCATTTACCATTACACACTGACCTCAATCAGTGCTCACGCAAGCCATAATCCGGTGGGTGTAAACATCGTCTCCTCCCGATGCTCTCACTTCCGTCACAATCTGGTGTGGATACACATTGACCACAATCAATGCTCTCATTAATGCCTCTCTCTCTCTGTTGGGAAGTTTCTCTATATGTCTAATATCTACTGAGGGTGTCTCATATACAAGTGTTATCCCTTATGTGGCGAATAGGAGATCCAATCCTCTCACACAAGAATGGCCAAATTACAACATGCAAAGGTTATTCTCTGATTTAGGCGCTCCCTGCTCCCTTGCTCAGTTACCACTTACCCGGACGGGAAACACATCCGTCCACATAACAGCATCTGACTAGAAGAAAGGTTAGTCTCATCAAGAAATAACACTTGCACAGCTGTTCACTAAGAACTGGGGTCCCTTTATTACACAATAGCAAATTATAACATCACAATAACTAGCAATCTAGACATAGCCTGAAAAGTAAAGGGAAATAGGTACATCTAAGGAATACATAAAGCTTTATTACTAACACATCCACATATAGCTGACAGGAACTGTAGATAGCTAAAAAGGGAAATAATGGATTATAACAGGACTGCACACCGCTGAAAGAAAAGGGATTAATCAGTGCAACAATAGAGTAGGGAATATAGCCTAGGAAATAAAGGAAAGGATTAATATTAATATATATATATTCACTAAAAAAAAACATAGGTTTTAGGCCTTATATAGTTAGGAATTAACATATAAAAAACCATTGAAATTCCTCCTATATAGTTAGCTGGACATTTTATTGACATAAAACCCAATGAAATTCCATATATAGTTAGTTGCAATAACTATATATCGCGCACCCGCAATCCACTGCTGATGATGTCACATATTACATCATTCATGACATGGTCAGTGACATCACTGATGACATCACTGATGACATCTCAAATGACATCACTGATGACATAACTGATGACATCTCAAATGACATCACTGATGACATCATGACACACCAATACCAGTTACTACATATGCACTCACTGATTCCTACGTCTACGCACACATTCACTCATTCACCCATACAATCACTCGTACATACAGTCACTCATTTTTACAACACTGTCATATGCACTCATACACCTATGCCGACACTCACACACTGCCACTCATCCATGGAGTTACTCACACACCTAGTCAGTCCTGTAAAGAATCAATCACACTTCGATTTCCTCATCTATTGGAAAGGGGCGACCACTCGGTCCCCCCGAACGTATGGTGGAGTACCCCGATCCCCCCGGGAAACCATTTTGGGCGGGAGGCGAGTCCCGGCTGGTATGCCCGAAGCGGCGTAGCTGGGGCGAGCCTTTTCCCGCCCAAGAGAGGGTTGTCCTAGACACCGACAACGCTAGCCACGCCCCGGAGGCGGATTGGAGGTGGGTCCACGCCCGCCCGAAGAAGGATAAAAGGAGCAACAAGCCAACAAAGCATCCTCTTGTTCCTGTGCTCTGAAGCTGCACCTCCCCGTTGCACGTGAGCTCGAGACGGAACGAAGAGCCAATTTTGAGAAATTAATTTTGTGTTTACTCTTTCAGTGAGTTCGGAGTTTCCTGGCCTAGGACCTCGTGGAGCATACAGTGACGATGCCTAGCAAGAAGGTCGGAAAGAGGGTCGGGACCGATCAGATGCTTCGTATGCTGATGAAAGACATGGCTGATATGAAGAAGCAAATGGCGGCAATGAATGGTGCGGGGGGACCTAAGAGAGTCATCGGACCAGCATTGCCGGGAGTAGTTCCTAACGGGAAAGGTAGAAGGGCCAAGAGGGGAGTGTCGGGGGGGGAGGCCCCGGTTCCCGAAGCGCCCCCAGCGCACCCGGTCACCCCAATCGAGGCCCGACTCCTGTCCCGAACGCGGGGCAACCAATCCCTGTGGTAATCACTCCTGTGAACGGGGAGGATATGCCTCCTGAGCCGGCTGCCCAGTTGGCGGCATGGTTGGGCAAAGAGAACGAGGGGGCCACAGCTGATGAAGCCAGAGCGATAATGAAGCAGTTGCGGCAATCGAAAGATGCTGCGAAGGCACCGTGTCCTGTTGTTTCCCCGCAGGCTCCCGTGGAACAACCAGTATCGGGCGTTGGTTCGGCAGGGACTACGGTCACAGTTACCGGTTCAGGTAAGCAGCCATTACCAATAGCAGGGGAGGGATCGGTACCTTCAAGGAGGGAGAAAGTTGTTCAGCATATCCCAATTGAGGTAAAAGAAAGGATATGGGCTGATAAATATGTGAACATGTTTTCCTTGCTGACCGATCACTATGAGATTGAGCATGTAAAGAACTAAAAAGAGTTCCTGCATCCTAGTGTATGGCGCGCCAAGATGGCCGGTTTCAGAGTTGATGAAACAATAGGCAATTGGGGCAGAGCGTTTGGAATGTTCACTGCAATTATGGGGGAACGAAGGCCCGAATTATTGGTGGAATTAGCCGTGTATCAGACATGTATCATGGAATTTTATGAGACATATAGTGGTAATCAATGGTTTTGTTACGATAACATATTTCGTAAGTCCAAGGAGTACGACACATCCCTGACGTGGGATTGTTTCGACTTCATTTCCTGGCAGAAAATAGAGAAATCAGGCACGGGGAAGTCGCCATCTTTGGGGGGAAACGTGGTCGAGTTTTCCCGCCATTCGTCCGGAGCGCCCTTTCGGGCGGGGTCAAGCAATGATCAGCACACTAGGAATAATGGCAACTCAGGTAAAAAAGGGGCATGCTGGAGCTTTAACAGAGGCAAATGTACTAGGCCGCAAGGATCTTGCAAGTTTAGGCATGAATGTGCAGGGTGTGGGCAGTCCTCGCACCCCGAGACCATGTGCAGAGCCAAGACTGGTGATACGGGAAATAGAGGGGGCGCCAAACAGGTCTGAAATAGTCCGAGGGGCGCCTCTCCCTACCCCGGTTGACATCATGGCAATGATTCCTTGGCTCAACGAATATCCGGATCATATCTCCGCTGGGGTGTTGCGAGAGGGTTTTTCGTATGGTTTCCGCATCCCGGCGGGGGGTTTTCAGGGTAAAGCACAATGTAGGAACCAACTGTCGGTTCTGCAGAATACGGCGGTGGTACAAGCAAAGATTGGGAAAGAGGTGACCCGAGGTCGGGTTGCCGGACCATATGACATGCCTCCGGTTGCTAATTTTGTTTGTTCGCCTCTGGGGGTGGTCCCCAAAAAGGACCCAGGGGAATTCAGGTTGATTCATAATTTGTCAGCTCCAAGGGGTCTTTCGGTGAACGATGCGATAGACCCGGAAGTTTGTTTGGTGCGGTACTCATCCTTTGACGAGGCCGTCGCCATGTTGAATCGCCTGGGGCCCGGAGCGCTGATGGCCAAATCGGACATTGAATCGGCGTTCCGGTTGCTCCCGGTACACCCAGATGATCAGCGTCTCCTTGGTTTCATGTTTCAGGGCCGCTATTACATGGATAAATGTATGCCAATGGGTTGCTCCATCTCTTGTGCGTATTTTGAGAAATGTAGTCGTTTTTTGCAATGGGCGTTCACAAGAACAACGGGGTTTACACATGTGATGCATTAGCTTGATGATTTTCTATTCCTGGGGGCAGCCGTAGACAGAGAATGTGCACAGGCTTTGAATGAATTTTGTGATCTCATGAATCGTTTTGGCGTGCCATTGGCCCCACAAAAAACGGTGGGCCCGGCTACTTCGCTCGAGTTTCTTGGAATAGAGCTCGATTCCGAAGAGGGGTGCTTCCGTTTGCCTAAGGAAAAGGTAACAAAATTTAAGGCATCGCTTGAAACATGCATTAGCGAGGTGAAGGTAAATCTGCATCAGTTGCAGCAGGCTGTGGGTCAGCTGAATTTTGCCCTTAGAGTAATACCGATGGCTCGCCCCTTTTCCCGCTCTATTGCTCAAGCCATGGTCGGCCTTAAGGAAGGGCACCACCGCACAAGGCTCTCGGCAGAGGTTCGCCAGGACATGCGCATATGGTTGGCATTCCTGGCGGATTTCAATGGTCGGGTCGTGTGGAACAAACCAGCGGTTTCTTCCGAGGAGCTGGGGTTGTGGACTGACTCGGCAGGGAGTGTGGGTTTTGGCGCCATCTTTGGTAATCATTGGTCAGCACAAACCTGGCCGGCATGGTGGCACGAGAATGGACTCACGGGTAACATTGGGTTTCTCGAACTGTTCCCTATTCTGGTGGCCTTAAAAACATGGCCTGAGGGATTTCGTGATCGCTCTGTCGTATTCTGGTCTGATAATATGACCGTGGTTGAGTGTATCAATAGTCAGGCAGCACGCTGCAAATGGATCTTGAGATTACTGAAAGAAATTGTCCTGCTGTGTATGAGACTGAACGTCCACTTTAGGGCGAGACATGTGCCAGGGGTGTTAAACCAGGCAGCTGATGCACTTTCTCGTTCCCGTATGCAGGCCTTCTGGGGTTTTCTGCCCTCAGCGGACCCGGTGGCGGCACCATTTCCCGAAGCTCTCTGGTCTCTCGGTGCCCCGGACTACAAGACCTCGTGGGAGAGAGTCTAGCACCCAGGACAAGGAAGGCATATGAAGGGGCGTTCCGTTCCTATTGGTCCTTTTTGGGTTCAGCTAGGGGGGAGCTTTGGGGCCAAGAAGAGTATGTCCTGAAATTTTTGTTATCATTACACCAGGCAGGCAAATCAGTGGCTACGGCCAATAGACACCGGGCTGCCATTTCTTTTATGGCACGGGCTCATGGCATCCAGGACCCCACTGCGTCTTTTCTGGTACAGAAGGCGCTGCGTGGGTGGCAACGCCTTGAGGGTAGCAGAGTTGATGAGAGGCACCCGATAGGTCTGGAAATATTAGCCCGGTTACTGTCCGTACTCCCTGCGACATGTTCATCTCAATCAGAGACTGTGCTATTCCGGGCCGCTTTTGCATTAGCATTCCATGGGGCCATGCGGGTAAGCGAACTGGTAGCAAGGAACAAGCAGGATACGGGGGGAGGTCTGTGCCGAGAGCACGTTCAAATTAAGGGGGAGACAATGGTAGTCTCATTTGCCAGGTCCAAGACCGATCAGAGAGCGATCGGGGACAGCGTAGTAGTGCAGCGGATTCCGGGATCTCCCATGTGCCCGGTAGCATGCGTTGAGGAGTATTTGGCGCAGAGGGCGGCATCATGGGGGGGAAGCTTGCTGAGGCACGCCGACGCCACCCCACTGACGAGGTTTCAGTTCCAGCGGGTGCTAACAATGGCAATCGCAGCTGCGGGCTTGAACCCGTGCGAGTTCGGGACACATTCCTTCCGGATAGGGGCTGCTACAGAGGCTACAGCCAGGGGTCTGAGTGTTGAAAAAGTTAAACAGTTGGGGCGTTGGTCCTCGAATTGTTATAAAAGGTATGTGCGGTTGCACATGTTGTGAAGCTAATGTCATGCACTCACACTTCTTGTTTTTGTTTGGTTTACAGTTTCGCGAGCTTACGAGGCGGGGCGGACTGTGCAGTCGACCCGACACCTGGGAACCAGCGGTCACAGATCACCGGCTGAGGAAAGAGTGGTGTGGGTCGTGGGCCACTCATATGTGAGGCGTGCCACAGACGTATTCAAAGCAGGTGATATCAGTCACATGGCTGGGGAATACGGGTACAGGGTGACCTTCTACGGAAGGGGCGGGCTCTGTATTGACCAGTTTCAAACTTTTATGGAGGGTTTGTTAGGGCGGACAAGGTCACCGCCATCTGTAATCATAGTGCATCTTGGGGGCAATGATTTGGTGACCGTTGGTCGACGAGTACTTCTCGAGTTGATACTATCCACAGTAAGTTGGTTGGCGAGAAGGGTTCCGGGGTGCACGATTGCATGGTCACATATGATTCCACGGAAGGTGTGGCGGGGGGCTAATTCAGTGTCTGCTATAAATCATTCGGTGAAGAAAGTGAATAACAAACTTGGTATGTTGTTCCGTACAGGTACATTGCATTCTATTCCTCATGGATGTATCAGGGGGGACCATATGTATCTAGAAGATGGGGTCCACTTGTCCCGGGAGGGGAGTGTTTTACTCATAGGAGACTTCGTAGCTTGGTTAAAGAGTTTGTGCAGCCATGACCTTTAAGTAGGAGTTTAGTGGGGGGTCCGGATAGCCGGTCAACTATCCGGCCTGTGGCGGTAAGGTCATGATCGGTGAGCAGTAATTGGAAGATCCCTAGAGGTGGGGGCGTCACCCATTACGGATGGGAGCGCCCGGGGGAGGCGGCCATTGGCCCCTCAAATGGGGAGGCGGTCCCCTCTAAGGATGGGGGCGCCGAAAGGGAAGGCGGCCATGGGCCCCTCCCTGGGGAGGAGGGGCTACGGGCCCCTCCTGGGAATTTCCCGGGGCCAGGACATCTGCGACGGCAGATGTGGTAAGTTGTGTGGGATGGGAGGGGGGTCTACGCTACCTTCTAGACACCTCACACGAGTCCTCGGACGACCACTAAGATGGCGTCGAGTTAACAGAGGGCCCCCGCTAAGACAAGGGAAATTGGAAGCAGGCACAGAGGTACAGCCCTCTGTGCGTCCGCCCCTCACAAGTGAGGGGGGAGTTCTGGTATGGGGGATCTGACACCGGTTACGACCTTGCCGTTGGCCCGTAATGTTAGGATGTACAATTTCAATTTTGAGAAATGCATTTGCAGGATGTTTAGTATCGGCTAGGAGAACCTTTGTATTAGAGATGTGTTAAGGTCAGCCAAAGAACATCGTAATGTGTAAATGAAATTGTACATGATATGAAACTGTTAATTTAATGTTTTAATTTTGTTCCATATTTTAATGAATACGGCCGGGAGGGTAACTCCCTCCCGCCTTCCAAAAGTTCAGAACCGTTTCCGTCTTCCCATCCTTGGGGATTGTGTTGAGAGGGGGTGGCGGGTATCTCAGCCATATGGAAAGGGGCGACCACTCGGTCCCCCCGAACGTATGGTGGAGTACCCCGATCCCCCCGGGAAACCATTTTGGGCGGGAGGCGAGTCCCGGCTGGTATGCCCGAAGAGTCGTAGCTGGGGCGAGCCTTTTCCCGCCCAAGAGAGGGTTGTCCTAGACACCGACAACGCTAGCCACGCCCCGGAGGCGGATTGGAGGTGGGTCCACGCCCGCCCGAAGAAGGATAAAAGGAGCAACAAGCCAACAAAGCATCCTCTTGTTCCTGTGCTCTGAAGCTGCACCTCCCCGTTGCACGTGAGCTCGAGACGGAACGAAGAGCCAATTTTGACCCGCCCACCAGCCCCTGATGACAGCGAATTGTTTGAATAAAGTCGAGTGACATGATATTGTTTCTCTTACAGGTTGTCTGAATAAAAGTTGGTAATTGGGTATGCAATAAAATTGCTAATTTTCTGTTTCAGCATGTGTTACTAAACAGTAGAGATTATATTTCGATTTGCATGAGTATAATCGTCTTTTCTCCTCTTTAGCTTAGATTGTCGTATTTAATTTTTGGTCGGGCGGTAAGGTCATGATCGGTGAGCAGTAATTGGAAGATCCCTAGAGGTGGGGGCGTCACCCATTACGGATGGGAGCGCCCGGGGGGAGGCGGCCATTGACCCCTCAAATGGGGAGGCGGTCCCCTCTAAGGATGGGGACGCCGAAAGGGAAGGCGGCCATGGGCCCCTCCCTGGGGAGGAGGGGCTACGGGCCCCTCCTGGAAATTTCCCGGGGCCAGGACATCTGCGACGGCAGATGTGGTAAGTTGTGTGGGGTGGGAGGGGGGTCTACGCTACCTTCTAGACACCTCACACGAGTCCTCGGACGACCACTAAGATGGCGTCGAGTTAACAGAGGGCCCCCGCTAAGACAAGGGAAATTGGAAGCAGGCACAGAGGTACAGCCCTCTGTGCGTCCGCCCCTCACAAGTGAGGGGGGAGTTCTGGTATGGGGGATCTGACACCGGTTACGACCTTGCCGTTGGCCCGTAATGTTAGGATGTACAATTTCAATTTTGAGAAATGCATTTGCAGGATGTTTAGTATCGGCTAGGAGAACCTTTGTATTAGAGATGTGTTAAGGTCAGCCAAAGAACATCGTAATGTGTAAATGAAATTGTACATGATATGAAACTGTTAATTTAATGTTTTAATTTTGTTTCATATTTTAATAAATACGGCCGGGAGGGTAACTCCCTCCCGGCTTCCAAAAGTTCAGAACCGTTTCCGTCTTCCCATCCTTGGGGATTGTGTTGAGAGGGGGTGGCGGGTATCTCAGCCATAACAGTTAAACACAGAACACCTTACTTTTCCAAACATATACTAACACATACTTACTCTCTTATACAATTACTGATACAAGTACACATTGATCTGCACATAGTCACTCGCCTCCCAGCCAGTTACACACACACTCAGTCTTCCATACAAATACTTGGGCAACCAATCAATAAGCTATATAGCCACTCATATAGCTACTGATCAACACATGCAGCAGCTTGCACAACAACAGACATATTGATGCACACTTTCAGACAGTTTAGTCATTAACCCATGCATTCAGTAAGACACATTCATTCACTCGCTCAGTCAGTCACGCACCTACTAAATCCTTCATCCACACACTTATACATCCACTCATTCTTCAATATGTAAAACATATTTAAACTTTACAGAAACACACAGTCACTGGATGATGTCATCAGTGATGTCATCAGTGATGTCACTGACCATGTCATGAATGATGTAATATGTGACATCATCAGCAGTGGATTGCGGGTGCGCGATATATAGTTATTGCAACTAACTATATATGGAATTTCATTGGGTTTTATGTCAATAAAATGTCCAGCTAACTATATAGGAGGAATTTCAATGGTTTTTTATATGTTAATTCCTAACTAAATAAGGCCTAAAACCTATGGTTTTTTTAGTGAATTTCATTGGTTTTTTAAAGGCTAATTCCTAACTATATATAGTGTATAACCTATGGTTTTTTCAGTGAATTTCATTGGTTTTTTAAAAGCTAATATATATATATATATATATATATTTTTTTTTATATTACCTACTGCGAAAAGGTAGAGGCGGCTCTGGCTGCACCTCCGTGCGGAAAAGTAGGAGGCAGCTCCAGCCGCAGCAGGTTGCTCCACGGCACCCGCCCTGCCGGGTGGAAAGATAGAGAAGGTATGCAGCAGCGGTTGCACTCAGTGAATTCAAGCTTATGTCGCGAATACTACGTTCTCTGGTCTAGAAACGTATCTGTGCGTGCAATAGGTAGAAGGTCCTGCTAAACCTTTGTTCTAAAAGAGGAAAGAAAGTTTCCTGAGAACTGCTCAGGAGCCCAAGGCAAGCCTGTTGTCCTGCTGGTGTAGCATAGGACCCTTTACTGTGATTCACACTTAGATAGAAGGCCACTGGATACGGCAAAGTGGGACAAGTCATTGAAGAAATTAGAAAATCAAACTTGTGGAGCTCCAATAAACAACTGTGGACTTCTCTCCGAGGCTGACATTACTCACAAAATGTGTGTAAAAAAGAATACAACCATGACCACATACATAGAGAATGGCTCGAACTGAATTCTGTCTTGGCACTTAAGTAATAGTATTTTTTATTTTTGAACTTAGTAGGAAACATTATGTGGTCCATGGGAGAATGAGATGGCATAGCTAGAATTCGAACCCATGGCCTGCTGGTAGCAACAGATCTCTGTAGCTAGAAGGCAAACCCACGGTTTACTGTACTCTTAGTGCAGTCATCAAAAGTGCCCAATTGTACAATTGGTGTTTTCTTAGCTTCAATTCCATGTTCTTATGGACTCATCATACCAATATTTCTCTCTGACTGAATCTAAATGTCCTTCTCTGTGGCTCTCTGTTCTCTGTATGATCCAATATCCATTGTATTTCACTCATTCTAATCTCTATTCTGGCGGGCTCTTTCTTTTTGTCAACTCTCTCCTGTTTCCTAACACTGTTTTCTATGCATCTCTTATCTCGTTTTCTCTGTTTCCTCGGCCCCCTTTCCTCTGCCCCCCTCTGTAGCTTATCTGTTTTCTCTCTGATTCTTCTATCAGGGTTCTCTCTGTCACTCGCGACCTATATCCGTTCTCTCTCTAGATTACTCTATTCTCTGTGTCTCCTTCCTCTGCTGCTGCTTCTTTTTTCGTTGTGAACGTGTCCTTCCCTTTTCCTTTCTTCCATCTCCTCTTCTTCCTCTTCAAATCATTGGTGCTCCCTTTTTTCCCCTTCATAGTTCACTAGTCTGTTTCCTATGTATCCTTCCATTTTCTCACTTTCCTGTCTCTTAGATTGCCGGCCTTTCTTTCTTGCCACTTCAAACAACTCTCTTTGAATTTGGCTCCGTCGTTCTCATGAACTGATTCAAGTTTTCAGGATCTTTGTGTGACTTGAAGAATTCAGCAATGGCATGGCACTTTGTTGAAGCGACGGTTTCAGAGGTGTAAATCGCCCAGATTAGGGCACGCGCCTGAGCTCCCTTCTGCTGCTGTCCAGGTGGTTCCTTGAGAAGAGGATGAACTTGGATTAGTGGTATCGGACCACGTGACCGGGCAGAGCAGCGAGCAGGGAAGAGAGGCCGGATGAGCATCTTCCTGCAGTCAGCTGCAGGCAGAGGCTGCCGTACCCTCTCTGAGGTGCTTTCAGACCCGGGCACCCGGTGCTAGGGAGGCGGAGGCAGGGAGTGCAGCTCTGTTGACCGATAAGTCGTTCCCGCCTCATACTTGGAAAACGAGGGTGAAGCAGGCCGAGGCAGCAGGCCCTGCTCTGGTTACACGCTGAGGGTGCAACTTGCTGAGACCCTCAGGTTGTAGGTACTGTTACCCATACACAAAGGCTTCCGAAACACGCCTTGGCACAAAGCGCCAGAAAGCCAGCGGAAGGCGCTTCGGGGCTGGCAGGTTCAGGGCAGGGCCACGCTGGATCCCGTGTGGAGAAACAGCACCGAAAGGAGACACGCGTGGGTGGAAGAAGTGCGGGAGGAAGGAGTGGACTAATGTGGCCATGCTCTGGTCTGTGTCCGAGAGAGGAAGTCCTCGTCCTCGCTGTCCAGAGACCAGCCCTGAAGGTATGTTTCTTACTAGGATAGTACGCAAAGGGTTGGGCACTCACTCCCATCACATTATATGCACCTACACAGGGTGGGATGCTTACTTCTGTCACAGTATATGCTCTTCCATCTCCAGGCAGCCCAGGAGCACGCACCTCCTCGTCAGGGATATTTGCAAAGATAGAAGCAGCTCCGAAGGCTCTAGCTGCAACGGACAGCTCAGCAGCTCCGACCTCGGGAGCACTGCAGAGTCATCCGCCGTCTTCCTTCCTCTCCCCTCGCGGTGGGAGCGGGCATTCCCGGCCGGCCGCGCTGGGATTGGCCGGCCGGCCCCAGCACTTCCGGGTCGCCGCGGGCAGCGCGGCGGCCCGATTTTAGGCAGGCAGGCGGAGACAAAAACGAGGTGGGCACTTAGCCGCTTCTCTTGCGAATTGAGGACTCCCTCCCATCACGGAGTCAGCCGCCATCACCCTTCGTCCCCCTCGCGGCTGGGGCGGACATTTACAGCCGGCCGCGCAGCACTTCCGGGTCGCCGCGGGCAGCGCGGCGGCCCAATTTCAGGCAGGCAGGCAGGCGGGGACAGTGCGCGCACGTGTGCGCGCTTATAGATATATAATTGAATTCAAATGCAATTTTCTCAGCAAATACTGGACGGATTTACACCATTTAAAGAAAAGCGTAATCTGCGACTCAGTCTCTTCTATTTCACCAAATTTCAAATAATTCCGTTCAGCCGTTCGGGCTGTAGCCTAGTCTAAAGGTCCTATGGAAATTAACATGGGGAAAACACGTTTTGGGACCCCCCTTTTTTCTCAGCCCCCACTTGACGAATCCCCCCCAAATTTTCAGGGAAGGAGCGGAGCGGAGCGAGCCATCTTCTTTGAGAAATTTGCGAAGATTCATCAACCAGGGCCAAAGTTATTCCCAATAGAATGTTGGGGATTTCCTATGGTAGCCAATCCTAACTATATATACCTACTGGCTATCGCCAGTAGGTAATATATATATATATATATATATATATATATATATATATATATATATATATATATATATATGGGCACTAATATAACAGGACAGATATCACCTGATTATTATGAAGTCATGTTCTTGCTGTCATCTGGGTCCCTCTCTCGTCTGTGCCTTGGCTCATCTCAGATTCTCCCCTGCACTCTTGGACACACATCTGTGCCGATCACTCTGCACTGGATTCCTCTCTCCCACGAACTGTCTTCACCTTCCAACTTCAGTCTAATGATATAGTTTCTGCCGCTCTGATAACCATCTGCTCCACTAGCTTCTTCACTCTGTCTGATTGTTCCAGCTCCAATGTCCAACTCACTCCAGCTGCACCCACAGACTAATCCACGATATAACTTCAGTCTCTTCCAAAAGGTATCACTCCAAACTCCAGCTGTTACCTGCCTGCTCCAACTGATCTCTCATGATGTAACTTCATTCTGTCTCCAAAACATCTTACTCCAACTGCAAAGCAACTTATTCTGACTGCATCTTCTCCAGACTGCATCTCATCCTGACCAGCTCCCTCTGATCACAACTCCTCTTGATAAGATTCAGCTCCAGCCGGTTCTCTCTAGTTTGCAAAGAGCGAACAACACCTCGTAACTAAAACATCACACTTGACCTACAAACATCTCAGTCTGCAGAGGTAGAAAGCAAAATGGAGTCTCTCTGGTTCTGGGCCTTGTAGGCCCGAAAAGGATGAAATAGACACATAGCTTTATCAAAGTACATACACAAACCCTACCAATAGGTAATATAAAGTCAGAACTACAGGATCCACCCTCTACTATAGGTCTTCAGGCCTGAGAATGATGAAAGGACACAAATTATGTCAAAGCCAATAGGCAATAGATGGATTAGAGTCAGAAATAAGGGATCTATCATCATATAAAGCGGCTATCCTCTAGTTTATGCTTCTAGGTCTGTAAAGAGGCCTGAAAAGGACCAAAACAAGCTAAGAATAGGGATCTAGGATGGTAGCAAGCTAAAGTCACCATCACTCAGAAATAGAACCAAAAACCCGGTCAATACAGTATCTAATACCCTCTCATTTAAGGAAATTGTAGAAATATTAACAGATGAGAACTATCAGATACTTAAACTCTCAGTGAATCAAGGGCATACATATTTTCTGGTAAATTTCTATAACAACCTGTCACCACCTGATTTTGTGAAAGTCCTAAATAGGATAACCTCTGTTTTGGATGAGCACCGGAATAGATGTTCCTCTTTGCCTTTTAAATTGATCTGGGGTGGCGACTTTAATATTATTATTATTTTTTATTAGGCGCAACAGCTGCCCCAGCGAAGGGGCGTCCTGGCGCCTGATCATATGCAACAACACAACAGATCAGAGCTGACGAAGGGGGATATTAGCCTACAGAGATGAACAAGTGGGTTTTGATGGCCCTTCTAAAAAGGGTCAAGCTGTTGAGGGCCCGAATGTGAACAGGAAGGGAATTCCATAAATCTGCTGCCAGCACGCGGAAGGAACGTCCTCCCATCCTGCTAAGCCTGAACCTAGGCTTGTTCGCCAGATACTGGGCTTCGGATCTGAGGGATCGCGTGGGGACATAAGAAGAAATAAGGCCTGTCAAGGCCGGAGGAGAAGAAAGCTTTAAGATCTTAAATGCCAGACAGAGAACCTTAAATTTGATTCTCTGTCTGACCGGAAGCCAGTGCAGAGAGGCCAATACAGGAGAGACAGAACATCGTCTCGGGAGACCTACAATGGCCCGTGCAGCAGCATTCTGCACCCTCTGAAGCCTAGTCGCCTCAGCCTGATTGACTCCAAGGAGCAAGGCACTCCCGTAGTCTATCCGTGAGAGGATCGAGGCCTGAACGACCAGTTGACGTGTGGGAGGGTCGAAAAATTTGAGAACTGGTCTAAGTCCTCGCAGAATGCCATAGCAGGTGGCTGCTGTCTTCTTTGTATGGCTGGCAAAAGAAAGGTTAGAATCCAGCCATACCCCCAGATTTTTGACTTCGTCCACTGGAATAGGCATCGCCCCCAGTTCGAGAGGCCACCACTGGTCTCCCCAGAGTTCCGCCTGCTTCCCCACAATCAGGACCTCGGTCTTTTTTGCATTAAGCTGTAAGCAGTTGTTGCGCATCCAGCTAGCCACAGCTATCAGTCCTGACCGGAATCTGGGCGCAGTCACCTCAGGGTCCCCACTGAGTGTCACCGCCAGCTGCGTGTCGTCGGCATACGATGTCATCGTAAGGCCATATTGCCTGACGACAGCAGCCAGCGGTTTCACATATAAGTTGAATAATGTGGGGCTGAGGGCAGAGCCCTGCGGGACTCCCAGTTCCAGAGAATGGTACGAGGACTGGCCAGGTGGAATGGCTACTTTAAAAGACCGGTCCGAGAGGAATGAGCGGAACCACTTCAGGGCCTTCCCGACAATCCCCACTTCCTCCAGACGCCGCAATAAAATGTCATGAGACACCGTGTCGAACGCGGCGCTCAGATCTAACAATAGGAGCGCCGCGGTCTGCCCCGCGTCTAGCACTGATCGCAAGTGCTCAATCATAAAGAGCAAAGCCGTTTCAGTGCTATGTTGAGCACGAAACCCATTTTGAGTCTCGTCAAGGATGTTGTTACGCGAGAGGTGGGCAGACAGAATGGTATTCACATGTGCCTCCGTGACCTTGGCGGTCCAAGGCAGGAGGGAGATGGGCCGGTAGTTCTCCGGGAGCAGGGGGTCAGAATATTCTTTATGTAAAGAATATAATAATCCAAATTGTGGTATTTTAGATGAGGGAGGGAGACCTCTAACACATTTCGCACACTCCAGTGCTGGGAACATTCTAAATGAAAAGTTTTTTACCCTAGGTCTGGGGTTCGCGAATGATTTAGTTGAACCCTCAATTGACTTCTCCCCCACCTTTCACGGCAGGGGCTGTAACAGCATAATTGATTTAATCTTGATCTCCAATCAAATGAAGGACGAGCTGCTTACATTTTCAACCGGAGATGATAGTAGTAGTGATCACTTCCCCAACAGTGTTACCATTTCAGTGCAAACTGCATGTAACACAACTGGTAACCCTGGATTATTAAACCAAAAGGCCATAAGTATAGACAAAATCAATGGCTACTCGGTTAAATGGTCCAAAGTAGATCCGGATGCTATCACAACTAAGGTCATTACCAGAGCCCTTGCTATGCTAGAAACATGCCTACATCTGGATTCTTCTGCAGACCAGATTTTGACTAGTTTTATTAACATTACCAAGGTAATTAGCAAGGAGTTGCATCGGAAACAAAAGCAGAATTTCTCGCATGAAAAAGGGTGGTTTAATTCTGAATGCCGTAAGGCCCTTTCGACCCTAAAAATAGCCTAACGCAAACCCGAGAGGGATCAACTTGAAGTTAGGAAGCTGAGAAAGCTTTATAATTTGGCCAAAAAGGAATGTAAGCAAGAAAGAAAAAAGATCTGTGGGTGAAGCTTCATGAGAGCTGTAATAGAAAGGATAGTTTAATGTTTTGGAAAGTGGTCAACTCACCCTTCTTGAATTATGGGAACTCTGGCCCCAGCATTGAGGTAGCAATTACAGCCGTGGGATGGGTCTCTCACTTTTCTAAAATATTCTTAGCTGAAGATGTTAATCCAAATGAAAGTGGGGAGGGAGTTATTACATATACATCACCTTATCCTATTGAACTATCCTTCAGTCACGATGAAGTAATTAATGCCCTGTCATCCTCGAAGTCTGGCAAAGCCCCCGGGCCGGACGGTGTACCCTTGGATATTTACACTCACACTCAGGCTCTAAAAGGGGGTCTTGTAAAATCTTGGTCAAGCTCTATCCTGTTGCCGATTTTCAAGAAGGGTGATCGCAACAACCCCGCATGCTACAGGCCCATCTCACTCCTGGATTCTCTCGGTAAAGTCGCTGGACGCTTGATCCTAGATAGATTGCGGGCCTGGTCTGAGGACAACAACATCATGACAGACCTGCAATACGGCTTCCGGGAGGGCCTGGGCACTGTGGAGCAGGCGCTGAATCTCTCCCTTCTTATCAGGAAATATGCCCAGGCTAAGAAAGGTAATCTCCACTTAGTCTATGTTGACTTGACCGCAGCCTTTAACTGTGTTTCACATTCAAGGCTGTGGTCAATCTTAGCAGAACTGGGCGTAGACCCACCCATAATATCCTTCTTACGCGAGTTGTACTCGGAAGCGTCGGCCAGGGTGAGATTGAGGAAAATTAAATTTTGGCCATGTTGTGTTCCCTAGCGCGTACCCCACCGACTCCATGTACCAGCTTAAAGTGCATGTAACTTCCCTCCTGTACCAGTTATGAAGACGCAAATACATTTGCGTCCACCGTCAACTTGTCCTCTTTCAGATGCACCCTGAATGGATTATATAGTCCGTTCCTAAATATGCTATGCCAACGTCTTTTTGTAATACGCTTTTCACTTTTTCCTGCTCTAGCCAGAGTAGGCCCTGAATTCCTGCCATCTGAACCTCTTTTGTGGCTCCTGGCTCTGCCCAGGCTACCTCTGTACTCATGAACTATGCCCTATATTCAGCGCGGCCCCTCGCGCTCAGCTCAAGCCTGCTTTCTGCCAAGACTGACTATAACCTTCGAGTTATCTGTTCCGCTCCCCGAGAATACATTCTTGCCTACTAGATCCTGTAAACATCCTCTCCAGCTGCAGAGCCAAAAGGCCGACCTGTCTTAATACAAGTAATTCATAGCCTCCGTTGCCATGCTTCCATGGAAGGCCCCGTGCCCCCACGCTTCATAGGTAGACACTTGGGCGCTTATACACGCATCCACAGTTAGCATAGAATAGCTTCTACCCTAGAGACCTTTCCGCCCAGATAGTATAGTTCCTAAACATCAGATACCAGATATGATAGAAGTACAAGTTGATCTGACATGCCAGACTTCTGTCTCTTTCCTGTCAGTGTAAATGTCAAGACCCCTGCACCCCGTCAGTCGCACGTCATGCAGCTGCGCACGCATCCAAGCTTCCGATTTCTGCTGACATTGCAACATTCTGTTAGCACCACCCCTTGGTGCCACCCATTTGCGTCACCTATCAGTGACGTTTCTAGCACACACCTCTAGTTCACGCCTAGTTTACGCCTCTTGATGATGTATTGGTACCACGTGTATACTGTTATCTTGTCTTCTCTCAGCTGTTACGCCTCTCACATTGAAACTTATGATGTAAATCAAGTATATAAGCTATGTAATGTCAATAAACGAGAGCGCGCTCATCTATCCCTTCTGACACCCCTGTGGTGGTCAGAACATGATATCCTGATTCCTTTATGAGGAATAAAACCCTTAGAAACTCTAACACCACGGACTCTGTTTTCTTTCCTTTTTATTGAGCTATCATTGATTAAGTACTTACCTGCATAGAAATTAAGAGAGTAAATTAATTATTTACGTCATTCTGGCGCCCGAATAGGGACCCCTCCCCCACCTCACGCGCCGGAAGGTGCGTTGCAATCCGTGTCCCCTGCCATCAGTTAGACGGACAACACGTGTACTGGCAGGATTTCCTGCATCCCCCTCTGACACACGGAGGTGACGAAGACTGCGATCAGTGCCCAGACGAGGCGGTGAGGAGTGCGGAGGATCCCGACCAGAGCCCAGCCGAAAGAAGCAAGGTCCGAGGTGTGAAGAGGCCCACCAGTTTTTCCGAAGTTTTCCGAAGTTTTCTGAAGTTTTCCGAAGTTTTCCGAGTCGAGTCCAGTCGAGTTTTCCGAGGCCTTCTGTTTCCGTGCTTCCCGGTGAGTACCATTGCTGGGTCGTATCTAGACGGGTTTGGGTACGCAAGTCCGGTCTGCACTGTTTTTAGGCAGTGTATCTGTACTGTTTAGCAGTATATAAAGTATTCCGAATTTCTGCACTGTTACACCAGTGTATCCGTACCGTTGAGCGGTACATTCAGTGTAGGGGGTAGTTAGCTATGTCTTCAATGTTTTTATGTAATTAATGTCGTGGTATGAATGTGACTGTTTAAACGTGTATTATTGTGTTTTTCCCCATACAATATAGCTGTTAAAAAGTATTAAGGAATAAAGATCTAGCGTTCAGTAAATAAGTAAGCAGGATGCCGTTTCTCAGTAAGTTAAAACAGATCGGAACTAGGAAAGGGTTACTAGAGGAGGAAATTCCTATCCCCCCTAGGGACACTCCAGGCAATTTTATGTATCAAAAGCACGGCATAGATGCCATATTATATCTAGATTTATGGGCCGATTACACCAAACACCTAGACGAGAGACACAGATGGCCTGTTACCGGAACGTGGGATGCCGAGTGCATCATGAGGGTAGAAGAAGCATTATGGAAAAAGAAAGCTAGGCAATCTCAGAAAGACGCCATAGAATTTTGGCGTAAGGAATCACGTAAGCGTGCTGACAAAGCACTCCGTAGAGAAGACAGACTTAAAGAATCAGATAAGGAGCGAGAAAACGAATTAGTTACTGAAGGGATCCGAGTAAAAACAGAACAAATAGACCGTGCCCGAAATAATCTTGTAAACGGTATGTATCTCGTAGCAGATGGCCCACCCGAAACTGAATCAGAGATACCAACAAACTTACCGACACCGTTAGTTCCAACTAAAGTAATGCATAAAACTACTAAAGACATATTCCTGAATTCATATCTAGAGGATGTAGCACCAGCTTACACCAATCTGCCTGTTCGTGCCCTGCCTACTGACAGGGATGGGGGTGGCACTACGCCCCCAGATCCAGCTCCGCCGGTACCGCAACAGACCCCTCCCGCTCCGCCAGCTCCGCCACCCCCCGTACTTAAAACAGACCTACCGAAACCAGTACTACCTGATCTTACTAAAAGACAGATTCAAGTCCAGATACAGACTCCACGGAGAGATAATGCCCAAGCATCCGCCTCAGGAGGTGCGACAGCGGGTCTACGGACCCCGCCACCGACACACAGATTGCATTTAAAGGACACTCAGAATCCTTTCCAGTCTCCCTATTCAGCCCGGCTTGACGCATTCAAAGATAGGATGTCATTCTGCAGATATGATCCAGTACCCGGAACAGACGATCTGATGGTATTAGCATCACTGCGCTTAAGATCTGCCACCGATAACTTGCTATGCTATGTAGGAATGCAGGAAGCTCTCGACAGACTATACAAATTCATACAGACGGGGAAAGACCCCGACAGTGTCAAAGCTGCCATGTATAAACAGAAAGTTGACGTCCAAAAACAGATATTACGATTCTTCATTAATTGTGTGATAAGAGAACGAGACAGGCCCGGGACAGATCAGAGTGAATTAGACGCATTAAACAAGTGGGGCCAAAATATAGCAGACGCGAAACATGACAAGGGAACTTGTATAGCCACTATGTCCCGGAAAATCAGAAAGGCAGTATTAACTGCACATCAGGAAGAAACAGATAAAACCTCCTCCGGGGAGGAAGATGAAGATGAAACATCAGGAAAGTCTACAGACACTATAGCATATGTAGGTAGGGGAAACTACCTTAGGAAAGGTGTCCGTCCGGAGAGCAAGAGAGTTCTTTTCTCCGCTTTAACAAATCCGAATTCTTCTGAACATCAGTTCCAGGAAACTGATAAAAGGCTTCGAGATCGAGTAGGGTACCATATACTCAATTCTATGGATGAACAGGAACTAGCCCGGTCCGCCGTGTTGTGGGCCGAAAACGCAGACATATATAATGATGACACGTTAGTGCAGACATTCTTGAACCTTTCCCCGGAAGAGCAGAAAATAGCAGGTGTATACATGATTCAGCACCTCCTTATCAAGTTCAGAAATCATCATTCTGATCCAGGTCCCTTACACGAAACATTAGAAGCACTAATCATGGATAGATGGAGAGGTTTTAGTACCAAATTAATACAAATAATTCTAGAACAACGGCGTAAGTATAACACCTTCCTGAGCTCTGAATATGTCCCCGCCCCGCCTCCAGAAAGAAAAATGTACCACATGCAATGCGGTGGCGGCATTGAAAGCCAGAATCCCTTACGAGAAGTACACCCAGTTATGGGTGCGGACCAACACTTGAAGCGTGTGTATGTTCACACACCACTGACTAAGTTAGAACTATTAGAAATGAAGAAATTAGTTCCGTGCCATGATAAAGACCCTGCAGGTTTTCACAGAGAGCTTAAAGACATGTTATTGATGGGAGATTACACGTATGATGATATTATGAAAATGTTAAAAGTACTGTTGCCCACGGGCATTTATGAGAAATTAAAGGAGAAGGATTGGGAAGTGGGAGAGTCAAAGATAGCATGGGCAGAGATAGAAGACGAAGAAAAGAAACGAGTCCCAGGGTTAGGCCTTGGGGATCTGACTAAAGCATTACCAGGTTTAATAGTACAGGTTCTGCCAAGATTATTGACAACTAGAAAGGAAGATTGGGACGCAATCTCGTCCTGCAAACAGAAACAAGATGAAGATACTAGTGACTTTTATTCAAGATTCGAGAAATGTTTCATTATCAATAGTGGCCTAAAAACTAGTAGCGAGTCATATCCACACCTTTTTGTAACAAAATTAGTAGAGAACGCCCTACCCCTGGTTAAAAATAGAGTGTACAAGGTTGAAAGTACTTGGCAGGCAAATACGCCATCACAGATGTTACAAATGTTACAATATCACCAGAACAGAATAAGGGAAGAACAAGATCAGGAACAGAAACGTATGAAAGACACAAAAATGAAAATGTTAGTAGCTCAGACGATTCCAGCCGAGGGTCATAGAAAAGGTGGGGCCCAGACCAATCATTCTGCCGCTCCCGTTAAAGGGACATGTAATTATTGCAAGCAGCCAGGTCACTACGTACATGAATGTCCAGTCCTGAAACATAACATCGAGACAGGTAAAACTAAAGAAAGACCGCGTCCGCCTAGACATGAACAGGGTCATCAACAGACCTCACAGAATGAACAGCCAATGCAGAATACACAGCCTATGCATGATCAGTCCCATACAGTACAGACCGTAGCAGTACCACAGCCACAGCATGCTCAGACACAGCCCGCTGCTGCAACTAGAGAAGTCTCACAACAAATGTACCAGTATGCCCAGTCGGCATATCCGGACTATCAGCGTTATACATGAAACAGCCTAGGGAGGGAAAGTGATTTGCCTCTTATTGAAATTCCTGTAGATCAAGAAGGTCCATATGTACATAGTCACGTATTAGGAAAAGACAGAAAGTTTTTAATTGACACAGGGGCAAGTCGCACTACTATAAGTCATAATGAAGTTCCAGGGGCACCCCTCTCAGGCTCACAGAATGTTTCCCTTGGTTTTTCAGGACAGCCTATTGTAAATGAGGTATCAGAACCAGTACCACTAGCTGTGGGTCCATTATCTCGAGTTACAGATTTGTTACTTACGAAATCATGTCCCGAAAATCTGTTAGGAATTAAAACACTAAAGGCTTTAGGAGCTATAATTTGTTGTTCCCCGGAGGGAGTCAGACTCTTTCTACGGGATTTCAAGGGTCATTACGTTCTACGTGACTTTGATGTCAGATTGAAAAATGTACCAGATCACTTATGGGCAAAAGGCCCAGCTGATGTAGGTTGTATGCATATCACACCGTACCGTGTTACACTCAAGACAGGTGTTGTTCTACCCAGAATCAGACAATACAAGTTACCACCCGATGCTGTAGTGGCCTTACTGAAAATCATTGAAGAGCTTATTGCCCAGGGAGTGGTCGTAGAGACCGACTCCAATATCTGTAATTCCCCCATCATTCCAATTCTTAAACGTACAGACCGCAATGCACCGCCAGTATACCGGCTGGTGATTGATCTTCGAGAACTGAACAAATGCATTGTACCACAGTATCCTGTGGTCCCCGATATCTCCACCCTGTTAACTGCTATTGATTCAGAAGCAACGTTCTTTACTGTAATCGATCTCAAGAACGCTTTCTTCAGTGTACCTATTGACCCGGAGAGCCAATATCTCTTCGGATTCAGTTTAAATGGACGAAGTTTCAAATTTTCCCGCGCACCTCAAGGATTTACAGAAAGCCCCAGCATCTATAGTCAAGCACTGAAAAGACAACTAGATTGTATTCAAATGCCAGTTAATACAGCTTTACTACAGTACGTCGATGATCTGCTGATCACCGCACGAAGTGAGCCCGAATGTGAACAAGCATCTTTGATAGTTTTGCATTTTCTGGCCGACAAGGGACACAAGGTGTCTCCTTCGAAGCTACAATTCTGTGTTCAGCAAGTTGTGTACTTGGGTCACTTGCTGTCCAAAGTGGGGAGACAGCTCACTCCCGATCGCATTCAGTTAATAGTAAACATGCCCCGACCCCAGTCACAAAAAGAAGTACGGGCCTTCATAGGCCTCACCTCGTACTGCAGACAATGGATTCCTCAATATGCATTTCTAGCTAAACCACTCATCCAGTTAACGACACAGGAGGTAGCGACTTCGACTGCCCTTCCTTGGACTAAGGAACACACACAAGCCTTTGAGGAATTAAAGAAAACTTTATGCCAAGCACCAGTTTTAGCGACACCATGTTACAGCAAACCGTTTACACTTTTTGTTACAGAACGTGATGGTACAGCATTGTCTGTCCTCACTCAAGATCAAGCAGGTTCACATAAGCCTTGCGCTTATTTTTCAAGTACTTTGGATTCAGTAGCACAGGCACTCCCTGCATGCTTAAAGTCAGTAGCAGCAACAGCGTTAGCAATCAGACAAAGCGATTCAATTGTTTTAGGTCATCAGTTAACAGTACAAGTTCCACATTCTGTAGAGGTTCTGTTAAACAGAACCCAGACTCAACACTTAACTATAGCACGACTGACAGGTTACGAATTGACATTATTCCAGCCACACATAGAAATCAGACGCTGCAGTATCTTGAATCCAGCAACATTGTTACCTACAGTTATGACAGATCCAGCTCCACATGATTGTATAGAGATTATTAATGCAGTAACAAAGCCCAGACGAGATCTAACAGATGTTCCATTGACAAATCCAGACCTGACACTTTATGTGGATGGTTCATGTATGAGAACAAGTACAGGAGAGTTAGTGGCCGCATATGCCGTGACCACTGAAACTGAAGTTAAAGAAACACATCGTATTGATACACTGTCTGCTCAAGCGGCAGAGCTCATCGCTCTGACCCAAGCCTGTATTCTAGCAAAGAACAGAAATGTTAACATATACACAGATTCCCGTTATGCGTTCGGAGTCGTACACGACTTTGGTATGCTCTGGCAGGAACGAGGTTTCCTGACCTCTCATGGTACCAAAATACAGCACGGTCCTCTCATTCAAGCACTGTTAGAAGCAATACATCTGCCTTCAGCCATATCAGTCATGAAGTGTAAAGCACATACTAAAGCCACAGATTCTGTCTCCCAGGGTAACGACCTGGCAGATAAGACAGCAAAACATACAGCACTGACTCACACTCAGACAACTGACACGACAAAAATAACAGACTCGACAAACTGCATGACAGTCAGAGATCCCACACTAGATGTTATTGACATTCAGACACACGCTACTGCAGACGAAATAAAGAAATGGATCGAACTAGGAGGGATCCAGACAGATCAGGGTTGGATGACGAAGGGAAAATCTACATGGTTTCTCCCTGACTCTATGGTTCAAGTCATGATAAATACAGCACATAGTCCTGCCCACCTGGGAGAGAAAGCCATGCTAGACAGTTTGCAAAATCTCTGGAACAATAAACACTTACGAGCAGCCGCAAAACAGAAAGTGCGTACTTGCATGATCTGTTGTCAGTTCAATCCAGGTAAAAGCGTCCCTGTAGAGCAAGGTGGATTTCATCCTCCCGATCACCCTTTTGAAGTCCTCCAGATGGATTATATCCAGATGGACCGTTGTCGAGGATTTAAATATGTTCTCGTAGTTGTCTGTGCTCTGTCCCGCTGGACCGAAGCATATCCAGTCCCAGATTATACTGCTCCGACCACGGCCAAACAGTTGGTTCGTGAATTTTTCCCACGGTACGGCTTGCCTCGTGTTGTGTACTCAGATAACGGTCAGCCATTCTCGTCTGCCCTGATGAAAGAAGTTTCCTTGTTATTGGGATACCAGTGGAAGTTCCATTGTGTCCGGCATCCAGAAGCAGCAGGCCTTGTAGAAAGGCATAATCAGACATTAAAGATTCGCCTTGCCAAAATATGTCAGGACAAAGGGGTCGACTGGATAGTCGCCCTGCCGGTGGCACTATTCTATATGAGAATGGTCGCCCATTCAAGATCAGGGCTATCTCCGTACGAAGTGGTCTTTGGCAGACCACCGAATATGTGGGGGACGCCCATTCCTAAAAAAATAACCGATGTTGATTCTAATATGTTGACAGATTACCTTGCCTCCTTGATGTCTGCACTCCAATCATGTCGTTCACAGGTTGCCGCTGCCTTCCCTGACAACACCGATGTGAAGGAGCATGATGTCCGCCCCGGTGACGTTGTTTTAGTCCGAAACTTCGACAGGAAAAGTCCGTTGGAGCCCCGCTGGAAATCTCCGAAGACCGTCCTTTTAACAACAAAGACTGCAGTCAAATTGGAAGGAAGAAAGGGGTGGGTCCACCTAAGCCATATCAAAACATTCCCAGGACTGAAACCGGAACAAGACACACCCACCCCCACCAAAGACTCTGATATCAAAGACTTTTCCGAATGCAAACGAGAAAAAACTCCTCAAGAACAATATCGTATGAAGTTACGATCTAGCAAGTCAGACAGTTTAATTGTTTAAGTCCTCCCCTAGGTGAATCGGTTAAATAGTTTCTGACATGTATCCCCTAGATCGAGTTAGAGAGAGAGAGGAAAAGAAAAGAACATATTGCAAATCACTGCGTAGTCACTGTATAGTGACATTGTTAATAATGTTTTTCCTAAGTCTTCTGATAATAGTTGCAAGTGTACTTCTCCCTATATATTATCCTATTTTCAGGCGTGAACAATCTGCTTACAATGTCTCTGCTGAACACACTTTTAGTGAGTTACCTCCTCATGAGCTTTCCTACAGACTTGCGCTGCGCAACAATACATTCATTAGTATGTTACATCATTCTCATCAAACTAACAATGCTACAAATTGCTGGATATGTGGCCGACTCCCTCCCTACCAGAACTACAAGGGAGCCCTGCCTCTCTTCCCGTACCCGTTCACTCACAATGGCTCCTGCGGAGCATGGTTTAAGATAATTAATTCTCTAGATCCCGACATTGCCGTTTTCGATGGGGGTTGGGTTTGGGGAAACCTGAACTTGGTCCTACTAGACGTCTGTCACCCGGATAAGGAGGGACTGCCCATTAGAATAGGAACTGATCTAGAAAATGAAGTATATGGATTAGGTAATTACACAATTAGCCTTATGATTCTTACTGTCGAATCCGAAGCCGCACCAGTTCTACCTATTATGTCAGTACTGCCAGTCACTGGTGAATTATGTATCAAAAAGAAAGGTTCAGTACACTTAGGTCATAGTAAATGCACTACTGTGGTTGAATTCAGTGATGATGGAAAGTCATCCTTCAAAGCTATCAGTCATTCTTACTTTGTGTGTGGTCATACCGCATACATTCGTCTACCTCCAGATTGGGATGGTACCTGTTACATTGCATTCCTTCTGCCACCCGTTTTTCTAGCTCCTTCTGATTACCACAGAAATAGCAATCTAGTAAAGAATAGACCCAGAAGAGATGCCCCCCTTGTCGACTACACAGAAACAGCATGGGAACAGTACACTGATTTTAATAAAGGATTCTTTTTTTTCTTAGGCCCTGTCCAGAATAGTAAATTAATACGCAGATTAACTAGAACACTTGAAGCTGTAGTAAATGAAACTACCTCCGCCTTAGGAAACTTAACAGAAGAGCAGTCCGCTATGCGGGTTGTTGTTCTTCAGAATCGTCTTGTAATTGACGTCATCTTGGCAGATAGAGGTGGAGCCTGTAAGGTCATCGGGTCAAGCTGCTGTGTTTTCATTCCACAGAATGCACCATCTGTATATCAAGCTATCACCCGTCTTCATAAAATTGCAAATCAGATACATCAGAATCCAGGCACCTGGACTTGGTCCGGTTGGTTCTGGACAACGTTAACAGCTTGGGGATGGAAAATACTATCCTTCCTAGGCATTGGCCTAGTCCTAGTATTCAGTTGCTGCCTGTGCCTACAGTGTGGGCCAGCGATTTGTGGACTGTGTGCCACTTCTTGCATTGAACATTCCAGTTTTCACTCAAAACGTAACCGAAAGAAAGAAGAACAAATGATGTTACAAGAACAGACTGATCGATTCATGAGGATCGATATTTCATGAAGGGTCCGTAGGGAACAAGGAGGGAATGAGGAAAATTAAATTTTGGCCATGTTGTGTTCCCTAGCGCGTACCCCACCGACTCCATGTACCAGCTTAAAGTGCATGTAACTTCCCTCCTGTACCAGTTATGAAGACGCAAATACATTTGCGTCCACCGTCAACTTGTCCTCTTTCAGATGCACCCTGAATGGATTATATAGTCCGTTCCTAAATATGCTATGCCAACGTCTTTTTGTAATACGCTTTTCACTTTTTCCTGCTCTAGCCAGAGTAGGCCCTGAATTCCTGCCATCTGAACCTCTTTTGTGGCTCCTGGCTCTGCCCAGGCTACCTCTGTACTCATGAACTATGCCCTATATTCAGCGCGGCCCCTCGCGCTCAGCTCAAGCCTGCTTTCTGCCAAGACTGACTATAACCTTCGAGTTATCTGTTCCGCTCCCCGAGAATACATTCTTGCCTACTAGATCCTGTAAACATCCTCTCCAGCTGCAGAGCCAAAAGGCCGACCTGTCTTAATACAAGTAATTCATAGCCTCCGTTGCCATGCTTCCATGGAAGGCCCCGTGCCCCCACGCTTCATAGGTAGACACTTGGGCGCTTATACACGCATCCACAGTTAGCATAGAATAGCTTCTACCCTAGAGACCTTTCCGCCCAGATAGTATAGTTCCTAAACATCAGATACCAGATATGATAGAAGTACAAGTTGATCTGACATGCCAGACTTCTGTCTCTTTCCTGTCAGTGTAAATGTCAAGACCCCTGCACCCCGTCAGTCGCACGTCATGCAGCTGCGCACGCATCCAAGCTTCCGATTTCTGCTGACATTGCAACATTCTGTTAGCACCACCCCTTGGTGCCACCCATTTGCGTCACCTATCAGTGACGTTTCTAGCACACACCTCTAGTTCACGCCTAGTTTACGCCTCTTGATGATGTATTGGTACCACGTGTATACTGTTATCTTGTCTTCTCTCAGCTGTTACGCCTCTCACATTGAAACTTATGATGTAAATCAAGTATATAAGCTATGTAATGTCAATAAACGAGAGCGCGCTCATCTATCCCTTCTGACACCCCTGTGGTGGTCAGAACATGATATCCTGATTCCTTTATGAGGAATAAAACCCTTAGAAACTCTAACACCACGGACTCTGTTTTCTTTCCTTTTTATTGAGCTATCATTGATTAAGTACTTACCTGCATAGAAATTAAGAGAGTAAATTAATTATTTACGTCAAGATTTGGGGTGAATGGTGAGCTTACTCCCCCTTTCGCAGTCACCAAGGGAGTCAGACAGGGGTGTGACCTGGCTCCTTTCTTATTTAACCTCTATACTAACGGTCTTGAGAAGGTCATGCTAGAGGGGAGTCAGGACCTGCCGTCGTCCCATTCCTGCGTTACTTTACGCGGACGGCGCGGTGATCATGGCGTACCCCATTACAACTTCAGAATCAGTTAAACTCCTACTGTAAATTTATGGCCTCACTGGGCCTAATGGTCAATATTAAAAAAACCTTTGCTATGCATTTTGGTAAAAAGACAGCCAAGAAAAAATCGATACTTATTGAAGAAGCCAAGCTGGACTGCACTAAGACCTACCCATATTTAGGTATTCTATTTGATAGCACCTCTTCCTGGAAACCGGCCATTGTTAGTAGGCACCTCTTATTTCTGAGAGCTACTTCTGCCCTTATTTCCTTTGCGCGTAAAATAGGGAAGCCTCCCCCAAAAGAACTCACATAAATATATTATGCAAAGTGTCACAGCGTAGCTGTTTACGGTGCTGGGGTGTGGGGCCACATACCCGTGGACATTTTACAGAGGGTAGAGAACAATTTCATTCGTTTTTTGTTGGCCGTTCCACAGTGCTCTCCAACGTTTGCTTGTCATGTCGAATTGGGCATGGATTACATTGCTGATTATATTAAAATTCAGCCAATATTACTATGGCACCGTATCTGGTCTACGAAGCAGTGTAGTCTAACACGTGTGCTAATTTCAGACTGTTTGGGCCTAGACAACTGGTCACAACTTTCTTAAGGATTTGGATCTTTCTAATTACTTTAAAGAACCTTCTATTTTATCCACTATTACAAGAAAGACCTTGAGAATGTTACGTTTGTCACATTTAAGGGAACTACGCATAGCCCAAGAAATTAATAAAGTTTCAAACCGACAAATTTGAACTATTCAATGTACTCAGGGCATTCAACCGTATCTTACCTTTTGTCTGACCAGCTATGAAAAATATTTGTTGACACGGTTTAGGCTCAATATTTTTTTCCGTTTGGTTACATTCCCAAAGAGTCAATATTGGTCCACTTCAATTACCCGGTGTCCTTGTGATGGTATTTCTGAACAGACCACTATCCATGTACTACTGTTCTGTAAATTTTATGAATCACCACGCAAGCGTTGGATTATTCCAATATTGTTGTCCCAGGGTTTGCGTAGATGCCGCCCTGCCCTTATGGCATTACAACATCTAGAATCAGTATCAAATGCTAAAAGCATAGCTATGTTTCTTAAAAACTGCTTGAAAATTCGTCGCAAACATGATCAACTGTAGTGTTTTACTAATTTCTTTGGCTGAAAACTGAAGCGTGTATAGCAACTATGTCTGGCATTATACAAGTATTCGGCGGAAACAAAATTTTTATCTAGCAACTTTAGTTATGAAAGACTTTACTCTGTTAACGTAAACTCAATGTTTAATACAATATTTTTATTGTATTTTTGTGTATGAAATTGTACATTATGATTGTTGCTTTTATGATTTTATTCTGTTTTAAAATCGAATAAAGCTTTCTACTACTACTAGTCTCTAGGCACCGAAGTGGTGTGCTGCAGTAACTCCTCCCATACAATGGCATTTAGGGAGTCAGCATCTGCAGTGCTGATCTTCCGCCAGCTTGCAATGTACGCACTCCGCCTTTCTAAAGTTTGCTTGACAATACCGAATTTCAACCGGATTTGGGCAGGAGAGACGTATGTCGGAAGGTTGAAGATGGCCCTATAAGAGTTGGCTATAACTGTATCAAGCAGAACGGCATCTTTCCCATGAAGTTATTCACTTCCATACGTGAGTGTTTGTTGAAGTTTCGCACACAGGATTTCCAAAAGTGGTTTAAGTGTGAGATCAGGGGCAGGACTCCACCCCACCGGTCCCTCCGGCCTGGGCGGCCTGGGAGACTGACCTGGGGATTGTTCTGGAACCGGAGCAGCGCAAACGCATAGGCACTCTCACCCGAAAGGTGTCGTGCAATGCACGGTTTAAATTGACCCATTTTAACTTTATGCATCGCACGTATGTGACTCCGGTTCACTTGAGACGTATCTCCCCGGACAAACGGGATGATTGCCCTAGATGTGGCGCGGCAGGTGCGACCTTCCTCCATCTGGCGTGGGACTGCCCGTTAGTTAACGCCTTCTGGCAGTCAGTGGTGGAGCACATTCGCACAGTTACTGATCTCCGGATGGAGATGACCCCCCTCCATTGTTTACTAGCCTTGGTCCCCAAGCCCAGGAAGTGTAATCTGTCCTACAAAATGTTACAACTACTTCTGGTGTTGGCGAGGAGGAGGGTAGCGATTACATGGATGGGACAGAGGGCCCCCGAGGTGTCGCAGTGGCTTAGGGATGTGGGGGAATGGTCCCTAGCGGAAGAAACATTCATGCAGTACATGCAGAGAGCTGCAAAACATCAAGACGACCTGCTTGCGTGGAGAATGATGCGAGTGGTGGGAGCGACCGCCGAGGATTCAGATGGCACGAGTGCGGAGTTGTTCACCCCTGAGGATACAGAGTCTGAGGGTGGAGGGGAGGGGGGGGAGGGGGAGGGAGGTCAGTAATTGGGGGGAGTGCCTGGCCGTTCACACACGTACATGATACATACTGGAGAAGTTATGTTTTGATCCCGGAAGGTTTCATTCCTAATCTAGTCAATCATTGCTGTCTATCTGCCACTAGGAGTGCCATAATGAGGTGAACGAACTGCATACACATGTCTTATTCATTGATGCCGGGGGTTTGTTTTTCTTTTAGGGGGGGGGGGTGATTTCCATTGGGGAGTTGGGGGGTAACCTACATAAAAGAAAATTAAAAGCAGATCAGAATATCCTGCCGTACAGTTGCATTGCTAGGCCCTTCGCCAGTTCTGGCATGCTCGTACCTACCGCCGCCCGGCCTTCGGGATGTGGGCTGATGGGCCGTGTGAAAAGTTACATGTTGCTTGACGGAATGTCGTTATTTGCATGGAACTGTTGGCACAACTGTTTGTATGCTGTGACTATCTGCGACAAAAATAAAGTTTAAAAAAAAAAAAAAAGTGTGAGATCAGGGAGTTTTGCCTTTAATGATTTCAAATGCAGACAGGAAATTGTTGCTTTCCCTCGGATGGAATGAAGTTGAGGCCTGGAGCTGTTGTTCGAGTCCAAGAGGACACCCAAGTATTTATACGTGGCTCCCCGGTCAAGTTTTTCTCCATTCAGGTGCCAACAAGGGTTCCTTTTTTTCCTGTAGTTAACCGCCATGGATTTTGACTTGTTAAGATTTATTTGGAGATTGTTCTTTACTGAAAAGGCGTAGGTTACGTTCAGGAGGGGCTGGAGGCCTATTTGTGAACGGCTTATCAGCACTAGATCATCCGCGTATAGCAGGTTTAAAAGGTTGATTTTCCCTAGCTTGGGAGCGTGGTTGCGGCATTTGTCAAGTTCACCCGGCAGATCCGCTAAAAAGAGGTTAAATAAAATGGGCGCTAGTAAGCAGCCCTGCTTTAAACCTTTTGTCGTCCTTATCGGCTTCGAGAGATGCGTGCCTGCCCCAAGCTTGATTTTAATCCAAGTATTAGAGTGGAGCAAAATTAGAGCGTCTAAGAGGCGCTTCGGGATGCCCCATTTGTGTAGTTTCAGCCACAGTTTGTTGCGGTCCACATGATCGAAGGCGGCAGTGTAGTCAATGAACATAAGGAACAGGGGTGACTTGGTTGCTTTTGCTGTACCCATCAGGAGGGACAGGGCCATGATATTAGATGTAGTCCCTTGGCCTTTACAGAAGCCCGTTTGATTAATGGGGATGACGGCATTGTCGGAGGCCCATGATGATAGGCCCTCCAGGATTAGTCCTGCAGAATATTTTGCTTCAACGTCTAGCAAAGCAATGAGACGGTAACTATTTGGATTAGACCTGATCCCGTGTTTATAGATCGGGCTTATGATGGACCCGTGCCATGAAACGGGAAGCGTCAGGGTTAGACTGATGTTGTTGAAAATTGGTGCCAATGATGTGCTCGAAAAGTCTACATCCGATTTGAACAACATAGATGGAAGTCCATTTGGTCCTGGCGCACCACTGGACCTCCCTTTTGTTATTCGCCGTCTGATGTCTGCTGACGTGATTTCCATTGGGGATTGCTCAACATCCATTACCGGTGGTTCATCCTTTTTTGGGTTCTCAGGCGTCGTTGACCTCAAATCGGCACACTCCCTTGGGTCGTGTTTGCTTGTGGCTGTGCGATGATTATGTTGTTCCTCATTCCCTTGCTTTCGCTTTTTTGTACCAGGAGACATAGTTGCAGCATAGCCTGGAGTGTCGTCATCGTTGAAGTGCGATAATAGGTATTCTGTCCACACTTCCTCGGATATATGTGAGTTTTGCCCTTCGTGGTCGGGGTTTTGCAACTTTCTTACCAATTGCCAGAACCTGGAGCTGTTTTTCTGCTTCCCCTCGTGGACAAGTTTTGTGGAAAGGGGAGACCTCTCGGTCACCCCGAACGTATGGCTGGGTGCCCCGACCGCCCGGGAAACCTTTGCAGGCGGGGGGGGGGGGGCGTGTCCCCAGCCGGTATGCCCAAAGTGGCGTGGTTGGAGCATACCCCGCCGCCTAAGAGGGTTGTCCTAACACCCGCCCGGAAGGCGCGGGGGTCCAGGCAGGCGTCCTCTTGTTCCCGCGCTCTGAAGGCTGCACCACTCATCGCTCGTGAGCCCTCAGGGGAACAAGCAGCAGTTTTCTGAACGTGGTAATCGTTGTTCTTTCTGTTTCAGTCGTCGAGGCGTATCTGGGATCCGAGGAGCTGCTGGAAAACAGGCAGAGAGAAAAGCAGAAGGTCGGATATGCCTGGAAAGAAGAATGGGAAGAGCTCCGAGATGGAACTGATGCTTCGCACACTGGTAAACCAAGTGTCGGCGATGGACAGGAAATTTGGTAAAGTGGACCGAGTGGGTCACAGCTTAGTGGCGCTCCAGAAGAAAGTGGAAGCTCAGGCGGGGCTTTCAGGGAGACCTAAGAGGATTGTGGGGCCTGCTTTGCCAAACGTTACTCCAGGGGGGGACAAGGGGAAAAAGAAGAAAGAGAAAGTGGGTCCTAGCGAGGTCCCGGTCCCGATGGAAGTTCCGCTGGTCCCAGTAACCACAGCGGCCAGCCCGGTGCCTATCACACCACTGGATAAGGAACAGGTACCCCCCGAACTGGCGATGCATCTAGCAGCGGTTTTGCCTTGGTTGAAGAAGGGAGCGGGGGGATCCGCGGCTGCGGAAGATCCAGCTGAGGAGGCCAGGCAAATTATCAACCAGCTCAGGCAGGCAAGGGGCTCTGGGGCAGAGAACATGCCTTCTATTCCTCTGCAGGTGGCGAACACGGCTGCGGTTGAGAACCAGAAGAAGGCAACGGACACGACCGGAGGTACGACGGAAAATGGTAAGAGGTCGCTCCCAATAATGGGGGAGGGCGCTGTGCCTTCAAGGCGGGAATGCCTGGCACAACATGTTCCGATGGCCACGAAAGAGATGGTGTGGGCCAACAAATATATTAATATGTTTTCATTGTTGATGGACAATCGAGAATTAGAGTATGCCAAAACCCAGAAGGAATGGTTACACCCAAGTGAATGGAGGGCCAAAATGGCAGAATTCAGGGTGGAGGAGTCTATGATGAATTGGATTAGGGCTTTTTCTGTGTTTGTGGCAATTATGGGTGAGCGAACACCAGAATTGTTGGGAGACCTTGCTTGCTAACAGAGCAGGATCACGGGCTTCCATGAGTAATATAGGGGGACGCATGGAAAGGGTACGATGTGTCGTTTAGAAAAGCGAAAGAGTTTAATGAATCATTGACTTGGGATTGTTTGGACACTGTATCTTGGCATGCACAGTTCACGCCAGGTTCGGCGGCAGGAACAGGGTCGAATGCGAATGGTTTCAGGGCTTTTCAGCAGAAACAACCGCAGCCCTTTCTACCAGCCCACGGGGGAGAAACTCAGTCGAGATCGGGCGGGAATAGGAACAAGCGAGGGGTATGTTGGGGTTTTAACAAGGGAACGTGTAGTAGGCCGCAGGGAACATGCAGGTTCAGGCATGCCTGCGCAGGTTGTGGTAACACCTCCCACCCCGAAACTAGCTGCCGATCCAGTGGCAATGTTACCGGCGGAAAAGGGGGCACCAAGCAGGATTGACACGGTGGCTCGGATGACTAAGCAATCGCCCGTGGAGATTTTGGCTTTGACCCCCTGGCTGAGCAAATACCCTGATCATGTGTCCGCCGGGATCCTGCGGGATGGCTTCTCGTATGGCTTCAGGATCCCGGCGGGTGATTTTCAGGGGGCCCCCTTATGCAGAAATCGACTGTCCGTTACGCACAACCCAACTGTGGTCGCCACAAAAAATTGCAAAAGAGGTTCGCTTGGGGCGGGTTGCAGGACCATTTGGGGAAATACCAGCTGCCAATTTTGTGTGTTCCCCATTAGGGGCAGTTCCCAAGAAGGAGCCGGGCAAGTTCAGGCTCATACATAATCTGTCTGCACCAAGGGGGGCTTCCGTGAATGAGGCAATCGATGCAGGCATTTGCAGTGTGAGGTATGCATCGTTCGATGACGCAGTGGTCATGTTGAATCGCCTAGGCCCCGGGGCACTGTTAGCAAAATCGGATATTGAATCCGCATTTAGATTACTGCCGCTTCATCCCAAGGATCAGCATTTGTTGGGTTTTGCATTCCAGGGAAAGTACTACATGGATATGTGCATGCCGATGGGTTGTTCAATTTCTTGTGCTTAGTTTGAAATGTTTAGCTCATTTCTGGAGTGGGCATTCTCAAGGGCCTCAGGGCACCAACATGTGATGCATTATCTCAATGATTTCCTGTTTCTCGTCCCGGCGGGCTCTCAGGACTGTGCACGGGCATTGCAGGAATTTTGCGTGCTCATGCGGGGTTTCGGGGTTCCGTTGGCGCCAGGTAAGACAGTGGGGCCAACTACCTCCCTGGAGTTTCTGGGTATTGAACTAGACTCCGGGGAGGGTTGCTTCCGTCTGCCGGCGGAAAAAATCGCCAAATTCAGGGCCTCCTTGCTGCAATGTCTTAGGAACAACAAGGTGACACTACATCAACTGCAGCAAACAGTGGGACAGCTGAATTTTGCGCTGAGGGTTATACCGATGGCGCGCCCTTTCTCACGATCCATTGCCCAGGCCATGGTTGGCCTCAAGGAAGGGCACCATCGCACGAGACTGTCTGCAGAGGTTCGCCAGGACATGCTCATTTGGCTGGCATTCCCGGCGGATTTCAATGGCCGGGTAGTCTGGAGCAAAGCCCCGGCCTCGTCAGCAGAGTTAGGTCTATGGACTGACTCTGCGGGCAGTGTGGGGTTTGGCGCGATCCTTGGTAACCAATGGTCGGCCCAGAAGTGGCCGGCATGGTGGGAGGCAAGTGGCTTGACGAGCAACATTGGTTTCCTAGAGTCATTCCCGATCTGGGTAGCATTGTCGGCCTGGCCAGGAGAGTTCCGAAACCACTCGGTGATATTCTGGTCTGATAACATGACTGTGGTTGAGTGCATTAACCAGCAGGCAGCACGCTGCAAGTGGATATTGCGATTGTTGAAAGAAATTGTGTTGAAATGCTTGAAGCTAAATGTACAATTCAGGGCAAAACATGTGCCGGGAGTACTGAATAACGCAGCTGATGCGCTCTCTCGTTTCAAAATGCAGGCATTCAGGGATTGTTTACTCTAAGCGGAGCTAGTGGCAGCGCCATTTCCCGAAGCATTATGGCAAATCGGCGCTCCGGACTACAAAACCTCATGGCAGCCAGTTTAGTGCCCAGGACAAGGAAAGCTTATGAAGGGGCGTTCCGCTCGTACTGCGCCTTTTTGGGCCCTGCATGGGAGCATAGATGGGGTCACGAGGGGTCCTTTACCCAACGTTTAGTGGCACTTCATGAGGAGGGCCGGTCGGCGGCAACCGCCAGTTGGTATAAGGCCACCATATCGTTTATGGCTCAGCTCCAAGGGATTAGGGACCCGACGGACTCCTTTATAGTCAGAAAGGGGCTGGCGGCGCCTAGAGGGGCGCAAAAAGGATACCAGGCATCCGATAGGATTTGACAGGTTGACCGCCTTACTGGCTAAACTAGAGGAGACGTGCTCCTCACCGAGTGAGGTTGTCCTATTCCGGGCAGCATTTGCACTGGCATTCTATGGAGCCCTGCAGGTAGGCGAACTAGTGGCTGCCAATAAAAGGGATACCGAGGGGGGTCTGCGCAGGGACCACACGCAAGTGAGGGGGGATTCCCTGCTGATAACGATTGCCAGGTCAAAGACAGACCAGGAGGCCCAGGGGAGTAGCATTGTGTTGCAGCGCACTCCGGGCAGTCCCTGTTGTCCAGTGATGCACGTTGAGGCCTACCTAAAACAAAGGGTGACGACGTGGGGGGGGGCCTTGCTGCGGCATGCTGACGGCACCCCATTAACAAAGTTTCAGTTCCAAAGGGTGCTGGCGATCACGATTGCAGCTGCGGGCTTGAACCCGAGTGATTTTGGAACTCATTCATTCAGGATAGGGGCCGCTACAGAAGCGACGGCCGGGGGTCTGCAGGCAGACAATGTTAAACAGTTGGGGCGATGGTCTTCAAACTGTTTCAAACATTATGTGCGGTTGCACATGTTGTAATTTATTGAAGAAGTGCACTCACGCTTGTTGTCTTTTGTTTGGATTACAGTTTCACAAGCCTGTGACGCAGGGCGGAAATTGGGATCGGCCCAGTATCGGCTAACCACCACTTCAGGAGCAAGGAATGGAAGACGAGTGGTCTGAGTCGTGGGCCACTCATACGTGAGACGGGCCGCGGACATATTCAGGGCAGGTGATGCGATTCACACATCTGAGGATTATGGTTTCAGGGTGTCCTTCCATGGGAAGGGTGGTTTGTGTATTGACCAACTGCAATGTTTTGTCGAAGAATTGTTAGGGCGGCACAGGTCACCGCCATCAGTAGTCATAGTACACATTGGGGGCAATGACTTGGTGAGGTTGGGCAGACGGGCTTTAATCGAACACATACTTTCAGCAGTTAGTTGGTTAGCAAAGACACTCCCGGGGTGCACCATAGCTTGTTCACACATTATTCCGAGGAGGGTATGGAGGGGTGGGTGGTCCACGACAGCGTTGAACCATTCGGTAAAGAGGGTAATCAATAAAATGGAGAAATTGTTTCGATCTAACTACCTTCAAAGTATACCTCATGGGTGCATCTGGGGGGACCACTGTTATTCAGACGATGGGGTACACCTGTCCAGGGTGGGGAATGACATATTGATAGGAGACATGATAGCTTGGCTAGTGGGATTGAGGAGACATGACCTATAGGAGTTGTGGGGGGGCCAGATAGTCGGTCAACTATCTGGCATGTTGCGGTAAGGTCATGATCGGTGAGCAGTGATTTCAAGGTCCCTAGTGGGGGCGCCACCCATTATGGATGGGAGCGCCCGGGGGGAGGCGGCCATTGGCCCCTCCCACGGGGGGCGGCACCCATTACGGATGGGATCGTCCAGGGGCAGACGGCCATTAGCCCCTCCCAGGGGGAGATGGCTATATGCCCCTCCCACGAATTTCCCAGGGGCCGGATATCCGCTGCGGCAGAAGAGAGTGCGGGGAAAGGGGGGGAGTCCACGCTGTCCTTCTTACGGTTACCCCACACAGGAACTCGGAAGACCTTAAGATGGAGCCGAGTGGAAGGGGGCCCCCATGACAAGGGAAGTTACGGTTGACTACGAGGGTAAAGCCCTCTGCGCATGCGCCACTCACACGAGAGGGCGGAAATTTGGTGATAGGGATCTGACACCGGTTAAGACCTTGCCGTTGGCCCCTAACGATAGGATGTACAAAATTCGTATGCAATTCATGATGTCATGATGTTAGACTCGGTTAGGAAAATCTTTGTATTAGAGATTTGTTAAGGTTAGCCTGGATACCTGTCTTCATCAAGTGTAATGAAAGTTGAATTTTGTACATGATAAATGAAACGTTTTTAATTTAAAGTTTTAAATTTTGTTTCACATTTGTATAAATACGGCCGGGGGGGGGGGGGTCGCGAGGCCCCCCTGCCTTCCAAAAGTTCAAACTGTGTCTGTCTCCTACCATTGGGATTGGTGGTGGAAGGGGTGGCGGGCATCCCGGACCATGCCCAAAAGGTTTTATTTCTTTGCTTCTGGCTTTCCCATTTCATTCGTTTAAGCTGTTTTTTTGCTTCCCGCAGCACTGTTGGCAAGTTAGGGTTTGCCTAGTCCTTCCGCATCAGTCTCAAAGTTTGGTTTATTATGCGTTTTTGAATTTTCATGTCTGGGGATAAATGTTTCCAGACTGAGGTCCCCTTCATTAGGTTAGGATTCATGGACACCGTACCTCATTTTCGCAATCATGGCGTCGGTGAAGTTTTGCCAGACGTTCAACAGCTTGATTGAAGAACCAAGGATTTGGGAAAAAAGGTTTTTCGTGGTGAGACTGATGGAATCAATGTTGTGGGGATTGCACCGTAGCCGCTTTAAGTTTGAACTGACTTCAGTGACTAGGCCAATGAAAGGCTCAGTTTCCATTTTCGAGTTGGATTTTATTTCGGCCACTAAGGGCAGATGATCACTGAGGTCGCTTGCTTCTATTCTAAATGAAGAAACCCAGCCAAACATATTCAGCGACACGAACATGTAGTCTAGGTGGGAAGTCTGTGAAGTCGTGTGAAAGGTGGCTACTGGGGGGTCGTCTTTGGGAAAGCGGCCATTTAAAGCCCTTAGATTAAGTTGTTCTAGGTGATGTAGCAGTTTTTCCGAGGGCTTCGTCCGGTTGTTTTTTAGGGAATCTTGAGGAGGCACGCCCCAGGCTAAGTTCAGTTCTTGGGTGAGGTTGCTTTCTTGGTCAGTGCTGATGAGGAGCGAGTTAAAAACGCCAGACAGGATGAATAGAGTGGACACTCTAGCTTCCATTATTTTTTCTAGAGCTTTCGCCAGCTCATCTGCCGCCTTTTGTTTCTGTTTGGGGTGGATGTACGTGTTGATTATGATAGCTTCCTGAGGTTCTTTTCTTAGAACAAGTGAGAGCTTTACCACTTGGATGACACTTGGTGGAGTTATGTTAAAATCCATTGGCTCAATTTTGCCTATTGCTGTAATAGAGGCAAGGACAGATAGCCCCCCTGATCTGCGTCCAAAGATTGAATTTTTGCTTGCCGGGATAAAGTGAGAAATGAACCCCTGGAGGTCGAATGCCATGTCTTCCCAGGTTTCTTGGAGCAGTAAAAGGTCAAATGTGCCTAGGTATTGCAGAAGATCAGAATCGTTCATTTTGCTTTGTAGACCATTAAAGTTCCAGGAACAGATTCTAATGCCCCTGCCCCTCACTGGGGGAATGGAGGGCGCTTGCCCTTTTTGTCAATTATCTGTGACCTCTGTGGCTATTGAGCGTTGAATTAACTTCCAGTTATAATCGGCTGCGAACAAGTTTTGACTGCCTTGATTTTTGTGGTGACCAGGTCGGGGGCTATTCTTGGTACTAATGAGTGTCTCAGGCGAACTGCTCCTAGCACCCTTTAAAATTGAGGTGGTGTTTTTTTGAGGCTGTAGCCAAGTAGGGGGTAGGAGAGGAGTCGGGTAGCGTGGTTGCTTTTCGAGCTTCAAGGCAATCCCCCATTGCTGGAACATTACTTCTTCATTCATTATTCTCTGCGCTTCTCTGCAGAGTTCCAAGTTTTTTTTTATATGTCTGGGCATTGAGGGACGGCGTTGGGCTGAAACCCTACTTGCAGGAGATCATTGGAGCAGATTTTTGCAAGGTGTGTTGACGAGTGCATGAGTTTAAGTATGTTGCCCCTATTCAGAATGTCGTCCCTGCCTCTGGATCTATATTCAGGGATGAAAAAGATTGAAGTCGGAAGACTCGAGTGCTTCATTATTGCTGAGGGAGTTGCTAGACTCTTGTTCACCACTTGCACCTGATCCTGCATGGTTCTTGAGAATGCTGTCTCTGAGTTGGGCAAGCTCTTATTCCTAACTTTTACCTGTTCCTGCAGAGAAATTGGAGGTACTATGACTAAAGTGGAGGGGTGCCCACTGTGGTTACTATCAGGCCTTAGAGGCCCCTGAGTGCTGTCTGATTTTGGTTTAGATTGTTGGGATGTCTCTGTGGCAGAGGCCATGATGGATTCGGCATGGCCTGTTATTAGGGCCTCTTCAACTGGTTTGGGTTTGATAACAGAGGTTTTTTGGTCTTGTTGTGTTGTTTTGAATTGTAAAAGTGATTGTATTTTTTGGGTGTCAGGTTGTTTGTAGAATTCTGAACTGACTTTGAGCTCTGTGGTGAGGAGGAAGAAAGAGCACTGCATGAGTCCTTATGCGAGGGAGATCGCTGGTTGTCGGTTATCGGGCACTGGAGAATGGTAACAGTTGAAGGAGAGGGCCTTGGGTGAACATCTATGTTGTGTGTTGCACCTGTTAGTGTCTGATTCCTACCTTTCCTTTTGCTCTTTCTCCGGGACTTTGCATTGAAAGGTGGAGAGGGAACCACTGTGCACCGAGTCGTGGCTGCTGACTCTTTTCCAAGAGATCCACAGGGTGGCGCTTCGGCTGAGGGCAAGAAAGTGGCTGCGCTCCAGTCGCCCGGCGGCTTGGGCACCAGCCCGGCTGGTAGCGCTGGAGGGGCTGAGATTGGTAACGCTAGAGGGGCTGACGTTGGATCGAAGGTTTGTGATTTTGCAGTTTGGAGGGCTGCTGATTTTAAGGATTTTTATCCATGGTGTGTCAAGGGCCGGTTTACCTAGGCTTGTATGCCCTTCTGTTTTAGGCGAAACGGCAGTAGTCAGTTTCCCTTCCGGTTGGTCAAGGTTATATGTAGCGACTAACTCCTCCCACTCCTGAGCTGCTATCAATCAATCAATCAATCATCGAATTTATATAGCGCACTACTTACCCAGAGGGTCTCAAGGCGCTGGGGGGGGGGGTCTGTTACTGCTCGAACAGCCAGGTCTTGAGTTGCTTCCTGAAGGCGAGGTGTTCCTGGGTCAGGCGAAGGTGGGTGGGGAGGGAGTTCCAAGTCTTGGCGGCGAGGTAGGAGAAGGACCGTCCCCCGGTGGTGGTTCTACGGATGCGGGGGACGGCGGCGAGGGCGTGGCTGGTCGAGCGAAGCTGGCGTTTGGGAGCGTAGAAGTTGAGGCGGCTGTTGAGGTATCCTGGGCCTTGGCTGTGTAGGGCTTTGTGTGCGTGGGTGAGGAGACGAAAGGGGATTCTTTTGTTGACCGGGAGCCAGTGCAGATCTCTCAGGTGTCCGGAGATGTGGCTGCGACGGGGGATGTCCAGGATGAGTCGTGCTGAGGCGTTCTGGATCCGCTGGAGTCTCTTCTGGAGTTTGGCGGTGGTTCTGGCGTAGAGGGTGTTGCCGTAGACCAGACGGCTGGTGACGAGGGCCTGGGTGACCGTCTTCCTGGTCTCGGTGGGGATCCACCGGAAGATCTTGCGTAGCATGCGCAGGATGTTGAAGCACGACGAGGAGACGGCGTTGACTTGTCTGGTCATGGAGAGGGAGGAGTCCAGGATGAAGCCCAGGTTTCGTGCGTGGTCTGTTGGTTTGGGTGCGCTGCCTAGGGCGGGGGGCCACCAGGAGTCGTCCCAGGCGGAGGGTGAGGATCCCAGGATGAGGACTTCCGTCTTGTCCGAGTTCAGTTTCCGGCGGCTGTTCTTCATCCATTCGGCTACCTCTTTCATCCGTTCGTGAAGGTTGGCTCTGGCGGTGGCGGGGTCGTTGGTAATGGGAGAGGATCAGCTGGGTGTCGTCGGCGTAGGAGATGATGTTGAGGTTGTGCTGGCGTGCGATGTCTGCGAGTGGGCTCATGTAGATGTTGAAGAGGGTTGGGCTGAGCGAGGAGCCTTGAGGGACGCCGCAGATGACTTTGGTGGCTTCATATCTGAACGGGGGGAGGCGGACTCTCTGTGTCCTCCCGGCGAGGAAGGAGATGATCCACTCCAGTGCCTTCTCCTGGACTCCGACGTTGCTGAGGCGTTGTACTAGGGTACGATGGCAGACAGTGTCGAAGGCCGCGGAGAGGTCTAGGAGGATGAGGGCCGCTGTTTCTCCGTTGTCGAGCAGCGCTCGGATGTCATCGGTGACTGCGATCAGGGCGTTCTCGGTGCTGTGGTTGGCCCGGAAGCCAGACTGCGAGGGGTCGAGGGATCCATTTGTCTCGAGGAAGGCGGCCAGCTGCTTGTTGACGGTCTTCTCGATGACTTTTGCAGGAAACGGGAGCAGCGAGATGGGGCGGTAGTTCTTGAGGTCGGTGGGGTCAGCTGATGGTTTCTTGAGTAGAGCGCTGAGTTCGGCGTGCTTCCAGCTCTCCGGGAAGGTAGCGGTATCGAAGGAGGTGTTGATGATGTCCCGCAGGTGGGGTGCGATGACAGCGTCGGCCCTGTTGAAGACGTGGTGAGGGCAGGGGTCGGTCGGAGATCAGGAGTGGATGGAGTTCATCGTGCGGACGGTGTCTTCGGTGCTGATCGGAGTCCAGGCGCGGAGGGTGGTGGTGGGGGGCGGTGGTTCGGTCGTGGTGTTCGTCGGTTGGGTGCTGAAGCTGTTGTGTATGTCCGCGATCTTGTTATGGAAGAAGGAGGCGAGGGAGTTGCAGAGGTCTTGCGAAGGGGTGATGTCATTGTTTCCAGCGTTGGGGTTGGAGAGCTCTTTGACGATGTTGAAGAGTTCTTTGCTGTTGTGTGCGTTGTTGTCCAGTCGTTCCTTGAATGCAGTTTTCTTGGTGGCGCGGATGAGTTGGTGGTGTTTTCGGGTGGCGAGCTTGAGGGCAGTCATGTTGTCCGGAGTTGGGTCTCTGCGCCAGGTTCTCTCGAGGGCTCGGCAGTTCTTCTTGGAGCTCTTGAGTTCGTCGGTGAACCATGGGGCTTTCTTGCTGCCGGGTCTGCTAGGCGGGGTCCTCAGGGGGGCGAGCTCGTCTGGCCAGTCGCTATAGAGGACATGTCATCATTGGTAAAATTATTTGTGGGCTGGGAGTCATTAAACGGCGGTAAGGAGTGACGTTGGGATGCCGTTGGCACGACTGACCTGGTATTTGGCGATCTTTGTTCACTGGTGTTGGTCAGGTTCGAGTGGGGGACTTTAATCGAAGTCGGAGGAGAACCCGGCAGTGGTGACCATAATGATTAAAACAATACATTTGTTCTTAATCTGATGAACCTTCTAAATAATCATGTTCTGTAAATTTTGCTGACATTTCTAAATCTGACATCATATTATTAATAGTTTCAAAGTTCTAATCATCAGAGAAAGTGCTTGTTGAGACAAAGTCACTTAAAGAAACCTTGAACTGGGGTGGATACTTCAATAGTTCCACCGGGCAATAGATGTCGTAATCAGTAGCGTCCCATGCTACACCACCAGGTATAGGAATGGCTGTGATGTTTACTGATGACAGGTCTCTTTTTTCAACATGAGATGATTTGAGAAGTTTTAGGACCAAGTTGATTTTCTGACTTGCTGTGTCTGTGGTACTGTATTTTCCATCAATCATTCTTCCCAAGCTTAAAACAAGAATGAGCCAGTGCAGGAGAAAAAGTACACCTAACACAATCCACAATTCAATCCATGGTGAAATCAGATATATTTCTCCAAGTTGATGAAAGAGTTCTGTAATTTTTTCTTTGAAAGTTTTATTTGCTGGCTTTTCTTCATGTTCACTGGGATCTTCAGAAAAGTCATCGAAATTGATAAAATAGCCAGGGGCAGTTCTGTCAATTGTTGGAATCGCATCAGGATTGTTATTAATCTTTGTAGTTGCTTCTTCCTTTGTCATATTAGTATAGTCAGAGGCTACATCATTGTAGACAGGTGTTTCTTGACAAACTGTTATTTGGGTTTCATGAGGCACTAGTTCCATGGCTTTGTTGCATAGTCCTTCTTTATTCACTGCAGGGTTATCAAAGGTGATTAGTCTCTCAGTTTGCACCTCTTGAATTGTAGCAAGGTTTGGTCTTCTACTACATCTTGGGAGTCCACTGGGCCTACTACGTATTATTGGCCATATGGTTGTGGTTTTACCAGGTCGATTGATACAACTCTGTTCTCTTTTTTACCAGCAAGGGGCGGTAGTACTACTGATCTTGTTCCGAGGATTGCTAAGACAGGTGCTGCTTTCTTGTAAGAAGGCCCAAATGTTTTCTTCACCGCAATCTTTTCTCTGACCAGATCCCCAGTCTTTGGAATCCAGACAGGTCTTGCTGGGACAGGTGGTTTTTCTTCAGTGGCCGTTGGCTTTTGCTTTGTGTTACTTAGACTTCTTCTTGTTTCATTTAAGTCCTGTAAAACAGCCAAACGATCTTTGATATGAAAGGTTTTTTGTTCCACCACTGCAGTGTGACTATCAAGGTCTTCGATTAACATTCTAGTACCAAACAAAAGTTCATACGGAGTGATTCCACCCGGAGAATGTCTTGGCAGATTATTAAGACTACGTTGGACACTTATTAGATATTTGACCCACCCATCACCCGAACCTAATACCCTCGCTGTTATAGATTGTTTTATGTCACAGTTTTTTCTCACCACTACTGCATTACCCTCAGGATGGAAGGGACTAGAATACCGCAATGCAACGCCCAAGCTGGCCATGGCCTCCTTGTAAGCTCGAGAGCAAAACGCAGGACCCTGGTCAGAATGTAGCGTGCCGATTGCGTATGTGCTGATAAAGACTCGCAGATCTTTAATAACAGTTCTGGCGTCAGCCGAGCGCTGGGGCCACATCCAAATAAATCTTGTGCAGTAATCCACTGCGACCATGATATATTTATAGTTGTCATCCCTTTGTAAGGGACCACAGTGGTCCAGGTAAACACACTCTAATGGTTTATCTGAGATCAGAAGGGGCGTCTGTGCAGGTCGTTTCACTGTTGAGACTTTCATTTTTTGGCAGATTTCACAGTCTAGAACATAGTTTCTAGTCTGTTTCCTCATGCGCGGCCACCAATATCTTTGTTTTAATAAAGATACTGTGGCAGAAACACCTGAGTTTGCAGAGGCTAGCCCTTCATGCACTGCTAAGATTAGTCCTAACCTATGTTCCATGTTTGGAATTGCCCTATCCCCCACTCCAGGAATTTGAGCAAAAGGAACATTGTTCGCATCAGTTTTGTATGAGTACTTTACTGGAAAGCCTTTTGGGAGTGTCTTACCACTGTCTTTTACTGAAGCAGGGACAGCTTGCAATATTTCGCTGTCTATTTTCGTTTTTGAACGAGTGATTGCAGCTACGGAAGCCGGTTGTACAGCTGCCTTCGTGGCTTCATCAGCCAATGAATTCCCTGCAACGTGAACGCCATCACGTTGATGACTCAGTGTATGGATCACGTGAGTCTTTTGTAGTTCTTTCTGTAAAAGAACTACTTATTCCCAAAGCATTTTATGGTTTATTGTGCCACCTTTCACATCTTTGAAACCGCTTTGAACCCAGTTCTGCAAGTATTCATTGTAAGACTGGACGCAGTAATACGAATCGCACACTATTAGTGTGGGGAATTCGCCATCGGTATTTTCAAGCGCCATCTTGAAAGCCTGTAGTTCAGCTCGCTGAGCTGTACAGTCTCCGAGTGATTGACTTTTAGTGACCATAGGTCTGAATTTACCTTCGTGCCAACGACCTTTAACAATCGCGCACGCAGCACTATAGGCTTGTTTACCCCCAACTGCTGGCTGTGCTGATCTGTCTGTATATATTATACAGCCGTAATATTCCAGAGGCAGAATTGCGGTCGGCACAGAATATTCATACTCGTATTGGAGAAATTCTTGTGTTTTTAAGTTAGGATCAAATTTGTATATGACGTCTGATGCAGCAAGAGAATTAACCCATTGTATCCTTCTCGGATGTAAAGCTTTAGCATTTGGAATGCTTGTTCTTGTCACTGCCTCAAGGGCAGGTACAGGTGTAACGATTATTATACGTTTACCCTGTGCGAGGGCTCTTTCTTTTGCTACAGCAGTTTGAACCGCTGTCAGAATTTTCTCAGTAGAAGTGAATTTTATTTCAGCTTGTGTGTACAGGTGTGATTTGTAAGCTATTGGTACCGTTTCCCCTTCATTAGAGGTCAGGTATGTGAATCTGCATCTTCCTGGGATGACTCGGATTACAAGGTTTCGTTCATTTGCGCGTGTTTGCAGCTTTGTTTTAGCTAACATGTCTGTTTGTACTGAACATAAATTTTCTGTGTGTTTCTGTGTCCAATTACTTGGTTTGAAATCATGTTTTATTAGTTCGTAGAGAGGTTTAACTGTCTCTGCGTAATTTAGAACGTAAGTTCTTCCAAAATTCATGAAACCTAGAATTGATTGTAAGTTTTTCAGCATTTGGAGCTTGGAGCAGCGCACATTTCTCTAAGAAGTTAGCTGCCAGGCTTTTGCCTTCACTTGATAACTCATATCCTAGAAATAGGACAGTGAGGTGGGCAATCCGTGATTTTTTAAAGTTGAATTTGTACCCTTCAGATGCGAACCCAAGTATAATGGTGTTCACTCTTTCCAAGTGCCTGTCCAAATCATCGTCTGTTAGACAGATGTCATCGACATAGGATAATGCCTCATCATCATACATTTGTAGTAACTCTGTTACTCTTGCTGAAAAATAACCTGGGGCTATTCTTGAATCCCCGGGGGAGACGGCAAAATTGCCTCTGGGCCCCCATACTTGAGAAAGCGGTCAATACCTTCTTTCTGGTGCTATGTCTTGACAGAAGAAACCATTTGAAATATCGAATGTCGTTTTATATTTTTTGCGCACAATGTTATTCATCAGTGCTGCACTGTGTGAATTTTGTACTGCAAATGTTTTGCAACAAGAGTTTAAGTGTCTGTAGTCCAATACTAGATTATATGAATTGTCTGGTTTGGAGACAGGAAACAAAGGATTGTTCATTTGTGAGGTGCATGTTTCATTCACCCCCTGGTTGTCAGGTTTTTTCAAATTATTCCTATTTCTGAGGTTATATCTTTTCTCAGAGGGCTCCCGTTGGGGAGACCTACCCACCCGTTCTGGAGATCTATCTCTCCGTTGGGGAGACCTTCCTCTGGACTGAGAATATTTTTTCCTAGGAAGAGTCTGTTTATTACTCTCCGATTTCTTTTTTGGAGTAGTGAGATTATTCTTAATAAATGCTTTTTCAGGATTTTCCGTTAGTCGGGGTTTTAGTGGTTTCCCACCCAAACTATCTCTACCTAATTCTTCATAGCACTTTTCAATTATTCTGTCAAGTTCAAAAGGTAGGTCTGCTATTTGTTTCTTTTAATTTTTGGCGAATCGCTACAGATGCTGCTTCTCCTCTTATGTTGGCTAGTAGTATAGCTGAGACTTGCTTAAAGTCTTTCAGTAATTTCATACCTAGATTTAAAGCAGGCTCTGGACCGTATTCATTTTGAATCTGTCTTAGTACGTCTGGTATAACCACCATAGACAGAACACCATGTGTTTTTGTGTAGATTGAAGGAAAGACTGTTCCCCAAGTGTCACAGTCTTCCACATGTGGTGCGATCCCCATTGGTAAACAGATTGTCAGAATTCTGTGTTTTTCATGAGGTGTACTTTCAGGGAATACTGCTTCTATTTGAGTAATCTTTTGAGCCAACCAGAACGGAATTTGTTCCCATTTTGCGGGTAATTTACCAATGACTGATTGTATAGTCTGTGGCGTAATTTTGTTTGTATTCCCCTGGTGAGGGGTGTGCTATAGAATTTTTATTGCTGGTTGGGCTGTTAAAGTCCTCATGACATATTGGACCAATTGTCTATGTTTTTTAATTAGTTGTTTCAGCTGAATTAACAGTTCTCTTTCTGACATACTCTCGATGTCAGAATGTGGGGTATAGCCAGCTAATACCAGCCATGTGGCTCCTGGTCTACCTAGTGGACCGAGCCTGGTAATGTCATTTTGATGTTGTAGGGCGCCATTAAACCAGAGCTGATGCTCCGGTAAGTTAGTGGAATTTCAACGTCCTCAAAAGGAACGTATTCCGTTGGGTGTTCCTCTGCTTTGTAGTAGTGGAACTCTTTTGTTACAGCATTCGCTGCCGGAAAAGTTATCCATGAATAGAATACCTCTGTCTGCCGATGCTCATGTTCCTCTATCACAAATATAACTGTACAACCTCTTGATGATACTCCGTTATTTATAAGTTTGTAAGTTACACTCTTTCTTACATTTATCGGGATGATTACTGCATCCGGATTATTTTGTTGGAGACTTGTGTCATCTGCTAATAGTTGAGTTGCCAAAGCCTCTCTGTCATCGTCACTTCCCGTCATTTCGTTGACCAAAAGTTTGCAGAGCAAGTTTCAAGGAGACAAAGATTAGGTGCACAATATTTTGGAACACTGTATCCTTCAACGTTGAACAAACCAAAAACTAATACATAGGACTCTCGTCCTACTTAGTTCTGGCGGATACTAACCTTTTACCCACTCCAGACGTCTATTGGAGTTTTTACGTAAAAAGGGGTCTGTGTGAAAAGCACGACTGAGTTACTCTAGTATCTAGCGTTAAACTATCGCCTTACCAAACGTTGGGCGCCATGTAGTGTAGTTCCTATATTCCCAATAGGCTCTGCGCATTGGAATAACATAAACGATAGTTTAGACGTAGGACTGAAGTCAACTAGGTCTCTATTGAATATGTTAGACTTAATTGTGAATGACAGCTAGCTCAGAGGTCACTAGAAACTTTCTCGAATAAAACAAGAAGGGATTAGTTTCTGACAACCGCATAAACATGACAACTTTGTTCCCTAAGAATAAGAAATATATCTCCAGAGTCACAGAAACAATAGATGGCTATTTCACTCAGTCAATCGTGCATGCTTCGTTTCACCAGAGTTTAGAGAGCAGTAGATGTCACTGACCATGTCATGAATGATGAAATATGTGACATCATCAGCAGTGGATTGCGGGCGTGTGAGTTATAGTGAGTACAACTAACTATAACGGGGGAATTTCAATGGTTTTGTATGAGTAAAATGTCCAGCTAACTATAACTGGTGAGAAGCCTATGGTTTTTTCAGTGAAAATATATATCATGGCACAGCAAACCACATGGGTTTTTTAATTGGGACAATTTGTGGTCAATTGCACAAAAGGCTCACTGGAGTAATAAGGACTACGGAGTCCAGTAGGCCTCGGGAAAAGAGGCCACACCTACCAGGGAAGGACACCGTGATTTAATGAAGTAGTAACTGTTGGGCGTTAACCATCCACTCACAAGCCTTTGATAAAGTGCATCGCACGAAACGCGTCAGGCTTTGCTGTAACACTCCTGCTGTGAGGTGTTTCGTATCTTCGCTGTGGCAGCTTCCATTAAAATCATCAATGCGGAACCAACCAGTTTGTAGGCTCCTTTGTGAGGGTAACTCTTTTGGTGGATACATATATATAATTATATATAATTGGAGCCGGTGAAAATAAACGTGTAAATAAATGAAATGTTTTCCTGACCTGTGGCGTGTGCTCCTCGACTTCTCTCTCGGAGCAGAGAAACTGTGGACGAATATATATATATATATATATATATATACATATATATATTGATTACCAGTCCGCATCCACTCCGATCAAGGAAGGCACTGACACCGTGAATTTCAACTCAAGAAAGATGATTTATTCCATCATGCTGCAAAAAGACGCGTTTCGGCGGAAGCCTCCGCCTTGCTCACTTCATCTGCCAAAAGTGACGGTGTCAATTAAATACATTCCAACACATTCAAAAACGCTATGATGTGACTGGCTGTTCGTCACCCTGGTTACCATGAGTCATGACATGATCGGCAATAAATATAGAAGAGTTCAATGCACTCCTCGAATACACATCGCATTAGCCACTTTAAAATTGTAAACAATGCTTTCATGATCCCTTGTAATGATGTGAAGCGATTAAATTCTATATTCAACCAGGTTTAGAAATTATAAACAAAGTAACAAGCAAACCGACTTTAACAATTTACATCATTGCAAAACCGGCATCATCGTGCTTGTTTTAAAACATGGGTAGGTCAGCACCAGGCTAGTCAGAATGCAGAGTTGTATTGCATTAAAATAATAAGGTGAGGTACAGAGATTAAAATGCATCCTAATCACTTTGTTACGGGTTCCTGCCGTTCCTGTCTGAGGTCACGATTCATGGCTTTATGGCGCTCAAAATGCTAGTTCTGTATTCCAAGGAAATATACATAACAAGGATTCACAGATATATATTCTGTTACATTCTGTATATACAAGGCAAATGGAACTGGACTTTAATCAATTTGTCAAGAACACCTTAAAACGAGCCTCGTCTTCAAGTGGAGTTAGGATGTTTTGTGCTACTTAAATTCAAACAGTATGTGACTCGAGTGCCTCAGTGTGAACCCATGGTGGATACCCTCTGCATTAAATCCCTACCTGTATTGCGTGTCCGTGCATGTCTGGTTGTGCTCTCCATCACGTGTATTTGAGTGATTATGTGTTGGGAAAATATGTAAATTAAATAATAAACTAAGCAAAAAAGAAAGTATTTACATAAGTGAAGTTGCAGATGTTATTAGAGAAGTGGGTCTCGGTTAGAGAGAAGAGCTACGCTGGACTATAAGTGTACTGTTAATGCTTCGTCCGAGTTTCGTCCGAGTTTTACCCATTGGGGATCTTGGAATCTAGCAGGATAATGTACCTACATTCCAGACGTCTTAGGGCCAACTTTGGCGTTTGTGGACGGAATCGGCTGAAATTTTCAGGAAAATGGCACATTTTGTTTCTGAGCAGCCCTTGAAAATTTGGGGGGGTTTCGTCAAGGGGGGGGCGAGAAAAAAGGGGGGTCCCAAAACACGTTTTTCACATGTTAATTTCCCTAGGGCGTTTGGCCTCACTTTTAGCTTGAACGGCTGAATGGATTTGCACGAAACTTGGCAAAATTGTAGGGACTGTTAGCCCGATGTGCCTTTGCTGGGTCTCAATATATGTGCTCCAGTGGATTTTGAGAAATTAACGTTTTAAAAAATGTATATATCTGTGACAGCGTCCTGGATAGCGTACCAGTTTGCGTACTTTTCGCGTAACGGAGCTTTGCGAAGCGAAGCTGATTGGCTCTCCGGTGTCTGTCAACATTCTAAACAGTCCGTAGCGGCCGCCATTTTGTCTCTCGGTAGGATCGAGAAACAAGAGGAGGCCAAAACTAAGGGGGAAATAAAGGAAAGGGGGCAAGGTAGACCCCTTCTGACCCCCTAGGATTGATGAGGGGGATATTAAAGTGTCCCGCGGGGTAAAAAAAAAAAGAAATTGCGATTTTTCGTCGTAGAGGCATTGTAAACAGTCCGGAGCAGCCGCCATCTTGTCTCTCGGTAGGATCGAGAGACAAGAGGTGGTGAAAAACGAAGGGGGAAATGAAGGAAAGGGGGCAAGGTAGACCCCTCCTGACCCCCTAGGATTGATGAGGGGGATATTAAAGTGCCCCGCAGGGCAAAAGGAAAAAAGAAAAAAAAATTGAGATTTTTCGAGGTAGAGGCGCTTCCCGGTACGCCAACCGGGCAGCTAAACGGTAGCGTAACGGGAGTCCGACATCTTGTGTTTTGGAGCGTCCGGTTTGCGTACCGGGTAGCGTTCCGGTAAGCAGAACAAGGGGAAAACCAAAAGAAACAGTAAAAAAGTAAAATAAAATTTAAAGGAATAGATTTCCACCAAACTTGGCAAAATTGTAGGGACTGTTTGTTTGATGTGCCTTTGCAAGGCCTCAAGATATGTGCACGTGTGGATTTTGTCTAATTAAGGTTAAAAACAATATATATATATATCTGTAAGCGTGCTCTGGCGCGCTTACGTTACGGGTTTTGTTTGCGCTGCAGAGACGATAAGTCACGTTTATGTGACGCGTCATTTTTTTTTTTTTTAATTTGTTTTTATTGCAGAATTAGAAACCACAGCTTACAATTGCTCAACCAGTCCACTCATGGTGCCCCCCCGCATCAATCGTAAGAGCGTGTACCATACACAGCCATTCAGCCCGCATCCCGGAGGCCGGGCGGCGCAGTGTCCTAAATAACAGGAAGACATCATGGTGAGTGTCCCTATGGGACAATGGTCGAAAAGAACGTTTTTCGTATCTGCATTTTACCCCCCCACCCACAACAATAACAACCTCAGCCATCCTACTTGTGCAGGTCAGTGCTACGAGCCGCTGCCGTACCCCCCCCGTGCTCTGTGGGGCCCACCATACCTGTCCCACACCCCTATACTACCTCCCGCTAGCCATCTACGCCCCACAGGCCCTTCTCAGTCCCAGAATCGCCACCGCGGTCAGTCAACCCCCTGGCTCCCAACCCACCCCGAACGCCTGCTGAACAACCCCCCAGTGCCCCCTCCCCGGCAACCGCTAATGGTGTGTGTCATGTTCCTAACTGTAGTATGGGTCCCGCCACAGTGTCAATGATAACTCTGAACTAGTATGCCTCGCGGCGTCCTCAGGTCCCATCCACTCAGTCCTCATCCTCTACTAATGAGTCACACAAGGCCTGCACCACCAATTCCCACGCACGCGTTGTATCCAGGGCTTTCTCATTACCAAGCTTGACAGCCTGCCTCATTCGGAGCACACTCTCACATTCAGACCACCGCAGCAATTCATTCTTCCACCTCCTTACTGAGGGCCCTCCCCTGGACTCCCAATGCCACGAAATCTCTCTTTGTGCCAGTATCAATCCCAGGTCAATGAATTTGCTCGTCACCTTAGTGTGCTTGGTGTGCGGGAACCAGAGCAACAGACACGCCGCCATGTCAAATTCCACCTCCCTGTCAGTCACGTCGTTTAGAAGGTCCCCCACCTCTGCCCAATAGGCCTCCAAATGCGGGCAACCCCAGAACAAGTGATCCATGTCCGCCTCCGGTGATAAACACCTCGGGCACCGTGCATCTTGCACCTGGAAGTACCGCCTTATTTTTTCGGGAGTCAGATATGCCCTATGTAGCAAAAAGAAGTGCACTTGCTGGAAACGTGCATTCCTCGTGCCTTTCCACGTACGCCGTAAAATATGGCTCCATGCCGTGTCCGGAATGGGCCTACCCACGCTCTCCTCCCATTTCGCCTTGAGCCCCAGGAGCGGTTCCAGTCCCTCGTTCAACATCCTGTTATGGAGGCAGGTCACCGCATTAAAGGTGCCCGCTGCCATTACCACATACTGGCATGCCATAGTCGTGTCCGGTTCGATGAGCCCTCCCTTCCAATGCTTCTGTATAGCCGCTACCACCACCGCGTGTAAGAGGAAACCCCCGTCAGGTAGCCCGAACTGTTCCTGAAGTACTCCGAAGGGCACCAAAGTCCCATCGACATACAGGTCTCCCACCATCTGAAGTCCCGCCTCTTCCCATTCCAGCAATGGGGACCAATCGCCTCCATGTGGTAGGGCTGTCAGCATGCCAATCGGTATCCCCGGCGCATTTGGTCGAGTCGCCTTCGCCCTCCTGAGACTCCTCTGCCAGCATAACCTGAGCGTCCGTTCCTCCATAGTGAGGCCCCGCAACTCCAGCTTCTGCTGCATAACGATATAGGCCAGCACATGGCGCTGTATCCCCAACTCTCGATTACACTCCGGTCCCCTAAACACCCGAGCCACATGCTGCGTAAGAACCTGGAGTTGCGCCGCCAAGTAATACAGTTCAAAATCGGGGACGGCCATCCCCCCCTCAATCTTGGGGCGTAGCAACGTGCTCAACGCCACTCTACGGCGGCCATTTCCCAACAGGAAACCGATAACCATCGTCCTCAGGTCCCTAAAGATCCTCTGAGGAATCCAAATGGGCAGCGTCCGAAAGTAGTACAGGAGCCGGGGGAGCGCTACCATTTTCAAGAGAGCAATCCTACCCAGTACCGTCAGCGGAAGGGTTGACCAAAAAGACATACTACCTCTCAGCGCCCGTACGCACCGTCCAATATTGCCTTCCAGTAGGTCCGCGGTCACGTGGTAGATACGGACTCCCAAATAAGTGAAGCAAGATGGCTCCCAGACCACCCCTAAGTCACGAGCAGGGCAGGGCGACTCCGCTCTCAGCGGAAACACACAGGTCTTCGCCCAATTGACCTTGAGGCCCGACAACTGGCTGACTCTGGTACAATTCCTCATAATACACACGAAAGCACTCCAACACCGCTGCCTGAGAATACACCGTTTCCCCCAGTGCGTTATTGATGCTAAGGACCGGGCAGCCCCTAATTTCAGGATTAGCTAGTCTGGCCAGGAGCGTGCCCACCTTATCCCGTTCAGCATGCGCTCTGATGGCGTATTGCCTATAGTCGTAGCTCCTCAACCGCTCCGTTTCGGTAGCGACCACCTCCTTCGCTTCCAGCAACCGGGCCTGCAAGTCCGGTCTATCCGGCCTGCGCCGCTCCAGATCTCTCAGTTTCTCTTCCGCATTCGCAAGTGCATTCAACACAGTCGTACGAGCATTCGAAAACCGACCCAGGCATATCCCTCTCACCACCACTTTCATCGCATCCCACTCAGTGGACCTACACGTAGCAGTACCCTCGTTCTCACTGAAATAATGATCGATGCCCTGCTGGACCGCTTCCCTGAACACTGAGTCCTCCAACGTGTCTGGCCGGAGCCGCCATGTTGGAATCGCCGAGCGCTCCCGTTGCCACTGGACATGCACCAATAGGGGATTATGATCCGATATGGTTCTGGCCAAGTATTCCGTGTGTGAGATCAATGGGGCCAGGGCCCCGCCACAGAGCACCGAATCAATTCTCACGTGTAGTGCATGGAGGGCTGAGTAAAAGGAATAATCCTTGGTATCCCTGTGCTGTTCCCGCCACATATCCAGCAACCCCCACCTGTCCTGCCAATCCTTCCTGTGCATGGCTAACTTGCGTACCGGGGAATCAACAAGGGGAGGGTGAGACCTGTCCAAGACCACATCCGTAATCGAGTTAAAATCCCCCCCCAGTATCACCGGGCCCGCTAGGAAAGAGGCCAAGGACCCGGAAAGGCCATCGAAGAATCGGGCCTGATCAGCATTTGGCGCATACACACAACAGAGAACCACATCCCGACCATACAACCGTCCCTCCACCGCCACAAACCTGCCCTCAGGATCCACCACTTGGTTCAGCACCTGAAACGGAATCCCCGCTCTCACCCATATCAACACCCCCCTAGCATACGCTGAATAAGTGGTGCCAAACACCTGACCCCGCCATCTTTTTTGCAATGCAGCACATTCCTTTTTTGTCAAATGGGTCTCCTGTAGCATGGCAACCTGTACCCCCCTTCGCACCAAATACGCATGTACCTTGTGGCGCTTGACCATGGTTCGCAGCCCCCGGACATTCCACGTTAGGCATTTTAAGTTAGGTAACGTCCCCATACCAGCAGTGAACAATCCAAGTCAAACATTGCCAGTTCGTACCCCCACCATAGCAGTTGCCCCCCCGAAACAAACTCTGAAAAGGAAAACACCCCAAACCCCACTCCCCAGGACAGAGCCTACAAACCCAGTGTCAGCCCCGATCCAAACCTCAAACCAAACACACATCCGTCTAACCTGTGGTCACCACCACAGAAGGCCTTAAGGGCCCTGGGGGGGTGAGTTATCGCCGACCCCAGCTAGCGGAGCCCACGCCCGCGCTCCCCATCCCATCCTGCCAACGCGGCACCCTACCCGGCAACCCACCCATCTCCAACAGGAAACCACCCTACCAAAAGATCGTGTCCAAGTCCCAATGCAGCCTCAACCGTGAAAAATCCCATCAGATGTCTGAGGGGTTACCACCGGCCCCTTCGAACTCTCCGCCTCCGAAAGGTCCTCTCCCGTCCTGCTGCCCTCGCCGCCAGAGTCCGTCTCCGCCAGTTCACTTTCGTGCTGCGACCTCGTAATGGCCGCCGTCGCTGCAAGCGCCTCTCTCTTGTCCGCAGCCATTTGGGCCTCCCGTTTCTCCCGCTGGCGCCTATTGCGGGACCGGATTCGTTGTGATTGTCTGACCTGAGGAGGTTTAGGCCGATCTTGTCTACTTTTGTGAGACCTCTCCGTCCCCGCTCTGTATGACTCCAGCCACTGCCATGCTTCGTCCGGGGTCTGAAAGAAGTGCGTGGTCTCATCCAGAATGACCCGCAGCTTGGCCGAAAAGAGCAAGGAGTATTGGATGCCCTCCTCTCGCAGTTCCTTCTTCACCGCCAGAAACGATGCCCTATTCTTCTGGACCGCCTGGGTGTAGTCCGGGAAAATCGTAACCCTGCTGTTCTCCACCTCAAACGGGCCCGATGCCCGAGCCCTCTGGATGAGGAGGTCCCGGTCCTTATAATGGAGGAGCTGCACCACTATCGGTCGGGGAGGGCGGCCAAGCCCTGGCGGGCGAGCCGGCACCCTGTGGGCGCGTTCCAGAGTAAAGAAAGGAGTAAGCCCCTCTGGTGCCACCACAGTTCGAAACCAGTCCTCCATGTAGGCCACCGCATCCTCCCCCTCAATCCGTTCCGGCAGGCCTACGACCCGCACGTTGTTCCTCCTATTGCGGCTTTCGGCATCCTCCGCTCGTCGTTCCAGCGAATCCAACCGGGCCAGGATGTCTGTGATCTTATGTTCAGCGGTCACCACCGACGGTTTCAGGTCCAATAGCAGTTGATCATGGTCCTTGACCTTATCCGGCAGCTTCGCATGGTCCGCTCGCAATAGCCCCAGCCCCGTGGCGACTTGCGCTATGTCCTGCTGCAACGCCTCCTTGGTCGAGGTGATAGCATCCAGTATGGCATCCAAGCGCCGATTCAGTCGCTGCTCCTGTTCCAACATCGGCGGGGGGGTCTCGCCCACCTGGGACTGCGCAGCTAGGTCCTCTTGTCCATGCTCCATGGCCGCCGGTCCTCCTGTAGCCGCCATCTTAGGGTGCTGCGTCACAGGCTAGGAAACTCGCCTGGTCCCGGCACTCGTGGGACGGGGCAAACTTCCCAATAATGTGCAGGATCAAGTGCCACCGCCAATGCCCGCAACTCCAAGGGCCAAATGGGCTAGCACCGTCCGACCTGCCCCCTCCAGGGTCGAGGGGAGGAAGGGAAGGAGGAGGGATAGCGGCCAGCAGTCGTCCCCGGTGTCCGAGCAGTGCCGGGTCCCGGTCCCCCGATCTTCAGGACTGTCGCCTCAGCCCCCACAGCATCGATCTCACAACAGTGGGACCCCCCACCAGTCGGCGCCAAGGCTGCTCAATGTCGATGTCCGGAGCCGCCGGTTCGCTCCGCCGCCATTTTCTTCTCACCCTCGGCGACAACTCGGCCGTCGTTCATCGATGTCTCCTCGGGGCCAGCGGTCCCCCAGCAACTTTCTGCCGCTGCCCAGTGGTTCCCCTACACTTCGTAGGGCAGCAGTATCGACCCCGGGTCGCCCAGGGTGCAGGAATCAGGAGAATTAGCGGGATTCCGCGCGGAGCTGCGAGCTCACGCCGCCATCCCGATCAGCGTCCAAGCCACACCCCCTCTATGTGACGCGTCATGAGGCGTCTCACGTGGCTACGTGATACGTCACTTAATAAAGAATATATTTTACAGCTATAGATATTAGCTTTTAAAAAACCAATGAAATTCACTGAAAAAAACATAGTTATAGACCATATATAGTTAGGAATTTGCATTTACAAAACCTTGAAAATTCACTGAAAAAACCATTGGTTATAGACCATATATAGTTAGGGATTAGCATTTACAAAACCTTATTTTACTCGCATAAAACCATTGAAATTCGCATATATAGTTAGTTGCCCTAACTATATATCGCGCACCCGCAATCCACTGCTGATGATGTCACATATTACATCATTCATGACATGGTCAGTGACATCACTGATGACATCACTGATGACAACTTTCAGTGAATGTATGTTTCTGTAAAGTTAAAATATTGAGGAATGAGTGGATGTATAAGTGTCTGGATGAAGGATTTAGTAGGTGCATGACTGACTGTATGAGTGAGTGATTAAATGTGTCTCAACGAGTGCATGGGTTAGTGACTAAACTGTCTTAATTTGTGCATCATTATGTCTGTTGTTCTGTAACCTGCTGCATGTGTTGATCAGTAGCTATATGAGTAACTATATGGGTTATTGATTGGTTGCCCAAGTATTTGTATGGGAGACTGAGTGTGTGTGTGGGTGGCTGGGAGGTGTATGACTCTATGCATAGATGTGTGAGCAGTTGATTCACTAGATGTGTGGGTTCAAAAGTGCATGTGGAATCAGCTGTATGGGCGGTTGACTGTGTGCATGAGTGTATTGGTGAGTGAATGGATATCTCAGTGCTACATGTCAAAGTAAGTGCATATGTAAAACACAGTACATGTGAGAGTTGACATATATAAATAACTGTGCATTAGAGCCAGTGAATGTGTGAGTGGCTGTATGGATCATTGTGAACTTTTATTAGGGATTATATAAGAGAGTAAATATGTGTTAGTATATGTTTGAATAAGTAAGGTGTGTATAACTGTATAGTTGAGGAAATGGAGGTGTGATTGATTCTTTGCATGACTGACTAGGTGTGTGAATAACTCCATGGATGAGTGACAGTCTGTGAGTGTCTGTTTACACTGAGTGTATCTAAGGTTATATTAGAGTCTGAAGAGGTTCATCGTATAATCACATGAATGATGTCATCAGTGATGTGATCAGTAATGTCAAATGAGATGTCATCAGTGATGTCATTTGAGATGTCATCAGTGATGTCATCAGTGATGTCACTGACCATGTCATGAATGATGTAATATGTGACATCATCAGCAGTGGATTGCGGGTGCGCGATATATAGTTAGGGCAACTAACTATATATGTGAATTTCAATTGTTTTATGCGAGTAAAATAAGGTTTTGTAAATGCTAATCCCTAACTATATATGGTCTATAACCTATGGTTTTTTCAGTGAATTTTCAAGGTTTTGTAAATGCAAATTCCTAACTATATATGGTCTATAACCTATGGTTTTTTCAGTGAATATATATATACATGACTTATACACCAATTTCAGTATATTTCCAGTTGCATGTGACTCTCTGAGGAGGCCCTGCCTGACGGATCGGACAGTACAGTGCCGAGACGCCTGCGGGCAATTGTTCGCGCTTAATAAATGCTAAAAATAAATAAATAAATAAAAATAAATAAATAAATCTTTACACAGGTGTCGTCCGTATCATATATTCCAAAAGAAGCTTCTGCTTCCAGAGGCAAATAGAGCCCACCAGCTGGTGTAGTCATTTAAAATCCTTTTAATTCATTGGAAGGTTCAGCATAACGTGTTTCAGCCTCCTCTAGGCTTTATTCATATGCATCATGTGATGTGGTTAGTTGATCTGTTTTTAAACCCCACAGGTAATATCAACACTAAAGATGGATAACAAGTGAAGTTACATACATTTGTTTGAATACTAAAGTTGTAGCTGTAGTGGTTCTCTGGTACAATTTAGACAAGTAAGAATATTTATATCTTGTATCCAAGCCAATAGTTGGCATCTAAATCAAGGCTTATTAGCAAACCATGTGTCAGTTTGTTTTGTCAAAACCACAGTAAGTCATCCATTTTCACAGTTCTTACTTTTATTACTGGCCTGTTCTATCACTTTCTTAGAGTAGCCTCTTTCTCTGAATCTCACTTTCATCTTATTCATTTAATCATAGAAGGCTTACTCGGAGCTACAGTTCCTTCTTGCCTTAAGAAGTTCCCTGTATGGTATGCTGTTAATTAAATTCTTGCGGTAACAGCTATCTGCATGCAGAAAACTGTTACCAGCTGTTTTTTTGTAAATTAATGTGCTTTCCAATTTGTTGTCAACAACCCTTATTTTTACATTAGAAATTCAATATCATTTGCATGTACTTCACTAGAAAATCTAAGATTAAATTCATTCCTATTAAGGGTTTTCACAAAAACATTAGTTTCCATTTCTGTTCCTCTCCAAATACAAACTATATTATCGATATACCTTACCCAGGGGACGGCATGTTGGTCAAAGGCATTCTGTCTCAATTAACCCACCGCTGGGCACCTCTCTACTGGACCCATCCCTGGCTTCCACAGGGAAGGTTGAGTAAATGTTTTCCACCTTAGTGGCAAGGAACTCTGCTATCTGATTACAAGATGCAACAGATCCATCCTCAGATACCTCTATGCTCCTCCCAGCAGCCTAGGTACAACCCTGCATAGCTAGGGGTGAATTAGGTCCCCATGGCGGTTCCCTGGGTTTGTCTGTATATTACGTAATTGAAAATGAAGAAATTATTTGTCAAACATGTCTACATCATTTCTACCAACATCTCAGTATGCATGAAGTATGACATGGACCATGCTCTTACGAAATGGCGACACGCATTCATGCCTAAATCTTGCGGTATAATAATAAACTGAGCTTATACAGCGCCTGGTTACACTAACCAGTGTGTCCCCGCACTAATGAATTGGCAGCCCAGCTTCATATGCCATCATGACCTCCCACACTGGAACCTCACTAGACCTATCCCCCGGGAAATAAGTATGTTTTCAACTCTTTGTGGAAAACAACCTCAGAGGTTTCCACCCGGAGCCTGAGGAGTAGGTTATTCCACAGCCGAAGGACCTACCTCCCATTCTTTCTCTTCTTTCTCTTCTAATTTTGGAAACCTGCACTAGACCCGCCCCCGAGATCTCAATTGTCGAGTCAGGGTATATGAAGTAAGAAGGTTGAGAGGAAAGCGGGGTCCTTTCACCTGTGTAAACTGATGACTTACACAGAGGGCTTTAAACTGTACACGCTCCCTAACTGGCAGCTAGTGAAGCGTCTCCAAGGTTTTTTTAGAAGAGGTTCTTTTAGGCAGCATCAACACCAGGCGGGCGGCAGCATTCTGAATACGCTGCAGTCTCTGGAGACATCTCACAGTAGCTCCCAGATAGAGGGCATTCCCATAGTCCAGCCTTGAAGTGACCAAGGCATGGACTAGGGATTTCCTGGCTGTTACAGGGAGTAAATCCAGAATTTTTCTGAGGCCACGCAGAATGCCGAAACACGTGCCAGCAACACGCCTAGTGTGGTAGTCAAATGAGATTTTGGAGTCAATCCAAATCTCCAGGTTTTTGACTTGTTCTTTAGGTATAGGGAGTGGCCCAAGCGTCTGAGGCCACCATACTGAGGTCCAGACTGACGGCGCTTTACCCACAATCAGCACCTCAGTTTTATCGCCATTCAATCTGAGACAATTGCTAGCCATCCAGGCCACGAGATCTTGAAGACAGGACGCAAAAGTGCTGGCTGCACTCTCAGCTGGTTGCGCAAGCGCCACAACCAGCTGAGTGTCATCGGCGTAGGTCACCACTTCCACCCCATATTGCTCAGTTATTGCAGCCACAGGTGCCATGTAAAGGTTAAAGAGGGTCAGGCTAAGGCTAGAACCTTGAGGCACCCCTTGGTTCAAGTTAATGGCCTTCGACCTATAGATCCCTTGTGTAACTTGAAAGCTGCAGTCTTGAAGAAATGATTCCAGCCAGTCCCACGCCTTCCCTGCTACTCCACCCTTCCTTAGACACTGCAGTAGGGTTTGATGAGCCACAGTGTCAAACGCGGCACTGAGATCAAGAGGAATCAGTGCCGTTGTATGACCCTCATCCACGTGTCTCCGAAGACTCTCCGCGGAGAAAAGCAAAGCTGACTCCGTAGAGTGGAAGGCACGGAAGCCATATGGCGAGGGGTGTAGCAGCTTATGGGTTTCAATGTGGGCAGTCAGTTATTGAATGACCATCTTTTTAGCAATTTTAGCAAAATGTGGGAGGAGTGAGATGGGGCGCAGGTTGTTTAACTGTTCTATAATAATATGCAGCTTTTTTTCAGGGGGATAACTACAGCTTCCTTCCAGGTTTTTGGCACTGTACCTGAGCTAAATGAGAGTTCTAACAGATATCTAATAAAAGGCTCTAGAGTCTCACTGTTTTCTTTCAGTATTTTAGCCGGTTCAGGGTCCTTAGGTGAACCGGATTTGACGCTACTAGCTATCTTACTCAGCGTATCATCATCTGGAACCCTGAACATATTCAGGCACTCTGTCTCAATTAACCCACCGCTGGGCGCCTCTCTACTGGACCCATCCCTGGCTTCCACAGGGAAGGTAGAGTAAATGTTCTATACCTTAGTGGCAAAGAACTCTGATATCTGATTACAAGATACAACAGATCCAACCTCAGATACCTCTATGGTTGAGAGCGAGGATATATCTGTATACACCCGAAACAACTTCTTAGCTGAGCTGTCCGCCTTATCGATCCTGTCTGCGTAATAGGAAGAACGTGCTTTCCTAATCAGGACATGATAGTTTTTGAGACTAGCTTTGTATTCCGTCCGTGAATAGGCAGGTAACCCGTCCTCCAGCATCTCTCCAGACGCTTACACGCTGTCTTTGCCTCCTTCAGCTCAACATTGAACCAAGGGGCAGATTTTGTTCGCCTTACGGAGGCTTTACTAGACCATGGCGCCGTACTGTCAAGGGCCTTTAGAATACGCCGGTCCAAGGCCTCACAGGCTGCATCTATCTCTAGCCCTACCCCCTCCCCCCAAGGGGAGAAATTTGCCCATTTCCTCTGGCTCCTCTTTACTCCCGATTTCGCCGGTATTTTCTTAACAATACAAGTGACTTGAAAAGGGATCAAGTAGTGATCAGTCCATATAACAGGTACCGGGGGTTCACTTTCAAGTGCTTCCCAATTACCAAAAATAGGATCCAATAAATGTCCCAGCAGCAGGTGTGTGGGAAGCTCAGATTTTAATGACAGTTGCAAGGTTATCAACTCTTGTTGGAGCTCCTGGCTACCATGTTAGAAGTGTCATCAAAATGCAAGTTCAAGTCCCCTAGCAAGACGAACTTCTCGTAAAGCATGGCAGGCTGCAGCAGATTTTGGATAAGGCTAGTTGCAAATTGCGTGGCTCCTCCCGGAGGTCTGTAAACTAGGAGGCCCTTGATTACATAATTAGAAACCCTAATAGAAAAGAAGCCTGCTTTGCTGCCTGAGATGCCAGCGGGCTCTAACGTGCACTGCATGTTGTGTTTATGGATCAAAGCGATCCCTCCTCCTCTCCCCGGGGATCTATCCATCCTACAAATTCCATAACCCTGGGGCAGTGCCTCTAAAATTTCTGGAGCCGACTCCTCATCAAGCCAAGTCTCTGTAAGAAAAAGTATGCCCACCTGACTATCAACCAGATAGTCATGTATTTCCATTCATGCTTTCTCATCGATCTACAGTTGATCAGGGCACATCTAAGTACCTGCCCATTCCTAGTCCTCCAGAGGGGATTAGTAGTGAACAAACAATGCTTGCAACTCTTCATTTGGTCAGCGTTGCCTGCAACAATCCTTCACCCCAGCGCAGAACGCTACTAGCTCCTGCCGTGCATAAGGCTTTCCTACCTGAAATCCTCCAGGGGTCCTGGCCCCGTGCCTCGTCTGGCCGTGGACGGGTGCAAATGGGCTTGCCTTTGGCACGCCAGCGGCTTGTCGGCTGCTCGGTTGCTGGGGCATGTGGGCGTTATGCAGGATCTCCCCTGCAACAAGACGGCTAACCTTGGAATGCGGAAATGCCTGACTCTACCTACCCCGCCCTCCGCGCAACGGTACTAGCTACCGCGTCAGACCTGGGCGGGAAGGACAGATCAACGAGTACAGGCCTTGTTCGTTACCAGGTAAGTGCTCACAATTCACCGCTATTAAATCCTGCACGTATGTAGCAAGCTCAAAGCCCCTCCACCCCCGATTAAAAGTGAAAGAGAAACGAGTTCTTAAAACCGAGTGGTGGGAGAAACAACACTTCACTCCAATTTTAAAACAAAAGAAACTCAAGAATCAGGGTAGTAGGAGGATGCAATGGATCGAACCTGTGGGCCAACAAACGAATCAGGAGGGAGCTGCCACCATCTTCCTTAGTATGCATGTGTACAGGATATTTACATCCAATACCATCACCAACAGGCTTAGTGTCAATATCGGCCCACTGACCATCCCTCCCGCAGCAACATACATGCAGCATGAAATAAGCAGACAAGACAACTTTTTTGTTGGGAAAAGTTTGCTGCAGGTTTATTAGCATAACAATATGCCAACAAGGTGGGTTATCTTACAGGCAATCCAAAGGCAAGCCGCCCCTCGCGACCTACCACCTGATGGGCCAAACTTGCATCGTGGCCTTAGCCAATCGGTGCTTAGCGGTTGTGGTGAGTGGGTAGCCACTCCCACTTCCGGTGAACCATCGGTCTACCCTCTTGCTCACGCCCCCCCTACGAGGGGCGGAGCGTTCAAGCGACCCCCGGTTGTACAGGTTTCCAACCGCCCGTAGGACAACGGGGCGCCGTCGCACCCCAGGGTCCACCGCACAGACTTCTTGGGGATATTAGGCCTCAGCATCCTTTGTGCCCCTGAAGAGGGTACCCCTGAGTACCTTTCCGCCTCTGGATCGCCCTGTAACTCCGTCTGCTACACAAATAAAAAAAAATTAGAACATCGTCCCCCCACCCTGAAAGTGCCGGGTTAGCGGTAGGGAGGGAAACGGCATCAGGGTGAGGGGGCAAAGAGGCCGTCAGGGGGGCGTGGGAGGACTTTATACTCCTCCCTGCCCCTTCCCAGGCCGGAAGTGACGAGAGGGACCCACTGGGGTCCGGAGCACTAGGCTTCTCCGTGTGCCATCTTGTGGCACTAAGGGGGCCGCCCTCTTATGAGGGTCCCCTGCGGAGACGAGTCGGTCGGCCCGCATAGTGCCAATATCGGCCAACTGACCATCCCTCCCACAGCAACATACATGCAGCATGAAATAAGCAGACAAGACAACTTTTTTGTTGGGAATTTTTTTTTGCAGGTTTATTAGCATAACAATATGCCAACAAGGTGGTTTATCTTACAGGCGATCCAAAGGCAAGCCGCCCCTCGTGACCTACCACCTGATGGGCCAAACTTGCATTGTGGCCTTAGCCAATCGGTGCTTAGAGGTTGTGGTGAGTGGGTCGCCACTCCCACTTCCGGTGAACCATCGGTCCACCCTCTTGCTCACGCCCCCCCCTACGAGGGGCGGAGCGTTCAATCGACCCCCGGTTGTACAGGTTTCCAACTGCCCGTAGGACAACGGGGCACCGTTGCACCCCAGGGTCCACCGCACAGACTTCCTGGGGATATTAGGTCTCAGCATCCTTTGTGCTCCTGAAGAGGGTATCCCTGAGTACCTTTCCGCCTCTGGATCGCCCTGTAACTCTGCCACAGCCCTGGGTGTGGCGACAGTCGCAGCCAGGGCCCCCCGCCAAGGCCGGCATTCCTACTTACACCCTGCTGTTTCTAGGGCCACTCCCATAACCAGCAAGAATCGGGCCATGCCTATACTGGTGAATCCACCTGTGACCGATACCTACACCAAAGCGGTGTTGAACTGCACAATGTGTGCCCCATGTTTCATTTCAGCTTTTGGTGTATCCACTGGGGCCCATCCGTGTAACGCAAATGCTGTGTCGCGCGTTACAGCCCTGTAATGCCCTTGCCTGTCCCTCAAAGACACCTTCCAGCCAGATGCCCCCCTAGTCTAGCGAGGGGTTTCTAGGCCCACACTCCCCAGTCTAAGTTTCTAACCTTTATCTCCTCTACCTGCTCAGATAGAGAGGATGGCTATCCCCATCCTGGCAAGGCCAGCAAAGGCGGATCCCCCCTCCCTTTGGTGACTATCCTGCCAAGGGATATGTGACCTAAGAACTGGTGTCCTTGCATAGTAGCCGGGAGAAGAGGGGGGGCGTCAGGCATGACGATAACTTGCCCCTTCTTGCGCAGGTGAACACTGAACACTCCTTCTTCATCTTTATAGCCAGGATGTTCTGACCCCATGGTCCCCTCAGTGTCTTGCACCCCAACCCATGAACTGTCTGGTAGCTTTAGCCAATGCCTGGAAAAAGGGCTATAGTTGTTGGCTGTCCTGGACGGTCTTGAGGATCCATCTCTTGGTGCATGCCTGCCACTCACGATATTCTCACCATACTTGGGACAAGCCCCCTGCCTGGCTGCAGCTTAGTGACGCCCCTGCCAAACTCGCCTGCCTGAGCGAGCAGCCCATGTCGCCCTGTTTGGGCACTCGCTGGACCCACGGTGGCTGTTAGCAAGCGCCTTATCCAAATGCCTATACCAGTTTGTGCAGCTTGGGACACTAATACTTTCCCAGCACGCACTTCCCTGCATGTATAAACTACCTAAGATCTCCCCACCTTAGAAACTGAATAACCACAAACTTATCTGTCTCAAGTCGCACGATAACCAGTGCACCTAGACCAGGGCCCTCCACTGCGTGTAAACCCCTGCAGTTTGAATTAGACTGTTGTTACCTGCCCACATCTGCACCTTATCAGTAAAACCTAGACAAACAATTGCAGGCCCTCCTGAAAAGCCACAAACCTGTCTGGCTGGAACGTGCCAACAAGTGTCAAAATACTCTGGGCACCAGAATTAAAACTAGCGTAAATCCAAAGGCAAAAGTCAACAATGTCCTTGCCTTACTCTGTGCTTGTTGTAGTGGTCCTCTCAGAAAGCCAGGCAGTGTTACTTAGCTGACACTCGAGGGACACCAGACACAACCACCCGGGCAAATAAGGACCAGAGAACTCGTTACTGTAAATGGCAGAGGCGGTCCCTATCCGCCCCTCCGGAAGTCCAGACTTGACTCTCTCACCTAGCTGGGATAAACCTTTACTAATTTGTCGTGTGTTTACCCCGCGACAAAGCATGTGAGGATAACTGTAAGGGCCCCCTGTGTGGCACAGGTGAAGTTGCTATGACAAAAGGATATAAAAGATTTACACTTTAGTGTGTACCGGTGTATATTCGCACAGCTAGTGAAAGTTGTCCAACAATGGTTAATAAAACCAAAATACTAGCTAGTTCTGCAGGCTGCACATATAACAAATGCACTCCTATGAACCCTATCCAGTGGATACATACACATGGCCTGCTAGTCACATGTGCTGAGATAGAATCGCCACTTGTAACCTAAGTAACCCTTAGTACAAGCCGAAGGTACTATACCACCTGGTACTAATGTGTGACATGTAAGCCCCCTAATTACCATAGTCTGACTGCCCTAACTGTTCTACTGAGAGTGGTGCCTGAGGACTAGATACTCCTGTCCTGTAAATAGAAAAAAGGTTGCACTCCAATCCTGGACGTGCTGATCCAGGGCCCCACACACTGGCCCCAGTGTGTTTTTCCCCTGTACCTGCTCCTCGCCCTGGCAGGCGAGCCAGAAGGCGTGGTTTGGTTTACATAGGAAGAAACCTATAAGTATCTTGGAAGAGAAACAAGATCCATGAAAATCCCAAAACAAGCAAAGACAGGTAAGCAAATTGCTACCTCGCTCGACAGGATACAAGTCCCTTACTAGGGCACCGGTTGTTGTACCAAGGGACACATTCCATCCTCACAAGGGGATGCATGATAAGCCCCGTCTTCCCAAATGTTTAACGGAAAACACATTTCAAATATAGCACAGGGGGTTCATGAAATTGTTTCCAAAACAACACACCAATTATTGTCCAGGGAATAAACAAATTGCCCTGACTCAGACATTTAAAAGGGAAACACCCAATATTCCGCAGGGGGTACCTGCTATGCTCAGACTCACCAGTTCCAACAGTTGATTCTCCCACGGGGTGGAAACCAGCGCATGCCGCCTTCCTAAAGACCCAAAGTACAAATGTTGTTAAAGTCAGGGCAGACCCTGCATCCCAAGTGGGGTGACCTATACAACACGTGGCAAGCTTGAATGCTGTGGTCCCAACCCCGGTTGCCCCACCTGCTGTCCGTAAGTGGCCCAAAGTGTAAAACCAACCCTGTCCCGGCTTGCTAGATATCCCCCGGGATTGCTACCCCTCCACCGGAGAGAGGGAAAGGGGCATGCCTGTATCTTAGCGGTACTGGCAGACGTTTGTAATAAGCAGCTGTCGAGATAGCCCTGCCCTCACATTCGCATGCTTGACATTTGCACGCTGACTACAGCCAAGTGCAAGCCCAAGTAACTGCTCCTTGTTTAGTGACTTGTGGAGGACAGGGACGTACCCCTTATAGTTGCCCTACACCCAGCTCAGCTGTGCCCACAGCCCCACAACCTTCGTGTGTTAGGCCCTTATACTTGGTAATACTTCCGGTGACCCCCCAAGGGGGTAGGGTCGTTTGTCCAGCGTGGTTCATGCAACTTAGAAAACACAACCATGAAAAAAATTACCAAAGTGAAATCAGTGCAAAACCGCAAGGGTCAAAATAGCGCAACGCTACAAAGTCCAAGCCTGCTTGTCAGTACGAAAACTAGTTGACCACCTAACATTCTTGTAAGGAGATGGTAGAGGCACATGCCAAGATCATAACTCGCAAGCCAAGACAAGCTTGACCAATGTACCTGTTTACTGACCTCAACGTTCTCCTCCCACCAGGCCACTTCCCACTTGACATGCCGCTATTATCTGTAAAAAGACCTTACATATTCGCATATTAAACACTCTAAACTATGGAAGTGTCCTCCCCGTGGTTCCAATGTTTGAGAGTCTGCCATTAAGATGTGAATCCTTCTAGGCGCTGAATAACAGTAACACCTGTTACCCAACTCAAAAGTACTCAATTATCGTCCTCAGATGGTTGAAAGGCTGGGAAGGCCCACCGGGGGTAGAATCTGTGTCCATGGGGTTGGACACTGACCCCTGCCGTGGATGCAAAGGTCCACTGCGCCAGCAACCCCGGCTTCAGGTCTGTTCCTAATGAGAAGCGCACAGACACCTTCGAGAGAGGTCCGCGCTATATGGGGATAGAAAAGATAGAGTACATGTTTGTCAGCTGCAGCGGGATGCACACTGCCCCCAGAGTGCTAAGACCTATATACCTGTAGTTAGTTCAGGTGACCCCCTGTTGGACAGGCCTCGTGAAAGGCCCACTCCCTCCCGGCATGAGAAGGCTCGGACGCCGGCTCTCCCTGTGTCCCCAGAAAGAACCATCCCGGCAACCCACCGAGGCAACCCGCAACCCGTCCCCGGCTCTCCCTGTGTCCCCAGAAAGAACCATCCCGGCAACCCACCGAGGCAACCCGCAACCCGTCCCCGGCTCTCCCTGTGTCCCCAGAAAGAACCATCCCGGCAACCCACCGAGGCAACCGGCAACCCGTCCCCAACGGGACGCCTGCTCCCAAACACCCCTGCATCGGCTGACCCGGGCCTCCGTCAGCACCATTGCCCCGGCCAGCCGCCATCTTGGACACTGCACCACGAGGCCGCGTGGCCTCAGCTCGACCCCAACCCTGGGCCTGGCCAGGCCCCGACATCGAGGCACCACCATCCACCCAGGAGGTGAAGAGACCACTTGGCAGGTCAATGGGAGAAAGGAGTGTCGATGGCTCTCCCCCGCCAGGTGCCGATCGCCCCCGGCCTCCCCGGGCGCTGGCTCCACCCCCCTGCTCGGTGTCTGGACTCCCTCATCCCCGGACCTCCCGACCTCCAAGCGTGAGGGTCTGGACATCAAAGGAGACCAGACCTATAACTGGGGCAGCTCCAGAGCAGGAAGGCAGTTGTATCCTGGAGTCGAGAGACACCTTGAAGAACTCATCCCTGACGGACTGCTGGCGCTGCCGCAGCCCTGCCTTGTGAACCATCTCCGAAGCCTGCTGGCGCTGCCGTGGCCCTCTGCAACGTGCATCTTCGTCTGGACCAGCTGGCGCTGCCGCGGCCCACACTTGTGAATCATCGCTCTTGCCTGCTGGCGCTGCCGCGGCCCCTCTGCAAAGAAATCATCGTCGTAGCCTTCTGGCGCTGCCGCGGCCCTCCTTACCAAGAACTATCATCCTAGCCTGCTGGCGCGGCCGCGGCCCTCCTTACCGAGAACTATCATCCTAGCCTGCTGGCGCTGCCGCGGCCCTCCTTGCCGAGAACTATCATCCTAGCCTGCTGGCGCTGCCGCGGCACTCCTTGCCGAGAAGTATCATCCTAGCCTGCTGGCGCTGCCGCGGCCCTCCTTGCCGAGAACTATCATCCTAGCCTGCTGGCGCTGCCACGGCCCGACCTTTCAGATCCCTGAGCTCGAGGATTGTGAGCTCCTTCTGGCCGCCCTAGCACCGAACCGGTACCAAGACTGTCCCGCTACCCCTTACCCTACAGAGACTAGAATTGGGAGGATCCTCGTGTCCTGCCCCCCACTGTATCGTTGATAACCTTGCCTCAAGAATCCTATATAAAGTGTGCAGATCGCATACTTGTGTGGTGTCCATTTGTGGGGGGGGGGGGGAGTTACTTGTCTGTACGATCGCCGGAGACGGCCCTCACCAGAGGCCTCTCCCCCTGTACTCGGCCGACCCTCCGGGTCTCCGTCTAACATTGGTGGCCAGCGGCGCAATCAGAACCAACTCGTAATCGTACAGAGAGTAACTCACGACACAACCACAATGACAACAAAAGAGAGCGGAACCACAGAAAAATTCCAGATGGAGAAACTAGAAGAGTATAACCACAGAGAACTAACGCAATTCTGCATAGAACTAGGCATTGCTACCACAGGACTGAGCACGAAAGAAGACTTCAGAAAGGCCCTGGAATCTTGGGCAGAGACGGGTACGGCCGTACCCCAAAACCAAAGCCTCGAGGCACCGGAAACGAACACCACTCCGACGGAAGAAAGAAGATCGGGTCTCTCCCCAGAGGAGATCCGAGAACGGGAAAAAAGCAGGCTCCATGAATTGGAGCTGGCTCGACTTCGTTTGGATGGAGAACTGAAATTGGCGGAACAAAAAATAACATTGGAACACTTGCGGCTCCGAGAGGAGCGGGAAGAGAAACAAAGACAGAGAGAGTTAGAAGAGAAAAAGCTAGCCTACGAACATGAACGCAACCTAAAAGAAATAGAGCTTCGGAAACAGAACAAAGATCTCTGGGTTCCCGAGCGTCCGAACACTCCTGTCACTACAGACCCTAAAGTCCACATCCCCAAGGATGTCGTCAGAGAGTATTACCGGAACGACGATATCCAGCAATGGTTCAAAGCCTATGAGGTAGCCATGACCTCCCACCGGATTCCCCGAAGCGACTGGGGAGCCGGGTTATGGGGGAGGTTCGTCAACGAAGGGCGAGACGCCCTGCTGCAACTCCCGGACCATCAGATGACCTCCTACGACCACATGAAAGCCGCCCTCCTCACTCGATACGGACTCACGCCCGAGATGTACCGCCAGCGGTTCCGCGACTGCAAACGGATCCCGGGTACAACTTGGGTGGAGTACATGAACTTTTTCAGCCGAGCATTCGAGGGGTGGATCAAGGGCAGCAAGGTGACAACTTACGAGCAACTCTTTGACCTTATTGTGTGGGAGCATCTTTCTAACAATTGCTTCGTCGAGCTCAGGCAGCACCTCCTCGACAGTAAACTGACTGAACCCCGGCAACTCGCCGCCGAAGCTGACCTATGGGAAAGCACCCGAGTTGCCCGAAACGGGCCCAGCGAACCGAACAGAACCAACCAAGGACCCCATCGCCCCCGAGAGGGAGGAGGAGGCCAGGGTCGGGGCAGAGACGCCGTCCCGGTGGCTCCCGCCAGCAACGCCCCACCCCCGGTCAGCAGGGGAAACCCCCCGATGCGTCCAGGGTTCCGAGCCAACGTTACTTGCCACCGATGCCAGCGACCCGGCCACTACGCCAACGACTCTAATTGCCCGAAGAACCAGAACCCTATGCCCCGCCAGGTCGCTGCCGCCGCCCTGGGGGTAGAGCAAACCCCAGAAGATCCTGAAGAGTACGAGGCCGACCAGCCTGAGTGGGAACCAGCCGCCATGTCCCTGGTCTGCCTAGGGGAAAGAGACATGATTCCGCGGGCCCCCCTACCCGCCAATACACAGAAGTACAGCCAGTGGGTCAGCATTAATGGACGCCGGGCTGAAGCCCTACGCGACACCGGGGCCAGTGTGACGGCAGTCCGCTGTCATCTGGTGACCCCGGATCAGATCTTGCCGAACGTCCTTTGCCCCGTACGGTCAGCCGACAACTCAGAAAGCCTGTGTCGGATGGCCTGCGTCCCCTTCGAGTGGGGAGGAGTGTCCGGAATGCTGAAGGTGACTGTCCGCGATGATGCACCAGTGGACTGCATCCTGGGGAACGACCTCGAAAGTTCCCCCTGGGCAGCCGTCGAAAGAAGAGAACACCTGGGGATGTTGGGCCTCCCTGAATGGGCCTGCATAACGACCCGGTCCATGGCCGCCCGTGCCATCCCCAGTCCCGAAGAACCCGAATGGCCAGAGCCTCCTCCCCCGATCGTCCCAGAGGGAGCCGCTCTAAGAGCCAGTCCTCCAGAGCAAAACGAAGAAGGGCCCGTTCAACTCCAGGACCTTCCCGAATTGGCCCAGTGGCGTCAAGAGGGTGGTCCCTCCCAGGAACAATTCCGACAGGAGCAGAGGACATGTCCCTCCCTCGAGGGACTCCGGCAGCAAGCCCTCGCCCAGAGCGCAGGGGACACCTCAGGGACCCACTGGATTTATTGGGACAATGACCTGCTCTATAGTGAGCAAAGAATTTCTGAGCTGGGGGCCAGTCGGGTGCTGGTGGTGCCCCTCCGCTTCAGAGACTTCCTTTTGAACTTGGCACACGATGTCCCCCTTGCTGGGCACCTGGGGCAAGACAAAACGTACAACCGCCTGGTAACTCACTTCTATTGGCCCAAAATGCGAAATGATGTCTCCAACCACTGCCGGGCCTGCCCCACCTGCCAGGCCAGCGGGAAGAGCGGCCAAAAGATCAAAGCACCCTTGCAACCCTTTCCCGTCGTCACCACCCCGTTCGAACGGGTGGGAATAGACATTGTGAGGCTCCTGGACCCCCGGACGGCACAGGGGCACTGGTTCATCCTAGTCCTGGTGGACCACGCCACCCGCTATCCCGAGGCCATCCCTCTTCGGACCGTGACAGCACCCGTGGTAGGCCGAGCCCTGATGGGGATCTTCTCTCGAGTGGGCTTCCCCCGGGAAGTCGTCAGCGACAGGGGCACGAACTTTATCTCGAAGTACATGAGGTCTCTCTGGCAACAGTGCGGGGTCACCTACAGATTCACGACCCCTTATCACCCGCAAGGAAATGGACTGGTCGAGCGGTTTAACCGCACTCTCAAGGGAATGATCATGGGCCTAGAAGAACCCCTACGTCGCCAATGGGACGTGCTGCTCCTGTGCCTTCTCTTCGCCTATCGAGAAGTTCCCCAGAAATCCCTCGGCTTCAGTCCCTTTGAGCTCCTGTACGGACACCCCGTCCGGGGCCCCCTCAGCCTGGTCAAGGAAGGATGGGAGATGGCCCCCCAGAAGACTCCTCCAGATGTATATAAGTATCTCCTGACCCTCCGCAACCAGACCCGGCGATTCAGGGAACTCGCCAAAGCCAACCTTGAGGCCAGTCAGGAGGACATGAAGAAATGGTACGATCAGCATGCCTCCTCCATCGAGTTCGAACCAGGCCAACAAGTCTGGGTGATATCTCCAGTCGAACCCTGTGCCCTGCAGGACAAATGGACAGGACCCTTCAAGGTGATAGAGCGCAAGGGCCCTGTCACCTACCTAATAGACATGGAGTCCTCCCGGAACCCCCTACGAGTCCTCCACGCCAACAGACTCAAACCCCACTTCGTACGCTCAGAACTCAGCCTACTGATGGCGACAGATAGTAGGACGGAAGAAGACTCAGAGCCCCTCCCTGACCTACTGAGGACCCGTGAAAAAGATGGCTCAGTGGAAGGGGTCGGACTCTCCGATGCCTTGTCCCCGGAGCAACGCCAAGACTGTCGAGCTCTCCTGCTACAATTTGCAAACCTGTTCTTCCTCACCCCCGGGGTCACCCCCTGGTGCCTTCACGACGTGGACACTGGGGATAGTCCACCTATTCGACACAGGGCGTACCGAGTGCCAGATCGGGTGCGCGCCTGCATCCAGAACGAAGTCACCAAAATGCTGGCTCTAGGAGTGATCGAGCCATCCGACAGCCCCTGGGCCAGCCCAGTCGTACTGGTCCCCAAGGCTGCCGCCCCGGGCGTTGCCCCCGAGCTCTGGTTCTGTGTGGACTATCGGGGCCTGAACGCCGTTACCAGAACCGACGCTCACCCCATCCCCCGGGTGGATGAGCTGGTTGACCGCATGGGGGCTGCCCGCTACCTGAGCATCTTCGATCTAACAGCTGGCTACTGGCAAATCGGCCTCACCCCCAGGGCCCAAGAACGATCCGCCTTCTCTACCCCGGATGGCCACTACCACTTCAAAGTGATGCCATTCGGCATGAAAAACGCTCCAGCTACCTTCCAACAACTCGTGAACCAGGTACTGGCGGGCCTCGAGGAATTCAGCGCCGCCTACCTGGACGATATCGCTGTGTACAGTCGCCACTGGGCAGACCACCTTCACCACCTCTGAGAAGTCCTACACGCCCTCCAGCAGGCCGGCCTCACCATCAAAGCCAGCAAATGCCAGATTGGCCAGGGGTCCGTGACCTACCTCGGACACCAAGTGGGGAGCGGTCTGGTGGCCCCCCTTCAGCTCAAGATCGCTGCCATCCAGTCCTGGCAACCCCCTGTCACCCAAACCGAGGTCCGAGCCTTCCTGGGGCTCACCGGATACTACCGGCGGTTTGTAAAGGACTATGGCAGCATTGTGGGGCCCCTCACAGAACTCACATCCAAGAAAAGCCCCAAAACAGTCAACTGGACTCCGGACTGTCAGGCGGCCTTCGAGAAGTTGAAGGCCGCCATGTGCACCGCCCCCGTGCTCCAGGCCCCCGACTACAGCCGGGAATTCATAGTCCAGACGGACGCCTCAGATCATGGCGTTGGGGCAGTCCTCTCTCAATTCAACGCCGAGGGAGTCGATCAGCCAGTGGCCTTCATCAGCCGACGCCTGCTGGCTCGAGAACAGCGCTGGAGCACCATCGAGCGGGAGGCCTTCGCAGTGGTATGGGCCCTCAAGAAACTCCAGCCCTACCTCTTCGGTACCCATTTCAGGGTGCAGACAGACCACAGACCCCTGCAATGGCTGATGCAGATGCGGGGGGAGAACCCAAAACTGTTACGATGGTCCATCTCCTTGCAGGGGATGGACTTCACTGTGGAGCATCGTCCTGGCCCGGACCACGCCAACGCGGACGGCCTGTCACGCTTTTTCCGCCTCGGCGAGGAGAGTACCCAAGAGGATGGGTGACTCTCCTTGCCTTCAGCTGGGGGGGACGCATGTTGGACAGACCTCGTGAAAGGCCCGCTCCCTCCCCGCATGAGAAGGCTCGGACGCCAGCTCTCCCTGTGTCCCCAGAAAGAACCATCCCGGCAACCCACCGAGGCAACCCGCAACCCGTCCCCGGCTCTCCCTGTGTCCCCAGAAAGAACCATCCCGGCAACCCACCGAGGCAACCGGCAACCCGTCCCCAACGGGACGCCTGCTCCCGAACACCTCAGCATAGGCTGACCCGGGCCTCCGTCAGCACCATTGCCCTGGCCCAGCCGCCATCTTGGACACTGCACCACGAGGCCGCGTGGCCTCAGCTCGACCCCAACCCTGGGCCTGGCCAGGCCCCGACATCGAGGCACCACCATCCACCCAGGAGGTGAAGAGACCACTTGGTAGGTCAATGGGAGAAAGGAGTGTCGATGGCTCTACCCCGCCAGGTGCCGATCGCCCCCGGCCTCCCCGGGCGCTGGCTCCACCCCCCTGCTGGGTGTCTGGACTCCCTCATCCCGGACCTCCCGACCTCCAAGCGCGAGGGTCCGCACATCAAAGGAGACCAGACCTATAACTGGGGCAGCTCCAGAGCAGGAAGGCAGTTGTATCCTGGAGTCGAGAGACACCTTGAAGAACTCATCCCTGACGGACTGCTGGTGCTGCCGCAGCCCTGCCTTGTGAACCATCTCCGAAGCCTGCTGGCGCTGCTGCGGCCCTCTGCAACGTGCATCTTCGTCTGGACCAGCTGGCGCTGCCGCGGCCCACCCTTGTGAATCATCGCTCTTGCCTGCTGGCGCTGCCGCGGCCCCTCTGCAAAGAAATCATCGTCGTAGCCTGCTGGCGCTGCCGCGGCCCTCCTTACCGAGAACTATCATCCTAGCCTGCTGGCGCGGCCGCGGCCCTCCTTACCGAGATCTATCATCCTAGCCTGCTGGCGCTGGCGCGGCCCTCCTTGCCGAGAACTATCATCCTAGCCTGCTGGCGCTGCCGCGGCCCTCCTTGCCGAGAACTATCATCCTAGCCTGCTGGCGCTGCCGCGGCCCTCCTTGCCGAGAACTATCATCCTAGCCTGCTGGCGCTGCCGCGGCCCGACCTTTCAGATCCCTGAGCTCGAGGATTGTGAGCTCCTTCTGGCCGCCCTAGTACCGAACCGGTACCAAGACTGTCCCGCTACCCCTTACCCTACAGAGACTAGAATTGGGAGGATCCTCGTGTCCTGCCCCCACTGTATCGTTGATAACCTTGCCTCAAGAATCCTATATATAGTGTGCAGATCGCATCCTTGTGTGGTGTCCATTTGTGGGGGGGGGGAAGTTACTTGTCTGTACGATCGCCGGAGACGGCCCTCACCGGAGGCCTCTCCCCCTGTACTCGGCCGACCCTCCGGGTCTCCGTCTAACACCCCCCATTGGAGTAGGGCAGTTCTCCAGCGCTGCTCCTGCAGGAGAGACAATAAACATCCATTAGCAGCCCTGCCCTCCTCACATACCAATATATATTCTCTCCAATGAGGCAGGGGCCAACAATGCCCCCCATTCTACCAAGGTCAAGCCTGTTTGTCAGCTTCGAGAACTGGTTTGTCCATAATACATTCTTGGAAGGAGTAGGGTGGTACAAACACTTGCGTGGCGCAGAGGCAGTAGTGAATACGTGTCTAGAAACAGAGTCAATTGTTGGTATGCTAGGTCAGCAGATGACCCTAGCACTATTGTGATTTATTTAGAAACATCTAACTCGTCCCCTTACCATTCTACCCAGGGACACCTCCTCATCCCAGGCCTTCAAGCCGACCTCAAAGTTCTTCTCCCTTAAAGACACTTCCAAATGAATATGTTCTTTCTCGGATGAGAAGGAAGACCCCAAGGAAGGAGATTTCTAATCCCCTTGACTAAGGAAGGATCTTCCCAGTGACTTGCGTTTTGAGAGTCTGCCAATGAATGCCGAAAAATCCTACTACCTATTATTGGTACTCTTTTGTAACAAGCACACATCACTTATATCTTGTGTCACACTGTTTGCTACCTCCTACATCGTGCTTGCTTCCTGTACATGTACAAGTGCCACCATTGCCTACGAAACTTTTGTTCTTGTGTTAGACTACTGCCATGTGACGCAGTCTAAACCTCTACGTGGACAATGTACTCTTAAGTAACTAGCACTCCTGTAACTTTTTCCTCCTGAAAAGCACCGATAGCTACTACATGAATCGTAGCCCATGTATGTCGCTACTCCAAGTAACTAGTTTAAGATATTGTAAGGTGCTTACTGAAAGTGCTCCCATGCACCAGTTCTGTCCCTAATATGGAGCGCCTGACACCTTCTGTTGACGGCTGTGTTAAGTAAAGGCATAATAAAGCGGGAGTACGAGATATAGGAACTGCAGCGGGCTGCGAAGCGAAAATAGCCTCGAACCCAGTTCCCCTGCAATCAACCGAAAATCTTGCACTGCGGGGAACTGCAAGCGAGTCATACTGCTCTGCAGTCTAAAAGACCGTGGCCTGAGCGATGACACTTTAGCCACCCTTACCTGGTAATATATAAATGCAAAACAACGTAAAACAGACATGGCAGCGAGTCCAACCAAACACTCATGCACCCTGCAGGACCTGAAGGCGGTGGCTTCACAAGTGCAACCTGCCCCGCCGTGCTGCAGTCTCTGAAACCTGGGCAAGCTTGCAGCGGCCGACGTGTACAGGCACCTAAGTGTGAAGCACATGTAGCCCCCATACCTTCGGAGAGGAAGGGCAACCGGACTGGCCAGCAGCGGCAGTACGCCATCTTCTGAAGGCCGCATGCAGTGCCCCCATGCTCGACTAAACTGAGCCCCGCTGCAAAACAGTCCAAGACCCTAATACAGGACACCAAGGAACCTGAGACGCTTAGGAGCTCTGAGCTCCGGAGAAGAGTCAAGTCAAGTCAAGTCAGAATTTATATAGCGCACTACATACCCAGAGGGTCTCAAGGCGCTTGAGGGAGGGGGGGGGGGGTTTACCTATCGAAGACTACAGCTGAAGAGCCTAACGGCAGCGCTCTTGGCAGGAGGCCCACTATACTGGCAGTCCCGCTACCTTGCACACAGAGACAGACCAACCAACCTTCAGTTGCCTCGCAGTATACAAAATACCCTCAAAAGCATGTGCATGCAGCTTGGAGTGATAAGGTGCCTATTCTCTCGGCTGCTCAGCCCGCAAGAGCATCAGTGAAAATGAACCTATTTAGGAACCATTAAACTTGGCCTGTACAGGGATCAAACTTGTGGCGCATTAAAACCACCATGCTCTAACCATCTGAGCTAACAGGCCATTTTTGAAAACCAGACAGCCTGATATATGAAGGTGCATTAAACCTTCTTTCCCCACGCCAAAGCAGGGGCAGAAAACCACCACGCACTCGGACACGGCAGCCACTAAAACCGCAAAACGGCGACCGAGGACGAAAATACCACTTGTAAAGGTCCGACTTGTAAGTGTCTGCTTCCTTCGTTGTATCCAGATATATGATATGCAAGTAAAATGCCTGCGTCAAATCAAGAATGTTGGCTTCGTCAATCGTGCATGGTGAATAAGCAGCACTTGTAATACAAGTCAGGACCGAGGCGATAACAAAGGTCGCTCGTTGCAAAGGATAATAAACAGCAGTCGTGATAGGCCGCGCTCCTGCCAGAGCGGACCAGGGCAGGGACAGTAGCCGGAACCCCAGTGAAGAGGCCCAGGGGCATAGCACTGGGCGCCCTGTACCACTGCTACCCACAGAGAAGAGCAGCTCCAGGTGGGAAGCGCCACCCCACGGTCGAGCATCAGAAACACAGCACTGGACGCACGCACTAAACTACCCCCTCAGACAGAGGACTTGCATCGCTGCACCCTTACCTCCCGGGGGAACCACCGCACTGAAAAACAGCACAAAGACATAACCCCCATAGCATCCGCACAACGCACTGCACCAAACCATCCCATAGCGAGCAAAACCCCAGATGAAGACCCCCCCCCCACCCCAGAGAGGGAGACCACCAACACTGAAAGTTCTGCGCCAAAACACCTCAGCCGGGGCTGCAACCGCTGCTGCATGCATTGCAACTGGCAATGAGGTCGAGCAACAGGGTTCGCCGCGTCGCGCCTTCCATAATTTGTTATGCTAGAGCTAGGCTCGAACCATGGGGGGAGGGGGCATCGCACTCCTGCAGCAGCCCCCCCCCCCCCTTGCGCCTGTAGTCACCCGCGCGTGTTAATGTCTGGGGCGGGGGAAGCCAGGTTCCTGTCGTGATGAGGAGGGACCACCTCCCCCTCCACACACACACACAATCTGCGACCACTGTCGGGCCCATGGCAACTCACAACCAAGCCGCAGGCCCGGAGATCCAGCTCACTTCCCCCCTGTGAATGAAACAAACACCCCTCCGGTGTGTGCTGTGGCTCGTGACGCCTTTGAGACAGAGAGTGTTTAACGTGTGTTCAAGCCATGCCAACACCAGATACCCCCCCTCATAAAGAGTCGAAAACCTACTACCAATGTTATGCGCTCCACTAGTGCTCACACCAATTAAAAGGCGGCCTTCTAAAATCGAGTCCAAAAGTTCGGTGCTAATCTGTTAAAGGCTTGCGACATTTACCTTGCTTGGATTCGAATCCATCGCCTGCTATTTAACATCGGCAGTGTTCACATTGCACCACGCAACATCTGCATTGCCTCGACGATCCATGATACAGATGCCGAGGTCCCTCCTCCCGATGTTGGTCAGTTACTCCTAACGATAACACCAAACACTCCGGTATCGGTTGCGCATGGAGCAGCTTCAAACCGAGCCCTGACAAGCGATATTAAAAACCAATTTGTTCATCTCTCGCCAGGGGAGATCAGCTCCGGGTGTACTAAAATAAAGGAATTCCTACCCTCATCCATCTAAATCCCTTTGCTTGCTCAATGCCACCAACACTCCTCCTGCCAATGCCTGCCCACGAGACCAACCTGTGACCGCATCGGCCCAATGCCCCGACGGGTGGTGCGAGTCACCTTCAATACCCCGCTCCCAGCGGACACCAGACGGGAAGAACAAGCATTTACAATGCAATGGTTTTGCCTTTGTTAAAGTTAGAGCTATTGGCATTGCTCTTGACATTATTTTTATTTATGTTTTTTTTTACATAAATAAATGGCATTGTCATTTACAATGCCACTAGCTTTATCTCGCAAATGACACACACAAACACCCACAGAGAGCCCCCCCAAAACACACACAGAGAGCCCCCCAAACACACACAGAGCCCCCCCCCCCACACACACCCACACCCACACAGAGCCCCCCACACACACAGCCGCACAGAGCCCCCCACACACACAGCCACACAGAGCCCCCCACACACACAGCCACACAGAGCCCCCCACACACACAGCCACACAAAGCCCCCCACACACACAGCCACACAAAGCCCCCCCAAGTATAAGGTACTTAAAATGAGTAATTTTGTCAAAATGACACATCATGTGTAAGATTATAATGTGTTATTACGCATGCTCCGTGTGTGCGCCTGGTATTGTTTGGCATTAAGATGTGATACAAAGTGACCAAAATGGTGCTGGGGCTACTGGACCAAAATGCATTACATTCACCTTGCTACCAGAACCCACGATCTGGACGGAGTTCGAGCATTTAAAAGTGATTTAAGACATAACACATCGAAAACATGCCACTTCATACACAGTAAACTTGACGAGCTATAGCAACACGTTTTTCAATACAACGGGGATGGACACCAGTACATGGCTGGGGCTTTAAGAAGACGTCACCGTCCAACGCGTTACTAAGGCGGAAGTAAATGCAGCGCTCCTTTTCAATAGCCTCACACGCCCATCACGATTGCTAGTCGGCTTGCTACAATGAGTCATTACTATCGGAAACTGCATCCGACTTTAATCTTACGTTTTACAGTATTTTTACACGTACCCTCCAAACAATGCTTCTGGATAAATTGGTGCAATATTTTTTTTATTTACCACCCAAGATCCCACTCCTCCTCCCGGCAGTGAGAGCGCAATGAACAACAAATTAAAGTCCGAAGAATGGTTTTCAGGAAGGGTGTATTGGCGGCGGTTATGACAGTGGCAAGAGTAATGCGGAGGAGTACGTTTGGATTTCGGGGTGGGCATGCTGGGAACGGAGGGAGACAGGATGGCAGGAGATGGGTAGAGGAGTGCACAAATTACGTTCTCAGTTAAGGAAAAGATTGGGTACCAGAATACTTTATATATAGTACAACGAAAGTGCACATGACAGATCAGATTGTGTGAAGTCCAAAGGATCACTTCAGAGTTAGAAGTGTAAGAAAGGCATGTACGGAGGGCGTGTGCACCCTATGTGTAACCTGGATGTGCTAGTGAAATACAATGCGACTTTCTGCAAGTTGAACGAAACTGATTCCGAATTAGTAAACTACCTAGGACCATTCACTCTATACCCTTCACATGTCGGATGGTGTTCAAAGCGGGCTGCCGTTAGTAACTGACTTTATTTACTACGTGATTGCAAGATGAAAGTCGGCGCTTTACAAAACTGAGGGCATTTTTCCTTAGTTCCTTTAGCTTTCAAAGAAAGCATACCTTTGAGTTGGCTACTCGCAACACTTGTTTTTTGACAAAACTACAGAATAGTGCATTTCGGTTAGCACGCTGTGTTATGTTTTCTTTATTATTTGATTTTCACTAGCATGCCACACATTCTCAGTTAGTATATTGTATTCGGCCAGTTTGTAGCATCCACTTCTAATCTAGACTGCAGTCCAATTTACAAGTTTTCTGTTGCTGACATTAACAACGGGTGGTCGGAAAAGGGGGGGCGCTGGCGAATGGTTAGAGGCTCGTTGAGGGTTGCGGAGACGGGGCTGGGGCTCAGGAGCAGAGGATGTGGCGTGACAAGACGGGGGGCTATGCTTGGAGCTGGGGGCTCAGATGTCTGAAGGACGTGGGGGGATGGGGGCAGGGTGAGCGCCGGTGGGGTGAGGGTGTCCCGGACTGCGGGGGTGCAAGGAAAGTGAAGGAATACAGGGGTGGAGGGGGGGTGGGGGGTCAGGAGCACGCAGAGGTGGTAGCAAGTCACGGTGGGGTGGGGTCTACTCCTAGACAAAAATACGAAAATGCAAAAAAGGCTGTTTAAGGGGATTGGGATGCATATGCGTGAGATGTGGACATATGCCTCGGTTGCTGCTTTACACTGGTTGGTAACGGAATTTGAATAAGAGGGCGATTTCACCTCTTGACTATTATCACTCATTATGTGCCGTTTAAGGTAGGCAAAGGTGCAGGAACACCGGGTAGATAAGACACCTCACTGGGTCCTGTAGTATGTTTCATGCATAGCGTTATAATGTCGATGGATAGATAGAGATAACTTGCTCGGGTAAAAGTGCAGAGTGAGTATTGGATGCGCGAGAACGCCCCTTCAAGGCCACTGTAAAAGATAGTAAAAAGCCCGCCAAAGGCACTAAGTAGGGACCAAGGAAGAGGCAGCGTCGGGTCGGATTGCAGGGTAAAGGAGGGAGGAACCAGGCTGGGGGTAGGGGGCTGTCCAGGAGAATGAATGGATAGAGATAAGGATATCAGAGCGGGCGAGGGATGACCAGTTGCGCCATTCGGAAATTGCCTGATGCAGTGAATGCTTTGGGGGAGGGGCAGGACAACAGAAGGAGGGGAGGAGGAGGGTGCGGCTGGGACGAGAGCATGGTGGGTCGACACCAGGGAGCTGCCCCACCCCTCCTGTGCTTGCGGAGGTTAATGAACGAGACAACAGACAGAACTGCCTGGCCATAATTTACTTATTTGATGCGATTTTCTATAGCGCAAACTTTACCCGAAGGTGTCAGAGCGCTTTACATAAGAACTAGTTGCAAACATAAGGACTAGGGATTACATGAGTTACATAAAGGTTGAGGGTTACTAGGCAGCGAGAAAAACATTGTCACATCAAAAAATAAAGAAATAAATAAATTAAAAATAAAGGCTAATGGCACCGAGGGATTGGGGGGCGGTGGTGACGGCGGGGGGCTCATCACATGCCCTCCCCGACATACTACTCTAAAGGCCTTGATACATCTTTGAGCGTGCCATGCTAATAGGCTGCTTTGATGCATATTCCAGCTTAATTAGCCGAAAGGGAGATACTCTGCTACCTACCTCGCCCGCGCACAGGCCACCCCAGCTGGCGGGCTCGTGGGGTTTTGGTTACGAAAGGCCTTCTGAGCGGGAAGCACGCGCGATGTCAATGAAAAGGAAAGGCAGGGAAAAGCCAGCAACAGAACACGATGTAAGAAGGCCTCTACTGCCTATACAAAGAACAGGTATAGCGTCCTGGATTCCACCGCATGGATACAAATGAGGGTTGCTCAGAGGGTGCGGGTTGGTTAATTAAGTGTTGCGTCACCCTGATAATGGGGGTGCCCAGGTTTCATGGATGGATTGGAATTGACAAGATTGGTGTCATTACTTTTAGGAAAAGGTCGGCATTTGGAGTGGCGCACGTCGGAATGGGGCAGGATTGCTATTGGTGCTCGGGTAACAATAATAACAGCAGAGGGGCGAGACCGAGTGCATGAGAGTAGGTGTGAAGGTTGGGAGAAGTGGGCCTCGGGACAGGTGTGCAGGGAGTGGCGCCCGGGAAAGGGTTGGGGGGGCTTGTTAAGTGTTGGGGGGGCGCAGGGGAGGATAGTGGATGCGTGGTCCGGAGCGCGAGGCTAGATTGGCAGGACAGGGGGCAAGGGAGTTCGGTAGGGGGGGCGGACGAGGGCTTGTGGGCGGAACTGCCGACGCGAGGGTGAGGACGTGGGGTGCCGCCCAGACAGTGGCCCTCAACAATACCTAAAAATGTTGTGTGTTTAAAAAAAACATGATGCTGTCAGTGGAGGACGTTTATTTCCAAGCCAAGGCAATCAAAGTAACCAGTGTATTTCTCAACAAAAAAAACAAATAAAGACGCATGTGCGATTGCAAACATCAGCTGTACACGACTGCCTCAGAAAGCCAACAAAAACAGCATTCCAAACACACAAGCTGAGGACAGCGAAAAAACCAGGCAGGTCCATGGGAGCCGATCCCAGGCTCAGAGCAGACAAACACATCTGGGCAGCATCGCACAAAGAAGGGAAACGGAGGTAACGGGACAAGGCATTCCAAATCGGCAGAGCGTCAAGGCAGCGGAACCTCGAAGGATCTCGAGGCACCTCTAGCAGAGCACCGTGACGATCGGTCTGGGAGGCGAGCAGCGACAGGCTGGGCAGCCCAGACAGAGCGGCAGGTTGGAGAGGCACTTCTCCGGTCTCCCCGCGGGCGCCGCCATAGTGCTTGCCGTCTTCCTCTCCTTCTTCCCCCGGGCTGCGGGGGGCGGGCACTTCCGGCCGGCCGCGCTAGGATTGGCCGGCCGGCCAGTCACGGGGCAGGAGAGACGCAGAAGTGCCGGCAATGCCGGACCAGACACGGGGGCGTTCCCGGCGTCGCGTGACGTCGACAAAAGCCAAAGAATGTCAGGAACGCCCCCGTGTCTGGTCCGGCATTGACGGACATGCCCCTCGTCCAATGGCAAGGCTCCGTTTACGGAGCCAGCCAATCAATGACGAGGGCCGAGCTAAAGCACACTACAGTTCTCATCAGGTTTTCGCCTGCGCCGAAAAAGATGCGCAGAGCGCATCTTTTTGGCGAGGCAAAACCTAAAAACTCACCCCAACCAAACAGGCATAACAAGGAACGACCCTGGCGCAACCAAGCAGGGAGACGGGCAGCACGAAACGGCGTCAGGGTGAGGGGGCAAAGAGGCCGTCAGGGGGGCGTGGGAGGACTGTATACTCCTCCCTGCCCCCGCTCAGGCCAGAAGTGACGAGCAGGACCCACTGGGGTCCGGAGCACTAGGCTGCTCCGCGTGCCATCTTGTGGCACTAAGGGGGCCGCCCTCTTATGAGGGTCCCTTGCGGGGACGAGTCGGTCGGCCCGCACTCTTCCCAAATTATATTGTTGATCAACCTTAAGAAGTCAAAAACAACACTCGATGGACAGAATGCAGAACAATGTCATACATTCACCCCAGTACAGAGATCTGGGCCTAAAACCATCGTTTTTTTGCACTCCACACCACCCCAGTTCAGACATGGTCATATGCAAATCAGTCTGACCCTGTGCCTCATGGGACCAGTCCAGCCAAAACTGCCAAGCCATGCCTTCCCTGGACCGGAAACAAGCTTCCAAGGACCGGTTTCCAGGCATTCCAGCCGTCTTCAGCCTGGCTTGCTTGAATCCAGTGGTGTGGAGAGCATGGAACTCATGTCTGAGCATACCCATCCCACTCGGGGTGACAAATGCAAAAACCACAGTTGATGGACAGAATGCCGAACAATGTCATTCATTCACCCCAGTACAGAGATCTGGGCCTAAATCCATCGTTTTTTTGCACTCCACACCACCCCAGTTCAGACATGGTCATATGCAAATCAGTCTGACCCTGTGCCTCATGGGCCTAAATCCATCGTTTTTTTGCACTCCACACCACCCCAGTTCAGACATGGTCATATGCAAATCAGTCTGACCCTGTGCCTCATGGGAACAGTCCAGCCCGAACTGCCAAGCCATGCCTTCCCTGGACCGGAAACAAGCTTCCGAGGACCGGTTTCCAGGCATTCCAGCCGTCTTCAGCCCGGCTTGCTTGAATCCAGTGGTGTGGAGAGCATGGAACTCACGTCTGAGCATACCCATCCCACTCGGGGTGACAAATGCAAAAACCACAGTTGATGGACAGAATGCAGAACAATGTCATTCATTCACCCCAGTACAGAGATCTGGGCCTAAATCCATCGTTTTTTTGCACTCCACACCACCCCAGTTCAGACATGGCCATATGCAAATCAGTCTGACCCTGTGCCTCATGGGAACAGTCCAGCCCGAACTGCCAAGCCATGTCTTTCCTGGACCGGAAGTCGCCTGTATCTCTTTCATAGGATGGAAGCAGTTGCACAAAGGGTCTCAGAAAGCCATCAGTATACTTTGAAATATTTTCATTTAGGCTACCCTTGGACGAGACTACTGGTCTCCCGGAGGATTATCCTTGTGCTTGTGGATTTTAGGCAACATATACTTTGCTGATAGTTTCGGGAAATCAGAGCTTAAGAAATTATTCTCATCCATTCTTATTAAACAATCATCTTTCCATGTTGTTAGATTGGCTCTGTATCTCTCAAGCGCTGCTCATGTCACACAGCAATGCCGTATGACATTTACTCACACCACGGCACCCATTACTCACACGCACACTCGGAGTTCATCCCGCTCTCTCTCTGTTTATCTTGCGTAGTATATCACAATTGTGCATTTGCCAAACACAGCTGTTTACAGACCTACGTTGTTTAATTAGTCTACCAACTCTACTTTGTGTGAGAATCTTGTATTGCGCCAAATCCGGAGAGTGATGTCACGGATTGCCACTTGTAAACTTTTATTGCGCCTTTCTCTTCGCAGCTTCAGCCAGTGGAACAACGTATCCCGCACATAGGCAGCAACGAGGGGGTTAATGCACAATGCACCGAGGCTGCAGCACGTAGTTTAACGTATACCTCACATATAGAGAAACCAGGGGGTTAATACACAACGCACACAGGCTGCAGGGCGTAGATTATAGCACATACCGGCTGCAGGGTGTAGGTTAACGCACACAGGCTGCAGGGTGTAGGTTAACGCACACAGGCTGCAAGGTGTAGATTAACGCACCTCGGCTGCAGGGCATAGGTTAACGCACACAGGCTGCAGGGTGTGGGTTAACGCACACAGGCTGCAGGGTGTAGGTTAACGCACACAGGCTGCAAGGTGTAGATTAACGCACACCGGCTGCAGGGTGTAGGTTAACGCACACAGGCTGCAGGGTGTAGGTTAACGCACACCGGCTGCAGGGTGTAGGTTAACGCACACAGGCTGGGGGTGTAGGTTAACGCACACCGGCTGCAGGGCGTAGGTTAACACACATACCGGCTGCAGGGTGCAGGTTAACGCACACAGGCTGCAGGGTGTAGGTTAACGCACATACCGGCTGCAGGGCGTAGATTATAGCACATACCGGCTGCAGGGAGTAGGTTAACGCACACCGGCTGCAGGGTGTAGGTTAAAGCACGCAGGGTGTATGTTAACGCACACCGGCTGCAGGGCGTAGGTTAACGCACACAGGCTGCAGGGTGTAGGTTAACGCACACCGGCTGCAGGAGGTAGGTTAACGCACACAGGCTTCAGGGCGGTGGTTAACGCACACAACCTGCAGGGTGTAGGTTAACGCACACCGGCTGCAGGGCGTAGGTTAACGCACAGAGGCTGCAGGGTGTAGGTTAACGCACACAGGCTGCATGGTGTAGGTTAACGCACACAGGCTGCAGGGCGTAGGTTAACGCACACAGTCTGCAGGGCGTAGGTTAACGCACACAGGCTGCAGGGTGTAGGTTAACGCACACCGGCTGCAGGGTGTAGGTTAACGCACACCGGCTGCAGGGTGTAGATTAACGCACACAGGCTGCAGGGTGTAGGTTAACGCACACCGGCTGCAGGGTGTAGGTTAATGCACACAGGCTGCAGGGTGTAGGTTAACGCACACAGGCTGCAGGGTGTAGGTTAACACACACCGGCTGCAGGGTGTAGGTTAGCGCACACAGGTTGCAGGGTGTAGGGTGCAGGTTAACGCACACAGGCTGCAGGGAGTAGGTTAACGCACACAGGCTGCAGGGAGTAGGTTAACGCACACCGGCTGCAGGGTGTAGGCTAACACACACAGGCTGCAGGGTGTAGGTTAACGCACACAGGCTGCAGGGTGTAGGTTAACGCACACCGGCTGCAGGGTGTAGGTTAACGCACACCGGCTGCAGGGTGTAGGCTAACGTACACCGGCTGTAGGGTGTAGGTTAACGCACACAGGCAGCAGGTGTAGGTTAACGCACACAGGCTGCAAGGTGTAGATTAACGCACACCGGCTGCAGGGTGTAGGTTAACGCACACCGGCTGCAGGGTGTAGGTTAACGCACACAGGCTGCAGGGTGTAGGTTAACGCACACCGGCTGCAGGGTGTAGGTTAACGCACACCGGCTGCAGGGTGTAGGTTAACGCACACAGGCTGCAGGGCGTAGGTTAACGCACACAGGCTGCAGGGCGTAGGATAACGCACACAGGCTGCAGGGTGTAGGTTAACGCACACCGTCTGCAGGGTGTAGGTTAACGCACATACCGGCTTGAGGGTGCAGGTTAACGCACACAGGCTGCAGGGCGTAGGTTAACGCACATACCGGCTACAGGGTGTAGGTTAACGCACACAGGCTGCAGGGTGTAGGTTAAAGCACACCGGCTGCAGGGTGTAGGTTAACGCACACAGGCTGCAGGGTGTAGGTTAACGCACACAGGCTGCAGGGTGTAGGTTAACGCACACAGGCTGCAGGGTGTCGGTTAACGCACACCGGCTGCAGGGTCCCTCAAATACATTTCTAAGAGCCAGACAACTACATTCCCTACCTTTTCAGATTTCTTTTAATTACTACTGATCTGTTGTCATGTAGTTCCTTAATTGCTTTCTGCTGTTCTAAAGTTATGTTTTTGCATTGAAAGTTTTTACGTTTGTCCAGTTTTTTAAATTCTGTTTTTGCACCTCGTTCAAACACTTCTATTGCAACATTGTGTATTTGGGGTAAAAAATATGGATTTAGGTCTGAAACCACTTACACTGGCTCGATCTATCTCAAGATCTTCTCTTGCTAGACTCAACATAGGGTTATCAATCCATCCCTCACCGCCTTCCAATTCTCTCATTGTATGTCAAATTTCTATATCACCTATTGTATGATTGGGTGCATCACTGCTTATTGACGGTGCACCCTCTATTTTATTTACATACCATTTTTTTCAATTTTAATATTCTAGTGAATTGAAATAAATCAATCCTACTATCAAGATGGTTGAATCTACTTGTTGGACAAAACGATAAACCAAAAGATGGAACATCAATCTCAAAATGAGAAAGTGTAATATCAGACATATTTACCACAGTGAGTGTATCCTTCATTTTGTTGCGGATTGGCCTCTTGTGGTCATTTCCATGTAGCCATTTACATTTATTTGCTTTTTTGCGCCTCGCTTGATGCCTCCTCTGGCGCTTCGTCCTCGACCTTTGTGTACCTGGGGTCCCTGATTCCCCACTCCACCTTGCCTTCCCTTTGCTATTAGGTCAAATTCTTTTTAAATTTTGGATTTTACTCCACATTGTTCCGTTTGCACAGAGGTATCACTTTCACTTGCTTTGCTTTCCATGATTTCTCTTTGGTGTTTGTGTCCCTCATTTACCGCATCGGATCCACCGGTAGTCTCCTTGTTTTTCTCCACCTGTTGATTTCCTCCAGATTTGTCCTGGCTTGCTTCGCTTAAATGATCGTATTTTCTTCCAAATGTGAAAATCTGTCCCCTTTCATAGTCAATTTGATCGCTATGAAATTTTCGTTGTTTCTTCATTTTAATTTCATCATCTGCTTTGTCTAATCTCGCATTTAATGTATCCATCTCCAAGTCTAATTCATTATTCGTGCATTTTTCTTTCAATGTATTTGTTATTTTTTCAATCTTCAATGATAGTCTCAGTGTGTCCTTTAGTGCATATTTTATCAATAATTTTAACTTAACAGTGGAACAGTTGTGGTTATTGATAGCCCATTCATCAACTAAATCAGGATCAGGTTTACTAAAGGTTGGAGGTGATGAAGATCCTTAAACCCCTTGGGACTCTCTCAGGGTCCACATACGTTTTTAGGTCTCGCCTAGACGAAAGCAAAAGCGAAGCTTTTGCTGTCTATGCGAGACAACTTATGTTGCCACTTTTCTGGGAATATTGTGGACATCAGACTGTTACGAGCTTTTTCTGCTGTAGTCAGGCTGTCACGAGCTTCTCCTTTGGAGATTTGACCTCGTGAGCGCGCCTTGACTGCATCTAATGGGCCGTGCGCTTCCTTTAGTCAGTTTCACTTTGTTTCATTTCACTTTGAAAGTGCAGGCGTCAATGTGTCGGGTAGTTGTTCATGTGGAGTGCCTTCTGACCTCGTGAGCGCGCCTTGACTGCATCTAATGGGTGTGGCTTTTTTTTTCAACGTGGCCCTGGCGCTTGCTTCAGTCAGTTTCACTTTTAAGGTGCAGGCGTCAATGGGTTTGGTACTTGTTTTATTTCCATTTAATGCTCTTTGGAACAACAATTTTATATTACTTGTGTGTATTACCACTGGCCAGAATTTCAAAGACTTATATTCACGCAGGTGAAATAATACTATTGTGATTAGGGCCGATTTTTGGAGTCTGACCGTTCAGAGTGCAGAGTGGAGCTTCAGAGTGGAGCTTCAGAGTGGAGCTTCAGAGTGGAGCTTCAGAGTGGAGCTTCAGAGTGGAGCTTCAGAGTGCAGATTCAGAGTGGAGCTTCAGAGTGCAGAGTGGAGCTTCAGAGTGGAGCTTCAGAGTGGAGCTTCAGAGTGGAGCTTCAGAGTGGAGCTTCAGAGTGCAGAGTGGAGCTTCAGAGTGGAGCTTCAGAGTGCAGAGTGGAGCTTCAGAGTGGAGCTTCGGAGTGCAGAGTGGAGCTTCAGAGTGGAGCTTCAGAGTGCAGAGTGGAGCTTCAGAGTGGAGCTTCAGAGTGCAGAGTGGAGCTTCAGAGTGGAGCTTCAGAGTGGAGCTTCAGAGTGGAGCTTCAGAGTGGAGCTTCAGAGTGGAGCTTCAGAGTGCAGAGTGGAGCTTCAGAGTGCAGAGTGGAGCTTCAGAGTGCAGAGTGGAGCTTCAGAGTGCAGAGTGGAGCTTCAGAGTGGAGCTTCAGAGTGGAGCTTCAGAGTGGAGCTTCAGAGTGGAGCTTCAGAGTGGAGCTGCAGAGTGGAGCTTCAGAGTGCAGAGTGGAGCTTCAGAGTGGAGCTTCAGAGTGGAGCTTCAGAGTGGAGCTTCAGAGTGGAGCTTCAGAGTGGAGCTTCAGAGTGGAGCTTCAGAGTGGAGATTCAGAGTGGAGCTTCAGAGTGCAGAGTGGAGCTTCAGAGTGGAGCTTCAGAGTGCAGAGTGGAGCTTCAGAGTGGAGCTTCAGAGTGCAGAGTGGAGCTTCAGAGTGGAGCTTCAGAGTGCAGAGTGGAGCTTCAGAGTGGAGCTTCAGAGTGCAGAGTGGAGCTTCAGAGTGGAGCTTCAGAGTGGAGCTTCAGAGTGGAGCTTCAGAGTGGAGCTTCAGAGTGGAGCTTCAGAGTGCAGAGTGGAGCTTCAGAGTGGAGCTTCAGAGTGCAGAGTGGAGCTTCAGAGTGGAGCTTCCGAGTGCAGAGTGGAGCTTCAGAGTGCAGAGTGGAGCTTCAGAGTGCAGAGTGGAGCTTCCGAGTGGAGCTTCAGCGCGCCTTGACTGCATCTAATGGGCCGTGCGCTTCCTTTAGTCAGTTTCACTTTGTTTCATTTCACTTTGAAAGTGCAGGCGTCAATGTGTCTGGTAGTTGTTCATGTGGAGTGCCTTCTGACCTCGTGAGCGCGCCTTGACTGCATCTAATGTGTGTGGCTTTTTTTTCAACGTGGCCCTGGCGCTTGCTTCAGTCAGTTTCACTTTTAAGGTGCAGGCGTCAATGGGTCTGGTACTTGTTTTATTTCCATTTAATGCTCTTTGGAACAACAATTTTATATTACTTGTGTGTATTACCACTGGCCAGAATTTCAAAGACTTATATTCACGCAGGTGAAATAATACTATTGTGATTAGGGCCGATTTTTGGAGTCTGACCGTTCAGAGTGCAGAGTGGAGCTTCAGAGTGGAGCTTCAGAGTGGAGCTTCAGAGTGGAGCTTCAGAGTGGAGCTTCAGAGTGCAGATTCAGAGTGGAGCTTCAGAGTGCAGAGTGGAGCTTCAGAGTGGAGCTTCAGAGTGGAGCTTCAGAGTGGAGCTTCAGAGTGGAGCTTCAGAGTGGAGCTTCAGAGTGCAGAGTGGAGCTTCAGAGTGGAGCTTCAGAGTGCAGAGTGGAGCTTCAGAGTGGAGCTTCAGAGTGCAGAGTGGAGCTTCAGAGTGGAGCTTCAGAGTGGAGCTTCAGAGTGGAGCTTCAGAGTGGAGCTTCAGAGTGCAGAGTGGAGCTTCAGAGTGGAGCTTCAGAGTGGAGCTTCAGAGTGCAGAGTGGAGCTTCAGAGTGGAGCTTCAGAGTGCAGAGTGGAGCTTCAGAGTGGAGCTTCAGAGTGCAGAGTGGAGCTTCAGAGTGGAGCTTCAGAGTGCAGAGTGGTGCTTCAGAGTGGTGCTTCAGAGTGGAGCTTCAGAGTGGTGCTTCAGAGTGGAGCTTCAGAGTGGAGCTTCAGAGTGGAGCTTCAGAGTGCAGAGTGGAGCTTCAGAGTGCAGAGTGGAGCTTCAGAGTGGAGCTACAGAGTGGAGCTACAGAGTGGAGCTTCAGAGTGGAGCTTCAGAGTGGAGCTTCAGAGTGGAGCTTCAGAGTGCAGAGTGGAGCTTCAGAGTGGAGCTTCAGAGTGCAGAGTGGAGCTTCAGAGTGCAGAGTGGAGCTTCAGAGTGCAGATTCAGAGTGGAGCTTCAGAGTGCAGAGTGGGGCTTCAGAGTGGAGCTTCAGAGTGCAGAGTGGGGCTTCAGAGTGGAGCTTCAGAGTGCAGAGTGGAGCTTCAGAGTGGAGCTTCAGAGTGCAGAGTGGAGCTTCAGAGTGCAGAGTGGAGCTTCAGAGTGCAGAGTGGAGCTTCAGAGTGCAGAGTGGAGCTTCAGAGTGCAGAGTGGAGCTTCAGAGTGGAGCTTCAGAGTGCAGAGTGGAGCTTCAGAGTGGAGCTTCAGAGTGGAGCTTCAGAGTGGAGCTTCAGAGTGCAGAGTGGAGCTTCAGAGTGGAGCTTCAGAGTGCAGAGTGGAGCTTCAGAGTGCAGAGTGGAGCTTCAGAGTGGAGCTTCAGAGTGCAGAGTGGAGCTTCAGAGTGGAGCTTCAGAGTGGAGCTTCAGAGTGGAGCTTCAGAGTGGAGCTTCAGAGTGGAGCTTCAGAGTTGAGCTTCAGAGTTGAGCTTCAGAGTGGAGCTTCAGAGTGGAGCTTCAGAGTGGAGCTTCAGAGTGGAGCTTCAGAGTGGAGCTTCAGAGAGGAGCTTCAGAGTGCAGAGTGGAGCTTCAGAGTGGAGCTTCAGAGTGCAGAGTGGAGCTTCAGAGTGGAGCTTCAGAGTGGAGCTTCAGAGTGCAGAGTGGAGCTTCAGAGTGGAGCTTCAGAGTGCAGAGTGGAGCTTCAGAGTGGAGCTTCAGAGTGCAGAGTGGAGCTTCAGAGTGGAGCTTCAGAGTGCAGAGTGGAGCTTCAGAGTGCAGATTCAGAGTGCAGAGTGGAGCTTCAGAGTGCAGATTCAGAGTGCAGAGTGGAGCTTCAGAGTGGAGCTTCAGAGTGGAGCTTCAGAGTGGAGCTTCAGAGTGGAGCTTCAGAGTGGAGCTTCAGAGTGGAGCTTCAGAGTGCAGAGTGCAGAGTGGAGCTTCAGAGTGCAGAGTGCAGAGTGGAGCTTCAGAGTGCAGAGTGCAGAGTGGAGCTTCAGAGTGCAGAGTGGAGCTTCAGAGTGCAGATTCAGAGTGGAGCTTCAGAGTGCAGAGTGGGGCTTCAGAGTGGAGCTTCAGAGTGCAGAGTGGGGCTTCAGAGTGGAGCTTCAGAGTGCAGAGTGGAGCTTCAGAGTGGAGCTTCAGAGTGCAGAGTGGAGCTTCAGAGTGCAGAGTGGAGCTTCAGAGTGCAGAGTGGAGCTTCAGAGTGCAGAGTGGAGCTTCAGAGTGCAGAGTGGAGCTTCAGAGTGCAGAGTGGAGCTTCAGAGTGGAGCTTCAGAGTGCAGAGTGGAGCTTCAGAGTGGAGCTTCAGAGTGGAGCTTCAGAGTGGAGCTTCAGAGTGCAGAGTGGAGCTTCAGAGTGGAGCTTCAGAGTGCAGAGTGGAGCTTCAGAGTGCAGAGTGGAGCTTCAGAGTGGAGCTTCAGAGTGCAGAGTGGAGCTTCAGAGTGGAGCTTCAGAGTGGAGCTTCAGAGTGGAGCTTCAGAGTGGAGCTTCAGAGTGGAGCTTCAGAGTGGAGCTTCAGAGTTGAGCTTCAGAGTTGAGCTTCAGAGTTGAGCTTCAGAGTGGAGCTTCAGAGTGGAGCTTCAGAGTGGAGCTTCAGAGTGCAGAGTGGAGCTTCAGAGTGGAGCTTCAGAGTGCAGAGTGGAGCTTCAGAGTGGAGCTTCAGAGTGGAGCTTCAGAGTGCAGAGTGGAGCTTCAGAGTGGAGCTTCAGAGTGCAGAGTGGAGCTTCAGAGTGGAGCTTCAGAGTGCAGAGTGGAGCTTCAGAGTGGAGCTTCAGAGTGCAGAGTGGAGCTTCAGAGTGCAGATTCAGAGTGCAGAGTGGAGCTTCAGAGTGCAGATTCAGAGTGCAGATTCAGAGTGCAGAGTGGAGCTTCAGAGTGGAGCTTCAGAGTGGAGCTTCAGAGTGGAGCTTCAGAGTGGAGCTTCAGAGTGGAGCTTCAGAGTGCAGAGTGCAGAGTGGAGCTTCAGAGTGCAGAGTGGAGCTTCAGAGTGCAGAGTGCAGAGTGGAGCTTCAGAGTGCAGAGTGCAGAGTGGAGCTTCAGAGTGCAGAGTGCAGAGTGGAGCTTCAGAGTGCAGAGTGGAGCTTCAGAGTGCAGAGTGGAGCTTCAGAGTGCAGAGTGGAGCTTCAGAGTGGAGCTTCAGAGTGCAGAGTGGAGCTTCAGAGTGGAGCTTCAGAGTGGAGCTTCAGAGTAGTGGAGCTTCAGAGTGGAGCTTCAGAGTGGAGCTTCAGAGTGGAGCTTCAGAGTGCAGAGTGGAGCTTCAGAGTGGAGCTTCAGAGTGGAGCTTCAGAGTGCAGAGTGGAGCTTCAGAGTGGAGCTTCAGAGTGGAGCTTCAGAGTGGAGCTTCAGAGTGGAGCTTCAGAGTGGAGCTTCAGAGTGCAGAGTGGAGCTTCAGAGTGGAGCTTCAGAGTGGAGCTTCAGAGTGCAGAGTGGAGCTTCAGAGTGGAGCTTCAGAGTGGAGCTTCAGAGTGGAGCTTCAGAGTGGAGCTTCAGAGTGGAGCTTCAGAGTGGAGCTCAGAGTGGAGCTTCAGAGTGGAGCTTCAGAGTGGAGCTTCAGAGTGGAGCTTCAGAGTGGAGCTTCAGAGTGGAGCTTCAGAGTGGAGCTTCAGAGTGGAGCTTCAGAATGCAGAGTGGAGCTTCAGAGTGGAGCTTCAGAGTGGAGCTTCAGAATGCAGAGTGGAGCTTCAGAGTGCAGATTCAGAGTGGAGCTTCAGAGTGCAGAGTGGAGCTTCAGAGTGCAGATTCAAAGTGGAGCTGCAGAGTGGAGCTTCAGAGTGCAGATTCAGAGTGGAGCTGCAGAGTGGAGCTTCAGAGTGCAGATTCAGAGTGGAGCTTTAGAGCTTCAGAGTGGAGCTTTAGAGCTTCAGAGTGGAGCTTCAGAGTGCAGAGTGGAGCTTCAGAATGCAGAGTGGAGCTTCAGAGTGTCAAGAGCAATGCCAATAGCTCTAACTTTAACAAAGGCAAAACCATTGCATTGTAAATGCTTGTTATTTTACCGAATCACATGCTCATGCTGCTGCCTGGTTTGTCTACATGCACACAGACAGAATCACTCGGTACAAAATGGCTCCTGTTCACTCGTCAGTACGGTCTTGCGCCGCCCCACCTTCCCCCTGCCAAATACATTCATTCCAAATACTGCTTATTTTCATATCAGACTGACTTCTCACATCTGGGATAGCAGGGGCACCTTCCACAGTGATTAGTGCTTCACAAAAAATAATTCTCGGCTAGCGCTCAGAAGCCTTGAAGCTTTGATTGAATGACACTGCAGTTTGATGCCCCGCTCGTTTTTTGATGCTATGCGTTCCAGACACTGATTTTATTAAGACTCACTTGGAGCTCTAAACTGTCACTTGATCTTTCTTTGGGTCATTTCGTTTGCCCGGAAGGACTAACATATCTGTGAAACCCTCTTCTTTTATAGTTTGAGCATCGTCTTCGTTTAGCAGGATAACATTATACATTTGAAAATACAAATATCCGGGAAGAGCAGAGAGCAAATCTCCGCGATGTTGGGCATTCTCCTATCATAAAGGAAGCGTGTTGGTGGGACCTGTGGCATCTAACGCATCATTTAACCCTATATGCATGGGCACCTACCACAATAATGTATAGGATGAGTTTGTTCCGTTCCCGTTTTTAATTTGATGTAAAACTCAAATCACTGCACACTCTCTACTACACACTCTCTACTACACACTCTCTACTACAGTCACTACTCTCTACTACACACTCCCTACTACAGTCACTACTCTCTACTACACATTCTGCTACACACTCTCTACTACAGTCACTACTCTCTGCTACGCACTCTACTCTCTACTACACTCTACTACACACTCTCTACTACACACTCTCTACTACAGTCACTACTCTCTGCTACGCACTCTACTCTCTACTACACACTCTACTACACACTCTCTACTACACACTCTCTACTACACACTCTCTACTACACACTCTACTACACACTCTCTACTACAGTCGCTACTCTCTACTACACACTGTACTACACACTCTACTACAGTCACTACTCTCTACCACACACTACTACACACTCTCTACTACAGTCACTACTCTCTACTACACACTCACTACACACTCACTACTACAGCCACTACTCTCTTCGACACACTCTATACTAGACACTCTCTACTACACACTATCTACTACAGTCACTACTCTCTACTACACACTGTACTACACACTCTACTACAGTCACTACTCTCTACTACACACTACTACACACTCTCTACTACAGTCACTACTCTCTACTACACACTCTACTACACACTCACTACACACTCACTACTACAGCCACTACTCTCTTCGACACACTCTATACTAGACACTCTCTACTACACACTATCTACTACAGTCACTACTTACTACACTCTCTACTACACACTCTACTACACACTCGACTACACACTCTACTACACACTCGACTACACACTCTACTACACACTCTACTACACACTCTACTACACACTCTACTACACACTCTACATTACACACTCTACATTACACACTCTACATTACACACTCTACATTACACACTCTACATTACACACTCTCTACTACACACTCTACACTACACACTCTACTACACTTTACTACACACTCTGCTACACACACGCTCTACTACACACTCTACTACACACCCTCTACTACTCTCTACTACTCTACTACACATTCTCTACTACTCTCTACTACTCTACTACACATTCTCTACTACTCTCTACTACTCTACTACACATTCTCTACTACTCTACTACACACTCACTACTTTCTACTACACTCTACTACAGACTCTCCACTCTCTACTCCACACTCTCTACTTCAATCTCTCTACCTCAATCTCTCTACCTCAATCTCTCTACTTCAATCTCTCTACTTCAATCTCTCTACTTCACATTCTGTATTACACACTCTCTACTACACACTCACTACTCTCTACTACACACTCTCTACTACACACTCTACTACACTCCCTACTACACATTCTCCTACACACTCTACTACACACTCTACTACACACTCACCAGTCTACTACACACTCACCACTCTACTACACACTCACTAGTCTCTACTGCTCACTCTCTACTACACACTCTCTACTACACACTCTCTACTACACACTCTCTACTACACACTCTCTACTACACACTCTCTACTACACACTCACTACTCTCTACTACACACTCACTACTCTCTACTACACACTCACTACTCTCTACTACACACTCACTACTCTCTACTACACACTCTACTACTCACTTACTACTCTCTACTCACTCTCTACTACTCACTACTACTCTCTCTACTACTCACTACTACTCTCTCTACTACTCTCTCTACTACTCACTCTCTACTACTCGCTCTCTACTGCTCATGACAATGCCATTTATTTATCTGTTTCCAAAACCAACACATAAATAAAACATTTGTCATTTACAATGCCAAAAGCGCTAACTTTTGCAAAGGCGAGACCGTTGCATTGTAAATGCTTGTTAAAGCTGTTGCTTCCCACCACTTTGCCTGTTCCAATTTGGCTGCTTTCCACAGTTTGTCCTATAATTGTTTTTTTGTTTGGAACTCACTTCCAACACTGCCACTTGGCTTCTCGCCCTTGGTCGTATCCTTAGACATGGGGACAAACAGCATCTCAGCCGCGTATCATCTCTTTGCTTCTCTATTCGCTGCCATAATGATTTTCCAATTCGGGGTTTGTTATCCCAAACACAACTCTCTGCTCGTATTCACAAGCACGTTACACGCTTTATTCGGCTGTAGCTGAACTCGTTCAGCCACGCCTATTCCGCCAGCCTCTCTGCCTTCTTTTGCCATACACGGGCTTGGAACTCCTCTTACTGCTCCGGTGAATCAGCTGATCTACGGATGTCCTCCGACTCCACTGCTCGCCTCCCAGCCGTTAGCGATTGATGGTTCCTTTATAATCCTAGTGTTATTTCAAACTTCACAGTGGAGGGCAGGATACTTTATTAACATTTGTCCCACAAATTTTGCGAGTTCTCCTGCCTCTGACGAAAGCAGGCTCACGGCGAGGTAGCGAACTTCCAATTTCAACTTCGTAGTTTCTTTGTGCAAAAACCAATGCCGAGCCCAATTCCTTTAAGCGTGGATGTATTTTTGTATCCTAGATGGGCGCGCTACTGCGGTAAAGACTGCATCCATTTTGTTATGGGATGCTCTACTATATGTAAGTGTGTGGTTACTACATATTATTTGTTGCATTATACATATTTACATATATACATGTTCTTACATCCCAGTATTCATTGCATTTGCTAGTTCTGTGAGCGATATGTTTAATTCTCGCTGTTTGCCACATGTAAAAGTAGCACCAACTATGCTTTAATTTCCTGAATCGGTTTGACCTGCTATATTTGACAGTGTTATGAGAGAAAGGCAGAAAGGGGGGTTTACTTGCTCTAGTGGAAATTTGCCTTGTAGCCTTCTGTCTAGTGCGGAGATAGGCAATTACACAGTTGGTAGTGAAATTCCTGGCGCCTTGTTTGTCTACTGTGCCCCTGCATCTCTCTGACCCACCGTAGGGGGGTTATATTCTGTCAGCTTGTCCTGGGTTTTCGAAGCGGAAGTGGAAGTTCCAATGTGAAGGTGAAGATTAAAGTTGGTGGTGGGTGGTGCACCTAATGTCAACAACTGGATATCTAAAGGAATCTCTCACTGTGTATAACCTGTCAATATCAAAGAAACGTGATTAATAAAGTGCAATTCATGTCAAAATATCAGAATTAAAAGAAGATGGTGAATTGATCTTATCTTTAACTGTGTCGACTGCTGGTTCCTCCAGTTTGTGAAGAAAAGGGTAGGTGACCTCTACTGCTACATACAGCTAAGTGTCGGTCCCTTCCTTTCCTCCTGTAAAAATTGAAAAAGGATGAAGGTTAAAACTAGAAACCAGCTACAGGTAAAGGCCTTCTCTACATACGCAACAACATTACAATACAGTATACAAGATCAGAATATAAGCATACAACTGTGTCTGAATATAATAGCATGAGGCTGGTATAGACTCGGGTTTCCTACTCATACTGTAAGTGTATAATCATTTCCTCATCTTGATTATGGCCCCATGGGCTTCTTGTCTGTAAATCAATGATATGCCATGATTCACATTTTCTCAGGTGGAGCGTAAGATTGCCTCCTCTTTTTTTCGTTTGGACTTGCTCAATGATAAAGTATCTCAAAAGGGAACGGTTGGAGATATGGTATTCCTCTCTGTAGTGTTTTTCTTTGTTGTGTACAGCGCGTAAGTGTTCTAGTATACGTTTCTTTGCTGCAAAAGTGGTCCTCCCTACGTATCTCATCCGGCAGGGGCATTCTAGCACATAGATAACAAAAGCAGTGCTAAAGGTAAGACATTGTTTTATTGTTTTAGTAGTACTGGGTGTTTCGCATGTTTTCACCATAACACTGAATTTGCAAGCTTTACAATGGCCACAGGGAACAAATTCCTGTAGGTTGCATATGGCTGGGTCTGAACTGGGGTGTCATGGTGATCAATAGAACAATGAATTTAACCCAGATCTCTTGACTGGGGTGAACGTTTGATTTGTTTTGCATTCCGTCCATCATTTGCATATTGTTAGACCTGGCACCATTGGTGTGGGTCTCCCTTCCATTTTTGCTGTTGCCTAGTGTATTTCTGCTGGTGTTAGATGCTTTGGGCACTTTTCCACTGCTATCCAGTGATACAGTGCAAGTGCTCCCTACTGTAAGTTGATGTATTGATCAGTGGTTCCATGTTTGGCTATTTGGTTTACTTGTCAGACCCTAGTCTAGTGCACTGACAGAAGCAGCCTTGTAAAATGTGTCTAAGGTCTGCCATTGCAGAGCCTGCGTACAGTATGGTACTGTCATGCTGACTGGGCAAGTACACCCACTTGCCAGTCCCTAAACCTTCCCTTTTCTACATATTAGTCACCCCTATGGTAGGCCCAAGGGCAGGGTGCATTGTAAGTATAAGGTAGGACAAGCCCTGGTGTGTGTGGCATGTCCTAATAGTGAATTACAGCCATTTTCGTTTTTCACTATTGCAAGGCTACCTGTTCTGGTAGGGTGTTAAAATATCGATAACAAAAATATAGCTGACATAAATATCGTTGCAAAAATATCGTTTACAAAAATATCGACACCCTATACTTAAACAGGTAAGTACATAAATATCGACTCCAAAATATCGTTGTAATTAATATAGATGTAAAAAAAAATCGACTTTTTAAAATAATTAAAATTACATTAAATAATAAATAAATATAAGTACTATTAACAAAATACATTACATTACTTTTATTTTTTAACTATTTCAAACAAATTTACTACACTTTTTAATTATAAACTTAATAAATGTGGACATATAAATTAATTTTACACATTACTTTATATAACAACAATAATACATATATATAATTAAAATACCCCTTTACCCAAAAACCCAAAACTGACCCTGAACCCTAAAAATACCCCTTTACCCAAAAACATTTTCACTACAAAAATCCTGTACACACACCTAAAAATAATTAAAAAATTAACATAATTAATGACATAATTATTATTCAATTAACTAATTAAAATTAATTAACTATTATTTATTACACTATTTATATTTATTTAAAACATTAATTAATCTATTATTTCATTATATTTAAAAACCCCTTTACCCAAAAACTGAAAACTGACCCTGAACCCAAAAAATACCCCTTTACCCAAAAACTAAAAACTGACCCTGAACCCTAAAAATACCCCTTTACCCAAAAACTAAAAACTGACCCTGAACCCTAAAAATACCCCTTTACCCAAAAACTGAAAACTGACCCTGAACCCTAAAAATACCCCTTTACCCAAAAACTAAAAACTGACCCTGAACCCTAAAAATACCCCTTTACCCAAAAACTGAAAACTGACCCTGAACCCTAAAAATACCCCTTTACCCAAAAACTGAAAACTGACCCTGAACCCAAAAAATACCCCTTTACCCAAAAACTGAAAACTGACCCTGAACCCTAAAAATACCCCTTTACCCAAAAACTGAAAACTGACCCTGAACCCTAAAAATACCCCTTTACCCAAAAACTGAAAACTGACCCTGAACCCTAAAAATACCCCTTTACCCAAAAACTGAAAACTGACCCTGAACCCTAAAAATACCCCTTTACCCAAAAACTGAAAACTGACCCTGAACCCTAAAAATACCTCTTTACCCAAAAACATTTTCACTAAAAAAATCCTGTACACACACCTAAAAATAATTAAAAAATTAACATAATTAATTACATAATTATTATTCAATTAACTAATTGAAATTAATTAACTATTATTTATTACACTATTTATATTCATTTGAAACATTAATTAATGTATTATTTCATTATATTTAAATTACTTCCCACCCTACTCCCCTATAAACCCACAACCCGCTACGGAACTATTAATACTAAATTCAACTGAAAATACATTATTAAATAATAATATACTACTAAAAATACTACTTTGACTACAAATAATCATTAAAAACACTACATTACTTATAATTATTTAAAAAACGATATTATTGTAAACTATGTTTTTGTAAACGATATTTATTACAACTATATTAATGTTAACGATATTACTTACCTGTCTGTCGATATTTTGGTCAGACGATATTTTTGTCATCGATATTTCTTCCTGTAGATATTTTTGCGGCGATATTTATGTTAGGCGATATTTTTGCGGCGATATTCCTGCTCTGTACCACCTGTTCTCCATAGGCCAGAATGGGCTATTAGAATTGTTCCATTTTATAATCCTAACAGGCTCAGAAAACATGGTAGAAATTCGAGTTTAGTATGCCTGAACTCAGAATAATAAAATACATCTTTTAGTAAAGTTGGTTTTAATCTTCTGTGTTTGCAAATACTACTTTTAGAAAGTAGGTATTTGCTTGTCTAACCATTCAAACCTGCATCTGCCAGGATGTGTATTCCTATGTCTAGTTTCATGAAGCGAAAGGGCTGGGGGATTCCAAGAGACAGGCTGTCACCCAGTGATGAATAGAGAGATCTGCATCTAGATGGGAGGGAGGAGTGCACCTGAACTCTGAATAGGGCTGTGCCTGCCTTCCACAATGCTGGCTCCACCTCCTGTGGGGCGTCTGATGTTTCTGCCTTGCACTGTGAAAGGAGAGGAGAAGTCTGGAAAAAAAGTGCTCAGGAACTGGTTTGAACTAGGCACAGGCCCCTCTCCCCTCAGAGAACAAAGGATTTTGGGGTATAAATATTGGGACCCTGGTCCCATGAAATTAGATCACTCTGAACATCAACAAGAAACCTTGACTGGGGAGAGGAACCTGAAGAAACTGAGGAGAGACTATTCCCAAGCTGAAGTGCTGCTTGGGGAATTGGCCTGCAGTGGTTGCCTTACTGCCAAAGGAAGGAGAACGGAACTTTGAGTAACTTTACTTTCAACTTGTGAAGGATCTCCAAGGGCGTGGAACAGAGCTTGCCTCCTGCTGAAGTCTCAGGTACAACAGACTTCACCTACCAGCTCCCCAGAGTTCTTGTGGAAGTGCCTGCTGAGCGCGCCGCCGTCGGAGCAGCTGCCTTCGCATCTTGGATGTCGCCGCTGTACTTGTCGCACCATGCGGAAGCTTCACGCATTGTGGAGAAGAGCGTCTCCGCTGGAGCTATTGCCGTCGCATCGTAAGGGTGTCGCCGCTGCAGTCCACGCATCAAACCGAGAACTTCTCGCATCCCCGAGAAGCGTGCCACATCTGGAAGATCTTCACGTCTTTATTTCTATGCACCTGAACTTTGCCGCATTTCCCATCGCTGCGACATTGCTTGTCGTGGAAGCGCAACTCAACCTAAGCTACATTGACGCAGAGTGTTGCATCTCAGAACGGAACTGAACTAAGCTTAAATCTACCATCTTAAAGTAATCATAGTGTGTATTTTTGTCATTTATGGTCTTGTGGTAACTCTGATATGTTATGCCATCTGCAACAAATGATTTCTGAAAGCCCTCTTTCCAAAATCTCCAAGTGATCTAGATTTTGTAAACAGGTTTTGTCATGCTTGATGTTACAAGCACTGACCAAAACCAACCTTAGAAACTATGGGGCATTGTTCACCTAACCCCCATGTGGGGCCCTACCAATCTTTGATTATACACTGATTGTTCTTGCAATGTATTTCTCTCAGTGACCTCCTTAATGATTGTGTGGTTACAATTCCTCTCCTCGGCCATTCATAATTATGTTAGGATGAATAAGGATCACTCATGACCATTACTAATATTAATTTATTAACTTTTTATACAGATTCACTGCCCCCCTCTGTGCCCTTGTCCTGATGAAGACCCTCTAGCAAGGTTTCACTCCATGCCTGCATCAGTTTGGGTTGCATCTGGAAGATCTTCACGTCTTTATTTCTTTGCACCTGAACTTTGCCGCATTTCCCATCGCTGCGACATTGCTTGTCGTGGAAGCGAAGCGCAACCTAAGCTACATTGACGCAGAGTGTCCCATCTCAGAACGGAACTAAACTAAGCTTAAATCTACCATCTTAAAGTAATCATAGTGTGTATTTTTGTCGTTTATGGTCTTGTGGTAACTCTGATATAAAGTCTACTTGTTTTTGATATAAAACCTGTGTGGTGTCCATTTGTAGTGTTGTCACTGGGTTACTGTATGGGGTCACAACTGCTTGACTTACAACTCCTCTGACATAAGCCTTGACTGCTCTCGCCACCCAACCTAGCAAGTGAGCAGGGGTTATTTTGGGAGTGTAATCCCCTTGTCCTGACTAGAGCAGAGGGTCCCTGCTTGTCACAAGTACCTACCTGGGCCAACCAGAGCCCCCCAAATCTAACACATATCTTTTGCTTTCTCTCCCTAAGTGCGCCAGATATGCCCAGTAGTGGGCCCCGGCCTTAATGTGCCACTGGATTCAAGCTAGCCTGGCTGATGAGGGGGGTGATACCCCGAAACCGGTCCCAGGATCCTTGTTTCCAATCCAGGGAGGACCAGCCCTGGCAGTTTGGGCTGGACTGTTACCATGAGGAGCAGGGTCAAAACTGATTTGCATATGGCTGGGTTCAAACTGTGTTGGCATAGCGAGCAAAAGAACGATGGATTAAACCCAGATCTGTGACTGGGGATGAGTGGTTGAAAAGTTTTAGCACTGTGTCCATGATCTTGTTGTGTTTGCTATGTTTGCCCCACGTGGCCATGGGTATGCAAAGATGTAGGTCCCTTGCTCACTGTGCCACTGGATTTGAGTTAGCCTGGATAATGAGGGGTGATACCCTGAAACAGATCATAGGATGCTTGTTTCGGGTCCAGGGAGGACCTGGCTTGGCAATTCGGGCTGGACTTTTCTCATTCGGAGAAGGGTCAAGACTGATTTGAATATGGCTGGGTCTAAACTGGTGTTGCATGATGAGCAAAAGAATGATGGATTTAACCCAGAGCTCTTGATTGGGGTGCATGTTTGATTTGTTTTGCATTCCATCATTTGTGTGTCTTTTGCTTTCTCGCCCTAAGTGCGCTGAGCATGCACAGACATGGGTCCCCTGGCTCACTGCGACACTGGATTCAAGCTAGCCTGGCTGATGAGGAGTGGTACCCCGAAACAGGTCTTAGGAGGCTTATTTCTGGACCAGGGAGGAGCTGGTTTGGCAGTTTGGGCTGCAGTGTTCCCTTGAGGAGTAGTGTCAAGATTGATTTGCGTATGGCTGGATCTAAACTGGGGTGGCATGGTGAGCAAAAGAACAATGGATTTAACCCAGATCGCTTGACTGGGGTGAACGTTTGGTTTGTTCCATATTCGGTCCATCATTTGTGTGTCTTTTGATTTCTCTCCCTAAGTGCTCCAGGTATGTCTAGACGTAGGTCCCGGGCACACTGTGACACTGGATTCAAGCTAGCCTGACTGATGAGAGATGTTACCACGTAACCGGTTCTAGGATGCTTGTTTCTTATCGAAGAAGGACCTGGCTTGGCAGTTCGGAGTGGACTGTTCCATGAGAAGCAGGGTCAAGACCGATTTGCACATGGCTGGATCTTAACTGGGATGCCGTGGTGAGAAAAAGAAGACTGTATTTAACACAGGTCTCTTGACTGTGGGGTGAATGTTTGATTTGTTCCGCATTCCATCCATCATTTGTGTGTCTTTTGCCTCCTCACGTACAGGCATAAAGGGCACTCTCTGGATATTGCCACCTTGGTTGTGCACAGTGTCTAGTTTTACAATAGTCTTACAATACTATGGGACGCTGCAAGATGGTTGAAGAAAGAGAGCAAAGACCAACCCTCTGTTGTGGGAGACTGGATCAGGATCCCATGGCACCCGGAAGGACCAGTCCTGCCCCCAGTGAGTATTAAGAATCTACAAACGTTCACAAGCGAAAGGTTGTGAGAATCTGCGCATTCTATCATGGAAGTTTGCCGGGGTTTAGAACACCCACAGCACAAGTGAATTAGAGGAATTATTACTCAAGGATGAAATGTGTCTTGAGAGACGCAGCACCCTTGCACACAGTGATAATTCTGCAATGCATGAATATCTGCACCAGTGAAAGCATGCCGATGTACAGGTGCAGAGTTTCAATTTGGTGCTTGTAAAGTTTTACTGTAGTACTCCTAGAAAGCTGCACTGGGCGCTGGTCTTCAGACGTACCACCCAAAATGTCATGTGAAATCACCTGCAGGCTTCTGTTCCTGGCAGCTTCTTTCAATCAATCAATCAATCGGTAGATTTGTAGATTCTTGCACCCGTAAGGGTCTCCAGGCGCTTTGTTCCCTTGTACTCTGGTGCTTGATGCTGGCCCCGGCACCTTCAATCAATCAATCTGTAGAATTGTAGATTTATAGAGCGCCTCTTGCCACCCATGAGGGTTTCAGGCACTTCCTTCCCTTGTGCTCTGGTGTCTGATGCTGGTCCCAGCAGCTTCTTTCAATCGGTAGATTTGTAGATTCATAGAGCGCTTCTTGTCACCAGTGAGGGTATCCAGGCACTTCGTACCCTTGTCCTCGGGTGGCTGATGATGGACCCCGCAGCTTCTTTCAATCAATAAATCAATCATTAGATTTGTAGATTCATAGAGCACTTCTTGTCACCGGTAAGGGTATCCAGTCGCTACGTTCCTTTGTCCTTTGGTGGCTGATGCTGGTCCCGGCAGCTTCTTTCAATCAATTGTTAGATTTGTAGATTCGTACAATGCTTCTCGTCATCTGTGAGGGTATCAAGGCGCTTTGTTCTCTTGTCCTCTGGTGGCTGATGCTGGTCCCGGCTGTTTCTGTGAGAAGTTGCCCTGATATATGATGCTCACAAGTTCTAGTGATCACCTTGTATCAGTCCAAACAACCCTTATGGTGATTGGTTGTAAGTCAACCTTGTAGACCAGCTATCCTAATGGTAGCATGGACAAAGCAGTCTTTAGGATAAACTGTTTTGGCATGTGAAGCCAGCTGTTTTACCACATATAACCCCTTGAATACCAAGTGAAAGGACACCACACAGGTTGTTATGAAAATAAACAAGTATTTATTAACATACACCTCTGAACTCTTTATGAGGTCAGAGGGCTAAGCACATGACAAACTCTTAGGAAAAATACGTTTAAGTGGCACGATTTACAATGGTGCCCTAGGGGCACGACAAACCATATACTAAGTAAGTGGAATGTGAAAGTCAATCAAAGGAATGGAGCTGTCCAGAGGCTGTAGGATCGCTGGGACCACGCTATACTAACTTGAGGTAAGTACTAGGAGGCGCACGGAACGCATGTGCAGAGTGTGAACTCACACGCGAGATGCGTACAACGTCTATGGACAGTACAGTTTTAGGAAAAGGTGAGTACGAACGTCCCTGACTAGATAGGACAAAAACGACTGTGGAACTGGACACTAGGAGAGTCAAGCTACCCTTGAGCACCGAAATGCTCGTGTTACCTCACCCACAGGCTGCGGGTGCATAGATGCCAAGTCGTGTCGGGTTCCGGCGTTGAAGTCTGTGGAGCCTGGAGGAAAAGATGCTGCAGGCGGTCAGGAGGAAGATGTCCGGTGTGATCCAAGGGTGGATCAGTGAAGAGAAGAACCTGAAAGCAGAGGGAACAATGTTCAAAGTCACTAGCCAGTGACTGGAGTGGAACCAGGAGTGGAACCAGATGTTGTCGTCGCGATCAGGTGAAGGTGGACGCTTGTCTCTGCAGCCACGTGGACCAGGTGGTGTCTTCGACGACCAGGATGGAGGCACGAGCTATCCCACGCAGGTTCTCGCTGTCGGTGGTGTCGTCTCCGGATTCGGGTTCAACAGGCCTTGGCAAAGGCAATCCACGCGGTGAGTGGAAACGGCGTCTGGAGTGGACCAGAAGGGTCCGGGCTGCTCCTCTTTTGGAAGAGTGCAAGGGCCAGTCTGGAGCACCCAGACCAGCAGTGAAGTTGTCGGATTTCGTCGTCTAGGAGGTCACTAACCAGCCGGCAAGTGACCAGACAATGCGTCGAGCAGCAAACAGGCAGAAGGGCCCCACGCAGATCTCGTGGATGCTGGAGGGCTGGTCTTCGGTGCAGGAGCTGCTCGGGGTCGGGGCGTCTCAGTCCCCAAAGCACTTGGACGAGGATGCCTCGGAAGTCGTGCTGGAGCGAAGTGCTGCTTCTTTCAAGATGGCCGGTCCCACGTGTCTCGCCGCACCCACGGGTCTCAACTGTGCTGCAGATGTGGGTAGAGGTCGGAGAGGTCTGGGAGTCCGGGTCTCGTTGGGCTCTGAAGTCTGGATCCTTGCAGGAAGACGACAAAGGGAAACCGCTGTACGCTGATGGTGCCTACTTGTGCAGGGTGGACACTCCTTGCCCACAAGGGAGATTTTCTTTAGTCTTCTGTGGAGCAGAACGTCGAAGTCCAGAGTTTCTTCTTGTAGAGTTGATCAGGATAATCTAATTTGGAATGGGTCCAGCTCCTACCTTTATTCAGCTAAAGGGGGCTGCACTACGACTAGGTCCCTCCCCTGGGTGGGACCAGGAAGGGGGGTGGTTACACCCCCTATCCTTTGTCCGGTCTTGCACCAGCTCTGGGGCTGGAGTGCCCCAGGAACTGGTTTAGACCGGAGTATGCTCAGGGAAACCATGTGTGCCCCAGGCATGTCTCATTCCTTTCAGCCCTGTCTTACCTAATACACAAAATCCTGTCTGGGGTGGTGCTAGCACCTCCCAAGGCAGGAAACCCTTTGTCCGAGCCTCCCTCGCTGGAAGGACTCCCAGCAGCAGGAGGTCAGACTTGTGTCTGTGGTGGCAGCATCAATTTTGTGATGCTGAGGCTCGAGTTAACTTTAACCGGGGTTCACAGTTACATACATGTCGTGTCCCTCTAGGAGCGTGGAATGCTACCCCCGTCACCAGAATTGGCGAGGGGGTAGTATTCCAATTCGTATGACACCTTACTCGACATGTTTTGATAATGCTATACCTAAGTTAGCATTTAACCGTGAGGATTATAATGCACTTAAGAGTATATGGTATAGCGTTATCATGGAACAGCTATTAGGACTTGGTTCCGCAAGCTGCAAACGGGCTCAGCTCATGCCAGAGCACCATCTCACATAATTCCAAGCACTCTGCCTTCAGGATTGATAAGGCCTGCCATAGGAGTGACTGATAGGAATATATGTGTCCATTTTAGGTTTATATATAAGTGACTATATCTAAAGCAAGGGGTGATTACACCACCTTGCCCCAGCTGTCGTGCAGCCAGTTGTGTCTGTTTAGATGGCCAGCCAGGGGTGGCATAATACATGCTTCAGCCCCTGGTAGGCCCTGGGTACACCGATGCCCTGGGTACCTATAGTACACTGTACAGGGGCTGATAAGGTGGCCCAGTACCAATTGGTAAATGCACCTAAGGTACATGGTTGTCAATTTAGAGAGAGAGCACTGGGCCTGGGGTCCTGAATAGCAGGGCCCCAGGTCAACTAAGTCGTAAAACCAGCAAAACACCAGGCAAAAAGTTGGGGGCAACCATAGTCAGATATCCACCCTCCTACAGCTTCTTCCAATCAATCAATCAATAAATCAATCAATCAATGAGTCAATCATTAGATTTGTAGATTCATAGAGCGAGAGGGTCTCCAGGCGCTTCGTTCCTTTGCCCTCTGATGACTGATGCTGACCCTGGCAGCTTCTTGCAATCAATCGGTAGATTTGTTGATTTATAGAGTGCGTCTTGTCACCTGTGAGGGTATCAAGGCGCTTCGTTCCTTTGCCCTCTGATGACTGATGCTGACCCCGGCAGCTTCTTGCAATCAATCGGTAGATTTGTTGATTTATAGAGCGCTTCTTGCCACCTGTGAGGGTCTCCAGGCGCTTCGTTCCTTTGCCCTCTGATGACTGATGCTGACCCCGGCAGCTTCTTGCAATCAATCGGTAGATTTGTTGATTTATAGAGTGCGTCTTGCCACCTGTGAGGGTATCAAGGCGCTTTGGGGCAGATGTATCATTGTAGCAGTTTGCGAGTCCTTAATAGCAACTTTTAGAGAATCGCTATTAAGGACTTGCAAAATGCTATGTAGGTACTATTCGCAATAATATATGTGACTACTAAATATTCCTTAATTGCGCATCGCAAATTGCGGTTGGCAATTAAGAAATACCTGCCCATTCATTTCTATGGGCCAAGAGGCCCATGGGAATGAATGGGAATTGCATGCGCAATTTGCGAGTACCCAATAGGTACTCGCAAATTGCGCATGCAATATCAAGGATGCAAGGGTTCCAAAAAGACATCCTGTTGCACCCCTGGAAATGTAGCGCACATACATAATTGTTCTAGGAAATCGCAAATTACCACCAACTTGAAGTTAGTGGTAATTTGCGATTCCTTAAATCAATATCGCAATTTGCGGAATCCCTAGAATCATAGAGCGCTTCTTGTCACCCGCGAGGGTATCCAGGCACTTCGTTCTCTTGTCCTCTGGTGGCTGAGGCTTGTCCCGGCAGCCTCTTTCAATCAATCAATCAAGAAATCAATCGTTAGATTTGTAGATTCATAGAACGCTTCTTGTCACCCGTGAGGGTATCCAGCCGATATGTTCTCTTGCCCCCTGGTGGCTGATGGTGGTACCGGCAGCTTCTTTTAATCAATCAATCGGTAGATTTGTAGTTTGATAGAGCGCTTCTTGTCACATTTGAGGGTATCCAGGCGCTTCCATCCCTTGTCCTCTGGTGGCAGATGCTAGTTCTAGCCGCTTCATTCAATCAATCAATCAATCAATCAGTAGATTAGTAGATTTATAGAGCGCCTCTTGTCACCCGTGAGGGTATCCAGGCGCTTCGTCCCCTTGTCCTCTGGTGGCTGATGCTGGTCCCGACAGCTTCTTTCAATCACTCGGTTGATTTGTAAATTTATAGAGCGCTTCTTGTTACCCGTGAGGGTATCCAGGCGCTTCGTTCCTTGTCCTATGTCGGCTGATGCTGGTCCCGACAGCTTCTTTCAATCACTCGGTTGATTTGTAGATTTATAGAGCGCTTCTTGTTACCCGTTCGGGTATCCAGGCGTTTCGTTCCTTGTCCTCTGGTGGCTGATGCTGGTCTCGCCAGCTTCTTTCAATCAAGGCACTCTCTTGCATTTCAGTTCATTTATCCACATAATACAATGTCACCGTAAAATTATAGGTAACTCGGGGATGGTGCAATGTGGAATCCGTTAATCTTCTGCTCGTTATATTCTTTTATACAACACTGTTCTGGTTTCATTTCACATTTCTTTTTACCAAGAATGTGTATCACGGCTTTTTATTGGCGTGTCCGTTCTGTCCTCGTGTTGTTGAATAGCAGTCCCTATGAGTGCTTGTTTGTGCCTATGAGTGTCTGTACGTGCCCACGAATGCCTGTGTGTACCTGTGCGTGCCTCTGCGTGCCCATGAGTACCTGTGTATGCCTATGAGTGGCTGTATGTTCCTATGAGTTCTTGTTTGTGTCTATAAGTGTCTGAATCTGCCCATGAGTGCCTGTGTGTGCCCATGAGTGCCTGTGTATGCCCATGAGTACCTGTGTATGCCTATGAGTGGCTGTATGTTCCTATGAGTTCTTGTTTGTGTCTATGAGTGTCTGAATGTGCCCATGAGTGCCTGTGTGTGCCCATGAGTGCCTGTGTGTGCCCATGAGTACCTGTGTATACCTATGAGTGGCTGTATGTTCCTATGAGTTCTTGTTTGCGTCTATAAGTGTCTGAATCTGCCCATGAGTGCCTGTGTGTGCCCATGACTGCCTGTGTATGCCCATGAGTACCTGTGTATGCCTATGAGTGGCTGTATGTTCCTATGAGTTCTTGTTTGTGTCTATGAGTGTCTGTATGTGCCCATGAATGCTTGTGTGTGCCTGTGCGTGCCTGTGTGTGCCTGTGTATGCCCATGAGTACCTGTGTATGCCTGAGTGGCTGTATGTTCCTATGAGTTCTTGTTTGTGTCAATGAGTGTCTGAATGTGCCCATGAGTGCCTGTGTGTGCCCATGACTGCCTGTGTATGCCCATGAGGACCTGTGTATGCCTATGAGTGGCTGTATGTTCCTATGAGTTCTTGTTTGTGTCTATGAGTGTCTGAATGTGCCTATGAGTTTGTGTTAGTCGACCAAAAGGCCCACCCATCTTGCGAACTGCTGTTTTCAGGGCCCTTCGTCATCCTTCGAACATTTGGATAATTATGATAACGACATTATCGCTTTTAGTGTACATTTTGATTCATTCATTGAGATTTGAGCACTTATTCGGTTCAAGGTTATTGCTAGTTATAAACACACAACTTCCCTGCAATTTCCCTACTTAAGGAGCAGGGTTGCAAGCGCGCAGTGACTAAGAGTAGGAACACGCGCCCTGTACATTACATGCTGCTTTAACGTTGCCTGCTATATTTGTATTTTTGCACAACTTTACTGTGGAATTTGGAATCTGCTGCTTTATTAATTCCTCATTCATTTTACCGCGACGATATTTTTAAAAAGAGTGTGGTTTTAAACAGCGTTTTTTCTTTTTTGGGACCTACACTTGCATTTCCTGCATTGCTCGCATTTAAAATTAATGTTTCATTGACTCACCACTTCGGTGAGTTTCAGCCTCTCTCGGTCTCCGACCGCCATCTTAGGTGTGGGTTGAAGATTTGGAGCCCTCAGAGGTCTACTGGTCAGTGTGCTAGGCTTGCAATTACCCTACTTAAGGAGCAGGGATGCAAGCGCACAGCGCGTGCGCGCAGTGGGCACGCAGCGGGCACGCCGCAGGCGCGCTGGAGGCGAGCCAGAGGCAAGCTCGTCTGCGCCCGTCCTCGCCTGGCCAGGCCCAGGGGCCAGGACCCCTGGACAACATTTTGTTTATACAATTGAACAACTGCATTCATTAAGAACAGACACTGAACTATTAGGGGCAAAAGTGCTAGTTAGGCTACGGAATGAATTAATGTTGAGGGACTGCAACTGGAAAGGGAAGGGATCTATAGCAGCTCAGGGCCCTCTAACTGTAAATAAGATCAATGGCCTTAGGCTAGCATTGCTTAACACACGCTCCTTGCCGAAACATCATCTGGAAGTGCTGTCTCTCCTTTTGGACGGGGACATTGACATCTTAGCTCTAACGGAAACATGGCTAGGTGACTCACCGACCCCAGATATTTTGGCAGCGCTTCCAATTGAATATGACGCGTTATGGTATAACCGACCCGGTGACTCTAGGGGCGGTGGCGTCGCATTCATATTTAAAAAGTGTCTTGCCGTGACTCAAATTATCGCTGAGAATTGCGATATTGCAGAGCTTCTAGGATTAAAAATTACCTTGAAATCCTCCTGCTTTGTGGTATTGGTAGTCTACCGCACCCAAATGCTCTCCAGATTTCAATGAGGCATTCTTAAAGCTTCTAACAGACCTTAGTTCAAGATATAAACATCTCTTGATTGTTGGGGACTTCAATTATCACTGGGACAAGACACCTAGAGACAAGACAGAAGCGGGATTTGAAACAAATCTGACCTCATTAGACCTATTACAACTGGTCAAGGGCCCTACTCATGCGAAAGGTCATATCCTCAATCTGATGTGGTCCTCGCTGCCCAATATAGAGATAACAGACATTAGCCCTTGTGCATGGTCGGACCACTTCATGTGAAGATGCTGGGTCCCTTGCGACCATCCTCCACTATCGACTGCCCCCTTTGGAGGAAGATCAGATCTTGGAAGTAAGTGGAAGCGGACCCCCTAGTCTCCACGCTGCGCTCTATGCCTCTTCCTGTCACGAGTGAAGGCAATTTAGATGACAAAAGCACTGTGTTAATCTCCCGCCTTCAATCGGCCATCGATACACTTGCACCTGAACGGCTAGAGAGGGTCAGAGACAGTGGCAAGGGAGCCCCCTGGTTTGACACTAATCTAAGGGAGAAGAAACAGCTTCTCCATCAGGCAGAGAGGAGGTGGAGACTAAACAATAAGCCAGCGGACTTTAACATTTATAATAGTCTCCTGATCGAATATAAATCCTACATTCTCCTGAAGAAGGTATCCTTTTATGAGGATAGAATTAGCCAAACAAAAAGAGATTTTCCTGATTTTGAAGGAACTTACTCAGAGAGGTAGCAAGACTCAAGTAAACGATCTTCCCAACTGTGACCAGTTCCAGGAGTTCTTTCTCCAAAAAGTACGAGAGATCACCACTATCTCAAATGATAATAGCATAAAGGACCCTCTGAGCTCTCCACAGCGGTGTGGTACCTTAATGAGCTTCCCATGCTTTGACACAGTGAGCCTTACGGCCACAGCAAATCAGGTTAAATCTGGCTCCAGAATGGACCTGTGCCCTCCTAGGTTCTTCCAAATGGCCTTGCCTGGTTTAGATGTTAGATGATGTTAGATCTCTTAAATGAGTCATTGGACTCAGGTTATCTACTGGCCAACATGAAGGAAGCCAGAGTAATTCCTCTCCTGAAGAAAGCGGGGCGGATATAAAAACGCTGAAAAACTATAGACCTATCTCCCAGCTCCCTTTTCTAGCGAAGGTATTGGAGAAACAGGTATTGAAGACGCTTGTGAGCTATCTGGAAGAGTTCAAGCTACTTCATCAAGACAGGCTGGCTTCAGACCACACCACAGTACTGAGCCAATAATGGCGTCAGTGGTGGATGACCTGAGAATCAGAGCTGACAATAAACAACTGTGCGCTCTGATTCTCCTGGACCTGTCTGCAGCATTCGACACGATCAGCCATTCCATCTTGCTAGACCAGGTGTCGAATCTTGGGATTAAGGGGCAAGCGCTTAAATGCCTAACCTCCTTTCTAACTGGCCGCATGCAGAGAGTGCAAATGGAAGACCAGTTATCAATGGCCAGTCCAGTGACTTGCGGTGTCCCCCAGGGTTCAGCATTGTCTCCCCTTCTTTTTAATATTTACCTGGAGCCTCTGGTAGCTGAATTAATGCGGAGAGACTGCCAGGTATTTCATTATGCGGATGACACACAACTCCTGGTTAAACTGGCTAATACAAGCCAAGCCCAAGACTCAGTCAAAAAACTTCTTAGGTTCACGGTTAACTGGATGGCTAACAACTTTCTGAAGGTTAACCCTGATAAAACGGAGGTACTTATCGTCGACACTCCCAATAATCCCTGGTGTGAGCTTTTTCGGCCCACCGAATTGGGTGAGGCACCTACTCCAGGGAAAGTAGTGAAGAGTCTGGGCTTAAAAATTGACTCGGAGTTGACCATGGCCCCTCAAGTTTCCTCGTGGTAGGCACTTGCATAGGCCTACTCCGACAATTGCAGAAACTGGTACCTATTCTTTCAGTTCCGGCGCTTCAATCCATCATGTCTGCTACTGTTATATCCCGGCTGGACTACGGTTATTCTCTCTACTTGGGCCTCTCAAGAAAGCTTATTAGGAGATTGCAGGTGGTCCAGAACGATGCGGCTAGGCTCATTTTCTCTCTTCCGAGAAGAACTCGTGCCACTCCTTTGCTGCACAAATTGCACTGGCTGCCTACTGAACATCGGGTGCAGTTCAAGTGTTTTTATGTAGCTCATAAGGCCATCTATGGAGAGGCCCTAAATACATCAAGTATTGACTGGTGAGGTACGTCCCAGGCAGAGCTCTACGCTCCTCTAAAGCTGTGAATTTGACGTCATCAAAATTCAAATTTAAGACTAGAGGAGGTAAAGCTCTGTCGGTTCCTCTTCCTCAGCTTTGGAATGAGCTTCCCGCATTTTTGCAAGGAGATCCAGTGCTCCTGTCTTTCTGAAAACATTTGAAAACCCATTTGTTTAAAAAGACAATCTCCTCAATATAATGGTTCAGCCTGTGAGGAGCTCTTTGTGGCTGGGTGTTTTGTTCCCTCTTGAAAGCGCTTAGAGACCAGTGGTGATTTGCGCTATACAAAAGCTAGGTGAAATGAAATGAAATTAAAAGAGTCTTATAACGCGCGACTTAGCCCGAAGGCATCAAGGCGCCTAACAGAAAAAAACAAGGAAGCAATAGAAAAGTAACTACAGGTACGCCCTTGCAAACAGCCATGAGTGCCTGTGTGTGCCCATGAGTACCTGTGTATGCCTATAAGTGGCTGTATGTTCCTATGAGTGCTTGTTAGTGTCTATGCTTGTCTGTGTCTACCTATGAGTGCCAGTGTGTGCCCAGGAGTACCTGTGGGTGTCCATGTGTACCTGTGTATGTATATGAGTGGCTGTATGCTCCTGTGAGTGCTTGTTTGTGTCTATGAGTGTCTTTATGTGGTCATGAATGCCTGTGTATTCCTAGGAGTGGATGCATGTTCCTATGAGTGGTTGTGTGTGTGTGTGTGTGTGTGCCTATGAGGGCTTGTGTGTGCTCAAGAGTGCTTATGTGTTCCTATACGGGACTGAGTGTTCCTATGAATACCTGTGTGTGCTCATTTGTGCTTTTGGGTGCTTTTGAGAGCCCGTGAGTGACCGTGAGTGACTGTGTGTGTCTGTGTATGTCTGTGCATTCATATGTGTGTGGCTGTGAGTGCATTAGTGTGCCTGTGAATGCCTCTTTGTGTATGTGTGCCGTGAGTGCCTGTGTGTGCCTTTCAGTGCCTGTTTGTGCCTAGTGAAGTAGTGTGGCTCACTGGTTAGAGGCGGCAGACCCGAGAGCAGAGGACGGCCCGGGACCAGGGTTCGATTCCCGGCGCGGCAGGTTTCTGGACCAGGGTCAGCGGACTCGATAATTCTCTCGCCTCGGTGCCCACTCTGATCAGTGATCACACTCGGCAACTCTGGGCATTAGCTTGCCTCATCTTCACTAACGGCCCCCCAGACCGCCGGGGATGCCTGGTCTCACCCTGGAGATACCCATTAAGGGACCATCTCTCAGGGAAGCCAGGAAGGGTTTCGCAGCGGTCGAAGCGCCAGGACGCCTACGGGTAGCAGTGCGCTATATAAATGCCTACACACACACACATATGAGTGCCTATGTATGCCTATGTGGGACTGTGTGGTCCTATAAATGCCTTTGAGTGGCTGTGCATGTCTAGATGTAACTGCGTATGCCTATGAGGGCTTGCGTGTCCGTATGAGTGCCTGTGTGGACCTTTGGGTGCCTATGAGTGTTTTTTACTTATGTGTTATTGGGCGTGCCCGTGTCTTCCTGTGTGTGCCTATGTGTGACTTTGAGTGCATGTGTGTGCCTATGAGTGCCTATGTATGCCTATGTGGGACTGTGTGGTCCTATGAATGCCTGAGTGTGTACCCTTTTGTTCTTTTTGGTGCTTTTGAGTGCCTGATAGTGCCTGTGTGTGTCTACCAGTGCCTGTTTGTGTTTGTGTTTGTGTATGCCTGTGTATTCATGTGGGTGTGCCTGTGAGTGCGTGTGTTCATCTGTGGGCCTGTGTGTGCCCATGAGCGCCTGTGGGTACCTGTGGGTGCCTATGTGTGGCTTTGAGTGCCTATGTGTGCCTCTGTGTGCCTGTGTATGTCCTTGTATGTCTGGGTATGGCTATGAATGCCTGTGTGCCTATGAGTGACTCTGTGGGCCTGCATGTGCCTGGGTCCCTGTGTGCCAGTATGTGCTTAGGAGTGCCGGGAGTGTGCCTACCTGTGCCCGAGTGCCTGTGTGTGCCTCTGTGTATCAGTGTACCCCTGTGTGTGCCTATGAGTGTCTGTGTGTGCCTTTGTATGCCTGGATGAGCCTATGAGTGACTTGGTGTGTGTCTGTGTGTCTGGCGCGCCTGTGTGGCTATGAGTCCCTGTGTGCATCTATGTGTGCCTGCATATCCATGAGTGCCTGTGTGTGCCTATGTGTTCCTGCACATGGCTAAGTGTGCATCTATGTGCCTTTGAGTGCCTGTGTGTGCTTACGTGTGTCTCTATGTGCGCATGTGTGCATATATGTGCCTTTGAGTGCCTGTGAGCTTGTCCGTGTGTGCCTTTGAGTGCCTGTGTGTGTCTCTATGTGTGCATGTATGTGCCTTTGAGTGCCTGTGAGTTTCGTACCTGCGTGTGCCTATGAGTGCCTGTGTGTCACTGGAAACAAATGAACAGTGGCATACTGTGTGTATTTTGTGATTTTAAAACAACATAATTGCACTTGCCCCTGGCACCACCGTGCTGCAGAATTAAACGCTGCCGTGGGTCATTTGTTTGGGTTGCCGGCATCCTCGATACACTGAGGCCACGCCCACTAACATTTAGACCACGCCCCCTTTTCCATCACTCACGCCCTATTTAACATGTGCCTTTTCCGGAAGCGCAGCGGACGAGCACAGCGGGCGCGCCGGTTGCGCGCCGAAGGCGCGCTTAAGGCAAGCTCGTCTGCGCTCGTCCGGGCCGAGGTAGCGCCATGGGCCACCCACGCTGCCGGTTTTGACCCCATACATCAGGAGCGTTTCCCTCCCGGGCCACCCTATTCTAGAGAGCAGCTTATTCAACTTGGTCAGCTATACGCAGATAAAGGAATACTGTCCCTAGCACCTACATCACATCCTCGAGCTGATGTACTATGTGACGACTTTCTGAACTGCGGTCTACTAAACGTTAGGTCCTTGCCTAAACACTGCACGGAGATCCAACTTTTAGTGGAATCTCATGAACTAGACATTCTGTTCATGACAGAAACTTGGACTCGGCCAGACTGTTTGGTTGACCCTGGCTTTGCCTGCCCTGACGGGTTTAAATTTTTCCACTCCCCTAGGCCTACCGGCAAAGGCGGGGGCGTGGGAGTGATCTTTAGATCCTTCTGCAACATTAAGGTCCTTAACTTAGACCCAACTCCGGGCACTGAGATGTTGGGGCTCTCTATTTTTACTCACCCTGGGTCAATTGTCACTGGGCTAGTCTGCTATAATCCGCCAGGATCGTTTAACCTGTTACAGCAACAAGCGTTAATCACCACCCTGACCAATATCGCCGTATCCCATCAAAAGTTACTTATCATCGGTGACTTTAATCTTTGGCGTAATGGTACACTTGACTCAGCTCTTGGGAACCTTCTTCAAGCTTGTGACAGCTGCAGCCTTTCCCAACTGGTTCTCACAGCCACCCACAAAGCTGGCCACCTTTTGGACCTGGTCTTTGCAGGACCAGATCTGGTGGTCATGGGGGACACCTTGCCAATGGACTGGACAGACCACTCTTTAGTTAAATTCTTTCTTTATAAGAAATTGGACCCACACAAGGTACCGGCCCCAACTAGAGAAATTAAATGTAGAGATTGGAAAGCTCTCTCACGATTACACTCTTCTGGCGAACTATTCCATCTGAAGTCGCTGTTTGATGTGAGCAAAGGGGCGGATGAAAACTATAATTCCTTTCACACCAGTATTTCACTGGTCGTCGATTCGCGTGCTCCTCTAAAAACCCGGTTCTTTAGAGGTAGAGACTCTGCTCCTTGGTTAATCGACGATCTCAAAACTTAAAAACTGGGGTGTAAACAAGCAGAGAGAAAATGGAGACGCGATTACAATGAATCCTCTAAAGAAATATGGAAAACTAAGATTCTTGCCTATAAAAATCTCATTAAAAGATCTAAAGCTGATTACTACTCCTCTTTGATCTGTAACACCGTTAATAATTCTAGGAGTATTGTTAACATCTTAAACAACGTTACCAACCCGGAATCGTGCAAGAATGTGATTGTCCCGTCCCAAGATCGTTGTGACAATCTTGCCATATTCTTTAAAGAAAAAATAGTCTTGATTCTTAAAGATCTGGACATCCCCCTTGACAGTGACTCTCCCTCTGAACATGGATCTGTCCCACCGGTTAACCCAGTACCTGATTCGGCTCTGGCTCTGGAAAAGTCATTGCTCAGGTTCCTGCCGCTTACTTTTGAAAATTTCTCCAACATAGCGAGTGGAATTGTTTCCGGCTCTCCTTTGGACCCGGTCCCCCCCAAAATTTGGAAGGAATTTGCAGATGAGTTTTTCCCTCCACTCTATCTTATCTGCAATCAATCTTTGGTGACTGGCACCGTCCCAGCTCACTGGAAACGGGCGTTAGTCTCCCCCCTGCTAAAAAACCATCCTTGGATCCTGAGTGCTCAAAAAACTATCGGCCTATCTCACTGCTGCCATTCCCTGCCAAGATAGTTGAGCGGGTGGTTAGCAACACTCTCTCCACCCACTTGGAACAACTTCTACTACTTGACGAGGATCAATTCGGCTTTTCACCTGCCCATGGTACCGAAACAGCCCTCATCACCGCTATGGATGAACTTCAAAGGCGTGCAGACAGAAGTCAGGCATCTTTTTTCATCCTGCTCGATATGTCTGCCGCCTTTGACACAGTAAATCATAAGATCTTGCTGAGGCGGTTGTTTGAGGCAGGAGTGAGAGACTCGGCATTGCGTTGGTTCCATTCTTTTCTGCAGGACAGGCAGCAGGCAGTTTCAGTGCCCCCTTTTCAATCAGCCTTTTCTCCGGTCTTGCATGGAGTGCCTCAGGGCTCTGCCATCAGCCCTATTCTTTTTAATGTATACCTCAGGCCACTAATCTCGCTCATTAAAGGATTCGGCATTCGAATGATTAATTATGCCGATGACACGCAGATGATTCTCTCCTTGGAAGGAGAGGAGTCTATCTCTGTGGAGGTCCTACATAACTGCCTAAGGAACACGGCAAGCTGGTTAAAGGCAAACTCACTTCAGTTTAATGCCGGGAAAACTGAAGTGCCTTTCAACGCTGGAACGAGGATCCCTCGACCGTTTCCTAACAACTTCTGGCCCCCAGAATCCGGCTCCACCGTACGGCCTGCGGATTCTGTCCGCAACCTAGGGGTTATGTTGAACCATGGGCTCAGTATGGACACCCATGTACAGAAAACATCAGCCTGTTTTGCCATCCTTCGTTCTCTTAGGAAGGTTCTGCCCCTTTTACCCTTCCATGCTCATGCCCAAGTGGTTAGATGTACCATCCTGAGCAGGTTGGACTACTGTAACACCCTCCTGCTCGGGTCTCCTGAGTATCTATTGGACAGACTCCAAAGGGTCCAATCTGCGGCGGCTAAATTGGCTTTGGGGCTGCCTAGGAGATCTTAAGGACCTGCTGCCCTGGCAAAACTACACTGGCTTCCTCTTAGACAGAGGATCCAATTTAAGGCCCTCTGTATAGTTTTTAGGGCTCTCCACGGGTGCGGCCCAGCCCCTTTAAGATCCAAGTTTGTTTGGTATGCCCCTACCAGACAGCTTCGCTCATCTGATGCTAAACTGGTAGTCGTTCCCAGATTTAGAAAGGTCAGAGCTGGTGGTAGATCCTTCCAGGTGACTGCCGCCAGTCTCTGGAACTCTCCCCATCGAGATCAGGGCCACCAACGAACTTCTGCAGTTTAGGAAAAAGGTGAAAACCTGGCTTTTCCCTGGCTAGCCTTTTTCCCCCGGAATTTTTGCTGTTCTGCCTCTATTTGGGTTCTGCTAGCGCCAGGATGCCTGCAATGGTGACAGCCGCGCTTTACAAATTCTTAAATATATAATATAAATATATATTTGCAAGGTGCTTGAGAATTAATTCAAACTCTGGCTTCTGTATGTTAAAGATGTTCTGAGGCGGTGTGGACTGGACACACGTTTGCTACTGAGTGTGCATTTTTCTGCTCTGCACTGCTATATATTTGTCCCTGTCTGGTGTGTGGTTGTCCCTGTGTTGGACCCGGCCTCGTGGCGTGGTTCCCCCCCCCCCCCCCGCGACTCAGCTCTCCGTTAGCCCAGCTCCATACCTAGAAACCCTAGCTGCCCTGCCCATGTCCGACCAAACGCCCATGGCCCGCATCGGCCTGTCCCCGGCCACCCTTCCAGCCCGCACGCTCCAAACCCGCAAGGCCCCATAGGCCAATCGGCAGCCATTTTCCCTTCCCGAGATCCCTGATGCCGTGGGCCTAGCATGACTCCAGCGCAGCCTAGGCTCCAGACGCGCCAGCCCCCGTTGGGAGGGTGAGAGCTACCCTAGTGAGAGAAGGCGAGGAGTTTCGATGGCACCTCTGGCCTCCCCTGAGAGACTGGTTTCGATCACACCTCTGGTCTCCCCCCTGAGGGCCAATTTTGATGTCACCTCTGGCCTCCCCGAATGCTGGCTCCAGACATGCTGGGCGTCTGGGAATTCCCGGACGCATCCTCAAAAGGATCAAAGATCCAACCGCCGGACCTCACCCACGGACCGCCCCCACAGTCTCGGACCCCCGCCTGCAAGGGCCCGGATATCAAAGGGTCACTGAACTGTATCAAGGGTCGCCCCTGAACTAGCGGCAGTTGTATCTTGGACAAGGAAGCCCTGCTGATCTGATCGCGGCTGACTGAACCTCGTGAACTCTTGAGCCCTGCTGACGCTGTCGCGGCTCGTTCTTGGAACTGAACCATCGGAGCCCTGCTGACCTCGTCCCGGCTCGAGCTTGAACCTTGAAGACATCTACAGAACTCTCTGAGCCCTGCTGACTTGGTCGCGGCTCCTCCCAAACTTCCTCCAGAGCGAGCGCTGCTGACGCTGTTGCGGCTCGAGGAACATTCTAGTCCGGCTGGACTATCGAAGTTACCAACCCGAGAAAACCATCCTCAAGTGAGTAGGATCACCAGTGCGACTACCACCTTCCGTATCCCCCCGGCTCGAGGATTGAGACCTGTGCGCAGGGTACGCTACCTACTGGTCTACGAAACTAAGACTGTCCCGCTACCCCCTCCCTAAAGACTTGAGACGCTCTGCGATCCCTTGATTGTTGTACATAAGTGTGATATTACTTTTCTTCCTGATTATAAAGAAGTTGATAACTAATCCTTCGGGGTTGTGTCTGTTCATAAGTGTGGTGTGGTCCTCGTGTGTACAATTCGCTACTTGAGGTCTTTCCCGGTGGAGATCCCTCACAAGGCTCGGCATTATTGGTGGGAGAGGTGGGTCACGGAGGAGCTGGGTAGACTTAACCCGACCTCTGAGATCGCCCCTTCTAACACCCTGTCTGGCATGTGGTTGTCAATGTCTGGAGTGTGGCTGTCCATGTCTGGCGTGTGGTTGTCCCGGTCTGGTATGTGGTTGTCCCTGTCTGGTGAGTGGTTGTCCCTGTCTGGTGTGTGGTTCTCCCTGTCTGGTGTGTGCTTGTCCCTGTCTGGCATGTGGTTGTCAGTGTCTGGAGTGCGGCTGTCCATGTCTGGTGTGTTGTTGTTCCTGTCTGGTATGTGGTTGTCCCTGTCTGGTGTGTGCTTGTCCCTGTCTGGTGTGTGCTTGTCCCTGTCTGGTGTGTGCTTGTCCCTGTCTGGTGTGTGCTTGTCCCTGTCTGGTGTGTGCTTGTCCCTGTCTGGTGTGTGGTTGTGGATGAGGTTGGGGTGGTTGTGAAGAGGGCCTTTGGTACAGGGAGGTAAGAGGTGTTTGTATGGGAGGCAAAAGCATGTCTGAGGCGTGACTGACAAGGACTCCATGCGCATGAGAAGGAGAAGCAGAGGGGCCCCTCCCAGAAGAAGCTGTGGGGCCCCTCCAACAAAGAAAAGTAAAGGGGCTCCTCCCAGAAGAAGCTGTGGGGCCCCTCCAACAAGGAAAAGCAAAGGGGCCCCTCTCACAGGAGAAGCAGAGGGGCCCCTTCCACAGGAGCAGGAGAGGGGCCCACTCACAAGGAGAAGCAGAGGGGGCCCCACCAACAAGGAGAAGAGGAGCCCCCCATGAGGAGAAGCAGAGGGGCCCCTCCAGGAAGGAGACGCAGAGGGGCCCCTCACACATGAAGCAGGGGGACCCAGGGGCCCCACCAACAAGGAGAAACAGGGGGTAAGGGGGGTACCTCCCAAAAGAAGCAGAGGGCCCCCTCCCACGATGAGAAGCAGAGGGACCCCTCCAACAAGGAGAAGCAGAGGGGCCCCTTCTACAAGGAGAAGCAGAGGGGCCCCTTCTACAAGGAGAAGCAGAGGGGCCCCTCCAAACCTTCTACAGGGGTCACCAGAAAGACCCCAGAGATCTACCCCCTCCAGAGAGGACACTTCCGGGTTAAAGGTCACTTATTGGGGGCGGATCATTGAGGGGGTTGGGGGGGCAACAGCATCACCGGAACCAGGTCCCGGGGCTGAAAGATGGAAATGGATCAGGACATTTCCCTCGTTCTGAAGAATGAACATGTGCCTCGTGTGTAGCGCCTCGTGTCTGGTGTGTGGTATTAAAGCGCCTCGGTCCGAGCCACAGTCCTGCCCCCGGGGGGCGCCTCTGGACAGGTCCCGTGGGTGCAGAGGAGGTGAGGCCTGTATTTTGCTGGGGGTGCAGGCAATTTTGTGCCTATATAGAGGGGTTGCAGAGGAGGTGATGCCTTTCTGGTGGGAGGGTGCAGAAGAGGTGAGGTGAGATGAGGCCTGTTCTGTGGTGGCGTGCAGAGGAGGTGAGGCCCCTCATGTCCAGTGAGTTGCAGAGGAGATGAGGCCTGGCCAGGGGGGTGTAGAGGTAGTGAGACTTGTCCAGGGGGGTGTAGAAGAGGTGACTCCTGTAAAGTGGGTGGAGTGGAGGTGAGGACAGTCATGGGGAGTGCAGAAGAGGTGAGGCCTGTTCTGCTAAGAGAGCAGCAGAGGAGTTGACGCCTGTCCAGTGGGGTGCAGAGGAGGTGAGGCATATTCAGGGGGTGCAGAAGAGGTGTAGTCTGTCCAGGGGGTGAAGCGGAGTTGAGGCCTCTCCAGGGCGTGCAGAGGAGGTGAGGCCTGTCCAGCATGGGTGCAAAGGAGATGAGACCTGTCCTGTCCAAGGGGGTGCTTAGGAGGTGAGGCCAGTCCACGAGGTGCAGAGGAGGTGAGGCCTGTCCAAGGGAGTGCAGAAAAGGTGAGGCCTGTCCAGGGAGGTGCAGACAAGGCGAGGATTGTCCAGGGGAATGCAGAGAAATTGAGGCCTATCCTGTCCTAGGTGTGGCAGAGGGGGTGAGGCATGTCCAGGCGGTGTACCCTGTTCTGCTGGGGCTGGGAATTAGAGAAGGTGAAGCATGTCATGTGCTGGGGGCCCAGAAGACTGTGGCCTGTCCTGTGCAGGGGGTGCAGAGGAGATGGGGTCTGTCTAGGGAATGCAAAGCAGGTGAGGCCTGTAGGAGAGTAGAATCTGCTTGTTTTGAGTCCCTAGTATATGGTCCACCAGGTACTAAGGACATAGGTACCCCAGAGGCCTATCAGGGGCTGCAACATGTATTATGCCACCCCTGGGAAGCCTTCTAAAATGACACACAGGACTGCTACTGCAGCCTGGGTAGGGTGGTGCCCGCACCCCTTACTAAGATATAGGTTACCTATATATACCTTAGATCACTGCATAAAGAAACCTATCAGTCACCCCTATGGTAAGCCTTATCAATCCTGAAGGCAGGGTGCTTGGTTTTGTGTGAGAGGGCACCCATGCATGAGCAGGACCGCTCTGCAGCTTTCAGAATCTATTCACTGAGGCTGTTCTGTGATGCAGCCAGACCATATTCTCTTAAGTGCATTATAACCTCACTGTAAATGCTAACTTTGAAATAGCTACATGGAAACATGTCGTATTTGGTGTCAAACCCTTTATAATCCTACCCTCCCCCCACCCCCGCCAGTCCTGGTGGCGGGGGTAGAATTCCACCCTTCTAGATGGAGAGACATGTACACACCGGTCTGCTCGGTAATAGTTTAAAAGAGCCCTGGCATCACAAAATGGATACTGCAGCCACAGACACGAGTCTGGCCTCTCGCTGCTGACAGAATCTCCAGCAGAGGAGGCCTAAACAATAGGTTTCCTGTCACAGGGAGGTGTAACCATCTCCCAGACAGGCATTAAGGTATTGGGGCTGGGTGGGTGCTTTGATGTCTGCACTGGGGGCACATTTGGGGTCCCTGTGCATGCAGTTCAAACTGGTTGCAGGGGCTACCAGCCCCTGCTCTGGCACGAAACTGGAAAAAGTAAATGGGTATAGCCACCCCACTTCCCAGACCCTCCCATAGGTGGGTCCCCAGAGTATGTCCAACCCCTTTCTTAGGTACAAGTAAGGAACCCAGGGACACAGGACTTTAGATTATACCTGGACGAAACTCTGAGACTGAATCCTGGAACTTCGATGCCCTACTAAAGACTAGAGGATGGAAGAATCTCCCTTGGGGTCAAGGAGTGACTCCCCTGCTTGGCAGGCACCAACAAAGCATTTGCCAGTCTGCATCTCCAAAGCTCCCGCCGGACTACAAAGTATTTGCATCCCAGAAAGAGGATTTCCAGACTTCTCAGAGGCTGACCCGAGTCCCCAGCAAAGCTGAGACCCGCAGCCCTCACGAGTGATGTGGAACCTGAACTCCTGGACACCGTGCACATTTGCAAGTACATTGACTTCTCAACGTCTCTTGAATTTGTGCTTTGGTTTACTTTTGTCCAAGCCCCGAGCAACATCTACACAGAAGATTGTGGGCTTACACTCCACAAGTGTTCCGTGAGCCCGATTCTTGCATTCCCGCTCGAGGCTCCTTCGCGATCCCTGGTCCTTCGACTGGTGGGTCCCTGTGAAGGCAACTCTGATTTTCCTTGGGCTTCCCTGGTTGCTCCAGACGTGCCCTGACTCCTAACCGTGTGGTGAGTCCCTCAGACCTTGCTGGTCTGCACTGAAGCATTTCTTTGATTTCTGTGTGGATTGCTGTTGCCAAGGCTTGTTGGGTCCAATCCGGGCATCGACACCGCAGCACTCGACATTCTTTGTGGGACAGCTTGAATCCAGATCCTGGTCATCATTGACGCCTCCTTGTCCTCGTGGCTGAAGAGTCAAGCTTCTCCTTCTTTACCTGAAATCACCCAACATAGGTGGGCATTCGTCTATCGTGCCCCTGGTCCCTTGTAAGTGACCCAGACTCTGTCCCCTTTGCTTTCAGGCTCTTCTCATCTTTTGATCCAGGCTTGGATCACACTGGACACTTTCCTCTTTGACAGCAGCAGCACTTTGCAGCAGATCGCCATTGAAAACAACGACGATTCCAGACACCAAAAGACACCTATGCACCCGGCTTCCCTGGGTCAGGTAACTCGGTGCTCCCGTGGGTATTGACCCTAGAACCCCTTAAGTCTAAAGGGGGTTGCTCAAAGTCCTCCTATAAGTGTCCTTTATCTTTAAATTTTCACACACAGAGTCACACACACAAAGCCACCCACACTCACATACAGAGCCACCCACACAGAGTCATTCACATAGGGCCACCTACATACACACAGAGCTACCCACACAGAGCCACCTGCACACACACAGAGCCACCCTCACACAGAGCCACACACACACCCAGAGCCGCACACAGAGCCACACATACACACAGACAGAGCCACAGACAGAGCAACACACAGAGCCACACAGACAGAGCCACACACACACACACACAGACAGAGCCACACACACGCACAGAGTCTCACACACACACACACACAGACAGAGCAACAAACAAACACATACAGAGCCACACAGAGACAGAGCCACACACACAGACAGAGCCACACACACACACCTGCAGAGCCCCACACACACACCTGCAGAGCCCCACACACAGAGCCCCACACACACAGAGTCCCACACACACAGAGTCCCACACACACAGACAGAGCCCCACACACACAGACAGAGCCCCCCCACTCTGAGCCCCACTCACACAGAGCCCCACACACAGAGCCCCACACACACAGAGCCCCACACACACAGACAGAGCCCCACACAGACAGAGCCCCACACACACACACAGAGCCCCACACACATACACAGAGCCCCACACACACACAGAGCCCCACACACAGAGCCCCCCCCCCACACACACACAGAGCCCCACACACACACACACACACAGACAGAGCCACACATACACAGACAGAGCCACACATACACAGACAGAGCCACACACACAGACAGAGCCACACACACACACACAGACAGAGCCCCACACACACACAGACAGAGCCACACACACAGTAGTAGAGAGTAGTCATGACCTACATTTTTTAAGAGGTAACTGTAGGTTATTGCCCCTCCTAAACAACACAGTGCAAAGAACAGGCAGGGGAGCGCTTATGTAAATCAAAATCAAACACAGAAAAATTTACATTTAAACAGGTTTCAGAAAAATAAGCCTGTACACAGTTTATTAAAAGTCCCATTTGGAAAGAAAAAGCTGCAAGACCCTGAAACTGAACCTTATATTTAGGTAGCACGTTGACGTCCTGAAGAAAGGGGAAGTCAAGAGTTAGTCATTCCTGCTTTTCTGAAAAGCAGAACAAGTGCATTACGTCAAAATGTGTGGGGGATGGGGAAGCAATGCATTTACTGCCACATCCACGCAGGACACTTCCCAAAAGACAGTGACACAAAGGAGGTCACGGATTTGTAAAATAGATGTATGCAAAGTTGTCACAGCATATGCTGCAGTCGTATCACCATTTGGCAACTTGAAACACGAACCATCAACCCATAAAGTACCATCACATTCAGGAAAAGGAGTGTCCCTAAGGTCTATTCTCCCTTTTGTCTCTTCTTCTGTCCTAAGACAGCAGTCATGTTCTTCGACCTCATCTGTCTTTACTGAAATGGGCAATAACGTGGCTGGGTTTAGCGCATCGCACCTCTTTATGTGTACATGACTCGCTAACAGTGTCAGCTCATAACTTGACAATCGAGCACTAGTTAAGTGCTGGGTCCTTGTTCTGTTTAACAAAATGTCTACTGCATGTGGGACCATGACAATTAACATATTATTCATTACTAATCCAGCAGAATGTCGAATAGAAACAGCTGCTGCCGCAGTGGCCCTCAAGCAACTTGGCAGCGCCTTAGCTACCGGATCTAAAGTCGCCGAAAAGTACGCGCATGGACACTGTTTGTCCCCAAAAGACTGTGTCAGAATTGATAATGCACAACCTTCTTTCTCATGGACATACAATGTAAACGGCTTACTGTAGTCGGGGGTACCCAACACAGGAGCCGAACATAATGCATCACGTAATTTGGAAAAACTTTTCTGACACTCTTCAGACCACGGAATGGGTTTCGGTGTACCTTTACAAGTTAATGCCACAAAAGGTTTGGCCAACAAGGAAAAATTCGGTATCCATTGCCTGCAATATGATGTAATGCCCAGGAAAGCACGCACTTCTCTCTGTGTCCTTAGGACACTCAATTTTGCAATTGCCTGAATCTTTTCTGGGGTCAGTTTCCTTCCCTCCTTCGATAAGAGGTGACCTAAGTAGGTCACTTCTTGTCGACAATATTGCAACTTTGAAGGAGAGGCTTTGTGGAGCAACTCACACAAATGACGCAACAATGACAAAGTGGCTTGTTTGCAAATCTCCTCAGTATCTGCAGCGACCAGTAAATCATCGACGTACTGAATAAGAGTAGCGCCATCGGGTAAAACAATCGTATCAAGCTGTGATTTTAGAGCCTGACTGCATATAGATGAACTTTCACAGTAGCCCTGAGGAGCGTGTTTGAAGCGGAAACTCTGGCCTCCTAAAATTGAAGCCAAAAATATCCCTGCTCTCCTCGGCAATCGGGATGCTGAAGAAAGCATTCTTCAAGTCAATCACTGAGAACCAACTGGCTGAAGCTGGAATCATAGTCAATAGGGCAGTGATATCAGGGACAACGGAAAACTGTGTCACAACAATCGTATTCACTTCTCTAAGATCAATCACGAACCTATAAACAGGTGGCTGGGAAGGATCAGTACGCTTCAAAACCATCAGAACAGGACTATTACAGATGTTGCCTCTTGTCTCCTCAATTACATCTTTCTCAATAAAATCATAAATGATCGCTAACAACGCCTTTTCACCTTCACTAGAAATCTTGTATTGGGGAATGCATGGCATTCTAACATTGGTTTTCAGCGTTATACCCCTCCCACTCCTACCACCAAGGTCAGGAACCTCGGAGTCATCTTCGATGACGGTCTAATCTTCATGGACCACGCCAAAAAAACGGTGTCCACGGCACACTTGAAATTAAAAATGATCCGTTGTTTGTTTACCGCACAGCGGCGGAAACGGGCCAGCAGCCAAGGGGTTAAATAAAAGTATTATAGCCCTAAGAAGTTGCTGTCATTTATGGAGGGGAGATAACGTTACACAGGCCCCGCCGCAGTCCAGTTCTTATACTTTACTTAACGCCCTTCGACCGCTGCCTCGAGGCCATTCCGTCCCTTCCTTGTGCGCTCGTGCTGTGGGAGGCGGAGCCGCGGCCTGGCCCTGAGGGGACTCAGAAACAAACAAACGAGCAACGCACGGGAGAAGAGCCACTCTGATGATCCTGCAGCTGCGCATGCGCAGAAACTGAGCGTCAAGCAGCAACTGCGCATGCGCGGAGGACAGACACCGCCTCCCACAGTAAAGCGCGGGTTAAAGAGGGGCTGGGATCAACAACTGTGCATGCGCTCAAGAGTGAGTAACAATGCAGCTTAGAAACGGGTATAGCAAAGGCAGGCTTAAAAAAGTCAGTCTCACGCGCCGGCAACTGCGCATGCGCCGACAACAGACACTGTCTCCTGCAGCGGAGCGCGGCTCCAGGATTAACAACTGCGCATGCGTTCAAAAGTTCTGAACCAATGGAGCTTGGAAACTGGGATTAGAGTGCCTCACCTCTCCTTGTGCACCGCTCAGCGGCGGCTACAGGGCCTGGGGGAGAAGTGGGGGCACGCTGGGGGCTCGGATGCCTGTGAGGAGTGTGTCCAGGTGTGTTATTGACCCCGAGTGACGCGCAATCTCACGTCGCTGCAAGAGCCATCATCGCGCGAGAAAAAAAACCTACGTCTCACGGCTGCGCACGCGCTGGACCGGGCGTCACGGCTGCGCATGTGTGGAGCGAGCACACGACTTCCTATCGCCGAGTTAGGACCTTGTACGGAGTGCAACCGGTGAACTGCCATGGACAGAGGGCGCGCAGCCTCACTGCGCATGCGCAGTGGAAAGACACCCCCCCCCATAGAGGAGCCGAACCGAGGAGCGCTGCACTGAAATACATCTCAGCGTGTGGCGCGAGGCGCCTCGTGCTCCGCGGCGGGAGGCGGTTGTTGCTTCTCACTCCTTCTTGTTCCCTGCGCGGCTCCCGTCCCACCTGTGCTGGCTCTGAGCTGTCGGGGCCTGTGCTGTGAACTAAACAAAGAAATCTTTCTTGCACCGTCTTTTTGTAGCTACGCGTCTGTTTTCCGCGCATGCGCAGTTAATCCAAGGCCTTCCTGAACTCGCACTCCGCGCGGGAGGCGGTGTCTGTCCTCAGCGCATGCGCAGTGTTCCATCTATGGTCCGCTCTAACCCGCGCTCATAGTTCAGTCCTGGGGTTACACAAAGGCCTCAAAAAGCTCAGCCCGACCCACAGCAGGGAGCACAGCACCCACATGAAACCCCAGGTGAGGCCAAGAAATACAACGAGTGTCTGGTGCTGGAGGGTCTCGAGCCTGCCGTCACGGGATTCATTTGTTGTTTGTTGTTGTCTGCATCGATCGATTATTATTTTGTATCAAAAATGCTCATTGGCCCTCAGTGGTGGAGTTGGGTCCCTCTTTTCAAGGCCTCAGCAAACGGTGACATTTTGTCTGTGTGATGAGAAGATCGACTTGAATTCCGTTTGTGGCTTTCACCGGAGTAAAGGGGGGCAGCCCCGTCAACTGAAAGTGAAAGAACACACTCCCAGGCACCACCGACTGCGCCTCATTGTACCTGGGCCTGGGCCTGCACAGCATCATCTGACGAGGCTAAAACTCCCCCTAATATGTCTCAACCTCACTAGGGCCTCAGTAACCAGGTAGCGGTCAGCCAATGCCCATGAGGTAAACAAGCATTGGCATAGCTAGTAGGTCTCGCCTTTGGGACCTTATACGTGTTTAGTTATCCAGCACAATATCCTTGGTGCAACAACATCAACTGTTGCATGGCTAAACACGTTTAAGGTTCCAAAGGCAAGACCTATTGGCTAACCCAATGCTTGTTTCCATTGGTTCCTGTTTGTGCCTTTTAGAGATGCATGCTTCTGTTTCGTCCTCGTGTCTAACTACTTCCGCCTTTACTTGATCTGGGTCACTGGTACTCACAAACATTTTCCCGGGGCCCGCAAAGTTTGGTCTATGGTGTGACCGAGGGCCGCACTGATGCCAGCAGGGTGTTAACTCTGGGATGGGGAAACAAAGCATGTATATCTAGTGGCTGCCTTTAAGAATGAGGTGTGCCTAAAGATGAAGGCCTAGTTACTTCCTTTTCCTAACTGCAATTGACCTTTAAGTAAGTGTTTGCTGTATATGTACGTTTCTTTTTCATGTCAAGTAAACAGCAGCCCAGTGCTGCTGCTGACCAGGGGTCCGCATGTAAAGACCTGGAGGGCCATATGTGGCCCCCGAGCCATACTTTGAGTATCACTGATCTAGATCCTCCCTGGCAACAGCCCAGGGGTTGGGGTTGAGCCAGGGCCACTGTATCTCCGTTTCTCTCGGTGGTCCCATGGAGTAAAACCTGCTCATTCTGCTAATCCTTCCCTAACTTTCCAGAAGTGTCAGAGCAGACAGGCTTGCTGAGTGATTCTTGGTTACTGAGCGAGTCGGTTACATTTTTGCAACATTTAATCAGCGAGTCTGTTTATTCCTAATGTATGGTGACAAGAGGCTCAGATCAGATTCTTCCTGTTTCTCTTGCTAAGCCATAGCCCTTTTATTGGGGGGAGTGGGAGGGGTAGAGCTGGGGCTGCCCTTCAAGATGCTCACATCCTGCACAGCTCAAGAAGCTGCCATGGCTTAACAAGAGAAACAGGAAGAATCAGAGAAACTGACACAGGTCAGACACACGGTACCAGAGAGTAATAACTGACAACTTGCTTGTTTGCCCAGTCTTTTTAAGCCAGAGTATTTTGAATGATTGAATGTATCGCTTTTAAAATTACTCTGAGTGCTTCTAAGACAATCACATTTTAAATTTAAGCTTTTTGAAACAAATGTTTTTTTTAAACTGGAATTGAATGCTAACTCACTGTGGTGAAGCCTGACTTACGTCGAACAGTAGAACGGGAGCTGGGCGGGGCAGGACCAGTGAGCACAGCTGAGAGGACTCGCCCTCGAGGGGAGCAAGGAACAGGTCATCGCTCTAGTAGTTAAGCCTGTGGTTCCCAAACTTTTTTGACCCGTGGCTCCCTTGACCTAATTGGCAGTTGGCTGTGGCACCCCACCATTTTTTTACTCGCGCACCGGGGTGCCGCGGCACCCCTTTGGGAACCACCGGTCTACATGAAGAATCAAGCCTAGGCGTGATGAAGGATTCAGAGAGTATTAATGGATTGTGGGTGTGCACTGCGATATTGTTTCTTTTTCTGTTCTTTAGTTTACGTGCTCCTGGGTATCACTCCCTACTCTGGAGTGTGATAATATCGTGATTTGCAGATCCCAAACACTAGGTCTGTCTCCCTGGGTACTGTGTGTGCTGTGAACTCAGCTCTATATTTGTGAGAATGAAAGTTCTTGAAAGATACTGTTCGTAAATCTGTTTATTCAACGTTGTTTCATAGATTTAGATGTTCATTTCACATCTGATTTCATTTTTGTAGTACATATTCATGCTTTGTATCGTTTTCAACAATAATATATATACCACTTTGCCATTTCCCGATGCATTTCGGCGTCATACGCCTTTATCAAGGGATTAATCTGTCAAAAAAACGATATAATATTCAGAATTTTCTTACGCTTACTGGTGCCACCATACAAACATAATAACACGTTTGATAAATGCTCTTACATATGTCTTGTAATTTTAAATAATGTTCTCTCTGACTGAGTATACTAACTTCAGTAGCGTGACTGTTTTATACATTTTGTCAAAACACAATGCTATGAAAACATTCTGGTTCTTCATCATATTGTTTTTAACGATGTTTAACCGCTACACTTTTATGCGTTACAACCTCTATATAAACCGGGGATTTTTACTTAGTTTCACAGTCTGTTTGTTGTTAACTTTTCGACATGTTGCTAGCTTGTTGCAATGATTATTTCTCCAAGCGCTAACCGCATACACAAGATATCGGGTTCGAGGTGTGCCTACCGTGTTGGCGTTTCTAAACCGTTACTCTGTTACATCGCCAGGTGCATGCTGGGCTGTCAGCTGATGCGTCATGAGACGCTTTTCTCTACCTATAATATCATTTTGAAATCGTAACCTCTTAAAGCAACATCGCCTGTTTCTGGATTAATAAGGTTAACTCCGTGTAAAAACAAATGTTGTCCCAGAAATCGCAATTGACAATTTTATGCCGTCACTGACTAATCCTGAGCAGATACAACTAATATTTAACCAATTGGGAAAACATGTGATTATTTAGATTCCTTTGGCGCTTAACCAGATCTTATGTTACAAATAACAAGTAAATTCAGTCCTTTCGTTTAAACCTCTCGGTTTCATGGTCTGTAAAAAATAAGTCCAGTGGTTTTCTCGTTTGAGCATGGTTTTCTTATTGTCCATTCCTGCTTGTCTTTCCACCTGTTCTAAAATGCAAGCTTTTAATTGGTCCATTTGGTGTTGGGCTTCAATAGTGTAACATCCAATAGGATGTAATCAATTCTGGACGGGCCATTAAGCCTATTAAAGGTCATTGCTTCATCACGGTCAGAGATTGTCCTACCATTTAGTGCTCTTAAATTGAATTCCATGGTCAGGGCATTGATCTGGATTGCCCTTGCTGACCATTTTCTAATCGGAGCTAGTGACATGGCTGGGATAGACCATCTAGAGTCCTCCTCCTCTATTCCTAGCTAGGGGTTCAAATGTACAATTGAAATCCCCTCCCACTAAGATTTTGGAGGCTGTGGGACATTTGGCTAATACTTGTTCTAGGATCGCAAATGTATCTGAGGTTGTGTCCCCCGGAGTCCCTCTAGAATAGATATTAAGAAGGTCTATCCTGCTCTCCTTGCTATGTCCTGGGAAGGAGATATGTAGGATATCCCTGGTCACTGAATCTTGAATGGTAATATCCCAGTTCAGTCCAATTTTAACCCAGATATGGTGTCCACCCGCCGGTCTACCCTTGCCACAGCTTGATGCAGGCACGAAAAAAGTTGCACAACCGGATTTGTGCACTGGGACCAGGCTCCAGGTTTCTTGGAACATGCATACATCGAACTTCTCGATGAATGCATTCCATTCTGGTAGAAACATCTTTTTTTGCAACCCAGCCACATTCCACGATAGCAGATGAATAACCCTATGGCCTATAGCAGACAAATCAGAGGTGGCTCCATTAATCCCACCCTGCACACAGGGAACAGGCTCACTAATATATTCTAAGGAACTAGCTACTTCGCGGGGTAAATTGGTGTCATCGATACCCCTCAGGATCTTTGATTGTAGGGTAGCAACAGCCCCCCTGCTATCATAGAAATGCGGAGCTATAGGGTCCACTTTCCCAGTCGCACAGTCGGTCGCAGCTATAGGGATTGTGTTCCCCCTATTTGAGAGGCTTGGTGAAAGTGCATGTCAATCCACCATATCTAGGCAACTAAACCTATTCATGGTCGGGAAGCCCCCCCCAGTCATCCCTAAAAGCTGGCTCTATGGGTGGGTGCTCCCCCCAAGGCCCCTGGTTCCAACCACAATCTCGATGCCCTACTCAATGCCAGTTGCTGTTAACTCTAGGATCCCGAGTTGGCCTACTCATTGGGGGGTAGAAAAAGGACAGTCGTCTAGTGGCTATACCCTCAAACCTATCTTGTGTGTCCCATGCACAGACTAGGGCAGCAGTATGTGGGTCCGCAAAATTAATTATCACACAATCTCCCCGGACGGAATTCCTCTGGTGCCCCAGCCATGCCACCCTCCTCACTGACAAGATCTTACTTCTATGATGCGGGGGAAAAGGCCGGTTTTGGTTAAGCCAATGTTCTGGTACCCCCGTCATGACCACCACGTAAGGTGTGGCCTCCGGGGGGAGGTTCACCATTCTACCTCTGTCCGCTACTCCGCCGTTTTTGTTTCCCCATGGCTGCGTGTTGTGTTGCCTGGGGGAATGGCCCTTTCACCGGGATGATCGTGGCCTGTGTTGGATATATCTTCCTTTTCTGCTCTCTTATCCGCAACTGGGGCTGGGTTAGGCTTGGTGTTAACCGCTATTAAAGGGGGTTCTTTAGGAGTTTGTACAATAACTTTTTTACTGCTTAAGGTATTGCTCCCAACTTTTTGGGCCCCCGGTGTTTTTTGGTAGCTAGACTTGGTGCAGAGATCGGCTAGTTGCTTTTCCATGTGGGCTAGCCTCGTCTCTATAGGAGAGAGATAACAAGGAGCTCTTCTAATTTCAGCAGAATTTGGGTGTCAGCCGCTTCCCTACTAACGATTCTCCCAACCGGACTGGTTGGGCATTCTAAGTTCCCTGCACGCCCAGTCTGTGTTATAACATCACTGCCCTGAGGGTCCTCGTTTGTGTTTGGTTTTAAAGTGTCAGCCCTGGTAGTCTTTTTCTGATGTCGTCCCCTTCCCCTCGTTTTTTTTTATTTCTGTGTTTTGGGGATGGCGCCTTCCCTCCTGCCCCTCAGCGTAGTAACGCTTGTGTCTTCATGAGTGGGACTGATGAGTAATTCCGGGGTATTTTCCAAGTCTGTACTTAATTGCGAGGCACATGATAGATGGGACACTGAAAGATCTACCGTATTAGGCAGACTACATCTATCGACATGTACGTCGGCCTGGACATTTATAAGACCCACAGCCTTAAAATGCTCAGGGGTTTTGGCCGCTGCAAATGGACCCATAGAAGATCTTTTCTTTGCCAAGGCGAGCTCTTGGGACACCCTACGCTCCATCAATGTGATCCCTTGGTCTATAAAGGTATTGGCCCTTATGATAAAATTGTCCAAGGTGCCTGTAGATAGGGATACTCCAGCAGCAGTTTTGCTTCTGCTCCCTCGGGTAGACATAATTACAGCTACAGATCACCAGTCTAAGCAGTATGTAGCTGTATGTGGGAGTATATAATGATTACAATGTGTACTGTAACTCACCAACCGAAGCAAAGGTGAACATTAGAGGGCTGGCCCAGCCCGGCCTCCACCCGTCTCTAACGGGCTTCAACGGGCCCGCCCTTGGCCCTGGCTTCGGCCGGCGTCCCGCGACGCGGGGCTGCCCGCTGGTTAAATGCGCCTGCAGGCGCTCTTCCGACCGATGAGCCTGCCGGGTAATGTAGTCCCGGGGCGGCGGCGCGAGGCTTGGTGACTTTGTGACTCCTGGCGGCGGCTGCGTGAAGACCTGGACTTTCACGTGACTCCTGGCGGTGGCGGCGCAACAAACCACACTCACTCCTTGCAGGTAAGGCTCCCCCGCTCTGCCCGCTGGTTAAATGCGCCTGCTGGCGCTCTTCCGACGTGTGAATAGCGCGCCTCCGCTGAGCCTGCCGGATAATGTAGTCCCGGGGCGGCGGCGCGAGGCTTAGTGACTTTGTGACTCCTGGCGGTGGCGGCGTGAAGACGCTGGTTAAATGCGCCTGCTGGCGCTCTTCCGACGTGTGACTAGCGCGCCGCCGCTGAGCCTGCCGGATAATGTAGTCCCGGGGCGGCGACGCAAGGCTTGGTGACTTTGTGACTCCTGGCGGTGGCGGCGTGAAGACCTAGACTTTCACGTGACTCCTGGTGGTGGCGGCGCAACAAACCACCCTCACTCCTTGCAGGTAAGGCTTCTCCGCTCTGCCGGGCTGCCCGCTGGTTAAATGTGCCTGCTGGCGCTCTTCCGACGCGTGACTAGCGCGCCGCCACTGAGCCTGCCGGGTAATGTAGTCTCGGGGCGGCGGTGCGAGGCTTGGTGACTCTGTGACTCCTGGCGGTGGCGGCGCAACAAACCACATGAATGAAGTACAATCCAACACTCTGCAAAAAGGCACATCATTCGTTCCCACAGCAGACACCAATATCTTAGAACTAGACATCAGTTTATTCAAACTGACGAGGAAATTAAGATTGAGAAACTTTTTTGACAACATTGTGATAGAGATCAAACAGCAAGAAGAAGATCAACTTAAAGGACTAAAACCATCAACCACATTTATGGCCCCAGTGAGCCATAAAACGATAGACTTATTTGAACAATTATGTAAACAAGACATTCATCATCTTAACACCAACAAAGCGAAGAGGTTTCAGAACATGACGACAAAACAACAGGGAATAATCAGAGCTATCAGCAACAACGACAATATCATATGTCAAAAAGCAGACAAAGTGTCTCCGGGGTCAGGATCAACAAGGGGAAATCCCTTATCCTGCCTCTGGGCAACAACGCCCAACAACAACTACCTCTACCTACCTATAGAGGGGGATTGCCATCGATAGAGCACCTCCCATACCTAGGAGTTACCCTTACTGCGACCACGGAGTCTACGCTGACTTACAATTATGCGACCCTATCCTCCCGTATTCAAGCAGATCTTACGCGCTGGTCCAAGCAACCTCTATCACTGCTGGGTCGCATCGTGGCAGTAATGATGTCAGCCCTGCCTAAAATATTATACATGTTTCAAACTCTCCCGGTGCTCCCACCGGTCGGCACCATCGCGGCTCTACAGGCCGCCTTCCACCATTTCATTTGTGGGGGTAAGCGAGCGCGCTTACAGAAACGACTGTCGTACAGAAGCACAGACTAAGGAGGCCTTGGGGTCCCAAACCTGTTTCAATACTTTCAAGCTGCACAGCTTCGATACCTGGTGGAATGGTTCAGACCAGAGTCCGAGAAGCGCTGGCTTTTTCAGGATAGGGCAATGGCCCGCACATCCCTCTGGAAAATTCCATTCATGCCCCGACAGCATAGACCACGCTATCTCTTATACTCCCCTATCACTCGCACTGTCTTGCGGATTTGGGACGCGGTGGCGATCAAGAATGGGTTTACTACATTCCCTTCTCCACTCACCCCCATTCTAGACCCACCTGGTAATGACACCCGGGCGTTCCCGCAATGGCGCGGCGGCAGCTGCCTCTCTGCCGGTCATTTCTTCGATCTGCAAGGCTTTCTTACCCTGTCGGATATAATTCAGGGATACGACGTTGTCTCCCCACACCTATTCCAATATTTCCAAATTAGGCACTGGCTCACACACCCAGACGTTGCTCCTCTAGTCGGCAGGCCCATGCCAGTCTTTGAAAAGTGGTTAGTGATGAAGGAATCGGACAAACACCTTATTACAGAACTTTACAAAATGCTCACACCTCCGGCCCCTTCAGGCAAAACAGCAGGTCAAAAACGGTGGGAGGCAGAACTAGGACGGGCCCTATCACCTAAAGAATGGAGCTCTGTGTACTACAGAGCCTCTCACACCACCCGCAACACTGCAAGTAGGGAAGCAGCGACAAAACTAGCTACATACTGGCATCTCACTCCAGCCCGGCTTCATAAAGGCAACCCCACCCGTAGTGCGCTGTGCTGGAGAGGCTGCGGGGAAAAAGGCACTTTAACTCACCTCCTCTGGGAATGTCGGGAGGTCCAGGAATATTGGAAGGCAGTCCTGGATGACATAGACTCTACATTTGATACCGAAGTCCCTAGGTTCCCGGCTTACACCATCCTGGGTCTTCCCAACGCACCCACCTTTCCCCTTAAATCCCCAAGAGGCCGCCAAATGGGTATTGCTATGCAAGCTGCCACACAGCATGTCCTGTCCCTCTGGGGCTCCACCACTAAACCCACACACACGGGGTGGCTACATAAAATATGGTTCACTTTGGGGATGGAACGCATCCAAGCCACGCTCACACACTCCACAGCCGCCTATCGGAAGGCTGTTTGATTTACAGCATCTATGTACATACCTGCTTCGGTGACTTCTCTTGTCTAACGTGCCTTTTGTATGCTGTCAATAAAACAAATTTAAAACTAACAAGCTTTTACAATGCAATAGGTCTCGCATTTACGAGAGTTTGAGCTATTTGCATTGTAAACAACAATTGCTTAAATTCTCGCAGTTGTGACACCTATTGTATTGCAAATATTTTTTGTTGTTTACAAGCCCCCATGCCACGCTTTCTTGTTAATAGAGGCCGCGCTCCCTTCTTTAGACGAGCTGCACCTAAAGAAAGGGCCGTCATTAAAGTAAAAGCGTGGTATGGGACACTTTTAAAAAAAAAAAGCATTGTTTGTTAATCCGTGAAAACAATTTAAGAAAACAGTGCTCTGAGGCTGTAATTAAAGCCTACCGAGTCACAACAAATGTAAGAGGGCTAGTCCCTATGGGAGGTTACAAGATGAAACAAGGCTGTGCTAAGGAGGGACTACTAAGCCTATTGACCAATGAAAAGCTACATTTGACACAAGCCAATGAAAAATATGGGCAGAAGGTCGACGGAGCTTCAAGTTACTACCTAAATACTTCATGGCTCTCAGAGTGGGGCATACGTTACCCAGGTATGACCTAAAAAGGTTAAATATGCAGCGACAGGGAACGGGCTACGACTCCAGTGTTAAGACGCCCAGCTTCATACTCCCGCTCCCACAGCATCAACTTCCAGCAAATCCCTGTGCTCAGCCACAGGTTCTCATTAGCAGCAATCAGCGCCAGCATTAAGCACGGCCTGACAGAATCCTGGCACTTTAGTGGAGCTTACCCCAGCCCTGGGCCTCTCTCAGCCAGGCTGCATCTCTGGCACTGCTTCCCCAAGTGTGTGGTTGTCTGATACAATCACTCATGTGATTTTCAAATACCTAGTTCCCGTTTTGTTGATTAATTCAGTACTGCGACATCTAACTGTAAAAAAGTGGCTTCTTACCTTGTGCAAACGCTTTCATGTTGATTGTTGCCAAGGTCAAAGAATCAGCACAGACTCACTACAGTTAAAGGAAAAGTCGTTCTGCCTTTTGTTGCCGACATTCTACAGTGGCCGCATTTATTATGTGGGGCGGAGCAGCAGTGATTCATGGAGCAGTAGAGTCACCTTTCACAAATTAAAATTCCTCCATTCTCTCCGTGTTATGTTTATTTTGGTTGTATGCAAGGCACAACTTCACTGTAACCGCATGGACAGCAAAAGGGTGAGGCAGAGTGTGTGTGCTGTGATGTTGTCTTCTATGTCTTGAGCGTGCCTGAGACATGGATGTTGTACGCATTTTAATGACTAAAAAGGCTCAATATAAAATGTAAACATTGGGTGTCAGGGGAGGGAGGAAGGGAGCAAATAGTCCTGACTTGCTGTAGGTATGTTACTTGTATCATCTAGCTGGGTGCAATGACAGAAACAGCAAAATACAAATCTGGCGGCACACTATTCCAAGCACACATTTTTAGCTTAGGTGTTTTTAAGCCACTCCCCTACTTACATTGGCCACACACCTTTGAGAGACCCAACAGTTTTTTCATACCACTTGAAGCCCTGCTTCGCATCTATCCTGAAATGACACGAAAGTGTCCTTACTGTCTAACTTCCCCTTTGTGCCTATCGTAGAAGTGATCTTTACTGTGTGCGACACCCTCACGTGCACACTTTCCCCCGGGTCATCTATATGGCGACTAGTTACGTCTAAGCTTCCAGTAATGGGTTTCATTTAATCAGTGAGGCACTCTGGGAGTTGTAGTTTTGGTTCCGCTCCCACTGCTGTGACTCATCTGCGCACGCTTAGCTCACTCTAATTGGTCGAGGAAGTAGTTCGAAAAGTGTGACTGGCCGGGTCAGCGAGGACAAAGAAGTGGTTGTTATGGTACCTGTTCGTCCTGTGACCCTCCCCTAACCGGCCCCCACGGCACAGCTCCGTGCCGTGACGTTTCATGTCTGGCCTCTCCTGCAACCCTCTTTAGTGTGTGACATGCAGCAGGGTCAGATCATGTCACGCTTGATGCGCCTAGCTGCCAGGACACCTCGGTGCACTGAACTCCATAAGCGAAGTAATACGGCGATATAAAGTCGAGAGTTACCAATCGATGCACTGAATAACATTACATTAACTACTACTAACACCTGTTTAAAGCGCTTATAAAAATTAGAAGGGCAGCATCAAGCGCTATATACAATAGTTATCATTACAGTGGTCATAGGATTAGATAGGAAGATTTATAAGCAGCATGGACGGCGCTCATGAAGGTTGTCTCTTCCCCCTGAGCTCCCAACGTCTGCCCGGCCTCCATTGCCGCTTGATCCTCTCTTCAACGCCTTCAACCTGCATACCCGTTCTCCACCCTCCCCTCCCTAACCCCAACTTAGAAACCCATTAACCTCAAATTGTCCAGGGCCCGCCATTTGTGTGTGTGCGTCCTTGGAAGTCGGAATAGTTGGGAACATGTGTGGCCAGTTCCCTGTGTCTCTACACTCCCCGTGTCTCTACGCTCCCCGCAGACTTCTTTGCCGCCCACCTATCCTTGCACATGTCACTTATCTGTCCCTCAGTTGTTCACGGTGTCATCATGGGGGGATGTCTCCTTCGAGAATGTCTCCAACACTGCCAGTCTTTCTTGTGCTGTGGTCTTGGGGTCCGGTCTCGTCGCTCGCTCTGTGCTATGCCTCCCGTAGAGCTTAAGTCATCTTTCTCGAGGAGTTTTAGTCTGTGGGCCCTCTTTCTCCTCCTGGATTGGATTCTCAATGGTCCTATCAAATTGGAGCTCAGAGGGAATCTACGGATTCAGGTACCCTCCACTCATATCATATTCATACACAAAACCTGATCCTCATATCTATAAGCTTTATATTCCTTTTCATCATCTGTTGTTTCGTGTGTGTGGGTTCACTTACTCCTATCACTCACTATGCCTCTTACAACAGAGTGTGCTAATCTCTATGATGTCCTCGTAACAACCGTGTGTCTTCCCGTGTGTGTCTGCCCTACTCACTCTCAGGCGCTAATGTGTGTCCACCAACAAGAGTAAAGGAAAAAGTGTGGGCGGGAGGAAGGAACCTCACGGGAGCAACCACCAGGGAACTGCTGACTGGTACTCGTCAGTATGTTCCACTTCTCATCATCGGCTCCTTCCCACCCAAAAGAAATAGAATTTCAAAAGAGGAAAAATACCAATGGGAAAAATAATAAACAACTCAAAAGTGTGGAAACCTCATTGCATTCATGTGCATCTACTCCCCCGGTGCGCCACGACCGCTAATCAGTCTGGTACCCTTTTAAAAATGGAGTTAGATTACCCTGGCTCTCTGATATGCTTTATTCTGTGCTGGGTACCTCTCCTATTAAAAACTACACTCTCCAGTTGAGCTTAGTTTTTGAAGTATATGAAGCCAACATGTTTCGTTGCCTATCTGTGTTGGGTTTTCTTTGCCACACTGCTCTGGACTGCTCTCCCCGTTCGCAGAGGCGGGGAGAGTGAGCCTCTGCGAACAGGAACGGGAGCCCGATGAGAGACGGTGTACAGCACTATTGACAGTAAGAATGCGGGACGATGGGCAAACATAGGAGCGTGTAAGCATAGTAGAATAAGCCCATGTGGGCTATAGAGGCCACACACGCTATGAGTCGCAAGTAGAATAATGCAAAACGGGATAGGCTCATAAAAGGAATCGGAGCAAACGAGTGCGAGAAACCATGCAGGCACTCATAGCAGTACCTACCAGGGGCATTGAGTACAAGGGATAAATGGACCCAGGGGCGCGGGTGTTAGGAGCAATCCAACATACACTAACCCAATGCGCATTTGTAGGTTGACAATAAGTGACCGCAGCACACAGAAGGGGATCAACAAAGCGTACAAGTGTATGAAGACCTTAGGTATGCTGGCAGACACCCTTATGAAGGTAAATTACACCGCTTTCCCTGAAACAGTTGGCTTTTATAAAAATGTTAATGATATGGGCAACACATTTACTGGTGTCACTCTATGCTTTTATTTTTGTATGTGGTGTCTTTTTGTCTGCAGATTTAACAACTGGCACAGTCCAGAGCAGTGTGGCAAAGAAAACCCCTAGCCCTGAAGAAGTTGCTGCCCAACACAGATAGGCAGCGAAACATGTTGGCTTCATATACTTCAAAAACGAAGCTCAACTGGAGAGTGTCGTTTTTAATAGGAGAGGTACCCAGCACAGAATAAAGCATATCAGAGAGCCAGGGTAATCTAACTCCATTTTTAAAAGGGTACCAGACTGATTAGCGGTCGTGGCGCACCGGGGGAGTAGATGCACATGAATGCAATGAGGTTTTCACACGTTTGAGTTGTTTATTATTTTTCCATTGATATTTTTCCTCTTTTGAAATTCTATTTCTTTTTGGTGGGAAGGAGCCGATAATGAGAAGTGGAATATACTGACGAGTACCAGTCAGCAGTTCCCTGGTGGTTGCTCCCGTGAGGTTCCTTCCTCCTGCCCACACATTTTCCTTTACTCTTGTTGGTGGACACACATTAGCGCCTGAGAGTGAGTAGGGCAGACACACACGGGAAGACACACGTTTGTTACGAGGACATCATAGAGATTAGCACACTCTTTTGTAAGAGGCATAGTGAGTGATAGAAGTAAGTGAACTCACACACACGAAACAACAGATGATGAAAAGGAATATAAAGCTTATAGATATCAGGATCAGGTTTTGTGTATGAATTGGATTCTCAATGCCCAGCACCTGGCAAGTGTCCTGCATGGATCTGAGCTGGAGGAGTTTGCCCTTCCATATGAAAATCAGCCGGAAATGGTGACCCAAAGAATACAGTATTCCTTGATTTCAAAGATGCGTATTTGCCACTTGGAACACCCAACACTTTTGAAGGGGTATTAGAGCCAGGTCCTGGTACAAAGCTATCGAGTGGGCCTGATATCTTAGTTGTCGCTTGTCCCTGGAAGCACGTAGTATACACTCTTTTAGTTGAAAGTCTGGAATGTAAGCCAAAATATCCGGTGGGGGCGCCCAGTATGCTCCTGAAGAGACCCTGCATGTATTGTGTGATGTCTGGCCCTTCTTCTTTAGTGGAACTCCCTTAACGCTGATGTTGTTTCGCCAAGACCGATTCTCCAGGGCTTCTGTGTGTGCCTGGAGATCGCTATGTTGAGCCTTGAGCCGGAGTATCTCTTGCTGTAGATGCTCCACCTCCGCTTCCCGGGCTTGCTCCTGATCCTCGATGGAGGTCTCGGATGGCATCGACGTCCCGCCTTATCATAAGGAGGGACGTTTATGCCGTTTGGGAATGTGTGGCCTCCATTGGTTATCTCCTTCATCTCCCCCTATTTCCCTTTTCAGCGTCTGCAAGCGTTTGCAAGTCTCCTCGTAATGCACCGAATAGCGACTCTAAAAAGGCGTGGGTAACTGGGGCTTCAGAGGTGTCTGCATCTTGGCTGATTTGTGTCATTGGGGAGAGCCTCCCTTGTCTGCTGCTGGTCATCGGGAGCTTGGTCAGTATCTTTTTTAGATTCTGATCCTTCTTGCTTCTCGCTGAGGACATGGCTCCTATATCTCTTACCACATCACCAGATCGGACTGCCTTGTCGTGGGCGTCCCAGCCCTAGTGGGTGGCTGTCATCAGGTTGTCCTCCCGCTGAGCTCCACTACGCTGTTGCATGATGGTGAGGGCCAGAGGTATCACTCCCTTTCAGTCTCGTCCGGGCCTTGCTGCCTTCGACCGTCTGCTATTGCCCTGCTTGGCATCTGCTGCTTGTTCTCAATACTCTAAGCACTTTGCGCCCGAACCTGCCGTGAATCCCACTGTAGGCCAGCAGCCCTATCTGAGCCTGGTGCATTAGATGTCTTCTTGGACCACTGCAGCTAATTCCTGCACTATGTGCTTGCAGGCCATGGCCTCCGTTTCCTCTGACTTGGCAGTCCGCTCCAGAGAGACTAATCCATGCCCGGGCCCCTCATCCATTGGCACCATGTGATTCTTACAGCGTTACAGTTCATATCTCATTCCCCTTATTGGATTTTGTCATTTTAGTGTCATTTTGTTCAATACATTTTACTTTCATTTTTCTATTTCGGTTTGGGTTTTTTATTGTTTTGCATTTTGACTTTTACTTTTTTGGTTTCTTCATAAATATTTTACATATTACCTTAAGTTAAGCCTGCCTGTTCGGTGTTTAGGTACCAGGGGGTTGATCCTAGGTTAATTGAATGGCTTTGAAAGTTCACAATGGTTGTGATTGTTCCTCATCTACCACAAATAATAATTCAGTTTCTTACAGAAACTATCTGAAATTATCTGCAAAACAGGCAGTTGATAACCTACCAGGGTTGAAACACCCTGTGGACAAACTGGAATATGGTGTGGTAAATAAAATTACCGGACTATTTTTCTATACATTAAATGACAGGATAGCTCAATCAAATGAGAGGCAGAGTCCGTGGTATCTGAGTCATACGGGCTTTAATGAACTGCCTCGAGGCATGGGACATCGGGTTCCATCACCACTAAGGTTCAGGAAGGGACATTCAACATTTTATTGACATCACACATCATATATAGTAAAACAGTATAATTGAAATGAATACAGTAGGCGTAACAGGTGAAAAGAGAGAGATAAGAACACATGTGCGTAACAGGAGGCGTGTAAGAAGGCGTACACGTGGGCGTGCACTGGACATGTCAGAGAAACGTCACATGAAACGTCACAAGTGGGTGGATGCTTAGAAAAAGTTTGCCGAATCAGCAGAAACTTTTGGCATACATGCGCGCGCAACTGAGCATGACGTGTAACTGGGGAGAGCTGGGGGCTTTGACTTTTGCACTAGTAGAGGAGACTAATGTCTGGGATGTCAGTACGACCTGCACCTATAGCATATCTGGTATCTTGTGTTTTGAGGATGTAGTGTCTGAAGTAAAAGGTCTCTCGGGCAGAGGCCGTTCATCACTGAATGCTAGTGCGTGCATATGGATCTTCATGTAGAGTGCGGGGGCCATGGGCCTACCATGGTAACGGGAGCAGTAAATTACTTGCATGGAGGCAGGAAGGAAGGACCCTTTGCTCTGCAGCCGGTAATATGTTTACCTATTTCACTAGACTGGAATGTGTTTTCGCGGAGGCTGAGCAGATAACTGTAGGCAAAATATCGTCTTTGGCAAGCAGGCCAGGCCGAGCGGGCACCGCTCGTCTGAGCAGGATGTAAGGTAGAGGTCAGGGATGCATACCTAAACTGCAGCTTTCAGAGGCAGAAAAGAACTCGGAGCCTCGATTAAGGACCTGGCTCGACAGGGCCAGAAAACATGGAGAAAACGTGCGCTTCATTCAGAAGTGCACCATGTAAAGACGTTGGCAACATGGGTCTAGAAACCAAATTAATGTTGCTTTCATGAAGGAATTGGTAGATAACATGTTAACGTTGGACGCAAATGTAAATGCGTCTTCATTATCGGCCATGGAGGGAAAATGCATGGATGTCATGCACATACATGGAACGTTGGGGTACACGATAGGGGACATACCTGGTCATATAAAATTCGATTTTCCTCATTGGGACTCGTATTGTGTGGCAATAGAACCTCTAAAAATATTCAGCTTGCAGATGAACCAAGGATCACGCTTGAATGTCACACCCTTTTAAAATAAGGTAGTCAGGAAAGTGTGAGGAATATATTGTAGCTCTTTGCATTTTGACAGCCCCTAGCAAATTTGAGAACAGAGTGGATGTATGTAGCAGAGATGAGTCTGTTCACCCAATGTGAGTGGTGATATCCGCTTTGCTGATCTGCCTGAAGTTATGATGCTGCTGACAGTAGCATGTCTGCTAAAAGCGATGGCGTGACTGGTGGAACTATAAAGCCAAATAAGTGAAAGTTATCGTCTGACGCCACAGTCTTCGTGACTGAGACCAGTAACACTGAAGACTCTGAGACTCACAGCAGTGTTTTCTCTTTTCAGAGCATTATTGCTGCAGATGGAGTAAAGCCAAGAAGTAAGCACATTACTAAGGTACCAAAAAAGTTTAATTTTGTTCATTTGTATTAACTGTTTCTCTTTTGCAGCTTTTGGAAATGCATTTTCTAGTTTTGTTGCTTTTTGGTTAGTTTTTTATTGTAGGCTGTTATCTTCGGTTTAAAGGGAAAGATGTTGTGGTGTGTGACCTTAATGCTGTGGTTTACATTTCATTACCATCATTTGCTTATCCTGGAAACTACATACATACATGATTTGCTGCTGTAGACAAATAATGCTCCTGTGTACTTCATGATTTCTCTTTCAGCACTTCATAGTAAAACCTTTCAATTTTTGACTCAATAATTTGGCAGAAACATAACTTAGGACCATTAAAATAGTTGTGATGAGGCGTGGCCTAGCGGGCGATCATGGCGGACGTGGCTGCCTAAGAGCTCCCGCCGGCCCGACGATTATCCTTGAATTATCCTGGCCCCTGAACCCGAAGAGTGTACCACGTCCAGGGTGATCGTGGCGGAAGACGCCGGGAACCGTCCGGTGCCGGAGACAACGCGCCGAGACCATCTGCGGCTGTGAGGCGAGTGGGTGCAGCGGGCGGCCTGGTGCCCATCGGACGAGCCGGGGCCTCAGTTTTGGCGTCCCCGGCCCGGAGGACTTGACCCGGAGCCGGCGCTGCCGCTCCTTGGCCGCGTTCCGGGGCTGCCTGCTGTCAGCGGCCCGTTGCGGAGTGCCCTATCTATCCTCACCTTGCCAGTGGTGGGGGCCCGGGCCGGTGGGGGGCCTCGGAGGAGCTGCGGCCTACCTGGCCTTGCCGGAGCCGGGGCCTCGAGTTTGGCGGCCCCCGCCCGAGGTCATCCACGCTGGTCTTCGGACCCTCTGCTGCCACTGTCTGCGGCACCCTCCACCTTCCGGGGGCGCGGCGCCCTCCACCGCTGACAGGCGCAACACCCTCCACTGGGGCTGGCGGCGGTGCTCTGCTGCCGGCGGGAGCTGCATCCTCCACTCTCGCGGACCGCAGTGGACCAGACGGGGGCGGACCGTGCCCGAGCCGCGTCGGGGGTGCCCGCAGTGGGACCCATCTACCCGTGAGTGGGGCCCCCCCCCCTTGTTACATAGTGCTGTGGGGGCTGTTGAGAGAAGCTGTGCCCGGGGGGGTCACTGTGGACATTAGACAACTGCTGGCGATTATCCCCCCCGGGGCCTGGCTGGGCCTGCAAGAAGTGTGGGCGCGGCGGGAGGACCGGAGCGGCAGGGGCGGCCTGGTGGCCCGGGCGCCGCCGAGACCTCGATTTTCGCGGCCCGGTGTCCGGCCGGGGCCGACAGCGTCGGAGGGGGACAGACGCCCTGGAGATCCTGATCGGCAGTGGACGTGCCGAGGCGAATTCCCCCCCCCCCCCGGCCCACAGACCAGAGGAGATATCGGCGCGGAGGCGCGCGACGCAGTGGACCCACGCACCATCTGTGGGAGAGATACGGGTCACTGAGAGCCCTGACCATCGGCGGCTGGGGGGGCAGCCTGTTTGGGGGCAGTGGCTGAGGTCCACCCGGCGCTATACTCAACGCTGAGCCATTCCGCAGTGCCTTGTTTGAGACCCCCCCCCCTCCCAGGGGCCGGCGACTATCAAGTGGCCCTAACGACTCTGCAATCATGACCAGGGGGGGTAGCAGCTCCACTAAGCAAGTGACAATAGACAAATTCACCGGGCCTAGTGGGGGCCCTGGGCCATCAGGGGGTGGCCCGCCTGGAGGGGGCCCGGACAATGCGGCCCTTATGGCGGCCATAACCCAGTCAAGGGACATGCTGGATGCCAAGATAGGGGCTGTTGGCGCCGATGTGACCCTACTGCGCCAGGACCTGAGGAATGCCGTGGCGCGGATCACGGAAGCAGAATCCAGGGTGTCAGTGGTGGAGGACGACGTGAGTAACCTAAAAAAGAGGATGGCGGCGATGGAAACTGCGCAGCGGATTACGGTGCTTCGTGTGGAGGATGCAGAGGGGCGGGCGCGCCGCAACAACCTCCGCTTCCTTGGATTTCCAGAGCGCTGTGGGAAGGGTAACATGGAACAATTCCTTGCACAGTGGCTAGAATCATGGATGCCCCCTGGGACGCTGTCTGCCTGCTTCGTTATTGAAAGAGCACACCGCGCCCTGACGCAAAAACCTCCTGAGGGCGAGCGACCTAGGGCGGTAATCGCACGGCTGTTGAACTACCACGACAGGGACGCCATACTGAGGGAAGCTAGAAATAAGGAAACCCTCCTCTGTGAAAATCAAAAGATCTTGGTCTTCCCTGACTACACCAAACTCGTCCAGCAGCAGCGCCACTCTTTCATGGCAGCCAAGGCAAAGCTGAGAGGCCTTAAGCTACAATATTCCCTGCTGTACCCGGCGCGCCTGAGAGTAATCTTCCAATCACGGACACTGTTCTTTGATACACCGGAGGACCTTTTTAGATGGACAGACGAAACGGTGCAGGTCAGACCGAATCCTCAACCAGGGCTCAATCCGGGCTCCCCTGGGGGCTCGCCTCGGCCGCAACGAGACCGGACGTCTAGGCACGGACCAAACGACCGCTCCAAATCACGCAAGCGCGCAGCCTCGGCCGATGGCACACAAGGCACTGGTAGAACCGAGGACTCCGAACACTCTGGCACAGATCACTGAAGTCTCCGGGGCCTCGGCTCCCTCTTCTGCTATTACTGCTGCAAATCCTGGATGGGTTCACCTGGTCGCCTGAGACCCACTGTATCACCGGCTGTATCGCGGCCTTGAGACAATACTGCTAATGTCTACTGAGCGTGGATGGGGTTGTGGGGTGGGGTTCGGGGACTACATAATGGTGGCTGCCACTCTCCCGTTCGTGAGAGGGACACTGAGGGAGGGGGGGTGAGTTCACTGTTCCTCTTTGGGATGTTGGGATCCATTGGTATGGGTGGGCCCGAGCCCTCTGTTTTGGTCTCGGGACTACCCCTACCGCGACAGGTACTTCATTGTTCGTTGAGGTATAGGGTGGGGGGGAGGCAGGGGATGGGCGATCAGGGTTGTGGCTGCTGAGTTGGGGTTGGGAAATGTTGGGGATTGTGGGGCTGGGGGGTTGGTGATGTTCTCTGGGGTAGATAGTACAATGCATGTGTGTGTCGTAATGATGATTCGTGTGACGGGCGGTGGGTGGCACTGGAATGGGGGGCTCGTATGGTGGACTCCAATGGACTATGGCTGAATCGACTCATCGACTTCCCGAAGATTCTTTGCGGGTGATTACGTGGAATGTCAGGGGGTTACTAGACAAAATCAAACGTGGGGCAGTGTTACGATGGGGGAAAAAGGAAGTGGCAGATGTTATTGCTTCAAGAAACTCACATGATGGGCACAAAGGCGCTGGGCCTGCAGAGGTTTGGTTATCAGCAGGTTTTCCATGCGGGGTTTTCCAGGGGTTCCAGGGGAGAGGCCATATTGATACACCGCAGGATAGCATATGTCCATGAGAAGCAATGGGTGGATCCCCAGGGTCGCTACCGGTTTGTTAAAGGCATGGTGGGCACGGAACCGGTAGTGTTTGGGAGTGTGTACGCCCCCCCCCCCCCCTTGCAGTGGGCCCTGGCTCAGAGACTGTTTTCTGTGTGGGAGGACATATCCGGGTCGATGGCAGTAATTGGGGGAGATTGGAATGACGTAATGGATGTGTGTGTGGATCGCCGGAGGCGTCAGGAGATGACCGAAACCCCTCCCCTTTCCTTCCACCAGACTGCATGCAATGAGTGAGGGGTTGGGGTGGGTGGATGCTTGGCGACATATGCACCCTGCGACCCGTGAGTATACCTACGTCTCGGCGGTACATGGGTCATTCTCGCGCTTAGATTATGTGTTTCTACCTCGTGAATGCCTGAGTAGGGTGAGGAGCGCAGACATCTTGCCGAGAGGCCTATCCGACCACTCCCCCGTCTCAGTTAACGTGGACCTCCTGCGAAAACGGCAGCCGTTCAGGTGGAGGATGTCCTCGTGGCATCTACTGCAGCCGCCTATACTAAGCATTTGCGAGAAACCATAGATCACTACTGGCGGGAGAACCTGATAGAGGGGGCTGACGTAGAAGTGGTGTGGGAGGCTATGAAACCTACCATACGGGGGGTGGATATCGCATGGTGCTCGGAGGCCCGTAGGCGGCGCCGGGAACAGACGGCGGTAGCGGCTGAGCGAGTGGTGACCCTGGAACGGGAACACCGCGAGGGTGGCGATGAGATCGGACTAAGGCTGCTTTTACAGGCACAGCAATCGTACGCGTCCCTATTGAAGGATGAAGCCAAACAGGCGTGGCTGGCCACAAGAAGTAGGGTGTATCAATGGGGGGACAAGTCGTGTTCAATGCTCCATAGACTATGCCAACACAACTTCCAACCCCTCATGTTGCCGGGACTCACTGACAATAATGGGGAGGTCCTGACTGACCCTAACGAGTTGGCTGTGAGCTTCGCCACATACTTTGAAGCCCAATACGCCTCATGTGACCAGTTGCCTGAGGGCGACCTAGCCCGGTTTTTCGCGGAACTGCCGCCCATACAAGTATCAGACGAGACCAAGAAGGCCTTGGACGCACCCCTCACAGCGGAGGAGCTGGGAGACGCTCTGGGGCAACTCAATGCTGGTAAGGCTCCTGGCCCTAATGGCTACCAGTGTGAGTTTTTAAAAAAATTTCACGTACAGCTGGGGCCACACTATCGCCGAGTTCTTGAAGTGGCGCGAACACGGGGCGCACTGCCCCCCGACTGGCGCCATGCTGAAATAGTGGTATTTCAGAAGCCTGGTAGACCCCCAGGTAGCCATGACTCGTATAGACCCATCTCCCTCATCAATATCGAGGCCAAAATATTGGCCAAGGCCCTAGCAAACCGTCTGGCTCCGTATATCACAGACCTGGTCCACTCGGATCAGGCAGGCAGCAGACGCTGTGGGAGCCTTGGGGGACCAGGCGGCGTTATTATTGGCCGATATCACCAAGGCCTTCGACTCGGTCAGCTGGTCGTACATATTTACACTACTGTCGAGGCTCAATCTAGGCCCAATCTTCCGGTCCTATATCAAGCTACTCTATACAGACATCACGGCCTCGGTGCGGGTCGCTGGGGCGGTGTCGGAGACATTCCGCATTGGCCGGGGGACTAGGCAGGGATGCCCTCTTTCCCCCTATCTTTTTGCCTTAGCCATGGAACCCCTAGCTGCCAGAGTCCGCAGTGATGCGCTGATACGGGGCTTCGAGTGGAATGCCACCCTGTCAGATAAAATTGCGCTATACGCGGACGATGTCCTCTTCTTCCTTACCGATTTGCAGCGCTCCGGCCCACGTGTCCTGGAGGTCATGCAACTGTTTGGGGAGGTTTCAGGTTTATATCTAAATTTACGTAAGTCCACCCTATGGGTGCTACCTGGGGGCACGGTGACGGATCCCTGGGCCTCGGAATTGCAAGTGGCCACAGCTGGTCTGAAATACCTCGGGGTGTTCCTCTCAAACTCGGCAGATACTGCCTGGGAGCGTAATCTACTGCCCGTCTGGGAGCGGGTCCAGACAGATGTCAAAACTTGGTCTTGAATGCCCCTATCAATCTTTGGCCGGTCTGCCATTTTTAAGATGGTTGCACTACCACGCTTACTCTACCAACTACAGAACCATCCATATCCTATCCCGCCCCAATGGTTTCGGCAGGTTAACTCAGTGCTGGGTCGCTTCCTTTGGGCTGGAGGTGCTGCCAGGGTAGCGATGCGCACTTGTTTTTTGTCCACATACTGTGGGGGCTTAGCCACCTCGGATATACAGTCATACTACCAAGCCGCTCATCTCCTTTTTCTAAATGAATGGTGGTATGGTGACGGTGGGGATCCAGCCTATACCCTAGAACGTGCGTTGATGGGCGATAACTCGCTCCACACCATCCTATACTCATCCCGACTACGTCGGCCGCTGCCGAGGGTCACAAAACTTGTCTTTGCGATATGGCAACAGGCCCTGCGTCGCATGGGCTGGTGGGGCAGACTGACCGCAGAAACGCCGCTATGGCGCAACGGTTTACTACCGGAACTATCTAAGTTATCAGGCTTTGATGGCTGGGACTCAATAGGCATCTCGCAGCTCGGCCATGTGCTGTCCAGGACGACTCTCAAGTCCTTTCAGGCCCTTCGTACTGAATTTGATATGCACCAATCTCAATTTTTCCGATATTTACAATTCCGGCATGCACTGACGCCCAGTATAACCAACCTTGACTCACTCCCTGAATTCAGCCCAATCGAAGCAAAGGTCTTCATGGGTGACCTTGGGGACAAGAAAGTATCACGCATTTACCAGACTATGGTCACCCACTGCTCATCCAACCTTCTTCCGCTGAAGGCGAACTGGGAGGCCGATATCGGACCATTAAATGAGGATGATTGGCGAGAGGCCCTAGAATCCCCGAGGGGTGCGGCTATAGCGATACGGTTTCGCCTCATACAGTTCAAGGTTCTACACAGGGCCTACTATACCCGAGAGCGTCTGTGGAAGGCGGGCCTGATTGGGTCCCCGGAGTGTCTGCGATGTGGGGCAGAGGTGGGTACGTTGCTCCACACAGTGTGGTCGTGCTCCAAACTGGTTGGCTTCTGGAGGGGTGTATGGGGCTGTCTGTCGGAGGTGCTGGGCTGGACCCTTCCCCATACTCACCGCCTGGGTCTATTGCACATCATGGAAGGGGTTGGTGGTAATATATATAAGCGACACCTGCTCCTCCTGGGGCTGGTGGTAGCCAAAAGAGACATGGCCCGAGCATGGAAGGACGTGAGCCCCCCCCCCCTGACTGCATGGAAGGCTGGAATGGACTTCTGTATGGGTCTGGAGAGGCCAATCTTTGAGGCGCGAGGATGCCCTCGTAAACATTTTAAAATATGGAAGAGGTGGGCAGACTACAGAGGTTTGACACTAGACCCCCCGGCAGAACAAGAGGAGGACCTGTAGCCCTGTATGAGCCGGCGAAACCCATTCCCACACACATGCTAGACACACCAAGAGCTTCCGTCAACACGGTTCACACACACATGCATGGGGTTAGGGCGGGATCCAGGGAGGGCTCCGGGAGTTGGGTGGGTAGATAATTGAAAAGATGAAGGTGTGATTACTGTTTCCTTGTATCCTCGATTCCATTGGTTCCTTGCTTCAACGCTCAGATCTATATTGTAATTGTAACTGGAATGCCTGGTGGTATCGTCCTGATTATGGGATGCCACTCTAATTCATATGCTCATCTTTATCAATAAACTTGTTGTGAAAAAATAGTTGTGATGGGGACATTCATTTGGGGTTGGGGTTGGCTCGACCAGAGTGCTTGCTGACTTGGAGGAGCATGGAGTTGACCACCTTACCTAGTCCGGTGTGGAACCAAGCCACTGATGCTTTGCTGCAGGCTCATTTGCCCTGATAGCTGGTCAACAGTTTGAGGAGGAGGAGGAGGCGAAGAGCTGGCTAAGTGTGCCATGACGCTGGCAGTTCAGTACATCCCTGAGAAGTGAGCTTTGAGTCGATGTAGTGTTCCTCTTATACCACGTGCAATTCACCCTCTCCAAAGCCTCAAGAATTCCTGGGTGTGAAGGGCGGCTGATTCTGATTGGGTGTTTGATAGTTTTCCAGAAACTCATGTTCTTGATTGTTCATGTTTGTCAGTAGTGAATGAAACACGCCCAGGCGTTTTATCTCTTCAGTTGACACAAGCTGCAATATAAGTTTCTTTGTCGTTTCCAAAAAATATGAATTGCCAACGAGCCTCTGTAGGTCAAAGAATGGAAGGGCTGGGGGACTGTCAGTCATCTCACTGCTAAGCAGAGCAGTGTCATGCTTCATCCTGCATCAGGCCTCTGATTTTGACCATCATCGCTTAGAACACTGGGACCTTAGAGACCATCCTTTTAATGAGAAAAACAAAACTACAGGTCCCATAATCAATAGTGGTGGAAGGTGTCACACATGACCTGGGACAACATCCGATTCATCACACCCAGTTCAATGTTTTAAGTATTTGACACAATATTGAATTTATAACCTTTGTTTTATGGTCATGAGTCACCAGAATACTAAAAACGTGTCTTTTATTTTCAGGGTCAATTAAGTAATGGTCACCAGCTTGGAAGCTCTGTTAATTCTTCAGTATTTGTCATTGATCTCCACATGTGGCTAGTTTGGGTCTGCCCCTGCGTCGTTCCCGATAACTTGCACAGGTAAGGAGCTTGTAGCAGCAACATGATAACCCCATACTCGTCTGTAAGAAGTGCGCTCCGAGGCAGGTGTCCGATCATTTTTGTGAAACAAGCAAGCGACAATATCTGCTATGTACATTTGTTAAAATAAAACACAATCAAATCACAGTATACTGTTCCAGAGGTTCAGTCCCAGAGACATTATCTGTAACTGAACGCAGACACCCTAGGAAGCATGTGCTTTTAAGACCAGTTGCGTTCACTCACCTGAAGATGACATGCTTCATCATCGGACTATAGTCCTCACCAGGCAGACGCTAAAATGCCTGGTGGACACCACAAGAGGGCACTTTGTCGCAGATATTTTATTAAGTACGCCGGATGAGCATAGTAGGACAGAGGATGTTGTGTCATAAGATGTGAGATTGGTGAAGTATGAATATAAGATCAACTATCGGCCAGTTGCTACAATATAGTTAATGTGATCTTCCAGGTCCATGTTGAGATTAAAAACAGTGGCAGAGAAATTGAGGAACTAATGGCCCCTATCACTGTGTGAAAGTGTCGATCACCTATGGACCTGCTTGTAAGCTGGGGTCTATACTTCAGGTCAATGTTTTTCATGCCTTGTGTAGCCATGGAGCAATCTGTTGGCATTTCATCAGGACCAAATATGGGAAAATTAGTAAATGTGACCTAATCTTCTCCACAGCGTGAGGAGCTCTGTAACTCAAAGCCCTGCACGGTGCATAGGTGATAAGGTGCCTATTAACATCTTACTACCACAGGTGAGCACTGTCTAACAGAGTGCACTAGATACGGTAACCACCCTAAAATTCAGGACATATTGACTTAACCAATACCTAGGACGCCGCATCAGAGGGCGACTGGTTTGAAAAGCACATGCTTCCTAGGGTGTTCAGTTAGAGATAATATCTGTGGGACTGAACCTCCGAAACAGTATACTGTGAGTTGATTTATATGAAGAATGTATACTGGACTGTCATTTTCCTCAGCATCTCTTGTGCTATGTAAAATAAAACACAACACACCTTGAGGCCAACAAATCTATCATACATTTAATGCAAAAATAGCAAAAGGCCAAGCAAACTAACAAGTGACAATTGTCTTTGCAATGGACGAGAGCATCCACCCTTTAGCAAGTTGGAGTATATAATGCTAATGCTACACAATGTATTTTTATACACTTTTCTCCTAATACAAGTCAATGAAACATGAACACGTGATAGAAACAGTTACTGAAACAACACTAATGAGTAGGAGGCAGGATCTTCTCTCGAGAGGAATGTGAGAAGTCCGTGAGGTGCAGATAAAAGATACACAGATAAGCTGCAGAATTCACTGTTTCTGGAAATAACACTTCTGTTTGTCAATATTCAATTTACTACAAGATGCGGAAAGTGTGCAGATGGACATCACTAAATAAAATGGTTCTGGGCCCTAATAGAACCATGTAACTTTGCAGGTATATTAAGGCGAACAGACACATCAAATTAATATAAGAATATTGTAATTTGGTAATGTAATATATCAATGCACGTTGTGACATTAAGAAACCAGTATATCCAGTTATTCTTTCTCAATTCCTTCTTCCTAGAGGCCATCACTGCTGCTAGCCAGCCGTATTCAGCAGTGCCTCCTGTGACCTGGAATACTGCATGTAATCAATACCAAAGTTCGTCAATGCTTCTAGCCAACTCCGGTCACTGGTGCCACTCGCACCCCACCACCCTTGGGCCTGTTATTCTTTTAGCCAGCTCCAGTCAGTAGTGGCCCCTTGGACCTGTATGAAAGCCTACTAGCCAGCTCCTGTTAGTACTGGCCCCTAGGACCTGTTATCATTCTAGCCAGCTTGAGTCATTAGTAGCACCTTGGGACTAGTGATCATACTAACCAGCTTCAGTCAGTATTGGCTCCCTGAGACCTATTATCCTGCTAAGTAACTCCAGTCAGTAGTGACCCCTGTACCTTAAATCCTGCAAATATTCAAATCCAGAAGTTAACTCTACTGCCAACCAGTTCCAGTCAATATTGACATGCATTGTTACCCTGCCTGTAATGAATACCAGAGGCCAGCGTTGTTGCTAGCCAGCTCCAGTCACCAGTGCCTGTCACATATTATCCTCAATAGGATCAATGCCCAAGGCCTGTGCAGCTGCTAACCTCCTCTAGTCAGTAGTGACCTCCCCGACCTGTTATTCTGCATATAATCAGCAAGGTTTCACCCCTAATAACACTCACCCCACATCCTTATGGTATATTAGCAATGTAATTTATTTACTTACATCATATGGTAGGTACGGCACTATATCACACAATCCCAAAAACAAAGAAAATCAAAAATTGCCTAACCATTCAGCACTCCACTTTGTCAAAAATGACTACATTTGGGGCCATTAATCCTATGTTCGAGGCATGTGTGCTGTAGATGCACATGCTTTGCATACTCTTGCCATCTTGTGTTGGGTCTGGATGTTTGCAAGTTGTTTTTATTTGAAGAAGTCTTTCCAGTCACGAGGTAAGGTGACTCCTCCTTTCGGTGATAGTGCACATGGTCATTGACTCAATTGTTAGATTGTTTTTAACCCCCAACGGGTTCGGATGTGTATTGCTGCGCTCCGAAACTGTTCTTCGGGTTCCCCTCGGTGCTCAGTCCACTCTACCCTCAACAGTATTGTTTCAGTATGCATTTCTTTGTTCTCTGCGTTCCAGATCAATCGACAAACTCTCCATTTTCGATAGAAAACCTTGTGGGCAACCGTTGGGCTACCTAAGCCCTTTTCCCCAACAGCTACCGCTAGGAGCCACAACTCTCCTGAGTTGTGGCGGCGGGCGTGACTTTCAGAATTCACCCACTCTTCGGTCCACGTTTGCACGTCGTCGTCTCCGGGAAACCAGGCTCTGGCGTCGTGGGCTGCGAAGGCTTCCCGGTCCGCTGTTTGGGTGTCGGCTTGGTTGCTGGGCTAGTCTTCGGCCTGGCTTCCTACGTCTGCTCCTAGGCTGTCCGACGGCGCACCTTCTGAAGCGTCTTCCCCATTTTCCAGTCAGTCGTGACCTCTTTCTTCTCTGGGATTGGCTGGCTGAGGTTTCGTTCCCGCCTCCTACGTGAGTGACCGCTTCCGGGTAACTTCCTGGGTTCTGCGGAAGGGAAGAATCAGGAGTGGAGCGGATGCTTCTTCGTACCAAGGAGTAGTCCAGACCGGCTTTTGATGGTCGCTGCACATATTGTTGGAGGTATGCCCGGGGTCTCCCTCACAGGAATTGCGAGTCGCAATTAGGAAGGGGCATTCCCTTCCTAATTGCGTCCGCAATGCTATGTGTGAATGTTTTGTGACCACAATTGCAGTCGCAAAACACTTGCAAATGACCACCCTCTTCAAGAGACTGGTAATGCAGTCGCAATTTCGAAGGGGTCCCCAGGCTACCCCTTCCACTATGTGACTGTGTCTAAAAATATTTTTTAAGGGCCGGCAGTGGTCCCAGGGACCACTGCCTGCCCTTAAAGAATGACATTTTTTAAATGCATCCCGTTTTCCTTTAAGAAATACGGGCTGCATTTAAAAAAAAAAAGAAAGGGAAAAAAAAAGCTGCTTCATTAAAAAGCAGTCCCAGACATGGTGGTCTGCTGAGCCCAGCAGGCCACCATCCCTGGTAGGGCTGGCATTCCCATTGGGCTCACAAATTGTGAGAGGCTCATTAATACTAATGAGCCTCGCAATTTGCGACCCCGACCTGGTGTTGGTAGGCAGTGGCAACCATCGCTCGCTGCAGTGGTGGAACCCTCAAAACTTAGCAAAAGGGCGGCCTTTCATAGACCCGATTCCACAGTAACCGGTTGGGGTGCCCATCTTCAACATTACAAAGTCCTGTGGCTGCGGTCGGACAAGCACAAACGTCTCCACATCAACTACCTGGAACTTCTAGCGGTGTTCCTACCACTCCGCTTTTCTCACCCAACGTGTAGGCAAGACTGTCTTAGTTCGCACAGACAACATGACAGCAATGTACTACTTACAGAAATAGGGACGGACTCACTCTCTCCAGCTGTCGCACCTTGCACAAAGCATTTGGGATTGGGCAATTCGCCAGAAAATCTATCTCCTAGCAGTACACCTCCCAGGAGTAGACCATCAGATTGCAGACCTGCTCAACAGACACAGGTAGCAAATACACGAGTGGGAACTTCATCCCCAAGTTCTTCTTCCCTACGATCAAAACTTAAATTTTCCACAGATAGATGTGTTTGCCACAGTGCACAGCGCAAAATGCCCAAACTCTGCATCCAGGTTCCCACACCAAGCATCCGAAGGCAATACCCTATGGATGATTTGGTCAGGGATATTTGCTTACGCTTTTCCGCCTCTCCTGCTAATTCCATTACTAGTTCGGAAGCTCAGACAAATGTCCCTCTCTGATCTTAATAGCCCCCACATGTTCTCGTCAACCGTGCTACTCTCATCCTTGGAACTCTCTGTGGTTCCACATCAAAAGCTACATCTCACACCTTGTCTCCTCACTCAGAGCCATTGAGAAATCAGACATCCAATTCACAGAGAACCCAACCTAGCGATTTGGCTCCTAAAGTCATAGAGTTTGGTTATTTACAACTACCACCAGACTATATGAATATTTTCAAGGAAGCTAGAAAGCCTACTTCAAATGGAAACTTTAGCATTGTCAGAGCCCATTCTCCGTTCTTGAGTTGTGTCCTCAGAATCCTCGGCATCTTTCACCCTCAGGCTTGCTACCTTCTTTTTTTCAAATTTAATTTTTTACTTGGTAGAGCAGGTTCCCTGTCTTTGGACTTCACGTGCTCTTCTTTATGGTCTGAAAGGATCGAGAGGAACGTGTATCAGTATCTTGATATCTGTCAGGTTTTTTCAGATTATCTCTATTTCTAAGATTGTATCTTTTCTCAGAGGGCTCCCTTTGGGGAGATCTATCCACCCGTTCTGGAGATCTATTTCTCCTCTGGGGTGACCTTCCTCTGACTTTGAACTGTTTCTCCTTGGGACTTGTATCTATGTTACCTTCCCATTTCTTTTTAGGAGTATTTATATTAATTTTTATAAAGGGGTTTCCTGCATTATCAGGTAGTTGTGGTTTCAGTGGTTTACTACCTAGACTATCTCTACCTAATTCTTCATAGCATTTTTCCATTATTCTGGCAAGTTCAGAAGGCTGATCTTTGATTGGTGTTTCCCTTAATTTTTGGCAGATCGCCACAGATGCTGCTTCTCCCCTTACATTTGCTAATAGTATACCTGAGACGTGCTTAAAATCTTTCAGTAATTTCATACCTAGATTTAATGCTGGTTCAGGACCATATTCATTCTGAATTTGCTTCAGGACGTCTGGTATTACCGCAATAGACGGAACACCATGTGTTTTTGTATAGATTGAAGCAAAGACTGTACCCCTAGTGTCACCGTCCTCCACATGTGGTGCGATCCCCATTGGTAAACATATTGTCAGAATCCTGTGTTTATCATTAGGTGTACTATCTGGGAATACTGCCTCTATTTGAGTGATCTTTTGAGCCAACCAAAATGGAATCTGTTCTTGTTCGGCTGGTAATTTACCAATTACTGACTGTATAGTCTGTGGTGTTATTTTGTTTGTGTCCCCCGGATGAGGGGTGTATTGTGGAACTCTTACTATCTGTTGGACTGTTAGAGTCCTCATGACATATTGGACTAATTGTCTGTGTATTTTAATCAGTTCTTTCAGCTGGGCCAAAAGTTCATCACGTCCCATTTTCTCCCTGTCAGGATGGGGTGTGTAACCGGCTAATATTGGCCACGTTGCTCCTGGTCTGCCAAGTGGACCGAGCCTACTGATGTGATTACTGTGTTGTAGGGCGCCATTAAACCACAGCTCGTGCTGTTGGTAGGTTAGTGGATTTTCTATTTCCTCATAGGGAGTATATTCTTCTGGAGTTTCACCTGGTTCATAGTAGTGGAACTCATTTGTTATAGTATCTGCTGCTGGGAATTGTATCCATAAATAGAATACCTCTGTCTGTCGATACTCATGTGCCTCTATTACAAACACACCTGTACCACCTGTAGCTGGTACTCTGTTGTTTATTAGTTTTAAAGTTAGATTTTCTCTTATATTTACCGTAATGAGCCTCGCATCTTTGTTAGTTAATAAGATGCTGTCATCATTAGTTATTAGCAAGTCAGCCATGACATGACTCTTGCAGCGACATCATTTCCTTCGTCTGTTGTCATATTTTGACCCAGAACTGCTTCAGAGCAAGTTTCAATGAAACAAAGATTAGGTGCACAATATTTTGGGACACTGTATCCTTCAACGTTGAATAAACCAAAACGTCCACATAGGATTCTTATCCTACTCAGTTCTGGTGGATATTACCCTTTCACTCACTCCAGACGTCTATGGAGTATTACGGAAAAGGGGTCTGAGTGAAAAGTTAATCTAGCCTCTAACGTTAGATTATCGCCTTACCAAACCGTCGGGCGCCATGTAGTGTAGTTCCTATATTCCCAACAGGCATCTGCACATTGGAATAATATAGACACCAGTGTAGATCTAGGACTGAAGTCGAATTGGTCTCTGCTGACTATATTAGACTTAATTGTGAATGCCAGCTAGCTCAGAGGTCACTAGAAACTTTCTCGAATGTACAAGAAGGTTTTACGCTTCCTATTTAGACAAGAAGGGATTCGTTTCTGACAACCATACAACATGACAACTTTGCATCTCCATGAATGAGGAGGGAATCTCCAGAGTCGTGAAAAACAATAGAGGGATTATTTTACTCAGTCATTCGTGCATGCTTCGTTTCACCAGAAGTGTAGAGAAAGTAAGAGACAGGCGTTTTCAATAAAAGGTGTTATTTATTGAACAGTCTACTTTCTCACACATGAGAAGTGAATTGCTACATTCGCAATACTTGTCATAAAGTAAAGTGCGTACAGTACAAAGAGTATTATAAAATAATACTGTAAAAGCATGATATAGTTTCTAAGCCATAAGATGCATTTAAGACGGTTAAAATATATACAATGATAAAATATTAAACATGCTCAACTGGTGCCTCTAAGATACGCCTACTCCGGTGTACCTAGCCTAAGCCTAGTACTGGGATGAAGTAAGTGAGAAGTACCTTAAGTTTAATCGTTTTGCTAAAAATTTAAAACCAAGAATTCTCTTAGTCTAATCAGCTCCGTACCTTGATTAGAATGCGGGAGGGCTTGTATCTCTCTCTCTCAGAACTCGATCTCCCGGCAACCCGCAAGGGCGGCAGGGGAACACTGGAGCTGGATTTCTCGGCTGGAGAAAAGACAGCGTCTTTCTCAGTGGCTCGGACGGGAGGGTCGGCTTCCTTCAGGATTTTCAGACAGCAGGGCGTCGGGCGAGAAGTCAGTCAATCTGCTCCAAACCACCGTGTGTCTGACTAGGCAAACCTGGGCATATTTATACTAAAAAGGTGCCTGGTTTGACATAAACGGTGGACATATTAACGTCACTAGAAGCATGAAGTGCGTAACTCACTCCAAGGTCGGGTACAAATCACTACTGGAGGCACGGGTAATTTCCCCTGGGACTACAGTAGGCGGATTCTGTTTCAGAGCCTGTTGTACTTTTCTAGGGGCTTAGTGGCAGAGGAAACGCCATGTTAGGATTGCGTTGATCCATATTCGGGCATGAATCGGGAAATTAATACTAGGGTCCTAGATACTTCACAACACCTGATGAGTACAGGCCTCAGCAAGGCCCGTGAGTGCGAAAGGGTTCGCCCTTCTGTACGCAAAGTCCTCAGACTACACAAGAAATTGGCACGGAAACTGCAAATACAAAAACATAGTTTAATAAACCTTTAAAGGTGGTACTACAGCCCACACAACACTCTACAGTATTGTACAAGGTAGCACAAAGAACTCGAACATGCGGTACCCTTTTATACACAAAGAAGGGGCCCATAAGTGGGCGGTTACAGCTCAAAAGCATGATTTACGACCATATATAGACATTTCTAAAACATGATCGATACATGGGTGGAGTTAACGGTTCATGGAGCCCCCCGAATGCATATTCCAATCCCCTCTAAGCAGAAACAGATGTTACACGTACTGGGCATGCTCTAGCAAGCTGGAACTATTTATAGTCTGTTGCTGGGCAAACTCCAGGTGTGACATTCAGTGAGGTAGGACTTGCCTCGTGGCGAGCACATGGCGAAGTAAAGCATACAAGATGGACGCTAGAAAACAAAATGGAGTCCGGCCGTATTTTTAAGTATGAGCGGGAAACTAGAATGAAGACACACTAGCATGTCTTCAGCGAATGCTTAACATTATCGCTATTTTATTTACAAAACACCTGCTTCCGAGGACGCCAAGTCACCCTTCTTTGGATCCAACTTGATAAGCAGGGAACGCCGACGCTCCGTGGACAGGGCGCAGTTGGCATTACCCAAAAAGGCTATCGCCCTCTGCGCCCAGTTAGACAAAACGTCAGGTGAGATGACTGATCCTGTTGCCTTCGCCTCCTCCGCCATGTCTAAAAAAAATGTCATTGGCCCAATGGCGTCCAGGAGCTTATCCTGGCACGAACGCCAGGAACGGTCTATCTCCTTACACGGATCCTTAATGTATTTTGCAAGGAAAGTCGCCATTTTAGCATCCAACTCTGGAGTCAGTGCCACCTTCCCCTCCTACGTGGGGCGTGGACACTCCGCCCTAAGACGCCCGAGCTTCCTTTTCCACAAACTTGGCCACCTTGTCCCCAGGAGCCTAGGCCGCCGACCGTTGATGTATGATTTCATCTGGGTCCAGCATGCCAGAGGCATCCTGGGGCAAGGTACCCGAAGAACCAGCCGGGCGCCAGGACTGCGAAGACCCCTCATCGCCCGAGTCCAAGAGGGAGTCCCCATCCTGGGATGGGGAAGGGGGTGCCGTGGGCACTGGGGGTTCTGGCAACGGGGGAGGCGCCGAGGACGGTGGCACAGACTTGGCCAGAAACGCTGTTTTCACTCCCTGTGCCTCCTCTACGGAGCCTTCTCCACAAACCTTCTTGGGTGGTGGGGGATCCTCCCCCGCGGTGGGTAGGGGTGCAGGAGCCGGGGTACCCCCGTAGGCCTGGGCCAATCTTGCGCATTCCGCCGCCAGCGAGTTCAAATCAATGCCAGAATACGGACCCCCAATGGGCGACAATGCTGCAGAAAGGGTGACAAATACAGACCCCGCAGGGCGTAACGGTTTGGCAGCTTGGGGACAGGCTCTGGCAGACTCGTTACTCCCTCAGCGCGGCTCCTCTATGAAGACTCCGTGCTGTGGTAGCAACGAGACACGCGAGTGCCCCCTGGTGGCCCCTCAGAGCACCTCAACTGGACTGCCGCGAAAGGAGTAGGAAACACTCCCGCGGCCATACATCGAGGGAAGCTGTGAAGGGAAGGTCAACCACAAACATTTTAATGTATTCCGGAAACCCTTCATCGACGTTCCCTACCCGCAATAAGAAAAGAACACAGTTAACACACAAATGCACAGAGAGCAAAAAAGGGTACTTAACTAGCCGCGCAGCAGCGAAGAAAGAGGAGGTCTGCGTAAGATGGTGGAGCTTTCTAGGAATTGGAGACCGTGAGGAAGGACTACGTGGCAGGCTATCTCTTGGACTTATGGGATTTGATGTTCATGGACTGAGTTTTACTTTTTCTTATAAGAGCAAATTACGTTTTTTCTCTGTATGTTACAAGAAAAAAATCATTTTATTGCTTTTCTGGCTGCTGTGTTTATGATGTTGGATTAAAGCGGAGAAAGAAAAGCATAATCAGAGCCTCCGGTCCTGACATAGATTTAACTTGCAATGCAATCTAATCTTACAGATACATAAATTAATAGTTTACTACATGTCCTGGTAGAGCCTAACCGCAAGTCTGTGTTTGTGTTATACCAGGGTCTCCACCTTTTTGATAGTGAGAGCTACTTCTGATCGAGGAGAATCATCCTGATCTACTGCCTTTATCACGTGGCTTAGCTAAGGGTAGATAAATGCCAAGCAAGTTAATTGCGCCCCTAGAGCGCCCAGTCCTGCTGCAGTGACCACATAGCATTTGTAGCACTGGGTTAGGAAAGGTTTACCTGTAGGGCCCCTAAGCCTTTGCAGCACTGTTAGGTTTACCTGCGGGACCCCAAGCATTTATAGTACTAGTAGGAACGGTGTATCTGTGGGGTCCCCAGGGACCCGTTATGTTCCTTTTATTAACAAATCACATCTGAGAGGTGAGTGTTTCACTGAGGTTTGTGGTCTCTTTGTCATGCAATACATGGGATGGCATTGTTCTCTCTAAGTGAATGTGAAGACAGAAGACTTCTATTATCTGGTGAGTTGCCCTCCTGTTCATTGGCTCCTGTCCAGATCCTGGCCCTGCTTTAAAAATTCAAGATTAATGTTCAGTAGTGGCAGTCACAGTATAAGGACTGTGAGCAAGACCTGCTGTAGAGTTTTCGCTGTCCTAGGAAAAATGTCTCAATGTAGGAAATGGCCTGTTTTGGACATATTTAGCCTTCACTTTTTACCCGGAAAATGATATAATTTTTACTGGAAGGGCACAGGGTCCCTGCCAACCAGGTCCCCTGAGCCCGATCTCCTTCCCTAAAGTGTACCTGTTATTTCCACGATTCTCACCCCATTAGCTTGCTTATAAGTCTCTGGTTAAAGATACCTCTGGTACCAAGGGCCTTGTTGTTTAAGAGGGTCTATAAAGGCTGCAGCTCAAATTATGCCACGCTAAGGGACCCCTCACCAAGCACATACATTCATACATATATATATACTGCCACTGCAGCTGTGTGTCTTGGTGCAGACAAAAATGAAGAGTCGACATGGCACACATCCCTGTATGCGATGCCCATAGGGACTGTCTGAGATATAGGTAAGACATGCCTCTAGCAGGCCTTATAGTGCACGCTGCTTTAGGGCTTTCTCCTGTGAAGTCATATCTGCTTGAGCAGCTATGCCCCAGCAATATCCTTGTCTATTCTGGGATATTGCAAGTGACCAGGGAAGCTCTATAGTAAGTACATTGGCTGCACACTTGTCGTTACGAGTTCCACAGCTCTATGAAGGTTACACTGAAATATGGGATATTTGCTACCAAAGATCTCAGCATAATAAACCTGGGCCGATTGCAGTGTCCATTTTATTAAAAATTGCACACAGAGTGCCCCTTAGAGGGGTCCCCTAAGATCTACCAATCCTTAGTGTGATCATCGACTGTCCTAAGCCAGCCTGCTACAACCAGACAGTGTACTGCCCACATGGGTAGAGTGCCTGTGCACTCTGAGGTCAAGAACAATGCCTTTCCTGGGTGGAGGTGTTCACTCCTCCCCTGGTCAGGAAGAGCTATCTGTGGCAGGGATTTTCAAAGGACTTGCCACCTTTTGTAATGCGACCCCAGCCTCTCCTGTTAGAGGGAGCAAGCGATCTTCCTGTCCTCACCCCCTTTTTGGCCGAGGACAGGTGGGAAACCTTAGATAGAAAAGGAGGTGCGGCCCCTCCCCCTCTGCCAACTCCACCCCTCAGGTGCTGGAGGCAAGGTGAAGTACACTTTGTAGTGCCCTCCATCTTGAAGATGGTGGGACTTATCCAATCAGGGCTAGGACTATGTCGCCTTCCCACTGGAGGTGGGCACGATAAGAGGGTGTAGACACCCCTGGAAAGTGGCCCATTGGCCACTACCTTTTACTCCCTTGTAACACTCTTAGGTGGCATCCTCAGACCCTGAATTTCAGTTCCTGGCGACCTATGAAGAGCCGGGCACTGTAGCCTTCTCTGCTGGTGAGGCTCTGTAGAGAAATATATTCATAATAATAGGTCCACTTATGAAGCGCAATGGTTACACTTATGCCAGTGTGTTCCCGCGCTGCGATAGCGTTAGCCAGTAATCAGATGCCCACTACCCTCACCCTACTAAACTTGGGGAAAGAGAAATGTTTTTAGTTTTTTCCCTCTCCTGGGTCGAGCCCTGCAGCACTCCCTGGTTCAGCATGATGACCCTGGAATAGTGTTTGCCCTGTCTCACCTGGATTTACAAAAGGGGGTGGTGATGAACAGAGTGTCTGAAATGAGCAGACCACTCTTACCCAGTCCAAAGATCAGGGCTTGATCCATCACCGTTATTTATCTCACTGCCCCATCCCAGCTCAGAACCTGGCTATATGCAAATCAGTCTGTCCCTGGCCCAGTGCATCATGGGAACAGGGCAGACTAAACTACCAAGCCAATTCTTTACCAGAAAGGAGACAAGCTACCGGGGACCGGTTTCTGGCATTTCAGCCTCTTCGGCCCGGCTTGCTTGAATCCTGATGGAGCAGTGAGAAAGGGACTCATGTCTGAGTATACCCTGCCACACCTATAGTGGCCAAAATCGATTTACAAAAGGGGGTGGTGATGAACAGAGTGTCTGAATTGAGCAGACCACTCTTACCCAGTCCAAAGATCAGGGCTTGATCCATCACCGTTATTTATCTCACTGCCCCATCCCAGCTCAGAACCTGGCTATATGCAAATCAGTCTGTCCCTGGCCCAGTGCATCATGGGAACAGGGCAGACTAAACTACCAAGCCAATTCTTTACCAGAAAGGAGACAAGCTACCGGGGACCGGTTTCTGGCATTTCAGCCTCTTCGGCCCGGCTTGCTTGAATCCTGATGGAGCAGTGAGAAAGGGACTCATGTCTGAGTATACCCTGCCACACCTATAGTGGCCAAAATCGATTTACAAAAGGGGGTGGTGATGAACAGAGTGTCTGAATTGAGCAGACCACTCTTACCCAGTCCAAAGATCAGGGCTTGATCCATCACCGTTATTTATCTCACTGCCCCATCCCAGCTCAGAACCTGGCTATATGCAAATCAGTCTGTCCCTGGCCCAGTGCATCATGGGAACAGGGCAGACTAAACTACCAAGCCAATTCTTTACCAGAAAGGAGACAAGCTACCGGGGACCGGTTTCTGGCATTTCAGCCTCTTCGGCCCGGCTTGCTTGAATCCTGATGGAGCAGTGAGAAAGGGACTCATGTCTGAGTATACCCTGCCACACCTATAGTGGCCAAAATCGATTTACAAAAGGGGGTGGTGATGAACAGAGTGTCTGAATTGAGCAGACCACTCTTACCCAGTCCAAAGATCAGGGCTTGATCCATCACCGTTATTTATCTCACTGCCCCATCCCAGCTCAGAACCTGGCTATATGCAAATCAGTCTGTCCCTGGCCCAGTGCATCATGGGAACAGGGCAGACTAAACTACCAAGCCAATTCTTTACCAGAAAGGAGACAAGCTACCGGGGACCGGTTTCTGGCATTTCAGCCTCTTCGGCCCGGCTTGCTTGAATCCTGATGGAGCAGTGAGAAAGGGACTCATGTCTGAGTATACCCTGCCACACCTATAGTGGCCAAAATCGATTTACAAAAGGGGGTGGTGATGAACAGAGTGTCTGAATTGAGCAGACCACTCTTACCCAGTCCAAAGATCAGGGCTTGATCCATCACCGTTATTTATCTCACTGCCCCATCCCAGCTCAGAACCTGGCTATATGCAAATCAGTCTGTCCCTGGCCCAGTGCATCATGGGAACAGGGCAGACTAAACTACCAAGCCAATTCTTTACCAGAAAGGAGACAAGCTACCGGGGACCGGTTTCTGGCATTTCAGCCTCTTCGGCCCGGCTTGCTTGAATCCTGATGGAGCAGTGAGAAAGGGACTCATGTCTGAGTATACCCTGCCCTACCTATAGTGGCCAAAAGCTTACCGGGCCGAAGACGGCTGTAATGCCAGAAACCGGTCCCCGGGTGCTTGTTTCCTTCCCAGTGTAAGAATTGGCTTCTGTAGTTTCGTTTGCCCTGTTCCCATCATGCACTGGGACAGGAACAGACTAATTTGCATACAGCCAGGTTCTGAAACTGGGATGGTGCAGTGAGCTAAAAAACGGTGTTGGATCTAGCCCTGATCTCTTGACTGGGTGAGAGCTTTCTGCTTAATTCAGAGACTCTGTCCCTCACCACCCCTTGTTGTAAATATTTTTGTCCACCCTAAGCGTGGAAGGGTATTCTCAGATGTGAGACCCTTGCTCATTGCACCATCAGGATTCAAGCAAACCGGGCCGAAGACGGCTGTAATGCCAGAAACCGGTCCCCGGGAGCTTGTTTCCTTCCCAGTGTAAGAATTGGCTTCTGTAGTTTCGTTTGCCCTGTTCCCATCATGCACTGGGACAGGAACAGACTAATTTGCATACAGCCAGGTTCTGAAACTGGGATGGTGCAGTGAGCTAAAAAACGGTGTTGGATCTAGCCCTGATCTCTTGACTGGGTGAGAGCTTTCTGCTTAATTCAGAGACTCTGTCCCTCACCACCCCTTGTTGTAAATATTTTTGTCCACCCTAAGCGTGGAAGGGTATTCTCAGATGTGAGACCCTTGCTCATTGCACCATCAGGATTCAAGCAAACCGGGCCGAAGACGGCTGTAATGCCAGAAACCGGTCCCCGGGAGCTTGTTTCCTTCCCAGTGTAAGAATTGGCTTCTGTAGTTTCGTTTGCCCTGTTCCCATCATGCACTGGGACAGGAACAGACTAATTTGCATACAGCCAGGTTCTGAAACTGGGATGGTGCAGTGAGCTAAAAAACGGTGTTGGATCTAGCCCTGATCTCTTGACTGGGTGAGAGCTTTCTGCTTAATTCAGAGACTCTGTCCCTCACCACCCCTTGTTGTAAATATTTTTGTCCACCCTAAGCGTGGAAGGGTATTCTCAGATGTGAGACCCTTGCTCATTGCACCATCAGGATTCAAGCATACCGGGCCGAAGACGGCTGTAATGCCAGAAACCGGTCCCCGGGAGCTTGTTTCCTTCCCAGTGTAAGAATTGGCTTCTGTAGTTTCGTTTGCCCTGTTCCCATCATGCACTGGGACAGGAACAGACTAATTTGCATACAGCCAGGTTCTGAAACTGGGATGGTGCAGTGAGCTAAAAAACGGTGTTGGATCTAGCCCTGATCTCTTGACTGGGTGAGAGCTTTCTGCTTAATTCAGAGACTCTGTCCCTCACCACCCCTTGTTGTAAATATTTTTGTCCACCCTAAGCGTGGAAGGGTATTCTCAGATGTGAGACCCTTGCTCATTGCACCATCAGGATTCAAGCAAACCGGGCCGAAGACGGCTGTAATGCCAGAAACCGGTCCCCGGGAGCTTGTTTCCTTCCCAGTGTAAGAATTGGCTTCTGTAGTTTCGTTTGCCCTGTTCCCATCATGCACTGGGACAGGAACAGACTAATTTGCATACAGCCAGGTTCTGAAACTGGGATGGTGCAGTGAGCTAAAAAACGGTGTTGGATCTAGCCCTGATCTCTTGACTGGGTGAGAGCTTTCTGCTTAATTCAGAGACTCTGTCCCTCACCACCCCTTGTTGTAAATATTTTTGCCCACCCTAAGCGTGGAAGGGTATTCTCAGATGTGAGACCCTTGCTCATTGCACCATCAGGATTCAAGCAAACCGGGCCGAAGACGGCTGTAATGCCAGAAACCGGTCCCCGGGAGCTTGTTTCCTTCCCAGTGTAAGAATTGGCTTCTGTAGTTTCGTTTGCCCTGTTCCCATCATGCACTGGGACAGGAACAGACTAATTTGCATACAGCCAGGTTCTGAAACTGGGATGGTGCAGTGAGCTAAAAAACGGTGTTGGATCTAGCCCTGATCTCTTGACTGGGTGAGAGCTTTCTGCTTAATTCAGAGACTCTGTCCCTCACCACCCCTTGTTGTAAATATTTTTGTCCACCCTAAGCGTGGAAGGGTATTCTCAGATGTGAGACCCTTGCTCATTGCACCATCAGGATTCAAGCAAACCGGGCCGAAGACGGCTGTAATGCCAGAAACCGGTCCCCGGGAGCTTGTTTCCTTCCCAGTGTAAGAATTGGCTTCTGTAGTTTCGTTTGCCCTGTTCCCATCATGCACTGGGACAGGAACAGACTAATTTGCATACAGCCAGGTTCTGAAACTGGGATGGTGCAGTGAGCTAAAAAACGGTGTTGGATCTAGCCCTGATCTCTTGACTGGGTGAGAGCTTTCTGCTTAATTCAGAGACTCTGTCCCTCACCACCCCTTGTTGTAAATATTTCTGTCTCACCTGGAAGCAGAGACCCGACAGGAAAGATTTTAGCCAATTCAGGGCATTGCCAGACACCCCACCCTTCCTCAGACATTGTACCAACGTGTGATGGGCTACAGTGTCAAAGGCGGCACTTAGATCCAACAGGATCAAGGCCACCGTTTGACCTGCATCCACAAATTGCCTGATGGATTCAGTGGCAAGAAGCAGCGCGGATTCTGTTGAGTACCCAGCTCGAAAGCCGGACATGGTCCCAGCCCTACTGGCCTGTCTGCATCCCTGAATGATCCTGAACAAAAAGTCAACTCGTCTTGCAGCCCAGCGACCTCCAGAACCTTGGGAGGACTGCCTGCCTTCGATCAAGACCAAGGTCTCCAGAGAAAAGCAGACCTATTCACAAAGCAACCCTCTTCAAAGTAAAGACTCTGTGACCGGAAGAACTGTGCAGCCTGCCCCCCGGTTTTACCTCTGTACCCGATGCCACCTGCCCAAATCCACGTGGCCCACCGGTTCAGCAAGGTTTCCCTGCTCTCAAGAGCCCAACTCCACATGAGCTGACCTCTACCGGACTCCTAGAAGTTGCCTGCAGCTTCTGCAAGAAGACCCCTCAACCGCGACGTGCACTGGTTAGCCATTTCTGACACCAAAAGGCACCCCTTCACCCGTCCATCCTGGGACTTGGTGAAGAGGACAAAAGGTGTTCCTACGTCCCTGAGCATCATAACTTACCTCAATGGCTGTTGGTTTCCTTTGATCGGCCTCCTGGCTGGAGCCTGCAGCCCTTTTCAGATTTGGCCTGCCTCCATTGCTTTTCATTGGGCACCCGATGCTGTGTTGGCACCCTGCACCCTGCATCCATCCTGTGCCGCTAGTGTTGTAGTATTGGTGCTGCCTTGGCCCCTGCTCAGTGTTAGCCTCAGCACCGGAGACTGTTCCTCCAAGCCGCTGCTTCTTACCTGTAAGCAGCCTCTGTCCGATTGCCCCAGTCCCCTTTAATTTGTATTCCGTGACTGACCTTGAACTTTCACCATGTACCCGCCCACCCCTTTGCCGCTTGTGGTGCACTGTTGGTGCTGAACTGAACCTTGCCCTGTACTGACCTTAACTTCCGACTGGTCTTTTAAGTGAATGTTCCGTATACGTATGTTTAATGTTTTTTTCCTCCCATTGCTTAACATTGTAAAGTTTGAAAATTGCAGTGTGTCCACTTTTTTTTTTTTCACAACAAGTTTATTGACAAAGATGAGCATATGTAACAAGACGGACCCCCACAATCGGGAAGGCACCATCAGACATTCCGATACAATCGAGAAAATAGAATTGAGTATACAGTCAAGAATCATTGCAACACAAGGTTATAAGAAACGATCATCTCCGTCTTTATCATCAAATTACCCACTCATCCCCAACTCCCAGATCCCTCCCCTGGATCCCACCCTAACCCTATGCATGTGTGTATGTACGGTGTCGATGAAAATTCTTAAAGTGGCAAGTGTATGTGTGGGGGGGGGGGGAACGGGGCCGTCCGGCCACAAGGAGTTAAAGATCTTCCTCTGGTTCCACCGGGGGGTCCAGCGACAGGCCCCTGTAGTCCGCCCATCTCTTCCATATCTTAAAGTGCTTACGGGGGCACCCTCGGGCCTCAAAGATCGGTCGTTCCAGACCCATGCAGAAGTCTATGCCAGCCTTCCATGCACTCAGGGGGGGGGGTCTCACATCCTTCCATACTCGGGCTAGGTCTCTCTTGGCCACCACCAGCCCCAGGAGGAGCAGGTGTCTCTTGTACATATTGCCACCAACCCCCTCTAGAATATGCAGCAGACCCAGACGGTGGGTACGAGGGAGGGTCCAGCCCAACACTTCCGATAAGCAGTCCCACACACCTCTCCAGAAGCCAACCAATCTAGGACACGACCACATCGTGTGGAGCAACGTACCCCTCTCCAGTCCGCATCTCAGACAGTCTGGGGACTCTATCAGTCCCGCCTTCCACAAACGCTCGCGGGTATAGTAGGCTCTGTGCAGGATTTTAAATTGGATTAATCGGAATCGGACGGCAATGGCCGCACCCCTCGGGGATTCCAAGGCCTCACGCCAATCATCCTCATCCAGCTGACCCACGTCCATCTCCCAGGCCGCCTTCAGTGGAAGGAGGGTGGAGGAGCAATGGATGACCATTGTCTGGTAAATGCGTGAAACTTTTTTATCTCCAAGATCGCCCATGAATATCTTAGCTTCAATCGGGCTGAAGTCAGGAAGGGAGTCAACGTCGGTGAGACTGGGCAGCAGCGCATGCCGGAATTGCAAATATCGAAAAAATTGAGATTGGGGCATATCAAACTCGGTGCGAAGGGCCTGAAAGGATTTGAGGGTTGTGCCGGACAGTACATGGCCTAATTGCGAAATACCAATCGCGTCACAGCCATCAAAACCCGATAGCTTAGACAGTTCCGGAAGCAAGCCGTTACGCCACAAGGGCGTCTCCGCGGTCAGTCTGCCCCACCAGCCCATGCGTCGCAGGGCCTGCCGCCACACCGCAAAAACAAGTTGTGTAACCCTCGGCAATGATCGACGCAGCCGGGGTGAGTAGAGGATGGTGTGGAGCGAGTTGTCGCCCATCAAGGCACGTTCCAGGGCGTAGGCTGGGTCTTCACCATTGCTATACCACCAGTCGTTCAGAATGAGGAGGTGTGCGGCTTGATAGTAGTACTGCAGATCCGACGTGGCCAAGCCCCCACAGTAGGTGGACAAAAAGCACGTACGTAGCGCAACCCTGGCGGCACCTCCGGCCCACAGGAAGCGGCCCAGCAGAGAGTTGACCTGTCGAAACCACTGAGGTGGGACAGGATATGGGTGGTTCTGCAGCTGATACAATAGGCGTGGTAGCGCCACCATCTTAAAAATGGCAGAGCGGCCAAAGATGGACAGGGGCATCCGAGACCAAGTCTTAACGTCCGACTGTACCCTCTCCCAGACTGGTACGAGATTATGGTCCCAAGCAGTGTCTGCCGAGGTCGAGAGAAAGACGCCGAGATATTTCAGCCCGGTCGTAGCCACCCGCAGCCCTGAGGCCCAGGGGTCCACCAAGGCGTCCCCTCCCAGCACCCACAATGTGGATTTATGGAGGTTCAGATAGAGGCCCGAGGCCTCCCCAAATTGTTGCATCACCTCCAGGACACGCGGGCCCGAGTGCTGCAAGTCGGTAAGGAAAAAGAGGACGTCATCCGCATACAGGGCTATTTTGTCTGACAGGGTGGCAGTCCATTGAAAGCCCCGTATCAGCGCATCCTGGCGCACTCTGGCAGCTAGGGGCTCCATGGCCAGTGCGAACAAGTAGGGGGAGAGAGGGCAACCCTGTCTGGTCCCGCGGCCGATGTGGAACGTTTCGGACACAGCCCCGGCGACCCGCACCGAGGCCGTGATGTCTGTGTAGAGGAGCCGGACGTATGACAGAAAGACCGGGCCCAGGTTAAGGCAGCGCAGCAAGGCAAACAGGTACGACCAGCTGACAGAGTCAAAGGCCTTGTTAATGTCGGCCAGCAGCAGCGCTGCCCGGTCCCCCAGGGTCCCAACAGCGTCAATCGCCGCCTGAGCACGACGGATATTATGTCGTGTTGCCCTGTGTGGCATGAAACCTGCCTGATCAGGATGGACCAGGTCGGTGATATGAGGAGCTAGGCGGTTCGCCAGGGCCTTGGCCAAAATCTTAGCCTCCACATTGATCAAAGAGATGGGCCTATATGAGTCATGACTGTCTGGGGGTCTGCCCGGCTTCAGGAAGACCACTATTTCGGCATGTCGCCAATCCGGGGGCAACATCCTTTGGGTACGCGCCGCTTCCAGCGCCCGGCGATAATAAGGTCCAAGCTGAACATGGAATTTCTTGAAAAATTCGCTAGGGTAGCCATTTGGGCCGGGGGCCTTGCCAGTGTTAAGTTGCCCCAATGCATCTCCCAACTCCTCAGCTGTGAGGGGAGCATCCAGGGCCGTCTTAATCTCATCAGATATCGGCACGGGCGGCAGCTCCTCAAGGAATCGGGCCAAGTCGTCATCCGACACCCGGTCACGCGGGGCATACTGGGTGGAGTAGTACCTGGCAAAACTCGTAGCCAATTCATGTGGGTCGGTCATAACCTCCCCACTACCATTCGTGAGACCAGGCAGTAGGAGGGGTTGGAAGTGTTGTTGGCACAATCTATGCAGCATGGAACAGGACTTGTCCCCCCATTGATATATCCTACTTCTGGTGGCCAGCCACGCCTGCTTGGCCTCATCCATCAGGAGGGACCCGTAGGTTTGCTGTGCTTGTAGAAGTAGACGTAGCCCGATTTCATCACCACCCTCACGACTTTCTCGCTCCAGAGCCGTTACCCGTACAGCCGCCTCTGCAACCTGCTCTCGACGCTTCCGACGGGCCGTCGAGCACCATGCAATATCTGCTCCCCGTATGGTAGGCTTCATGGCCTCCCACACCATCCCTACATCAGCGCCCTCCACTAGATTTTCCCGCCAGAAATGGTCAATTGTTTCACGTAAATGATTAGCATATGCCGGCTGAAGGAGATGCCACGAGGACATCCTCCATCGAAACGGCTGTCTTTTCCGTAGGAGTTCCAGTCCAATCGAGACGGGGGAATGGTCGGACAGGCCCCTCGGTAAGATGTCCGCGCTCTTCACCCTGCACAAATATTCCCGAGGCACAAACACACAGTCGAGCCTCGAGAAGGAGCCGTGTACAGCCGAGACATAAGTATAGTCCCGGGCCGTGGGGTGCATATGTCGCCACACATCAACCCAGCCCAACCCCTCACTCATTGCACGCAATCTGGAGGGCGAAGGGGAGGGGGGCGGGATCTCAGAACCCCCTTGGCGCCTCTGGCGATCCACGCTTACATTCATCACATCGTTCCAATCACCCCCAATCACTGCTAAGGATCCTGAGATGTCCTCCCATACAGCAAACAGCCTCTCGGCTAAGGCCCACTGGAGTGGGGGGGGGCGTAAACACTGCCAAACACCACCGACTCTGCACCCACCATGCCCTTAATAAACAGGTAACGACCCTGAGGATCTACCCACTGCTTCTCGTGGATATAAGCCACCCTGCGGTGGATCAATATGGCGACTCCCCTGGACCCCCTGGAAAACCCGGCATGGAAGACCTGTTGATATCCAAATCTCTGTAGGCCCAGAGCCTTTGTGCCCATCATGTGTGTTTCTTGAAGTAAAAGGACATCTGCAGCTTCATTCTTCCCCCAGCGTAGCACAGCCCCACGTTTGATTTTGTCTAAGAGCCCCCTGACATTCCACGTAATCACACGTATAGTATCTTTAGGAAGTCTATGAATCGGTTCAGCCATGGTCCATTAAGATCCACCACCCAAGCCCTCCACTCCCGCGCCACCCACCACACGTCATATGGAACATCATTGCAACACACACATGCATAGCCCTATCAACCCCAAGGACAACAGTCCCCAACCCCACGGTCCCGCAACCCCAAACAGTCCCCATCCCCAACTCAGCGGCCCTAACCCCGACCGCCCTCATCCCGCCACCCCCAACCCTATACCTCAAAGAACCTTGAAGTACCTGTCGCGGCATGGGTGGTCCCGAGACCAGAACATAGGGCCCGGGCCCACCCATACCAATGGATCCCAACATTCCCAAACGAAACTGGAAGCTTACTCCCCCTCCCACAGTGTCTCTCTCTCTAGAGGGAGAGTGGTAGCCACCATCACGCAGTCCCCGACCCCCCACCCCACAGCCCCATTCTCAATTAGAGGACAGAAAAAGTACTGCCCCAGGGCGGCAGCAGTGCCGGGCAGTCATTAAGGCTCAGACGACTCGATGAGTCTAACCAGACGTCACAGCAGTGACAGTAGAAATGGAAAGGCAGGGCCTCGGAATTTTCAGTGGTCCGTCCCAGATTGTTCGGAGTCTTCGGTTCTGCCACTGGTCTGTGTGCCATCAACCGAGGCCTCACGTCTGCGCGATTTGGATCGCTGGGCCCGACCCTTCTTCCTCGACGTCCGATCTTGCTGAGCCCGTGGTGAGCCCTCTGGAGAGCCCGGATTGAGCCCCGGTTGCGAGTTCGGTCTAATCCGCACCGTTTCATCTGTCCATTTGAAGAGGTCTTCCGGCGTATCAAAAAACAATGTCCGCGATTGAAAAATCACCCTCAGGCGTGCCGGATACAACAGGGAATATTGGAGCTTAAGACCCCTCAATTTTGCCTTGGCGGCCATGAAGGACTGACGCTGCTGTTGCACAATTTTGGTATAGTCAGGGAAAATCATTATCTTATGATTTCCATAGAGGAGGGCGTCCCTGATTCTAGCTTCCCTCAACACAGCATCTCTGTCATGGTAATTTAGTAGTCTGGCGATCACCGCCCTAGGCCGCTCGCCCTCAGGTGGCCTCTGCGTCAGGGCGCGATGAGCTCTCTCGATAATGAAGCAAGTGGACAGCGTCCCTGGGGGCATCCACGATTCCAGCCACTGTGTGAGGAAGAGCTCCATGTTGCCCTTCTCACAGCGCTCCGGAAAGCCAACAAAGCGAAGGTTGTTGCGGCGCGCCCGCCCTTCGGCATCCTCCACCCGGAGCGCCGTGATCCGCTGCGCTGATTCCATCGCCGCCATTCTCTTTTTAAGGGTAGTTACATCTTCCTCCACTACCGTTACCCTGGATTCGGTCTCTGTAATGCGCGCCACTGTGTTTCTCAGGTCTTGACGTAATAAGGTTACATCCGCGCCTACTGCCCCGATCTTGGCGTCTAGCATGTCCCTCGAGTGGGTGATGGCCGCCATAAGGGCTGCATTGTCCGGCCCCCCTCCAGGTGGAGCACCCCCGGATGAGCCAGCGCCCCCACTGGGCCCGGTGAATTTGTCGATAGTCACTTGCTTGGCGGGGCCACCACCTCCCCTGGTCATGACTGCGGAGGGCCAAAAAGCAAAAGAAAAAGGGGGGGGGGGCCCTCAAGATGGAAGGAGGCGCGGAACCACGACCGCTCTTGCTAAGGTCTATGGAGGGCAAGGGAGGACAACGTCCGGCCCCGGGGCAGGTCCTGGTGGGTCCGTCTCAAAGCAGCCCAATGACTCGGTCAGGACGTGGCCGGCCCCAGTGACCGCCAAGGAGCAGGGTCACCTCCGAGCAGCAGCCCCCCCCAGAAGGGTGGATAATTATGGAGGGCAAGGGAGGACAATGTCCGGCCCCGGGGCAGGTCCCGGTTGGTCCGTCTCGAAGCAGCCCAAGGACTTGGTCAGGACGTGGCCGGCCCCAGTGACCGCCAAGGAGCAGGGTCGCCTCTGAGCAGCAGCCCCCCCCAGAAGGGTGGATAGTTATAGTGTATGTCGCGCCAGAGCGCTGGCGTCCCCCTCGGTCTGGGGGGGGGGCACTACTCACGGTTGCTGCCAGCTTCCCCGCTGTCCGCCCACGTCGATGGTCAATCACCGCCGTTCAGGAGTATCAGGGCGCCCGACCTCCGTCTCGTCTGCAGGACCCGGCCAGCACTGGGCCGCGAAAACTGAGGCCCCGGTTGCACCTGGGCCACCAGGCCTCTCCAGCCGATCTCGGTCGTCCGCTGCCCCGGCTCCTCCTCCGTGTAGGACTGGGCCCCGGCAGAGGGAGCACAGAGACTCTCCCGCGTTCCCAGCCCCTCGGGTCTCCGGGCGTCACGGCCTTCACCAGGCCCGGCGATGCACCACTCCCCGGCCGGGGAGCGCCAAAATCGAGGTCCCGGCTGCACCTCCGCCCTCCAGGCCGCACTCTGCACCTCGCGGCTCCGTCCCGTTCCGGGACGCCGGACCTCCGCCGGGCACACCGGAGGAGTCCTGGTGTTCTCGGCAATCACCGCCCCGTCGTGGCTGTGGGTTCTGGGGTCGGGGACCAGGATAACAGGCAGGATTAATGGCGGGCCGGCGGGAGCTCTAACAAGCTGCGACCGCCATCTCCGCTTGCGTAGCCACGCCAGTGTGTCCACTTTTTATATTGAAAATGTATTTCTATTGCAAAAAGTATTTACCTAAGAAAAGTTCTGCAAAATAAATCCAACCGAGTGTCCTTTTTATGAATTGGTCTCAGATTTAATCATTGAGTGTGTGTCTCTTTTATTGCCACTGTGTATACAACAAATGCTTACGACTACCCTCGGTACCCCCTACACTGCTACAAAAGAGAGCATTAGTATTATCTACTTGAGCCTCTGTAAAGCACCTTTTTGGTATAGTATATAGAGAGCCAGCTTCCTACACTGGTGGCGCAGCGGTAGGGTACACGACACACTCTACCTCTTTTTGGTATAGTATATAGAGAGCCAGCTTCCTACACTGGTGGCGCAGCGGTAGGGTACACGACACACTCTACCTCTTTTTGGTATAGTATATAGAGAGCCAGCTTCCTACACTGGTGGCGCAGCGGGAGGGTACACGACACACTCTACCTCTTTTTGGTATAGTATAAAGAGAGCCAGCTTCCTAAACTGGTGTCGCAGCGGTAGGGTACACGACACACTCTACCTCTTTTTGGTATAGTATATAGAGAGCCAGCTTCCTACACTGGTGTCGCAGCGGGAGGGTACATGACACACTCTACCTCTTTTTGGTATAGTATATAGAGAGCCAGCTTCCTACACTGGTGGCGCAGCGGGAGGGTACATGACACACTCTACCTCTTTTTGGTATAGTATATAGAGAGCCAGCTTCCTACACTGGTGGCGCAGCGGTAGGGTACACAACACACTCTACCTCTTTTTGGTATAGTATATAGAGACTCCCTACCTCGAGACCGTAGGTCCCGACCCCTGCGCACATTTACCAGTGGGATCTACCCAAACTTTGATAATACTCTTTATACAATAATACAAAATATTTCACTACTTAGTTGAACATTTATTTTGACACCATAAATATTCACTTATTGCACTTAGTATTAAATCATGAAACTTCATTTACATGCAGTACATATCATGCTATAAGTTTTTCAAAACACAAAAATTCTGACAGTCTTCTTCTGTTTTCATTTCAAGATGCTCTTTGCATTTCGGGTCTGACAGGACCCTTCATCAGGAGAAAGTGCCATCTACAAAAATAATGATGCACAGCAATGAGCTTGATATCACAACTGGGGTAAACAATGTTACATATAGAAAAGAGAAACATGCTTGCTTATTATGTGGTAACCTTAACCATAAAAAAGTGTATGTGAACCCAAACCAACACCACCGTGATTACATGAAAACGCAAAACAAATAGACCTGCTTACTTGATACTTTTAAAACGACGCACGTGGTACCTAAAATATTAAAACAACCATCAATGAAAGAAACCCTGTGTTGCACTGATTATTATAAACTTATGTCAACTCTGCCTTTTCGGCTTACCAAAAGGCTTCAATTGTATCCAATCCTGATCTCACTATTCAAGTATGGTGATTCGTTAGACGCGACCACGTAACAACACCTAAAACGACAATGCAAAGACACAATGTCTGAGTCAGACCCTCTCTTGGAAAGCCGTAAATGTCAATTCCATTCCAACATTTTCCCTTGCTAAGGTTCCACAAATCTTACCGGTTCCTTTGCAGTTCAAAATCTAAAACTCCGCTCGACCATCCTCCAAGTGGATCCAACTCCGCAAAAACTCAGCTTTCACCAAACGCTGTTACCAACAAGTTCCGCTGTGAACACTAACAGAGGACTACTCTTCTTAAATATGGTACGACTCCGCAAAACTCCTCTACTGCGAGACGCTGTGACTAACAAATTCAACGGTGAACACTAACAGAGGACTACTCTTAAGACGCTGTGACCAACGAGTTCAACGGTGAACACTGACAAAGGACTACTCTTCTGGAATGAAAATCGGCCACCATAGTTGCGGTATGTAAACAACTCGGCTACAAGGCTGAAACCAAGGTTACTTATCCTCGGAAATTATCGTGGGATGCTTATGATATATGACGCTGTGCTCTGAAAACAAAACAAAGCAGTGATCTGAAAAACCTCGTGACTATCCCAAAAAATAAAATGATGTAAAAAATGTGTAAGCATGCTAAGACAGACCTCAATAATGTAAACATCATGCTCTACCTATATACAGATTATATGCATGTGTACTTATCAGCAGTTAACCACAAACATGAGCAAAGTTACAAAAAACAAGATAAATCTATCCTTTCATTTAATCCTTTCGGTTCTTGGGTACCCAACTTTTTTATCCAAAATATTTCTCGTTGCAAGAGGGATCTGGTTCGATCCTCTTCTTCAGGGAGAACTACTTGTTCTAGCACTGAAAATCTTAGTTGAGATATACTGTGTCTCTATTGGTCCAATGTGATGCTAGGTTACTTTTCATGTTTTTATTTCTTATTGTACTCTTGTGTTCTGAAATACGCACTTTTAGTTTTCTTTCTGTCTTTCCTACATAAACTTTCCCTCAGGGACATTTAATGTAGTATATGAGGTTCATAGAATTACAGTCTGAATTGTGATGTAATTTTATCTCTTTTCCTGATAGGGGATGTAGTATGGTATTGCCAATAATGACGTTGCTGCAATGCACACAATTTGTGCATTTTTTCATGCCTCTATTCACTGATGAGTCTTTCTTATGAGTTGAAAATTTCAGAATCTCTTTCAGGTTCTTGGACCTTGTGTATGCAAAGAGTGGTTTAACATCAAATAAACCTTGAAAGTCAGCTTCCTTTTCTAACAAAACCCAATGTCGGTTGATGATATTCTTGATTTTTTGAGTACTTGTATTGAACTTAGAAACAAATACGTGCCTTTCTTTTTTGACCTTAGGTTTCTGGATTAACAGATTTTTCCGTTCCATAGCAAGAATGCGTTTGTTTGCTTGTTCTATGACATTGGTTGGATAACCTCTCTGTTCATACTTTTTTGCTTGGATGGTCAATTGACTTTCCAGAACACTTTTGTCGGAACATATTCGCTTCAATCTCCTAAATTGTGAGAAAGGGAGATTCTTTTTGAGGCTGGGAGGATGAAAGCTTTGATATTTTAAAGCATTATTAACATCCGTGTCTTTTCTGTAGAGAGTCGTAATCAATTTTTTATCTTCTACTTTAAGCAACACATCCAAAAAAGATATTTGGCGATCACTTATTTCATAAGTGAATTGTATGTTGTCGTCGTATGTGTTTAATTGTTGAAGTTTTCTCTTGAGATTTTGTTTCTCTCCAATCCATATGATGAAAATGTCATCTATGGACCTACAGAATAATTTCGTAGACGTTTGCCATTCTTGGTCATTGAAAATGTTGTCGAACTCAAATTTGGCCATGTAGGTATTGGCGTACTGACTCAGTTCTCTTTTAACCAGGAACTCCAGTTGTTTTAACTGCTGCATTACCGTGCACACACACACACACAACCACACACACAGCCACACACACCCACACACACAACCGCACACACAATTACACACACATAAACACAGACAACCACACACACAACTGTAGTGTAGTTCCTATATTCCCAATAGGCTCTGCGCATTGGAATAATATATTCAGCAGTGTAGACGTAGGACTGAGGTCGACTGGGTCTCTACTGACTATATTAGATTTAAGGTTTGCCCACTAGCTCAGAGGTCACTAGAAACTTTCTCGAATAAGCGAGGAGGAGTTTAACCTCCCTGGATAGACAAGAAGGGATTAGCTTCTGACAACCATATAACATGACAACTTTGCTCCCTCAGAATAAGAGTGTATCTCTAGAGTCGTGTGAAAACAATAGACAGCTATTTCACTCAGTAAATCGTGCGTACTTAGTTTCACCAGAGTGCAGAGAAAAGAGAGACGGGCGTTTTCAATAAAAGGTGTAATTTATTGAGCAGTCTTCTTTCTCATGCAAGAGAAATGAATTGCCATAATTGCAATACTTAATGTAAAGTAAAGTGCGTACAGTAAAAGGAGTATTATGAAATAATACTGTAAAAACATTGATATGGTTTCTTAGCCATAAGATACTTTAAAATGGATAAAATATATACATACATATATACATTGACTAATCGTACTCAACTGGTGCTTCTAACTACACCTACCCCGGTGTACCTGAGCTAAGCTTAATACGTGGGAAGGAGTATGTAAGTAGCAGTTTATGTTAAGTTGGTTTTGCCAAGAATCTTACTCAAGAATTCTCTTTAAGGGTTTAGTCAGCTCCGTACCTGGGTAATGGAATGCAGGAGGTCTGGTATCTCTCTTTCAATACTCGAAAACCCAGCAGCCCGCAAAGGCGGCTGAGAACACCGGAGCTGGATTTCTCGGCAGGAGAAAAGACAGCGTCTCTCTCAGTGCGTCAAAAGGGAGGGGCAGCGTCCGTGGGCTCTCGAATCAGCTGGGCTCTCGGGCAAGTAGATAGCTGCTCTGCTCCAAAACCACCACCGTGTGTTTGCTTAAGGCAATGTTGGTATATTTATACCTGAAAGGTGCCAGGTTTGACGTAAGGTTGGACATAAGACGTCAATAAAGATGTCACTAAGAACTGTCCGTTCTTACAGTGCTTCGGAGTTCTAGGACGAAATCAAAACAAAAGCAAATAGGGATTTCCCAGGTTGCTGGAGGTTTGTTTTGTTTAGAGAACTCGTTGTGCCTTCTAGGAGTCCGGGGAAGTAGCCTTGCTTAATGTGACTGCATGGGCTACAACTAGATATGGATATGATTCTTATACCATTATAGGGATATTATTGATTATAACCGTACAAGGGAATAAAATAGAAATATCAATATAGGTTCCTAGATAAAAACACAATACAACCACACACACAACCACACACCACACCCAAACCCACACACAACCACAACCACACACAACCACACACACATCCACACCCAAACACAACCAGACACACACAACCACACCCACAACCACACACACACACAGCCAACCACAAGCGCACACACAACCACACAGACACAGCCACACACACAACCACAAACACCACACACCACGCATCTCAACCAGCTCTGACGTCAACCTCGCCAACTCTGAACACCTTCACTTCCAGATCCACATCGACCCCAAGACCACACTCAGAGGCACCCTCCTCTACAGACCACCTGGACCCCGCGCAAAATTCAGTGAAGACATCACGGACTTCATCACTCCACACGCGCTCCCCTCCAAAGACTACATCCTTCTGGGAGACCTCAACTTCCACCTTGAAAAGATCAACGACCGCAACACCGCCACCCTCTTGGACAACCTCGCCAACCTCGGACTTAAACAACTGGTCACTTCCCCCACCCACATCGCAGGTCACACTCTCGACCCCATCTTCACCTCCAGCAACCATGTCTCCTTCAGCCACACTACGGATCTCCTCTGGACTGACCACAGCTGCGTTCACTTCATCTACAACAAGCCGAAACCCATCAACCACCCCCAACCAACTCTGCAAAGAAACTGGAACAAAATCACCACAGAGCAGATCTCCACATCACTCCTTCAATCCTCCCCAGCCCTCTCTTCTAACGCCAACGAAGCCGCCTCCAACCTCACCGTTTGGTTATCCAACACCGCCGACACCTTAGCACCACTGAAAAAACGTCAACACAAACTTGGCTTCAAGAAGGCCTCATGGTTCAACGACGACCTCAAGAAATCCAAGAAACTGTGCCGCTCCCTTGAAAAGGCCTGGAAAAAAGACCCATCCACCAGCCACAAGGACGCCTTCAAAAGCGCCATCCGTACTCACCACCAACTGATCCGAAAAGCCAAGAAAACAGCATTCAAAGATCGACTTGACAACAACGCCCACAACAGCAAGGAACTTTTCAACATCGTCAAGGAATTTTCCAACCCCTCGGCCAACTCTAACGACATCACCCCCTCTCAAACCCTCTGCGATTCCCTAGCCTCTTTTTTCCACAACAAGATTGCTGACATCCACAACAGCTTTGACAACCAACCCGGAAGGCAACCCACCCTACCATCAGCTGACCATCCTCCCCCCGTTAACACCCTTAACGCCTGGAACCCAATCTCCACTGAGGACACCATCCGCCTGATGAATTCCATCCACTCTGGATCCCCCACAGACCCATGCCCCCACCACATCTTCAACAAAGCAGACTCCGTCATAGCTCCGCACCTCCGAGACGTCATCAACTGCTCCTTCAACTCCGCTACCTTCCCAGAAGACTGGAAACACGCTGAACTCACCGCCCTTCTGAAAAAACCAACAGCAGACCCCACCGAACTCAAAAACTACCGCCCCATCTCACTTCTTCCATTCCCGGCCAAAGTCATCGAGAAAGCTGTCAACAACCAGCTCTCCACCTTCCTCGAAGACAACAAATCACTCGACCCCTCACAATCTGGCTTCCGAGCCAAACACAGCACTGAGACCGCCCTCATCGCAGCAACAGACGACATTCGAACTCTACTGGACAATGGAGACACAGTCGCCCTCATCCTCCTCGACCTCTCTGCAGCCTTCGACACAGTCTGCCACAGCACCCTTTTACAACGCCTCAGAAACATCGGAATCCAAGGAAAGGCACTGGAATGGATCACCTCGTTCCTCACCGGAAGAACCCAGAGAGTCCGCCTCCCACCATTCAAGTCCGAGGCCTCTGAAATCATCTGCGGCGTACCACAAGGATCCTCACTCAGTCCCACCCTCTTCAACGTATACATGAGCCCCCTCGCGGCCATCGCCCGCCAACACAACCTCAACATCATCTCTTACGCGGATGACACTCAACTGATCCTATCTCTCACCAAGGACCCCAGCACCGCCAAAACTAACCTACACGAAGGAATGAAAGAAGTCGCCGAATGGATGAAACAAAGCCGTCTGAAACTGAACTCAGACAAAACAGAAGTCCTCATCTTAGGTAAATCCCCCTCTGCATGGGACGACTCCTGGTGGCCGGAAGCCCTCGGAAATGCACCCATCCCGACAGACCACGCACGGAACCTTGGCGTCATCCTGGATTCCTCACTCTCAATGAACAGACAAGTCAGCGCCGTATCCTCTTCCTGCTTTAACATTCTTCGCATGCTCAGAAAAACATTTCGCTGGATCCCCTCCGAAACAAGGAAAACAGTCACCCACGCTCTAGTCACGAGCCGACTGGACTACGGAAACACCCTCTACGCAGGTACCACCGCTAAACTCCAGAAGAAACTACAACGAATCCAAAACGCCTCAGCCAGGCTCATATTAGACATCCCACGCAACGAACACATCTCTGGTCACCTTAAAGACCTCCACTGGCTACCCGTCAATAAGAGGATTACTTTCCGACTGCTTACCCACGCACACAAATCACTCTACGACATCGGACCAGATTGCCTCAACTTTCGACTGTCCTTCTACACCCCCTCCCGCCAACTGCGCTCTTCCAGCCAAGCCTTCGCCACTGTACCTCGCATCAACAAAACCACCATGGGAGGCAGATCCTTCTCATACCTGGCTGCCAAAACATGGAACTCACTCCCTGCTTACCTTCGCCTCACCCAGAATCACCTAGCGTTCAGAAAGCAGCTTAAAACGTGGATATTTGACAAATAATCCACCTCCCCTTCCTAAGCGCCTTGAAACCCTCTGGGTATGTAGTGCGCTATATAAGTGTTATGACTTGACTTGACTTGACAATCACACACAATCACAAACACACATACAACCACACACATACACACAACCACACACACACCACACCCAACCACACACACAACCACAACCACACACAAACACACAACCACACACAAACACACAACCACACACAAACACACACACAACCACACACAACCACAACCACACACAACCAGACACACACAACCCCACACAACCCCACACAACCACACCCACAACCACACACACACAACCACACACACACAACCACACACAACCACACACACAACCACACACACACACAACCACACACAACCAACCACACACAGCCAACCACAAGCACACACACAAACACACACTCACAGCCACCCACATAACCACAAACGCAACACACACAACCACACACACAACCACACACACAACCACACACACAACCACACACAACCAACCACAAACACACACACACACAACCACAAACACAACACACACAGCCACACACAACACACACAACCACACACAAACACACACAACCACACACAAACACACACAACCACAAACACACATACAACCACACACACACAACCACACAGACAACCACACACACAGCCACACACACCCACACACACAACCGCACACATAACTATACACACATAAACAACCACACACACAACCACAACCACACACAAACACAACCACACACACAACCACACTCCATCACACACACAACCACACACCATCACACACACAACCACACACACAACCACACACACAACCACACACACAACCACACACCACACCCAAACCCACACACACAACCACAACCACACACACAACCACACCCACACACAACCACACCCACACACAACCAGACACACACAACCACACACACAACCACACACACAACACACACAACCACACACACAACCACACACACAAACACACACACACAACCACACACACACACACACATACACACAACCACACACACACCACACCCAACCACACACACAACCACAACTACACACAACCACACACACAAACACACAACCAGACTCACACAACCACACACACAACCACACCCACAACCACACACACACACCACCACAAACACAACCACACACACAACCACACACACACAACCACCCACAAGCACACACACACACAGCCACCCACACGACAAACACACAACCACACACACACACACACACACACACAAACACACACACAACCACAAACACACATATAACCACACACACACATACACACAACCACACACAGACAACCACACAGACAACCGCACACACACAACCACACAGACAACCGCACACACACAACCACACAGACAACCGCACACACCCAACCACACACACAAAGTACACATCATTAAATACGCTAAAATCGATCATAAAACGCATGCACTTATAAAACCCTCCGTTGCCCCAATTAAGGTAGAATTATTTTACTAAAACTCATTGAAAAGGACAGAGATAAGTGCCTTCACTCTTTGCATACATTTCCCAATAGCAACGGCAATATCTAAATGGATCATTTCAGTCACCAAAGTTATAGCCTGGTTCCTAGATTTAATCTCATATTTCCTAAATATTGGTTTTAAAAACATAATTTGTACATCTAGAAACTTCAGGCAATCTAATAAAATATGTAACAAGTCACATGAGGTACCCACAGTGCAAATGCATCTTCCCTTTTTACCACATTATTTCCATAGCACTTCGTAATTGACAATCAGGTAACCTATCAATGTAGAGAGCACATTGTTCATTTTTCATTGTGTCAATCATAAAGAGCACTGAGATCTTATTAGCGAGGTGATTTTGGTCCTGCGCCATAGATATTTCCTTCCCCAACATTCCAAGTACTTTCTTATCAATACTAATCGTATAGGTGATGGGGCACAGTTTAACCATCATCATACCACATAGCTCCTTCATGATCGCCCTAGTCTCTCTTGCCCATTTTAATTCGCTATTCTGTATTTCGTTTTTTACACCACTGTGATATTTTGGTGTTCGCGCCTACTCCTAGGCGTTGCTAGAAGCGGAGTAGGGCTATACCGGCTAGAATGCCCCATGAAGTCAGACCTAATTCAAGTCTTACGGCCTGGACCATTGTTGACAAAGGGAGTGTGAATAGGGTTTTTTAATTTTTGCCTTCCTCGACATCCCAGCCCTCTTTGCCGCTCAAATATAACAGTTCTGCGCCATACAGAAATTGTGGGGGTACCATGGCCGAGTAAGCTTTTAGCACTGGTCTATCTGACATTGCGCCATAGGCTTTATTAAACAGTTTCAGGCTGCTAATCGATGCTGAAGTTCTTAATTTTGACGCCTCTAGGTGAGTATACCATTTCATACTTTTTTCAAGCCATAATCCCAAATATCTATATTCAGTGACCGTTTAAACTTTCTCTGACCCCTTCCACCATGTGAACCCCTACGACCAAAACTCAAGGCTTTAGTCTTGTCCATATTAATCACAAGATTGTTCTTGGTGCAGTAATCCTTAAATATATTTAGTTTCCTTTGCAAGCCACCTTCAGTCTGATCCATAATCACCAGATCGTTGGCATAGAGCAAACATGCAATATGCTTACCATCTTGTTTCGGGCTTGCCCCATTGATATTCCCCAGGGTCAACGGCAAATCTGCTAGGAACAAGGAAAACCGCAGGGGGGGCCAATACACACCCCTGCCGCAACCCATATCCAATCTCAATGCTCCCAGATAAACTTCCATCTATATCTAAAATTATCTGGGCCCAGTTCTTAGTATGGAGTATTTGAATCAGACTTAACAAATCTTTTGGGATACAGTAACTAGTTAAGGCCTCCCACAACAGCTCCCGGTCCACCAGATCGAAAGCTGCGCGGAATTCCACAAAACAGCATAATAAACTTCCCTGCGTTTCAATCGACTTCCGCGCTATGGCCCATAGACCAAAGCACTGGTCAATTGTGGAGTGGCCTGCTTTAAACCCCCTGTTCTGGGCGTATAATCTGATTATCTGGGCCTGCAGCTTCAAACTTGCTATAATTGTCTTTATACAGCTTGAGGTAAAGTCTTCTTTGATGTCAACCCTCACCTGTGGCCAAACTGGCATCCTTGACTCTTCTTGTATAGGCCATTTCCCATATATTTCTCCCAGGGAGCCCACCCATTCATCCTCAGGGACCATACAGTCTGGAGAACCTGCTTTTCTACCCACACTTTCTTGGACTCATTTCCAAAATCCTTTGACATCTCTAGTTTCAATTACCTCCAACATATTTGCCCAGCGCTTATCTTTACAGGTTCTTTTTTTGTTCCGAATTAGTGTTTTGTATTTTAACCTTAGTAACTGGAGGGACAGAGATAATTCCACATTAAATGTGACCCTTAATCTTCTCGTCTTCTGCCTGATCTGTGCCTTGGCTACAAACCAAACCAGGTGTTTAATTTTTTTTTTTCTTTAAGGTGTCCACCAGCTTGCCTATGGTGGATTCAAACCAGGCAATTCCATTTCTTAATTGAATTTCTTCTACAGGAATAGCCTGCTGGGTTTGCTTTAATTTCTCAAAATATTCCTCTTTCTCTATTTTTGCTTCTTGATAGATGTAATTCTGCCCTCATTGGATAATGGTCGCTACCTTTCATTTTCCCCACCTCAAAAATGTTAATTAGGCCAAAGCACCAGGCCTGACAAAACACATAATCTATTGGGCAGAGTTGCTGGCCCCTCAAAAAAGTGCGTCCTGCTGGCCGATCTGGCTGCATTCTCCCATTTACGCACACCATGCCCAGTGAACCCACCAGCTGAGTAAAAGTCGCATCCTTTGGCGAGATCTCTCCTCTAGGGAAAATGGCGACTTGGATATTATAAAATTCTAAAAATTCCTTGTGCCAATTAACCACCCTTTGGGGATCTAATCTATGATTAAAATCACAGAACACCAATAATATATCCTTCTGATACTTTACGCTAACAGACTCGATATCTTCTTTCAGTTTTCCTAAATTCACCTTATATTCATTGTCCTTTCCCTTCTGTATATAAACGTTTATAATACATATTCCATCAAAGCAGGGATCCGACTTCTGCAGTAGGACCCTACAGCCTAATGCCCTATCACAATGTAGTTTCAAATTCTGAACCTTCCTAGCTATCTGTGTGGAAGTCAGCATTAGTTGGCCCCCAATGGCCTCCCCAGAGTATTTTTCTTTGCTGCTTTAGAGTGTTCGGTGAAACCTTCTGTAACTAGGGATGCTCGGGTATCGTCGCACAGCCATGTCTCCTGCAGGCAGACAATATCATTACTCTTAATGAATTTATCAAAATTATTCTGAGTCGATATTTTCTTGTAGCCATTTATATTCCATGATGGAACTGATAGGCTGTGTGACGACCCATGCCCCTAGTCGATTTCACTCAGGAACCCTTCCTCTTCTTACTCCCTAAATTCTGGGGATGCTAGGACATTAAACCTATTTCCAGCAAATATATCTGTAGTATCTTGCAAATTCGTTATCAGTTATAGTTATTGCAAGATCCTCCTTCTTATTCCAACTTGAGTTGATTAACCTTATCTGCCGTAACCCTAGTCCAGCATGATTCGTAAGGAAGTGCTGCCCCTGGAATTCCTCCCTTCTTACCAATCTAATCCCCTCCTTTTGCAGCTTATTTTTGGCATTTCTGCAGCGGCTTTCACCAAGGCAGAGTAGAAGAGGAGCTTGGTCACATCACCCCCTTTGCTATTTGTAACAAACCCTACTTCTCTAAGGTCCTCTGTGCCAGTGCTTCAGAGGCTTGCACATTTTGACATGGAGAATATAAGTTGTGATCGATTTAGTGGGTTTAATTTCCTAGCTTTTCTCCCGCCTTTGCCCTGGCCGGAAGGTTCTAGGAAAACCCATAAGTCGGGGGTACAATTTTGCCTTAGGCCGTGGATGTCTCCCATAATCTAGCTTCCCTTCTCTTTGTTGGAATGTCTCCCTAATCTTTTTCTTTGGTGGTCTTACTACGTCTAGGATTTCCAGGTCCCAATTGTGTAGTTATCCTCAATTCTGTACCTTTCCCCTCTTTCTCCTTTTTCCGTTTCGTTGTTGGTGCCAGACTACTTTTACTGATCTTTGATCTTTCTAGCCTATTCCAAGGTTCTTCTCGTTCAGCTATCGGCTTTGCATTATACTCCTTTGATCTTTGCGTTATTTCCCTCTCTTGACATTCTTGTTTTTTCCTTTCTCCTTTCACTCTTCTCACCTTCCTTACATGATGTCTTATTTGTTGTCTTATTCTAAGGGCAACCTCCACTTCCCCCTTGACCTCGGGAATCCACTCATGTAATATCTCCTTTCACTCCATTTCCTCACAATCATTGGCTGTTGGGATATTTGTACAGTTGGTTCCTCTTTTTTACCTTGGGAGCCCTTAACAAAGCTACCTCTTCATCCTTACTGCCTAACGCATCCTGTTCCCCACCAATCGGTCTAACTAATACCGGCATTAACCCTCTGATTTGTGTCAACTCTCCCAACATTGCTTTCGACTGCTCCCCTGGAACGTTCTTGGCGAAGAGGACAGCCGTGGATTCAAAGAAACCCCAGAGATGTTAAATATGGTCTGGTTTGGAGAGGCTAGACCATGGACTCAGAGGTTGGGTAGGCCCGAGGCACTTGACTCCTTGTCCCTCACATCCTTCCCCTTGATATGTCTTCCCAAAAAGTCTTTGATTGAGTTAGACACTGATGAACCACCTTTTGCTATTTTTGGTTTTGCTGATTACAGTGTTAGCGTCAAGGATTGTACATTCCTTGCTACTTATTTTTCCTTCCAGTTGGCTCACTCATCGCCCCTTTTGATTTACCTACTCCGCTCCCTTCACCTGCCACTGGAATGTTCATCTCATTCTTTTTCCCGGTTTTTATAGTCTTACGGGTTCTTGCTTTGGCCAGTGCCATCTTTTAGATTTCCTTCTTCGTTACTCGCACTCTGGTCTCAGGTCACCAATCCTATAGCCTGTTTTAAATGCTGCTTCCCTATTCCAATCCTCTGCCGGGATTAGATCACGAGGCCCCTTTTGCCAATACCAATTCAATAACCTGTACCCATGTGACTAGCGCCATCGCTTTTGGGTTAGTTTTAATGTCCTTGATTATTAAGAAAAACAATTACAGCCCTTCCATATTTTAAACCTATGTAGGGCAACTGATCCTCACTTACCTCTGTTTCACGGTTTGCCGCTGTGCACTCCGGTCTTCCAGCCCCCTGCTACCGTCGGCTAATTGTCTGCCCAGGTGCTGTCACCAACTCTAACTCAGCTGGTGCCTACAGCACTTCTTAGGGCCTGTGTTTTCTTTTAAGTTTCATTTTAAGGTTAATCTGCCAGGTGCCAGGGTTTCGCCTCCTCAAGCTTCTCAGCTAAAATCTGGACCTCCCCCCTGCCCTCCGGCTGCAATTCTCGGCCTCCAGCAGGGAGGATCCTCTATTCTCTCAACGCTCTGCTCGGCGTTCGCTCGGCGTTCAGCAAGAGCGGAGCGGGTGCAGGTACAGGATCCCCGGGACAAACGGGCACGCACACGCGAACACAAGCGCATTCACGTGAGATCCAATACGTTGACTTCAGGCGTCCGGCATCCAATGCTTCCTGGAGCTTCCTGGGGCGAGAGCAGGTATGATTGTGCACGCGGAAACTGGAACAGAGTGTATGGGGAGGGAATATGATCAGCTCTCTATGCCTCAGTACCTTGTCCCAAATATTTAGTGTTAGGGCCGCCGGAGTACTTGAGTGGCTCAAGACTGCTGTGTGCAGACCCGATCGCTGGCAGCACCCTGGAATATGTATGTATAAATCAGATTATGTTAGAAGTAACCTGCAATATAGTGGCAGGCAGCACCCTGCCAACAAGTAGGATTTCTCATAGTATTCTATTTCCTGGCACATTAATGGTGATAGTCTTTTAACTGGCAGAAGAACAACATTGACCGTACATTTTCCTGGGTTTGTCTTAAAAATGACGTACACATTAGGAATGGCATTTCGTTCTGCTGGAATAATAACACAAGTTATCTTAAACTCTGCTGTGATGTTGCATAGGTTGTTGGCTGCAATGCATTCCATGTTTCATTCAAACATGCTTTCTACAGGGCGCATACATGATTTGCTGCTGTAGAGAAATAATGTTCCCGTGTAATGTGGCAGACTCAAATATTGAAAAACGTCATGATTTCTCTTTCAGCATTTCATAGTAAAATCTTTCACTTTTTGACTCATACATTTAGCAGAAACATAACTTAGTATCATTAACCCCTTCTGTGCTGATGACGAGCCCAGGCTCGTCATACAGCACGGTGCTCGTGTGCTGGTGACGAGCCTGGGCTCGTCATGAGCCGTGGAACGCTCACACGCGGGGCTAATTTCCCCGCTGTACTGAGTGTTCCATTGCGCGGGCGTGGTCATGACGAGCCCAGGCTCGTCACCAGCACACGAGCACCGTGCTGCATGACGAGCCTGGGCTCGTCATGAGCACAGCGGCGCCGCGCGCAGCCCCCCTCCCCCCGCGCTGTGGGGAAATTAGCCCTGCAGCGAAGGGGTTAAAATAGTTGTGATGCGGAACATCCATGTGGGGCTAGGACGGGCTCGCCCAGAGTGCTTGCTGACTTGGAGGAGCATGGAGTTGACCGCCTTGCCTGGTCCGGTGTGGAACCAAGCCAGCGATGCTTTGCTGCAGGCTCATTTGCCCTGATACCTGGTCAACAGTTTGAGGAGGAGGAGGGAGGTGAAGAGCTGGTAAAGTGTGCCATGAAGCTGGCATTTCAGTACATCCCTGAGAAGTGAGCTTTGAGTCGATGTAGTGTTCATCTTATACCACGTGCAATTCATCCTCTCCAAAGCCTCAAGAATTCCTGGGTGTGAAGGGCGGCTGATTCTGATTGGGTGCTTGATAGTTTTCCAGAAACTCATGTTCTTGATTGTACATGTTTGTCAGTAGTCAATTAAACATGCTCAGGGGTTTTATCTCTTCAGTTGGCACAAGCTGCAATAAAAGTTTCTTTCCCATTGCAAAAAAATATGAACGGCTGACGAGCCTTTGTCTGTCGAAGAATGGAAGGGCTGGGGAACTGCAATTCATCTCACTGCTGAGCAGAGCAGTGTCATGCTTCACCCTCACTCAGGCCTCTGATTTTAACTAACATCGCTTAGAACACTGGGACTTTAGAACCCATCCTTTTAATGAGAAAAACAAAACTACAAGTCCCATAAGCAATAGTGGTGGAAGGTGTCACGCATGACCTGGGGCAACATCCGATTCAGCACATCCAGTTTCAATTTTTAAGTATTTGACACAATATTGAATTTATAACCTTTTTTTTATGGTCATAAGTCACCAGAATACAAAAACGTGTCTTTAAATTTCAGGGTCAATTAAGTAATGGTCACCAGCTTGGAAGCTCTGTTAATTCTTCAGTATTTGTCATTGACCTCCATGTGTGCCTGGTTTCGGTCTGCTCCCTGCATCGATCCTGATAACTCACACAGGTAAGGAGCTTATAGCAGCAACATGATAACCCCATACTCGTCTGCAAGAAGTGCGCTCGGAGGCAGGTATCCGATCATTAGGTCTTGCCTATTATATCACGCAGGGATAAATAGGCGAGTATATAGTAGGCAAAACAAAATCTCTACCAAGTACGTATTACGTCCAGTTCATGTGATGCACTCGTATGAGATGCGCGTGCTCGTCAAACCCATCAGCCTCGCACCAGAGCTGCTCCCCCGCCGCTCGCCATATGCTCGTTCCCTCCCACTCGCCCGCTCCCCTGCTCCCCGCCCCCCATCCGACTTGAAAAGAAGCCGATCGCACACAACCATTACACTATTTGTGCCTCGCATTCCCCTATCAGACTACAAAGGAATGCCTCCCGCTCACCCGCCCCCTGACTCACCAGATGCTTCTGAGCGTGCCGGTTCCTGTTCCGTGCACTTCCCCCTCTTGTTCTTTTAAAGACGCTCCCTCCCCACTCCACATTGGGCATGTACATGGTATCTGTGTATGTTTTCTTTAATGAGCGCAGCACTTTGAGCTTCATCTTTAACAATGCAGGTCACGCGCTTTTCTTACAAAACGATATTTCTGTCTCATAAAACTTGCAACTCGCCTAACCAAAAAGTAATTAAAACAATGAAGTAATAGCAGAGTGCGAGTACCAGTAAAGCACCCCGGTTTCTCATAGTCACCTCTCAGTGTCAACAACTTCTCTCTTTGGATTGGCTCTATTAAACGGAATGGCACTGCCCACAGAGATATGTTCTTGTTGCAGTCTTTTCTGCTCTCCAGGTAGATGAGTAAACAGATGTGAGATACCGGCGGCGTCCACCCCGAGAGCTTATAAGTGAAGGGGGCTCAATCTAATATATCTTTTCAGTCATCGGGCTAAAATAATAGTCTCATCAGACTAATATAACCGCCCCCCCCCATCCGACTTGAAAAGAAGCTGCTCGCACACAAATATTACACCATTTGTGCCTCGCATTCCCCCCCATCAGACTATAAAGGAATGCCTCCCGCTCACCTGCCCCCTGACTCACCAGATGCTTTCGAGCGTGCCTGTTCCTGTTCCGTGCACTTCCCCCTCTTGTTCTTTTAAAGACGCTCCCTCCCTACTCCACATTGGGCAAGTACATGGTATCTGTGTATGTTTTCTTTAATGAGCGCGGTACTTTGAGCTTCATCTTTAACAATGCATTCAGGTAACTGCACAAATTAGAATGCATACACCTTAAATGAAAAACATCACATTAAACCAGTTCTCCCAAAAAGTTTAATTTAAGAATCGTCCATGCTCCCAAGCTGCTCCCCCGCCGCTCGCCATATGCTTGTTCCCTCCCACTTGCTCGCTCCCCTGCTCCCCCGCCCCCCCATCCGACTTGAAAAGAAGCTGCTCGCACACAACCATTACAATATTTGCGCATCGCATTCTCCCCCCATCAGACTACAAAGGAATGCCTCCCGCTCACCCGCCCCCTGGCTCACCAAATGCTTCCGAGGGTGCCTGTTCCTGTTCCGTGCACTCCCCTCTCTTGTTCTTTTAAAGACGCCCCCGCCCCACTCCACATTGGGCATGTACATGGTATCTGTGTATGTTTTCAATATTCAAGTATTTTTTAAAGGAGTGCGGCACACTGTGCTTCAGCTTCACAAATTAGAATGCATACACCTTAAATGAAATAAAAATCACATTAAACCAGTTCTCCCAAAAAGTGTAATTTAAGAATCATCCATGCATCTCATTGATGGCTCACATTACACTTCCAGTTGAATCAACACAGAAGCTGTGGCAACAATCTCAGTGTCGTGTACCAAGCGCTGCAACCCCGGAGGTGGTGTCAGCACTTTGGTGTCTTACAATGCTGAGCACTGCAAATAACCCCAGAGGTCAGACTAAACTCTAAATTATTAACCATAATTGGCTCAAATAGCAACCATTAGCACCACCTGGTTAGCTGCTCGCTTTGTTAGAACAAAAGCATTATTCTACTAAATACTGCGCTGGACTTTGTACGCCCTGCCTTGCCCTTCACTTGTAAAAATGTAGGTGGAAACACTCAATTTTTTTTGCACTCTGTACTGTGAGCAGCTATGAGTTGCCCCAACTGGATACAATCAGAGTGTACTACCAAGTTGTCAGTGAGTTCGCTACTCCCTTATTGGCCGCTTCTGCGGACCAGGCTCATTCATACCAAAACACGCGAGCACTATATTAGTCAAAAAATGATCTGCCACCAATCACTTGCAGCCTTGGTGTATTTATTTTTTTGTGTGCATTTTTAACCCCTTCGCTGTGGGGGTTAATCCCCCGCTGTGCTGGGGGGGAGGGGGACGCGCACAGCGCCCCCATGCTCATGACGAGCTGAGCTCCTCATGAGCTACGGCGCTCTTGTGCTCATGACGAGCTCAGCTCATCACAGGTGTATTGCCTCTCATGGAACGCTCAGCACAGCAGGGGAATTCTCCCCGCACCTGAGCGTTCCACGGGCCATGACGAGCTGAGCTTGTCATGAGCACCGGAGTGCCGTGGCTCATGATGAGCTCAGATCGTCATGAGCGTCCAAGGAGTTAAGTAGCGCTCCTACCAAGCTCCTTAATAGCCTAATGAATCCTGGCAGTCGTAGTGCAGCTGAACGTTAGTTCATACACTGAAACTAACAAACCTGGAAACAATCATGGGTAAATTAAAGGCCCAGGATTGAAGAGGCGCATTTTTAGCGGCATTGAGCCATCTGGTAACTTTAACCCTACTCAGCTGAATGTAGCAGTATTTTTTTTTTTGCACCCTGTACTGTGAGCAGCTATGAGAGGCCCCAACTGGATCCAATCAGAGTGTACTACCAAGGGGTCAGTGAGTTCGCTACTCTCTTATTTGCAACTTCTACGGAACAGGCTCATTCATACCAAAACACGCAAGGCACTCCCCTTTTTTTCTTTAAAAAAAAAAAAGAGTTTATCTTTCACGCTTCTTAGAAACATGATATACAGCCGAGTTCATGGAAAACGCTGCCCCGCTGGGAATTTCTTTGACTTAAAGGGGAAACTCCAGGCAGATGTAAACATTCCATAGTATTCGAATGTTATTCTTCTCTTCTGACAGCCCATACGCCTTTTAGTCAAAACCTTTGCTGGGTCCAGTTTCCTTCTTTATCCGATAAACTCAATTCCTTGAAACCAGAGGCACCCCACTGTAACCACATCACTCAGGGACACCACCACATCATTCGGGGATACCACCACATCACTCGGGGACACCACCACATCACTCAGGGACACCACCACATCACTCAGGGACACCACCACATCACTCAGGGAAACCACCACATCACTCAGGAACACCACCACATCACTCAGGGACACCACCACATCACTCGGGAAAACCACCACATCACTCAGGACACCACCACATCACTCGAGGACACCACAACATCACTCGGGGATACCACCACATCACTCGGGCACACCACCACATCACTCAGGGACACCACCACATCACTCAGGAACACCACCACATCACTCAGGAACACCACCACATCACTCAGGGACACCACGACATCACTCGGGAACACCACCACATCACTCGAGGACACCACCACATCACTCGAGGACACCACCACATCACTCAGGGACACCACCACATCACTCGGGAACACCACCACATCACTCGGGAACACCACCACATCACTCGGGAACACCACCACATCACTCGGGAACACCACCACATCACTCGAGGACACCACCACATCACTCGGGGATACCACCACATCACTCGGGGACACCACTACATCACTCAGGACACCACCACATCACTCGAGGACACCACCACATCACTCAGGGACACCACCACATCACTCGGGAACACCACCACATCCATCGGGAACACCACCACATCAATCGGGAACACCACCACATCACTCAGGACACCACCACATCACTCGAGGACACCACCACATCACTCGGGGATACCACCACATCACTCGGGGACACCACCACATCACTCGGGGACACCACCACATCACTCGAGGACACCACCACATCACTCAGGGACACCACCACATCACTCGGGAACACCACCACATCACTCGGGAACACCACCACATCACTCGGGGATACCACCACATCACTCGGGGACACCACCACATCACTCGGGGACACCACCACATCACTCGAGGACACCACCACATCACTCAGGGACACCACCACATCACTCGGGAACACCACCACATCACTCGGGAACACCACCACATCACTCGGGAACACCACCACATCACTCAGGACACCACCACATCACTCGAGGACACCACCACATCACTCGAGGACACCACCACATCACTCGAGGACACCACCACATCACTCGAGGACACCACCACATCACTCGAGGACACCACCACATCACTCGGGGATACCACCACATCACTCGGGGACACCACCACATCACTCGGGGACACCACCACATCACTCAGGGACATCACCACATCACTCGGGAACACCACCACATCACTCGGGAACACCACCACATCACTCGGGAACACCACCACATCACTCAGGACACCACCACATCACTCGAGGACACCACCACATCACTCGGGGACACCACCACATCACTCGGGGACACCACCACATCACTCAGGAACACCACCACATCACTCAGGGACACCACCACATCACTCGGGAACACCACCACATCACTCAGGAACACCACCACATCACTCAGGAACACCACCACATCACTCAGGAACACCACCACATCACTCAGGAACACCACCACATCACTCAGGGACACCACCACATCACTCGGGAACACCACCACATCACTCAGGAACACCACCACATCACTCAGGAACACCACCACATCACTCGAGGACACCACCACATCACTCAGGGGCACCACTCAATCACTCAGGGGCACCACTCAGAGGCACCACCACATCACTCAGGAACACCACCACATCACTCAGGACACCACCACATCACTCTAGGACACCACCACATCACTCGAGGACACCACCACATCACTCGGGGATACCACCACATCACTCGGAGACACCACCACATCACTCGGAGACACCACCACATCACTCAGGGACACCACCACATCACTCAGGGACACCACCACATCACTCAGTAACACCACCACATCACTCGGGGACACCACCACATCACTCGAGGACACCACCACATCACTCAGGGGCACCACTCAATCACTCAGGGACACCACTCAGAGGCACCACCACATCACTCAGGGACACCACCACATCACTCATGGACACCACCACATCACTCGGGAACACCACCACATCACTCGGGAACACCACCACATCACTCGAGGACACCACCATATCACTCAGGGGCACCACTCAATCACTCAGGGACACCACTCAGAGGCACCACCACATCACTCAGGAACACCACCACATCACTCGGGAACACCACCACATCACTCAGGAACACCACCACATCACTCAGGGGCACCACCACATCACTCAGGGGCACCACTCAATCACTCAGGGGCACCACTCAGAGGCACCACCACATCACTCAGGAACACCACCACATCACTCAGGGACACCACCACATCACTCAGGGGCACCACCACATCACTCAGGGGCACCACCACATCACTCAGGGACACCACCACATCACTCGGGGACACCACCACATCACTCAGGGAGACCACCACATCACTCAGGGATACCACCACATCACTCGGGGACACCACCACATCACTCAGGGGCACCACCACATCACTTAGGGACACCACCACATCACTCCGGGGCACCACAACATCACTCCGGGGCACCACAACATCACTCTGGGGCACCACCACATCACTCCGGGGCACCACCACATCACTCCGGGACACCACCACGTCACTCAGGAACACCACCACATCACTCAGGGACACCACCACGTCACTCAGGAACACCACCACAACACTCAGGGAGACCACCACATCACTCAGGGATACCACCACATCACTCGGGGACACCACCACATCACTCAGGGGCACCACCACATCACTTAGGGGCACCACCACATCACTTAGGGACACCACCACATCACTCAGGGACACCACCACATCACTCGGTGACACCACCACATCACTCGGTGACACCACCACATCACTCGGTGACACCACCACATCACTCGGGGACACCACCACATCACTCGGGGACACCACCACATCACTCGGGGACACCACCACATCACTCGGGGACACCACCACATCACTCAGGGACACCACCACATCACTCTGGGACACCACCACATCACTCTGGGACACCACCACATCACTCTGGGACACCACCACATCACTTTAATACACCACCACATCACTCTAATACACCACCACATCACTCAGCCAAACCACATCATCGCTCAGCACTACAACAGCACTGTTCTTGCTTGCTACCAATAAGCATTGCCATAGCCAATAGTACTCGCATTAGGAAAGTGTACGCTATTTGCTTTGTGAATAACAATGCTATTAATTGATATATTTTCAAAGCCAACACATATTAAAAAAATGTCTCATTTACAATACCAATAGGTCACACTTTCCTAATGCGAGACCTATTGCATTGCAAATGCTTGTCTTTCTTTCTCTCTCCCACTCTCCCTCCATATACTACCTTAATTCAGAAGACTTTACCATTTTTACACCGCAAATGCTGAATAATACGCGTCTAACTGCCTAGAGTTGTCAGTATTTGGGTTGCAACAGGCTCCGTTGCACCCCAAATGCAGACAACTCAGACTTACTAATGAAATAATTATTCTGAGGCAGATGGAAAACAGCTCTGAAGGGGCTGCCGACAGTGAGCCCTCCTTCCTTTTCATAGGCCAACAAATCACGCCGCATTTCAGGTGCCTCTGCCTGTACATATAGTATTCATAGCAAGGGTTATGCACGGACGCATACCGATTAAAATAAAAAAGTTAACTTCAGTACCAAGACAGATGGATCAAGACTTGGCCAATCATTTTTCCCCCAAGTTTACCTCTATGTCATTCTTGTGTTTATCAAAGCCTTCCGGGAACAGCAATTCAAAGCCAATAATCCCTTTTCTTTGCACCAATAGGAATCAAATTTCCCTTTGATGTATATGAAAACTAAATGGGGTTTCTATACCAGATCCAAGTACACCGGTCTGCTTGGAAGTACTCCTATTACTCATATTATATTCAATGTTTTTTCAATTTAAAATAATTTTATTGCAAGCATATGCAGGTTCCGGCTGTCCCCACACTCAAGAGCAAGGTTAGCACAACAGACTTTGGAAATACATGTTCAAGCAGAACAAGCATTTGCAATGCAATAGGTCTCACATTTACACTAGTTTAAGCTATTGGCATTGGAAATTACAATTCCTTTTATTTACGTTTTAAAAATCAAAACATAAAATAGAGCAATTGTCATTTACAATGCCAATAGATCAAACTTGTGTAAATGCGAGACCTATCGCATTGCAAATGCTTGTTTTTGTGAAACAAGCAAGCACCAATATTTACTATGTACATTTTTTAAAATAAAACACAATCAAATCACAGTATACTGTTCCGGAGGTTCAGACCCAGAGACATTATCTGTAACTGAACGCAGACACCCTAGGAAGCACGTGCTTTTAAGACCAGTTGCGTTCACTCACCTGAAGGTGACATGCTTCATCATTGGGCTATACTCCTCACCAGGCCGGCGCTACAATGCCTGGCGGGCACTACAAGAGGGCACTTTGTCGGAGATCTTTTATTAAGTATGCCGGATGAGCATAGTAGGCAGAGGATGGTGTGTCATAAGATGTGAGATTGGTGAAAGTCATAATATAAGATCAACTATCGACCAGTTGCCACAATATAGTTAATGTGATCTTCCTGGTCCATGTTGAGATTAAAAACAGTGGCAGAGAAATTAAGGAACTAATGGCCCCTATCACTCTGTGAAAGTATCGATCACCTATGGACCTGCTGGTAAGCTGGGGTCTATACTTCAGGTCAACTTTTTTCATGCCTTGTGTAGTCATGGAGCAATCTGTTGGCATTTCCTCAGGACCAAATATGGGAAAATGGGTAAATGTGACCTAATCTTCTCCACAGCATGAGGAGCTCTGTAACTCAAAGCCCTGCACCGTGCATAGGAGATAAGGTGTCTATTAACATCTTACTACCACAGGTGAACACTCTCTAACATAGTGCACTAGTTACAGACACCCTCCTAAAATTCAGGACATACAGACTTATCCAAAAGCAAGGACGCCGCATCAGAGAGCAACTGGTTTGAAAAGCACATGCTTCCTAGGGTGAGGAAGCAGAGAAGTAGTGTGGCTCACTGGTTAGAGGCAGCAGACCCGAGAGCAGAGGACGGCCCGGGACCAGGGTTCGATTCCCGGCGCGGCAGGTTTCTGGACCAGGGTCAGCGGACTCGATAATTCTCTCGCCTCGGTGCCCACTCTGATCAGCGATCACACTCGGCAACTCTGGGCATTAGCTTGCCTCATCTTCACTAACGGCCCTACCAGACCGCTGGGGATCCCTGGTCTCACCCTGGAGATACCCATTAAGGGACCATCTCTCAGGGAAGCCAGGAAGGGTTTCGCAGCGGTCAAAGCGCCTTGGGACCCTACGGGTAAGTAGTGCGCTATATAAATGCCAATACATTTACATTTACATTTACATTTAGGGTGTCTGCGTTCAGTTAGAGATAATGTCTGTGGGACTGAACCTCCGGAACAGTATACAGTGAGTTGATTTATATGAAGAATGTGTATACTGGACTGTCATTTTCCTCGTCATCTCTTGTGATATGTAAAATAAAACACAACACACCGGGAGGCCAACAAATCTATCATACATTTATTGCAAAAATAGCAAAAGGCCAAGCAAACTAACAAGTGACAATTGTCTTTGCAATGTACGAGAGCATCCACCCTAAAGCAAGTTGGAGTATATAATGCTAATGCTACACAATGTATTTTTACACACTTTTCTCCTAATACAAGTCAATGAAACATGAACACGTGATAGAAACAGTTACTAAAACAACACTAATGAGTAGGAGGCAGGATCTTCTCTCGAGAGGATTGTGAGGAGTCCATGAGGTGCAGATCAAAGATACACAGACAAGGTACAGAATTCACTGTTTCTGGAAATAACACTTCTGTTTGTCAATATTCAATTTACTACAAGAAGCAGGAGAGTGTGCAGATGGACATCACTAAATAAAATGGTTCTGGGCCCTAATAGAATCATGTAACTTTGCAGGCATATTAAGGCGAACAGACACATCAAATTAATATAAGAATATTATAATTTGGTAATGTAATATATTAATGCACGTTGTGGCATTCATGTGTAGCCAGTTATCGGTATTAAAGAAACCAGTATATCCAGTTATGCTCAAGTCCTTCTTCCTAGAGGCCACCACTGCTGCTATCCTGCTGTATTCACAAAAAGGGGTGGTGAGGGACAGAGTCTCTGAATTAAGCAGAAAGCTCTCACCCAGTCAAAAGATCAGGGCTAGATCCAACACCGTTTTTTTAGCTCACTGCACCATCCCAGTTTCAGAACCTGGCTGTATGCAAATTAGTCTGTTCCTGTCCCAGTGCATGATGGGAACAGGACAAACCAAACTACAGAAGCCAATTCTTACACTGGGAAGGAAACAAGCTCCCGGGGACCGGTTTCTGGCATTACAGCCGTCTTCGGCCCGGTTTGCTTGAATCCTGATGGTGCAATGAGCAAGGGTCTCACATCTGAGAATACCCTTCCACGCTTAGGGTGGACAAAAATATTTACAAAAAGGGGTGGTGAGGGACAGAGTCTCTGAATTAAGCAGAAAGCTCTCACCCAGTCAAAAGATCAGGGCTAGATCCAACACCGTTTTTTTAGCTCACTGCACCATCCCAGTTTCAGAACCTGGCTGTATGCAAATTAGTCTGTTCCTGTCCCAGTGCATGATGGGAACAGGACAAACCAAACTACAGAAGCCAATTCTTACACTGGGAAGGAAACAAGCTCCCGGGGACCGGTTTCTGGCATTACAGCCGTCTTCGGCCCGGTTTGCTTGAATCCTGATGGTGCAATGAGCAAGGGTCTCACATCTGAGAATACCCTTCCACGCTTAGGGTGGACAAAAATATTTACAAAAAGGGGTGGTGAGGGACAGAGTCTCTGAATTAAGCAGAAAGCTCTCACCCAGTCAAAAGATCAGGGCTAGATCCAACACCGTTTTTTTAGCTCACTGCACCATCCCAGTTTCAGAACCTGGCTGTATGCAAATTAGTCTGTTCCTGTCCCAGTGCATGATGGGAACAGGACAAACCAAACTACAGAAGCCAATTCTTACACTGGGAAGGAAACAAGCTCCCGGGGACCGGTTTCTGGCATTACAGCCGTCTTCGGCCCGGTTTGCTTGAATCCTGATGGTGCAATGAGCAAGGGTCTCACATCTGAGAATACCCTTCCACGCTTAGGGTGGACAAAAATATTTACAAAAAGGGGTGGTGAGGGACAGAGTCTCTGAATTAAGCAGAAAGCTCTCACCCAGTCAAAAGATCAGGGCTAGATCCAACACCGTTTTTTTAGCTCACTGCACCATCCCAGTTTCAGAACCTGGCTGTATGCAAATTAGTCTGTTCCTGTCCCAGTGCATGATGGGAACAGGACAAACCAAACTACAGAAGCCAATTCTTACACTGGGAAGGAAACAAGCTCCCGGGGACCGGTTTCTGGCATTACAGCCGTCTTCGGCCCGGTTTGCTTGAATCCTGATGGTGCAATGAGCAAGGGTCTCACATCTGAGAATACCCTTCCACGCTTAGGGTGGACAAAAATATTTACAAAAAGGGGTGGTGAGGGACAGAGTCTCTGAATTAAGCAGAAAGCTCTCACCCAGTCAAAAGATCAGGGCTAGATCCAACACCGTTTTTTTAGCTCACTGCACCATCCCAGTTTCAGAACCTGGCTGTATGCAAATTAGTCTGTTCCTGTCCCAGTGCATGATGGGAACAGGACAAACCAAACTACAGAAGCCAATTCTTACACTGGGAAGGAAACAAGCTCCCGGGGACCGGTTTCTGGCATTACAGCCGTCTTCGGCCCGGTTTGCTTGAATCCTGATGGTGCAATGAGCAAGGGTCTCACATCTGAGAATACCCTTCCACGCTTAGGGTGGACAAAAATATTTACAAAAAGGGGTTCATCACCACCCCCTTTTGTAAAACGATTTTGGCCACTATAGGTGTGGCAGGGTATACTCAGACATGAGTCCCTTTCTCACTGCTCCATCAGGATTCAAGCAAGCCGGGCCGAAGAGGCTGAAATGCCAGAAACCGGTCCCCGGTAGCTTGTCTCCTTTCTGGTAAAGAATTGGCTTGGTAGTTTAGTCTGCCCTGTTCCCATGATGCACTGGGCCAGGGACAGACTGATTTGCATATAGCCATGTTCTGAGCTGGGATGGGGCAGTGAGATAAATAACGGTGATGGATCAAGCCCTGATCTTTGGACTGGGTAAGAGTGGTCTGCTCAATTCAGACACTCTGTTCATCACCACCCCCTTTTGTAAAACGATTTTGGCCACTATAGGTGTGGCAGGGTATACTCAGACATGAGTCCCTTTCTCACTGCTCCATCAGGATTCAAGCAAGCCGGGCCGAAGAGGCTGAAATGCCAGAAACCGGTCCCCGGTAGCTTGTCTCCTTTCTGGTAAAGAATTGGCTTGGTAGTTTAGTCTGCCCTGTTCCCATGATGCACTGGGCCAGGGACAGACTGATTTGCATATAGCCATGTTCTGAGCTGGGATGGGGCAGTGAGATAAATAACGGTGATGGATCAAGCCCTGATCTTTGGACTGGGTAAGAGTGGTCTGCTCAATTCAGACACTCTGTTCATCACCACCCCCTTTTGTAAAACGATTTTGGCCACTATAGGTGTGGCAGGGTATACTCAGACATGAGTCCCTTTCTCACTGCTCCATCAGGATTCAAGCAAGCCGGGCCGAAGAGGCTGAAATGCCAGAAACCGGTCCCCGGTAGCTTGTCTCCTTTCTGGTAAAGAATTGGCTTGGTAGTTTAGTCTGCCCTGTTCCCATGATGCACTGGGCCAGGGACAGACTGATTTGCATATAGCCATGTTCTGAGCTGGGATGGGGCAGTGAGATAAATAACGGTGATGGATCAAGCCCTGATCTTTGGACTGGGTAAGAGTGGTCTGCTCAATTCAGACACTCTGTTCATCACCACCCCCTTTTGTAAAACGATTTTGGCCACTATAGGTGTGGCAGGGTATACTCAGACATGAGTCCCTTTCTCACTGCTCCATCAGGATTCAAGCAAGCCGGGCCGAAGAGGCTGAAATGCCAGAAACCGGTCCCCGGTAGCTTGTCTCCTTTCTGGTAAAGAATTGGCTTGGTAGTTTAGTCTGCCCTGTTCCCATGATGCACTGGGCCAGGGACAGACTGATTTGCATATAGCCATGTTCTGAGCTGGGATGGGGCAGTGAGATAAATAACGGTGATGGATCAAGCCCTGATCTTTGGACTGGGTAAGAGTGGTCTGCTCAATTCAGACACTCTGTTCATCACCACCCCCTTTTGTAAAACGATTTTGGCCACTATAGGTGTGGCAGGGTATACTCAGACATGAGTCCCTTTCTCACTGCTCCATCAGGATTCAAGCAAGCCGGGCCGAAGAGGCTGAAATGCCAGAAACCGGTCCCCGGTAGCTTGTCTCCTTTCTGGTAAAGAATTGGCTTGGTAGTTTAGTCTGCCCTGTTCCCATGATGCACTGGGCCAGGGACAGACTGATTTGCATATAGCCATGTTCTGAGCTGGGATGGGGCAGTGAGATAAATAACGGTGATGGATCAAGCCCTGATCTTTGGACTGGGTAAGAGTGGTCTGCTCAATTCAGACACTCTGTTCATCACCACCCCCTTTTGTAAAACGATTTTGGCCACTATAGGTGTGGCAGGGTATACTCAGACATGAGTCCCTTTCTCACTGCTCCATCAGGATTCAAGCAAGCCGGGCCGAAGAGGCTGAAATGCCAGAAACCGGTCCCCGGTAGCTTGTCTCCTTTCTGGTAAAGAATTGGCTTGGTAGTTTAGTCTGCCCTGTTCCCATGATGCACTGGGCCAGGGACAGACTGATTTGCATATAGCCATGTTCTGAGCTGGGATGGGGCAGTGAGATAAATAACGGTGATGGATCAAGCCCTGATCTTTGGACTGGGTAAGAGTGGTCTGCTCAATTCAGACACTCTGTTCATCACCACCCCCTTTTGTAAAACGATTTTGGCCACTATAGGTGTGGCAGGGTATACTCAGACATGAGTCCCTTTCTCACTGCTCCATCAGGATTCAAGCAAGCCGGGCCGAAGAGGCTGAAATGCCAGAAACCGGTCCCCGGTAGCTTGTCTCCTTTCTGGTAAAGAATTGGCTTGGTAGTTTAGTCTGCCCTGTTCCCATGATGCACTGGGCCAGGGACAGACTGATTTGCATATAGCCATGTTCTGAGCTGGGATGGGGCAGTGAGATAAATAACGGTGATGGATCAAGCCCTGATCTTTGGACTGGGTAAGAGTGGTCTGCTCAATTCAGACACTCTGTTCATCACCACCCCCTTTTGTAAAACGATTTTGGCCACTATAGGTGTGGCAGGGTATACTCAGACATGAGTCCCTTTCTCACTGCTCCATCAGGATTCAAGCAAGCCGGGCCGAAGAGGCTGAAATGCCAGAAACCGGTCCCCGGTAGCTTGTCTCCTTTCTGGTAAAGAATTGGCTTGGTAGTTTAGTCTGCCCTGTTCCCATGATGCACTGGGCCAGGGACAGACTGATTTGCATATAGCCATGTTCTGAGCTGGGATGGGGCAGTGAGATAAATAACGGTGATGGATCAAGCCCTGATCTTTGGACTGGGTAAGAGTGGTCTGCTCAATTCAGACACTCTGTTCATCACCACCCCCTTTTGTAAAACGATTTTGGCCACTATAGGTGTGGCAGGGTATACTCAGACATGAGTCCCTTTCTCACTGCTCCATCAGGATTCAAGCAAGCCGGGCCGAAGAGGCTGAAATGCCAGAAACCGGTCCCCGGTAGCTTGTCTCCTTTCTGGTAAAGAATTGGCTTGGTAGTTTAGTCTGCCCTGTTCCCATGATGCACTGGGCCAGGGACAGACTGATTTGCATATAGCCATGTTCTGAGCTGGGATGGGGCAGTGAGATAAATAACGGTGATGGATCAAGCCCTGATCTTTGGACTGGGTAAGAGTGGTCTGCTCAATTCAGACACTCTGTTCATCACCACCCCCTTTTGTAAAACGATTTTGGCCACTATAGGTGTGGCAGGGTATACTCAGACATGAGTCCCTTTCTCACTGCTCCATCAGGATTCAAGCAAGCCGGGCCGAAGAGGCTGAAATGCCAGAAACCGGTCCCCGGTAGCTTGTCTCCTTTCTGGTAAAGAATTGGCTTGGTAGTTTAGTCTGCCCTGTTCCCATGATGCACTGGGCCAGGGACAGACTGATTTGCATATAGCCATGTTCTGAGCTGGGATGGGGCAGTGAGATAAATAACGGTGATGGATCAAGCCCTGATCTTTGGACTGGGTAAGAGTGGTCTGCTCAATTCAGACACTCTGTTCATCACCACCCCCTTTTGTAAAACGATTTTGGCCACTATAGGTGTGGCAGGGTATACTCAGACATGAGTCCCTTTCTCACTGCTCCATCAGGATTCAAGCAAGCCGGGCCGAAGAGGCTGAAATGCCAGAAACCGGTCCCCGGTAGCTTGTCTCCTTTCTGGTAAAGAATTGGCTTGGTAGTTTAGTCTGCCCTGTTCCCATGATGCACTGGGCCAGGGACAGACTGATTTGCATATAGCCATGTTCTGAGCTGGGATGGGGCAGTGAGATAAATAACGGTGATGGATCAAGCCCTGATCTTTGGACTGGGTAAGAGTGGTCTGCTCAATTCAGACACTCTGTTCATCACCACCCCCTTTTGTAAAACGATTTTGGCCACTATAGGTGTGGCAGGGTATACTCAGACATGAGTCCCTTTCTCACTGCTCCATCAGGATTCAAGCAAGCCGGGCCGAAGAGGCTGAAATGCCAGAAACCGGTCCCCGGTAGCTTGTCTCCTTTCTGGTAAAGAATTGGCTTGGTAGTTTAGTCTGCCCTGTTCCCATGATGCACTGGGCCAGGGACAGACTGATTTGCATATAGCCATGTTCTGAGCTGGGATGGGGCAGTGAGATAAATAACGGTGATGGATCAAGCCCTGATCTTTGGACTGGGTAAGAGTGGTCTGCTCAATTCAGACACTCTGTTCATCACCACCCCCTTTTGTAAAACGATCCTGCTGTATTCAGCGGTGCCTCCTCTGACCTGGAATCCTGTATTTAATCAATACCAAAGGTTGTCAATGCTTCTAGCCAACTCCGGTCACTGGTGCCACTCGCACCCCACCACCCTTGGGCCTGTTATTCTTTTAGCCAGCTCCAGTCAGTAGTGGCCCCTCGGGCCTGTATGTAAGCCTACTAGCCAGCTCCTGTTAGTACTGGCCCCTCGGACCTGTTATCATTCTAGCCAACTTGAGTCATTAGTAGCACCTTGGGACTAGTGATCATACTAACCAGCTTCAGTCAGTATTGGCTCCCTGAGACCTATTATCCTGCTAAGTAACTCCAGTCAGTAGTGACCCCTGTACCTTAAATCCTGCAAATATTCAAAACCAGAGGTCAACTCTACTGCCAACCAGTTCCAGTCAATATTGACATGTATTGTTATCCTGCTTGTAATGAATAACAGAGGCCAGCGTTGTTGCTAGCCAGCTCCAGTCACCAGTGCCCGTCACATATTATCCTCAATAGGATCAATGCCCAAGGCCTGTGCAGCTGCTAAACTGCCCTAGTCAGTAGTGACCTCTCAGACCTGTTATTCTGCATATAATCAGCAAGGCTTCGGCCCTAATAACACTTGTCCCACATCCTTATGGTATATTAGCAATGTAATTTATTTACATCATACGGTAGGTACCGCACTATATCACACGATCCCAAAAACAAAGAAAATCAAAAATTGCCTAACCGTTCAGCACTCCACCTTGTCAAAAATGACAAAATCACACCAAGCACTATAGCCTGCCACATCACATGGCACACTCAGCCACAACATGACAAGATACCACGGCAGGGATTTGGAGCCATTAATCCTCTGTTCGAGGCATGTGTGCTGTAGATGCGCATGCTTTGCTTACTCCTGCCATCTTGTGTTGGGTCCGGATGTTTGCAAGTTGTTTCATTATTACCCCTAGATTTATATACCGTCGTAAAAATTACCTGCACCACTTAACAAATCTCTATTCGTTTCATCCCCTCTGATACTCTCACTCTTTGCTCTATTTGTTTCCAATTGTGATGGCTTATTTTCCTCCTGTTCATTACTTTCCTCAACTTGCAGCATTTCAAAGGACTGAATGTTCCCATTCTCTATCATTTTATACTATCAGCTTGCTTGTTTAGGTATTTATTTTTCATAACTGCTTGTACCTCCGATGGATCCTTATTAAATAGAGGGTAAAAGGGTTTTGTTGGTAACATTTGTTTACCCTCACCTTCACAGTATGATATTTGGTCATGGCTGTTTCCAGTGTTCAATCTCACTATATCTGATGCATTTGTATTTTTTATACTTTTAGGAGCTTTATTTCTTGCTTTCCGTTGTTTTTCCCTCTGTCTTTTTATTAGATGAACTTCCGGAGCTGCGTCTGTCATTGTTGATTGTGTCGAGCATAGGTTTATCACTGCTTGATCTTTTGTTTTATCATCTATTTTTTCTTTAACAACAACAGTATTGTCTTTACATTTTATTGTACCTTTAGAGGGGCAGCCGGTCTTGATGGTTTGAATTCCCACATTAAGAAAATTCACTTTTACATCGTCAATTATTGTTTTTTAAATATCCGGAATGGTAGCTAGTTTGTTAATTAGTGGGGCACAACTACACTCTGCATACGTAGATATTGGCTGAGATTGTGCCCTTATTATTAGATTATTTTGCATTGTTATCTTCTGCTCAATTCCGGCAACAGAGGATGCCATAGCGCTCGAGATATATTTGGGCCTCCTTTTTGTTGGACTGATATGTTAAAGCTTCCAGAGTTAATTGCGAGGTTTTGAAGAATAAATCCCAAATTGCTCCCGCTTTCCCACTTCCTGGTACCTGAGTACCTGGGCTATGATGTTGCCCATTTATGAATGATAGGTCCTTATACTTCTCTTTTAGTGATCCTTGAAAATCATGTCCCTCGTCACAAGAATTAATGAATTGTGGACTATTCAAAACGTCTTTTAGATACGGAGTACTCCAACACTGCAGAGTTTCTGGGTTGCTGTTGTATTCGTCCTTATTAATTTGAGAACCGTTATTTTGATTACATTTCGGCTGGTCCTGTTTTTTAACTGAATTTATTTTAGACAGAGTAAGATCCGATTTCAGTGGGGTATTGGCTTCCCTTATTTTGAGCTTCTTGCTCTCGTTGATTTAGTTGTCCCAAATTAGATGGTTCCCCTATACTGTTAGCTTTTCTGATTTTTACTTGCACTTCTATTGGCATTGGCTGCCTAGTTGGTAGTAATTGCTGAGTGTCTCCCATTGTTAGATTTGTGCATTTTGCGTCCTCTTGTTGTGAAAGACCAGTCAGTGGAATAGTTAACATCTCTAGATAAGTTATTTGACCCCAATGGTTGACTTGGTCCTTAGTTGAATTTGACATTCGTTCGTCTTCAGCTTCAGACTCAGGGTGGCCTGGCTCACTTACTCCTTGCTTAGGGGATATAATATTTGTTCTACTCAGTGGTTTAATTGGAGTTTGAAGATCACATGGGTTAGTTAGCAATGTTAGTATAGCACCAGTTGGATCTTTTATAAAATCAAACTTTGACGGCGACTTTCCCAGTTTCCCAAATGTATGGACCTTAGATGATTTAAAGGACTGTACGTCACCTGTCTGTTTTATTTTAAACATATCTAATATTAGTGTTTGTTGTATTTATCTTTTCCTTTTGATAGGAGGGAAAGGTGGCCGCTCCTTTCCTGACCTCACAATACACCCTCTAAGGAGAAGAAGTCTTGCTTCTTTCAAAGAATCAAACAGGCCAGTGACAAGACCGAACGGTGCTTTGATAGGAGAAAATCACCTCCAAACGAAAACACCCCAAAGCACACCTCAGTACAGAATCCGCCTGTGCTGCTGGTTACCTATTTAATTAACTAATTAATTAATCAATTGATTAATATCCAGGCTCCGGGTAGGGCTGTAGTCTAGGCATGCAGAGTAATTCAGGGGTCGAGGGGTGCTTCAACAGGATCAAAGTCTATTGTCACTTTCCCCTTTGCATAATTTCTCAGATTTTGTATTACAGACTTATTACAGACTGTAATGGCTCAGCGACGTACGGACCGATCAACCTTAACTACTCGCCACATACCACACACCTCTTGCCACTTGTCACTCACCACTCACTGTTCATTGCTTGTTCGTTGCTATTCATCGCTGTCAAGAGTACAAGGGAGAATGCTGGCAATCGTTCAGGAGCGGGATCCAGAGCCAGTCCACCTATAGACGGCAGATGTAGGCACTTCCCTCCACTCTTCTGCTCAGCTCTGCTTTCCTCAATGATTGGTGTATACGTAAAATCAGGCGGCAGTTCCCTGAGTTCTGAGGAATGATTGAAGCGTGTGATGTCAGACCATAGATGCGTCCATTCCTCATCGGAAATAGGACGGTGAATTAAGTCTTCCCACATAGACATACACCGGGGGCGTGTGGAAAACACTGTTTTAAGGAGGAAGCTATAGATGAATGAGATCACCCCTTTCATGTTAGCAGTCTTGGTGAGAAAGGCCTCAAATTTTGTGAGAGGTAGAGTAGCAGCCTCCCGTATCTGAGGTGCGAGGGCTCAGTGCATTAATTGGATATACTGATATCTTTCTGTGTTCTTCAATACAAAGTCCCTTTGACATCGATCAAAAGTAAGGGGATCAAAATTGTGGAACAAATGTATTAGAGATAAGCAGCCTCCCCTTCTCCAGGCATCAAAGGGTCCCTCATGTTGGGCCGAGGGGAAAGCTGGATTGAAATGGATTGGAGTGAATGGGGATGGAAAAGAGTCCACCTGTCGTCGCCCGAAATTGAGTCCCATACTTTAAGAGTGGTGCGTGTGGGGCAGCTAAGGTCACCCTGGCAGCCGCCTGGAAGAGAAGGGAGGCTCCAGCTATATCCCTATGGCACTCTCGTCTCTGGAGACTGCTTAGCCTAGAACGTATGGCTGATATTTTCAGGGATAATGATAAGAATTTCGAATTTAAATGGGGTCCCCTTGTCTCCTTCCTCTCCCAGGGCCGTCCGTCTGCGGTGTGTCCCTCCACCATCAGAGCCTGCCATCTCTTCCAGTTTTGATCCCAATCCCAGTGTCGACCAACCTCTCGGTAATATGAACACGCTGCCACCAAGGGTGGGGTGAGAAGTGTTTTTTTTTTTTTACATTTTCAAAAACCTTTATTGTGTCAAGACCGTTTCATAGAGGCAGTAAAATCGTACAGCTAATCAATTGATTTTAGCATTGGTGACATAAAGCCCAATAAGCAGGGTACAGTGCATAGGTACATGTCATGATTATTTAGAGACTACTTCAGTTACAATAAAGGCTAGCCAGTGGTATCATCACACATCAGCTGTACGTGTGTAACTGTCATGCCGTGCTATTGCATGCCGAGCCCTTTCGTGTACATGTGTAGTTAGGGACTGACCTCTGGGGAGGGGATCTGTAAAGGAGGTTCACATATGTTCCCACGGAATTCGTTCCATTTACCCCATATTCTAGTCCATTTCTTGGGACAGCCCCTGTGCGTGTAAACCGCCCTCTCAGCCACCATCGCAATATCCATGTCTCGTTCCCATTGTGTACGTGTAGGTGTTATCGCGGAGCCCCAGTATTTTGCTGTTTCGCTTCGCGATTGTCGCCCCCAATGTAGCCCAGTTCTGTAAGGCTAGGTTTAAGTCGGTGGGCTGCCAGATATTGAGGAGGCAACACCTGGGATCAAAGGGAACTTCTGCTCCTCCCACCTCTGAAATTATCGCTAATACTCATGACCAATAGCGGTTTATGATAGGGCATTCCCATATTATATGGTAAAATGTTCCAATACCTCCACACCCTCTGAGGCAAAGGTGATCTGGTGTTTGTCCCAGTTTAAATATCGTGATGCGAGGATAATATGTTCGGTGTAATATTTTCAGTTGAATGAGTTTAAGTCGGGATGGGATCGCTGCCTCTCGGGCTGATGCTAGGGCGTCAATCCAATCAGATTCCTCGATATCTCCCAATTCAGTCTCCCATTTTCCCTTTAGTGCTATCAGGGGGTCTGGTTGATTATTGATCAGTTTCTTGTATGTGTAGGAGGTTGCCTTTATTTCCATGTAGTTCGTGAGGAGCCTATCCTCCAGAGGGGAGTATTCCACCAATTTGGTCTCTGGGCGAATTGCACTTTGTAATGCGTGTCATATCTGTATGTAACGGAATCGTTCCGAGTCTGCCATCTTATACCTCGCTTGCAAGTTTTCAAATTATATTATCTCTCCTTTCGCACATAGGTCGCCTATTTTAGAGATACCAATTAGGTCCCATTCTTTGAATCCCTTTGTGTTCGCCAGTATGCCCAGTTTTCTCGTGTCCCAGAGGAAGAGTGGCTTGTGTCAACACTCCCTCCCATCCCAAGGCCCTCTGTGCGGCGTGCCATATTTTAATCGTGTGTGCCGTTGGTCCTGTAAGTCCTTCCTGTTTTCCGTTGGTGTAATGCGCCCTCATCAGTCGGTCTGCCGGCAGGAGGCTCCGGTCCAACCTGTATGCTGGTTCGTCCTGTGGGACGTGCAACCATTGATTTATTGTCATCAGTTGTGATGCCCAGTAGTAGAGTTTAACATTCGGTAGAGCAATACTACTGTCATACCAACTCAGGACCAGTTTGTGTTGTGCTATCTGGGGGGGTTTACCGTCCCACAATAGGGTTGTTACTTCCGCTTCAATGGATTTGAAATACTTAGGGGGGACAGGAAATGGGGTATTTTGTAGGGCATATAGGAATCTCGGAAGGGCTAGCATTTTAAATAGTGCAGCTCTACCCAGGAGTGTCAGCGGGAGGGATCTCCACTATTTTACGTCTGCTCGGAGTCGTTCCAGGGGCCTTATTAAATTTTCTTCCATGAATATGGACTCTGATGGGGTGACATATATTCCTAAGTACTTGAAACCTCTGGTCACGATCTGCAGTTCGCATCCCGCCGGGATTTTGGGCGTAGGCCCGTGCAATACATAGAGTAGCGATTTCGTCCAGTAAATAGTGTAGCCGGATACTTTCCCGTATGCAGTAAAAATGTCTAGTAGGAACACTAATGATCTTGCCGGGGATGTTAAATATACGAGCACTTCGTCCGCATATAGCGAGATACGATCCTCCCAGTCCTCCTCCCATCTCATTCCATGAATGGAGACGTCCTGCCTGATCCATGCAGCGAGCGGTACCAGCACTAGGGCGAATAGCAGCGGCGACAGTTGACATCCCTGCCTGGTACGCCTTCCTAGTTTGAATTCTCTTGATATTCTTCCATTTGCTACTACTTGCGCGAGGGGTTCCGTATATAAAAGTTGTATCAATGCACAGAATTTCGGGCCAAGTCCCAGCTTCCGAAGTACCGCAAAGAGGAACGGCCATTCCACTAAATCAAAGGCCATAGTGGCGTCCAAGGAAAGGATGGCTGCATCTTTCTGTATCTCTGGTGTATGGGCTATAACGGCATGCGCCCTCCGTAGATTAAGGGAGGTGTCACGTCCCGGCATGAACCCTGATTGGTCCGGGTGAACCAAGTCCTTGAGGTGTGGCTGTAGTCGGAGTGCCAACGCTTTGGCCAGTATTTTGGCTTCCGCATTCATTAGCGATATTGGGTGGTAAGAGGTTGCCAAATGCGCAGGTTTGCCCGGTTTTTGTACTGCCACAATTGTGGCTATTCGCTGATCCCGCGGCAGCCTGCCATCCTCCAGGCAGTCATTGTACATGTTAAGTAAGTGAGGTGTGATCAGACCCGCCACTTTTTTGTACAGCTCTACTGGTAGCTCGTTTGGACCCATTGCTTTCCCTGTGTTGAATGCCGCCAGTGCCCGCCCCAATTCTTCCGACGAGAGGTCAGCATCTACGTCTTCCCTGGCTTCCGGGGAAAGCGTAGGCATCCTAATGTCTTGCAAGAAATGTGTATTGTCCTCTATTGTGGTTAGCGCCTGCGGTGTGTATATTGTTTCAAAATGCGTAGCTAACTGTTCGATAATACGTTCAGGGTCTGTTGGGAGAATACCGTCCTTTAGACAAATTTGTGCTATCCATCTACTTGCTTTTTCGCGTTTTTCTATCCATGCCAGCATTTTCCCTGTTTTGTCTCCCAATTCGTAAATTCTGTGGAAGGTATCGGTACTTTTGGCCTTTGCTGTTTCCCATGCATAAGTCTTAAATTCTTGGCTAGCCAGCGCCACAGCGTGTGCCGTAACCTCAGTGGGGTCTGCGGCGCGAGCTTTCTCCGCTTGCTGGGTGGCCTCCTCTAGTTCTTCTATGGTCTCTCTTTGTGAGCGTTTGTGTCTCGTGATCGTCGAGATGGCCTGCCCTCTAATAACGGTTTTATATGCCTCCCATAGTGTGCTGGGGGATTGAACTGGCTGAACATTTTCTGGAAAGTATTGTGTAGTGGATTTAACTAGGTCCCTTGCAATCTTGGCATTTTTCAGGAACCCAGGATAAAGCGGATAGATCCTCCGTCTGCCAGGGATATGGGCGGTGTATATGAGTTGGACTGGAGAGTGATCTGACATGCCCCTCTGTAGATGCTCTACCTGTTTTACTTTCTCAGGCGTAATACCCAGTGTAAATATATAATCTATTCGGGAGAGGCTCCTGTGTGCCCCGGAGAGAAATGTGTATTGACACTCTGTTGGGTGCTTAAGGCGCCAAATGTCAGTCACTCCTATTGCGTGTATGAAATCTTGCAGGGCTTGATTGGAGCGGCTTGCTTCCCTGGACGGGTGGCGGTCGATGGTCGGATCCATTACTGTATTAAAGTCTCAACCCATGATCATTTCTCCCTCTGGAAGGTCCAGCAGGAGCCTCCCGAGGTCCTGAAATGCTTGCTGGTGAAGTGTAGGGGAAACATAAACGGAGAGCACGTGATACAACCTACCTTCCCACTGCCCAGTTAGTACCGCAAATTGTCCCTGTGCATCAGTCCAAGTGTTCTTAATCATGAATGTGGAGCTCTTATGGACCAGGATTCCCACCCCTCTAGAGCCAGATGTGTACTCCGCGTGAGCTACCATTTTAAAGCCCCATCTATCTAGTGCCTTGCATGTTGTTCCTGTCAAATGTGTTTCCTGGAGTAGAACAATCGAGGGCCCCTTGCGCTTCAGGTACTGTAGGACCAGCCCTCGTTTAATCTTATGAGCCAACCCATTCATGTTCCATGAAATTATGGACAAGGGGGGGCCCGGCTGAAGTGGTAACTGAGTGTTGGTCTCCCGCCCCTCAAGTGGTGTCACGTCGTGCTTGATATGTATATCCTATGGTCAGTGACTACTGTTGGTACCTGCTGTACATGACCTGCCCTGTGTGCGCATAGATTGTATAGTTGACACGTAAACTTGTTCCTTGAAATAACGTAACATATTAAATGTAAACATTGTAACAGTTGCTTCAAGAATCCTTGGCCCCTAATCCCAAACCCTGCCCCCCCCCCATCGGATCTGTGACTGTCCCCATCTCCAATTGCTCATTATGGCCCCCGATAAACAATTGTAGTCCCTGAAGAAAGTGGTCATTGTTCACCAGAGACCAAAACAAACCGAAACTTATCGCTATCAAAATCACAACCCCCCACCCTGCCTCCCTGCCCGGCGGATACAGAACCATCCACCACCCCCAACTGAGCAGAGTGCTTACTTCCCAGAACAAAATGTAGTGTTCGTGAGGGCGAGACTACCGTGACTGTTATAGCCTCCTTCCCACCCATCAATGTCCATGCAGCGCTACCAACATCACGGTAGGTCCTACCTGTAGGAGTCTTCATAACTTGCCTGTGTAACACGTCCTTAATCGACCCATTGTAAGGAAGGTCAATGTAACAGTACCCACCACCCTGCGCTCACCGCCCAATCTCGGGCCGTGTCCATATCATAGTCTCCTACTGCGGTGTTGTGAAGCGTGGCAGCCTGTGAGGTCCTTAATTCTTAAAAAGCCAAGTCATAGCGTCGCTTCAGTGATGCAGTTTGTTGAGGGCTTCTGTCTTTTCCATTATCGGTTATTATGTCTTGCGTCCCGGTTCCTGGGTTTCCCTGTCTGCCGCCAGCCCTCCAACCAGTCTTGCGCATCTTTGGGCGATTCAAAAAACCAGGTTTTTCCCTCCGCTTCAACACGCAGCTTCACTGGGAAAAGCTTTGAGTATTTGAGTTCTCTAGAACGGAGTTCCCTTTTCACTTCCGTGAAATTTCGTCGTTGTTGTGCCACCGCTGCCGTGTATTCTGGATAGAAGGTGACCTCTGCGTTGTCAATTTTGACTGGTGGAGCCATTCGAGCTGTCTGCAGGATGGCATCAAGGTCGCGAAAGTTGAAGATCCTCGCTAAGATTGGACGCTGTGGTGCCCCTGGTTTCGGTTTCCCCCCTGGCACCAGGTGGGCACGTTCTACTGAGAAATATTTTGAGAGGCCCTTCGGTTGCAGCTTGGTTTGGATCAAATCTTCTACGAATAGGTCCAACGCAGGGCCCCCTGTTGTTTCCGGTACACCCACCAGGTGTACGTTGTTGCGCCGTGAGTGGCCTTCCTGTTCGTCAAGTTTCGCCTTTAATAGCAGATTGTCATCTTCCAGTTTCTGTACTTTGTGTTTCAAGGCCGCCGTGTCGTCAGTTTGCCCCGATGTAGCTTTTTCCACCTCAATCAAACGGTCTGACAACTTGGAGAAGTCCGCCCTTATCAGGGAGATATTGGTGGAGAACGTGCCCATTGAAGTTTGCATTGTGTGCAATGCCGCCATGACGTCTTTCAGGGTGACCTGTTTGGCGTCACCAGGCGGGTTAGTCGTCTGGGATGATGTGCAAGGCACTTTGCTTTCGGGTGACCATTCTGGGGTTCTTTTACAGAGGCATATTTTTCCAAGCGCGGAGGCTGTTGCACCTTGGGCCCCCTGCCCGTCATGGTACTTGATCGCAGTAGACACGCACGCAAAACTTTGTGAGGACAGGAGAAGAGCCCCGTTTGCCAACTGTTCCTCGATTTGTTGTACAGTGTGTTCCTTGGTGACTCTGGGAATGCGTGTGGGCCTGCGTTGCGCTGGGCTGGTCCGCTGTGTAGAACCAGCTGCCTGTGGTACCTCCAGCTCCTGTCTTTCAGCCGTGGAACTGCTCCCTATAGCCCCCGCTAAGCTCGTGAGACAGCGCCGGGTGTCTTCGCACAGTGCTATCTAGGGTATGCCCCTTAAAATGCCTTCTGGTGTCACTGATTTGCAGCTAGTGCTGCGTGTGGGGCAGGTGAGCGGGCTGGTGTGCTCAGCGGCGGTAACAGAGAGGTCGGTGGTTCCAGGATTAAGCCACCATTTTGTGCCGCCGTACTGCGGCGTCCCCAGTCCACAGTCCCTGCCCGGTAACGTCAGGTTTTCACTCAGAGCCCCCTCGCTGCCTCCTCCAGCAGTCGCCAGTACCTTGTAGTCCGAGGATGTCCTGTGCGCGCAGCCGCGTCCGTTTTGGTTTTCGCCGCCTTTATTCTGTGTCCAGGAGCAGTTCTTGTCGGGTCATCTGTATGCCGGGCCGCCGTGAAACTTTAGTCCCCGGCTTCTGTAGTGCTGTTAGGCCCCGGTTGCACTGTCTCGTAGCCGCTTGAGTTTTAGGAGTCTGGAGTAGCGGATTGCTTCACCGGGAACCGGAAGATCTCCTGTTTTTTTTATACAGCCGTAGCCGCGCCTGCTGAAGTCAAGATTATTGTGCGGATTGTCGGGGAAGGTGCCCTGCAGTCACGGAGCTCTGCTAGAGCGCGGCCATCTTTCTCGGCCGGTAGCCACACCGGGAAGTGGTTTTTATTCGTTTTTTTTCTTTGTTCCTTGTAAGATTCATAATTACTTATCCCATATTTGGATGAGTTTGTCCACGCTTTTTGGCTATTTCGCATACAACACCTCGGTGGAGCAAACTGGAGAAATTACCGTTACAGAAGGCCGTTGAGTTTTCTTTAGACCTATCTGTTGCATGATCTTCTTTTTTTTCTTTTTTTTCTCTCTCTCTAAGCTCCGGGGCACTTAGAAGCTGTATCTTTCATTTGGCTTATCTAATAAGAGGAGGAGCTGATTTATATTGATCAATGCACTTTGTCCACCTGTTATAATTCTGTTGAGGCTTTCTGATCCCCTGTGTGGGACCAAGTGATGATGTAATTTTTGCCTGTGGACTGTGGAAAAAAAAATGAATAAACAAATTTTTGACATAAATCAGGTGGCAGGCCAAGGCTCCTCTGTGCTCTGCAGCAGCCGCCGCACGAGCAGCACCAGCAGCGCTTTAGCCCCGCTGTGCTGGCAGCAGCCATTCCTGCCTCCATCGCAGATCCGTAGAACTTAAAGCGCCCGTATAACAGGACGCAGGTGAAGCGGGAGCCGGTCACAAAACAAACCCTGGCAGTCGTCCCAGGCTCCGCTCCGCTTGCTCGTCAATTCCTCCTCGGCTCGGCCCCTCAGCTCTAATCGATACGCTCTGCACTAAACACCGAATCACAAGCCAACAACAACTGTGAACACCAACAGAGGGAAGAATTGTGTTTCCCCCAGTTAGTGAAATAAAAACAGCATAAGTCTTTGCTGCTTCTGCTGCACCCAGAGTCTTATGCGTCTTTTCAGTCTAAGTTTTCTGTCTGGAAAAAGATTGTGTCCTGGTTTTCTGCACCCAGTAAATCCAGGTGCAGAAAAACCTAACAACTAATGATCAGGTGGAATAAAATGAACACATGAAAGTACGCCTTAATTTCATTGCCCTTGATTCACACTCTGGACCATAGTTGAGGGATAGGTCTAGGCATAGTCCTCGCAGCACACAATAGATTTGCTTGAGGCAGAGGCCAAAACTCAAAAGTCAGGAAACCAGATACAAGTAGGTGGAAACTCAGGGCAGGGGAACACGCCTGTTGTCCGTGGAGGAGTCATTCCATTCCCAGAAATCTGCATTACAAATTAATTAATAGTATATATTTTTTTTAATATCTGTTTGGTGCCAGTCCATATGACTTAAATATCTGCCTTTGGGATTCTATGTTGCAACTCCATAGGGTACATGTATCCTTTGTGAGCTTAATAAAATGTTGAAAATTCTACAAAACCTCACTCCTACATCCAAGTACTCTCATGCTACCATTCTGCACTCTGCTCTGTCTGAAAAACAGCTCAGCATTTTCAAAACTCTGCATTGATTTGGCTTGTAAATTATATCTTTGGAAACGTACATGTATTAACTATTTAATTTTAATACTATAGGTGATTGAAATTACGGATGAAGAAAGCAAGATTTAGCACTAACCAACTGAATGTCAGTGCCATAAGAAGGATTATTTTGAAAAACTGAAGGACATCCAGTATTCTACGTTTAAACAATTTCCAAAAATCTAAGTGTGGCGAGGAAAGTACTATACCTGTAAGTGAAGTCTCTAATTTTGCATTTCATTAACACAGAGCAAAGCCATATCTGTGCACACAACATCAGAAATAATGTAGAAAGACCGCTTCAGCATCATCATCTGAAATATTATCAGAAAGTCAATAACGTTCATCCAAGCATGTAATTCTAGAGAGGAAGCACACACTACATAAAAGAAAGTTACAACTAAAAGTTTCTTCTGGATACTATCAAAGAAAAGACGCTGAAAGAAGACTCCGAAGCTGACACGTTAACAACCAAAGATTGGAAAATCACCTTTGTTCAACAACCGTTTTTAACCAGTTACGCAAGTTTGAGACTATCTGCCTCGGGATATAACACCTTGACCCACTCTGCTCACTCTTGCGAAAACCTTAAAAATTCACCACTTTATTGTGTTAATGACCATATCAGATTGTTTCCTTTTTATTGTGTACTGTTCTGTAATTCTATGTAAATCGCCTCAACATTATCTGTTGTGCAGGAGTGATATGTAAAACTGTGAAATATAAAAATGGATTAAAGGAGCAACGTTGCGCTATATCTAATGTAAATTAATCCTCATCCTCAGAACTACAAACCTTAACCTTACACCAAACATAGAAAGGGTAGAAGGAACTGATGTTCTGCGACTAATGATCCACAATAGTACTCTGCACATTCTAACGCCCTCAGTTACTGCCATTACATCAGTGCAAAAAGGTACTTATCAGTTTAATCATTAAATATTAGACTAACACCTTATTACTGCATTGCTAAGAACCTATACAAATAGATTTGAGAAAAACTTCAGTCACAAATAGAGTTGCTGCCGGAGAGGCTATTACCTAAAGACTATTATCTGTTAGAAAAATTTCAACAGGTGTTACAGGACTGCTCCCTGACATTGTTTGCTCAATTCAAGTGTTGAGAAGATTACACACAATTTCTTTTAGAGATAATTGCTGAACATTATCTAAACAAGCCAGACTCTAAAATCGAGGCAAAATAACCGAAGTTAGGGAAAAAAGTTACCTGTGCCCAAAAAGATACAGCCATAAATCTTATCTCACAGAATTTAACAGAATGCACACAGGGGAAAACCACTCTCAGTGCAAAGTATGCCAAAAAAGTTTCAGGCGTAAATCTTATCTCACTGAGCATATGAGAATCCACACTGGGGGAAAACACTCTCCGTGCAAAGTATGCCAAAAAAGTTTCAGGCGTAAATCTTATCTCACTGAGCATATGAGAATCCACACTGGGGAAAAACCTTTTCAGTGCTCTGAATGTCAGAAAAGGTTTAGTATCAAACCGAGTCTATATCGACATGAATTAACCCACTCTGTGGAAACACCTTACCAGTGCGCTGAATGCCCAAAAAGTTTCAAACTTAAATCACTTCTAACTGCACATGTGAGATTCCACACTGGGGAAAAACCTTATCAGTGCTCTGAATGCCAGAGATGTTTCAGTGACAAAATGAGACTCACTAAACATACAAGGACCCACACTTGGGTAAAACGTTATCGGTGCACTGAATGCGACAAATGTTTCAGTGAAAAAAGCAGTCTCACTCAGCATATAAGAACCCACACTGGGGAAAAACCTTATCAGTGCTCTGAATGCCACAAATGTTTCAGTCAAAAATGCAATCTCACTGAGCATATAAGAATCCACACTGGGGAAAAACCTTATCAGTGCTCTGAATGCCAGATATGTTTCAGTCAAAAAAGCGATCTCACTGAGCATATAAGAATCCACACTGGGGAAAAACCTTATCAGTGCTCTGAATGCCAGATATGTTTCAGTAAAAAAAGCCATCTCACTGAGCATATAAGAATCCACACTGGGGAAAAACCTTATCAGTGCTCCGAATGCCACATATGTTTCAGTGCAAAAAGCAGTCTCACTCAGCATATAAGAATCCACACTGGGGAAAAACCTTATCAGTGCTCTGAATGCCAGATATGTTTCAGTGTAAAAAGCCGTCTCACTCAGCATATAAGAACCCACACTGGGGAAAAACCTTATCAGTGCTCCGAGTGCCAGATATGTTTCAGTGTAAAAAACCGTCTCACTCAGCATATAAGAACCCACACTGGGGAAAAACCTTATCAGTGCTCCGAATGCCAAAAATGTTTCAGACAAAAATCTCATCTCACTGAACATGTGAAAATCCACACTGGAGAAAAAAATGTATCAGTGCTCTAAATGTCAGAAAAGATTCAGAGGTAGAGATGGTTACAAGCGCCATAAGAAAACACACCATCAAAATAATCAGTTCCCCGAATGCCAGAAAAGCATACATTTCAAACTCAATCTCACTCTACATGAGCAGACGCACACAGGGGAAAAACATTACCAATTTCTGTGAATGCCAGAAATTCCTATTTGATAGGCACAGACTCACTAACCATAAGCGACTCCATACTGATGAAAAACCTTATGAGTGCTCTGAATGCCAGAAAAGCTGCAGAAAATACGCTATTTCACCATGAGAAACTCCACCCTAGACAAAATCCTTATGCCATAAAAGGTTGAATCTGAAAGACAGTGTTATGCTTTATTAGCGATCTCACTCTGGGGAAAAACCTTATGAGTGCTCGAAATGCAAGCAATGTTTTGGGTACAAATTACTTCTCACTTGACATGAACGAATTCACAGGGGGGGAAAAAGCCTTGTGTGTTCTGAATGTCAGATAAGGTTTAGTCTTGAATGCAATGTCATTTCACATGAGAGAATTCACACTGGACTAAAGCCATATACAGGAGGGGAAAGCCAGAAACGTTATACTCAGAAAGGAGATATCACTAAACATGAGAAATGCATCCACACCAGGTGAAAAGTAAGGCGTATCTTGAGTTGCAGAAAAGCTTCTAACAACCTGACTTTACATGAGAGAGCACATATTGTAGTTGCAATAGAATTCATCAAGAAACTCTTGCAGGATAACTTAGGCTGCCCGCATGCAACCTCCAAAGAAATTTCAGGCCTGGAAATATTTTTCATTGCAACAGAATCCACAATTTGAGTATCTGAAAGTTACAAAACTCTCAAGGTCTTTACTTTACACAGAGATGTGTTAGTGCTTGCAAAAATCAACTAATTGCCCAAAAATCACAATAATAATGTCTTAAATTTTACTCCACCCAAAAGGCTTCTACTAACCCTTGTTTCTTAACATATGACTGATATCTATTTTTTCATGATAAGATTAAGCATAAGTGACAAAAAAGCAAGCAGCAGAGTGCGTAAGGGTCATGCAGTTTGTGGTGATTTCATCCCATGTCGGAGGATCATTTGGCCCTTCTCTTCCAGGAAGTTATGGATCTCTTTGTCAAACGCGTCCCTGTGCCAGAAGTAGGTCGGGGTTGCTACTCCCACTACTTCTTGGTACCCAAGAAGGACAAAGGCCTGCATCCTAGCTTCGTCCTCGGGGACATCAACCGCTTTCTCCAAAAAGAGAAGTTCAAGTTGTTAACCTTGGCTCAGGTCTTATCTGCCTTCGACCCTGGAGATTTGATGGTAGCGTTGGACTTGCAGGACACTTACTTTCACATCCCCGTCTTGCCTGCCCACCGGCATTAACTACGGTTCACGGTAGGCCACACGCATTTTCCCCTTTGACCTTACCAGCCCCCCCATACCCCGGGTGTTCACGAAAGTGGTGGCGGTGGTCGCAGCTCATCTACGCAGATCAGGGGTTCCAGTCTTCCCCTATCTCGACGACTGGCTGTTGAAGGCTCCCACCTCCAGACTACGACGGACTTCCTGCATTTGCTGGGGTTCTCAGTTAACGTGCTGAAGTCGCACCTGATTCCATCCGATAAGCTCCTTTTCATCGGAGCGGTTCTGGACACAGCACAGTTTTGGGTCTATCCTCCCTAGCAGCAAGTCCAGTATATTGGGGCTATGATACCGATGTTTCAGCCCCCATCCTGGTGTTCGGTGAGAATGACCCTTAGGCTGCTGGGCCTCATGGCCTCCTGCATCCTGCTGGTGCATCATGCCAGATGGCATATACGTGCTCTGCAGTGGGACCTGAAGTTTCAGTGGGCGCGGCACCAGGGGAATCTTTCCGATGACGTTCAGATTTTGGAAGGGACTGCAAGTCAGTTGCCATGGTGGTCACGAACCAGGATTGGGTCAACAGCAGATTCCTCTCCCTTCCCCAACCTGAGTTCACAGTAGTGACGAATGCGTCACTCCTGGGTTGGGGCAGCCATATGGGAATGGTGGAGATCAAAGACATCTGATCTCTGGCGGAGTCCAGACACCACATCAACCCTCTGGAGCTCCGGGCGATTCGTCTTGCACTGAAGGCATTCCTTCTTTCTGTCAAAGGAAGAGTGGTGCAGGTGTTCACGGACAACATCACTGCCATGTGGTACTGCAACAAACAGGGCAGGGTGGGGTCGTGGACCGTATGTCAATAGGCTCGTCGCCTTTGGACATGGCTGGAACATCAGGGCATATCTCTGGTGGTTCAACACTTAACAGGTTCACTAAACGCAAGGACGGACAAACTCAGCCGCCAGTGCATGATGGATCACTAATGGCATCTTCACTCGATTGTCGTGCTAGGTCTCTTTCATTAGTGGGGAGAGCCTTGGTTAGATCTATTCGCCACCGAAGAGAACGCTCAATGTCAGCAGTTCTGCATGTTAGAGTTTCCAAAGCAGCTCTCGCTCGGCGACCCTTTTCGTTGCGAGTGGAGTTGCGGCCTTCTGTACCACTTCTGCCAAGATTGCTGAAGAAGATCAAACGCGATCAGTCCCAAGTCTGGTACCCCGAGCTCTTGAGCATGGCCTTCGATCCTATTGTTAACAGATTTCTGAAGTGCATTACTCATCTCTTTCCTCCTTCTCCTTTCGTAATGCCCTAGTGGGAGTAGGCCTCACTTATCTTATGTGTGCTCCCTTTGAGCGCCTACATAATTGTCCTCTTTGCCTCCTTAGAAGACTGCTTTTTTGCTTGCCATCACCTCTGCTTGCAGGATGAGTGAGCTTCAGGCTTATCTTCCAGACCTCCCTTTCTTGCTGTCCATCTTAACAAAGTAGTCCTCCGTGTAAGCCCTCTTTTCTGCCCAAAGTGATTGCCTCTTTCCACATAGGTCTGATTACCTACCTTCTTCCCACCTCTGCTGTGTTTTTCTCTGCCAGGCGCACAACATATAGACTGTTCACACACTTTCTGTAGTATGCTTCGTTCTGGGCAGATAAACTCTAATCCCCACTCTACTTCTATCCTCGTGTTAGTGCAGCCCGATGTAAACAGTAATTGTAATGTGTTTAGATTTACATAACACTTACTACCCCATACGAACTTTGAAACGCTTTTTCGGCGAGTAGCACACTACTCTAGGATCCAAAAATGATTAGTGGTGAATTAGTATAGGGAAATATAAAATGTATATGAGAGCTGGACATGTTGGTCTGTTAGTTAGATTAAGAAAGATTGTTGGGGATAGAAGAGGGAAGGTTTTGCATTTATATAGCGCTTGCTACCCCTGATGAAGTGTTGAAGTGCTTTTCGGCGAGTAGCATTCTACTCCAGATCCCAAAAAGATGAATAGACAGATCAATTATGGTGGGTAGGTTGTTTTACTGTATACACACAACTGTACACAAATTAATAAAATTCCGTTGTAAAGTTGTATCCAGGAGGCAAGTATAGTCTCTGATAATAATGTATACAATACTGATAAGTTTTAAGTTGGCTTGCCATCAAGACTGATGCCCCGTAATGTTGATGCAAAGACATCTGTGCTGGAGTATCTTAGACTCTTTTTGCATTGTACCATCCACCTTGTAGGTACTGCTATTTGTATCAGGTCCACGTTGTAGGCAGACACAAACGCCTAAATTGTGCACTATTTATATTAAGCATAATAAGCATAATGTAAGTGAGCAGATGACAGTAAGCACTGTACAAGCTGTATTAGGTGCTTAGAAGTAGAGTGACATAGAGGGCAATAAACACTCACTAAATCTTTTTTATTATTATTAACAGTCCTCATAAGAACATACAATTCAATACGATATACAAATAGCCCATTGGGGACAAAATGTGTTAAAATACCAGGAAGTTGATCATCGCAAATATAACTAGAATGTGGTATCAAGGTATAAGACATTTGGGGATCTTTATCTGATATCTTTATCGGTAAGTTATTTGAAATTATTGAACATAAACTTTTCCAAGTATTATTTCGAAAGATTAAAGAATTGGTCTTTTCTAAACAAACCCCAGTGCCTATGACTACAATAATCACCTCTCTCAAATCAATATTGTGCTTGTTTTAGTGAGAAAGCTAAATGATCTAGGAGAAACCAGGAACTGGTGTCAGTATTTTTCTTAGGAAGCTTCAAGTTAGAGAGTGAAAACACTTTTTAGAATGCCCCAAAAATTGTGATAAAGATATTTCAATATGTTTGACAAAAGAAATAGGTACATTTCATGACAATACTGCAATTCTGAACTAACAGGAACAAATATTTACACAACATTACAAAAGTATTAGAGAATACATTTCAGCAATATAGGAAATACTGTGGTTCATGTACTAATAATCCATTTGGTAAACAGTGGTTGCTTGTAGAGTCAGCACACTACTTTGTCTGTGATAGCTTTTAAATAAAGGCATTTTTAATGCACCCCATTTTACTTTCAGATTCACAAATGTCCCCTTGGGTTACTACCTCCTGTTACTGTTTTTCAGTCCACATATGGTTTCAAAGCTGAATACATACCTTAACAATGTATTAAATATTCAGAAGGGAAACTACTAACATTCCCCTTCCAAATTCTGAATTGTTAAGTAGGCTTAGTACATTTCAAAAAGGGGTTTAGCATTTGCAAACTCTGTGAATTACTGAACCAGTAGATTTTTTTAACAATAAAACATGAGGCAATTTTTCTCAATTCCCTCCAAATTAAGTTTGCTAATATTGTTAGTTGAATGATAACTGGTGCATGTACCTATTTAGTGTTAGTGTTGCTTCAGATCAAATACAAACTATCACACATAACTCTTACACAATACTTAAAGACAGAATTACTGACATCCAGCGTTAATGTTTTGTTAAATATATTTGCAAATGTTGTCACTTAAACAGGAAAGCAGCTAAAGCAGTCTCTGGATAGGATGTAATCATAATCTTTAGATACATTTTCTGAGTTTCAGGAACAATGTGTGTCTTCTGGGTTTACTCTAAACCACTATAATAAACATATTCAATGAATTTAGATTTGATCTGTTTGTACTGGTTTCCATTGCAGACAATAATCTAGATTTAGACCAAGGGTCAAGTTCAAGTTTATTTCACGTTTATTTGGACCGTTGGTCCACAAACAATACATATCGATAAAAAGTCCATCCAAAAAGTTAAATAAAACATTTCATTACACACAGACACCCTAAAAGCATATTTTAAAAATGCTAATTATTAAAACTCGTTTAAAAGATATAAAACTGCCTTCACTTTTTGCATATATTTCCCCATTGCCACAGCAATATCTAAGTGGGACATTTCTGTCATCAGTGTCACAGCCTGGGTCCTAGTTTTAATCTCATATTTCATAAGAATTGGTTTTAAAAATTTGATACGCAAGTCCAAAAACTTCAGACAGTCAAATAAGATATGCAGCATATCACATTTGGACCCTAAAGAGCAAGTACAGCTTCCCTCCTCATTGATCATGGCCCGCTTTACCGAGTTGTTCATATTACAAGGGTTAACCCCAATTCTAGCCCTCAGAACCTCATTTCGTAATTGACGGTCCGGTAACTTATCTATGTAGGGGAAGCAATAAGCATTATTCCATGCATCAATCATAAAACTGGTCGAGGTTTTACTTGCAAGATAGATTTTGTCCTGTGCATGCGATATTTCCTTTCCCGTTGACCTGAGTAACTTTTTATCAATATTAGCCACGGAGACAGTAGGGCACACATTAACTCTCATCTTCAAGCATAGCTTTGTTACTTTCCCCCTGGTCTCTCTTGCCCATTTTAGTTCGCTGTCCTGTATTTCATTTTTGCCCCATTGAGATATTTTGGTAATTGCGCCTATTTCTAGGCGTTGCCAAAAGCGCAAAGGGGCCATACCAACTTGTATACCCCATGAAGTCAGGCCTAGTTCCAGTCTTACTGCCTGAACCATTGCTGACCGGGGGAGCGTAAATAACTTTTTTAGGTTTTTGCCTTCTTCCACATCCCAGTTTTCCTTACCACTTAGGAACAACAGTTCAGCACCATACAAGTATTGTGGGGGTACAATAGCAGCATAGGCTTTTAGTACTGGTTTGTCGGTCATAGCACCATAGGCTTTGTTAAACAATTTCAGACCGCTAATCGATGCAGAGGTTCTTACTTTAGATGCCTCAAATTGTTGATCTCCTAAATAAATAAATTGAATTGAAATTCAAGTTTATCATTTGAATCCTATTGTTGGAAAAGATGTGATTTTGAACCCCATGAGGTGGTTCCTTTCCAGAAAGCATTCAGGTTGTAATCATGAGTCAAATAATGGTGAGGAGGTTAAAATATTCAAATTGAATTCTATTTACATATGAAATGGTTATTGTTCAATATATTTATCTTCGTATTTTAATGTGAGGACTTTATTGATTAAGCTAAATAATTAGTATTTGTTTTTATATATGTAGGAAGCATTACATTAATGAAATCACTGTATCCTACCTTCTTTGTTTCCTTTCCTGTTCAATATGAACGTTTCTATTGTTAAACTTTAAAGATTGGCCGAAATTAGGAATTGTGCTCTACATAACTTTGCTGTGTTACAGTATGTTGATTTTTATGTACTACTTTTGTCTCTTATGTGTATGGCGACTGATGTTTTGTTTTGCTTTAATAGCCAGCTTATGTTTATTAGCTTTCATTATTCAATAAAATGTTTCAAACACAACAAATGGTAGTTGATATGTGTGAGAAGTTGGTCCGATATGCAGCGTTCGCTATTCTAGCGACCGCTATGTATCGTTCCAAACGACCCTTATGGTGATTGGTTGTAAGTCAACCTATAGACCAGCTATCCTAGTAGCGTGGATACGAGCAGTCTAAGGCTAAAGACTCGAGAGGGCGCGTTAAGCCAGCTGTTTACCACACATGTACCCCTTGAATACCAAGTGAAAGGACACCACACAAGTGTTATGAAAATAAACAGTATATTTATTAAGAATCACAACAGCCCTGTACTCTTTATGAGGACAGGGTACTAAGCACAAACCAAATCTCTTATGAAAATACTTCAAGTGCACAATTAAAACAAGTGTCCGAGGACACGGAAAGTTTAAGGTCTCGGGCGGACCCGATAAGGCAAGTCGGAAGCGAGGGACTCGGGACCCTAGAGTAAAGAGGCTATGCAGGCACCGAAATGCCGAGTTACCTAGCCACGAGGGCTGCGGCTGCACAAGTCTTACAGGCGTCGGGGTCTTCGCTGACGAGCCAGGAGCCGGAAGAAAAGGAGTTGCTGGCCGGCGACCAGTGATGAATAGTTCGTAGAGATCCAAGCCTGGATCAGAGATTGATGATACCTGAAAGCAGAGGGGACCAAGTTCGTACTACTAGCCAGTAGTCAGAGGGTACCAGGAAGGCACCGGTTGGCCGTCACCTCGACCAGGTGAGTGGGCGACGCTAGGCTCTGCAGTCTCACGGACCAGGAGGCGTTGTCGGCGACCACGGTGGAGGTGCGAGCTGTCCCACGAAGGATGATGCTGTCGGCGTCGCTGGGCCCAGGATTGGGGCAACAAGCCTTGGCAGATCTCAGGGCCACGTGGTAGGCCTAAGATGGCGTCTTGAATGGACCAGGGGGGTCCGGGGTGCTTCTCGCAAGGATGGAAGCAAGGGCCAGTCTGGAGCAACCAGACCAGCAGTGTTGATTGTCGGATGTCGTCACAGAAGGGCACAAGCCAGCGGCTAGTGACCAGACAACGTGCTGAGCAGCGAGCAGAAGGGCCCCACGCAGATCGTGGAGATGCTGGGAGACTGCACTTCGGTGCTGGAGCGGCTCAGGGTCGGGGCTTCTCGGACCCCAGAGCACTCACCAGAGAATTGCTTCGATGGTCGTGCTGGTTAAGAGCGTGCAGGTTCTGATGATGGCCGGTCCCTCGAGGTCTCGTCGCACCCACAGATCACAGCTGAGCTGATGACGTGAGTAGAGGTCAGAGGTGCCAGGGAAGCCGGTTCTCGTCGAGCTGGGCCGTCGGATCCTTGAGGAAGGACTTGCAGCAAACCGCAGAGTTCTTAGATGGTGCCCGCTGATGCAGGGTGACTACTCCTTAGTCACAAGGGAGAAATCTTGAGAAGAGTCTCGAAGTCCTTTCGTAGAAAGTATTCTTGATTCAAAGATGATCTAATTTGGAAGGGTCCCCGCTCCGGTCTTTATCCTAAAGAAAGGGGTGGGTACATGACTAGGTCCTGCCCTAAGGGTGGGACCAGGAAGGGGGGTAGTTACACCCCTCTCCCCTGCCGGACTTTCCCCAGCCCAGGGCTGGCGCCCCTGGAACTGGTTCTGACTGGCAGATGCGTAGTGAGCACCGGGGTGCCACTCCGCAGTCACCTTCTCGCAAAAGCCCTACCTACCCAGAATACACAAACCCTGTCTGGGACGGTGCGAACACCGCCCTCGACAGGAAACCCTTTGTCCAAGCGCTCCTCGCTGGAAGGACTCCCAGCAGCAGGAGGTCAGACTCGTGTCTGTGGTGGCAGCATCCATTTTGTGGAGCTGAGGCTTTAGTTAACTTTAACCGGGGTTCACAGTTACGTACATGTCGTGTCCCTCTAGAAGGGCGGAATGCTAACCTCGTCGCCAGCATTGGTGAGAGGGCAGCATCCCGATTCGTATGACACCTTACTCGACATGTCTTGATAACGCGACACCGAAGTTACCGATGTGGTGCGCGTTATCATGGAACAGCCATTGGGTCTTTGCTCCGCAAGCTGCAACCGGCTCGGCTCGGGCCAGAGCACAGTTCACACGAGCCCACGCACTCTGCCTTCAGGATTGTCAAGGCCTGCCATAGGAGTGACTGATAGGAACTCGGGGGTCCATTGTATGGTTAGATATAGAGCTACTATATCTAAAGCAAAGGGTGATTACACGACTTCGCCCCAGCTGTCATGCAGCCAGTTGTGTCAAATTTAGGAGGCCAGCCAGGGGTGGCATAATACATGCTGCAGCCCCTGGCGGCCCTGGGTACACCTCTGCCCTGAGTTACAGGGTCTGATAAGGTGGCCCAGTACCAATTGGTAAATGCACCTAGGGTACATGGAATCCATTTTAAAGAGAGAGCAGTAGGCCTGGGGTCCTGATTGGCAGGGTCCCAGGTCGACTATGTCCAAAACCAGCTAAAACACAGGGCAAAAAGTTGGGGGCAACCATAGTCAGGATGTACCTTCCTACACAACCCCCCCACCCCCCCCCCCTCCCCAAACGAAAGGAGATAAGGCTATCCTTGTCCAGGTAAGCCTCTATTACCTAAGTGGCCATATAAGGAAGGACCAGCTCTGGCTTGGTTTCCCCCTGTGTCATGGTCCACTAGGCAACCCCTCACCCTAAGGGTATCTGAGGGTCTCCACCATAGGGATTCTCTGTCTCTGGTGTGTCTTGGGAAAGAAGAAGGCTGATGCTGGGATGGAGTACTGAAGTGAGGCTCCTCTACCTTTGGGCTCAACTTCCTCCAATCACCATCCATCATGTGTGCCTTCCTTTCTTTAGCTGAGATGCACTGAGCTCTCCGGGTCAGCCTCTGGCTACCTAAAGCTGGAGGCTGAGTCCCTCTGTTTGGCTTACTGGAGGGACAGGTCAGGTCTGGGGTTTTTAGGCCCCATGTTTGGCTGTGCCCAACAGTGTCCAGCTGTGGGAGTTCCCTAACTACTTTTAAGGGGGATCCCTCAGGAGTCTGTTCTATTTTCACTTGGCTAGGTTTACCAGCTTCAGTGACCCTAATCTGTTGATTAAGGGGTTCTTTTGGACAGGGGGCCCTTTTGGGTCCACCACTGGCCTCCCTGTCCTCTTCAGCCCTGGGCTGACTGAGGCAGGGTAGAGAGGTGCAGGTTACCTGCTCCAGACTGGGTCCCACCTGGGAAGGGTCCACTGCCATCAGGGGCTCTGCCAGGCTAGGCCTGACTACCTCTGGGGCAGTTCCTTCAACAGGGGTAGAGTCAGTTCCCTGAGGAGGCTGGCTCTCACCTAGTGTCTGGGAGGGGGAAGACTCCTCTTCCTCCTCAATGCTCTCTGTTTGAGTGGAGTGATCCATTGTTTCAGGCTTCACAACCTCACTATCGGTTTGAGTAGAGGCTGAGACCATTTCAGCCTTGCCAACCTTTTCAGGAGGGCACTCAGTTTGTGTTTGGGCTGTGACTGTCACAGCCCTCCTATCCTGTTCTGTAAAGTCTGTCTGAGCCTGGGCAGTGGCTACCACTGCTCTTCCAACCTTTTCAGGGAGGAATGGTGCTTGGACTGGGGCTGTAGCTATTACTGCCCCACTAACCTGTCTGGATAGGCCTATCATTCTGGAATGAGTTTCTTGCTCCACCTCAGCCCATGCTGAGAGTTCCAGGTCATTCCCTAGTAAGCAATCTACAGGTAGGTTATCTGTCACTGCCACTCTCATGGGCCCTGTGACATTACCCCAGCTGAGCTTGACTACTGCCATGGGATGCCTTCTCTTCATTCCATGAATGTCTGTCACCTGATAAGTAAACCAGGGGTCAGTTGAGCAGAGGGGACCAGATGGTCACTCACCATGGTGAGGCTGGCCCCTGTGTCTCTGAATGCCTCAACTTTCTGACCATTCACTAAAACTTCTTGTCTATACTTGCCCAAAATGTGGGGTCCAGTAGTGAAGTTGGCAAACCCCATGCCAGTCTCACAGACAAGAGTGTGGTCAGGGAACCTGGCTAAGCCATAGTCCTCCTGATTGCCCAAAGTAATGCCCACCACATTCTTGGGGGCACTCCCACCACCTGGGGGATTACCACTAGTGGTAACAGGAGGTCTGGGAGTGTTACTTGGGGGTATGTTTTCCTTATTGCTATTTTTAGGGCACTTGGCATCACTTTTGTAATGGCCCACCTGTTTACAGGTATGGCAATAAGGTTTCTTCTGTTCTGAAGGAGTGTTCTGGGACCCACCACCCTTGTTGGAGTTTTGGGGCCCTTGGGAAGTCTTCTCCGTGGATTTATCCCTACCCTTCTCTTGAGGCTTGGTTGATTCCTTTTTCTGGTCACCACCCTGGTTTTTAGGCCTAACTCTGGTTCTGACCCATTTGTCTGCCCTTCTTACCCAATTCCTGTGGAGAGGTCAACTCAGAGTCTACCAGGTGCTGATGTAATAGCTGGTTCTGACAATTATTTAAGATTTGCTCCCTCATAATTAGATTATACAATCCTTTAAAATCAGTAACCTTACTACCCAGTAGCCAGCCTTCAAAAGCCTTAGTGGCACAATCAACAAAGTCAGTCCAATCTTGAGACTGAGTTTTCTGTGTGTCTCTGAACAGCATCCTGTATTGTTCAGTGGTTAAACCAAACCCATCAACCAGTACATTCTTCAAGATTTGGTAATTGTTAGCATCCTCCCCCCTTGTGGTGAGGAGCTTATCTCTACCTTTACCATCAAAGGAGAGCCACAAGATAGCTGCCCACTGACTTTGGGGAACACCCTGCACAGTGCAGGCTCTCTCAAAAGCTGTAATCCATTTGTGGATGTCATCCCCTTCTTTAAAGGGGGGCACTATCTTATTCAGGTGCTTTGTATCAAAACTCCTTTCCCTATTGCTAGGTACAATGCTGCCACCAGTGGGGACTACCCCACTTAACTGTTGCTCTCTAGCAAAGGCAAGCCTTTCTTTGGCCAGGGCAAGTTCTTTCCTTTCAATCCTCAGATTAGCTGCCCTTTCCTTAGCTTCGTACACTCTCCTCTGAGGGGACGTCATCCCTCTTTGAGAAGAGTTGTGAGAGCCATTGGTTTGAAGGGATCTGCCAGAGTCTCTCGACAGAGATCGGGCTCGTCCATTCCCAATGTTAAGCGGACCTGACAGTAGCGCTGGGGGTCCCCCAGTACCACTATCATGTTTGCTTAAGTTGGACCGGGTTAGTCTGACGACTTCTACCTGTCCCTTATCTGCCTCATCCCCAGAGGGATCCTCATCCTCATCATCCTCCACATCTTCGTTCTCAGTTGCGAGGTGGATGAGGTCAGGATCGTCTCTGGTTCCCTCGAGGGGAGGCATGTCTCCTTCTGGATTAGAAGAGCTGGGACGGGTCTCAGTTTTTCTGGCATCATAAGTCTCCAAGAGACCAATCAGAAAGGACGTGGTGGGGTTAGACCCCTGCTTGATCTTCCTAGAGTGACACACTTGTCTTAACTCCTTGAAGCTCAGCACAGTATATCTCGAAGGGATGACCTGTGGAGGGTCAACTGACACAAGGGGAGACTCAGAGTTTCCTCCCTTGTCCGACATACTGTTTCTAGTGTGGTGTAAGTGATGCACCTACCTACACTATGTGTTTACCTACTGTTCCCTTGCTAAGAGTTGCAGCCAAGGTGTGCTAAGCCTTGAGGAGCTGCAACAGCTGGTTCAGTAGAACTCAGAGTATTCTGAGCTTTAGTTATATGTACTAACAGTACTTATGTGATCTTTCAGCAAGATATTCTTAGGATACGTGTGGTAAAACAACAGCAAGCTCAAATCCCAACCGCTGCTCACCAATGTGAGAAGTTGGTCCGATATACAGCGTTCGCTATTCTAGCGACCGCTATGTATCGTTCCAAACGACCCTTATGGTGATTGGTTGTAAGTCAACCTATAGACCAGCTATCCTAGTAGCGTGGATACGAGCAGTCTAAGGCTAAAGACTCGAGAGGGCGCGTTAAGCCAGCTGTTTACCACACATGTACCCCTTGAATACCAAGTGAAAGGACACCACACAAGTGTTATGAAAATAAACAGTATATTTATTAAGAATCACAACAGCCCTGTACTCTTTATGAGGACAGGGTACTAAGCACAAACCAAATCTCTTATGAAAATACTTCAAGTGCACAATTAAAACAAGTGTCCGAGGACACGGAAAGTTTAAGGTCTCGGGCGGACCCGATAAGGCAAGTCGGAAGCGAGGGACTCGGGACCCTAGAGTAAAGAGGCTATGCAGGCACCGAAATGCCGAGTTACCTAGCCACGAGGGCTGCGGCTGCACAAGTCTTACAGGCGTCGGGGTCTTCGCTGACGAGCCAGGAGCCGGAAGAAAAGGAGTTGCTGGCCGGCGACCAGTGATGAATAGTTCGTAGAGATCCAAGCCTGGATCAGAGATTGATGATACCTGAAAGCAGAGGGGACCAAGTTCGTACTACTAGCCAGTAGTCAGAGGGTACCAGGAAGGCACCGGTTGGCCGTCACCTCGACCAGGTGAGTGGGCGACGCTAGGCTCTGCAGTCTCACGGACCAGGAGGCGTTGTCGGCGACCACGGTGGAGGTGCGAGCTGTCCCACGAAGGATGATGCTGTCGGCGTCGCTGGGCCCAGGATTGGGGCAACAAGCCTTGGCAGATCTCAGGGCCACGTGGTAGGCCTAAGATGGCGTCTTGAATGGACCAGGGGGGTCTGGGGTGCTTCTCGCAAGGATGGAAGCAAGGGCCAGTCTGGAGCAACCAGACCAGCAGTGTTGATTGTCGGATGTCGTCACAGAAGGGCACAAGCCTGCGGCTAGTGACCAGACAACGTGCTGAGCAGCGAGCAGAAGGGCCCCACGCAGATCGTGGAGATGCTGGGAGACTGCACTTCGGTGCTGGAGCGGCTCAGGGTCGGGGCTTCTCGGACCCCAGAGCACTCACCAGAGAATTGCTTCGATGGTCGTGCTGGTTAAGAGCGTGCAGGTTCTGATGATGGCCGGTCCCTCGAGGTCTCGTCGCACCCACAGATCACAGCTGAGCTGATGACGTGAGTAGAGGTCAGAGGTGCCAGGGAAGCCGGTTCTCGTCGAGCTGGGCCGTCGGATCCTTGAGGAAGGACTTGCAGCAAACCGCAGAGTTCTTAGATGGTGCCCGCTGATGCAGGGTGACTACTCCTTAGTCACAAGGGAGAAATCTTGAGAAGAGTCTCGAAGTCCTTTCGTAGAAAGTATTCTTGATTCAAAGATGATCTAATTTGGAAGGGTCCCCGCTCCGGTCTTTATCCTAAAGAAAGGGGTGGGTACATGACTAGGTCCTGCCCTAAGGGTGGGACCAGGAAGGGGGGTAGTTACACCCCTCTCCCCTGCCGGACTTTCCCCAGCCCAGGGCTGGCGCCCCTGGAACTGGTTCTGACCGGCAGATGCGTAGTGAGCACCGGGGTGCCACTCCGCAGTCACCTTCTCGCAAAAGCCCTACCTACCCAGAATACACAAACCCTGTCTGGGACGGTGCGAACACCGCCCTCGACAGGAAACCCTTTGTCCAAGCGCTCCTCGCTGGAAGGACTCCCAGCAGCAGGAGGTCAGACTCGTGTCTGTGGTGGCAGCATCCATTTTGTGGAGCTGAGGCTTTAGTTAACTTTAACCGGGGTTCACAGTTACGTACATGTCGTGTCCCTCTAGAAGGGCGGAATGCTAACCTCGTCGCCAGCATTGGTGAGAGGGCAGCATCCCGATTCGTATGACACCTTACTCGACATGTCTTGATAACGCGACACCGAAGTTACCGATGTGGTGCGCGTTATCATGGAACAGCCATTGGGTCTTTGCTCCGCAAGCTGCAACCGGCTCGGCTCGGGCCAGAGCACAGTTCACACGAGCCCACGCACTCTGCCTTCAGGATTGTCAAGGCCTGCCATAGGAGTGACTGATAGGAACTCGGGGGTCCATTGTATGGTTAGATATAGAGCTACTATATCTAAAGCAAAGGGTGATTACACGACTTCGCCCCAGCTGTCATGCAGCCAGTTGTGTCAAATTTAGGAGGCCAGCCAGGGGTGGCATAATACATGCTGCAGCCCCTGGCGGCCCTGGGTACACCTCTGCCCTGAGTTACAGGGTCTGATAAGGTGGCCCAGTACCAATTGGTAAATGCACCTAGGGTACATGGAATCCATTTTAAAGAGAGAGCAGTAGGCCTGGGGTCCTGATTGGCAGGGTCCCAGGTCGACTATGTCCAAAACCAGCTAAAACACAGGGCAAAAAGTTGGGGGCAACCATAGTCAGGATGTACCTTCCTACAATATGTTTTTACAACTGCAGCATTTTTATTGTATGGGCAGTTTCAAAGTGGGCAAAAATATGGTCTGTGGGATGACGGAGGACCACATAGGCAACAGCAGGGAGAGGTTTGGGCAGGTGATTAGGGGTACATGTAAGGTTGGAAGTGGGGGAACAAAGCATGTCCATTGTGTGGACTGTGACTCCTGGAGTCAGTGTGAGGGATACCATGCTACCCTGTAAATGAATCCCCTAGTGATTATTAGCAACAAACTTTATTCGGTTTTATAAAAGAAAAACATCTTCCAAGTTACAGATTGACAAATATAATAGGTCCAAGTTAATCAGAACACAAGATAAAAATTCATGAATTACAGCAGTAGCATTTTGCCTCTGTGAGATCTCAATGAATGCTGTCATCAGAATCGGTAGCCGCTGGGGACAACACAGTGCATGGGCCGTTACTGGTTCAAGCAAAGTATCAACATCCGTTGGCATGACTGATGGGAGTGTGAGACATGTGTCTAACACTCATTCTTCTCTGCATAGCAGGCAGCGTAGAACAGGTAGGATCCAATCTTGCCAAATTGGTCTGAATGACAGAAACCATGTGGTATGTAATTCTCTTAGACAAGGTAGTCCCAAAATTTGGACGATGCGCTCACGACACTTCACCACCAGTAGAGTTGTCTTCATGGAGAACTAGGTGTCGTTTGTGAAATGACTTGCCATGTCGCAACAATAGAAGCAAAAATAGTATTCCTGCAGCGAGTCCCAAAATGAGAGGCAATCCGCCAAACACAGAGTGCACAAAGTTTGGAAATATTACTAGGACTGCTTCAAAAGGTGCTAACAGTCCAGAAAATACGGTCTTAAATACATGTAGAATACCACTCGTATCAGACCTGTTTAAGATACGACTTAACATTTCTGAGAAATGTATAGGGCAATTTGTAGTTAAGAGGGCATGTAACCCTGCAGAAGTCCTTGTGACTTGCAGATCATAGGTTTCTTTGGCCGAGGTCAGTGCCACTGTTTTTTTGCAAAAGAATTGTTTTCACTCTGCTTAAAGTATCAATTTGTATAGAAGAGAGGTTCAGTGAAGGCCAAAGTGGCGATTCCCGGCTGTCTTGGTTTTGGGAAACAATACTTGCATACAGCAAGTGAACCTGGCTGACACAGTTACTAGATATGGTATTCCTGGCAACATGCACCAGCAGCTGCCATCATTCAATGTAAGGTAACTCCCATTCGAGAGTTGTCCAAAAACCTTGCAGGTGGCAGGTTAAGTTTTTAGAGAAACTATCAAAGGCCCTGTGTAAGTTTATACCCTGACATAGGAGAGAACCGTTTAGTGCATTTTCACAATTTTCCCCGCAAAGAAATATTTCACGACCCCCCCCTCCAACATCTGTATGTGTACGGCAATTCCCAGGATGTCTTGATGTATTCTTTACCCAACTTTTTATATGTGCCTGCTGGTATATGTTGTAGGCAATATTGAAAATGGAAAATTGTAACAGACTTAGTGAATGTTCCAATGTATAATCCATTCCATAACTGGCTTTTCAGCGACAGTAAATGGCAATCTTTCCAGTTTTTCAATGCTCGGCATCGTATTGTCTGCTCCCCTTGGTGCCAATTTGATCTGCATATCAGTGAGATTGAATTCTGAAAACAGTGACGTAGTATACCCTGAATGAAGGTTTTGCAACGTCCAGCCTAATAGCATGATAGAACGTACTTCCGACTGACCATGTTGCAACATGACCAAGTCCTGTTCCATGATGTCTATGGCAGAAGATACTATGCTATCTAAAGAATATATCCTGGACCACAGAGTCTTTAACCTATTGTCAACCACAGAGAGAGATTTCTCTAAATTAACACGATCAATTTCTCAGATTCGTTCTGCAGTCTCTGCTTGCGTAATTTTCCATGCTTCCTTATAAGCAGCAAAGAAACCGGCGTATATAAAACGTTTAAGATGCGGGGTTCTTGGTCCTAGCAACAATTTCCTAAGATCAGCGCCATCTTTAAGTAAAGATAAGTGTTGCTTTACATCCTTAAGTGTAGATCTGTGTATCCAATCAAGGCAAAGTTTCCCTAAACTGTATATTGTGGTGGGTGCCTTGCTGAGAAAGAAGAGAAAAAGGACTGAAAGAGACTTTTGCTACTTGTGCTTCAAACAATCTCCAAGGGCTTGTGGGTGAGCTTGCCCCCTGAACAGAGTCCCGGGATTATTGAACTCCTCTTGCCTTCGCTGACAAATCTGCTGAACTTTGCCCTTCCTTATCGCAGGAGCCGCGATCCCCAGTGCAGCTCGTCCCCTCCTTTGCCGTGGCGCTTGTGCCTGGCCGCCCCCGCACCTTGTGTGCCTGCTCTGCTTCAAGCCGTTCCTTGCATCGTCCCGCTGGGCCGCCCACACTCTGCCTCACTATTCCTTCCTTTTCGAGCCGCACTGCTCGCCTCGCCTCCCCCACTGCTGGAAGCCGAACGGAGTGCCTCACGAAGCCAAAGACGCACGAAGCGTACCAGCCGCCTCACATCGCACTCGTGGCGCGCCGCACTAAGAGAGCCCGGCCGTACGCCTCGTACTGGCTGCCTCTTGCCACACCTGCCCGCATTGAATCAGCAGCTACAAACCGAAGGTACAGCTCAAAAGCTGTGAACGCCGGAGGCAACCCGCTTTGCCCGCCCCGCTCCTCGAGGCCCCCCTGCTCTACTCTTTGAACCGAGACACCTATCAGAGCCTGGGCCCGCCTCGCAGAGGAACCGCCAGCATCTTTGTGTTGCCTGCACGTCCTGGACGCTGCATTCGAACCGGACTCCTCATCTCAGAAAAGGTACTGTCACTCAACGTGTACCACAGCGTGTACGCCACGGACCACGGAGTCCGCAACGCTGGTTTAATACCTTTTTGACATTGTTTTTCAATGGTAAGAGTCGGACAAAAGTGTGCAACGCGCACAGGAACCAAGAATTACGCATTTTTAACAGAATCCTAATTTTATTGCTAAGTAGTATTGTGGCCTCATTTTACAAACGTTATTTGAGTCTTGTGCTAAGCCTTATATAAAGATACTTATTTTTTATACAAAAGTAGACTGGTGTCATTTTGTGGTGTGTCATTGAATTACTGTATGTGGTCATAAATGCTTAACCCATAACGCTCTGAAGTTTAGCATTGTCTGCTCACGTCACGCAACCTAGAGGGTGAGCAGGGGTTATTTTAAAGAGTAAGTCCCTTGCCCTGACTAGAGGAGAGGGTCCCTGCTTGTCACAAGTACTCAACTGCGCCAACCAGAGACCCCCAAATCTAACATTGGAGGCAGCGGTAAGGATTTCGAATTTGAATTTGTGATAAATATATGTAATTGGTGAACACCACGTAATGAGTTCAGATCAATAACGCAGCCACATACTTGTTGATTTTTTGTTTTTGCCAAGAGATGTCCCTTTTTTTTTAAAGAAAAGTCATTCCTCATTCAGTCAATGGAGAAAAGGCAGCATCTGTAGTCTCTGACATTGAAGGAATAGAATGGGTAGAAGAGAGACTAGAGAGCTACTCCTTAGCCCAGCTGAAGGGCTTCTGCTTAAAGTTTAAAGTTTCACAGTCTGGATGTAAAAACAAAGCTCACTTCCAAAAGGCGCTGAGGGCGTGGATTGAGTCAAGGGCACCAAAGAATAGAGTGGAAATTGAACCAGCAGAAAACATCCATGATTTTGGCAGAGTCCTGTCGCCAGAGGGGTTGGCAGACAGGAAGAAAACCTGGGCACATGCAATGGATATGGCAAAACTAAATGGTCAGCTGGAGATGGGAAGCAAAAGGCTGGCTATGGAAGAAAGAAAAATTCAAATGGAGCATGAAATGAAGTTGAGGGAGCTGGAGCTGAAAGCTAAAAGTATGGAAACTACTCCCTCTGGTGGCAGCGCATAGCCAATGCAGGTAGAATCAAGGGTGTACATGCCAAAGGACGTGGTGAAAGAATGTTTTAAGAATGATGACATAGGGCAGTGGTTCCAGGCCTATGAGGTAGCCATGTCTTCCCACCGGGTTCCTGAGAGAGATTGGGGAGCGGGGTTGTGGGGGCGGTTCCTTAGTGAGGGGAGGGACACACTGCTAGATTTGCCCTCTGAAGTTTATAATTCTTACCCACACATGAAGGAAGCTTTGATGACCAAGTATGGGTTAACTCCTGAATTGTAAAGACAGAGGTTCAGGGGTTGTGCAAAGATTCCTAACAGTATGTATGTTGAGTATGTAACTTTTTTCTGCAGAGCACTGGATGGTTGGGTGAAGGGTAGCAAAGTTAATGATTTCCAAGGTCTCTTTGATTTAATGGCATGGGAGCACTTGTCTAGTAATTATTTTCCTGAGCTAAGCCAGCACCTGATTGATAGCAAGCTGACTAACCCTAGAAAGCCCGCTGGGTCAGCACCAGGGTCCACAAGGGTCAAGTGGGAGACTCCGCCAAGGGTGGGAAGGGTCCCCAGCAGAGGAGTGGGGGCGACAAGGGCAAACAGAGGGAGTTTCAGGAGAGGCCCCAAAGTAATCCCCAAGGGAACCAAGGGAAAGGTTCTCAGCCTCCCCCACCCCAGAAACTGACGGGGCCCCGACAGGTACCCCTGTTCAAAGAGGGCCCCTAAAGTGTTGCAAATGTGGTGAACTGGGGCATTTTTGCCAATGATCCTAAGTGTCGCCTGTTTGGTAAACCAGCCCCCACTGGTGCTCCGCTCCGGCAGATGGCTAGTGTAGCCTTTGAGAGGGAGGTAGTAGTCCAAGGTGGGTGGGATCCCGTTCAGATGACCCTGGTCTCGTTAGTAGACAGTGAGATGGTCCCTGAGAACCAACTGCCCTCTAACACTAAGAAATATGGGCAGTGGGTGACCGTCAATGGCCAAAGGGTTCAGGCTCTTAGAGATACTGGAGCCAGTGTGACTGCTGTCAAGCAGCACCTGGTGTCTCAAGAACAGGTTGTCCCCCATGCATACTGCCGGGTTGTCAACACTGACAACACAGAGAGTTGTTGTCCAATGGCTCAGGTTCCCTTTGATTGGGGGGGGGGGTCTCTGGTACACTTCAAGTAGCTGTGAGAAGTGCCATGCCTGTAGACTGTTTGTTAGGGAACGACTTGGAAAGTTCACCTTGGGAAAAGGTGGAGAAAAAAACTCAACTAAGGATGGTGGGTCTGCCTAACTGGGCGTACGTGACCACCCGGTCAATGGCAGCCAGTAGGGGTGCTCAAGAGGTCCTGGAGCCTGAGGGAGAGGCCCAGGAACCGGCCTTAGAGAGAAGGCGCAGGAGGCGCGGGAAACCGGCCCCTGAAGTTCCTACGGCCCAGGAGGAAGCAGACCTTGAGGGGGATGCCCTGGAGCCTACCGGGGAACAGATAGCTGAACTAGGGGACCTGCCTGAGCTGACCCATTGGCAGCAGGAAGGAGGCCCCTCTAGGGAGGAATTCTGCAGGGCGCAGAAAGAGTGTCCTTCTCTCATAGGTCTGCAGCAGGCTTCAGACCAGGCCAACGGTGATCAGTCTGGAACACATTTAATTTATTGGGAGAATTATCTCCTGTATTCAGAGTCTAAGTTTGCTGAACCAGGGTCAGCCCGTGCGTTGGTGGTACCCAAGAGATTCAGAACCTTCCTACTGGGGCTGGCTCACAATGTGTCATTGGCAGGGCATTTGGGGCAGGACAAGACCTATGAAAGGCTTGTCACCCACTTTTATTGGCCTCAAATGCACACGAACTCTGATCCTCTCTGTAGGACCCGCCAGACTTGCCAGGCAAGTGGAAAGAGTGGGAGGAAGCAGAAGGATCCTCTCCAGCCATTCCCTGTAGTCAGTACCCTATTCCAGCGAGTGGGAATTGACATTGTGGGGCCACTGGACCCCAGGACAGCCATGGGCAACAGGTTCATCCTGGTCCTGGTGGACCATGCCACCTGGTACCCGGACGCCATCCCTCTGAGGACAGTTGCGGCCCCGTGGTGGGACGTGCGCTGATGGGAATTTTCTCCAGAGTGGGATTCCCTCTAGAGGTGGTGTCTGACCGGGGTACTAATTTCATCTCTAAGTATATGAAATCCCTTTGGCAAGAGTGTGGTGTAATCTACAAATTCACCACGCCTTACCACCCCCAAGGAAACGGGTTGGTTGAGAGATTCAACCGAACTCTGAAGGGCATGCTTATGGGTCTGGAAGAACCCATGAGGCGTAGGTGGGACGTCCGCTTGCCATGCCTGCTCTTTGCTTACCGTGAGGCGCCACTGAAGTCTCTAGGGTCCAGCCCCTTTGAGCTCCTGTATGGTCACCCAGTGAGAGGACCTCTAAGTCTGGTCAAGGAAACCTGGGAGTAATCTCCCAGGAAACCTCCCCAGAATGTATATAGCTACATGCAGGCCTTCAGGAACCAGACTAGGCGTTTCAGAGCACTTGCTGAGGCAAATCTAAAGGCCAGCCAGGAGGAGATGAAGCGATGGTATGACCAGAATGTCACTCTGGTAGAGCTTCAGCCTGGACAGAAGGTGTGTGTCTTGGCCCCCGTGGAGCCTTGTGCGCTCCAGGATAAGTGGACAGGCCCCTTTGAGGTTGTAGAGATCAAGAGTCCAGTTACCTATTTGGTGGACTTGTAATCTCTCAGGAACCCCTTGAGGTTCCTGCATGTCAACCGCCTTAAGACCCACTTGGAGAGGTCCAAAGTGGGCATGCTCTTGGCAACAGATTATGGAATGGAGGAGGAGACTGAGCCTCTTCCTGACCTCCTGGTAGCCAGAGAGCAAGATGAGTCAGTGGATAGAGTTAACCTCTCTCCCACCCTGACCCCTGAGCAACAGAATGACTACTGGCAGTTGCTGGGGCAGTTCTCTGACCTGTTCTCCCTTGTTCCTAGTATCACTGACTGGTGCGTCCTTGATGTGGATTGTTAGAAATGGGATTTGCGGTTGGCTAAGGCTTGCGCCAAAGCCTGGCAGAAACCACCACTCTAGTTAGGGCAAGGGAGTTCCACGCCAAATATAACACCTGCTCACCCTCTAGGTAACGTGACACGAGCAGTAAGGCTTATCCCGGAGGCAATGTAAGTTAAGTATTTGCGCACACACCCACCGGCAACAACATCCTAGCCCCCCCACAAAAGGAACTCCGCACAAGGTTATATGTAAAAATATGAAAATGTGGCTGGTTAACAATCTGTTAACGCAGGCTTAGCTGCGCACGACACAAATGAAATCTATCGATCAAACTTTGTTTTTTACTTTCTGCACATATTATTTATTCATATTTATCTTGACATTCAGTCAGACTTTTTCAACAAAACATTCTATGTTGATTTATATACACATAGTTCTTCCATTTACAAAGCAATATAAAGCATTTTATACAATAAAGAAAACATTAAATTCTCTTGTGTGTGTCGTAGTTCGCCCAATGCATTTCGGGACTAAAGTAGGGTCCCTTCGTCAGGGGAAATGCTGCAAAATAACATATACAGGCGCATAAGTCTGGATATATAAACATTACAAGATCACATGGTTCAATGCGTTTCATTAAACAACCTCCACCTAAAAAATAACACCCAAAGTGCATGAACAGAGAGACAACTTATACCACTAAATACCATCTAGGTTCCACTCACATTTACACACGAACAAATAATTATTTTCTCTCTTCTGAGCACCTCCAGGTCCAAGAAACTCCTAAAAAATGATGCATAGAGAATCAAGCTGACACCTAAAAATGTTTGCAAAAAGACGCTAACAACAGTAAGCTCTAACAGCGTCTCAATACAGCTCAAATGCATACCTGCTGTTACTCCAGGTGTATTCAACACGTAGACACTCTCCCGCTTGAACGCGCTTCAATTTCCAGTACCTATTCATAAAAACAAACCAATTTGTGACCTTGCCCATATGCGTAGCCGCCCTAAGTCTAAAAGATATTCGTATCACTTCATTGCCAGCTCTTACCGTTTCCTAAAGGACGTGGCTCATCATCAATCCACCAGGTATTCCTCATCCATCCAAAATAACCCGCGTTTTTACACACGACAACATTTCCTAGTTTAACTACTTTAACGCCTCTCCCTATTGGAGAAGTCAGCACTCGTGCCCTCCAATCAGAATCAAAGTAACAATCGTTACCGTCTACGTCACTAGTTACTACGGAAACCGCCTATCTGTGTCAACTCTACTAGCCACATCGAATACCAACGAGTGTCGATCGATAACGTGTATCAACACACGTAAACACATTAAATAGGCAAGACCAAATCATAGAGTTTATACTCAGCACTAAATGTAATTGTCTGATAAACACCGCGTTCACTGGAATGAAAAACACTCAACGAATGTCTAAAATAAATAAACAAGCAACTCGACTGTTAGCTAGTGTCAATAACACCATGTGTTTCAACAAGCCTAAAAACTTTAATAAACCCGACCTAAGGACAAATGACAAAGTTTATGCACAGCGATAACTCAATATAGTCTGGTGAAATCAATATTCGCTAGCATCAAGCAATCGACGACTATCTCAGATCAGTGCATAAGTAACAAAGGTGAAAAAATAGTAGTGAAAATAGTAAATGAAAAAGAGTGACCCCCGGGGGACTGGATGACCTGATTAAATTGAGTAGTTTTCTGTAAATGATATCATTAATGTGTCTGCAATGATAATAATTGAATTTGCTGTTTTGAGCGTAAATAATTGATTGTTTTTCATCATAAATTGCACTTGACACAGATGTATGATTACTGTTGGTTCATGACCTTTCTTCTTCTTGATCACACTCTTTTTCATTTACTATTTTCACTACTATTTTTTCACCTTTGTTACTGTTAATGGCAGCACTTTCCTAATCGTTTTGAGGATGTAATGTGTGGAAGAGGATAGTGCATCAATCTGTGGTTTAAAGGATAAAGAGTCGTCCACCAGTATATCCAAATTTTTAACCTTTGTTACTGGGGAGGGGAGGGAACCCATTTCATCAGGCCACCATCTAGGGGACCAGAAATTATCCTTGGAACCAAAGAGCAACACTTCTGTCTTTGTAGAGTTGAGCATAAGACAGTTTTGTGCCATCCAATTGCCCACATCACGCATACAGCCTCTAAACCTGTCTGCTGTGCTATCTATTTCGCCCGGCAGCAGTGACACCACTATCTGCGTGTCATCTGCGTATGCTGTGAGGTTAAAACCAAAGGATTGAATGACCGACGCTAGGGTAGAGACGTACACATTAAAAAGTGTGGGGCTGAGTGAGGACCCCTGGGGGACTCCACACGGAAGCACAAAAGGCCGTGATTCAAAGTCTCCCAGGGCCACCGTCTGAGTTCTATTGGAGAGGAAGGCCTGTAGGATCTTCAATGCCTTTCCTTGAATTCCGCAGGCCCTCAACCGGTCCATCAGCAACTTGTGATGAACCGTGTCGAAGGCCGCGGAGAGATCCAACAGGATCAGGGCGGCTCTGCCTCCTGCGTCCATCACTCTTCTAATGTCTTCCACGGACTTGATCAGGGCGGATTCCGTGCTGTGTTCTGCACGAAAACCATGTTGGGATGGATCTAGATGTTCTCCTGTCCTCAAAAAGACACTTAGCTGCGCATTTAAGGTGCCTTCCATATTTTGGCTGGAAGGGGTAGTCTTGCAATAGGCCGGTAGTTGTTCATCTCGGCAATGTCCAGATTAGATTTTTTAGGAGGGGTAGAATGGATGCTCGTTTCCATTTTGCGGGAAATTCCTCACTATCCAGCATGAGATTGAAGAGAGGAGTAAGTCCGGCTGCAATGGCGGCAGGAGCTAATTTGGCGATTGCAGCCGGGCATGGGTCATGCGGGGAGCCCGATTTTATCTTCAGTAGTCGGCTCGCTACTTCCTTCTCACTGATTGGTGTGAATTGCAGGAGTTTTTCCGAATTGCTGTCTGATTCTGGACCCGAGTTAGAGGGGGGGGCCCTTACTAGACTGTCTAGGGGAGAGAAGATTTTTTCCACTTTTTCTGGTAAAAGGTGGCAAGATTCTCACAGAGTAGAAGACTGGGGGGTATCTCTATAGTTTTGGGGGCTGCCAGGGATGATACCGTCCGGAATAATTCCTTCGGGGCATTGCTGGCTTCTTTAATCCATTTTGTGAGAAAGGCCTGTTTTGCCTGTTGTATCCTCTCTTTATAGGCTCTTAGCTCCATATTGAGAATTTTTTTGTCTTTCTTACTATAGTTTGTCCGCCAAATTCTTTCCAATTTTTTACAGCGAGTTTTGTGGTCCCTGATCTGTTCGGAGAACCAAGGGGCGGCGAGATTTGGGCGTGTGGAGTAAGTAATTTTAGGGGGAGCCAGTTGTAAACAAGCTAACTCAAGCCAGTTTGTGTAGGCTGAGGCTGCTTCCTCCACATTTCAAGAGAGGGGCATCAAGAAAGTTTTTAATATGCCCTCCAGTCTTTCACCATTTATGTTGTTCCATTTCCTAACCTGTCTAGGAGCGTTTCTAGTACTGGATGCTTTCACGGGGGTGACTAGAGAGACATTGAAGTGGACTGCTGAGTGATCAGACCAGGGGACCTGCTGCACTGTTGATACATTAAGGCTGGGATGGTTTGAAAAAATCCCGTCCTTGGTATGTCCTGCCTTGTGAGTCAGACCACAGACCCATTGCTTCAGACCCACCCCCTGTAATAGGTCAATCAGATCGCGAGTGTCTGGGTCCGAGCCGCATTCTAGGTGGAAATTAAAATACCCCAGCAGTGTAAAGGCTTGGGCACAGGCTGCTACTTCGAGTAGCTTACTCAGAGCTAGCACCATGGATACTCCCCGACGACACAACCCTTCTGGCTGGCCCCTGACCCACTGGTTCCCCCACTGGGGAGCCTATCCCCCTCGCACCCCTCCATCTGGACTTCTGCACCCTCCCAACTGGAGCGTTACTGCCAGACACCAGAACTACTGTGAAATCCTGTTTACAGATGTTCCACGTTCTCCAGACACAGCAAGCTCCCTATCTCGGAGAACTCACACGCAATTATTCAGTAAGCTTTTTATTTCAGAGAACTCACACCCAATTATTCAGCAAGTTCCCTATCTCAGAGAACTCACACTCACGTCCAGTGCAACACACCATTCATCCACCCCCCCCTCCCCCAGACCGGTGAGACAGTTTCTACCGCCCCCGATTTCTCAACCTGACCACACGAGACACAGGTACCATTACTCCGGGAACGGGACGGGGAACGCATGCACTGGACACATTTCAGCTGCTACCACTGGATCCCACCCTTACTGGTGAACCCAGAAAATTCATACTGCACTTAGGGGATGGTCTACCCTCCCGAGCTAGGGACACCTAACTCATAGTGCACAAGAAAAACATTTCCAAAGAAATTACATTTAGAACAAACTTAAAAACAATAATCCCCTTACATGTGACTATCTAAAATGCGGAGTTTTGTAGTGGAGCCAGTTGTCGCTGTGGTACTGCGCAAACACAAATCCGTATCCCTGTCGCTACCACCAATGTTAGAAATGGGATTTCCGGTTGGTTAAGGCTTGCACCAAAGCCAGGCAGAAACCACCACTCTAGTCAGGGCAAGGGAGTTCCACGCCAAAGATAACACCTGCTCGCCCTCTAGGTAACGTGCCACGAGCAGTAAGGCTCATCCCGGGGGCAATGTAAGTTAAGTATTTGCGCACACACCCACCAGCAACAACATCCTAGGCACCCCACAAAAGGAACTCCACACAAGGTTATATGTAAAAATAGCCTTTGTATTATACCAAACACATTAGATAAGAAACACACACTTTACAATGTGCCATAGGCACGGGCAGAATTTACAGGGGATTCTGTACTTGGGACAGGGCTACGTGGGCCACTGTCAGGAATAAGCACTTTTAGAACTAGCACCTGGTAGAGTTATCACTTTGTAGGAATAACACTTAGCACATATAATAACTGTGGCACCAAATAACAAATGTGGCACACAACCAGTAACCACTGGTAAAAGGTAAGTACCACCTACGCAATCCTAAACACTTGAGGCATATATCACGCAGGGAACCATGAACTCCCTAGTAGAACCTATACTTGGTAAAACAACCTCCTAAGCATAAACATATGTCTAGAGGTATCAGAACAGGGTGCGCAAAACATCCTACACACAGTACATTTCCTAGCACCCTAAGAAGCACATAAATCACATTTAGAGCAGAAATCACATTAAAGTCCAGGTTGCGCCACTGCGCCAAAACCTAAATGTAGCAGCTGCCCACTACTTGCTGGGCAGCTGAGGACAAGAACAGGGCCTAAGCGCTGCAGCTGGCACTAAGTGCTGCGCAGCTGGGGAAGGCCAAAGTAGGGATGAAGGAGTACGACTCACTCCTGAGTCCAAAGTACATGTCCCTAGGAAGGAAAACCTAAATGGTGCAGCTTCCCAGTACTTGCTGGGCAGCTGGGATCTCAAAACTGCGCCAGGGGCCCTCCCTAGCCCTACAGAACAAAACTGTGCCAACTGTTGGAGCCCTCTGACTCTAGAAATACATGTTGCGCATACGGTGAAACCTTCTAGGCTCTGAAATCAGCTATGCCCCTTGGAGCTCCTACACTAATTATGCACAATCCAGAAAAAGAACTGGCCCCCAACGGTGGAGCCCTCTGGCTCTAGGACAACGGGTGCCCTCAGGGGCAAGAACACAGGCCCCTCTGGTCGTCGGGACCCCCACTGGGGCTCTTGGGATCATTGAGGCCCTCGTTGGAGCCACGCATGGCTCTGGGGGACACGGGCCCCCGGGAACCCCACAGACCCTTAAAAATACCAAAGAGCCATTGGTGGAGCGGCCAGCTGCCATCTGGGGCCGCTCTGAAGAAGGGCACCACTCTGGCGCCTGGGAACACATGTGGCCAACCACCCCAGCCGTCTCAACTTACCGGCTCTCGGCACGTGGGGAGGCTCTCTTCATCGGGCGGCGGGGCAGGCACCAGCAATGTGCCTCGAGCCCCTCCGCTTCTCTGGAACTCTCGGTGACACCTGCGGGCTCTCCCTCGTTTCTGGGAGCCCTGCCTTCGCAAAGGCGCCATGCCTTACCCGGTCCTCTTTCCTCATGGGCCGGGACTTCGTGTAGAGCTTTCGAGGCTCCGGGCAGCTTTTCCTTTGCGGGCAGCATCCCCGGTCTCCTTCACCCTACGGGAGACCGGCAAAGCAGGCATGGCTTCCACCAGGCAGGGGGGAAGCGGAAGTGAGTCAATCCAGGCCCCGCCTACAGTCAGGCGGGCGCGGGCCTGCTTCCGGTTTTGCCGCGGCGGCGGCTTCTCGTGTCGGGGGCTATAATGAGGGGTAGGCTCCCTCATAGAAAAAGTAAATAGTGGGGTGTGCACCCGCGGTGATAACCACAAAAATAAGCAGGGTGGCACCCGCGCTTAGTTAAAAATAAATAAGGGCAAAACACAAGGTGGGCACCTGCGAGGTACACAAGGGCAGGAGCGCTTATCCCAGAGGGAATACAACAGCGCTCTGCTATAAATGCAGAATAAAGCGCTCACCAGGCGCTGGGGGGCACAGAGACCTCCAGGCCCCCAAGGAATGACCCCCCCAGGAAAGAAAAGGGCCCAGCAACAGGCAGGACATCACAGGAAAAGGCTTCCAGGGCCAGGAAGAAGGGTCCACAAGAAGTCCATCAGCAATCCAGGGGCTGGGCAGGGCCCAGGGAGGCAAGCCTTCCCCTGGGCCCCAGCAGCAGCACGCCCCTGGTAGATTCTAGTCAGGAAAACAAGAACATTGAACATGAGGTCACAGCCTCATTTTATACACAAAATCCCTTAGTCTCTAGGGTGATGGGTGGGGGAAAACCAGACGCAGCTGGTTCTGGAGCACTTTTGTTTGCTCAGCCCCTCTTCCCATTCACTGGACAGGCTAGGGTCATCAGTCGCACCACAGGGGGAGGAGCCAGCATTGTGGAGGGAAAGCGCAGCCCTATTCAGGTCCCAGGTGCAGCCCCTCCCTGCCATCAACATGCAGATCTCCCCATTCACCACCGGGGCAGACCCATCCTGACTTCTGGAGCCAGGCACACCAGCCAGCTCCAGCCAATCACAAGCCAGACATTCAATTCACATTTACTGCACAGGCAGGCCAACTTCTAGAAGTGGCACTTCCACACTATACACATTAAGGCCGCACACATCATCGCGCAGCATTTAATCACACGAGTCCGCACATACCAAACTCAGCCTTTCACTCCCAACGCATCAGGAATTACCATGGACACACATATCCCCCATGCATTCCTATGGGAGGGCAGGCCAATCTCACACACGCACTCAGAGAGCGCACGCACTTTACACTGCGCCACAGTGCTAAAGTGCGCAAAGACCAGAAATCACTGTAATGATGTAACATTAAAACGCAAAAAGTTCAGTGGTGAACCTGCCAGAAAGGCCAAATCCAACATGGATACAGGAGAAGGTTTACCTATGAAGCACAAGGCTTACAGGGTGACTGACAGGGTCAAGGCCTGCATGAAAGAGGAGGTCTCAAAGATTCTTGCTCTTGGGGTGATTGAGTCCTCCATCAGTCCTTGGGCCAGTCCAGTAGTCTTGGTCCCGAAGGCTGCAGCGCCGGGTGCCACACCCGAACTCCGGTTCTGTGTGGACTACAGAGGACTCAATTCAGTCACGAAGACTGACGCTCACCCCATCTCCAGAGCTGATGAGCTCATCGATCGGTTAGGGGCTGCACGGTACCTCAGCACGTTTGACTTGATGGTGTTATGTTTTTTTACTGAGCTGCCTCGATAAAGCGCCGGGACACTCCTCTGGAGTAGCTGTGCGCTATAAAAATAAAATTTTAACATAACGTAACATAACTTGACGTCTGGGTACTGGCAGATCGCCCTGACTGATGGGGCCAAAGAGAGGTCAGCATTCTCCACACCAGATGGGCATTTCCAGTTCCAGGTTATGCCATTTGGGAAGAAGAATGCCCCTGCCACCTTTCAGAGGTTGGTCAACCAGGTGTTGGTTGGGCTGGATGAGTTCAGTGCCGCCTACCTGGTTTACATCGCAGTGTTCAGTGTCACAGGGGAAGAACATCTGCGCCACCTCTGGGAAGTGTTTATGGCCCTGCGCAAGGCAGGCCTCACGATCAAGGCGAGTAAGTGCCTGATCGGGCAGGGTTCCGTGGTGTACTTGGGACACCAAGTGGGGAGCGGCCAGGTGACGCCCCTCCAACCCAAGATTGAAACCATCCTGGCGTGGGAACCCCCAGCGACCCAGACAGAGCTGAGGGCCTTTTTAGGACTCACAGGGTACTACAAGAGGTTTGTCAAGGGTTATGGCAACATTGTTGCACCCTTGACAGAGCTGACTTCCAAGAAGCAGCCCAATCAAGTGATTTGGACTGACACCTGTCAGAAAGCGTTTGAGAACCTGAAAACTGCTATGTGCACGCCGCCCGTGCTCCTGGCAACCAACTTCTCCAAAGAGTTTCTTGTGCAGACAGACGCTTCAGAGCATTCTGTAGGGGCTGTTATCTCACAGATGCGGTACAAAAGGGGGTGGTGATGGACGGAGCATCTGAATCAATCAAACACTCACACCCAGTCAAAAGATCTGGGTTTAATTCATCACCGTTCTTTAGCCCACTCTGCCACCCCAGTTCAGACATGGCTATATGCAAATCAGTCTCACCCTGTGCCTCATGGGAACAGTACAGCCCGAACTGCCAAGCCATGTCTTCCCTGGACAGGAAACAAGCTTCCGAGGACCGGTTTCTGGCATTCCAGCCGTCTTCAGCCCGGCTTGCTTGAATCCAGTGGCAAAGTGAGCAAGGGACTCACGTCTGAGTATACCCTGCCACACTTATGGCGGCCAAAAGCGGTACAAAAGGGGGTGGTGATGGACGGAGCATCTGAATCAATCAAACACTCACACCCAGTCAAAAGATCTGGGTTTAATCCATCACCGTTCTTTAGCCCACTCTGCCACCCCAGTTCAGACATGGCTATATGCAAATCAGTCTGACCCTTGAGACCACAGCCCCCTCAGATGGATGATACAAATGAGGGGTGAGAATCCAAAGCTGTTGAGGTGGTCCATTTCCCTACAGGGTATGGATTTCACGGTGGAACATCGCCCTGGTCCAGATCACGCCAATGCTGACGGTCTGTCCAGATTTTTCCACCTTAGTGATGAGAACTCCCTGGGGTAGGGTAGTTCTCTCCACATTTCAGCTGGACGGGACACTTGTTAGACCTGGCACCATTGGCGTGGGTCTCCCTTCCAGTTTTTGTTACTGTTGCCTCATGTGTTTTGCTGATGTTAGCTGCTCAGAGCACTGTGCCACTGCCAATCAGTGCCACAGTGCAAGTGCTCCCTGTATAAAGTGTACATGTTTATTGGTTTCCATGATTGACTTATTTCGTTGACTGTCAGACCCCAGTAAAGTGCACCAGGAGTACCCAGGGCATGTAAATCCAAATGCTGCTAGTGGGCCTGCAGCACTGGTTGTGCCACCCACAGAAGCAGCCCTGTAAAATGTGTCTGCGGTCTGCTGATGTAGAACCTGCATGCAGTCTGGTACTGTCATGCTGATTGGGCAAGTGCACCCACTTGCCAGTCCCTAAACCTTCCCTTAACTTCATATTAGTTACCCCTATGGTAGGCCCAAGGGCAGGGTGCATTGTAAGCATAAGGTAGGACAAGCCCTGATGTGTGTGGCATGTCCTAATAGTGAATTACAGCCATTTTCGTTTTTCACTATTGTAAGGCTACCTGTTCTCATAGGCCAGAATGGGCTGTGGAATTGTTACATTCTACATTCCTAGCAGACTCAGGGAACATAGTAGAAATTTGAGTTTAGTATGCCTGAACTCAGAATAATATTAATAATGGAGGTCTGCCTGTTCTCAATCACAGGATGGCGGGAAGCATAGTGCGTCTCCTGGTATACGCCCGTATCTCTTGCAAGGAAGCTGTCGCATATATAAATGGGCAGCGAGCTGTAACCGGTCTCAGTGGATCCCAGGCTGTAATATGTATCAATGGATAGAGAGCTGTAACAAGTCTCAGTGGATCCCAGGCTGTAATATGTATCAATGGGCAGCGAGCTGTAACCGGTCTCAGTGGATCCCAGGCTGTAATATGTATCAATGGGCAGCGAGCAGTAACAGGTCTCAGTGGATCCCAGGCTGTAATATGTATCAATGGGCAGCGAGCTGTAACCGGTCTCAGTGGATCCCAGGCTGTAATATGTATCAATGGGCAGCGAGCAGTAACAGGTCTCAGTGGATCCCAGGCTGTAATATGTATCAATGGGCAGCGAGCAGTAACAGGTCTCAGTGGATCCCAGGCTGTAATATGTATCAATGGGCAGCGAGCTGTAACCGGTCTCAGTGGATCCCAGGCTGTAATATGTATCAATGGGCAGCGAGCTGTGACCGGTCTCAGTGGATCCCAGACTGTAATATATATCAATGGGTAGCGAGCTGAAACAGGCTGCACGGTGTAAGACGCTGTAATATGTATCAATGGATACAGAGCTGTAACAAGTCTCAGTGGATCTGAAGCTGTAATATGTATCAATGGACAGCGAGCTGTGACCGGTCTCAGTGGATCCCAGAATGTAATATATATCAATGGGCAGCAAGCTGTGACCGGTCTCAGTGGATCCCAGACTGTAATATGTATCAATGGGCAGCGAGCTGTAACCGGTCTCAGTGGATCTAAAGCTGTAATATGTATCAATGGACAGCGAGCTGTGACCGGTCTCAGTGGATCCCAGACTGTAATATATATCAATGGGCAGCGAGCTGTGACCGGTCTCAGTGGATCCCAGACTGTAATATGTATCAATGGGCAGTGAGCTGTAACCGGTCTCAGTGGATCTCAGGCTGTAATATGTATCAATGGACAGCGAGCAGTAACAGGTCTCAGTGGATCCCAGGCTGTAATATGTATCAATGGGCTGCGAGCTGTAACCGGTCTCAGTGGATCCCAGGCTGTAATATGTATCAATGGGCTGCGAGCTGTAACAGGTCTCAGTGGATCCCAGGCTGTAATATGTATCAATGGGCAGCGAGCTGTAACCGGTCTCAGTGGATCCCAGGCTGTAATATATATCAATGGGCAGCGAGCTGTGACCGGTCTCAGTGGATCCCAGGCTGTAATATGTATCAATGGGCAGCGAGCTGTAACCGGTCTCAGTGGATCCCAGACTGTAATATGTATCAATGGGCAGTGAGCTGTAACCGGTCTCAGTGGATCTCAGGCTGTAATATGTATCAATGGACAGCGAGCAGTAACAGGTCTCAGTGGATCCCAGGCTGTAATATGTATCAATGGGCTGCGAGCTGTAACCGGTCTCAGTGGATCCCAGGCTGTAATATGTATCAATGGGCTGCGAGCTGTAACAGGTCTCAGTGGATCCCAGGCTGTAATATGTATCAATGGGCAGCGAGCTGTAACCGGTCTCAGTGGATCCCAGGCTGTAATATATATCAATGGGCAGCGAGCTGTGACCGGTCTCAGTGGATCCCAGACTGTAATATATATCAATGGGCAGCGAGCTGTAACCGGTCTCAGTGGATCCCAGACTGTAATATGTATCAATGGGCAGTGAGCTGTAACCGGTCTCAATGGATCCCAGGCTGTAATATATATCAATGGGCAGCGAGCTGTGACCGGTCTCAGTGGATCCCAGACTGTAATATATATCAATGGGCAGCGAGCTGTAACCGGTCTCAGTGGATCCCAGACTGTAATATGTATCAATGGGCAGCGAGCTGTGACCGGTCTCAGTGGATCCCAGACTTTAATATATATCAATGGGCAGCGAGCTGAAACAGGCTGCACGGTGTAAGACGCTGTCATATGTATCAATGGATAGAGAGCTGTAACAGGTCTCAGTGGGTCCCCAGCTGTAACATGTACCAATGGGCAGCGACCTGTGCAGGTCTCAGTGGATCCCGAGCTGTAACATGTACCAATGGGCAGCGACCTGTGCAGGTCTCAGTGGGTCCCCAGCTGTAACATGTACCAATGGGCAGCGACCTGTGCAGGTCTCAGTGGGTTGCAAGCTGTAACATGTACCAATGGGCAGCGACCTGTGCAGGTCTCAGTGGGTCCCGAGCTGTAGCATGTACCAATGGGCAGCGACCTGTAGCAGGTCTCAGTGGGTCCCAAGCTGTAACATGTACCAATGGGCAGCGACCTGTGCAGGTCTCAGTGGGTCTCAAGCTGTAACATGTACCAATGGGCAGCGACCTGTAGCAGGTCTCAGTGGGTCTCAAGCTGTAACATGTACCAATGGGCAGCGACCTGTGCAGGTCTCAGTGGGTCCCGAGCTGTAGCATGTACCAATGGGCAGCGACCTGTAGCAGGTCTCAGTGGGTCCCAAGCTGTAACATGTACCAATGGGCAGCGACCTGTGCAGGTCTCAGTGGGTCCCGAGCTGTAACATGTACCAATGGGCAGCGACCTGTGCAGGTCTCAGTGGGTCCCCAGCTGTAACATGTACCAATGGGCAGTGACCTGTGCAGGTCTCAGTGGGTCCCCAGCTGTAACATGTACCAATGGGCAGCGACCTGTGCAGGTCTCAGTGGGTCCCCAGCTGTAACATGTACCAATGGGCAGCGACCTGTGCAGGTCTCAGTGGGTCCCCAGCTGTAATACGTATCAATGGGCAGCGACATATAACGTCTCAGTGGGTCTCAAGCTGTAACATGTACCAATGGGCAGCGACATATAACGTCTCAGTGGGTCTCAAGCTGTAATACGTATCAATGGGCAGCGACCTGTAGCAGGTCTCAGTGGGTCCCAAGCTGTAACATGTACCAATGGGCAGCGACCTGTGCAGGTCTCAGTGGGTCCCCAGCTGTAACATGTACCAATGGGCAGCGACCTGTAGCAGGTCTCAGTGGGTCCCAAGCTGTAACACCAATGGGCAGCGACCTGTGCAGGTCTCAGTGGGTCCCAAGCTGTAATACGTATCAATGGGCAGCTACCTGTAGCAGGTCTCAGTGGGTCCCAAGCTGTAACATGTACCAATGGGCAGCGACCTGTGCAGGTCTCAGTGGGTCCCAAGCTGTAATACGTATCAATGGGCAGCGACCTGTAGCAGGTCTCAGTGGGTCCCAAGCTGTAACATGTACCAATGGGCAGCGACCTGTAGCAGGTCTCAGTGGGTCCCCAGCTGTAATACGTATCAATGGGCAGCGACCTGTAGCAGGTCTCAGTGGGTCCCCAGCTGTAACATGTATCAATGGGCAGCGACCTGTGCAGGTCTCAGTGGGTCTCAAGCTGTAATACGTATCAATGGGCAGCGACCTGTAGCAGGTCTCAGTGGGTCCAAAGCTGTAACATGTACCAAAGGGCAGCGACCTGTGCAGGTCTCAGTGGGTCCCAAGCTGTAACATGTACCAATGGGCAGCGACCTGTAGCAGGTCTCAGTGGGTCCCAAGCTGTATTACGTACCAATGGGCAGCGACCTGTGCAGGTCTCAGTGGGTCCCGAGCTGTAACATGTACCAATGGGCAGCGACCTGTGCAGGTCTCAGTGGGTCTCAAGCTGTAACATGTACCAATGGGCAGCGACCTGTGCAGGTCTCAGTGGATCCCAAGCTGTAACATGTACCAATGGGCAGCGACCTGTGCAGGTCTCAGTGGGTTTAAGCTGTAATACGTACCAATGGGCAGCGACCTGTGCAGGTCTCAGTGGGTCCCGAGCTGTAACATGTACCAATGGGCAGCGACCTGTGCAGGTCTCAGTGGGTCTCAAGCTGTAACATGTACCAATGGGCAGCGACCTGTGCAGGTCTCAGTGGGTCCCTAGCTGTAACATGTACCAATGGGCAGCGACCTGTGCAGGTCTCAGTGGGTCTCAAGCTGTAACATGTACCAATGGGCAGCGACCTGTAGCAGGTCTCAGTGGGTCCCAAGCTGTAATACTTATCAATGGGCAGCGACATATAACGTCTCAGTGGGTCTCAAGCTGTAACATGTACCAATGGGCAGCGACCTGTGCAGGTCTCAGTGGGTCCCCAGCTGTAACATGTACCAATGGGCAGCGACCTGTGCAGGTCTCAGTGGGTCCCGAGCTGTAACATGTACCAATGGGCAGCGACCTGTGCAGGTCTCAGTGGGTCCCAAGCTGTAATACGTACCAATGGGCAGCGACCTGTGCAGGTCTCAGTGGGTCTCAAGCTGTAACATGTACCAATGGGCAGCGACCTGTGCAGGTCTCAGTGGGTCCCCAGCTGTAACATGTACCAATGAGCAGCGACCTGTGCAGGTCTCAGTGGGTCTCAAGCTGTAACATGTACCAATGGGCTGCGACCTGTAGCAGGTCTCAGTGGGTCTCAAGCTGTAACATGTACCAATGGGCAGCGACCTGTGCAGGTCTCAGTGGGTCTCAAGCTGTAACATGTACCAATGGGCAGCGACCTGTAGCAGGTCTCAGTGGGTCCCAAGCTGTAATACTTATCAATGGGCAGCGACCTGTGCAGGTCTCAGTGGATCCCAGGCTGTAACATGTACCAATGGGCAGCGACCTGTGCAGGTCTCAGTGGGTCCCCAGCTGTAACATGTACCAATGGGCAGCGACCTGTGCAGGTCTCAGTGGGTCCCCAGCTGTAACATGTACCAATGGGCTGCGACCTGTAGCAGGTCTCAGTGGGTCTCAAGCTGTAACATGTACCAATGGGCAGCGACCTGTGCAGGTCTCAGTGGGTCTCAAGCTGTAACATGTACCAATGGGCAGCGACCTGTAGCAGGTCTCAGTGGGTCCCAAGCTGTAACATGTACCAATGGGCAGCGACCTGTGCAGGTCTCAGTGGGTCCCCAGCTGTAACATGTACCAATGGGCAGCGACCTGTGCAGGTCTCAGTGGGTCCCGAGCTGTAACATGTACCAATGGGCAGCGACCTGTGCAGGTCTCAGTGGGTCCCCAGCTGTAACATGTACCAATGGGCAGCGACCTGTGCAGGTCTCAGTGGGTTTAAGCTGTAACATGTACCAATGGGCTGCGACCTGTAGCAGGTCTCAGTGGGTCTCAAGCTGTAACATGTACCAATGGGCAGCGACCTGTGCAGGTCTCAGTGGGTCTCAAGCTGTAACATGTACCAATGGGCAGCGACCTGTAGCAGGTCTCAGTGGGTCCCAAGCTGTAATACTTATCAATGGGCAGCGACCAGTGCAGGTCTCAGTGGGTCCCGAGCTGTAACATGTACCAATGGGCAGCGACCTGTGCAGGTCTCAGTGGGTCCCCAGCTGTAACATGTACCAATGGGCAGTGACCTGTGCAGGTCTCAGTGGGTCCCCAGCTGTAACATGTACCAATGGGCAGCGACCTGTGCAGGTCTCAGTGGGTCCCCAGCTGTAACATGTACCAATGGGCAGCGACCTGTAGCAGGTCTCAGTGGGTCCCCAGCTGTAATACGTATCAATGGGCAGCGACATATAACGTCTCAGTGGGTCTCAAGATGTATCATGTATCAATGGGCAGCGACCTGTGCAGGTCTCAGTGGGTCCCAAGCTGTAATACGTATCAATGGGCAGCGACCTGTGCAGGTCTCAGTGGGTTTAAGCTGTAACATGTACCAATGGGCAGCGACCTGTGCAGGTCTCAGTGGGTCCCCAGCTGTAACATGTACCAATGGGCAGCGACCTGTGCAGGTCTCAGTGGGTCTCAAGCTGTAACATGTACCAATGGGCTGCGACCTGTAGCAGGTCTCAGTGGGTCTCAAGCTGTAACATGTACCAATGGGCAGCGACCTGTGCAGGTCTCAGTGGGTCTCAAGCTGTAACATGTACCAATGGGCAGCGACCTGTAGCAGGTCTCAGTGGGTCCCCAGCTGTAATACTTATCAATGGGCAGCGACATATAACGTCTCAGTGGGTCTCAAGCTGTAACATGTACCAATGGGCAGCGACCTGTGCAGGTCTCAGTGGGTCCCCAGCTGTAATACTTATCAATGGGCAGCGACCTGTAGCAGGTCTCAGTGGGTCCCCAGCTGTAATACTTATCAATGGGCAGCGACCTGTGCAGGTCTCAGTGGGTCCCCAGCTGTAACATGTACCAATGGGCAGTGACCTGTGCAGGTCTCAGTGGGTCCCCAGCTGTAACATGTACCAATGGGCAGCGACCTGTGCAGGTCTCAGTGGGTCCCCAGCTGTAACATGTACCAATGGGCAGCGACCTGTAGCAGGTCTCAGTGGGTCCCCAGCTGTAATACGTATCAATGGGCAGCGACCTGTGCAGGTCTCAGTGGGTCCCAAGCTGTAATACGTATCAATGGGCAGCGACCTGTAGCAGGTCTCAGTGGGTCTCAAGCTGTAACATGTACCAATGGGCAGCGACCTGTGCAGGTCTCAGTGGGTCCCCAGCTGTAACATGTACCAATGGGCAGCGACCTGTGCAGGTCTCAGTGGGTCTCAAGCTGTAACATGTACCAATGGGCAGCGACCTGTGCAGGTCTCAGTGGGTCCCAAGCTGTAATACGTACCAATGGGCAGCGACCTGTGCAGGTCTCAGTGGGTCTCAAGCTGTAACATGTACCAATGGGCAGCGACCTGTGCAGGTCTCAGTGGGTCCCCAGCTGTAACATGTACCAATGGGCAGCGACCTGTGCAGGTCTCAGTGGGTCTCAAGCTGTAACATGTACCAATGGGCTGCGACCTGTAGCAGGTCTCAGTGGGTCTCAAGCTGTAACATGTACCAATGGGCAGCGACCTGTGCAGGTCTCAGTGGGTCTCAAGCTGTAACATGTACCAATGGGCAGCGACCTGTAGCAGGTCTCAGTGGGTCCCAAGCTGTAATACTTATCAATGGGCAGCGACCTGTGCAGGTCTCAGTGGATCCCAGGCTGTAACATGTACCAATGGGCAGCGACCTGTGCAGGTCTCAGTGGGTCCCCAGCTGTAACATGTACCAATGGGCAGCGACCTGTGCAGGTCTCAGTGGGTCCCCAGCTGTAACATGTACCAATGGTCTGCGACCTGTAGCAGGTCTCAGTGGGTCTCAAGCTGTAACATGTACCAATGGGCAGCGACCTGTGCAGGTCTCAGTGGGTCTCAAGCTGTAACATGTACCAATGGGCAGCGACCTGTAGCAGGTCTCAGTGGGTCCCAAGCTGTAACATGTACCAATGGGCAGCGACCTGTGCAGGTCTCAGTGGGTCCCCAGCTGTAACATGTACCAATGGGAAGCGACCTGTGCAGGTCTCAGTGGGTCCCGAGCTGTAACATGTACCAATGGGCAGCGACCTGTGCAGGTCTCAGTGGGTCTCAAGCTGTAACATGTACCAATGGACAGCGACCTGTGCAGGTCTCAGTGGGTCCCCAGCTGTAACATGTACCAATGGGCAGCGACCTGTGCAGGTCTCAGTGGGTTTAAGCTGTAACATGTACCAATGGGCTGCGACCTGTAGCAGGTCTCAGTGGGTCTCAAGCTGTAACATGTACCAATGGGCAGCGACCTGTGCAGGTCTCAGTGGGTCTCAAGCTGTAACATGTACCAATGGGCAGCGACCTGTAGCAGGTCTCAGTGGGTCCCAAGCTGTAATACTTATCAATGGGCAGCGACCAGTGCAGGTCTCAGTGGGTCCCGAGCTGTAACATGTACCAATGGGCAGCGACCTGTGCAGGTCTCAGTGGGTCCCCAGCTGTAACATGTACCAATGGGCAGTGACCTGTGCAGGTCTCAGTGGGTCCCCAGCTGTAACATGTACCAATGGGCAGCGACCTGTGCAGGTCTCAGTGGGTCCCCAGCTGTAACATGTACCAATGGGCAGCGACCTGTAGCAGGTCTCACTGGGTCCCCAGCTGTAATACGTATCAATGGGCAGCGACATATAACGTCTCAGTGGGTCTCAAGATGTATCATGTATCAATGGGCAGCGACCTGTGCAGGTCTCAGTGGGTCCCAAGCTGTAATACGTATCAATGGGCAGCGACCTGTGCAGGTCTCAGTGGGTTTAAGCTGTAACATGTACCAATGGGCAGCGACCTGTGCAGGTCTCAGTGGGTCCCCAGCTGTAACATGTACCAATGGGCAGCGACCTGTGCAGGTCTCAGTGGGTCTCAAGCTGTAACATGTACCAATGGGCTGCGACCTGTAGCAGGTCTCAGTGGGTCTCAAGCTGTAACATGTACCAATGGGCAGCGACCTGTGCAGGTCTCAGTGGGTCTCAAGCTGTAACATGTACCAATGGGCAGCGACCTGTAGCAGGTCTCAGTGGGTCCCCAGCTGTAATACTTATCAATGGGCAGCGACATATAACGTCTCAGTGGGTCTCAAGCTGTAACATGTACCAATGGGCAGCGACCTGTGCAGGTCTCAGTGGGTCCCCAGCTGTAATACTTATCAATGGGCAGCGACCTGTAGCAGGTCTCAGTGGGTCCCCAGCTGTAATACTTATCAATGGGCAGCGACCTGTGCAGGTCTCAGTGGGTCCCCAGCTGTAACATGTACCAATGGGCAGTGACCTGTGCAGGTCTCAGTGGGTCCCCAGCTGTAACATGTACCAATGGGCAGCGACCTGTGCAGGTCTCAGTGGGTCCCCAGCTGTAACATGTACCAATGGGCAGCGACCTATAGCAGGTCTCAGTGGGTCCCCAGCTGTAATACGTATCAATGGGCAGCGACCTGTGCAGGTCTCAGTGGGTCCCAAGCTGTAATACGTATCAATGGGCAGCGACCTGTAGCAGGTCTCAGTGGGTCTCAAGCTGTAACATGTACCAATGGGCAGCGACCTGTGCAGGTCTCAGTGGGTCCCCAGCTGTAACATGTACCAATGGGCAGCGACCTGTGCAGGTCTCAGTGGGTCTCAAGCTGTAACATGTACCAATGGGCAGCGACCTGTGCAGGTCTCAGTGGGTCTCAAGCTGTAACATGTACCAATGGGCTGCGACCTGTAGCAGGTCTCAGTGGGTCTCAAGCTGTAACATGTACCAATGGGCAGCGACCTGTGCAGGTCTCAGTGGGTCTCAAGCTGTAACATGTACCAATGGGCAGCGACCTGTAGCAGGTCTCAGTGGGTCCCAAGCTGTAATACTTATCAATGGGCAGCGACCAGTGCAGGTCTCAGTGGGTCCCGAGCTGTAACATGTACCAATGGGCAGCGACCTGTGCAGGTCTCAGTGGGTCCCCAGCTGTAACATGTACCAATGGGCAGTGACCTGTGCAGGTCTCAGTGGGTCCCCAGCTGTAACATGTACCAATGGGCAGCGACCTGTGCAGGTCTCAGTGGGTCCCCAGCTGTAACATGTACCAATGGGCAGTGACCTGTGCAGGTCTCAGTGGGTCCCCAGCTGTAACATGTACCAATGGGCAGCGACCTGTGCAGGTCTCAGTGGGTCCCCAGCTGTAACATGTACCAATGGGCAGCGACCTGTAGCAGGTCTCAGTGGGTCCCCAGCTGTAATACGTATCAATGGGCAGCGACCTGTAGCGGGTCTCAGTGGGTCCCAAGCTGTAACATGTACCAATGGGCAGCGACCTGTGCAGGTCTCAGTGGGTCCCAAGCTGTAATACGTATCAATGGGCAGCGACCTGTGCAGGTCTCAGTGGGTTTAAGCTGTAACATGTACCAATGGGCAGCGACCTGTGCAGGTCTCAGTGGGTCCCCAGCTGTAACATGTACCAATGGGCAGCGACCTGTGCAGGTCTCAGTGGGTCTCAAGCTGTAACATGTACCAATGGGCTGCGACCTGTAGCAGGTCTCAGTGGGTCTCAAGCTGTAACATGTACCAATGGGCAGCGACCTGTGCAGGTCTCAGTGGGTCTCAAGCTGTAACATGTACCAATGGGCAGCGACCTGTAGCAGGTCTCAGTGGGTCCCCAGCTGTAATACTTATCAATGGGCAGCGACATATAACGTCTCAGTGGGTCTCAAGCTGTAACATGTACCAATGGGCAGCGACCTGTGCAGGTCTCAGTGGGTCCCCAGCTGTAATACTTATCAATGGGCAGCGACCTGTAGCAGGTCTCAGTGGGTCCCCAGCTGTAATACTTATCAATGGGCAGCGACCTGTGCAGGTCTCAGTGGGTCCCCAGCTGTAACATGTACCAATGGGCAGTGACCTGTGCAGGTCTCAGTGGGTCCCCAGCTGTAACATGTACCAATGGGCAGCGACCTGTGCAGGTCTCAGTGGGTCCCCAGCTGTAACATGTACCAATGGGCAGCGACCTGTGCAGGTCTCAGTGGGTCCCCAGCTGTAATACGTATCAATGGGCAGCGACATATAACGTCTCAGTGGGTCTCAAGATGTATCATGTATCAATGGGCAGCGACCTGTGCAGGTCTCAGTGGGTCTCAAGCTGTAACATGTACCAATTGGCAGCGACCTGTAGCATGTCTCAGTGGGTCTCAAGCTGTAATACGTATCAATGGGCAGCGACCTGTGCAGGTCTCAGTGGGTCCTCAGCTGTAATACGTATCAATGGGCAGCGACCTGTGCAGGTCTCAGTGGGTCTCAAGCTGTAACATGTACAAATGGGCAGCGACCTGTGCAGGTCTCAGTGGGTCTCAAGCTGTAACATGTACCAATGGGCAGCGACCTGTAGCAGGTCTCAGTGGGTCCCCAGCTGTAATACGTATCAATGGGCAGCGACATATAACGTCTCAGTGGGTCTCAAGATGTATCATGTAGCAATGGGCAGCGACCTGTGCAGGTCTCAGTGGGTCCCAAGCTGTAATACGTATCAATGGGCAGCGACCTGTGCAGGTCTCAGTGGGTTTAAGCTGTAACATGTACCAATGGGCAGCGACCTGTGCAGGTCTCAGTGGGTCCCCAGCTGTAACATGTACCAATGGGCAGCGACCTGTAGCAGGTCTCAGTGGGTCCCAAGCTGTGATACGTATCACTGGGCAGCGACATATAACGTCTCAGTGGGTCTCAAGATGTGTCATGTAGCAATGGGCAGCGACCTGTGCAGGTCTCAGTGGGTCCCAAGCTGTAATACGTATCAATGGGCAGCGACCTGTGCAGGTCTCAGTGGGTTTAAGCTGTAACATGTACCAATGGGCAGCGACCTGTGCAGGTCTCAGTGGGTCCCCAGCTGTAACATGTACCAATGGGCAGCGACCTGTGCAGGTCTCAGTGGGTCCCAAGCTGTAATACGTATCAATGGGCAGCGACCTGTGCAGGTCTCAGTGGGTCCCCAGCTGTAATACGTATCAATGGGCAGCGACATATAACGTCTCAGTGGGTCGCAAGCTGTAACATGTACCAATGGGCAGCGACCTGTGCAGGTCTCAGTGGGTCTCAAGCTGAAACATCTATCGATGGGCAGCGAGCTGCAGCAGTCCGGAGTGGGTCCCATTATTTAATATGTATCTATCGATGGGCAGCGAGTTGTGGCAGGCCTCAGCGGGTCGGAAGCTTTAATATGAATCAAATGGGCAGCGATCTGTAACAGGTTGCAGTAGGTCCCAAGCTGTAATTGCCGTTATTAGGCCCCGAGCCCGTGACACGCTCAAAGGCCTCATTGGCCCCAAGCAGCTCTGGGCATCAATCAGCCCCAAGTAGTAACAGGCATTAATGTGATTCCAGCTGTAATCAGCATCAATGGGTCTCAAGGTGTAACAGGTAACAACTGCCTTCATTCTATAATATGCATCAATGGTCCACAGGCTCTAACAGGCATTAATGGACCCCAAGCTAGAATCAAGCCCTGGTCTTTGGACTGGGTAAGAGTGGTCTGCTTAATTCAGACACTCTGTTCATCACCACCCCCTTTTCTGAATCATTTTTGTCCACCATAAGCGTGGAAGGGTATACTCAGATGTGAGTCCCTAGCTCATTGTACCATCAGGATTCAAGCAAGCCGGGCCGAAGACGGCTGAAATGCCAGAAACCGGTCCCCGGTAGCTTGTTTCCTTCCCAGTATAAGAATTGGCTTGGTAGTTTGGTCTGCCCTGTTCCCATGATGCACTGGGCCAGGGTCAGACTAATTTGCATATAGCCAAGTTCTGAGCTGGGATGGTGCAGTGAGCTAAAAAACGGTGATGGATCAAGCCCTGATCTTTGGACTGGGTAAGAGTGGTCTGCTTAATTCAGACACTCTGTTCATCACCACCCCCTTTTCTGAATCATTTTTGTCCACCATAATCGTGGAAGGGTATACTCAGATGTGAGTCCCTAGCTCATTGCACCATCAGGATTCAAGCAAGCTGGGCCGAAGACGGCTGAAATGCCAGAAACCGGACCCCGGTAGCTTGTTTCCTTCCCAGTATAAGAATTGGCTTGGTAGTTTGGTCTGCCCTGTTCCCATGATGCACTGGGCCAGGGTCAGACTAATTTGCATATAGCCAAGTTCTGAGCTGAGATGGTGCAGTGAGCTAAAAAACGGTGATGGATCAAGCCCTGATCTTTGGACTGGGTAAGAGTGGTCTGCTTAATTCAGACACTCTGTTCATCACCACCCCCTTTTCTGAATCACCCAAGCTAGAATAGGCATCAGTGGATCTCAAGATGAGCGTCACAGAAGACCATGTGCCTGGGTACCAGTTGCTTGGTAAAATTACTGATTCCAGCTGGTTATGGCACCCCTGCAACATGCAAGGACGAGCTTGTGTTTCCAGAATGGAGAAAGATGACGTAGACACGAAATTACCAGGCACTTTACTGCAAACGGATATCTATAATTCCAGGGACATTTTGTCTCCCATTTATCACCTTAATTGACCACGTGGATAATTTGATCCGTGGGGGAGGCATTGGCGTTGTGGGTGGGGGTGTAGCTCCACGGTTTACTGCCCAGTCCTCTTTTTACGTTTAAGGTACTTGCAGTGCCAAGAAGCTCCTCCCAGAGATTGTCACCTCTATGGACAGGTGCGAGTCTTTCAACATTTTTTTGATCTTATGAAAGCGGAGCCTTTCTTTCCGTGTCTCTCTGCTGCTCCCCTTTTGAGCACAGGATCATTCCTAGCTACTTTTGCCCAGTTTCTTTTTCCTATTTCCTGAACTCAGAGACACATGAAATGTGTTGCCAGGGTATTAATGCACCTTGGCAGCTGGAGCAGGCACTACACATGCCCCACCAGCAGCCGCGTGTATCCTACAGGTCTCCAGGCCTTCACTCCAGGGGCAACAGTCACTGAATGTACCAGGAAAGAGGAACATTTCTCACACCAAAATCACTCACAATGCACCATTAAACTGTATATTATCATGGACGTTATTTAAGGGTCGAAGCTGCGACCCATGGCTCGCCCTTTGCTACCCCTGGCACTGCCTTTGCGACCCCTGGCCTCAGAGGTGGCAAATTCAGTGCCAGGAACACAGGGACAGCTTGGGCTCCACTCTTTATTTTTTGTCAATTCTTTATCACACTAATGTGTAAGTATGTGTGTGTGTGAATGAAAGTGGGTGTCAAAGGGCGTGTAATGTCACTTCCGCTACCCCTGGCATTTTGGTGAATTGACGTCCATGTATATCTGTTGTTGCTTGGTAGCAGTTTGTGTTACGCCTGCAAGGTATTTTATGTGTCTAGCTTAAGGTGTGCTTCTGTGGTGAATGACGTGTAGAGGGAAAGCCCTCCAGTTGTAGAAAAATACAAAAAACGTCTCAGCAGCAAAGTTTTAGTAAACACCAATGCTTGAAGTATTTAAGACATTACCCTATAGATATGCTTGATTCCGGTATCAACTATATATAGTGCCTAGCTTATGTTAAAGCGCCTGCAACAGACGGTTTCTCATCAAACACTGGGTCGCTTCCTCACTTGCCTTTACATCAGCCGCGATATCAATGTATCGCCCACTTCTGTTAAAAGTGTTAACCATTTGGGAGTCTTTAGAAATACGCTGTAAACCTTATTGTGGACAGGTAATGTGTACTACCCACTCCCTCATGCAACAACCATGAGTTCTGGGTTTGTGGTAGGTCTGAGATATGTGAGGGTTGTCTGAAATGTGTGTTTCTTTCAAATAAATGTTTACATAGTACAACTATTGAACTGATGAGACACGCTGAAGGAATTCTAGGCACTCGAATATCGAAGTAGCGGCTGCTCCCATTGCAAAGTGGTGAAGCGGTGGAGGGGGAAAACGAACCAAAAACATCACGGAAGACAGAACTAAAAATATATAAAATTGCACTTACCTGCTCCGACGACTGTCCACATGCTCCCGATCCTCTTCTTCCTGACGTCAGAAACTGCTGCCCACTGGGCAGGATCCCAGATGCCAATCCCAGGGCTTCTCTCACGCTGGGAATACTATTTCCTGGTTCGGCCCCCTGACAGGAACTGGGAGCCTGTGTTGGTTCTCCACCCGGCTGTACAACACAGCTAAGGGTTGGAGAAAGGCTACTGCGCATGACGGTCTGGCCCACCCCGTCCCCCATCCTCCTGGGGCTGCAGCGTCACTATGGATGGCCCGATGCCCTATCATATCATATGTGTGCATTTTGTAAAAACTAAAATCAAGAGCAAATAAAACAACTTGGGAATTGCACCCAGCAAAATCAAGTAAGAAATAAAAGAATGGCAGAGTAAGATGAGAAACAAAACAGCAACGAATAAAGTGAGGAAAAGAAAAGACATGAGGAGCAGGGAAAATAACATGATGAAAGTAAAAATGCAAGATAAAGAAATTAAAAAATGAAATAAAGACATTGTAAAGAATGGCGAAGAAACAAAAGAGAAAGATAAAGTATGGACGAAGGAATGAGAAAAGATATTCTGGACAAGAGAAAGTCCGAGAATCAACTTTACAAAGGAGAAAAGCAATGAGGAGCCTGGGAAGGCAATGAGATAAAAGAACAAAATTAAGACTAAAACAATAAGAAACACAAAGTCCACAGAAGAATTAAACATGGAAGGAATGAAAGAAAGTGTAAGGAGAATTAAGTGAGATGTAGATTTTAAAACAGAAAAGAAAAAAGCAGGAAGAAAGCAGCTAGGAACAAGACACAGAACAGGATAAAGACAGTGCACGCCCCTTTCATCCAAGGCAGGTCAAATTAGCACAAGTTCATGGGTAAACTTGTGAGCAGTAGCACCACGCCAAGGATTTGACCTTTGCTACTGAACATTCACACCATTCACACCTTCATTCATACTACCTTGCTTCCCATCAGACCCACAGACATTCCGCACCCAGCTCCAGATAGGGGCGGTGCCAGAGTTCCTGGAGCTCAAGGCAAAATTCAATTCGCCTGAAGGAGAACCCCAGAAATTGCTATTAAAAGCTGTTTGGTACAATAACAAGGAACCTCATAAGGCCTTACCACACCTTATGGAAGCTCCGCCCCACCTCAAAGTGCATCTCTGTGGCGGTCTGCGAGGTGCTGCCTGGTTTCTCCCACTGAACGATCAAACAAGCATATGGCAGAGGCCATGAGAAGCAGAGCTGCTGCGGCCATCCTGTGAGTCTGATGTTAGCTCGGTGCCCCCAAGTCCCTCATTCACACCTCTTTCCCACCATCATAGCCCCGTCCACAGACTGCACTTACCCTGCAGCCATCCCAGACCACGCCTCTATACCCAGCTGAGAGGTGAATGATGCCATAAAGCCTGCCAGGACCAAGGGTGTGATGTAGTAGATGACATCACAAGGGATTGTTGGGAAATGCTGATAACACTCCAGGAAGCAGTAGAGAAAAGACAGGAAGAAAGCATCCAGGAACAAGGCACAGAACAGGTAGAAAACAGTGCACACCCCTTTCATCCAAAACAGGTCAAATTAGCACAAGTTAATGGGTAAACTTGTGAGCAGTAGCACCACGCCAAGGTTTTGACCTTTGCTACTGGGCATTCACACCATTCACACCTTCATTCATACTACCTTGCTTCCCATCAGACCCACAGACATTCCGCACCCAGCTCCAGATAGGGGCGGTGCCAGAGTTCCTGGAGCTCAAGGCAAAATTCAATTCGCCTGCTAAGAGAACCCCAGGAATTGCTATTAAAAGCAGTTTACTGAAACGACAAGGAACCTCATAAGGCCTTACCACACCATATGGAAGGCTCCGCCCCCACCTCAAAAGGCATCTTACTGGCGGTCTGCGAGGTGCTGCCTCTTTTCTCCCAGGAACCCTGCCTGCTACCAAGCCACCCGAACCGCACCCACGGACCCTTCACCTGCCAATCCTGCAAATACACCTGCCTCCGAACCTGCACCACTCCCCGCCAAGCCAGACACCAGCAACAGTCACCTCAAGTGCATCCTGCTCAACACCCGCTCCGTCCACGGACACTCCGTCGAACTCTGGAACCTCCTCGACACAACATCACCAGACGTCGCCTTCCTCACAGAAACCTGGATGAACGCCTCCTCAGCCCCCGACATCGCCATAGTCATCCCGGAGGGCTACAAGATCACCCGGAAGGACCGTGTCAACCAAACCGGAGGAGGCATCGCCATCGTCCACAGAAACCCCATCCGAATAACGACCAACTCCGACGACACCATCACCGCCGCCGAGCACCTCCACTTTCAGATACACACCGACCCCAAGTCCACCCTCAGAGGCACTCTCATCTACAGATCCCCGGGACCACGCATACAATTCAGCGAAACCATCGCAGACTTCATCAGCCAGCACGCCCTTACCTCCTCAGACTACATCCTCCTAGAGGGGACCTCAACTTCCACCTGGAGAACAACAATGACAGCAACACCACCGCCCTCGTGGACAACCTCACCAACCTTGGACTCAAGCAACTGGTGAACACCCCCACCCACTACGCGGGTCACACGCTTGACTCCATCTTCTCCTCCAGCAAGCACATCTCCTTCAGCCACTCCACCGGACTACATTGGACAGATCACAGCTGCGTCCACTTCAACTTCAGGAGAACCACGACCCACCACCACCCGCAACAGGTTCCCCGCAGAATCTGGAGCAAGATCACTGCCGACCATCTCACCACCTCCCTCAGCCAGAACCCTCCCACCAACACGAGGGACCACAACGAAGCAGTCCGCAACCTCACACAGTGGCTCACCAACTGCGCCGATGACCTCGCGCCACTGAAGAACCCTCCCAGCAGACACAGCAGCAAGAAAGCTTCGTGGATCACCAACGACCTCAAAAACTCCTAGAAAACCGGCCGCACCCTCGAGAAAGCCAGGCGCCACGACCAGACAACAGAGAACATGACAGCCCTCAAGAATGCCACCCACAAACACCACCAGCTGATCCACACCACCAAAAGGACAACATTCAAAGAACGGCTGGACAAAAACACCCACAACAGCAAGGAACTCTTCAGCATCGTTAAAGAGCTCTCCAACCCCAGCGCCTGCAACAACGAGATCACACCCTCGCAAGACCTCTGCGACTCACTCGCCTCGTTCTTTCACCGCAAGATTGCTGAAATACACAACAGCTTCGGCGCACAGAACACGCACCCAACCACCGAACCAGCACCCCCCACCACCACCCTGTGCAACTGGACCCCGGTCACCACCGAAGACACCACCTGCACGATGAACACCATCCTCTCCGGCTCCCCAACTGACCCCTGTCCTCACCACATCTTCAACAAAGCAGACTCCATCATCGCACCCCAACTCCGGGACATCATTAACAACTCCTTCGCATCTGCCACCTTCCCGGAGAGCTGGAAACATGCCGAGCTCAGCGCCCTCCTGAAGAAACCTACCGCAGACCCCACGGACCTCAAGAACTTTGGCCCCATCTCGCTCCTCCCCTTTCTTGCCAAAGTCATCGAGAAGATCGTCAACAAACAACTCTCCGCCTTCCTCGAGACATATTGATCCTTCGACCCCTCGCAGTCCGGTTTCCGAGCAAACCACAGCACTGAGACCACCCTCATCGCAGCTACCTACGACATCAGGTCCTTGCTCGACAACGGGGAAACAGCGGCACTCATCCTCCTGGACCTCTCAGCAGCCTTCAACACTGTATGTCACCGCACCCTGATACAACACCTCAGCAACACCGGAATCCAAGGAACGGCCTTGGAATGGATCATCTCGTTCCTCGCCGGAAGAACCCAGAGAGTCCGCCTCCCCCCGTTCCGATCCGCGACCACCGAAGTCATCTGCGGCGTTCCGCAAGGATCCTCGCTCAGCCCCACCCTCTTCAACGTCTACATGAGTCCCCTCGCAGCCATCGCACGCCAACACAACCTAAACATCATCTCCTACGCCGACGACACCAAGCTGATCCTCTCCCTCTCCAACGACCCCACCACCGCTAGAGCCAGCCTCCAGGAAGGAATGAAAGACGTTGCGAAATGGATCACCCAGGCTCTCGTCACCAGCCGACTGGACTATGGGAACACCCTCTACGCTGGAACCCCAGCCAAACAACACATGGCAGAGGCCTCGAGAAGCAGAACTGCTGCGGCCATCCTGTGAGTCTGATGTTAGCTCGGTGCCCCCAAATCCCCCATTCACACCTCTTTCACACCATTCATAGCCCAGTCCACAGACTGCACTCACACTGCAGGCATCCCCGACCACACCTCTATATATAGCTAAGAGGTGAATGATGTCATTAAGCCTGCAGGGCCAGGGTGTGATGTAGTACATGATGTCACAAACCGGCCAGGGTCAAGGGTGTGATATAGTTGATGACATCACAAGCCATTGATGGGAAATACTGATAGCACTCATGGCTGCCTGGGGGGGACCAGTGATACATTATGTTGGTAGGTGTGGGCCCATCTGCCACATAACATCACAGAACCAGAAGATTGAGGGAAGGAAGTCAGTTTCCTGTGTTCTCTTTATTGCATACCGACTGCTATTTTTAAGCTGCCTAGAAAGACAGAATGGGTCAGAGGATTTGTTTCAGAATTGCTCACTCTCTTGATTGATTATTCTACAGATGTGGCCTCGATGGTCAATAATTAACAAGTCATCTATCAATTTTCCTGCCAAAAAGAATGTCCTTCATACCCATGTTAACAGAATCTGTAAAGGCGCTGGAGAGATGGGCCTAGTGCACTGCAAAGGAATGCACAGCTTTTCCTTCTGTTTCTTCCTATCTGCTCTGCCCACTTCACACAGGTGTGATCAGGTATTCAAATGTCAGGGTGGGACCTAAGGATTCGAAGACACCCTACATCTTTCTTCTGCACTGACTAGCAGAGCCTGGCAGCGGTCGTATGCCTGGGCTCTGAGTCTTCGTCTGTGTGAAGACTGCCATGGACTCCTTCTTACGGCTGGGCTCTGAGTCTTTATGTGTGTGAAGACTGCCATGGACTCCTTCTTACGGCTGGGCTCTGAGTCTTTATGTGTGTGAAGACTGCCATGGACTCCTTCTTACGGCCGGGCTCTGAGTCTTCATCTGTGTGAAGACTGCCATGGACTCCTTCTTATGGCCGGGCTCTGAGTCTTTATCTGTGTGAAGACTGCCATGGACTCCTTCTTACGGCTGGGCTCTGAGTCTTCATCTGTGTGAAGACTGCCATGGACTCCTTCTTACGGCTGGGCTCTGAGTCTTCATCTGTGTGAAGACTGCCATGGACTCCTTCTTACGGCTGGGCTCTGAGTCTTCATCTGTGTGAAGACTGCCATGGACTCCTTCTTACGGCCGGGCTCTGAGTCTTCGTCTGTGTGAAGACTGCCATGGACTCCTTCTTACGGCTGGGCTCTGAGTCTTCGTCTGTGTGAAGACTGCCATGGACTCCTTCTTACGGCTGGGCTCTGAGTCTTCATCTGTGTGAAGACTGCCATGGACTCCTTCTTACGGCTGGGCTCTGAGTCTTCATCTGTGTGAAGACTGCCATGGACTCCTTCTTACGGCTGGGCTCTGAGTCTTCGTCTGTGTGAAGACTGCCATGGACTCCTTCTTACGGCCGGGCTCTGAGTCTTCGTCTGTGTGAAGACTGCCATGGACTCCTTCTTACGGCCGGGCTCTGAGTCTTCATCTGTGTGAAGACTGCCATGGACTCCTTCTTATGGCTGGGCTCTGAGTCTTCATCTGTGTGAAGACTGCCATGGACTCCTTCTTACGGCTGGGCTCTGAGTCTTTATGTGTGTGAAGACTGCCATGGACTCCTTCTTACGGCCGGGCTCTGAGTCTTCATCTGTGTGAAGACTGCCATGGACTCCTTCTTATGGCTGGGCTCTGAGTCTTCATCTGTGTGAAGACTGCCATGGACTCCTTCTTACGGCTGGGTTCTGAGTCTTTATCTGTGTGAAGACTGCCATGGACTCCTTCTTATGGCTGGGCTCTGAGTCTTCATCTGTGTGAAGACTGCCATGGACTCCTTCTTACGGCCGGGCTCTGAGTCTTCATCTGTGTGAAGACTGCCATGGACTCCTTCTTACGGCCGGGCTCTCAGTCTTCATCTGTGTGAAGACTGCCATGGACTCCTTCTTACGGCCGGGCTCTGAGTCTTCGTCTGTGTGAAGACTGCCATGGACTCCTTCTTGTGGCTGGGCTCTGAGTCTTCATCTGTGTGAAGACTGCCATGGACTCCTTCTTACGGCCGGGCTCTGAGTCTTCATCTGTGTGAAGACTACCATGGACTCCTTCTTACGGCCGGGCTCTGAGTCTTCATCTGTGTGAAGACTGCCATGGACTCCTTCTTACGGCCGGGCTCTCAGTCTTCATCTGTGTGAAGACTGCCATGGACTCCTTCTTACGGCCGGGCTCTGAGTCTTCGTCTGTGTGAAGACTGCCATGGACTCCTTCTTGTGGCTGGGCTCTGAGTCTTCATCTGTGTGAAGACTGCCATGGACTCCTTCTTACGGCCGGGCTCTGAGTCTTCATCTGTGTGAAGACTGCCATGGACTCCTTCTTACGGCCGGGCTCTCAGTCTTCATCTGTGTGAAGACTGCCATGGACTCCTTCTTACGGCCGGGCTCTGAGTCTTCGTCTGTGTGAAGCCTGCCATGGACTCCTTCTTATGGCCGGGCTCTGAGTCTTTATCTGTGTGAAGACTGCCATGGACTCCTTCTTACGGCTGGGCTCTGAGTCTTCGTCTGTGTGAAGACTGCCATGGACTCCTTCTTACGGCTGGGCTCTGAGTCTTCGTCTGTGTGAAGACTGCCATGGACTCCTTCTTACGGCTGGGCTCTGAGTCTTCGTCTGTGTGAAGACTGCCATGGACTCCTTCTTATGGCTGGGCTCTGAGTCTTTATCTGTGTGAAGACTGCCATGGACTCCTTCTTATGGCTGGGCTCTGAGTCTTCGTCTGTGTGAAGACTGCCATGGACTCCTTCTTATGGCTGGGCTCTGAGTCTTCATCTGTGTGAAGACTGCCATGGACTCCTTCTTACGGCTGGGCTCTGAGTCTTTATGTGTGTGAAGACTGCCATGGACTCCTTCTTACGGCCAGGCTCTGAGTCTTCATCTGTGTGAAGACTGCCATGGACTCCTTCTTACGGCCGGGCTCTGAGTCTTCATCTGTGTGAAGACTGCCATGGACTCCTTCTTGTGTGACTACGCACAGCTTCAAGAGCATTGCACAAGTTCATGAAATAGAAGGTAGTTCTGGATACCCTGGGGGGTCAAGGTGCCCAATGAATCTGTAGTCTTGGAATCTCCTGTTTTCTACTAAAAAAATCAAGAGATCACACACAGCTGCGTCTTCAACCTTAAAAAAGATCTATGTTTTGTGCAAGAGGCGTTCCAAATGTAGAATTTGCATTCCATACATAGCTCCTGCGTTCCAAATTATAAGCGTTGTTCCAATCTACATTCTAAAGGAATTCTTTCCATTCCAAATTAGAACTCTCATTCCAAACTTAGAACGTCGTTTACAAAATAGAACTGTCAATCTTAGAACTCAAATTTCATTTGAGCAAGGCCTGAACATTACATCATGCCTTCATTGTGACACCACAAACACCTTCATTACATTTTTGTACGTTCGATTTTTGCGCTGAAACTGGAGTTTCCGATCTAAGGGATGTTGCAAAAAAAAAGTAACACTACTGCACTCACTGGGTTACTCATGGACAGATTTGGTCAGGTAAAACCTTGTGGAACTTGTCCATGGAAAACAGCTCTGTACTTCCGAAAAGTCTTGATAAAATCAGGGCAGAAAGGTGGACATCAGCTATAATTCACCTTTGCTGGGAGGTAAATGCCAAGCAGTGCAATATTCCGCATCATAGAATGTTCAAACCCTACAGTATCGTCGATTGAAGTTATGGAATTTCTGATACGGTGTCCGCACAGCGCTGATGTTGTTTCGATTTAGATGTCTGTATATAGGTTTTCCTAAAACATGCCCTTATATAGGCACACTTTGCATTACCCTTATGTAGGCACAAGATCGCAGCCCTTATTTAGGCATTAGCCATGCTCTCCAAATATGGCATGGTCACCTATATCCGTCCACCCCAACGTCACGAGTTTTTAGAAACCAGACCCATAAGCCATTGGGACTTTCCCTAGTCTAGGATTATTGATTTCTCCAATAACTCATTTATTATGCATGAACAGCTATGCCTTAATGGTTCATTCACGATGTCTTCCTCTGCCCAACTTTACGTCAATGCTAACATTCCAAGGCACCTACCAGATATAAATATACCTTCCCATACCAAGCGAAATGACGGCTGCACGGCTTGATACGGCTTGGCTCGCCTCGGCAAGTTCGGAAGAAACCACGACTCCAGGAGAATTTATGTCCCAGCCTGACGCACTGACTAGATGCTGTCATCCCTGCTCGCAGAGAATCCAGCTTCCAGTGTTCTGACTCCCTTCGCGGGGTGTTAGAGTTTGAGACCTGGAAAGAGATTCCCACCTCTCTCATTCTAAGGTATGGAGCAGACTAGAACCTAGAGGGACTCTTGGCATACAAAACTATAGCTTACCATACTATAGAATACAGCCCCTACGTCTTACCTTGTACTACACTTAGGTTAGGTACACTGGGGTAGAACTAGTGAGATGCATCAGATGAGTATCCACTTTTTAGCCTGTCTTATTTATGTATATGTATATGAATATGTGTCATAGCTAAAAGTCAATGCTATTGCAGTATTATTTCTTCTTACTGCTTACGCTGTACGTAATATATCTTGCATACTGTCTTGCGATTGTAACAGCTCATATCTCTTACACGAGAAACAAGACTGTTCAATAAATCCATTTTATTGGAAAGCCCGTCTATTCTTTCTGTGTAATTCTAAAGAAACTAAGCATGCGTGTGACTGAGTGAAACTGTTATCTATTTTTTCCACGATTCTCAGACATATTCCGATTCCAAAGGGAAAAACAAAGTTGTCATGTTTATGCGGTTGCCAGAAACTACTCCCTTCTAGTTTTTCAAGGAGTTTCTAGTGGCCTCTGAGTTAGCTGGCACACAAAGTAATTGAGTTTAATGTACTCGATAGAGGCATACTGACCTCAGTCCTATGCCAAAACTATAGTGTATATTATTCCAATGCGCAGAGCCTATTAGGGAAAGAGAAACGACACTACACTGGTCACTATAGGATCAGCGTCATGGTGCAAGAGCACGGCTGTCACATGTTCATGCACATTATAGCATTAGCCAGTCAATGAACCATCACACATTCACAAGGTTCTCCCAGTCAACTGCTCCACCCAAGAAGAGGATGGACAGGTCCGGACCGTTCAACTGATCACATGGAGGGGAAGAGAGAATGGGATGGTGCCTGGGGGATGGAATGATATAGGGACTGTGTGTTACCGCTACACGGAACACACAAAGCCACCTCATTAATATCAATGAGCTCTTTTCAGCTCCAGTATGTAAGTATATACAGTGAAAAGACCAGTGTATTCATATTTAATTACACATGTGTTCCCTTGATTATAATAATCATATTTTAATTTAACTCATGAATGATTACAAAGCACATCCAGGAGACTGGAACATGGCTCCAAGACATCGTCAATCTATCTTTTATAGAATACTAGTTAATCATGGTAGGGGGATGCTGTGTTAAGCACATGTTTGGATTCAGAATTGGAGACATAAAGCCCTGCCACGTTCGGCACGAGGGTGCTGCCCATTGATGTACCATACTGTTGTAGGTATAGCGTGCCTTCATATTCAAAAAAGTTATCTTTAAGGACTAGTTCTGCACATTGTAGAATGAAGCTCCTCGGTGTTCTGTACGGCCAATCCGCTTGTTCCAGAGCGATCTGCATGACCTCCAAAGTGTCATCTTGGGGCAGGCTGGTATATAAGCTTTCAATATCCATACTAGCCATGATGGATGTAGTACGATCAAATTGGATGTCTTTTATTTGTGCCAGTAGGTCTTTTGCATCTTTAAGATATGCAGGTGTTGCCTGCACCAGCAGTTGCAAGAAAAAATCACAAAAAAGTTATAATGGTTCCAGTAAAGATCCGATACCAGAAACAATGGGGCGACCTTGTGGAGGGATTTTTTTCTTATGAATCTTCGGTATTATTGTGTAGAAATAGGGAATGCGTTTTTCTCCAGAAGTCAGGTGCTGAGCTTCTTCTCTACTGATGTCGCCGTTTGCTTCCTCTTCCAAGACCAAAGTATCGATTTTGTGTTTTAGCCTGTCAGTCGGGTCTTGGTCAAGTTGTTTGTAATTTTTGTCATCCTCCAATAGTCGCAGGCACTCCTGGTGGTAGGCAGCTTTGTTCTGTAGGACAATGCCGCCTCCCTTCTGAGGTGTGAGAGCTTCCATCGCAGAGCCCTACGCGAAAACCTCCCATATGGACAATACCTCAGACTCAGACGTAATTGTAGTGAAATCAGAGACTATAAAACTCAAGCGAATGCCCTAAAACAGAAACTCACCACGAGAGGGTACCCTATGAAGACAGTCCATAAGGCACAAAAACGGGCCAGAAATCAAAATAGGGAAGCCCTTTTGGAACCCACAGTCAAACAAGAAACTACCATCCCATTGACTTGTGTTACTACATATAACTCCATCTCTATCAAAGTGGCTAAGATCATCCAGGCCAATTGGAGGATACTGACTTCAGGGAAATTGCAGTGGGAAAAAACACTATTCTCCTACAAAAGATCGCAAAATCTTCAAGACAGCCTGGTATCCACACGTCCAAGACAGAACCCGACCCGAGAAGCCACAGTGCTCAATTCATGGGGTATGCCAAATATCACGGGACATTACGCATGCGGTAAGCCACCTGACCAAGACTACCAAAAATCTGAATCTCGAACAAGGAAAGATTTGGCACATACGAACTGCAATTCAGCAAATGTAATTTACATGATCACATGCCCGTGCGGCCTCAGATATATTGGCATGACCTCCAGAAAGGTTAAAACAAGAATTTGCGAACACAGAAGCAACATTCGTTGCAAGCGTAACACTACTAAACTAACGGATCATTTTCTAACCACAGGACATACCACTAATGACATGACGTGGGTTGTCATAGAACAACTAGAGAGTAATAGACACAACCTACAAAATGTCCTATTTGAGAAAGAACAACGTTGGGTTTATAGACTCCGGACCCACGTTTCAGGGCTCAATGATGACGTACCTTGGAACTCAATACAAAGACATTAAACTAATATCAAGGCGGTCTCTGCGCCCTCTTAATTCAGACAACTGATCTGTTACCAGGTCTATCAATCTCTTTGCCTCCATAGTCTAGCCCTCCACCTAATTCTTAAATGTGAATTCTCTATTGTTAATTCTTATGGGTTCCCTTAGACACATAACTGGGTCCCTAATGCACCACTCCAGTTTTTAATCACATCGACCTTTACATTCTGTAGGACACCAGTATTATACTTACAGTGTTTACAATGCTTGCCATGCCTCTCATACCATGCAGATTGCCACCTAATCATACTGGGTTTACCATGTCTCCCATATCGAGCAGCCTGTTATTTTAACCGATAGCACCTCTTTAGAGCGCCTACCCACGAGCGCCTTATCACGCACTATTGTCTTTCCCTGTGCTGATGATATTTTATTAATGTGCCACATGTAAAACGCTTTACAGTAAGTTTACAACTCTATACAGGGCGCCTGCGTCGATACATCGAGGCGCTGTCCTTCCCACCTAGGAGTTACATTAGAAGTTCCGTTACTCGCATTAACTGGCAACGCTTCTTTAGTTGCATAAATACATCCCCCTGCAGCCATCACGCTGTTCAGGGTTAGCACTCTAGCCTTTCTAGACCACGTGACCCGCCACTACGATCATGTGACTTCACACATTTCCTGTTAGTACGAGCTCCCGGAACCGCTGAGCTGCCGGGTCCTGTGCTCCGTACTAGGTTTGATGGTTTCATTTGAGGAGACAAACGTGAGTAATGACAGCTTCCACTATTGATCGCATTAGGCAAGGCACCCCTGACGATTGGCCATCGTTGCTCAATATATGTGGGCGCCTTTTTCCTTAAGGCTTTGCAATTCCATTCACAGGGTCCCCCAATACTCCACACGTGAGTCAGGATCCATGTAGCTATTTACACGTAAAGACAACGTGAGCATTCTATTTTTTGTAATCTGTTGGTCTGTCTTGTAGTGTCTTTGCACATGTGCCACTGATTCCCAAACTTCTGATATCACGCGTTATGTTATTTTAACATTTTAACCATTTAGAGATACATCGCCACAGGATGTGCCATAGTATTATCTCTAAGCACCGTAAAACTTCACGTCAGTAACAGATAGAAGCCCACGTTGGCACATCGTAGCCATGCAAGGTCATTCTTTTCTAGTGTGCCCGTGCATACAGCACTCGTTTGAGTTTGTATATAGCAGGTACCTTCACTTGGTCATTTTTAACTCACCATAAGCACAATACTGTTTACATTATCAATGTTGGTAAGATATGCTTCGCATTGCTTCCTTTTCAGGTACTTTACAAATGGGATCAGTAAGTATACCAACCCACTACATACACAATGCGCTTTAGGGTGCGCGTTGATATATAAGACACACCGCCGTGGCTACTCTACTTTTTTGGCCAGGCTCACTATTGGTCCTGATGAAAGACTCACGACTATCGACGAAGGCTGAAACTAGTTGACCTACACCTTTTCTAGGATATTGAGGGGCATCACCTCCTCAAACATATCCGATTACAGTTTTTACCTATGCCATAGGTCCCTTCAATTAAAACTTTTAAAAGGGTATTTCCTTTAGGCATTTTTAACATATAACTCACTTCACATAGCACTGTTCACTTGTACACAACAAATCCCGCTCCGCTGTAGACAGGCGTTGCAGCACAGCTGGTTCACACTCGGTGATCCAGCTGGGCCCCGATGATGAAGCATGCCACCTACTAGGTGGGTGGGTGAGGGGTTTCTAAATATCAAGAACGTGTTGTTTATCCCATAGGGCATTTACCCTGACCAGTACCTGCCTGAGGTCTTGTCCTCGTTGTTCTATCGCACCCCTGAAATAAGCATGTGTGCACATGTGGTGCACAACATTCCCTAAGTGCATGCGTGTGCGCCAAATGGGACTTTGAAAAATGCAAAAAAGTGCTTTTTTCAAAGAAATCACAAATTACGACCAACCTGAAGTTGGTGGGTATTTGGGATTCCTTAAGCCAAAATTGCACAACTTAGGTGCTTCCAACATTGCATTTGAGGAATTGCATATTGGGATTCCTAAATGCATTCGCAAAATAATGAAAATCAAATTTTGCGATTCCTTATTTTGCGAGTGGGTTTTTGTGTGCTACATTACACACTGCCTAAATTGCGATCGCAAATGCTGAAATTATGTGAATTTCAGTGCTTACGGTTGCAATTTGGCTTCCTAGATATGGCCCCTTTCCATAGAGGTCCAGTTCAACTCTGGTAACCACGACAGCGCTGGGATGCTCCTGGGTCGCCATGCGCTATATAAAAGAACCTTTTCATTTCATTTCATGTTACCCTCCCACTGCCCTGGATTACAGGAGGTATATGTTTTAATATTGTCGGGATATTCCCAACTCTGAGTAACAGGAAGTGTGTGGTTTTGATAAATTGTTCCACTGGATTAATAAAGGGTTTGTTTATTCCTTGGCTCTGGTTCCAGGATGGTGGGATGCAGAGAGTCAAGGCCTGCAGGCAGCAGGAGAGATGGCGGCATTGACGGACTGCGCTGCTATTGGTTGATGGTTGTCATGGACACGTCCCACGGACTCATTGGAGTTGTAGTGTGGCAGTGTCATTTAAACTTCCTTTTAACTTTCAAACTGCCGTGAATAAAAAGTGAATAACTTTGTGCACAATCCTCGCCTCCGCGTTCATAACAGAAGTACAAGTTTCCTTCACTATAACGAGGACATGCCTCATGTCCGCGGCAGCAAGAGAGCTGAGAGTCGAGGCAGAGCGGAAGATACGCGCCTCAAACGGCACCGCGACCTTTGCCCGCGGGTTCCTCTTCCGGGAATGCTCCAATGGCCGGGCTCTTCCTGGTGGTCCGTGTCTGCGCTCCGCGCATGCGTACTGCGCCCGTCTCTAAGGCCCCGAGAGAGAAGCGCCGCAGGTGAGGAGGGGAGGGAGGGGTTCGATGTGCGGGCCTCGACGCTATATTTATTTATTTATTTATTTATGCATTTTTATATAGCGCGGACTTTACCCGAAGGCGTCAGAGCGCTTCACATTAGGAACAGAAATGAAACATAATGAGAAACATTCAAAAGAGCAGATTACTAAAACATACGTTACGTTACATAAGGTAATAGTGACAATTGTGAGCAAACAAAATACTTGAGGTAGTAAAAATTGTGAGCAACCAAAAATACATGAGGTAGTAAAGGTAATAGTGACAATTGTGAGCAAACAAAATACTTGAGGTAGTAAAAATTGTGAACAACCAAAAATACATGAGGTAGTCAAAAGTGCACAAGAGGAAAAGTGACAAGTGTGCAGTTATAAGAGAAAACAGAGTATAATTTGAGGTATAATACTGCAATAAGTGCTGGCACAAGAACAGGCGTTACGTAGGCAAGGTGGCCCTTGTGCAAGTATCAAAGGTAAAAACATGTGAGAGGTAGCAACCGTGAGTTACATGGGCAAAGTGTAGTGTACATGTTACAAAAGGGCACCGAACACAAGTACATGGAGAATACTGCAAAAAGGCAGACACTCCCACCACAGGAAAACACTGGGAAGGCACTCCCATGGTCATAGAAAGTAGAAAATATCAGTAGTGGGGAGTCTTCCTCCAAATAGCAAGAGGACGTGAATTACTTTTGGAGGTGTCTCTGGAGGAGGAGAACTTTGAGGTCCCTTTTGAAGGCCTGGGAGGAGGCGGTGGTCCGGAGCTCAGGCGGAAACAAGTTCCAGATTCTCACTGCGTTGCCTGAAAAGGATTGGGCCATTGTTCTTTCCTTCTTGAAAGTGGGAGGTTCAAGCAGTAGATTCTCGGCATTGCTTGAAGGTCTAGAGCCTCCAGAGAGTTTCAGTTTATTCGCCAGGTAGCGGGGAGAGGAGGAGTGCAAGGCTTTGTGGGTGATACAAGTGGTCTTGTAGATATCTCTAGCCTCGAAGGGAAGCCAGCGGAGGGTGGATAACATCGGTGTGATGTGATCGCTTCTTTTGGCCCCATAGATGAAACGAGCTGCTGAATGGAAGACAGACTTAAGTGGAGACAGGTGAGATTTGGGGAGGCCAGTAAGAAGAGAATTGCAGTAGTCTAGTCTGGAGAGGACCAGCGATTGCACCAGGGTTATAAGGTCCTGCTCCGGGAAGAAGCGACGGATTCCCCAAAGAAGGCGCAGTTGGTAGCGAGCAGATTTTGCAATAGAATTGATGTGGGGAGTTAGATTGAGTTTTTTGTCTAGAATGACACCAAGAGATTTTGCGCTGTTGACAATGATGGGTTTGTTGTTTAGTAGATTCATCTGATCCATCCATGATTGAACCGGGGGAGGAGAGAGTGAGGAGGAGAAGAGGAATTCAGTTTTGGAGGGATTCAGAATCAATTGATGAGATGACATCCAGTTTTAAATGGAGTCAAGAGTAGATCTTAGGATGGAGAGATCATGAGTGGAGGCAACCTTGAGGTAGAGTTGAGTGTCATCAGCATAGAGATGATAGTGAATCCCGGATTTGCTTTGCCATAGAACTGGAGAGGGTGCGGGGGCCCTGGAGGGGGCGGCCGCGAGAAGCGGGAGAAGCAGCAGGGCAACAGGGAAAACCGAGCCCAGTCTCTGGCTCGGCTCTGGCCCGAGCCCGGTGCCTGGCTCGGCTCCTCGAGCGAAAATGAACCTCTCTTCGTCTCTCTCCCCCCTTAAATTGCCTCTGTTCAATAGAAGGTAATGAGGGGAAAATACATTCTCCTTAATATTATTTATAGATCTCCCTCTTTTAAATGTTGCCATGGAGTCATTAGTCAACTACGATGGAAGCCACGTCAGCCCTGTATGTGGACCAGGTCGATATCCGGCAACATTCAGGTCCATGAAATCAAAGACAGGTTGTTATACAGGGGCATCCTGAACTCACGTCTTTGAAGACACTTTAATCCATAATTATGGAGTAAAGGGAGCTTTGGTGAATTTAAATATGTGCCTAAGATCACACAATTTTAGCTGGGAAGCTGCGATTTGTCCAGTATTTCTGGTTTCAACGTGTAAAAATCGGCCACTAAGTGAGTATTTATTCGTATTTCCTTTTTAATGTTAAGGAGTTGTTTTTTACCTTTTTCTGCACTTACCCGAAGTTATTCGAGTACTTTACCCTCCACTAGTTACTTTTTACACAAGGTCACATTCATTTATTTCAGATTAAAGTATTTGCCCAGAGTCACGGGATGTCGAGCTGATGCCAAGAGTCGCACCTGGTTCCCAAGTTTCAAAGTCAGGTTCACAGTAGAGCAAGAATGGCAGCAGAAACCGGCTCCCTGTGGGCCTGAGGTTCCAACAGAACCTCGAGCCGAGCCAGAGCCGGGCTCGTGCTCACAGTGGACGCCCACCTCCGTGTTTAACTTGAAACAGTGACAGGTGCTGAAGAGTACAGCAGATGTATAGCAGATACTTGTGAGTCCACACCTCTGCTTAATCCTTAATTTGTGTGTGGGTCAAGTGGTGTTTGCATGTTCAACACGACTATAACTTATGTGTGTGAACTGTCAAGTTTCTGACAAAACCTCTAGAATTTGTTTAACAATGACAACTATTGTGACAGGTAGAGCAGTATCCATTACACTTTTTATCCTGGAACATTAATATTTATTTACTTTCAGTACATCTCCGTCACGATCATAAAGTGCTTATTCTATTGTATTTGCCAAAATAATGCTGTACAGGAAGAACATCGGCCAAGATATGGGCAAGTGGACAGGTTACTGATGATAGTAGAGGGAGACATCCTTTGAAACCTGGATTCTCCATTTGATTCAGTTGTGTGATTCTAGACAAAATCCACTCTCTGATTCTCAGCGGGTGCCCAGAAGTGAGAGCTCATTTGAGCAGAGAGCATGTGCAAGAAGGAATCTCCATTAGGACACTTTAGAAAACTGTTAGTATTTGTTTTACACGTTAATTTACCAAACTAAATTATTTCCTATTTTCTGAGGGAGATAGAGACACTGCTTTTTGCACTCTAGTCCTATATAACCTTTATTTTGGCATTGTTTCCGCATGTCAAATGCCAGTACAGAGTTTTAAGTGGTTCATATCTGGGGGTGGGAAATAATTTGACAAGTGTGACTTCGATATTGAAATTAAAGATATCAATTTATCATAGCTCCTTTAACGTTATTATAGATCTATTATCCTGTCAACAATGCTCCTCGTACTTTTCTAATTTTGCAAGGAAGCAATTATTCCCCATGACAGACCCCCCAGGATATAGCGGCATAGATTAGCAAATTTAGCGGCACAAAAATGGAAATTAAGCGGCACAAATATGGAAATTTAGCGGCAATTTTGCGGCATTTTATTTGGCCATTTTTCCTACAACAAACACAGATATCTTAGCTTTTTTGTTATTTAACAACATGAAGCTATGTATATTTGGTTTATTTACAATGTAGATACTTTGTTTCCCTCGAAAAGCAAAAGACTGCCCGTCAGCAGCCCATGGCAGCATTACAGGCGTCCCGCGTTGCGTGGGGCAAGGCGGTGCTTTATAGCGCGGTGTCAGCGCCTTCCCAATGCAACAGCTGTGCCCAAAACCTCCAACCATTCTGTATCTAGTTTGCAGTGTATGACACACTTATGTGATAAATGTGTAAGATATTTACTGTCTGCATGGCTTCTTGTTAGAACGTTGTGCTTTCAAATGCAGAATTCACAAGAGTTTGAGTCTCCTTTTGTTACTAGTTTCATATTCCCCCTGTCACACCTCGTACTTTGGTTGCCTGCCCAGTCTCTCCAAACTCTGATTTCTAGTGGAATTGGATTTTGTCGCAGAATCCAATGACCTACAATGTATGCAGCTTGGGTGTCAGCAAACTATTTTTCTATTTCCCGGTCGACGTAATATTCGGAGCCACAGATGAGCTGATGACCCGTTGCGAATGTAGTGTTCAATAAGTGAGTAGGGGGGAGCTGTGGGTGGAGATGGGCCTCTGCTTTACTGTGGGGGAGAAGGGTGGTCACTTTTAACTTCCGTCCGCTCTGAAATCTTCACTGTTTTTACATTTTGTTGTTACTCAAATCACAGTGAAGTGGATGCTAGACCATGTTATGGGAGGGCAGTCTACGAGAAGAAACCCAGAAATGGTGTGGCATTGAGGAAGGGGTTCGTACCCCAATGGAAAATGATTTTATCCATGGTGAAGAAAAATATAACATGAATAGCAGTGCTTAATTTGTTAAATAATAAGTGTCATGGCCCTGAACAGGAGGCCACTGCAGCTCGCAACACCCACTGCTAGCAAATAACACCATTATGGTCCCAGAAAGATTAAGTCAGGCCCGGTCCAAGGCGGTTTCCCTGTTTAGTTTTGCTGCAAATTGCAAATGTTTGCATCATGCGAGTTCGAGGCAGCTAACGCACAGGGTGTGCAAGTTTCAGTTTAGCCACTAGATGGCGCGGGTTTGTCACGTACGAGGTTCACTTACTCTTTAGTGTAGGATCGTCGGCGATGCAAACTAAGGGAGGACGTTCAAAGAACAGCTCTTACGTTACATTTACGTTGCCTTTATCGGGGGGGGGGGGGGGGGTGCGGGGGGCATATTGTAACTCTTGCACTTGTCCAAAAAAGGACGTGTTTCTGACAGTAAACCCGGCAATCATATTCATCCAGTTCGGTGCTGGCAAGTTTTTATTGTCCTTATGTGTGCCAGTCCCATGTTTTTCTGTGAGCACATGTGTGACATTTCAGTGTCTTTAGCGTATTACTGTACTGACTGACACTTAATCAAAAGTACATAAATTCAGTTGTTTCCATGTAATCAGACCCCCCAGGATATAGCGCGATGGATTAGCGTTTGTAAAAATACCGCGATTTCTACAAAAGTGCCGATTTCGCAGGCATTTTTGTAAAAATCGCGGCATTTTTACAAAAGTGCCGATTTCGCGGCAAATCGCGAAATCGCGACCTGGAGGGTCTGATCAAAGAGGCAATACGATTGGCACTTAAGTCTAGGTTATAATGGATGAAAGCTCTTCAAAGTATGTTGTTATTGTACACGATTACACGTCATTCAGTAACAGGTAGAATGCTGTTTGAGGTGTTAAGAGGAAGGAAACCTTCTTCAAAACTTGTACTTTGGTTGTTGAGGATTAAGAAGGAAGAGAAAAGGAAGTCAAAGGCTGAGCTTCTGATGAAGAGGAATGTGGAACGGAGTCAAACGAAGGTCATTAACAGAATCAACATTATTATTATTATTATTTGAAGCTTGTAAATCGCACAGCTACCCCCAGCGGGCGTTTCCCGGCTCTAAGACAGGCGGCAGGTGCGGGTACTCATAGAGGGCTAAGAGTTGGAAAACAGCCAGGTCTTCAAGTGGCATCTGAAAATAGATTCAGATTCAGCCATCCGCAAGGACATTGGCAGGCTGGTCCAGGCTTTGGCCGTGATCACTGCGAAAGCTCTGCCACCCATTCTGGAGCGGCGAAAACGGGGAGTCACCAAAAGGCGGAGATGGTTTGATCTGAGTGAGCGGTTAGACTGAGCATGCTTAAGTCTGGCTCTAAAGTAGGCCGGTCCCTGACCCTGCATTGCTCTAAAAGCCAAAACCAGTGACTTAAACTGAATGCGCCTGGTCACTGAAAGCCAGTGAAGCTTCTTCAGTTGGGGAGAAATAGAGTGGCAATATGGGATGTTATCGATCAACCTGGCCGCCGCGTTCTGAGCAATCTGTAAGCATTTGATCAGGGAGGCAGGAGCCCCAGCGCACAGACTGTTTGCATAGTCCAGATGTGAGGTGATCAGGGCGTGAACAATGATCCACCGAGATTCCCGAGGGAGAAAAGGGAGAATTCTGAGAATCATGTGCAATTTACCCAGACACGCTGGGGAAACCTGGTTCAATTGAGATTTACAGGATAACTCGCATTGAACCGGAATCCAAGATTCCTGGCTGAGTCCACAGGTTCCGAAGGGGGGTTCAACTCCATTGGCTACCATCAAAGATGTGGAGGAGGGTTTTTTGATGAAAAACAGCACCACAGTGTTATGAGAGTTCAGCCTAAGCGTGTTTGATAATTAAACAAGAAGAATCCTACTCAGAGTGCACACCTTAGGAATGGGAGACACTCAGTGTTGTGAAAAATACCCCTCACACACCAACAGGCCCCTTGGTGTCATGCTTCATCATCGGGGTCTTCGCATCCCGCTGAAGGGATGCGGTGTGCTGCGACCAGCGACTACGCGGGAGCACTGTCAGGGTTGACTATGTGTGGTGTGTGTTAAGTGTAAGTGATGGGATATTTAAGAATGTGAGTGAAGGGTGTGGTGAGAAATTAAAAAAGTACCTGGCTAGTGGGTTCTATGAAAAAAACTTTATTCGAGACCCCTAGCTGGTGCTATTAAAAAGAAGTGCAAAAGTGAGGTCAGTTGTCTTTATTATGGACACTACCTCTGGTGTGCGTCGACATGTTTCGGAACTGGTGTTCCTTCTTCAGGACGGGGGCACAACTTCCCAACCCTACTCACGTATTTTTAAGAAAAAAATGTGTTTTCTCTTAAAGTATAAAAGTGAAACTATTTACAGTGAAGAAAAAAGGCTATTGTATGCCTACAGCGGTTTTCTGGTATATGCAGTTGCATGTCCTAAAAAGAAAAGGAAAAAAGAGAGTCAATTTAGTTGCCACTAGGGGCTGGCTCAGACAGGTGCAGTCACCTGGAGCCCCAAATGGTTAAATAAACCTGTAAAAAGAAAGACAGACATAACACACAACATAGATGACACAATACACAGTTTGTAACAGTTCTGTTAAACATACTTATAGTGACTGTGTAGTCCTGCCTCATGAGCATATCCATAACGCCAGGGTGGGTAGGTGGATTCGTAATCTGTGTGGGTAAAGAGTAGGTTTCAATATCTTTTACTCACTGTCTGGGTGTGTGCTATGTTGGCCTCTGATAGTTTACCAACCGCATACTCACAAAATCCGCCAAGCGTGTTTGATGCCAACCAGGTGGAGATGTTGCACACGCAGTGTCTAAAATTAAAGGAGGCTACTTCAGAGTGATCCTTAAATGAGAACACCAATTGTGTGTTGTCAGCATTAGATATCACTCTGACACCACAATATTCTACCACTGAGGCCAGAGGAGAGAGATATACATTAAAAAATAGCGGGCCCAGCACGGAGCCCGAAGGGACTCCACAGTTCAGTGGTTTCTCCTCGGACACAAATGGCTGAAGGGAGACCTGTTGAGTGCGGCGATCTAGAAAGGATCTGATCGGGGGAGGAGCCTAGCCAGCAACCGTGATGGCCGCCTGAGCCCTCGGCTCCGCTGACCCATCCGCTTCCCTCCCGTACCGCTTCTTCTCCTGTGTGCTATTTTGTGACTGTGGTGCGGTAACGGGTTCGGGAAGCGACGCTGGTTCCAACGATGTGCTCCCCGTCGGTCTCCCTGCTGGTGATTGACGAAGGAGACCGGTCCTTTGTTCTCGGCTGCGTCCGGCCGGACAACAACAACATCGGCCATTGAGGGCAGGGCTGAATCGGCCGGCGAGACGCGGCAGCAGTTCTGGGTCTTCCGCAATAGCGCAACAATTTCTCTTTGGATTTCCACGCTTTCACGGCTTCATCGCCGCCGCTGCAACAATTGTATCCCTATCCCCGGATGATCCTGCGAGTCTTCTTGTCTTCAAGCGGAGCGGAGGGGGCCATTTTGGGCGGAGTGCTTAACGCTTGCAATTGACGAGCCGGTCTTTGCCGTGGGCGCCTGCTACGACAGACACTGTGTTGCCACCATACGCGGCCTGGAATGGAGGGTGCTGCCCTGGTCCCCACGCCCTGGCTGTGCTTGTCGGGGAGCCGATTTGAAGGCCGGCAGCTAGGAAGGGATGCTGGCGATCGGGATCAAGGGTTGCCACATGCCTGCGAGCCCCATGTGCAGGGAGCTGCGGTACCATCCTCTCGCGAGACGCCCGTGAAAATCGGCGATGTCTTGAGTGCCTTGGCCGGTTTGCGAGATGCCTTGTGTTGCAATGCTCGGGACCTGGAGGGCCGAATGGACGATATTTTGCCCCCGCTCTCCTCGACTGGCCGAGCTGACGCTCGCGTGCGGTGCATCTCGCCACACCCTGGGCTCGACTGTCGCGAGCTGCCTCTTCAGAGATGCGTGGAGGCGCTGAGGGTGAGAGAGCCATCCATCATCGCGACACTGCCTGTTGCAGCTATGGAGGAAAGTATGCTTCCTGCACTTGTGCAACTGATGGGGGATCGCCTTTGGACGCCATGCCTAGTACCTCCATCTGGATCTATTGGCGAGACTGGCACTCTTATTCTGGGCATGTTGCTTATGCTTGGGTTGCCTAACTTTGGAGGACTGCTGCTGTGTACTTGCCTGTACTGTACCTTTACGGATCACATTGCCCTGCGTCGGGTGGATATTGGTGGACGGTGCCTTGTCTCGCTGTGGTCATTCCGGCTGCTTCCCCTGCTCCGTAGGGCTACTTCGCTACTGTACCTCACTGGCACGCTGGATCGCAAGGGACAAGGTTGACTCTGCTTCTTCCCCATCTTAATTACCGTTGCTTGCATTACTAAGGCTGTGATGGATAGATGGGGGAGCTGGACATTGGCTATGGTTTGAATAGGGGTTGGGGGTGAGGTGGACGATGATATTCATGATGGCTGTTTCGGGTGCAAATGGTTGGCCCTCCTCCAGTAATACATGTTTCCCTTTTTCTTTCTTCTCTTTTCTTTCTTCTTTATTTCGGGTACTCTTTTTTGGGCGACAGGCACACTGTTAGGGGGGGGTAGGCCGTAGCCTCTGCATGCGTGTAGGGTGGGGGGTAGGGGGGGGGGATATTATTTTGTCCGTTTTGGTTTCTATGGGCCTTGGTTTTTCTCCTATTTCTACATTCCTTTTTCTCTCCCCTTTTTCTTTGGGTCAATGGCGTTAGTTGTAAGGGGTTGGGTAGCAATTGGCACACAACGTATTCTGCGATTGCCAATCCTTGTGTACTGTTTTGATGCCGCCTTTTGATGTTGTCTCCTTGCTCGCTGGACTTCTTTGCTGTGCATCGCCCACTTCAGCTTTGGTTGTTATGCCTGGTCCTTGATCCTTTCTAGTCTTCATAGTTTAATATTCTTCATAAAAAACTTTTAAAAATAAACCTTCACTTCTCTTGCTCCCCAGTAGTACGTATCTCTCCAGTGTAACCTAAGTCGACTGTATTTTGTTTGACGAACTACTGCGGTGCCGTATTGTTTGCTGATGTGCTTCAAACATTGTCGAGGCCGGCCGGATGGTTGTAGGCCCGTACTTGTTTCATGCAATTGTGCAATAAAGGTTTTCAAAAAATAAAAAAAATAAAAAAAGAAAGGATCTGATCCAGGATAGAGGGGTACCCTGAATCCCGAGAATGTATAGTCTCTCAAGCAAAATATCATGAGAGACCGTATCGAATGCCGCTGACAGGTCGAGAAGCACCAGCATCGCTGCTTCACCTGCATCCAAACATTCACAAATGGTTTCAGAAACCTCCAGCAGCGCAGTCTCTGCGCTATATCCGGATCTAACCCGGATTGTGAGTCGTGTAAATGATGGCACGTCTCAAGATAGCTCGATAATTGCTCTTGAACTACTTTTTCCAGGACTTTGGCTGGTTTAGGTAGCAGGGAAATAGGGCGGTAATTTTTAAAAACAGAAGGATCTCCATCCGGTTTTTTCAAAATAGGTATAAGCATGGCCTGTTTCCAGGTCAAATTGAAAAAAATACTGGCGGAGTACATTTTCTTGACAAAATACTCTCACATTACTGGGCAGTTAAGTTTGTGAAAATTCTTAATCGCGGCTCTGTAAATTGATTTAGCCTCTGTTTCATAGGATAGTCTCCAATTCTGTTCGAGTTTCTTGCACTGACTTTTTTCAGCGCGCAGAGCAGGGGTAAACCAGGTGGCAGATTTTTTTTTTCTAGAGGAGACAATAGGTTGCCCTGGGGCAACCATATAAAGGGCAGAGGAGAGCCAATAATTAAAGTTAGCTACATCTAGTTCCAAATCCCCCCCAACTGCAGATGGGTGCGAGAAAGGGCAGGGGGCCAAAGTATTACTAGTGATTTTAAACCATTTCCTACTGTGATCCCGGGCCAAAGAGGAATTCGTTGATTGAGAGAGAGTAGACACACTAAACAGGATTAAAAAAATGGTCTGACCATGTAAGAGGTATAGGCGGAGCTGTGGACAGGTTAGGGTTGTTCGTAAACAGTAAATCTAGAGTATGGCCGGCCCGATCGGCAGGGCCTCTAACCCGCTGGATTAGATGAAGGCCTTCCAGGGTTTCTAGGAGCTGGCCAGCTTTAGTGCACTGAGTATCATCCACTTGTAAGTTAAAATCACCAAGGAGTATAATATGTGTATGTTTAAGCGACAGATCAGCCGCAATATTATAAAAATCTGTAAAATGTTGAGGCAGGAGGTAGGGGGTCTATAAATAAGAATTCCAGCCATGGCTATATTCGATACAGCAGAGATGCTGAAATACATCGCTTCTAAGGGGCTGATGTTAGGGATTTTCCCAGCCTGAACTTAGGATCACTGCTATCCCACCACCCACCTTGTTGTTAGGCCTATTTATTCCCACAAAACGATATTCAGGGGGGATGCCAAGATTGAAGTCGGGATTAGAAAAGTCCTTAATCCACGTTTCCCAGGCATGAGTTGCAAGGGAAAGGAAAATGTCATCCGAATTGCGGGGTAGCGATCTACAAATGAATAAACGGGCTTTAATGGGGGTGAAGGCCAATTTGCCCCTTTGCGGGTCCAAAGCGCATTGGGTGTAGTCTGGGAGGGGCTGCGGGATCTAACTTAAAAGTGAATAGACAAGCGGCACAATTAAATTGAGACGGGGCCCAGAAACCTCACCAAAGGTCGGGGCACTGCAGCACTTATCTCGCACTTCAAGCAGTTGCGACCTGGACCAAAGGTTTTGGGCACCGGAGGGGCACCCAGCAGCATTGCTGGTACTGGCCGCTGAACAGGCGCTGACGGGCTTGCTTTTGGTGCGCCTTAAGTGTTCCAGTGGTGCGCCCGCTGCGTGCGTCTGCTGCGCGCGTCCGCTGCACGACGGAAATGCTAGGTTTAAGTAGTAGGCGGGTGCTAGTGCGAGAACCCGCTTGTTCCACCTCCAGAAGCAGCCAGAAGTAGAGAAGCTGGCAGTCCTCTATACTCTCCACCACTAATGGGCACGCCCACCATGGACCGGAGTAAGAGGAAAAGAGGCAAAGAGTGGCTAAGGTAGGGGCCCTACATACAAGATAACCAAAAGTGCAATGTGCCAGCAATTGATTTAAAAACAGATAAAAACACAAATATTAGTTTCAATTTCAAAATTAAAATGCAAATAGCGCGAGTGACTTACATCTACGCGTGTCGGGTAATAAGAAGATGTTGAATATTTTGGTACGTCAGTATGTGCGAGTGAGGAAACCAAGCCTATTGGAAAAGGGGGCACCTCGTGGTCTGATCCATTCAGGATCGTAAAGGTGTTGGAAGGTGAAGTGAAACTTGAAGATGCAAGAGTGTGGAATTTATGCCATGTGAGTGAGTGCAAGGAGGTTAGTGGATGTAGGAGAGTAGGATCTGCTTCCTATGGTTACCCACACTTTGTGCTGTGTTTCACTGGTTTATCGACTTTAGTCTGGCTGTGGCCCAGCTAATCAGGACCACAGCCTAGCTGTTCTCTCTCTAAATTGGTTACATGTACTTTAGATACACTCCAGATGGGTTACTGGGTTAACCTTGTGATTCACTAGTATACCGTACCTTAGGTACCAAGGGCATAGGTACTCCAGAGGCCTACCAGGGGCTGAAGCATGTGTTATGCCACCCCTGGGAAGCTTTCCAAAATGACACCAAAGGTCTGCATTTGCAGCCTGGGTAAGGTGGTGTAAGCACCCCTTACTTAGATATAGTATACCTATATCTACCTAAATATATAGACACATATAAACCTATAAGTCACTCCTATGGCAGGCCTTGACAATCCTGAAGGCAGAGTGCTTGGTCTTGTGTGAGGGTGCCCTAGCATGAGCTGAGCTCTTCTGCAGCTTTCGGAAACCCTTCCTTATAGCTGTTCTATGATACAGCCATACCATATACTCTTAAGTGCATTATAACCTCGCAGTAAATGCTAACTTTGGTTTGGCTGCATCAAAACATGTTGTGTTTGGTGTCAAACACTTTGGAATCCTACTTCCCCACCAATTCTGGTGGCGGGGGTAGAATTCCACCCTTCTAGAGGGAGAAGACATCTACACACTTGTATACCCGGTAAATGTTTAAAAGAGCCTCAGCATCACAAAATGGATCCTGCTGCCACAGACACGAGTCTGACCTCCTGATGCTGGACGAAACTCCGGCAGGGTAGGCCTGGACAGTAGGTTTCCTGTCCAGGGAGGTGCCGACACCTCCCCAGATAGGCTTTAGTGTATTGGGGTAGGGTGGGTTGCATTCAGTGAATGCTTTTCAGACACTGCCTGGGGCACACAAGGTGGCCCTTGCATTTCCCAGTTCAAACCAGTTGCTGGGGCCCTCAGCCCCAGCTCTGGCGTGAAACTGGACAAAGGGGAATGGGTATAACCACCCCTCCCCATTTCCTCCCATATGTGGGACCCTTGAGTTAGTCCAACCCCTAAACTTAGTATAAGTATAGGAACCCAGTCACTGAGACTTTAGATTACCCTGTACAAAACTCTGCAACATATATCTTGGACCTTTGACATTCCATATCGACTGGAAGATGGAAGAAATCTCCCTTGGGGTTAAGGAGTGACTCCCCTCTTCAAACAGTCACCAAAGAAGCATCTTACCGGTCTGCATTTTCAAGGCTCCTGATAGATCCCAAAGGATCTGGGACACATGGCACAGACTTCTAGACATCTCTGAGGCTGACACGAGTCCCCAGCAAAGCTGAGACCTGTAGCTATCACGAGAGATGTGGGACCGGAACTCCTGGACATCCTGCACGTTTGCTAGTGCATCAACTTCCCGAGCTTTCCCAAAGTTGTGCACTGGGCTACTTGTAGTCCAAGCCCTGAGCACCTTTTGCCTTGAAGATTGTGGGCTCACACTCCACGAGTGTTCCGTGGGCCCGCTTTCAGCATTTCTGCTCAAGGTGCCTTTGCAAGTCCTAGTCTGTTGGCTAGTGGGTCCCCATAAAGGACTCTACTTTGTTTCTAGGGCTTCCCTGGTTGCCCCAGACGTACCCTACCTCCCCTCCAAAGGGTGAGTCCCTCAGACCTTGCTTGTCTGCACCGAAGCAATCTTGTCATCTTGCGTGGGTTGCTGTTGCCAAGGCTTGTTAGGTCCAATCCGGATACCGATGCTGCAGCTCTCAATATCCTTTGTGAGAAAGCTCGAATCTAGCTCCTGGTTATCGTCGATGGCTCCTGGACCTCATGGCTGAAGAGTCAAGCTTCACCTACTTCCCTTGACATCCCCCGACATCGGCTGGCATCTTCCTGTCGCCATCCTGGTCACTGGATAGTGACCCACACTGTGTCCTCTCTGCTTCCAGGTTCTTCAGATCTCCGATCCACTCTTGGATCCATCCGGACACTCTTCACCTGGACGCCTGCAGCATTTCTAAGCTGCTCTCTCTCCATTGGAATCAACGACGAAACCCGATACGAAAAGACACCTATGCACCGGGTTTCCCTGGGTGAGGTTATGTTATGTTATGTTATGTTATGAGAATTTATATAGCGCGCGGCTGCCCCAGTAACACGAGTACTCCGGTGCTCCCATGGGTCTTGACTCTCAAAGTGTCCAGTTCTGAACGGGTTTTACGTAGTCCACTCCTAAGTGTCCTTAAACTTTAAAACTGTAACTCTAACTTTCTCCATGGAAGTCAATGGTGATTTGCGTCCGTGTTTAGACACAGCACGCGTCCCCCGTGGGTCTCCTGCATCCCTACCATGGGTGGTTCCTGGTTGCTCCCGTGGTTCTACAGGCTCTAGGCCTGGTCTCTGTGTTGAGAGCGGTACTTATACCACTTTCTTAGTTTATGGTTTGTGAGGCCCCTAGGGCAAAACGTATACTCTGCTACTTAACTGTGTGTTATTTAAGTTCTTGTATTGTACTTTTGCCTCTAGGCTCATAAAGAGACGAGAGGGGTTGTGTTTAGAATAAATACATATATTTTATATATATATACCTTGTGTGGTTCTCTTTTCATTTGATTATTGAAGAGATTATCGACTGGTAAAACAAGCTGCTTTACATTCCTTCAAGACTTAGCCTGAAGGCTGCTCTCCACATCTACCACTAGGATAGCTTTCTAAAAAGGTTGTCTAAACCTACCATCACTAAGAGTCGTTTGGACTGGTGCAAGGTGCCCACTTGAATAGTAGACAAATATATGCCAGGCCAACTTCTCACAGCAAACATAATGGTCAGGAGTGTGGCATGCATGACACTGTAAGTGGATACTTGATGGGCGATGAGGTGTGTTCAAAGGTTGAAGCAAACGCTAGGGTGAGTGAGATGTGAGAGTACTTCAAAGTGCGAGAGAGAGTAAATTGCCTGGTCATATTACAGAGTTTGTGATGGAATAATATTATATTTTAGTTATTTACAGTGAACATATTTATTTCCTGGTAGTTGGTGTTCTAAGGGGGGAAAGGGCATGTGTCATTCATCTATTGTTGTTTTGTTGTGTTTGTTATTTGTATTGAGGGGAAGGTGTGAGGGACATTGGAGTGTTGTGAGTGGAACGTTGGTGAGGGACATGATCGGGTATTAGAATAGGCACATTGGGGGCAGCAGTTGGCCAGGAGTAGCTGTTGTGCTGGGTCTTGCTGGCATCACTCTCTATGTATGAGGAACCAGGAACCCATGAATAAACACTTTGATGTTAATATTACCTATCGGAGGTGGAGTCGCTCTTAACCAGCAGTGCACCGTTTATCATCACCGCAGTATGACACGAGCCTGCACTCACCGCACTGTTGGATGTGTTCAGGAAACTGTTAATAGTGTGTTTAATGTGCACCCACGCATAAGCCCGCAGCACTGCATTGCTCAAGGTGAGTGCGCGGTGGAAGAGGAGACGCAGACACGCTGTAAACAACACATTATTCTATTACTAAATGCAGGGGTAACCAGCAAACACTGCCGAGCACATACCTTGTCCTTGGTGCCAGGAGATGCAAGGACAGAATGTACAGGTATGGGCGTAACACTCACAGGGCCTCCTTTATGAGCCCCTTGCGCCATCGGAGCGTCACTTTTTGTGACGTTCCCTGGCACGGAAGCCTGCCTGATATATATCAGGCAGCACTATGCCACTTTTTTTGGCTTAATGCTGCCTAATAAATATCAGTCCCTTTACCGCAGTGTTCTGCGTTAACTCTTCGTGCAATGGGCGTTGCTAGGGGTGTTCCCAGCAACATCCAAGGCATTTGACACTGCCCCAGGTTTAGGAGAATTCGAGAATCTGAGGCAGTGCCAAAAACTTACGCCTCTTCCCCAGGGGAGACAAATGCAAAAACAACAGGTGATGGACAGAATGCAGAACAATGTCATACATTCACCCCAGTACAGAGATCTGGGCCTAAATCCATAGTTTTTTTGCTCACCATGCCATTCCAGTTTGAATCCAGCCATATGCAAATCAGTCTTGGCCCTGTGCCCCATGGGAACAGTCCAGCCCGAACTGCCAAGCCAGGTCCTCCCTGGACTGGAAACAAGCATCCAAAGACCGGTTTCGGGCTTTCAGCCCTCATTAGCCTGGATAGCTTGATTTCAGTGGCATGGAGAACACGGGACTCACGTCTGAGCATAACCGTCTCACTCGGGGCGACAAATGCAAAAACAGCAGGTGATGGACAGAATGCAGAACAATGTCATACATTCACCCCAGTACAGAGATCTGGGCCTAAATCCATGGGAGGCATAAGGGAGGCGCAACGGGGAGAAATATCTTTATTTCTCCTCGTTTTTCCTTTTTCTATGTGTGCGGCATTCTGCAGCACACGTAGAAAGAGGAAAAGCCTCTTGTAATTATTTTTGTCCAGAGAGGTTTCCCTTTCTGTACAAAAATAATCATCCCCGCAAAGCAGACACCCTTGCAACATTGTGCAAAGGTCCTGCGTTGGCGCTCGGCAGCCCACTGTGCGCCGGCGCAGGGGAAAAGGACAGGAATGCGCTGTATCTTATACATACGGCGCATTCCTGCCCTTTTCTTTAGCCTTAGAGAAGCGCAGCAGGAAGGCCTGCTGGGCTTCCCTACGGCAAAACCTCATAGATGAGGCCTGCAGTGTTTTTACAGTGTTTACTTACACGCATCAATATATCTATGTGGGCTTAAGACTTGAATGATGGATTCGGCAATATGGTGGTATAATAACAAATATGCCTGTGCTTGGGCGTCAGGGTATAATCCCCTAGTTGCACTTGCTATGCTATACCATCAAATGTGCTTTTTAGGATAGTGCGTGGCCATGAATGATCAGACCAATGAGAGCCTCTTCTGAGCAGCTGTAGTGCCCCCTGCCCTCTGTGACTGAGAAGTGCAGTCTGTCTCTGGTTAGTGCCCTTCCATTTCTGGTGCTTTGTAGCAGTTTTAAGGTCTTCTTGGAGTTTCTTGTTGCTCAAATGGGTGTAACTTCTGATATTGATATGTTTCCCTCGTCTTCATTGCTTGATTTTGCTCTTGAGTAAGTGTCACTCATAGCCGTTGAAATATCACTCATAATTACACTGAATGTATTAATATTTTACTCATAGCAATCTGAAACCCTCAGCAGGTAGGCTTCATTTGGGCGTGGGTGAAGGCCGGTGATTTCTAGATTTAATGTGCTGTTGCGGCAACTTAAAATAAAGCTGCTGCCTGGAGGTGTCTGACTCTGGTCAATCATTTCATTTCATTTTCAATCTTTATTTCGACCATTTGGTCATAAAAGATACACATACATTAAAATCACGTAAATTCTGTCACGTTTGATAAAACATCAGTGCATGATTTAAAGATCCACCTCAAACATTATTAACAGTGTTAAAAATAAAGCAATTCTACAAACTACCCAGCATTTTTTAAAAGACGATTACGCGTATACCAAACATTTGTAAAGAATTTGGCAAGCGCAAAAACAATTGGGCCGGAAACATCACATTTTAAAATCCTGTACATAGGTATATATTCCCTGCCACCCAAGTTCTTAATCAAAGGCAGCAGCCAGTACTTTCTGGCTGCCTTATATGCTGGGCAGAAAAAGATCACATGCAAGTCATTTTCCTCTTTGTCAACACAAAGGGGGCAGTACTTGGTGGAAGGGACTTGCGACCAGGTGCTAGAAAAGGAGCGCAAAGGCAATGTACCGTATCTCCACTGGAGAAATAACTTTCTAGTGAGTACGGGATATATGGGATCAAAAGCCTTTTCAAATGTGTAAAGATCCTTATTTTGCAGGAATTTGGAAGAAAGGGACCCCTCTGTCTGGGTAGCTAAAGCCCTTACCCTTTTGTGTTCATGATACAGATTCGCCAGAGATCTCTTAGAGATTCTAGGTGCTGTATCTGCTGGTTTAGTCCACAGTTCGGGGAGCCCCAGATCTGTGCAAGTTGACTGGATATTTTGGACCCAGGGAATACTGAGCGCCTTGGGGTGTTTTAATAGTTCGACCAGTTCCGCCCTATAGTCGGCGAGATCGTCGCTGCTCCAAAGCCTGCGCCAGAAGGCAATGGGTCTTAGACTTATCTCGTCAGCGAGAGGCCGTAGCCCTAGATCAAGCCTCAAAGGGAGAAGTGGGGTGCTAGGAGGAAGTGCGGTAATTTGTCTTATGAATCTGTTTTCCGTGGATGACAGGTTCCGACATGGAGTATGGCCCCACAGTTCAGCCCCATACAGGATCGCCCCCCTGGCCTGTGCCTTATATATCTGAATTAGGGCCCCCAATGGGCGATAGGTCGAACCGGTCATCATCCGGGAGATACCCCCGGTAATTTGTACTAATTTAAGGTTAGCCCTGGTTTGATGGGTCCCCCAGGTCATATTTTCGTTGAGTGTCACGCCGAGATATTCAAACGTGGCTACTCTTTCCAGCCGTGCTGCTCCCAGCAGGGGATTCGGGCGCTGTTTGGGGCTTGGATTCAATACCATATATTTGGTTTTTGTGGCATTGATTTCCAGTCCTCTGTCCTGACAGAAGGCCACAAAGGCATCAAGTATCCTTTGGATGCCCATGGGAGTTTTAGATACCAACAGCGTGTTGTCCGCAAACATTATTGCGGGCACACTGTTGCCATTTAGTTTGGGGGCATCTGTGTAGTCGGTGGCGTTCAGATGAGCGATTACCCCGTTGACAAAGAGGCAAAACAGGGTCGGCGCCAGCACACAGCCCTGTCTTACCCCTCTGCCCACGGGGAATCTATCAGTCAGCTCCCCCGACCTCCCACACCTCACCTGGGCATAATTGTTATGGTGTAGCCTCTGCAAGGTCAATAAGATGTCTGGTGGTACGCCCATCCCTGCCAGAATGACCCAGAGTTTTCCCCTGGGCACGAGGTCGAAGGCGGCTCGTAGGTCCACGAAAATCGTGTACAAACTGCCACCCTCGAACCTCACTGTCTTCCAGTAGACCAGATTCAATCTAAAGACCTGGTCCACAGTCGATACCCCTTTCCTAAAGCCTGCCTGGTATGGACTGAGGGTGCCTGCCTCCTCGATCCATTCCTGAAGCCTATTCAGGAGAACCCTGCCGAACAACTTCTGCGCTACATCTATCAGGCTAATCGGTCTGTAGTTGGCTGGGAGGAGGGGGGATCCCTTTTTGTAAATCGGGACCACCTCAGCCCCCAGCCAAGTACTAGGGATTTCCATCCCACCGAGGATACCATTAAAAAGAGCAGCGAGGTAGGGCGCCCAGACGGTGGGCTCCTGCTTGTACAGGTCTCCCGGTAGCCCATCCAGCCCAGGGGCCTTCCCCGAAGCCAGGCCTGAAATGGCAGCAGTGACCTCGCTCAGTGTTATTTGGTCCACCTGAGAGCCCTGCCTCTCTGGTTCAATTGACACAGGAAGTTCTCCGGACTCAGCGCTGTTTAAGGACTGGAAGTGGGCCTGCCACACTCCAGGAGCTATGTTAGGCTCCACTGCCGAATGTAAACTCCCTGATCCCCCGTTCACCATTCTCCAGAACAGGCGTTGATCTTGCACTGCTAGGGCCTTAGTGAGTTCTTCCCACTGGTTTTCCTCCCATTCTATTTTAGCCTGGGCGAGAAGTTTCTTGTAGGCTTGCCTACATTGCTTAAGGCGTTCCCCTCCTTTGCCCTCCTTTATTACTCCGAGGAGTTCTGTTTTGGCCCGTCTACAGGCTACATTGTACCATTGAGTTTTGCCTTGGCACCTCTCTTGGCTTTCGTACATTACATGTGAAGTGGGGTGCCGCAACTTTTATAAGTTCCTTATGGGCATCAGACAATTTACTCCTTATATCTATTTTACTTGCCACACTATCAAGGTCCCCAACAATTTCCAGGATGGGGGTAATCTCTGCATAAAGCAGTGGGAGTTTGTCCTTGTTTGTGACCAGATGCTCCCACCTAATTCTTCTCCTACTGTTATCTATGAGGAGCGTGGGGTGGTTCCCTTCTTCCCGGGTCACTAAGCCCTGAGGTGCTGGATGAACAAGGTCTAACTCAAGGGCATTGTGGTCACTATCCAGCCTGTCTATTACCCTAAAATCCTGTATAGTTGACCACCTCGCTAGTTGGACCAGAACATAGTCCAAGTGTGACTCTCTTCCCCGGCGGTTGTAGGTATTTTTACCTGGTGTGTCCGAGTTAACTCTCCCATTACACGCTCTAAGTCCATACCTTAAGGTAAGGGCAGTGATTTGCAACGCTAATGGGGTCCAAGCTTTCGGAGATGGGACATCAACCCCTGGTACTGCCCACCTAGCTTCTTCATCTGATAAGAACCCTTCCTGGAGGCCGGGGAGTGGCTCAAAGTGAGAATTAAAATCCCCACCCACCACATAGTATGAATCAGTCGACAGTTCAGATAAAAAGTTCGAGAGTTCATTAAAAGTCGGTGATTCTTTTGCCTTTCCCATCGGCCTGGAATAGATGTTAACCAACAAGAGGTTGGCTTTGTTTGGCCATGTTAATGAGACCGCCAGGATGTCATCAGAGTTGCATGGGAGCCGTGATGCCACACAGCCCAGGTGAGCAGCAACCCATGTCGCAAGGCCCCCTGAAGGGCGGCCTTTGCCTTCCCACCTAGCTGGAATAAAGAATGATGTGTAGCCTTGGTGTCCATGGTCCTCTCTAGCCCAGGTTTCCTGGAACATGCATATGTCACCAGTTTCTATATACTTTTCCCAGGTCGGCTCTTCCAGTTTGTTTGCTAGTCCCGCGATGTTCCAGGAGATTATCCTCAGATGTTCAGAAGTGGGAGATGTCAAAACGCAAGGGTTGGAAGAGGTAGGTCCTGGCTCCACTTGTGTTGCAAGGCCTGTAGCGGGGGCAACATAGGTTACATGTGGCACCATAGATCCCCGGTGTCTGACTCTGGTCAATCAGCCCGTGCGAGGTCACAGTGGGGCGGGTGAGTTGCCGGGAATGAACAACAGGCATGGTGCTGCCTCCAGGATCCATGTCTGGAATATTTAATGACAGAGGCACCTGCCCTCTGATTGATTGATTGATTTATTGATTCTCCACGGGGCACCGGAGTTCCTTCATTAGGAGGCACTGCAGTGTGTAAACATTACAACAAGTGAGAAAGCATGCTCTACTAGCACAGCGCATGCCAGTGCGATCGCTCAGGGCTGCGCAGCTGAGTTCCTCGAGCACGGCTCCTGCAGTGTTCCCCGAGTGCTATAATTGCATGACGAATGCATTTTAGTCTATTGATGCGGACACCAGCAGTAAAATGTGTTCGTCTCACTCCTGATGCGTGGTACTGGGCAGGGCTAGGTGCATTTCCCCATTGCCTTGCATTGAAGACGCTGCCATGTCAGGCGGAGACAGCCTTTTTGGCTCAAAATTCGGGACTGTCCTGTGTGAATCGGGCCTATTGGCACGTATGCACACGAGTATATTGTGGAAGTACCCTAACCCCACGGAGCCTTTGGTTATTATTCATACATGCCAATAGACCCTATTCAGGCGGGAGACTACCGATTTTTCAGGCCAAAAATGCCTTTATTTTAGCTGTCTCTTGCCTGAAATTGCCTTTTCTACAACAGAAGTCATTGGGGGATTTTCATTCTCCCGATTTTCTATTTTAAATCTCCCCCTCCCTGTCCTGAAATGTTGCCTGTGTGATTATTACTGGATTTTGAGACTCTTCTCAGCCTGGACTCAGAGCACAAGTCACCATGGGGCTGCCTGCTGCAGGAGCCTTGCTGTCACGAGTGGGCGTGCCCAGCCACAGACATTTGCATAACCAGAAGCCTCTGCGGCAAACACCCGATTCATCAGTACAGGCGACACGGGCATTTGTTTAATAGGAGAAGGAGCGCCTGTAGTTGTGCACAAAGAGGCATTCATGAGAGTGACTGGCACGTCACTGGTGTGAAGTCACTCTACCAGTAGTGAGTTATATTGTTTTGTGATTGGCGAACAGGACAACGTTCGTTCTTAGGTGATTTTCCAATTGTCCGCAGTTCACGCGCACTTCGAGTGGCCGTGAGAAGCGGAAGTTGTTTTAATTTTTGTAGGGTTTCTCCACAAGAAGCTCCATGATTGGTTGGAAATGTGAATATCCGGGGGCGGTTGGGCCCCGTGCGGGGCCTCCTCGGCCGCTGAGGAGAAGAGTGCTCTGCCGCTGGAAGGCGTCACAGGGTCAAGTGACGCAGAGCGAGGCGCCGTCCGGGCCGCCGGGTGAGGAGCGCCGCAGCCGGGGGTGAGGAGGAGGTTCCATGTGCGGGCCTCGAGCTGGTGTAACCGGCTGCGGTGTAAAGAAGGTTATTTTCCAAATAATGATGATGAATCCAGAGTAGGATAAAATCCAAAGGTAGATTTATTTCAGGTAAACTTCAGCATTAACACGGGAGTGCTACCGTCTTCCAGTATGTCTAACAGCTACTGATCTTTACAACAGCTGTGGCCCTAACAGGAAAATACCTCACGAGGGATGCATCTTCAAACATAAATACGTTTGAAGATACACTCCTCTGCGAGGAACCAGCTGGAGTGACAATGGAGCGTGCCAGCTGGTTAATTGGTGTAGCGTGCATTAGAATGTAGATAAATAAAGAAACATAAAGGAAAGACTATACCTTACATGCGGTCCGGGGAGGGTGTAGGGGCCTGGAGGGGGGCGGGCAGAGCAGAACCCGGTGCCTGGCTCGGCTCTGGCTCGAGCACGGTGCCTGGCTCGGCTCTGGCTCGAGCCCAGTCTATGACTCGGTTCCTCGAGCCAAAATAAACCTCTTTCTGGCTCTCTCCCGCCTTAAATTGCCCCCGTTCAATACAAGTTAATGAGGGACAATACATTCTCCTAATCCATATTATTATTATTATTATTTTTATAGAATCTCCCTCCTGCCTCTTAAAACGTTGCCATGGAGTCATTAGACCCTTCCCGCGTCAGCCCTGTGCATGGACCAGGCCGATATCAGGCGACCTTCAGGTCCATAAAATCAAAGGCAGGTTGGTATCCAGCGGTATCCTGAACTCCGTCTCTGAAGACACTTTCATCCATAATGTTGGAGTACAGGGAGTTTTGGTCAAATTAAATATGTGCCTAAGAGCACACCATTTCAGCTGGGAAGCCGCGATTTGTCCAGGATTACTGGCTTCACTGTGTAAAAATCAGCCACTATTTGTTTTTCCTTTTAGTGTTAATGATGTGTTTTGACCCTTTTCTGCAGTTCTTACATGTTACAAGCTCAACCCAAAGTTATGTACCGACCACTAGTTACATTACACAAGGTCACATTCGTTTTTTAGGCAGAGTAAGATTAAGATCATGGCAAAATTCACCTGAACATAGACTAAGTAAATTCTGATCACACTCGTCCCTTCACCTGTATTCCTTATTATGACCAGGAACCAACTAGACAACCTAGTCATTAGATTTGCCATTGTCATGAATCAACGGGTCTTTCCTGTTTTCTACCCTATTGTGTTACGTTGCACGAGATGTTACGTATACGTAATTTACCTGCATGTATCTTTTGTATAATTAGCCTCACTAATTGTAAAGCGCTCTGATATCCGCAAGGATCTTGTTCGCGCTCTATAAAACTTTCAAAATGAATAAATAAGGTATTTGCCCAGAGTCACAGGATGTGGAGCTGCCGCCGAGAGTCGCACCTGGTTCTCAAGTTTCAGAGTCACGTTCAGGGTGGAGCAAGGATGGCAGCAGAACCCCGGCTCGCTATGAGCCTGAGGTTCCAACAGAACCTCGAGCTGAGCCAGAGCCGGGCTCGGGCTCACAGTGGCACGCCCACCTCTACCTTTAACTTGAAACCGTGACAGCTGCTGATGAGTACAGCAGATGTATAGCAGATACTTGTGAGTCCGCACCTCTGCTTAATCGTTATTTATGTGTGGGTCAAGTGGCGTTTGCATGTTCAAGGCGACTACAACTTATTTGTGTGAACTGTCAAGTTTCTGACAAAACCTCTAGAATGTGTTTAACAATCACAACTATTGTGACAGGTAGAGCGGTATCCATTTCAGTTTTTATCCTGGAACATTAATATTTATTTACTTTCAGTACATCTCCCTCACAATCATAAAGGGCTTATTCCATTGTTTTTGCCAAAATAATGCTGTACGGGAAGAACATCAAACCAAGATGTGGCAGGTTGCTGATGACAGTGAGGGAGACATCCTTTGAATCCAGGATCCTCCATTTGATTCAGTTGTGTGATTCTAGACAAAATCCACACTCTGATTCTCAGCGGGTGCCCAGAAGTGACAGAGTTCATTTGAGCAAAGAACTTTAGAAAACTGTTAGTATTTGTCTTACACGTTCATTTACCCATATGTATACATAACACCCAAGCACACCATACAGTTGTTTCAAATCCAGTAATGTCAATGTTATTTTAGAACAGTCTATGAACTCTCATTATCCAGTAAGTTTCCAAAACCCAACGCTTCTCAAAGGAGTATCCACACTCGTCTTGTCTTTCAGTGCAAATGTCTAGCAGCCGAGTGGTGTTCCTTTTTCTGCATTAATGCTGTAAACAGAATACATGAGGCTCAGAAGCATGTGTGGTGTATTCTGTTTAGAGCACAAGACCATCTTGCAAATGCGGCCTTCCCCCTCCCTTTCCAAGTCGGCACAGTGTGAAGACTTGGAAAGGGAGGGGTCGTAAAAGGTAGCTGATATTAGACAAGCAGCTTCGGGAGTACAGGGTTGAGGCTGTATACACCCAGTGCTGACAAGCGGCTTTGGGAGTACAGGGTTGATGCTGTATACACCCAGTGCTGACAAGCGGCTTCGGGAGTACAGGGTTGATGCTGTATACACCCAGTGCTGACAAGCGGCTTTGGGAGTACAGGGTTGATGCTGTATACACCCAGTGCTGACAAGCGGCTTCGGGAGTACAGGGTTGATGCTGTATACACCCAGTGCTGACAAGCGGCTTCGGGCTTCGGGAGTACAGGGTTGATGCTGTATACACCCAGTGCTGACAAGCGGCTTCGGGAGTACAGGGTTGATGCTGTATACACCCAGTGCTGACAAGCGGCTTCGGGAGTACAGGGTTGATGCTGTATACACCCAGAGCTGACAAGCGGCTTCGGGAGCACAGGGTTGATGCTGTATACACCCAGTGCTGACAAGCAGCTTCGGGAGCACAGGGTTGATGCTGTATACACCCAGTGCTGACAAGCGGCTTCGGGAGTACAGGGTTGATGCTGTATACACCCAGAGCTGACAAGCGGCTTCGGGAGCACAGGGTTGATGCTGTATACACCCAGTGCTGACAAGCAGCTTCGGGAGCACAGGGTTGATGCTGTATACACCCAGTGCTGACAAGCGGCTTCGGGAGTACAGGGTTGATGCTGTATACACCCAGAGCTGACAAGCGGCTTCGGGAGCACAGGGTTGATGCTGTATACACCCAGTGCTGACAAGCAGCTTCGGGAGCACAGGGTTGATGCTGTATACACCCAGTGCTGACAAGCAGCTTCGGGAGTACAGGGTTGATGCTGTATACACCCAGTGCTGACAAGCGGCTTCGGGAGCACAGGGTTGATGCTGTATACACCCAGTGCTGACAAGCAGCTTCGGGAGCACAGGGTTGATGCTGTATACACCCAGTGCTGACAAGCGGCTTCGGGAGCACAGGGTTGATGCTGTATACACCCAGTGCTGACAAGCAGCTTCGGGAGCACAGGGTTGATGCTGTATACACCCAGTGCTGACAAGCGGCTTCGGGAGTACAGGGTTGATGCTGTATACACCCAGTGCTGACAAGCGGCTTCGGGAGTACAGGGTTGATGCTGTATACACCCAGTGCTGACAAGCGGCTTCAAGAGTACAGGGTTGATGCTGTATACACCCAGTGCTGACAAGCAGCTTCGGGAGTACAGGGTTGATGCTGTATACACCCAGTGCTGACAAGCGGCTTCGGGAGTACAGGGTTGATGCTGTATACACCCAGTGCTGACAAGCGGCTTCGGGAGTACAGGGTTGATGCTGTATACACCCAGTGCTGACAAGCGGCTTCGGGAGTACAGGGTTGATGCTGTATACACCCAGTGCTGACAAGCGGCTTCGGGAGTACAGGGTTGATGCTGTATACACCCAGTGCTGACAAGCAGCTTCGGGAGTACAGGGTTGATGCTGTATACACCCAGTGCTGACAAGCGGCTTCGGGAGTACAGGGTTGATGCTGTATACACCCAGAGCTGCATTGGAATGTGACTCTTTTAATTGTAATTTGTGGGCGGGTCCAGAGCAGGGGTATAGAAAGCAATAGAATACTTGTCCATAGGACAAGTTGTCTTATAAATCCACTTCTCATGTAACAAAATCCACTTTATATAATCTATCCCTCCGCGCTATAGGAATTCCACATCCCTGTCAGAGCACCCCAATTATTACAGAATAGCCCATACTGCTTAACTTTCGGTTCCATCAATGTTGCCATCAGGCTCTTGCGCATGTGTCTACTTAAAACTGCCTGAATCTGCTGGGAGGGTTTGAGGTATTCCAGATTAGGATAGGCGCACAACCGAGTGTCCGCAGGGTATTGTGGTGTTGTAAGGTATTGGTTTCCAGGCAATGGGGCGGGCGGTAATCCCTCGTAACCGCTCAAAGGTGGATCAGAAATCCACACAAAATGCACAAAAACAACAGAAGCCCCTGCTCTAGGAAAAAAGCAATAAGATCTCAGTGGTTTCTGTTTGTGGTAACAATAGTAAAAAATGCACATCAACAATGTTTCAAAGTCATTAGATAGCGATGTGCCCAGAAAGAAATTTGCAATGGAGTGGAATCCTTGTTATGGAAAACAGTTTATTGTTCCATAACAAGCCGGGAACCACAGGAGGGGGAACGAATCTAACCAGGTGCACCCGCCTGATTTTCCTTTTCGAGCGTTACAGCTACAATCTATTTCTCCTCCCGGTCATGGCCCCCTTATGAACCCAATAAGGAACTAACTAAACTACGTGCTTAAAGCGCTTTCTCCATACTCTCGCCCTCCTGGGCGTTGGCCACATCACTAATCCCGGCTTTTTTCTCTCAAAAGGCCCTGAAGATTCGCAGTTTGTTTCCCTGCGATGAAACACGTGTTGGCCACAACAAGAGGAACAATAAACTGTTTTCCATAACAAGGATTCCACTCCATTGCAAATTTCTTTCTGGGCACATCGCTATCTAATGACTTTGAAACATTGTTGATGTGCATTTTTTACTATTGTTACCACAAACAGAAACCACTGAGATCTTATTGCTTTTTTCCTAGAGCAGGGGCTTCTGTTGTTTTTGTGTTAAAACTGCCTGAAGTCTGTTTTGGAGAGCGGAGCAGGCTGGCCATGACAGCCTGTACTTTTCACCAACACAATAATCATTTAGGTACAGTTGACCATTAATGCATCCACCCAAGCACCTCACACAGTTTTTAACCTTACCCCTTCATGGCTAATAAAATACGGTACACAGGAACGGAGGTATTTTCAATTTCACTCTTTTCGCCATTACACAGAAAATCACTACCATGAAAATGGGCACGCTAAAAATCTGAAGAAGTTGGTTGGGAGTTTTCAAACAAAAAGATTTGACCACTTAAGGGTGATGTAGCCTATCTGGGGCAAGAAGTTGACAGGGAAGGTATTAAACCAAAGGAGAAGTTGATGGAGTCAATTAACGCTGCCCCTCATCCCAAAAGTAAAAAAGATACAGGGGCGCTTTTATAACTCGTGGTATTTTGCGCAAAGTTTGTGAATAACTTTCTCGAAAATACTTACACTGTCCGGCAATTACTAAAGAATACGTCTATATTTGAATTGCCAGTAGTGTTCGGAAGGGTTTAGTGAACTAATTAAAGACATTTGTAGTGCACCACCTGAATGTGGTTTCTGTCTTGAAAGGTGTAGTAACTATTGCTGCAATTGGTTATGGGTTAGGAACAGTACTGACCCAAGGGATGAGAAAGGATGTGAATTAGTTATAACCTTTGTGTTTGACCTGCAGAAACAAAATATTCCTTGCCAGAGAGAGGGCTTTAAACCTTTTCACCAGTTTCAATCAATCAACAGGTTGGTGAAGCGTAACTACTCAACTGAAAGGGTCTCAAGGTGCTGGGGGTGCTCCTGGAAGTTCTTGGTGATTCGTCGAAGAGCCAGGTCTTGCGGTCCTTCATGAACTTGGAGAGAGTTTGTGTGCCAGAGGTGGAGAGGGAGGGTGTTCCATTCCTTGGCTGCGAGGAAGGGGAAGGAGCGACCTGCTGTTCTGGTCTTCTTAATGCGCTGCACCGTCGCAAGGGAGAGCTGGGCTGAGTGGAAGGATCTTTGGGGTGCGTGGAACGAGAGGCGGTGGTTCAGGTAGACGGGTCCGGTGTTGTGGAGGGCTTTGTGGGCGTGGGTGAGAAGCTTGAAGGCGAATCTCTTCTCCACGGGGAGCCAATGCATTGTCCCCAGGTGTTGGGTGATGTGGCCATGACTTGCCCGGCAGAGGCGTTATGGAGTTTGCAGGTAAGGTTCTTGTTGATCCTGACGTAGGGTGCGTTACCGTAGTCCAGTCTGCTGCTAACGTGAGTGACGGTCTATCTGTGCTCGAGAGGAATCCAGTTGAAGGTCTTTCGTAGGAGGCAGAAGGTATGGAAACAGGAGGAGACAGCATTGATTTAACGGTCCATTTTGAGTTCGGAGTCCAGGATGATTCCAAGGTTGCGTGCGTGGGCGGTATGGGACGATTAGTTCCCAATGGCGGGGGGCCACAGGTGTCGTTCCAGGCATCGGGTGTGGGCCCTTCATGAGTTTTTCGGTTTTGTCTGTGTTGAGTTGTAGCCAGCTGTTCTTCATCCACCTAGCGACAGTTTCCATCCCTTCTTGAAAGTTTTGTATGGAGATGTTTGGTTCGTTGGATAGGGAGAGGATGAGTTGGGTGTCGTCTGTGTAGGATACAATGTTGAGACCATGGGATCTGACGATGGGTGCGAGCAGAGCCATGTAGTCGCAGTGTGGGGCTGATGGAGGATCCTTGGGGAACTCCGCAGGTGGCCAGTGTGGGATCTGAGAGGAAGGGTGGGAGTCTGACCCGCTGTGTCCTGCCGGAGAGGAATCAGCGGATCCAGCTGAGGGCATGCCACAGATTCCTGCGTCATGTAGTCTGTGGGGTATGGTGCTTTGAGAGACTGTTGATGCCTGTGGCTAGGTCCAGGAGGATGAGGGCCACAGTCTCTCTTCTATCAGGGAGGGAGCGAATGTCTGTTGCTGCGAGAAGGGCAGTTTTGGTGCTGTGGTTTTTCCTGAAGCCAGATTGAGAGAGGTCATTGATGTTTTCTTCTGTGAAGGATGCAAGCTGGCTGTTGATTCCTTTTTCGATGACCTTCGCTGGGTACGGGAGTAAGGAGATCCGTCTGTAGTTTTTGAGGTTGGTTGGGTCCGCCGTGGGTTTTTTCAGGAGAGGTTTGATCTCTGCATGTTTCTAGTCGTTGGGGAAGGAGGCTGTCTCAAAGGAGCTGTTGATGATTTCATGAAGCTTGGACGAGGATATCAGCTGGTCTGTGGTAGATCTGGTGGGGGCAGGGGTCAGTGGGAGCCCCCGAGTGGGTTGACTTCATAGTCTTCAGGGTGTCTTCAATGGTGACAGCAGTCCAGCTGTCTAGCGTAAGCTGCGTGGTGTATGGGGGGTGGTGGGTGTAGGTTCCTTGTGTAGGTTGTTGTCTTCATAGATGGTCTTGATTTTGTGGTGGAAGAAGGTGCTGAGTCTGTCGCAGAGCTGTAGGGGAGGTGAGGAGGAAAGTAGGTTGTCTCACTGTTGGGTGGGCGAACTCTTTAATGATGCCGAAGAGTTCCTTGCTGTTGTGTGCGTGGGTGGAAATTCTGTCCTAGAGTGGTTTCTTCTAGAGCACAGTTCTTCAAACTGTGGGGGCGTGGATGAGTTCCCAGGGGGGCGCAAAGGCCTCTGCCAGCACATGTAAATGAAGACGCCTGGAGGTACAGCGATGTTTATTTGCTGCCTTTCCAGGCTGTCTTCATTTACTCTGAAGGCCTCAGAGAACCGTGGGGCCAGAGGTCAGTGGGTGTGCTGCTGGGGGCTCGGCTGGGCAGTGTCTGGAGTCTTATTAAGACTCCAGCACAGCCAATTTTTTCACAGGTCTTTAAAGACCATTTGCATACATTTGGAAACTGGTTACCTAAGCTTAGTTTTTTTCTTTTTCCAGTACCCCCTGTGCCCCGACTCTGCCTATTCCTTACATTTGCATTTTAAACTTACTGCTGTAGTGTGAAAAGGCATTTCATGAAAAGAAATACAAAAAAGAGTTGCCAATAGAAAAAATGCCAGCCATGTATGTTTGAAGAGCCTGCAAAGACCTTGCTTTGACATTAAATTGGGTCTTAAATAAAAAAGTATGTATTCATTTGTAATGTGACTTTCTGTCTGTTCCTTTTATTTTCAGTCATGAATCATTCAGGCAGCCCTAGAACACATAAAAACAACAGAAGCCCCTGCTCTAGGAAAATAGCAATAAAATCTCTGTAGTTTCTGTTTGTGGAAACAATAGTAAAATATGCACATCGACAATGTTTCAAAGTCAATAGATAGCGGTGTGCCAAGAAAGAAATTTGCAATGGAGTAGAATCCTTGTTATGGAAAACAGTTTATTGTTCCTCTTGTTGTGGCCAACACGTGTTTCATCGCAGGGAAACAAACTGCGAATCTTCAGGGCCTTTTAAGAGAAAAAAGCCGGAATTAGTGATGTGGCCAACGCCCAGGAGGGCGAGAGTGTGGAGAATGCGCTTTAAACGCGTAGTTAGTTAGTTCCTTATTGGGCTCATAAGGGGGCCATGACCGGGAGGAGAATAGATTGAAGCTGTAACGCTCGAAAAAGGAAATCAGGCGGGTGCACCTGGTTAGATTCGTTCCCCCTCCTGTGGTTCCCGGCGCCGTTTTTCGAAGAATCTATTCTCCTCCCGGTCATGGCCCCCTTATGAGCCCAATAAGGAACTAACTAACTACGCGTTTAAAGCGCATTCTCCACACTCTCGCCCTCCTGGGCGTTGGCCACATCACTAATCCCGGCTTTTTTCTCTTAAAAGGCCCTGAAGATTCGCAGTTTGTTTCCCTGCGATGAAACACGTGTTGGCCACAACAAGAGGAACAATAAACTGTTTTCCATAACAAGGATTCTACTCCATTGCAAATTTCTTTCTTGGCACACCGCTATCTATTGACTTTGAAACATTGTCGATGTGCATATTTTACTATTGTTACCACAACCAGAAACTACAGAGACTTTATTGCTATTTTCCTGGAGCAGGGGCTTCTGTTGTTTTTGTGCATTTTGTGTGGATTTCTGATCCACCTTTGAGCGGTTACGAGGGATTACCGCCCGCCCCTTTGCCTGGAAACTGATACCTTACAACACCACAATACCCTGCGGTCACTCGGTTGTGCGCCTATCCTAATCTGGAATACCTTAAACCCTCCCAGTAGATCAATAGCCCTAGAACACATGTAAAAGTACTTTACATTTGCTTTTCGAAGTACGCACACATAAGTGCTGAAAATAGGGCTTTAGGTGACTGTTTATTTTTGTGCCGTCTGCAACATCAAAATAATGAGCTGGCAACCCTAATCATAAGACTGGAAGTTTGATGCAGGATCAGCTCATTCTTTATTTCCTTCACCCTCGATTCCCTGATTAATTCCATAATCGCAATAGTTTAACTTATATCTGAAACCCTGCGCCCCGCCAATAACATGCTGATTAACTTCAAGTGCCTGGGAATTCACCCTGCATTCAGACAACTCGCTGCTCATTCTCACCCTTCACTTCCACGCTCACCCTGCACTCCCAGCGCATAGTTATGGTTTTCCCGCATTTGCCACATAATCCATCGTCTGCTGCATAATTTGCAGATTAAAAATGCAGCAACACATGTTACCTCACAGTGGAAGGGCCTTTCTAAAGGTTGACTGGTCACCTTTCTGTTGCTTATTGCTATATGTGGGTGTTAATGTGGGTAATAAAGGCCAGGACAATGTTAACAAGTGTAAAAATAGCAAAATAGTGCAGTAATGCTATCACAAAATATGCAGCATAATTCGCCTTTGCTTGCTGCAGAATTTAGTCAACCATGCTGCATAATTTGGCCTTCTCCTGCCGCATAATTCCAATGGCCCTGTTTATAGTGCTATGAAGTCTCAGCCTGTGGCAGAAAGCACTGTGAATATGCAAGTCATTATTTTAAAACAGTATTTACATACTCTAAGCTAGACTGCTGCAAAATTATGCAGTGATTGAGATAAAACAAGTTCTTTCAAAATATACTTTTTAGTAATAAGTAATCAAACTGTATCTAATGCAGACATTTTTGTAAATGTCTCCACTATTCCAGATCCCAGCTGATAACTCTGTTACATTACATCTTAAAAAGAATAGATCTTTGCCACCATAAAACTTTAAGCAGAGCCACTGGAATTATTCAGTAGAAAAGAACAAAATTATGCGGCAGGTTTGACTGAATTATCCAGCAAGAAAAGGTAAGTTATGCGGCACAATGCGCCACATTTTGTAGTTAGCATTACTTCATTATTTTGTCATTTTAACTCACAGTAACGCTGTCAGGGGAAATATTTCACCTCATTAGTACCAGTTTAACACCCAAATACAGCAGTAAGCAACTACAAGATTACCAGTCTTTGCAGGGCCTTCCACTGCTCCGGAACACTTTGTCACGCTTTAAGTAACTTTTGTTCCGTTTGAGCTAGAATCAAGTTTTTGTCATTGAAATCTGGAGATTATGTAGCAAATGCAGTTAACTGATAATTATGTGGAAATCGCTGCTCCTGCAGAAACTCATAATTCCAGTGGCCCTGGCTTTAAGTGACTCAATCAATTAATGGCTGGTAAGAAGGCCGGTTTCTTTTTTAACTTTCTGCACTACCACCACCTACTTCGATTTCAGGCACAGGCATGTCAAAGTCCGTATTAACCATTCAGGGGAAGTTTTTTGTGTGAAAGCTGAGTCCATGGGGTGGCAGGTAGAAGGCCAGCAGGGTTGCATTCAGATGCAGAGCCCTAATCCTCTCAATCCTTGGGGCCTCACAGTAATGGTCTAGGAGACCGAGGAAAGGAGCAAGATTCATAGATATTGTCAAAGAGAAGGCCCAGAATAGTGAGCACCCTACGCAAACTCATTTTTAGGTTTACAAATGGCCAGAGACCGCTTCTTTAGAGAGCTACCCCAAAGGGGATGATATAAGTGTTTTTTTTTAAAGGGACATTAGTGAAGCTGGTACTGCTGCCAAGTGTGTAAGTGGCCACTGCTGGTTATCATAAAGGAGTAGATGCAGATGCAGAAGGACTTGGGCTCAGGAATTTGGGGGGCCCACTGCATCACAATTATGACTGTCTACCTTTAAAAAAAGTGGCATCCGAGCGTATTGTCCTTTCAAGCATTAGAACAGAGGTGATGATCGATCATGGTGGGGAAGAGGTAAAAGAGGCAGAGGAGATAGCCTCCTACTCAGGACTGCAGTTATCATTAGTGCAGCAAGTATAGTTGCATTGGGTCAAAGAGTGTGAGGGGCTCACGACATCCCAATTATGGGGAGCAGTTTGTTTGGGATATCTGTTTTTGTTTGATGCATTTGCTGTTTTACAAGTTTCGTAGTGGTGCAGTTCATAAGCTATAGAAAAAGTATTCCTGAAATCATCTCATAAGCTCCGCTCCCTGCTTGCAGCCATGTCCCTCCCGCTCCCCCAATCCTAGCCATAACGTTTTGGAGGGGGGCCCGACCTCCAAACATTTTGCTTAGTGGGGGCTCAGAGTAAAAAAGTTTGAAGACCTCGGTTCTAGAGTATCTGATGAGGTTGTGGTGGGTGGCGGTGGCTGCATTGGCTCATATGGCCTTTAAGTTGTTTGTCTAAATGACACTGTACAATATGTGCCAAGTATGGAAAAAAATATTCTGACTTAAGTCTGATGCCATTACCCATCAAAAAAGTACTAAAGAATGAATGGGGATTTTTTTATTGCATGATTGTAAAAGGAAAAAGATCCATGGCCTCAGCCATGAGAAATTGGGGCAAAAACTTATGGAAGACAAAAAATTGATAGGCATGAATGAATATGTTAGATGTTAGTAACTTATGAATGATGGACTGAATGGGAGGTAAGGCAGAATTGCCTGAAGAGGGTGGATTATTGTTGCGGGCGGACTTGTGATTTCTCTGGAAAGTTTGAGAAAGAGAACTCTTGACACTTTTAACAGGGGGCATTTAGATAACTAAAGAATATTGTATTGGGGGCCTATAATAGACAAGGAAGGTGAAGGATTCCATTGAAGCATTAATTCTGATAAATCACAGCTCACATTCAGTCCAACTTTATTCCCAGTAAACGATCCCCCTATGTCTTGGTAAAGAGTTAGTGTTGAGGTGATGGGACCCATATGGGAGAATGGCCGGTAAATTAAATGCATATTGGGATCTATGGTCATTTCTGAAAATGGCCTGAACTGGAAGATGTGATGTTTGTGGCTTGTGCACACCACATCACACCATGTGAGGTCATGGGCTACAGTCCTTTTGTATTGATGAAAGGGTGGCTGCCAGTTATCACGGACAACCGTGGGTGGAAGCCAAAGGTTAGACACGTGGAATAGTCACCAGAAGAGAAGTAAACTCCATATAAATTATGATACGATACGATGCAAAGCACGGAGGTAAAGCCGGTGAAATTCAGTGCTGGACTTCGGATCAGGGATGGAACTGGATGAGGCAGTGAGAGTAAGTGGTCTGTAACACAGTGGTCTATGGTAGAGCTGTCTTCATCCGGGGTTGAAGGTATCCACTGGGGAAGATTTGGTTGTCTGACCAACAAGCCTAAGAAATTCTAACATTGTGTATGTTAACTTCTGGCTTCATGTGATACCTGTATATAGGGTGTACCTTTTTAGGGCGAGCCCTCGTGATGCACTGGGTAGCAGTGCTCGCGTAGGCGAGCCGTTTTGTAGGGGTTTTCAAAATGGACCTTGAAATTCCACACAGCTCGTGCTTGTGCATTTCCAAGGTCCTTTTTGATTGGGCTTTGCGTGTGTGTTGTTTTTTTTAACAGAACACGCAAAAGGCCATAGGCGGTCGCGTAGCTCCGCCTATGGCCTATTGGTGTCTGTTAGGCGCACCAAAGCCCATATGTTTTCAATTATCGCGCCCACACGGGCGCGAAAATTAAAAACATATGCTTCGCAGTGGCGCGCGTGCACCACTCACGGGCTTTTTTTTTTTTACACTTCCAGTGCTGCTTGTTTCTATTGCGTCTCCCGTTCTTTGCCTCTGACTCATTGCTAAATCCCTGCATAACTGTAGCTGGATTTATTGTGTCGGGGGGCAAGCGTGCCAAGAGTTTAATGAAGCAGTGAGCTATGCTATCCGACGAGCGCCCTCACTTTTAATCAGGGCTCACAGGAGCGGAGTTCTCGCCTCTGCCTGAGTGTGCGTGGTTCATCGCACTCCACAAACACCAGAGAGCCGTAAAGTGTCACGAGGTGAGCGCTTCGGTTGAGTTCAATGGCTGAGACGTGTCTTGCATAAAGTAACTAAGCAGCAAAATCGTACCTAAGTGACAAAACGCACAGGCTGGTGCACCCCAGCTTCCGCTCAGCGCATCTCACGCGACGGATTCAAGTGCCACGCGGAACCAGCCAATGTCACATTCCATGCAAGCAAGACAGAGCCACATTATGGAGCAAATGGGCCACCCAAGTCTGCAGCTTATTTTAGACATTATTGTTAGCGGCACATTCAGTTAGTCCACCTGCTCTCGCGCGTGCCCTCTCCCCCGGAGTGAACACTGCTCCCCGATACCCCGGGTGGGGCACTGTGAGAAAGATCTTGTCGGGTCCCCGGATAGGGTTGGACTACAAAGCCCAGACGCCCCGGCACGTACAAGGCTGCATCTCGTCTCACCTGAAACAAGGACGAAGACCTATATCTCTCCTCTCTTTCCACAGCGTGAGGTAACGGCTAGAGGAGGCGCTACGGACAATGGACGAATAAAAACAGACGCCACACAGGAAGCGAGGTCGTCGCAGAACGTCGAGGAGGCAGGACCAGAGACGGACCACGAGGAGGACGCCGAATCTCGGAGCCGGGAGCCGGAGCTGAACGCCGAGAGTCAAGACAGCGTTGCTGATCGTGAAGAGGAGGCGGGGGAAACCGAAGACCGCTGGACGGAGGAGTGGTGGTGTCCCCCGGAGGAGGCTGGAGAGCGTGCCGTGACTCAGGAGAGTTACGGCGGGGCCGGTGAGTGACATTGAACCGAAGCCCAATTGGGGAAATTGTTGTGTGTTGCGGGAGGAGGGGAGGTAGAGAAGAAACTGTGGGTGGCGGGTGGAATTTCGTAAGGGGGAAAACCAAAACGTTCGTCTGGAAAGATTAGTACCCGACAGTATCACGATAGTGGGTTTTCTTGGGATTAGCTGTGTTTGGTCTATGACTCTATCTTCCCTGTATTCCTATCCTCATTCCGTGCCAAGTCACTTCCTACCACTTTACCTGCCACTTCCAATACCTTTACGCACACCCCTTCACCATCCCCATTTTTCGTGCACTACCTTCCGGTGTAGGATCAAGGGTTTCGAAGCGACAGCACCACTGACGGCCCCTTTCTATTTTTCCCTCTCGGTACCTCCGGTAATCCAACACCACGGAGACTCTACCGTCCCAGGAACAACAACCACTGGAAGACGAGGGAGGAACACCGCATACCACAGCCAACCCTTTCAACCCGGGAGAACTTGGTGCCGCAGGAGGAAGTGCAGAAGCCGTTGTGAAACCTAAAGTCTTGTTTCCTGACAATAAAAGTGCTGTTCGTCAATATATTCAGCCTCCGCGTCTGTATATCCAACCTGCCCTCCCACAAGTGGTGTCAGAAGTGGGATCTGACGGAGACATGGAGGCTGCACTTACAAAAATGGCTGAACACCAAGAACATTTGGGCAAAGTAATGGAAAAGTTCCTACATGTTGTAGAAGAAGATCGGGAGAAAACGCAAAAAGTCCTGACAGGTCAGAGCCAAACACATGAAGCGGCCATGGACAAATTGGCTGAAATACTGGGGAATCAAAAAGGACCTACTACGCTACCCTCAATGGTTATGCAAAAGTACGTCAGTGGAGAGGATCCTGATTTCTTTTTTACGAACTTTGAGCGTATAGCTACTGCTGCCGCATGGCCTGCCGACAAATGGGGTCAATATCTGGGTCCCCTCCTTTCAGGGGATTTACAGGCGGCATACCAAGCAGCCACCATACAAGGAACAGTGCCCTATGCAGACATCAAACGCTGTATAATGGAAAGGTTGGGGGTGGACGACGAATCTTATCGGATAAAGTTACGCCAGATAAAAGAGGGTCCGCAAGAAACACCCCGAGCCTTATACTTCAGGGTAAAAGACATGACCGATCGGTGGTTGAAGCCGGCCACCTCCGATAAGGATGGTATTATGTCGAAAATATACTTAGAGCAGTACTTAGCATCCCTACATCCGCCTATACAGAGGTGGGTTAGGCAACAACCCCGTTTGACTCTTGAATCTGCAGTGGAGATTGCAAGTGCTTATAACAGGGCTCAAGAACTCCAAAAGGGCAGAGAAGACACACAATGGAGAACCCCCGGTCCAGGACATCACAGACCCTCTCGTGTTTCTGTCCCGAAAAAACCGGATCCCGTGGCTATCTTACCTGGGCCTATGATACCTACCCCGGTGTTCAGATCACCGAATCCTGGACCCCAGTGTTTTCATTGTGGAGGGATGGGACATATTGCTAAATTTTGTCAACAAAAAGAGGAACCAATGGAGATAGGGATAGACAGGAACTACTACTGTTCCAACCCCCGAGAACCTTTGCCCCCATATCATTGTGAAGTAAAAGTTAATGGACAGTCCACTTTGGCTTTAGCCAACACGGGGTGTAGACAGAGTGTGGTCCGTCCCCAAGATTTTCAACCTAGAGTAGTACCAAGTGAAGAGATGGTGGCCATCCGAAGTGTACACGGGGATGTGAAACAATACCCAACTTCCCAGGTTACCATTCAACATACCAACGATCCAGGAACCTCCCTGAAAGTAGGTCTTATCCCGAATCTACCTGAGACAGTCATTTTGGGTAACGACTATCCCCAACTATCACACATGCTAGCCTATGATAGACACAAAGGAGAGGACTGGTGGGCTGAAGCTCCTTTTTCTAAAACAGACGAACATGAGTGGCCTGAATCAAAACCACGGAAGAGTAGGAAGCAGAGGAGGATAGAAAAAGGGAAACCACCTAATGTCTTACCACTTATACCGGAAGAGAATCTGTGGGAAGCAGATAGGAGTTTTCGGGCCACGCAAAGAGAGGATCCGGTTCTACTGGAGGCTTGGAAGAAAGCACTAGAACAGGAAGATCCCCATCAAGTAGGTCCCTATTTCTTTAAGAGAAACGGGTTACTTCATAGGAAAGGGAATCCTACACAAGAACCCGAACTGATAGTACCAACCCCATTTCGAGAGAAGGTTATGTTCCTAGCTCACAGCCATCTGTTAGGAGGTCATTTTGGTCCAGAAAAAACTGAAAAACAGATACTCGAGAGATTTTATTGGCCTGGGATTTACCAACAGGTTAAGAGGTATTGCCGAGAATGTCCCATCTGTCAAAGACACAGCAGGTACATACCCCCTCGTGCACCCTTACGTCCACTTCCTGTGATAGAAGAACCCTTTAACAGAGTAGGTGTTAGACGGACCGGGAGGGTCGGCCGAGGACAAGGGGAGAGGTCTCCGGGGAGAGCCGTCTCCAGCGATCGTACAGACAAGTAACTTCCCCCCCACAGATGTACACCACACAAGGATAAGATTTAACGTTCTTTATAAGCAATCTTTAAGTACGGTAGAATGGTACAAGGAGGTCTGGACTCAGGGGTCCCCTCGATTCTAGTCTCTTGGATGGGAAGGGGGTAGCGGGACAGTCTTGTTACCAATCTGGTAGATGCGATGATAAGATGGATAGCTCACAATCCTCGAGCTCGGCGTTCTAGATGGTCGGGCCGCGGCGGAGCCAGCAGGTCCCGAGATGATCGAAGGTGACGACGGTCCGCGGCGGCGCCAGCAGGTCCCGGTGAAGGTGGTAGTTACAACGGTCCGCGGCAGCGCCAGCAGGTCCCGACGAGGATGAAGGTTTCAGAAGGTTGCGGCAGCGCCAGCAGGCAAGGCAATAGTTCGCAAGGTAGGACTACGGCAGCGCCGGTAGTCCGTCAAGGATGAGTTCGTCGCGGTGTCTCTCGACTCCAGGATACAACTGACTTCCTGCTCTGGGGCTGCCCCAGTTATAGGTCTGGCGCCCTTTGATGTCCGGACCCTCACACTTGGAGGTCGGGAGGTCCGGGATGAGGGAGTCCAGACACCCAGCAGGGGGGTGGAGCCAGCGCCCGGGGGAGCTGGGGGCGATCGGCACCTGGCGGGGGAGAGCCATCGACACTTCTTTCTCCCATTGACCTGCCAAGTGGTCCGTTCACCTCCTGGGTAGATGGTGGTGCCGGGATGTCGGGGCCTGGCCAGGCCCAGGGTTAGGGTCGATCTGAGGCCACGCGGCCTCGTGGTGCAGTGTCCAAGATGGCGGCCGGGCCGGCCGAGGGAGCCGGTAGTGATTCGGCCCCATGATACAGAGATGTCCGGGGGCAGGAGTCCCGTATGAGACGGGGTGCGGGTCGTTTCTGTGGGTAACACCTGGGGGGCCGGGGCTCGGGCCCTGTCATGCGGGGAGGAAGCAAGCCCTTCACGTGGCCTGTCCAACATACGTCCCCCCCAGCTGAAGGCAGGGCGAGTCACCCATCCTCTTGGGGACTCTCCTCGTCGAGGCGGAAAAAGCGTGACAGGCCATCTGCGTTGGCGTGGTCTTGCCCAGGTCGATGTTCCACAGTGAAGTCCATCCCCTGCAGGGAGATGGACCAACGCAATAGTTTTGCCTTTCAGAGCTCTCCCTAGTGAGAGACACTAGGGCTGCGAGTGATATTATTTTTGGCAGATGTATTGACGATTTTGGGTGTGAAAAACGGGGAAAAACGGCGAAATAGCGTTTTTATAACATTTTAAATTGGGGGGCTCTAAATAGTGATTTTAGCTGGGGAATTGATGTAGGTACACTGACACCTTCTTCCACGCTTTACTTCTTTTGCCCTGCCTCGCCCAGCCGTCTTTTGGGAATTGCTGTTTGCCGAGGTGGGCGCCATCTTTGGTAGGGCTGGGGCTGGGGCTGCGCTCTAGTCGCGCTGCCCTCCCGCCCTCCCAGGCTATTTAGAGCCGGTCTTTTCAAGCCCTCGCTGCCTTTCAGAGCTCTCCCTAGTGAGAGACACTAGGGCTGCGAGTGATATTATTTTTGGCAGATGTATTGACGATTTTGGGTGTGAAAAACGTGGAAAAACGGCGAAATTGCGTTTTTATAACATTTTAAATTGGGGGGCTCTAAATAGTGATTTTAGCTGGGGAATTGATGTAGGTACACTGACACCTTCTTCCACGCTTTACTTCTTTTGCCCTGCCTCGCCCAGCCGTCTTTTGGGAATTGCTGTTTGCCGAGGTGGGCGCCATCTTAGGTAGGGCTGGGGCTGGGGCTGCGCTCTAGTCGCGCTGCCCTCCCACCCTCCTCACACACTATAAAATGTGTATTCCGGCCAGACGGCGCAGCGGGCTGGCGCAGCGGGCGCGCCGGATGCGCCCCGAAACCGTGCCTAAGCCAAGCCCGTCTGCGCCCGTCCGCGGCCGACCGGGGCCAGGGGCCACGACCCCTGCCCAAATTATCAGCGAGTCCCCAGAATCAAGTGGAAATTTTACTTATACAAGCCGTGAACTGCTGTATTTGTCTGGTAAGACGATCACAAATACACACGATTGTGCTCACATGGGTCCTATGGATACCTATGGCCCTTTTAGCTGTTACAACTGTAGATGGGAATGCACCCCTACACTGAACCCTGTGACATTACATCTATCCACATCTCCTTTAAAATGCATCTATATGAATGTAAGATCACTACCTAAACATTCCACGTATATCTGGGACCTTCTTAATGAACAACAACCAGATTTAGTGTGTTTATCTGAGACATGGCTAGATGACCACAATATCCCAGACATAGTCATAGCCCTTCCCCCGGACTATAAGATACTGAATGTTAACAGAGTTAAGAAAAGGGGTGGCGGTGTAGCTCTACTGTTTAGAGACTATCTCTCATGCAGACAAGAAAGTATTGCACCGGTTGGAAATTATGACGCTCTGGCATTTACGGTGTCCATAAACACCAGTGTGCTATTTGGAGGCATCTTAATTTATAATCCTCCGGGCTGTACATTAAACTTTAGCTCACAGTTACTCACACAGATCATGCCTGTCTGTTTGAAGAACAAGTACATCCTCCTCCTTGGAGATTTTAATATACATCTGGATAACAACAGTAGCTCCTTGACGAATCTATTAGTGGAAGATATGTCCATCCTGCAGTTATCTCAGAGAGTCCATCAACCAACACACAATGCAGGGCATACATTAGATTTGATATTTTCTAATATCGAATCTATTGACATCGACCCTTTAATCCCATTGGTATGGACCGATCACTATATGATCACCTTCCGCATTAATCTCCCCACCCCCCAGACTACAAAACATAGTGCATTTACAGCAAACACAAGAAACTGGAAGTCCTTCACACTTGATAAATTCAGTAATCATTTTTTACATCCCTCCTGTACAAGTACCAATATCCAGGAGGAAATAGACCTTCTTCACAATAATATTAAAAATGCTCTTGAACACTGTTCGACCATCCAATCTCGTCATAAACCAGGCAACAAAAAATCAGAGAGATGGTACGGACCTGAGCTTAAACTTTTAAAAAGAAACTGCACCTCCCTTGAGCACAAATGGAGAGTATTTAAGACAGATGAGACCAAAGATAGTTTTAGGAAAGCTCAAGCACTCTATCACAGAGCGATTAGAAAGGCAAAAAAGGACTATTTCACACGCAGAGTGTCCGAGAATAAAAATTCATCAAAAGAACTTTTTAAAATTGTAAGAGAATTATGCAGCCCAACTAATCTCTCCGCACACCTCACTCCCTCACAAGAGAATTGTAATAAGCTCAATGATTTTTTCTGTGAAAAAATTGATACCATCTATGCCTCTTTTCCAAAACCAAAGATGGAAAAAATTGACCAATATATACCAACTGCTGCACATACTGTCTGTCATACTTTTGGTCCTTTTTCAGAAGCGGAAGTAGAAAAGGCCATGCTAGAGGTCAAGTCTGGTTCTCCACTTGACCCATGTCCACATCACATTTTCTCCCAGCTTACCCCTGTAATATGTCCAGTAGTTACCAGAGTATTTAATCTCTCCCTCAGTTCTGCCAAATTCCCAACATCATGGAAACAGGCCCTAGTCACCCCTTTAGTAAAGAAGGCCGGGGCAGATGTTAACAATCCGGCCAAATACAGACCAATATCCCAGTTACCTTACTTATCAAAGGTCCTGGAAAAATTGGTCAACAGACGACTCTCCACATTTCTGGAAGTTAATGGTCTGCTGGACGCATCACAGACAGGGTTTCGGACAAATAACAGCACCGAAACCACTCTCTTGGCGGTGACAGACAGTATTAGAACCAAGGTAGATCAAGGTAGTACAGTCGTTCTGATACTCCTTGATTTATCAGCGGCTTTCGATACCGTACCCCACCATCAACTATTGAATACTTTGGCAGAGAAAGGAATTCAAGATAAAGCACTTGGATGGTTACAATCGTTCCTAGCGGATCGCACCCAATCAGTTCGCCTGGGTGATTATACATCCCCCCCACGACCTATAAAATACGGAGTTCCTCAGGGGGCATCGTTGAGCCCAACTTTGTTCAACGTGTTCGTCTCCTCGTTGGCAACCATCGGCAAAAAGTGGGGTGTCGAAATGTGCTCCTATGCGGATGACACCCAGTTGATGGTTACCATTGATGAAAATGATGACTCAAAAACTAGATTGACGAACTGCCTAACTGAACTGGCAACTTGGATGCAGGACCATTGTCTTAGACTTAATGCTGACAAATCTGAAATTCTACTGTTCGGCAGAAGCGCACATGTCTGGGACAACAGTTGGTGGCCTAGTGATTTGGGCTTGCCTCCCAACCCAACTATAAAAGCTAAAAATTTAGGAATAACACTGGATAAAGATTTATCCATGAAATCTCATGTTTCCATAGTTTGCGGCAGAGGTTTCGGCCTCTTGAAGATGCTTAGATGACTATTTCCTTGGGTTCCGACAGATTGTAGGAAAACATTAGTCCAAGCTCTATTGATGAGTAGGTTGGACTACGGTAATTCACTGTTTGTGGGAATGGCAGACTACCTATTTTCCAAATTGCAGTTGGTTCAGAATGCCGCTGCCAAAGCCATCTGTAATAAAAGGAAATACGACTCAGCAAAAAAATGCATGCGTGAGCTCCACTGGCTCCCAATGAGACAGCGAGCCACTTTTAAACTGTTGTGTATTTCTCACAAAGTCCTTCACGATACAGGCCCCATCATCCTACATGACAGGATTAGATTCCACAAACCCTCTAGAAACCTACGATCTATGACCTCAGGAAGAGCATCTATCACCCGAGCTCGGACTGTCAGGATGGGAGAGAGGGCCTTCTCTCACATTGCCGCAACAAAGTGGAACGAGTTACCTCCTAAACTCAGAACTACTGACTGCTTCCTTTCATTTAGGAAACAACTAAAAACATTCCTTTTTCCCAGGCCAGATCAATAATTTTCAATTACTGCTGTCGTCAAGTCACTTGCAATTCTTTCTCAGCGCCGTGATGTCCTTTCAGGATGAATGTTAGCGCTCTACAAGTAAAATAAATACAAATACAATACAATTTTGGGTTTTCCCCCCGCATCTGCATTAGCCACTGCAGGGGCCGATGATCTGTCTGTACCCGGAATTGGGTGCCGAAGAGATAAGGCCGGAGCTTTTTGAGGGCCCACACCACGGCGAAGGCCTCCCTTTCGATGGTGCTCCAGCGTTGTTCTCGGGCCAGGAGCCGTCTGCTGTTGAAGGCCACTGGTTGGTCAAGTCCATCGGGGTTCAGCTGGGAGAGGACTGCCCCAATTCCATGGTCGGAGGCATCCGTTTGGACGATGAATTCCCGACTGTAGTCGGGGGCCTGGAGTACAGGGGCAGTGCACATGGCAGCCTTCAGCTTCTCGAAGGCCGCTTGACAGTCGGGGGTCCAGTTGACCTTCTTTGGGTGGTTTTTGGATGTGAGTTCCGTGAGCGGCCCCACAATGCTGCCATAGTCCCTCACGAACCGCCGGTAGTAGCCTGTGAGCCCCAAGAAGGCGCGGACCTCGGTCTGCGTGGTGGGAGGCTGCCATTACTGGATGGCAGCGATCTTGAGTTGAAGAGGGGCCACCAGACCGCTTCCCACCTGGTGCCCGAGATAGGTCACGGACCCCTGACCAATTTGGCATTTGCTGGCCTTGATCGTGAGGCCAGCCCGTTGGAGGGCCTGCAGGACCTCTCGGAGGTGGTGAAGGTGGTCGGACCAGTGGCGGCTGTACACAGCGATATCGTCCAGGTAGGCGGCGCTAAATTCCTCGAGTCCCGCCAAGACCTGGTTCACCAGTCGCTGAAAAGTAGCTGCAGCATTCTTCATGCCGAACGGCATGACCTTGAAGTGGTAGTGGCCATCAGGAGTGGAAAAGGCGGATCGTTCTTGAGCCCGGGGTGTGAGACCGATCTGCCAGTAGCCCGCTGTCAGGTCGAAGATGCTGAGGTAGCGGGCAGCCCCCATGCGGTCGATCAGTTCATCCGCTCGGGGGATGGGATGAGCGTCGGTTCGGGTGACGGCGTTCAAGCCCCGGTAGTCGACGCAGAATCGGAGCTCAGGAGTGGTGCCGGGGGCGGCAGCTTTGGGGACCAGTACCACTGGGCTGGCCCAGGGGCTGTCCGAGGGCTCGATGACCCCGAGCGTGAGCATCTTTGACACCTCCTCTTGGATGCAGGCCCGTACCTGATCTGGTACGCGGTACGCCCGATGTCGGATAGGGGGACTGTCCCCAGTGTCCACATCGTGCAAGCACCAGGGGGTGACCCCTGGGGTGAGGGAAAACAGGGTCGCAAACTGCAGCAGGAGGTCCCGGCAGCCTTGGCACTGTTCCGGGGTGAGGGCCTCTGAGAGCCGGACCCCGTCCACGGAACCATCTTTCTCCCGGGTCTTTAGGAGATCAGGGAGGGGCTCGGAGTCTTCTTCTGCTCCGCTGTCGGTAGCCATCAGGATGCTAAGCTCCGAGCGCACAAAGTGGGGGTTGAGTCTGTTGGCGTGGAGGACCCGGAGGGGGTTCCGTGAGGATTCCATATTGATGAGATAGGTGACGGGGCTCTTGCGCTCGACCACTTTGAACGGCCCCGTCCACTTGTCCTGCAAGGCACATGGTTCGGTGGGGGACATCACCCACACCTGTTGGCCAGGTTCGAATTCGATGGAGGAGGCATTCTGATCGTACCATTTCTTCATGTCCTCCTGACTGGCCTCAAGGTTCGCTTTCGCCATTTCTCTGAATCGCCTGGTCTGATTGCGTAGGGTCAGGAGGTACTTGAAGACATCTGGAGGGGTCTTTAGGGGGGGCATCTCCCAACCTTCTTTGACTAGGCTGAGAGGCCCTCGTACAGGGTGTCCATATAAAAGTTCCAACGGGCTGAAGCCGAGGGACTTCTGGGGGACTTCTCGATATGCGAAGAGGAGGCACGGCAGTAGCACATCCCACTGGCGACGGAGGGGCTCTTCCAACCCCCCAATCATCCCTTTGAGCGTGCGGTTGAACCGCTCGACTAGTCCGTTTCCTTGAGGGTGATAGGGGGTCGTGAATCGGTAGGTGACCCCGCACTGTTGCCAGAGGGATTTCATATATTTTGAAATAAAGTTTGTGCCTCGGTCGCTGACGACTTCTCGGGGAAAGCCCACCCGGGAGAAGATCCCCATTAAGGCCCGGCCGACCACCGGGGCTGTCACAGTTCGCAGGGGAACAGCCTCGGGGTAGCGGGTGGCGTGGTCCACCAGTACCAGGATGAACCGATGTCCTTGGGCTGTACGGGGGTCCAGGGGCCCCACAATGTCTATTCCCACCCTCTCGAACGGGGTGGTGACAACTGGGAAGGGTTGCAGAGGTGCTTTAAGTTTGCGGCCGCTCTTCCCGCTGGCCTGGCACGTGGGGCAGGACCGGCAGTGATTGAGGACGTCGTTTCTCATCTTGGGCCAGAAAAAGTGGGTCACCAGGCGACTGTAGGTTTTGTCTTGACCCAGGTGTCCAGCCAGGGGGACATCGTGGGCCAAGTTTAGCAAGAAGTCTCTAAAGCGGAGGGGCACCACCAGCACTCGACTGGCCCCTAACTCCGCGATTCTCTGCTCACTGTACAACAGGTCGTTGTCCCAATAGATCCAATGGGCTCCAGAGGTGTCCCCTGCGCTCTGGGCGAGGGCTTGCTGGCGGAGTCCCTCGAGGGAGGGACAGGTCTTCTGCTCTTGACGGAACTGTTCCTGGGTGGGCCCCCCTTCCTGACGCCACTGAGCCAGGCTGCGAAGGTCCTGGGGCTGAGCGAGCCCTTCGGGAGTTTGCTCTTGGGGGTCGGTATGGTCGGTGTCTTCTACTGGAGCGAATGGGGGAGGAGGTGCTGGCCATTCGGGTTCTTCTGGTTGGGGGATGGTACGGGCGGCCATGGACCGGGTGGTTACGCACGCCCAGTCCGGGAGGCCCAACATCCCCAGGTGCTCTCTTCTCTCTACGGCGGCCCACGGGGAACTCTCAAGATCATTCCCCAGGAGGCAGTCCATGGGGGCATCATCTCGGACCGTCACCTTCAACATGCCGGAGACTCCTCCCCATTCGAAGGGGACGCAGGCCATCCGACATAGACTCTCCGAATTATCAGCTGAACGGACGGGGCAGAGAATGTTCGGCAGGATCTGTTCTGGGGTCACCAGGTGACAGCGGACGGCCGTCACACTGGCCCCTGTGTCACGTAGGGCTTTGGCCCTGCGCCCATTAATGTTCACCCACTGACTGTATTTTCTGGTGTTGGCGGGTAGGGGAGCCCGCGGGACCATGTCTCTTCCCCCTAGGCACGCTAGAACCATGGCGGCCGGTTCCCACTCTTGTTCTTGCTCGCATTCCTCCTGTTCTTCGGAGATTTGTTCTCCCCCCAGGGCGGCGGCCGCTACCTGGCGGGGTCTCGGAGTCTGGTTCTGTGGACAGTTCGGGTCATTTGCGTAGTGGCCGACTCGCTGGCATCGGTGACACGTGACATTGGCTCTGTACCCCGGACGCACCCTGGCGGTTGCCCCGGTTGGCCGGGGGCGGGGTGTTGGCAGCGGGAGCGGCCGGGGCGGTGTCTCTTCCTCGTCCCTGGCCTCCTCCTCCTCCTCCTCCTCGGGGACGGTGCTGACCTTGGTTGTTCCGGTTCTGTTCGTGCGGCCCACTCCGGCCTACTCGGGTGATCTCCCACCGGTCAGCCTCGGCGGCGAGCTGCCGTGGGTCAGTCAATTTACTGTCGAGGAGGTGCTGCCTGAGCTCGACGAAGCAGTTGTTAGAGAGGTGCTCCCACACCATGAGATTAAAAAGTTGCTCGTAGGTTGTTACATGGCTTCCCTTGATCCAACCCTTGAAGGCTCGGCTGAAATAGTTTACATATTCCACCCAAGTTGTACCCGGGATTCGTGTGCAGTCTCGGAACCTCTGGCGGTACATTTCGGGTGTGAGCCCATATCGGGTGAGGAGGGCAGCCTTCATGTGGTCATAGGAGGTCATCAGATGGTCTGGGAGCTGTAACAGGGCATCGCGGCCTTCATTGACGAACCTCCTCCATAGACCGGCTCCCCAGTCACTTCGATCGATCCGGTGGGAGGTCATGGCGATCTCGTAGGCCTTGAACCACTGTTGTATGTCGTCGTCTCGGAAATACTCTCGAACGACATCCTTGGGGATGTGTACTTTCTTTTCTGTCGCTCCTGGGGTGCGCGGTTGCTCGGGCACCCCCAGTTCTTTGTTCTGCTTTCGTAAGTCTATTTCTGCTAGCTTGCGCTCGTGTTCATACGCTAGTCTCTTTTCTTCGAGTTCTCTTTGTCTCTGTTTTTCTTCCCGTTCTTCTCGGAGCCGCAGATGTTCTAGGTTCAGTTTTTGTTCGGCTAATTTGAGTTCACCGTCCATTTTGAGCCGGGCCATTTCTAATTCATGTAGTCTGTTTTTTTCTCTCTCTTGGATCTCTTCCTGCGAGAGACCCGTTCTCCGCTCCTCGGGAGCCGTGGTGTTCCTCTCTGATGCTGCAACATTTTGGTCCGGGGGTCTGACGGCCCCGGTTTCTGCCCACGACGCAAGGGCGTGCTTGAAATCGTCTTTAGTACTCAGACCGGTGGTAGCAATGCCTAGTTCAATGCAGAATTGTTTCAACTCACGATGGCTGTATTCTTCCAATTTCTCCATCTGGAATTTCTCGGTGGATCCGCTTTCTTTGGTTGTCATTGTGGTTTTGTTGTGGGGTGAGCTACTCTCTGTACGATTACGCGTTGATTCGGATCGCGCCGCTGGCCACCAATGTTAGACGGACCGGGAGGGTCGGCCGAGGACAAGGGGAGAGGTCTCCGGGGAGAGCCGTCTCCAGCGATCGTACAGACAAGTAACTTCCCCCCCACAGATGTACACCACACAAGGATAAGATTTAACGTTCTTTATAAGCAATCTTTAAGTACGGTAGAATGGTACAAGGAGGTCTGGACTCGGGGGTCCCCTCGATTCTAGTCTCTTGGATGGGAAGGGGGTAGCGGGACAGTCTTGTTACCAATCTGGTAGATGCGATGATAAGATGGATAGCTCACAATCCTCGAGCTCGGCGTTCTAGATGGTCGGGCCGCGGCGGAGCCAGCAGGTCCCGAGATGATCGAAGGTGACGACGGTCCGCGGCGGCGCCAGCAGGTCCCGGTGAAGGTGGTAGTTACAACGGTCCGCGGCAGCGCCAGCAGGTCCCGACGAGGATGAAGGTTTCAGAAGGTTGCGGCAGCGCCAGCAGGCAAGGCAATAGTTCGCAAGGTAGGACTACGGCAGCGCCGGTAGTCCGTCAAGGATGAGTTCGTCGCGGTGTCTCTCGACTCCAGGATACAACTGCCTTCCTGCTCTGGGGCTGCCCCAGTTATAGGTCTGGCGCCCTTTGATGTCCGGACCCTCGCACTTGGAGGTCGGGAGGTCCGGGATGAGGGAGTCCAGACACCCAGCAGGGGGGTGGACCCAGCCTGGCGGGGGAGAGCCATCGACACTTCTTTCTCCCATTGACCTGCCAAGTGGTCCGTTCACCTCCTGGGTAGATGGTGGTGCCGGGATGTCGGGGCCTGGCCAGGCCCAGGGTTAGGGTCGATCTGAGGCCACGTGGCCTCGTGGTGCAGTGTCCAAGATGGCGGCCGGGCCGGCCGAGGGAGCCGGTAGTGATTCGGCCCCATGATACAGAGATGTCCGGGGGCAGGAGTCCCGTATGAGACGGGGTGCGGGTCGTTTCTGTGGGTAACACCTGGGGGGCCGGGGCTCGGGCCCTGTCATGCGGGGAGGAAGCAAGCCCTTCACGTGGCCTGTCCAACAGTAGGCATGGACATCATAGGCCCTTTGTTACCATCGAGGAGTGGTTGAAGGTTCGTGCTGGTGTTGGTAGATTATGCTACCCGTTTCCCTGAGGCCATAGCACTACGACAACCTGATGCAGTTAACATTGCTAAAGCGATGATAACAGTATTCTCAAGGGTAGGGTTTCCAAAAGAAATTCTGACAGATCAAGGAACCCCGTTCATATCCAAAGTCATGAAGCAAGTGTGTACCCAACTAGGCATACATCAGATCCGAACGGCAGCTTATCACCCCCAGACTGACGGGTTGGTCGAAAGGTACAACGCTACACTTAAGACCACCCTTAAGAAACTGTTGGAACTAGAAACAAGAAAGTGGGAGGATATGTTACCATTGGCGTTGTTTGCTATACGGTGCAAAATACAGAAAAGTACAGGGTATTCCCCTTTTGAACTGTTGTATGGCCATCAACCCCGAACATTTTTGGACATGGCCCAAGAAAAGTGGGAGAGTGAACCTGATAACACTAAACCCTTAGTTGATTATGTCTCTACTCTCAAAACGCATCTGAGTCAGATCCGGACTATTGTCCGTAACAATCTGGAAGAAGCACAAGCTGCCCAGAAAACGCAATATGACAAAAAGGCCAAGGAGAGAAAGTTCGAGGTGGGTGATCTCGTTCTATTAATGATGGCTTCCTCGGATCACAAATTATTTGGTCAGTGGCAGGGTCCATATAAGATTACTGAGAAAGTCACCCCTGTGACTTATAGAATAGAGCTAGACGCCACCCGAGGTACTTCACAAATCTATCACATCAATTTGTTAAAAAAATGGGAAGGACCTCAGCCTGTTCTGAGTACCCGACTTGAGACTGAGGAACCGTTATTTGTTCAATGCATTGACTCTTCTCTTCCAAACACTTTAAAAGAAAAGTTAATGCAACATCTCGCTCCCCTTGGAGGAGTATTTTCCCAAACACCTGGAAGGACGACCTTGGTACAACATGCCATCCGAACTCCTATAGTTAAAAGGGTACGACTTCGGCCCTATCGTATACCTGAGGCACATCGTCAAACCATACGAGAGGAAGTCCAAAAGATGCTGGACATGGATATTATCGAACCATCCTCTAGTGAGTGGAACTCCCCGATTGTATTAGTTCCAAAACCAGATGGTTCGGTTCAATTTTGTATCGACTTCAGGGAAGTGAACAAATTATCTGAATTCGACACTTATCCCCTACCAAGAGTAGATGAAATGGTGGAGAAAATCGGGAGAGCCAAATATATCAGCACATTAGACCTGTGTAAAGGATATTGGCAAATCCCTTTACGTTCCCAAGACCACGAGAAAACAGCTTTTTCCACCCCAGATGGGTTATACCATTTTAAGGTTATGCCATTTGGCTTACATGGGGCACCAGCTACTATTCAAAGGGCAATGAATTGTATCCTACGTTCTCATGAGAGGTATCCCGGAGCATACATAGACAACATTGTTATCTTTAGCGATACATGGGAACAACATATGCAACACTTGAAACAAGTCGTTGTAACCCTGGGAGAAAATGGTCTAAAAATCAATCCCGCAAAAAGCCATTTAGCAGCCCAAACGGTAAAATATCTGGGGTATCTTTTAGGAGAGGGAATGATTAGACCCCAAGATTCCAAATTGACAGCCATATCTCAAATTCCACTTCCTAAAAACAAGAAAGACCTACGGGCCTTTCTGGGCCTTTTGGGATACTACAGAAGGTTTATTCCCAATGTTTCACAAATTGCATCTCCTCTCACTAACCTACTACAAAAAGCCTCTAATACTGAAGAAAGCTTGAGACATCCCACTCCCGATATCCTAAAAGCCTTCCATACCCTGAAGGGTTCCCTAACGTCCGAAACAGTGTTAGCCAGTCCTGACTATTCTTTACCGTTTGTTTTACAGACGGATGCATCGGATCAGGGGTTGGGGGTAGTACTCTCACAGGTATCACGACAGGGACAAGAACAGCCAATCCTATACATCAGTAGGAAATTATTTCCTAGAGAACAAAATTATGCAGTCATTGAAAAAGAGGCATTGGCAGTAAAGTGGGCCATTGAAACACTGAGATACTATCTGGAAGGAAGAGAGTTTACCTTGTTCACTGATCATGCCCCTTTGGAATGGTTAGCCCGCAACAAAGGAAACAACGATCGTGTGTTAAGATGGTTCCTGGCGTTGCAACCTTATAGGTTTCGCACTCAACATCGGAAGGGATCAGAGCAAGGGAATGTAGATTTCCTGTCCAGATATCGACAAGAAAGAAACCCTAGTAACAGGACTCCAAGGGAAAGGGGATGTGAGAAAGATCTTGTCGGGACCCCGGATAGGGTTGGACTACAAAGCCCAGACGCCCCGGCACGTACAAGGCTGCATCTCGTCTCACCTGAAACAAGGACGAAGACCTATATCTCTCCTCTCTTTCCACAGTGTGAGGTAACGGCTAGAGGAGGCGCTACGGACAATGGACGAATAAAAACAGACGCCACACAGGAAGCGAGGTCGTCGCAGAACGTCGAGGAGGCGGGACCAGAGATGGACCACGAGGAAGACGCCGAATCTCGGAGCTGGGAGCCGGAGCTGAACGCCGAGAGTCAAGACAGCGTTGCTGATCGTGAAGAGGAGGCGGGGGAAACCGAAGACCGCTGGACGGAGGAGTGGTGGTGTCCCCCGGAGGAGGCTGGAGAGCGTGCCGTGACTCAGGAGAGTTACGGCGGGGCCGGTGAGTGACATTGAACCGAAGCCCAATTGGGGAAATTGTTGTGTGTTGCGGGAGGAGGGGAGGTAGAGAAGAAACTGTGGGTGGCGGGTGGAATTTTGTAAGGGGGAAAACCAAAACGTTCGTCTGGAAAGATTAGTACCCGACAGTATCACGATAGTGGGTTTTCTTGGGATTAGCTGTGTTTGATCTATTCCTATCCTCATTCCGTGCCAAGTCACTTCCTACCCCTTTACCTGCCACTTCCAATACCTTTACGCACACCCCTTCACCATCCCCATTTTTCGTGCACTACCTTCCGGTGTAGGATCAAGGGTTTCGAAGCGACAGCACCACTGACGGCCCCTTTCTATTTTTCCCTCTCGGTACCTCCGGTAATCCAACACCACGGACACTCTACCGTCCCAGGAACAACAACCACTGGAAGACGAGGGAGGAACATCGCATACCACGGCCAACCCTTTCAACCCGGGAGAACTTGGTGCCGCAGGATGAAGTGCAGAAGCCGTTGTGAAACCTAAAGTCTTGTTTCCTGACAATAAAAGTGCTGTTCGTCAATATATTCAGCCTCCGCGTCTGTATATCTGACCTGCCCTCCCACAGGCACACAAAACCTGCTGTCCAGGAACAATCATGCCAGGCCAGGCGCATTTCTCAAGGGCCGTCAGCCGAGCACTCCACAGCCCGCAACAAAGCAAAGCAGAAAATGGCGATCGATGAACTGTGCACTAATAAGTCAAATTTGTTCCTCAAATTCAATTTGTGTCCAATGAGCACTCATCGGGCCATGGTCGGGGCTTGTGGGCCAGAGCCAGCATAAGAGCTGGGGCAGGGACAAGGCAGTGTACACGAGCATGTAGGTCACTGCAAACAATGTCTGCGGCACCCGCAGCATGGGCTGTGTGGTGGATAAGGCGCATCGAGTATCATTTAGAGGACTTGACTAACACAACCTTAAAATATTTTCACTATACAAGTGCCAGAACACCTAGCACTACGATTGGTTGTTTGGTTTGTTCTGTGTTCTCGTGTGTGCTGCCTGGATTTACAAACACGAAGTATGGTATAAAATTAACACAAGACCACATATTAAGTCTAGAGGCTATTTGTTAAAACCTCCAGCATCGCACGCTTTTTTATTTTTGGGAATAGAAAGGTGGTTATTAAAGTTAGTTTTCCATTCTATTACCCAATTTTATCTGATCACATCACAGTCTACACTTCTTTTCACTTCACATCATGCACTGCTCTTGAGTTGTCCTTCCTTACCCTGACACTTGAAAACATATAATAGGTTTTCATCTTCACAATCTCAATTGGTTTAAAATTTACCTTCCTGGTGTGAAGGAAACCCATATGATGAACAGGGCGCCCAGGATCGACATCTGATGGGTATTTTTCCACACAGGAAAGATGCTCCACTTTTGACGTAGTTCATAGCCTACCTCTAGACACATACTCGAGCCGACCGCTTGATAGACCCACTACTATTCTTTGTTGTGAAAGTTTGTAATAAGGGGCTATAGTAGTGTGGGGTCTTTAAACTTCCCCTTGGGCCCTCTTCCCTCCCTTTTGTATTATATAAAATTAACACATAAAGATGCTCTAACCAAATTAACTTGGCGGAGAAGGGTAAAATATTGAATAGATAAATGTGACACTAACTATAATGGTTGGCCAAGAGGCACACAATAATGTTTAAGTTTTGGCTTGATCATTTAATATTATAGCACTGTTTTTGTGAAGGCAGAAGCTTTGTCAGCCTTATGTGCAACTTGAAATATAAGTGCAGTTAAGTACAGCAAAATATAAAAAAATAAATTAAAAAAATGTAGGTTTCATCTTGCATGGAAACTTTTAACCACCGACATTATCACTTTTCCGCCACTTTTACCCCCATCTGTCAACGAGTGCTTGTAATTTTATTACACTGTCCTGTAGTTTATGTAGAGTTGGTATTACCTTACACAGTCCGTTAATGGACTGGATAAACGCTAATGCTATTTAAACTAGGCTCCCGCTCTCTCAAACACAGCTGCAGCCAGACTACTGTTCCTGTGCAGGCAGCTTGACCCAGGCCTCGGGGCTGACCCAACCCGTCCAGGGAGAAACCGGAGCAGGCAGCAGAGGAGGAAGCCAGGTCGGGCCCAGGCTTAGTCATCTGGTATCTGCTTTACAAGTAGTCACAAGGAGACTGGTGCGCTAGTGGTGGCCTGTGGCGCAGTGCATCCGGATAGGCTAGACTGGGCGATGAAACCCAATTTAAACAAGGTTGGTAGCGGCAGAGAAGGTTGGATCTGCAGCGTGCCATCCACGTTCCCCACCGTGCCAGCCTTACTACTGCAGTTGTCATTTACGATACCAACCTTGCCAGTTACCAACCAGCCTGCACATCGCACTATGCACGCCTAGTACAACCTTCCCATGCCTCACGTCCGCAGCGATCGAAGCCGGAATTAACATTCTTTTAATACCCAATTTAATGGTGCTCAATTTATCGACCTCGGAAGACTGAAAGACGGCCCGACATCTTGCGGAACCCAACTAGAAACCTGTTGACAATTTATCACGGATGGAGTTTAACCGAGCAGCATACCACAAGAGCACGTGGGGTGGACTAAAAGGGATGTGAGGAACAAACGATGACAAATCCGTGAGAAATAAATTCACCATAGTTTCCACCTTAATAGCACACATGACTTTGCTCTTCATATCGCCCCACAAGAAAAGGTCGCAGCAAGTGTGCACAGCTCTCCTTTCTTTTACAGGGAGGTTGAAAAAGTGTGCTGATGTTTTCCATGCTTTCATTTTTATAATGTTCCTGGTGAAAACATTATTCTTCAATACCAAATTAAAGCTCCCATTAATACATTTAAAAATGGCCATTTCACCTAGTTCAATCAATCAAGATATTTGTATAGCGGGCTACTCACCTGGAAGGGTCTCAAGGCGCTGGGGGGAGAGGGGTCCGTTACTGCTCGAAAAGCCAGGTCTTGAGCTGCTTCCTGAAGGATAGATGGTCCTGGGTTCACTGGAGGTGGTTCGGGAGGGAGTTCCATGTCTTGGCTGCCAGGTAGGAGAAGGATCTTCCACCGGCGGTGGCTCTGCGGATGCGCGGGACGGAGGCGAGGGCGAGGCTTGTCAACCATAGCCGGCGGGTGGGTGTGTAGAAGGTCAGGCGGTTGTTGAGGTACTTGGGGCCCAGGTCGTGAAGAGCCTTGTGTGCGTGGGTGAGGACTGGAGTCTGAACGTGATCCTCTTGCTGACGGAGAGCCAGTGCAGGTCTATCAGGTGGCCAGAGATGTGGCTGTGTCGGGGGATGTCCAGGATGAGTCGTGCGGAGGCGTTCTGGATGCGCTGGATTCTTTTCTGTAGTTTTGCTGTGGTTCCGGCGTAGAGGGTGTTTCCGTAGTCCAGTCGGCTGGTGACGAGTGCCTGGGTGACAGTCTTCCTGGTTTCGGTAGGGATCCATCGGAAGATCTTTCGGAGCATGCGCAGTGTGTTGAAGCACGATGTTGAGACAGCGTTGACTTGTCTGGTCATCGAGAGGGAGGAGTCCAGGATGAAGCCCAGGTTGCGTGCGTGGTCTGTTGGCTTGGGAGTGGTGCCCAGGGCAGGTGGCCACCAGGAGTCGTCCCAGGCGGAGGGAGATGATCCCAGGATGAGGACTTCCGTCTTGTCTGAGTTCAGTTTCAGACGGCTGTTCTTCATCCAATCGGCGACGTCTTTCATTCCTTCGTGTAGCTTGGTTCTGGCGGTGGCTGGGTCGTTGGTGAGGGAGAGGATAAGCTGGTTGTCGTTGGGGTAGGAGATGATGTTGAGGTTGTGTTGGCGTGTGATGGCTGCAAGGGGGCTCATGTAGATGTTGAAGATGGTGGGGCTGAGTGATGATCCCTGTGGTACGCAGCAGATGACTTCGGTGGCCTCGGATCTGATTGGGGGGAGGCGGACTCTCTGGGTCCTTCCGGTGAGGAACGAGATGATCCACTCCAGTGCTTTCTCTTGGATTCCGATGTTGTTGAGGGGCTGCACTAGGGTGCGGTGGCATACAGTGTCGAACGCTGCTGAGAGGTCCAGGAGGATGAGGGCCGCTGTTTCCCCGTTGTCGAGCAGGGATCTGATGGCGTCAGTGGCTGCAATGAGGGCGGTCTCGGTGCTGAGGTTGGCTCAGAAGCCGGACTGCGAGTGGTCGAGGGATCCGCTCGTCTCAAGGAAGGCAGCAAGCTGTCTGTTGACGGTCCTCTCGATGACTTTGGCAGGAAAAGGGAGGAGCGAGATGGGGCGGAAGTTCTTGAGGTCGGTGGGGTCCGCAGTAGGTTTCTTTAGGAGGGCGCTGAGCTCGGCGTGCTTCCAGATTTCTGGGAAGGTGGCGCTGTTGAAGGAGGCGTTGATGATGTACCGGAGTTAGGGTGCGATGATGGAGTCGGCCTTGTTGAAGACGTGGTGGGGGCAGGGGTCGGTTGGGGATCCGGAGTGGATGGTGTTCATCGGGTGGGTGGTGTCTTCGGTGCTGACCGGGGTCCAGGCGCAGAGGGTGATGGTGGGGGGCGTTGGTTCGGTGGTTGGGTGCGTGGTTGGTGTGCTGAAGCTGTTGTGTATTTCGGCGATCTTGCGGTGGAAGAACGAGGCGAGTGAGTCGCAGAGGTCTTGCGAGGGAGTGATGTTGTTTCCGGCGCTGGGGTTGGAGAGCTCTTTGACGATGCTGAAGAGTTCCTTGCTGTTGTGGGCATTGTTGTCCAGTCGTTCTTTGAATGCTGTCTTCTTGGTGGTGCGGATCAGCTGGTGGTGATTGCGGGTGGCGTGCTTGAGAGCAGTCATGTTGTCTGTAGTCTGGTCGATGCACCAGGCTTTCTCGAGTGTGCGGCAGTTCTTCTTGGAGTTCTTAAGTTCGTCGGTGAACCAGCAGGCTTTCTTGCTCCTGTGTCTGCTGGGGGGGTCTTCAGTGGTGCGAGGTCGTCTACGCAGTTGGTGATCTACTGTGTGAGGTTGCTGGCTGCTCCGTTGGGGTCCGTTGTGCTGGCGGGAGGGTTCTGGCTGAGGCAGGTGGTGAGCTGCTCGGCGGTGATCTTGTTCCAGTTCCTGCGAGGAGCCTGTTGCGGGTGGTGGTGGGTCGTGGTTTTTCTGAAGCTGAAGTGGACGCAGCTGTGGTCGGTCCAATGAAGTCCAGTGGAGTGGCTGAAGGAGATGTTCTTGCTGGAGATGAAGACTGGGTCAAGCGTGTGGCCGGCGTAGTGGGTGGGAGTGTTCACCAGTTGCTTGAGTCCGAGGTTGGCGAGGTTGTCCAGCAGTGTGGTGGTGTTGCTGTCCTTGTTGTTCTCCAGGTGGAAGTTGAGGTCTCCTAGGAGGATGTAGTCAGCGGAGGGGAGGGTGTGCGGGCTGATGAAGTCTGTGATGTCCTCGTTGAATTGTGTGCGTGGTCCCGGGGGTCTGTAGATGAGGGTGCCTCTGAGTGTGGTCTTGGGGTCGTTGTGTATCTGGAAGTGGAGGTGTTTGGCGGCGGTGAAGGTGTCGTCGGAGCTGGTCGTGATGCAGATGGTGTTCCTGTGGACGATGGCGATGCCTCCTCCAGTCTGGTTGACGCGGTCCCTCCGGGTGATCTTGTATCCGTCCGGGATGGCGATGGTGATGTCAGGCGCTGAGGAGGCGTTTATCCTGGTTTCCGTTTGGAAGGCGACGTCTGGTGATGTTGTGTCAAGCAGGCTCCAGAGTTCCACGGCATGTCTGTGGACGGAGCGGGTGTTGAGCAGGATGCACTTGAGGTGGTTGCTGCTGGTGCTCGGCTTGGCGGGTGCGGTGCAGGTCCCGATGCAGGGGAACTTGCAGGCTTGGCAGGTGAAGGGTCCATGGGTGCGGTTCGGGGTGGCTCGGTAGCAGGCGGGGGGTCGGCCGGCGTTGAGTGCGTTGAGGGTGGCGGTGCCGTAGGTCCGTCGTGAGGTTTGGCGTCGTTGGGGGCCAGGGGTCCTGGCGCTGGGCGTGGTCCAGGCGTGGACGGGCGTAGAAAGGCTTGCCTTTGGCGCGCCATCGGTGCGCCCGCTGCGCGTGTCCGCTGCACGTACACGCGGTCTCCATTTAAGGCGAAGTGGGAGCAAGGAGTAGCTGGGAGGCGGGAGCGGGGAGGACACAGAAAGAAAAGGGGGCTGGCCGCGATGTAACTGCGGCGGGAAGCGGGGAGCGGAGGGGGGTCACACCAGGGGCACAATTGGCAAAAAGCTACCCTACATAAAGTAAAAACAGAATTACAGGCAAAACGCTAACCTACAGAAAATAAAAAAGAGAGTTACAGTGCAATATAAAAACGGACCAAACAGAGGCACAGGAGGGCAAAAACGGAGGAAGAACGAGCAGCAGCGAGGGGGCACCGAGGTCAAGGGCGGACCTGAGGTGCTGGGCACAGACTCGCCTACAGCTGGAGGGCCGTGCGGCGTGGGGGTGTCCTGAGGGCAGGACACACTCACCTGCGCCGCACGGTCTCCATTTAAGGCCAAGTGGGAGGGAGGAGCAGCTGGGAGGCGGGAGCGGGGAGGACACAGAAGAAAAGGGGGCGGGCCGTGATGTAACTGCGGTGGGAAGCAGGGAGAGGAGGGGGGTCACACCAGGGGCACAAGTGGCAAAACGCTACCCTACATAAAGTAAAAACAGAGTTACAGGCAAAACGCTAACCTACAGAAAATAAAAAGAGAGTTATAGTGCAATATAAAAACAAACCAAACAGAGGCACAGGAGGGCAAAAACGGAGGAAGAATGAGCAGCAGCGAGGGGCACCAAGGTCAAGGGCGGACCTGAGGTGCTGGGCACAGACTCGCCTACAGCTGGAGGGCCGTGCGGCGTGGGGGTGTCCTGATGCCCAGCTGACACGTGGAGGCGTGTAATCTGTTTGGAGGCAATCACTCAATCATGGCCTGGTGGATATCTGTAGGAACAGCGCCTTTTTTGTTCAGTTGTGTACAGTAGCAGCCACTGTGAATGTATCGGCCCATGCAACCAGAGAGTAGGGACGTTCATTCATAGAACTGGACCCTCAAAACAGAGTGCAGCTGGGTCCGCTCTGCGCAAATCTTTGTGAATACTCCGCGTAGTGTGTCAACCTCAGAGTCCATTCCCCAGTGCCTGGATCAAACTTTAAAGAAGCAGAAATACAGAGCACTTGGAGAGCAAACAAGCCTCCTCTTCCAACTGGTATTATCTATAGAACAAGCATTGGCATAGCCAACGGGTCTGTTTGTAACATGGATTAAGGCCCAGAGTGGCTTCTGGAGGGCGCATCATGCGCATACTCCTTATCAAGTTTGAGTGCTATCGGCTCACTGGGACCCAGAGGACTGACAGTGGTAAACCGTTTAGAGTGGCAAATCAGGCTTTAATACCAGCCCCATCTGCAGAGCTCCTTCGGGACATTCCAGGGATCTTTTGTAAGAAATAAGACGTTTGGTTGGAGAGAAGAAAGAGGGGTCCCTTTGAAAATTAGGGAGTTTCCCATATCCTATTCTGGCCCATTATCCCTCCCCCCCAAACACAGTAGCAGGATTTTGCTTGAGCCCCAAGCAGGACGAGGCCTCAATATTTTGCACTCTGTACTTTGCATTTTATTCTCTTTCTTTCACAACCCCAGAAGGTTCTCCTCTTGCTGTAAAGGGAAAAAATAATTTAAATAAATTTGACCTTGTTTTAACTGCTTCTGTTAACTTGGCTTAGAACTCTATCCATGAAATACCATTGTCTGTATTTCTTTAAAATCTCTATCAATACTATGCCGGCTGTATTATTTCTCGTTTTATTTTATGCGTAATTACAATGTGTAATGCTAGGCATGTCATGATTTTAATTTTTTGAATATGAATTACTTACCACAGGTTAGCAGGAGGTTTAGGAGGACAGTTTCTCTTTCTTTCATACCCTTTTTGGGATTCTACTGACAAAAGAGCCGTGCTTAAAATCGACTGTTGCAATACACTACTCTCTGCAGTTTTAGTACAAGGATGGGGAAGACACTTGTTAATATTGAGTGTGCTTTATTGCCTTGTAAACTCAAGCGTACTTTTTAATGATTTATGGGTTCGTAGCCTTTGTGATTTTTTTTGATTACACATTCCTGTGCAACAGATAAAACAGTGTGTGATGGATCATTCTTGGCCCGGCCTACAAAGGGATGAAGTGTGGTTAGGAGATAGCTCGCGGCATCACACACAATACACACATACACACATACTCACGCACACACACACTTAGAGGTCAAAAGTCAGCCTCTTCAGTGAGAACATGCACGTTCACAACTACGACTCTGTGCGATTCTGGCCTACAATCCGTCACCTGTGTGCAGGGGTGTATTTGCCTTTTGTCATGCGCGGTGTGTCTCTTCACTTCTCCAGTCTCACGAGGCGGTGGGCGGGTCCGGCACTTGTGGCTGTTTACATATTATGAAACCAGTGTTTCAAAGTACAGATATCTATCTTCTGCCGCCGCGGAAAACGCGTTATCTGGGCACCCGCCGAGCTCTGCCTTAGTGTGCGTATATAAGGCCGGTGCAGAAAGTGAGCGTGTGTTTTCTGCACGTGCTACAGCGAAGCTCTGTAAAAGAGGGACGACTGACTGATCGATAAAAAAGTATGTACCCATTTCTCCTTGAGAGGAACCCAGAAGTTTACTTGCGTATAATATACTTGTGCATTTTAAGCATCTAGTTGCTCAAGACATGAGTGTTACTTTGGTTTTGTATGATGGGAGAAAAGCGTTTAAATCAAAATTAATAGATGGGGTTATTGTTTTCAGGAAAGTCATATCCAGTCCCGGATTTTTTTGCTTAAACAACCAAATGCACTCTGTGGGTTGTAGTTTTGTTAACCTCAATTGGACTAAATTGCTAGATTGCAGTGGTTTGCAGCAGGAAAACTGGACTCTAAGGTGTTCACGGGGAGAATACCAGAATTCATAACAAAGTTAAACTCCCGAACAAGATGATGTTTGATCAGCGAATATTTTCATTTGCCCTTGAGCCTGTAGGGGATTTCAGCCGACTGTAGAGCGCACTGCGTATTTCCACCTTCCAGCGTATGGGCCTCAAAATCTTGAAATGTGTTGTTCTGTTGAACTGATCTCAACCAATATTTGGTGTCCATTGACAGTGCTAAGTTTGCTCAGGGGCACCTCCGCATCTCAATGCCACCCAAGGTGGTAGTTGTGTACCTTTCGGGTGGGCCTTTGTTGTAGGGGCTGGTCTGTACTCCTGAAGCCTGACTGGTGAGCGGCAGAAAGGAAATACTGCTTCTGTATGCATTAGTTTGCAACAGCTTGGCTTTCATGTTAATTTGTAGAGAGTACGGCCTCTCGGAGCCCTGACTGGCTTTAGTGTGTGCACTGGGGTGGATCTGCGCCGGCTACCAGGTTTTGCACTGGTGGAGATGCGGAGCGCCTTTGACTGTTTCGAAGCACTAGTTCACAAGTGAGACTGTCAAACCTAATGTTTAGCATGTTATGGAGTTGGTGAGGCTGAAGGACGAGATGCCTCGAGAAGACCTGGACATATGGAGGCTAAGTAGTGACGCAAGAGACTGCATGTTTGACAGTCCCGTCAGCAAGATAACACAGTCACAGCTCCTGGCCCAAAAATCATACTTATGTTTTTGCTTTTAATCTTGTATCCTGCGATTTTTTTGCCTACTAGAATGTTGATGTTCTTCAAGAAACTAAGAATACATATTGCGTGGACACTTTTCAAATGACTAAAAACAAATATAAACAAGCATTGGCCGCGCAGCTGTGAAAGCGGCGCGGCCGCGAAAGTGAAAGCGATCACGCTAAGAAGCAGCAGCTGATTTCAAGCACACTCATGCTTGTGGCACCATCTGCCTTGCATGAGCGAGCAACAGCCAAATAGCATGCGCGCCGCTGCTTGCTCCCGCAAGGGGGATGCCGCCACAAGCACAAGTATGTGCTTCCAAAAACAGTAGAGCGATGGCTAAAGGTCCTCCTATGCAGCACATGCGTGCTGCGTAGGCGAGACCTAAAAAAGGGATCCACCATTCATCCATCGAACTATCGATTAATTGCACTGTGAGATCTAGAAGCAAAATCATAGGCAAAAATGTTACTGCAAGAATTTGAGGGTCTGTAGAGGAAAATATAATTCGAAGGCCTGTTGCACTCCTCGGTGTTGGGGCCGTATATTGATATGAGTCTCACTGGGCGACCTACAAGAACCCCCTCCACTATCACATACCGACCCTAGGGATTGCATATTGCAGTGTGCGTATGCTAAGGGAAGCCCTTTCTGAGAACGATGGCTGTGCCCCTGGCGTAGTTGAAGTATCCCGCTATGAACTTTTCACCCATCCTTCCCGCTCGCAGGCGCAAACACGAGGCTCCTATCAGATTCAGCTCTTGCAAAAAGCAGAGTTTGCTCCATATCAATTAAGAAACGCTGCCACTAACCACATCTTTCTACCGCAGTTCAGGCCCTCCACATTCCAGGTGCGTGCGTGTCTTGTCAGCAGTTGCAGTCATCTCTGCATTATCATGCATCCACCCGCACCAAGAGGGAGAGCAGAAGCCAGCAGCTTCCGACTCGTGATAGAGAGAGGAAGGCAAAAGAAGAAGGGAGAGAAAATGCAAATAGAGACAAGCAACCAGTGAGAGTTGAGCGAGAGATGCAAGCTACGCCTCTCCCAACTTTGTGAGGTCTGTCCAATCTGATTAGGTTATATTCAGGGGGAACTAGAATGTCCAAAATTGGTGAGGAGGAAACATTAAGCCAAGTTTGTGGTAGGATCAGGAGGTCCAGATCTTGCAAGAATAAGAGGTCGGCTGTATTCGCAGCATGCCTAACCGCTGACCTGCAATTCAAAAGCATTGACTTGAGGTGGGATTTGGTAACATCAGCTTCTTGGGGAGATGTGGAGACTGGTGGTAAATTATCAAGGCTTAAAGTATTGAATGTATTGTATTCGGTATTTATAGAGCGCACTGTGACCCTATGGTATCCTGGCGCTTGAACACGTGAGATCAATTAACCTTGAGTGTAATAGCGTGTACAGGGTCAAAAAGGATAAGAAAGTCACGGCCACATACTTACGCCCTAGGAAAGAGCCAGATCTTTAACTTCTTTCTGGACGGCAGCAGATTACCTATCTGTCTAAGTTCGTCTGGGAGTTTGTTCCAAGCCGAAGCTGCTGCAATACTAAAAGCTCTTCCTCCACATCTAACTCTTCTAAACCTGGATACTCTCACCAGTTTAGCTGAAGAGGAGCGAAGGTTACGTGGGGGGACATACCATTCAAATCTGCTCTGTAATGGCTTGGAACCAATGCCATACAGAGCCTTAGAGACTATGCACATTGACTTGAACTGTACCCTCTGCATAACTGAGAGCCAGTGGAGCTCGGCCAAGGCCTGAGACGCTGAAGACTGGCATGGTCTCATTAGTGCAAACTTGGCCGCCATCAACTGTATTCTCTGGAGTCTCCCTATCAGATATTTAGGAGACTCCAACAACAATGTTCTGATATTGACACTGGATTCTCTAAATGAGTTGGAGGAAATAGTTTGGATCTTGGATGGTGGGAGAGAAGGTTTATTATGGGCGGTATTTTAATGAAGTAGAAAGGAGTGAATGTCAGCATCAGACATAGGGTCAGTGATCCTATGTGGACTGGCGTGATGGTTAACGAGGCCTAGATTTCCAGGTAAAATTTGTCTCGTTTTCCAAGATGAGTCTTGACTTTGGCAGAGTTTAGCCGTAGTGGGGAGGCATGATTGATTATTCTTGAAGGACATGTAGAGATTCCAGCGCTCCTCCATCATTGAAGAAAAGTGTAGTAGGTTCAGAAGACCCTGCTTGATGTCTTTCAGTTCAACCTCAAGTGGGGGTGCGGGGGTATAAGGAGTGGTTAATTGGTCTGGTGATAGGAAGGGAGTGATGTCTCCTCGTAAAAGGAACAGAGGTAGGTAATGTAGGTTCCACATAGTCCCGGATGAAAGTATAAGTGGAGGTTTCTTGGAGGTTGGTGGCTGGTGGTTGGTGACATGGAGGGGGTATGGAGAGTAGAGGGAAGTGGTGTTCTACAGTTTTCCTCCATGTGTCATGTGCTATAGGGCAGTTGAGTGCCAGGTGTTGGGAAGCACAGTGGGTGAGTGGGGTGCTTCTTGAGGTAGGAGTGATGAGAGGAGGGGAGTTTAGTAGGCTTAGTTATCTAGAGTGCTGTTATTTATTGTTATGGGGGTGAGCATAGGGTGATATGTGAGTAGCAGGAGAAGGCCAGTTCCCTTCATAGGTGAAAGGGTGGTCCTCAATGGGCTTCTTGTGTTGAGGGGCAGTAAAGACCCAATGGTTAGGGAGTCTGGTGGATGGGTTGGGTTCCACCTTGGGCGAGGATGGGGAGGAAGAAGGGTAACGATTGGAACTCAGGACCCCTAAATTGCTAATGATGGAAGTTTATCCTGGATGAGGATTAGGAGCCAGTTTTGCAGTGAGCTCAACCACATTTAGTTCTGTCTGCAGCAGTCGCTCCCTCACCTTATGGCGACCCAAATATTACTATCAATGAATATGGAATCCATTTATTCTTCTAGCATCTGTTTCAGTTGGGTAATAGCCATCAGTATCTGGGGAGTGGACATTTCATCCGCCCGTGGAAATAGGCCTTGTCTGCTCTGCGAGTTCCATGCAGGGCCTCCTCCCACCTCTGTATATCTGTACATTTCTGGTTGTTGGCCTGTTCTAGAAGATCTATCTCGGCCCATAACTACACAGAATAGTGTTTGCCACAGGGACCTATCCCGCTCCTTCAAATTATATGTCTCAGCAGGTGCTCTGCTATCCCCTGGGTACCCTCTCAAAACAGCGGCCCAGCCCACTGCAGGTCAGACTGTCTTCTTCAGGTCTGTCTGACACTTATTACCTCCAGAACAAGAACATGAAGGAGAACCAGGCAATGTCCCCCAAGGCATGAGCAAGGACCTAGCCCTCAAGCCTCCCTGTATGTCAACTTGTATGCACTTCACAGGCCCGGCCCTCTATGCCTTCTCAGGCAGGCATCCTGCAACTGTGTACGCTCTCTGCATCAGCAGTCCACAACGCAGGAAGGGCAGGGACAGTTACCGCCTGGGGACTGTGCTGACCTCATCTGCATTATCTAGCCGCTGTCATTGTGGCAACCATCCTCCAGGCTTCTAGGCTCCAACCGGCATTGCGTGCCCCAGCGATAAGTTTATTTCTAGTAAGCCATTCAGCCCCAGTGTGCCCGGCTGTGCCAGTACATCTCAGCCAAGCCTCTGCAGGCGTCTATGCTCTTCCCATCATGGTTTCGTGGGGCTTCGGAAGTGGAGTCTGTGGCCCCCTTGGTCCGCCAAGCTCAATTTGCAATTGTTGGGCTGCCACTGTATGGCACTCACCTTGGCATCTGTGCGCTCGATCATGGTAGGAAGTCAGTCCGAGCCCCCTCTACCACCTGGAGGGCTCTATGCGTGGGACCTCCTCTAGGGGTCTGACCTCTAACTCCTTTGGAGCGTACTGGATTCTGTAGGATTAGGCTGGGTGCCCGGCAGCGCAATCGTTCAAGGCTTTCATTCAGCCATCTTCCTGTGTCTGCCTTTTACAAGATTATGCAAGTTTCAAATTTAGTTTATTCATTTTGATATCATTCGACATGGCAAAGCAATTTGTTTTTAATTCTTTTACGGTCTATACAAAATGTAAATAGATTTATCATTTTATGTTACTGATATGAGTGAGTGCACACTTATTGTTAACATATCAATCTGCTTTATTTTATGTTGGTTTCATTTATCCTTGCCTCAAAGCACTACCAACTCTATCCCATCAGAAAAGTACATGCATTACTTCCAGAATGCTGCCATTCACTGTTAAATAATTTCGTTAAAATTCGTTTTCACCTTGAAAGATATTTCACTTTAATTCTTTTTTTTAATATACTGCAGGTGGCTTCAAGTGTGGACAGGAACAAAACCTAAGGATTCTGTCATTTGCTGCAAATAGACTACAAAGAGAGAGATGTTCCAGAGATTTTAGAAGAAACCAATTTCTAAAAGCTGGATTTGGCCAGGAAGTAACGACAATACAGAGCAGAGTCGCTGACTGATTGTAAATGCAGTTTCTGGATTCTCTCTAATTTCTTATGTCAATGAACACTTAAGTTGGGGGCAGCAAGGACACACATGATCGAGGAGATGGAGGGTTTTGTGACTGTAAAGCAAGAGCCAGAACAACAGCACAATTTGAATCAAAAAACAGTGTACATTATTTATAAGACTGTGCAGATTGCAGAAGTAGTGTACCCATGCACTTCACAAGAGACAAACCTAGCTTGTAATTTGAACAGGACAGTACAGAAAAAGAGGTGCACAGGAGAGATACCTTATCAATGTTCCGAATGTGAGAAAACCTTTACTCAACAATCCTACTTGACTCGACATATGAAATCGCACTCTGAACAAAAGCCTTATCAGTGCTCTGATTGTGAGAAAAGATTTAGTCAAAAACACTATCTGACACGACATGAAAGAAACATTTGGGACAAAAAATATATCGGTGCACTGAATGTCCAAAAAGTTTCAGCAAAAAACCGAGTTTAATTCAGCATGAAGGTGCACATGCAGGAGAAAAACGGTATTTGTGTTCTGAATGTGGTAAAACCTACCGTCATAAAATCAGTCTCACATTACATGAAAGATCACACTTGGGACATAAACCATATCAGTGCACTGAATGCCAGAAAAGCTTCCACGATAAAAGTACTCTTGCTAAGCATGAAAAAATTCACACCGGAGAAAAGCCATATCAGTGCAATGAATGTCAAAAATGTTTTACTAAGAGATGTAGTCTTACTCAGCATGAAAAGACACACACCGGAGAAAAATCCTATAAGTGCACCGAATGTGAAAAAAGCTTCAGTCAGAAAATCCATCTCGTACATCATGAGAGAACCCACACAGGAGAAAAGCCCTATCAGTGTGAAGAATGTCAAAAAAGCTTCAGTCAGAAAATTCATCTGACCCAGCATGAGAGAACTCACACAGGGGAAAAACCCTACTGGTGCAGTGAATGTCAGAAAGGATTCAACCACAAAATTAGCCTGACTCACCATGAGCGAACGCACGCTAGGCACGCCTCCGCTCAGGAATGATGTTCATTCACATAATTCCATGTAAACTAAAAGAAAGTACAGCATATGGACATTAACCTGAACTGAACCCCTACAAGTGCAGTGAAATCAGTCTTACTGATGAGATAGCATGGAATTGCCCAAAAACAGTTAGCAGTGCGCTGCAAAACCAAGCGGCTAGTCATAACAGTGTTTGAATGTATGAGTAACTCAGTCTGCCTAGGCGTATGAGGGATAAAATATCCGGTTTGCATGAGAAATAATATCTTTGAAAAGCTAAAGTGAGAATGATAATCTGACTTAGTGGGTGAGCGCAAATCTAGCTTAGTTGCAAACCTGTTTAAGGTGGAACTTGTAAGGGCTTTTTTTAAATTACAAAATCCCCCAACGCCATTGCATTCCCCCAATGCCCCCGCCTCCCCCAATGCACCCGCATCCCCAACGCACTCCAGTCCCAATGCACTCTCACCACACACCCCATTCACCCCTAATCACACACCCCCACCCACACACATCCCACCCCCAACACACATCCCACCCCCAACACACTCACACTGTTTTATAAACATTCCCTTGCCAAACGTTCAGCAGATTGACATAAAATAAGTTGCAGTAGTAAAAGAGCTGCTCCCTCCTGTGAGTTTGCTCATGGAAAAGATCAAGGCGATTACATATATAAAAAAGAAAATTGTTATGAGCAAAAAAGTGGAAGCAGTTAACTGAAATGCTCTTCTCTAAATTCCTACAACAAGCTAATGAATGAAAGCCAACAGGGTAATTTAAATGTGCTGCTATTCAGGCGCTAGGGGGCGCACAGCGGAATGGCTGCCTGAACTGCAGCTCCGCCGGGCGATATCACACGATGTGATTCATTGCCACTAAAACCCCACCGATCCACCCTGCGAGACCACGATCAGGTGCAGGAAGATGTGGAGCACAGTTGGACGTTTGCGGAGGCGGCCACCTCCCCTTCGTTACGGAGAAAAACTGAGATCGCTGTAACCCGCACCGGACTGCCAGACAAAATGGCCGGCGGCCGACCAGAGGTATGTCGCGAGCAACGCACGAGCGGTAGCAGGCAGACCGCTTAACCCAACATCAGCGCCCCTCCTTGCTCGCGGACAGCCAGGACCAGGGACCGCGTCCACACCGCTGCAGGCCTGTGCACTGGCGGCGGAGTCCGCTTCCACTTCGCCTGGTTGCCTGACAAGATGGCGGCACCCCCTCCCGCAACGGCGATTTCGGCGGCCTAACACAGACGGGCCCCTGCTCATATAACGAGGCGCCCTAGCGGCGGACCGGCGGATAGTGGGACTGGGCACGCTACAGCGCGCACAACATCTGGGCACAGCGCATTGGAGGCCTTCTGACGTCCGCCGATTCGGAGTTCAAGACGCAGATGACTGGGGTGCGAACAGGCATCGGGGGCAAGGAACCACGCGAATAGGGGGCAGAAGCTCCGGATGGCCTAACAGCTAGACGCCCTAACTGCTACTATCTCCCTCGTCCCCCAACGCTGCGGCACTGTCCAGTGCACGTCGCTTCCATAGTCTGGCAGGAATACTACAACCAGGGAGGGCCACCTTGGGAACGAACTAGCCATTGAGTACATGTGCTGTCTACCACCAAAACGGAAACACGGCGACGTCGACCAGAGTAACGAGGGCGACCAAACCCCAGTTGAGTAAGGTGCCTTCATCACCCGCCACCATGGGCAAACCAGACAAACAGCAGCCAAAACTCTCTTTTGATAATAGAAAGGGGTCTAAGCCAGTAGATGACACAACGGAGGCCGGCGGGTCTTCGGCCTCGCCACCGTCTACCAACATGGAGAAGATCCTGCTGGCGATACAATCAAATCTACAGGACATCAACGGGAAGTTGGACAACCTAACGTGCAGGATGGATGGCATGGCTGCCCGACAGGAACAGCACGGTGAGAGACTGGATGAAGCCGAAACTAGGATCTCTGCGGTAGAAGATGAGGCGCGCACGTCCACCTCGAAATGCGCGGGAATGGAGCGCATCCTGGAGGTAATAAAAGCAAAGGAGGAGGATTTGGAAGCGCGCTCGAGGCGCAATAACGTGCGAATAGCGGGCCTGCCAGAATCCACCAACACAGGCCGCATGGAACAGTATATTGAAGGGCTCTGTAGGGATATCTTTGGAGCAGAAGCCTTATCGCAGATCTTCATTGTGGAACGGGCCCACAGATCGCTAGGCCCCAAACCGCCACCAGGCGCTACGCCCCGACCGATAGTAGCGAGGATCCTAAATTACAGGGACAGAGACGTGATTCTAAGGCTTGCAAGGGAGAAGGGCAAAATCGTTCACCAGGGCAATACTCTGGAATTCTACCCCGATCACACGGTCGCTGTTCAGCAAGCACGCAGAGAATACACTGCGGTGAAGGCCAAGCTGCGAGAATTAAACGTTGGGTACTCCATGTTGTATCCTGCCCGGCTGAGAGTGGTGTGGAAGGAACAGACGATAGTGCTACCAACACCAAAGGCGGCCTTCGATCTGGTCAAGAAAATACAACAGGAGGCGAGGTCGGAAGCCAGACGAGACCAGAACAGAGACTCTGACTGAGGCGCCTGCACAAATTACCGCGAGGTACTGCTAAACTGCCACTATCGCCTGTCTATGCAAGGTTTGTTGATGAGCGACTGCCTGAGGTGAGCTGCTGGCGCTTTGTTTTTGATATGCGCATTGAGCGGTGGAAGGGTGCGGGGCGGCTGAACTAACTGTGACTGTAGCCCTATCCTACCCTGCACTATCGCAAGCACTCCTGCCCGCCCTGGGCTACCAGGCCTTCATCATGGGATTTCAGAAAGACCGGCCATGTTGCGACTGCTCCTGCCGCTCATGAGTGCACTGGGTCGGGTCTTTTTGTATACTCAGTTATCGCAAGCCCTCAGATCTGGAAGGGGGACAACCTAGGGGGTCGCGGAACAGTGGACATTGTGCTCCGTCCCACGTTACTAGAAGTGCGCTACTGGAGGTGTCCGGACCGCACAGGCTGCTGAGGTCCAGAGTGGGCGTAGCCGGACCATTATTAAGTGCGGGGAAAGAGATACACTGCATTGAATGGGAATGACCCCTCCCCTGCGAGTTTGTGCATTATAGAATGGGGTTATGTTCTCTTTGGGTCTGCTTCATTGCCTACATCCAGCGCGGGGGTGGTATTGGGAATGTGGGCTTGTGGATTAATGGACACATATTTTGCGCATTAGTTTGATTCAAGTTACTGTCGCCTGCACCTGTGTATCGGGTGAAGTGCTGTGCCACTAGCGGTCCTCCATGAGGGTACAACCCTACACGAGTTTTGCTTTGAGCACCAAGTTGTTGGTTACACTGTTGGGGGAGTTGTGCTCTGTGAGGGTTAGGCTTCGGCAGGTTGGGGTTGCTGGAGTGGGAGGGACTTGGGGAGGGGGGATGCTTAACTGTTTACTAAGACCGAAGGTATTGCAAACCAGTACATTCTACATGTTGGCCCTGCTTGGGCTTGTATGTGAAGGTGGTGTTCATGGAGCTGAAGAGGGTCGGGATGGGGGCGGACTGCTTGCGTGCTTAGGAATGAATGGTACTGTATCAAATGGGTACGCCAGGCTCCAATACTGGTAGCAGGAACGGACTAAACGTCCTTACGTGGAACATACGGGGGTTCTCTCGCCCACAGAAAATTAGGCAAGTGTTTGCCAGCCTCACCAGGTGGAATATTGACATTGCATTCCTGCAGGAATCGCACTTGGCACCACATACACACGCTACATTGGGGTCGAGATGGGCGGGATCGTCCTACAGAGCCTCATATTCTTCCTACTCCCGGGGGGTGCTCATCTTGGTCAAGAAGGGGGTGCACTTCGAAGAGAGGCATGTGACACAAGACCCAGCTGGCAGATACGTGCTAGTGTCCGGCAAGCTTAGGGGGCAACACATACCACTCCTCAACATATATGGCCCGAACATTGATGCACCGGACTTTTATCGGGAAATCTGGGGACACTTGCAGAACCACACTGGCACACATATTTTATGTGGGGGGGACTGGAACGTAACACTGCGGGACGGACTGGACCGGTCTTCCCAATCAGTGGAACAACACAAGCAGGCGAGGCTTATGATAGATCACATGATGAGCGATCTAGCGTTAGCGGATATCTGGAGACTACAACACACTGACGATCCTGGCGCTACATACATCACAGCATCGCACAATAGTTGGTCCAGACTGGACTATTGGCTAGGGTCCAGGGATGTTGCACTCTGGGCACGTACGGTGAAAGTGCTCCCACGCACATTGTCGGACCACAATCCGGTTGTATTACAGCTGGACATCCCGCACTACACACCCCCCCCCTTTCACTGGCGATTTAACTCCCAGGCCCTCACGGACCCTGTATATGTCGACACCCTGACTAGGGCGATCAAGGACTACTTCAATAATAACTCCCAAACTACGGACGACCCACGTCTACTCTGGGAAGCCATCAAGGCCACGATAAGGGGCGTCTGCATTAGCACCACCATAGGTGTACTCAAAGACATCAGGACCCAGATCCGCCGATGCGAAAATCGGATGAGGGATCTTGAAATGCAATATGAAAACACACAGGACATACTGTTATTACCCCAACTGCGAGATTTACACACAGAAAATGCCGACTTCCTAACGTCAGAAATCAAGTATCTAGATCGCAAACACTCAGCCAGGGCTTTTGGGGAAGGGGGCAGGCCAGGGCGTGTACTGGCGCGAAAAATTTGTGAAGGGCGGGGGCATTCGGCTATCCTTCGGGTCAAATCAGGAGCGGGCGTAGTTCAGACACACTCGGCAGACATTGTCAAATGCTTTGCAGACTCCTACAGCACACTATACCAATCTCAACCAACAGCTACGGCGGAGGAAACTTACGAATACCTTCATGATGTGGCGATTGGCTGGCTGTCAGATGCCCATCGGGAATATCTGGCTCGGCCGATCACGGTAGAGGAGGTCACTGAAGTGATCGCATCGCTCCCAAATGGTAAGGCGCCAGGCCCAGATGGATACACGTCCGAATTTTACAAGAAATTTGTCGATCTCATTGCCCCATATTTGGTGGACATGTACGGCGCCTCCTTTGAGGGTTCACTGCTCCCCCCCACTCTGCAAGAAGCTATGATCATTGCACTCCTCAAACCGGCCAAAGACCCGGACAATTGTGACTCCTACAGGCCCCTATCCCTAATAAATGTGGACTCCAAAATTCTTGCAAAGTTGCTAGCTGTCAGATTGTCCCCCTTGATGACTCGCCTAGTGCTCCCGGACCAAGCGGGGTTCGTCCCCACAAGATCCACCTCACATAACACACGGTCCCTGTTTGCTCTGGCGCACTATCTCAAACCCTCGGTTAAAGCAGTGGCTGTACTACTCGACGCCGCCAAAGCGTTTGATTCCATTGAATGGCGATACATGTTGACCATCCTTAATAGGATGGGTTTTCCTAAAAGATTTGTTCAGTGGATTTCTTTGTTATATACCAAACCGTGTGCGAGGGTCCGGATAAATGGGTACGTTTCGGCCCCATTTGACATTGGTCGGGGCACAAGACAAGGTTGCCCCCTGTCACCCCTCCTCTTCGCACTGGCGTTGGAGCCACTGGCGTGCATAGTGCGTCAAAATTACAGGGAATCGGCGTTGCAATTTGTGTCCAGACCACTGCACATATCACTCTACGCGGACGACATGTTGCTTTATGTTCGCGATCCAGAAACACATTTGAACCCGCTCCTCAGGGAGTACATCCGATTTGGGGGCCACTCGGGGTTGGCGATAAACTGGTCCAAGTCATCACTAATACCCCTCACCGATTCCACTGTTTCCTTTGCACTAGATTATCCACTAGAGTGGCAGCGGGACCCGATACGCTATCTGGGTGTCATGTTCCATAGGGACCCTGACGAAGTCATGCGTGCGAATTATGGAGTGGTAATCACAAAACTGGAAGACAAAGTCCGTCGCTGGATACACCTGCCATTGTCCATTGCTGATCGCATAGCGATCGTCAAAATGAACATCTTGCCTAAATTGTTATATCTCTTTAACAACATTCCCATCACGCCAACACGGGAGGTCTTTAGACGCATCAAATCACTAGTACTAACCTTGATCTGGGCGGGTAAACAAGCTCGCATTGAACTACAGACCCTAACGCTCCCGGTAGCAAAAGGCGGGTTCGGGGTGCCTGATTTTCTCCTATATTACCTCTGTGCCCAGGCACAGTACGCAGCGTACTGGTACCATGAAGTCCCCTACGTTACACACGTGGCCATTGAGGAGGGTGATGCTCATCCAGTCCCCCTATCGGCGATATTGTCACACACTAGACCCCCGCTCCATTCAAAAGACATTAACACGGTAGACACCACGATCAAGGCCTGGAATAAATTAGGTCAATTGGCTCACAAGACCCCACTATATGCACCGAACATGCCGCTACAGCACCATCAGGCCTTATCAGTCACTAGCGAGAAAGTGGGGATGTCGCTACTGTCCAGAGCTGGGATCGACAAAATGAGCGACGTCTTTCAGGGAGGCACATTTATGGAACTTGATAATTTGGATTATATACAAAATCAAACTCTTCTGTTCCGCTTCACATATTACAGATTGACGAGGGCATTAAAAGTACATTACCCTACATTCCCGGAGGAGCCGGAAACACTAGCGCCTTTACAGATGCTGATCACCACGAGTGATCTGTCTCACTTGGTATCCAAGCTCTACACTGCTGCACAATCGGACATAGCGGGCCACACACTTAAAGCCAAGGAAAGATGGGATGCACTACTGGATGCACCACTGACAGAAGTAGAATGGTACAGTTCATGCGCCCTGACACAGATACTGACACCAAACGGGAACTTGAGGATTATCCATTTCAAGTTCATCCACCAAAGCTATTATACACCGGTGAAAATGCGCAGATACGGGCTCCAAGAGGAAGACAAATGTAAGCTCTGCAACAGGGATGGGGCGGACTTTGTACATTTAGCATGGAAATGTGAGCGTGTAGCCAGTTACTGGGAGGAGGTCACAGCCGCATTGTCGGTCATGTTGGAAGACGAGGTGCACTGCACACCACAGATTTGCCTGCTCGGTATTATACCCCAATTCAGAGCGCTGAAGCGCAAATTCTGTGCTATCGCGCTCCTGTTAGCTAAAAGACAGGTGGCACAATGCTGGCACAGCCGTAAGGTACCGACTGCAAAGGTGTGGATGCATAGCATGTCTACTTGTAGGGATAAACTACAAACGTATGAGGAAGACTTGCCTGTTAAATCTAGGCCCAAGGATGTGTGGTGCTTTTTGACGGACTATCTGAACTCCTTACATGAGAATGGGGAGGATTAGTTTATGTGCGGGTGACGCTGTGAGGTGCATGACTGCCGTTAGGTTATGGCCCCTGAAGACCACTTGGAGGGAATTATGGAACACTGCTCAGCTCACTGTATAGGATGTAAATGAGAGCAATGAGAGGTCTTAAGTTGGGGTAGTTAAAGTTTGGTTGATAAAATCACAAAATGTAAGACTCAGGGTTGTAGGCTCATGCTGTGTATTCTGATTTATGTTAATAAAGGTCTTACGCAAAAAAAAAAAAAAAAAAATGTGCTGCTATTCAAAAAGCCAAAGAGACTCTAGCCTTGGCACATTGTCATACTAGTAAAACAAATACTTATTGAAACGTCCTGACTGGTGAACAGTATATTAATGTGGCAAGTTGTGTATGGACTCTAGTGTGGGAATTGTATAATATGTACCAGAGAACAATGCATGGAGATTTTTTGAAGAGTGTCAAATGTTGGAATATGCCTTTAGGGACAAAAAATGAAAAATCACAAACCATTGTGACCAAGTGTAATCGATTGCGACCAATTGTTGCCCAGTATGGCCTATTAAAACCACTTCAAAGATATTGCCTGTGAAAGTGAAAACACAATCAATTCTACGAATGTATCTATTTTTGCACGGATGATATTGATGGTATGGTCAGTAGTGTAAAGAGTAGTAATGTAGAAGATTTCACTAACGTATTCTTCCTCATGGAATCTTTTGTTATGACTCCTGCTGTGTGTAAAATGAAAGCCTATTCAGACACCTGAATCAGAATAAAACATAAATAGTCTATCTATAAAGATGAAATCACGCAAACATCTGAAATATGGTAATATTGCCCCTGTGCACAAATTAAGTAGTGCAGGTGTTTGAAAAAGCTACTGCAATACTGATCGTAATGTTTCATAGTGCAGAATAAAATTGGTCCGTCATTTTTCATGATAGATGCAACTTTGCCTGGGGGTTGGGGGGGGGTCATCCAGCACCAACAACCCGAACTGACATCTGTTACCAAAACCCAGAACTGACATTAGACACCAACATCCAGGACTCACAATAAGTTAACATCTTCCAACAACCAGAGCTGACATCAGTCAACAACATCCCGGACTGACATCAATTATCAGCATTCATCAACTGATCCATGAGTGAGACTGAGGCCAGGCTGTCTGACAGTTGTTGAAGCTTAACTCACTGGAAGCTAAGGGCCGTATGTAGAAACCATTTTTTGGGCTAGCCGTTTCTGGCCCCAAAACATACTTTTACATATGTACAAAACATACTTTTACACATGTACAAAACATACTTTTACACATGTACAAAATACAAGTTGTGATTCGGTAGCACATTTCCGAATTTCAATTTGTCTTTGCGATTCAGTATTTGAAAGCGGCGTGTTTAGGACGTCCCACCCAAATACTAAATCTGAATGGGGTGTATGAAAGTTTTGCGACCAAATTACAGGTGCATCATTTTCAAGTTTTACTGACTCCTTTAAGGAGGTGTTAACCCATTCGCAATGGGACTCCTTCCCCTTTGAGAATAAAAAAAAGAATATATTTTAACAGCAGGGAGGGGTCCTATGGGGACCACTGCCTAATCTAAAAAAAAACAACAATTAAACTTCAAGTTTTTTTTTTTTGAAAATGCATCCTGTGTTCCTTTAAAGAAAATGGGCTGCATTTAATTTAAAAAAAAGTTGTTTCATTCATAAGCAATCACAGACATGGTGATCTATGATGGCTGGTATTCCCAGTGGGTCTCAAACTGCGACTTAACTCATGAATATTCATGAGGTAGGGAGATTTGCAACAACCTAGGAATCACTGAATAAAACTGAAAGAATTTCATACATTTGGGATAGCGATTTCCTAATTGTGAATCACAGAGAATCACAATTAGGAAATCGCTATCCCTAAAGGTCTGTACATATGGCCCTAAGCTGCTTCTTATATCACCTGAACCTGCCAAAAACACCTGAAATACATCAATTAATTTTGTTCTTGAATCCTCAGGTGATTAAGTCCACACATCCATAAATGTTCGCTTTCATTGGTTCAGGCAAAGTGATCTACTGAATTAAGGCGGACAACTTATTGGTTGTCTGCGTTTGCCTGCCCCCCCGTCCCTTCTCAAAGCAGTGTTAGTGCTGCACCCTGCTGAGTATAAGGGGTTAATTACCAGGGCCTGTCCACCCTCCGTTACAGAACTCTGTAATGTGCCGAAATAAAATTAAAATGTGTGTCTGAGGCAAAGTCTTGTCACTCTTTTTTTAAAATTTTTATTTATATTTTTATTGGGAATGTGGTACATACAAGGACAAAATTCATCAATTATTACATACACAATTACAGCACAAGCCAAACAATCAATATATTTACACACAATTTGCGATGAGGCCTAACAAAAAGAGGAAATAAATTACGAGAAAAGGACACTTTAAGGGACTTAAAAGAGCGAGCCTGTCAGACCATAAAAGAGAAAATTACAACAAAACCCATCACACTCTGACAGCTCTCCAGTTTGTTACAGGAGCCCAAAGACGTACACCCTTCTGGCGCTTCCTATTACCTTTAAATTCATAGAGGCATGATTCTATATTATGGATTCCCAACAATCTGGACAACCACATCTGGAAGGACGGAGCAATCGCGTCCTTCCATGCAGCAGAAATTAAAATTCGAAGTACTGCAACAGATAAAAACACTAAGGCTCTTTCATCTTCCCCCAGGCCCAGCTTAGAGTCTATGCCAAGCAGCATTAGAGTAGGGGTTAGATCGATGGAATGACCCTTCAGCCCCTCCCAAAACTTCATTATCTCATTTTTAACAGCGTCCAACCGATTACAAAAAAAGAACATATGTGTAATATCAGCATGGCTTTCGTTAAATCTGGGGCAGCTGTCATTTTCACTTATACCCCAGGCATGTAGCTTCATAGGTGTATGATATAAATTAAAATGGTCTTATAATGTTGGGCGCGAAGATTGGATGCCCGGAATACCTTTTTGTTCAATGAAAGAGCGAGATCCACATCAACATCAGGATCCCCCAATTCTAGAGCCCAATTAGACTCCACCTTCACAATATCATCCTGAATTTGCTCCAATAGACAGTTATAGATAGTCTTGATCTTCCTACAACCTCTGTGAAGTATCTCAATCGTAGGAAAGTCGGCTGTCGATGAAATCCTGGGCCTAACTGATCGTATGGATAACTTGGCCGTATACCAGCCAGTGGCTATCTGGGATACCATATCTTTCCTGCAAAATCTCGAATCCCAAGATTTCACCTCCTTCCAATATATCTCCCAAAGATTTAATCCCCATTCTCTTCCACACCTGCAGATTTCTATTGGTTCGTAGATGGGGAAAGAGAGACGAGTTACACAGTTGTACATAGGGATTTACTTTCGGAATATTAAAAAATTTCATGATCGCTTTCCACACCTGCCATGTCCCATACAGTGTCTTCAGCCTCGTTTTTTTATAAAAGCGTCGCTCTAGTTCACTCTGCAGTAAACCTGCAGCCTTGCCACCCAATAACATCCTATAAATCTGGGGGGGCTGCTGTCCATCTACAGTCCCAGGTCCTGTATCAATTGGAGATTCAGACTGAAATAAGGTGGTCATTAGAACCAAAAGACAGGCCCAAAGTTATAGTCTTAAGTTCGGGAGAGCCATCCCACCCCGTTCTCTAGGTAACGACATTAGGTTTGTAGAGCGCCTTACCCTTCCATATTGCCAGACAAATCTAATAAACACGGATTCCAGATGTTTCATAATCTTATCCTCTATTACTAAAGGAATAGCGCGAAACAGGTACAGCACTCTGGGGAACATAGACATTTTAACTGCATTCACCCTGCCTACCAGTGAAAGATGTAACACGTCTATTCTCTTTAATTCCGTTTCAATATTCTTAATAAGCGGCAAGTAGTTCTCAGTGACAATCTTTTCCACAGTGGCATTGATTTTAACCCCTAAATACGTGGCAGAATCGACAAATCTATAGTCAGTTTTAATAATATTCTTGGAGCATATGACCTGCGTTTTTGTTTCATTTAATAGGTACCCTGACTCGCTACCAAACACTTTAGCCATCTCCACCAGGATAGGGAGGGGCTGCTGTGGGTTAGTTGTTATAACAGCAAGGTCATCAGCATACGCCAAGATCTTATTTGAGTAGCCGTTAAAAATTACTGGAGTTATTCCGGGGCAAGCAAGAATACCCTGAATGAGGGGGTCAATGTACAGGGCACAGAGAATAGGGGATCCTTCCCCTGGTTTTTTACTAGGTCCTTCATGCTCATAAAGCCGCTGATAAAAATTCTCAAATACCCTGACGATATCCTTAACTTCCGTAAACCCAACCCCATCCTCTTCAATACGGACAATGGTATTCCTAGCCTTTTCCTGCCTTAACCGGAGGGCAATCGCTCTCCCTGCTTGCTCCCCGCTCTTATACCTTTTTACCCTATTCGACTGATATTCCCCTACGGGCTTCCTCTTTCTGGAGTGCGGCTTTAATTACTAAAAGAGCTTCCTGGCTTACGGTAGTATTCGCCCCTGTGGCTATATCCTTCACATGTTGTTCTTCAGCTTTCACTAATTCTGTCATTAAAGTCTCAACCTTACCCCTATCTTCCCTTCTCAGCCTGGCCGAGCAACTGATGGTCTCGCCCCTCAGAGCCGCCTTGAAAGTTTCCCAGACCATATTCCTAGAGGTGCTGTACCTGTTTGCCGCAAAAAACTGTGTCACCCATTTTTTCAAATGATCTGTGAATCTAATATCACTAAGTAGCTTTTTCTCAAAAGACCAAGTTTATTTTCCTTTTCCTATGACCTAAATTATATGATAAAATTAAAGGATTATGGTCTGAGACCACTCTGGGGAGTTTAGTGATATCCACTTTAGGTAATTCAGATGAAGAGATGAGGAAATAATCTAGCTTTGTATACCCTTGCGCTGGGTTAGAAATATAAGTAAATCCATAGTCCAGAGGACATCCTGCATCCCATGGGAGGCCAACAAAGATTGTATAGATTGGAAAACCTTGGGCTTATGGCCCATATATGGTGTGGAGCCAGCCCAGTCAGCCGAGATATTAAGATCTCCTGCTATTATCAGCGGGGTAGACCACCCCACTAGTTCAGCTTCAAGAAAATCGGATATCTCAGGCTCATCCAGGTTTGAGCCATACGTTGCACATACCGCAAAGCCCAGATCTAATTCGGCAACTGCCCATCTCCCATCACTATCTGCTTTCACTTTTTTTACTTTACCTAAGTACCCTCGGATTGATATAGCGACCCCACGAATTGTGGATGTCTGTGTAGAACATACAGCTAGTTCAAAGCCACTAAGACAAAGTTGTCTACGTTTAGCCCATGGAAGATGGGTCTCCTGTATACAGACGATATCTATTCTTTCGTGTCTTAGCAGGTATGCCAGCCTCTGTCTCTTCCTCCAGTCGTTCAAGCCTCCCGCATTAATAGTACATATTCTAATATTTGCCATTAAATTGTGCTTGCATCTCGACAATCAAATCCTTTATCAGGTTATTATCCGTTGCATCATATCTTTGCCCTGGGCTGTACCACTTCCCTTTTTCCCCCTTTTTCCACCCAATCACCCCCAAACCCCTCCCTCGTCCCACCCCCTCCCCTTCTGCCCTCTACCACCTCCCCCCCGCCCCTCCACCCCCCCTACTCTCCCCTCTTCGTGAGGCACACAGACCTGGTCTGTGCAAGTGATGGAACGCAGTGACTACAGTGAGGACACTTGTGAGCTAATACAATTATCTACCAGTATTATGGAGCCCAAAACAAAAATACACTCAAATCATTAGCAAATTTAGCAATTCAAGAATCTAATGAAAATCAAACATTACTCGGGCCCCCACCACTGCCGCTTAAATCAGTTATTCCCTGCCACATATTTTAGGCATCAACATCCAACAATCAGAGTGAGTCCAGATATTCTTTCACCTTAATCTCGGAAGAGAAAAATAGAGTCTTGCCATTATTGATAATCTTTAACTGCGCAGGGTTTAGCAGGAAGGCCTGCAAATTCTTATCCTGACAGGGCTTGATCATTCCTCTCAATCGCCACCGCCTCTCTACCGTAGTGTGGCAGAAATCTGGCCTAACAAAAAATGAAATCCCTTCAGCGCTTCGTTTCGCATTTGGCCTTGCCAGATCTGATATAGCTTGCCGTAAGATAACATTTCCAATGAATATCAAGACAGCTCTTGGGTAATCCCCCTCCTTAGTATTTCTTTTCGCCTTGAAAGGGGTACGGTGAATTTTCTGAACCTCAGTGGACCAGTTCCATCCATTCAGCTCGGGAAAGGCCTGAGTAAATAACTTGATTATATATGCTCTAATGTCAGACCCTTCAGTTCCCTCAGGAATTCCCAGCACTCGCAAATTGTTCCTGCGCAGCCTGTTTTCCATTTCCTCGAGCTTCCAATGGACATCAGTCATTTGAGCACCATATGAGCCAACTTTAGAAACTGCTTCAGCCACTTCAGTTTCTGTAGATACAATCCTGTCTTCTAAATGTGCCACTCTATCGCCAGTGGTAGAGCAGACCTTTGATAATTTTCTAACTACCCCCTGCATTTTTTTCATAGCAGTATGGGCTTTCTGATTGTCCTTGCAAGTTTCCTCTCTATGCGCAATAATCTCCTGGTGTATTCTTTCTAAAAGTGACATCTGGGCGGACTCCAGGCCAGAACTATCCTGTAGAGAATTACCATTGGCCTGATCCCAACTTGACTCATATTGAACAGTGGATGTCGCACCCTTATTAGTAACACCGGAAACCTTTAAGGCCGTTGCTGGTTGATCTAATTCTGGATTGCTTTCAGAGTCTAAATCGGAAGAGCCGACTTCTTCATCCTCAGACCATTCTTGGCCATCTGAAGCAGAGTAAAAAGCCTCACTTGGAGCACTCTCCTTCACACCCCCATTCTGGGCTCCGTCAATCGGTACATCTGTACCACACATTTCATCTGCAGCAGAAGTTGACTGGTTTACTGACTCATTTGTGACACCCAAACATGTCTCCAATTCTGAGGGGGCCAGACTTAACGTATTACTCTGCAATAGCTCAATATCCGCCTGATGTGTCTCATTTATACTAGAGCCCATGTTTTTAGCCATATTCATAATTGTGCAATCCACCGCTATTTGTATTTCGCCCTCCTTCAACTTATTTTCCAGTTCTAGAGAGACCTTAGCGGGGTATTACCCTTGTTAGGCGCTAGACAGTCCTGGGGGTACACTATCTCAGCCCCATTAACACCCTTCGTTTCAGTTGATATAAGCTCTTCATCCTTAACAGACTCTTCAGCCCCCTTCACAGCCTCTTCAGCTCCCTCTCTCTACCGGCTTTGGCGAAAAGTTCCGCGATTGACACTGTCGCTAACCGTGTCCGTGCTCCTGCTGGATGCTGTATCTGTGGCTGCTTCCTCTTGCCACGCTCGTCAGCATGGGGTGTATGCGCACCTCCAGGCTCAACCAATTCTTCCTCAATTAGTGCTTGCTGTTTCTTCTTAGTACCCGGGGTTTTACGGTGGGATTCACTTTGGGGGCCATAGCTTTGTGAGAGGTAGAATTCCTCTCCGATATCTGACAAACGCCGCCTCTCCCAGCCGGCTTCTGATTTGAATAGCTCTCGGCGTCTGCAACAGCTACGGCGTTCCTCAGCTGAGAACGCTTACAGTTCTTACCCTTGCTCTGCCTCCCAGCTGTATCGAACCGCTTCCACCTCGGCAGCACAACGGCGAGGCTGCTTGACAGGTCCCGCAGAATCTGCCTAGCAGAACCACGGCAGGCAAGCATAGACTGCATAATTTTTGCTCACAACAGGCGTCTTCCTTAGCATCCGTTCAAACAATGGCCAAGGCTGTGGGTCCCGGACTGTTCATTGAGCCATCCTCAACATTGACAACAAACTGGTAAGGTTTTGGCAAGTTCTGCAAAATTTCACTTCGCAGCTCCGCGGCTGGCAGACTCGTTTAAAATTCATACAAGCGGCAGCTAATGCGATGCGTCCCGCACCATGCCTGACCCATCAGAGCTCCAGTTTACAGCGTCCTCACTGCAGCACTGCTACAGCCACTAGTGAGCAGCCGCCATCTTGCCTTGAAAGTCTTGTCACTCATGTTCAGTTAAAAATAAAATAAAAAACTCAGGAAGCACACAAAAGCTGAGACATTCGCCGGAAGGCTGTCAAACTCTACATTTGGTAACCAGACAGTATTCCGAACATCTTGGCTTCTGTGGTGTGGCTTGGAGTGACCGTCCTATAAATCTGACTCCTCCCACATACTCTGAAAAATGATACTGATTTTGTATATCACAGACCCTGAACATGGGGATTGTTTCCACTGTAAAAAAAATCCCACTCATCACCCTTTACCCTGGTTTTTCTGCATAATGCCAGAAGCTGAGCAGTATACATTATCCAGTCTAACACGGTGAAGGTCGTTTAACTAGGGTTTCTGCCCCCCATTCTGTGTTATGTAATCTGCTCTGCCCTGTGTTCCTCCTATGTTTTGTAAGCCTTTCTGTTGTAAAGAAATTGTACTTTGTCATGTCGTGTATAAAACAACCTCCCCTTGAAGGTATCAACATGGAGGGAAACCATTTCCATTACCCTATATGGATGGGAGAATTATTTCTATTGTGACACTCATTCTGACTGCACACAAGAAGATCCCTCGTTTGTGGCACCTCATCAAGATATTGTATGATCACATGCATTGGTGGCCTGCTTCCTTCAATGCTGGAGATGTTCTGGTATTGCTCCCTTAACGCATTCGCTGCGTTTGTCGGCCAACAGCCGTCGCGAGCAGTACCTCGGTAGTGCTGCGCATGTCTGTTGGCCGACACGGCTCGCCTACTCAGCTAAACTGCTGCACTGTGTTGGAATTGCCGCCGCAGTTAAGCAGTTAAGAAATACATTTACTCGACCGCTTTCCGCTGTTTCTTTTGAGGAGAGCTCTGTATACTTTTGTCTTCTCAGTGCATCTGCACAGCTGCGGGCATGCCATGATGTGGCCGGGGCATTAATTTGCCCTGGGATCTGTTAAATCACCATTGTTTGCCCCTTTCAGCTAGCTTGTAGATGCATAGCCCAGTCATCCTTTTGCTCTACATACCAGACCCCTTCTCAAAACAAATGCTAACATTTTGATGCCACTAAACAAAAGATTTGCATCTCTGAAAAGCTTGGACGTGTTTTAACTCTTCACAGCTTGCCTTAGAGTTACTCACCGGTGTACTCTAGTTCTCCTTTTACAAGCTCCTGCTTGGCCCGCTGGCATTTTATGACTAGTTTGGACGCAGAAGAGGGAAGAGTCCCTGCTAGAGTCAAAAGGAGGTTGTTGCATCGAGAGGAACATTGAAAAGGGTCTCACTCCATGTGCCTTGAATCTTTACCTCCAGGGCTTGACTCTGATTCACAGGATTATTTGACCAGATTATGTTGCAAACACTGTTGGTTGGATGAAATTGCTTCAAGAAGCTGCGAGATGAAATGTTGCAAGGGTTTTGTAACCAGAGGAGTACAGATGATCACAGATACCCCCGAAAGGGCTCTAGGTTTGGCAACTCCTGAAACTCTCCTGAAGAGGAGAATTATGTTAAAATGGCTTACCCATTTTAGACCAGTGACAACATGCATGTTGAGCCATGATCCACCGCCTACTGTGCCAGCTTTGAGCCAAGCCAACAGCTTTGCTTCTTTGCCAATGATCTGCCTGGCACCAGTAACAGTTTTGAATGATGGACTCCATCTGTGATGCAGAGGGCCATACTGAATGGTGCTCGTTCCCACCCACGTCTTGAACGTCAATCAAAGGGGCGTTCAGTCCACAGGGACAATAGCCGCTCCCACTCCTTTCACAGAGGTGCGGATACTTTTTTAAACATGTTGTTTGGCACCTTTGAGCTGAACTGCAAGCACCTGTACGCCGCCTTGCTCCTAGCTACTCTCTGCCACCCTCACCTAGGTTGAATATCCCTTCAGGATTACAGTTCGAACTGAACAACACTCCCCAGCAGAAGTGGAAAATGCGCTTTACTTCTATAAGATGTCTGTAGGTGTTAACCCCAAGTCAGGAGTTATTTTTATAGACTTTTGTACATTTTGAATCCCAGAAATGAGCTCCAGGAGCATTATTTGTATTCATTCATTTTTCTCTTGCAGCGTTTTAATCTGGCCTGGAATATTACATTCTTAATTTGATAACTGTATTGTTTGTTTTGCGGACAATACATCCCACTACAAACACCCACCACTCCCGGATGACAGAAGAATCAAAATGTTCCTTTTGACTGTCCTAAATCTCACCATGTGGCCAGTTCTTTCCATTCTGCTCGGACACTAGATAGTCGCCAGATCAATACTATTGAGACATTCCTCTCGTTGAGCTGCCAGCAACCCAGGAATGCCCAGGAACGCACAACACGGAATATTAACCACAAGTCGCTAGTTCCTTCCTCAGCCCCAATAACTCCATCCAAAGGAATACTATTCTCGGACACTACCTCTTGGGTACTTGCAAATTATAAGTGTGATTATTAGTCAGATGGTAAATGGATATTACTGGTCAGGTCGTCTAACTCTAGTTCAAATCATTGCAAAGCTCCACATTTCACATCTACCTGTGTGAACCTCACTGTAACTCTGCAAGAGCTTGTCTTGTACAAGCCTAAAGTCAACAACCAGACCAGAGACGGGCCAGGTACCACAGCTTTCATCCTAATTTGAATGATATCATCTCACCAGGGAAGCGCCAGGAGGCGCCTCAAAGGAGAGCTCCGCTCGGCGGAGCGCGGGGGACACTTGAACCTACCGGCCCAGAGGATGGGGGAGGAGAGAAAGCCCCCACTGTTGCCGCCACCGCCAGGAGTCCACTCGTGCAGCCTACAGCGCCGCCGCTCAGGGACTACATCTCCCGGCGGCCTCTAGCGGCGGCGCTGCCTCTCACACACCAGGGAAGCGCCAGGAGGCGCCTCAAAAGAGAGCTCCGCTCCGCGGGACGCCGGGCTAAGCCCGGGCAAAGGGCGGGCCCTCTGTGGCCCGAGGAGGACCCGAGGAGGACGGGACGGGCCGCCCCACTTGGCTCCATCAAAGGAGGAGGTACAGAGACATGTAATCCTTCTAATCTTTACCGTTTTGAACTGCTTACTGTTGTTTCCGGGGTTTTGTTTCCCAATTACTATGTCCTTCTGGGAGGAGCTGAATGCCCTGTGTGGCACAAACTATGTCCCGGATGTATCGACCCCCCCCCATAGCGGGCAGGGACACTGACCAAATAATCTGCACTCCCCAGGATGTACCTTTATCCCCCGAAACAATCCTCTCTCAAATCAATACACTGCCCCGGGGCTTAACCGGTAAAAGTCATCATGACGAGGAAATAGACAATACCAATCAGAATCTATCAAATACAGATCAAATGTGCTGTAGCCCCTCATTGTCCCCCCCCCAACCCAACCTTATCAACGTCGGATAAGGCTGGGACTCGAACAAATGACTCTGTATCGCCCTTCCAATCGACCCTACTGGCTCAAATCGAGCGACTGCTAAACTCTGCTTTATCACCTCTGGTTGCAAAAATCAATGATTTGGGGGGCAGGTTGACCAGGATTGAAAAAACTGTAACAAGGACCTATCCACTAACTGAAAATACTGATACACCCATACGCTCTACTCTCACTACCAACCACGAAAAGCCTATGATCATTGCTTCCAGGAAAGTCCAAACTTTTGACTCCCCTCTTACAACAACCATTCCAAGCAGCCGCAATCCTACTTTTAATCCCGTACATGCCCCTCACAGAGTTCCTAGGATTTCTCAAGAAAGAAGGCATCGAATTGATCTACCCCCCGAAGCCGCCCCATACGTCACCGTTCTCTCTGGGGTCCCTGCACTCAGTCAGGGCAAACGTGAACTACACCAGGACCTGCTGAATAAAGCCATCTTTTGGCTCAAAAAGAATAGACCGTTACCACCTGCTCTAGATGGCGGGATCCTGAGCGTCAGGAGGGTGGGGTGGCTAGGTTTGCTGCCCAAAGATATTCCGGGGGACTTGATATTAATTAAATTTAAACACAGGAACATTGCCCCCTATTTACGATCTACCCAGCCCAAAGTTGGAGATGGTCCCATCTGTATCTGGGACCTGTATGACTTTTACCCTGGCCCCCGAGCACCGAATTATAATACCTGGTGAAAAAAGGGGGTCTCTGTGTATCTTGGGTGATTATTCTGATTAGGCAATTTGCTAAACTGCTTTAGCTTGTTTTAAATAGTCGGTTTTCTTTTATCCTTGCAATGAATTGTTGAGTTATTTGTGCATGTATGTATTTCTTTCTGTTGCTTTTATGGTTTTAAATTCAGAAACCGTATAAAGCTTATTTGAAACTGATATCATCTCTCCAGCACCTTATGCATGCCCATGTGATATCTGAGCCATTAAACAAATATTGAATAACAAAGTGATAGGGATCAATTGAAGAAAATTATCCCTGCTTACTCATTGATTATTACAAAATGTGTATTGTTACAACTGCTACACCTATTGTTATATACACTGTTTTATGCATTACATGCAATTTATAACTACAGTAAGCGTGTGAATAATATCCTTCCTGATCCTCCAACTAACATACCAAATACTACATTTTCTCTTGTTTCTGTCGCTATTCATAAAATTGCTAAACTTTCAGTTGTGGGCTAAGGCAGATTCTGTTGCATCTATTAAATATCAGATGCAACAACTTGCTGACAGTTTATACATCAATGTACTTATTGTGGCTCCTTTGAATCAGTGAAGTAAAAAGCGAACTTGTTACTCCCGCGCTGATGGCAAACACAATTCAGACGTCTCACCCATACTTTCAAGGGTCTACATAAGACTGGCCCAGAATACCTCAACAATCACATCTGCATTCACAAACCTCCCAGACACCTCTGCTCATCCAGACTCCTACTTGCACAAATCTCCGGCATGGTAAAAACCAGATTCGGTGCTCGAAATGTCTCGTACATAGATCCTAAAACTTGGAACAAACTGCTGCTACACATAAAGACCTCCTCCTCAGTTCTTGAATTCTGCAAGAAGCTGAAGAACCAGACCCTTCGAGTAGTCCCACTAGGCCCAAGGGATGCCTAGACTCACAACTACTCCGCGTCGGGCTACCCTGCCGGGTGATAGTGCGCTCTACAAATCTGCAGACCATGACAACCGTGCGCTCCTCTTACTCACAAAATGAAGTAATTGAACGCATCAGGACAATCAACAAGAACATTTTATGATAGTTTTTTCTATTATTCTAAATGTCATGAATATTTGTTCTAGGAAAATATATTCACCATAGCTTTATTTGATCGCTAAAAATATAATAAAATCATGAAAGCAATATAAACATGCATGATATTAAATACATATAATGCATAAAAACATCCAAAGAGAAATGTGGCCATTCGGTCATATTAGCATAAGCAAAATAATGATTATAAAGGTTGAAACATATTCCGCCCCACCGTGATATATATGTTGTTTCAGATCCTTCTTTCATAAAAGAACACTAGTATTCTCGCGAGGCAGAGCCTTTTCCAAGCCAGAGTGAACTGAACAATTCATTCAGTTAAACCACAAAGATGTCCCTGCTTAGTGATGAGTCAGACAGAGTGCCAACAGCTCCTGAAGATGCTTTTCACACGTTAGTATTAGTACAACTACGGAGTATTGATTTAATACAGTAACTGAACAACTCTGACTTATTGATCTATTATTGCCTGTGATGACATTCAAGGACTTATGTTGTTCTTAAAACCTTAGGTTGTTCCCAGAACAATTCATGATTCCCATTTACACCATCTGTCAGGTACACCTTCTTAATACCGTTGCCTGCATGTTATTTTTTATGTATATTTTAATATTATTATCATTAGTAGTATGTTACATTCAAGTAGCAATTCAATAAGTTTTACTACGACAATTCATTTCATAAAAGCATTTTACATAGTTTCATTCGGCATATGAAGTATTACATTTTCTTTAAAGCATTACATAAATTACATCCTATTTCTTCTCATATGAGAACCAGCATACAAGTAGGTTAGATTCCAAATCTGGGCACCATCCATTTTCCAATGTCCTCAAATAATACTCCATAGTGTTGATGTAAGGCATCTATATGATACATTAGATTAGAGTAGGGCTAAAATATGTTTAGTTATAAAGAATTGTATTCACCGAGTCCCATTTGTTGGTAAAAGATTTCAAAGGCGAAGTGCCAACCCTGAAGTAAAAATAGAGATTTCTTTCAAGAGGCACAGTGATAATGTCCCAGTAGGATTTCAGTAAGGAGCGGCGTTTGAAATCTAGGAATCTTCCTGTCCATGGCTCTCCACCTCTCGCATCACATTGCCAGCTCCATTGCCAGTAATGACATTTCTGATGAGTGGATAGGTTTGCAGGATGGGTTTCCCCAAAGATCCCTCATATCCATATCTAGTAGAAAGCATTTAATTTGCTGGGGGAACATCCTTTACAACGCAACTTTTACCATGCAGTGCCTTTACGACGCAGCTATTACAACGCAAACCATTACAACGCATTGCGCTGGGGGTGCTCTAGGATAGGGAATAGGTTTAATTTACTATCCAATACCTTCTCTAGTGTCCACGGGGACTGGAGTTGGAATAGTAAATTAAACTATTCACTATCCAGCACCCCAAAGCGCTATGCGTTGTAAAGGTATGCGTTGTAATACTTGCGTTGTAAAAGCATGCGATGTAAAAGCATGCGTTGTAATGTCATACATCCAATTTGCTGTAGCCACTTGATTTTCTGAAGCCTTTCGGCATCTATAACATCCCGCTGAGCCAAAGCTTAGTGAGCAAGTTCAGGTGTGGACCAAGCACTTCTCCAGTATACTAACGGGTTTAGTTTGACTTTATTAACTAACCCTTTTCTGCCCGGATCAATTATCAGAGGTGGGGGAAGGTGAGTTGCACTTCTCAGAAACTTGTTCTCCGAGAGGGTTAGAGAGGAAATGTTAGGGAACTCCCTGAGTTCTGAAGCAAATGGAACCGACCCCAACACGGTAGCATCATAGATTTTTAAGGTTGGACCGATTGATTTAGAAAAAGAGCGACTGTGTTTCTTCACTATAACTCAGATAATCTGTCTGTGCTTTGGAACCATGGCATCCACTTGTGCTTCCAGGACATGGTCGAACACAAGGAGACACCAAGATAATTAAATACATTTGACCTCTCAAGTGGCTTGTCCCCCAACATTATTCTTCCCTTGTAAGATCTATGTTGTTTGAAAGACATATATTTCGTCTTGATGGCATTTGTCTCAAGAACTCCTCGAAATGGTGCAGGTCACGTTGCAGACATCCTGGTGTTTCCGAGATCAGCAAAGTATCCCCTGCAAACACCAATATGGCGTTTTTCATACTGGCCAGAGTAAAGGCGTCGGTAGGAAAGGAAGAGAGAAAAAGAACAGTGGCACTTAGGAACAAGGAGAACAGAGTAGGGGCCAAAACACAGCTTTGGCAAACACGTTTGCCTATAGGTAGCTGATAGGTAAGTTTACCCAGCCCACCCCAACGAACCTGGGCAAAATTACCATTATGCATATAAATTACCAAAGAAAGCAGATCCAATGTCCTGCCCAAGTCAAGGAGGAGTGACCATAACTACCTATGGGGAACCAAATCAAATGCCGATTTGAGGTCGACGAAGTTAGCATACATGCCGCCTCTGCCGATTGTCACTATCCTCCAGGATAGGTGTAAGGAACGGAAGATGTGATCGATAGGGCTGATCTTCTTGCGGTAACCTGCGCGCAGGCATGAAAGGGTATCATTATCAATTATGCAATCCTGGATTTTAAACAAAACAAGTTGGGCAAAGATTTCTGGACAGAATCAATTAAACTAATAGGCCACTAGTTCCCAGGCAGGCACCAGTCTTTTTTTTATAAATAGGAATTAGTACAGTTCCCTTGGAGGAATCCGGAGTGGGGGCACGACTCGAGATGACGTTAGCCAGAATGAGTAGATACTTAGACCACTTTGCCCAATCTTACAAAAATACCTCAGCAGAAATGCGGTCCTTTCCCGGCGCTGCCTCTGGTAACTGCATATCGGGCTTTAGTGACATCTGCAGCCTCATATGGACCTCGGACTGGGGCTACAGGGAAAAATTCCAATGGATTATTTAGCACACTCCTGGCAGCATTGGAGGAAGGGATCTAAGACTATAGATGGAAAAAATGAGCAACTGACAGGGACACTGGAATGATGGGGTGAGTGGGCTTGCCAGTGTCTACCCCACTTAACTAGTGTCCAGAATCTAACAGAGTCTTGGCAGAACAAGCAGCTCAGAGGTCTTTCCATCTCCCCTCATTTTTTAAATTTTTTTATTTATTTATTTTGTATAGCGCAAACAGCTACCCAACAAAGGGTTTCCCGGCGCTTGTGATTCAGTGAAGAGTAATTGGACAGCTGACTTAGACGTTGAACAGCCAGGTTTTTATGGCTTTTCTAAATCTGATGTAATTAACCTCTGAGCGCAGAGCTTGTGGCATGGAGTTCCACAAGGAGGGACCAAGGTATGCGAAGGATCTGCCTCCCATGCGTGATAGTCTTATTTTGGGCACAACAAATTTATTCGCTGTTGCAGATCTCAGCGTCCTAGATGGAAGGTAACAATGTACCAGACTTCGTAGGTATTTGGAAGCTTTATTTGTTGAGATTTTATGCATGAAGCATAATGATTTGAATTTGATTCTGTTTTCAATTTTTAACCAGTGTAATTCTCGTATGAGTTTGGTAGTGGGCGCATGGATAGGAATTTTACCTAACAATCTTGCAGCAGCATTCTGCACAGTTTGTAGTTTGTGGATTGTGGCTTTGTTGGACCCTAAGTATAGCACATTGGCGTAGTCCAATCTTGATGTTATTAGGGCGTTAATGACAGTTTTCTTAGTATGATCCGGTAGCATCCAGCAGATTTTCTTTAGCCACTTTAGGATGACGAAGCAAGTGGCTGATGTTTTGATGGCCTGCTGGTGCATACTGAGTGTGTCATCAACAACAAAGCCTAGGTTCCGGGCCTGGTTAGTTGGAATTGGCAGAGAGCCCATTTCCGGGGGCCAGTGTTGGGGTCCCCAGAGTTCTTTATTTCTTCCCAGGATTATAAGTTCGGTTTTTTCACCGTTCAACTTCAAGAAGTTTTTTTTCATCCATCCAGCGATTTTTGTAAGTCCTACTCTTAAAGTAGAAGGATCATTATTGCCTGTTGGTGGAAGGGAAAAGAGAAGCTGAGAATCATCAGCATAGGAGAACATTTTCAGTCCAGTATCCTTAGCTATTTTTGCAAGAGGGCTCATATATAAATTAAAAAGTAGTGGACTTAAAATTGAGCCTTGTGGGACTCCATGTTTGAAGGTATGGATATCAGAACACGCAGAATTAGAGAAGATTTGAAATGTTCTGTTTTCGAGTAAAGATGTGATCCAATTTAAAGCAGGGCCACAGATGCCTATTAAGCGAAGAGTTTTTATTAGTACCGCATGTGAAACAGTGTCAAATGCGGCACTGAGGTCTAAAAGCACCAGTGCCACTGTTTCACCCTTGTCTATCATTGAACGTATGTTTTCTGTTACACCTAGGAGGGTGGTTTCTGTAGAAAAACCTGCTCGGAAGCCAGATTGATGGGGAGGTAACAGATCATGTGTCGTTATATAATTTGAAAGACAACGGTGGACATGCTTTTCTAGAATTGTGGCAAAAATCGGAAGGAGAGATATTGGTCGGAAGTTTGCGGGTATCTTCGGGTCAGCATCAGCTTTTTTTAGAAGGGGATGGATCATAGCATGTTTCCACTCCTGAGGAACATATTCTTCTTGCAAGGAGCTATTTAGAAGATCTGTAATGGTGGATAGAGCTTTTTTACTAAGTAACTTTAGGATGGGGCAGGGTAAAGGGTCATTTGGTGAGCCTGATTTTATCGTGCTAAGAAGTTCGGTGACAGTGTCCACGTTGAGTGTTGGCCAGGCACTCAGTGAGGGGGTGGAAATTTTATCAGAAGGGGTAGCAAAAGTAGTCTCTTGAGTGCATAGTCTATTAGGATCATTACGGTCACAATGATCTTCCTCATGATTGTTCTGGTTAAGTTGGATGGCCTGATAAATTTTATCAACTTTGTCGACAAAGAATGCAGCAAGTTGATTGCATTGAGTTTTATTTAAATCAGGTGGAGTTGGTGAGGTATTTGAGCCGGCTAGCTCTTTAACTGTTTTAAAAAGCGTTTTAGCTTGATTTAAGGCTGCAGTAATTTTAGTGCAGACAAAATTAGCTTTTGCTCTACTGCACAGCTTTTGGTATTGAGTTAATTGATTTTTGTAATCATTTTTAGCTTCAATGGAGTAGGACTTTCTCCATTGGCGCTCAGCGTTCTTACATTTGGTTTTTTCATGCTTTAGAGAATCATTGAACCACGGAGCGGGTGAACGTTGGTTTATGCCTTTTAGCTTGGTCTTAGGGAGGCAAGAGTCAATGGCTGTTAGAAGCCATGATTGGACAGAAACTGATAGATTTTGTACTCCTGAGTTGGTGCCTGGAATCGTGTCTTCTAGCAGGGTATTGAGAATATTAATGTCGAGTTTTTTCCATTTTCTTACCGTGGAGGGTTGAGTCGTAAGAGAGTTATTGGAAGTTGGCATTTGAAAAGAGAATTTGATGGGAAAATGGTCTGACCAGGGAATGGGTAGAGCTGGAAATGTGTTTAAATTATGAATATTTGAAAAAATTGGGTCCAGTAAATGACCTGCAGTATGCGTAGGGCCAGAGTTTTTGAGACTTAGATTGAGGGACATAAAGTCATCAATAAGTTCAGTGGCCTTAGTACAGTGCTCATTATCCAGATGAAGATTCAGATCACCGATGACTGTAAAATTGGTAGTATTCATAATAAAAGGACCTAGAAGTTCCGAAATGTTATTTAGCCAATTTGAAGCGGCACCAGGTGGACGGTAAATAAGTGCACCGGAAAAGGTAAAATTGGGTGAGAGTATAATTTTGAAGGTGGCGCCTTCACACCCTGGACATGGGAAGTTTATAAACTCACAGGTATAGATTTTCTTAAAAATAACTGCTATGCCTCCTCCGGTTTTATTTATCCTGTCAAGGCGTATAATCGCATATGAGTCTGGGAGAGCCGTGGCTACATCCGGTCCAGAGCTAGCATGAAGCCATGTTTCAGTAATAAACAATGCATCAGGGGCTTCATCCATCAAGAAATAAAAAATTTCAGTTTTGTGTCTGGGCAAAGAACGACAGTTTAAACTGAAAAAGGTAAATAATTTAGGGTTAGAATTAACACATGCAGCATTCGTTTGGGTCTCAAGCTGTTTGATTCTAACAGCATTCATTATTAGTGAACAGCCGTGACAGATGTTATATTTTCTGTTTAAGTCTAAAAGACAACAGCCTAGTTGTTTGAATGGTCTTAAAGCTAAAAGCTGGTCTGCACTATATTGTATATATGGGGAAGCAATAGTGTCGCTAATTGTCTGGTTGCTAACACATTCCGGTGAATTTAGCTGGAGAGTAGAAGTCATGGCCGCTGGGCGCGTCCTAGTCGCGGACGGGCGCAGACGGGCTGACTCAAGCATGACTCCGTCGCTGATGCAGGCGCGTCCACTATTCGCGTCCGCTATCGAGGAGAGTTTCCGTTTCCTTATGTAGTGGTGGCTAGAGCGCTGTTAGGCTCACGCCCCTACCCAAGATGTCCGCCGTTTTCTGAGACCTTGCAGGCTAATAGATCGGTATTCAGCCCGAAAATCGGCTGTCACCAACTATGTGCAGGCTCACCTTATGTCCAAAGCAATAGTTATGCTAGTGCAAACAAAGTAGGTAATTTAAAACTCGCCGTTTAAAAAGTGCTCGTTTTCAGCAATTATAACAGATGAACAAATGAACGTGCAGTACAACTACCTCTCGGCTATTTCGCCTCAAGAGGGGTCCAATGGTTTTAAACATGCAAAGAATCTCGCGTTCTTTAGCTGGGGGCTCCTTAAGTAGTGGTGGCTAGAGCGCTGTTAGGCTCACGCCCCTACCCAAGATGTCCGCCGTTTTCTAAGACCTTGCAGGCTAATAGATCGGTATTCAGCCCGAAAATCGGCTGTCACCGACTATGTGCAGGCTCACCTTATGTCCAAAGCAATAGTTATGCTAGTGCAAACAAAGTAGGTAATTTAAAACTCGCCGTTTAAAAAGTGCTCGTTTTCAGCAATTATAACAGATGAACAAATGAACGTGCAGTACAACTACCTCTCGGCTATTTCGCCTCAAGAGGGGTCCAATGGTTTTAAACATGCAAAGAATCTCGCGTTCTTTAGCTGGGGGCTCCTTAAGTAGTGGTGGCTAGAGCGCTGTTAGGCTCACGCCCCTACCCAAGATGTCCGCCGTTTTCTAAGACCTTGCAGGCTAATAGATCGGTATTCAGCCCGAAAATCGGCTGTCACCGACTATGTGCAGGCTCACCTTATGTCCAAAGCAATAGTTATGCTAGTGCAAACAAAGTAGGTAATTTAAAACTCGCTGTTTAAAAAGTGCTCGTTTTCAGCAATTATAACAGATGAACAAATGAACGTGCAGTACAACTACCTCTCGGCTATTTCGCCTCAAGAGGGGTCCAATGGTTTTAAACATGCAAAGAATCTCGCGTTCTTTAGCTGGGGGCTCCTTAAGTAGTGGTGGCTAGAGCGCTGTTAGGCTCACGCCCCTACCCAAGATGTCCGCCCTTTTCTGAGACCTTGCAGGCTAATAGATCGGTATTCAGCCCGAAAATCGGCTGTCACCGACTATGTGCAGGCTCACCTCCCGCTCTCTTTTCACCTCGGCATGAGTTTTAGAGAGATTCCTTGCGAAGATTGCATGCTGCATATCTTCAGCTTTTATTGCCCTGACCAATAGGTAACGATTCTACTGTGCTCCTTATTAACCCCTTCTACGCTGATGACGGCTCCCGGCCTTCATGCACTACAGTGCTCATGCGCTGATGACGGCCGGGAGCCGTCACGACCACGCCCGCAATCGGAATTTGCCGCACAGGAGCAGAATTCCGGCCGCGGTCAAGGGGTTAAACCAACTTTTTGCTGTGAAAGGGGGTCTACGAGTTAATGATGAAGGACCGAGGAAGTAAGACTATTATTAGAGTCAATAATTGTCCCTATGTCCCCTGTGCTAGATAGCCCACTGGACACCTCCTCTGCATTACGTCTGTTGTTCATATGTTAACTCCCCCTCTCCTACTCCTATCCCCTGAAGATAGGCATCACAGTCCACTCCTAATAAGCCCGGATACAATTACAACAAGAAAACTTAACTTTCCCTCCCCAGACTGAGCTGGCAACAGTCAGCTGTCCAAACCGATACATAGCTGGTAGCATAAAACCGTTTAATAAACCCCCGCCACTACTACTCAATCTGCTGGGCCTTCTTGCAAGGGGGCGGGCTTCTTCTGAAGCTGCCGCAAATTTGCAGTTGCTTGGATCCACCTTAATTGGATCAGGCAGCATGGCAGGCCAGACCGTACAGAGTATTGACAACCTCCTCTCAGCCAGTCGCTGGTGGTTCCCCAAAGTCAGGTTGTTGTGGGGCTGGTGAGTAAGGTCCCCATAAAGCTAACATCCTTTGGTGTCTGCAGAGTAACCGCTGTCCCACATCGCAAAGATCCCAGCGTGCGCTCTCTGTCAACCAGGAGATGACTCGGAGCACTACTCACTCTCCATTTTGAGCCACTGGGCATGAAAGATGGACGGCCCTTTGAGAGCCGCTGCTCTCGCCAGCGCTGTCTGAGATTCAGAGGGCAGAGGCGGTCTTTCCGGCCTTGCTTTTCTAAGTTATTTGTGCTTTGCTTGCAGTGACCTGGAGCATGTAACAATGTTTGTCCCTGCTTTGTTCAATTCTAGGCAGGTCCAATCACTGTCTGGATTGTCCCTGAACCACGTTTTCTCCTCCGCTATGATTTTCAGGTGAGCAGGGAAGAGCAATGCAAAGCAGATTCCTGCCTCCCAGAGGTCCTTTTTGGTTGACATAAATGACATCTGCTTCTTACTGCTGGGGGTAGATCAGGGACATGGCACCCATGGCCCCGGCCACTTCAATGTGACCACGTATGCGTGCCCTCTGCAGCACCAGGACCCTGTCCCTACAGTGCAGGAGATGTGTAACCACTAGTCTCTGCTGTGCCCCTGGTGGCGGAGGGTGCGCTGGCACTCTCGGGCTTGATACAGCACAAGGAAAATAAAAAGAGACCATGCTGGACCACTACTGTTGTCTGCCAACTTTCCATGTGTGCAACCCGATCTGCTCCTCTGTCTCGTCAAGGAAGCCCACCATCCGGACGTTTTCTGCCTGCTGCACTTCTCTGCATCCTCCACTCTATTTTCCAGACTTGCCTCTCATCTGGAAAGGTGGCATAGCTGGTCTTAGAGCTCCTTTAACTTCGAATAGGCCTTTCCCTAAGACGTTTGAATTGGTCCATCATCTTAGGTGGTCTTCCTGGAGAATGTTCAGGTCGATGGCTACCTCGTCTATTTTACCTTCCAACACCGGCCTGGAGGTGTGAACCATGTAGAATAGCTGATCAAGTTTATCATCTTGAGCCGGGGCCTTGTGTGCATCTTGCTGCTCTGCCAATTCAGGCCCTCCTGCAGCGTTGTAGCTCCCCCTGGCCCTGCTGCTGCAATCCAGATGCGTCACTGACATACCGAGGCCTCCCCATCAGGACCAGGACTTGGAAGTAAGTTAGGGTGCATGACCAAAGCAAGGAGAGAGTTATTCCTAGGTTGGCAGTGCAATGTCCAGCCTCCACAGAGAGAGCCACAAGGGATGGAAGCGTTACCACCCCACCAAAGACACCCCAGTGTCCCTCAATGTCAAGGACATTGAGGGACCTCTGGGTAGGTCCCTCAATGTAAGTATAGTCCATCAAACACCCTCTGAAGCAAAAAGTCCTCCCTGGGAGAAAGCAGAACTCTGGGGCAGTCCCAAGGCAGCACCGTTCCCCAAACAACGGTCTCCGTCTGCTCCTTGCGCCACCTTTTTTCAGGGCTGGTGCCGCTCTGCCTAGTCGCCACTGCCTGGGCCCTGCTCTGCACTACAATGTGCCCATCAATGCTGCCAAAGTTTCTCCGCCACGCGCATCGTGGAGAAGTGTGGCTCAGGGGTTAGAGGCGGCAGACCCGGAAGCTGAGATCGGTCCTGGACCATGGTTCAATTCTCCGCCTCGGCTGGTCTTGGGCTAAAAATTCCACGGACTCGATAATTCTCGCCCCGGTGCCTTCTCGACTCACGGGTTCACACTCTGCGACTCTGAGCAGTAGCTTGCTTAATCTCCACAACTGCCCCTTGCGGCGGGATGCCTGACTTTCACCTTGTGGATACCCTGCTATCTCACAGGGGAATATCAGGACGGGTTCCCTAAGCAAGCGCCGGGAAACCCACTGCGGGTAGCTGTGCGCTATATAAGCTCAACATTATTATTATATATTATATCGTTGCCAGCTCCTCCAGTTTGTCGGGATGGCTGGGGATCGGTGTTCAATACGCCGGCCCTCATTGACTAGTGGCCATCATGGAGCATGGCCAGCCATTCCCCCCAATTTAAAAAATATACTTGAAATGAATAAATATGCATGTTACATTTAAAGAATAAACTGTTTTAAAAAACGCTTATTTCAAATCCATATTTTTTTTTAACTATATTTTTACTTGTTTTTGTTTAAGATTCTTACAAACGACATTTTTGAAAAAAGATTTTTGTTGTTTACATTCCAACTCAAGTCTGGTACAGAGTTGAGGACTGGCCTATTACAGCACAGTCGAGTCTGGTGCGAAGTCCGGGACTGGCCTATTACAGCACAGTCGAGTCTGGTTCCAAGTCAAGGACTGGCCTATTACAGCACAGTCGAGTCTGGTACAGAGTCCAGGACTAGCCTATTACAGCACAGTCGAGTCTAGTACGGAGTCCATGACTGGCCTATTAAAGCACAGTCCAGTCTGGTACAGAGTCCCGTACTGGCCTAGTACAGCACAGTCGAGCCTGTTAGAGTCCAGGACTGGCCCATTGCAGCACAGTAGAGTCTGGTACAGAGTCCAGGACTGGCTTATTGCAGCACAGTCGAGTCTGGCACAGAGTCCAGGACTGGCCTATTACAGCACAGTCAAGTCTAGTACAGAGTCCAGGACTGGCCTATTACAGCACAGTTGAGTCTGGTTCAGAGTCTAGGGCTGGCCTATTACAGCACAGTCGAGTCTGGTTCAGAGTCAAGGACTGGCCTATTACAGCACAGTCGAGTCTGGTACAGAGTCCAGGACTAGCCTATTACAGCACAGTCGAGTCTAGTACGGAGTCCATGACTGGCCTATTAAAACACAGTCGTGTCTGATACAGAGTCTAGGGCTGGCCTATTACAGCACAGTCGAGTCTGGTGCGAAGTTCTGGACTGGCCTATTACAGCACAGTCGAGTCTGGTTCAGAGTCCAGGACTGGCCTATTATTGCACAGTCCAGTCTGGCACAGAGCCCAGGACTGGCCTAGTACAGCACAGTCGAGTCTGTTACAGAGTCCAGGACTGGCCTATTACAGCACAGTCATGTCTGTTACAGAGTCGACGACTGACCCATTACAGGACAGTCGAGTCTGGTACAGAGTCCAGGACTGGCCTATTACACCACAGTCGAGTCTTGTTCAGAGTCCATGACTGGCCTATTAAAGCACATTCGTGTCTGGTACAGAGTCCAGGACTGGCCTATTACACCACAGTCGAGTCTTGTTCAGAGTCCATGACTGGCCTATTAAAGCACAGTTGTGTCTGGTACAGAGTCCAGAACTGGCCTATTACAGCACAGTCGAGTCTGTTACAGAGTCCTTGCGACAAGGCCCCTGGTTTGGACGGTCTCGCCGTTACAGTCTACAAGACCTTTGCTCCACTTTTGGTACCACACCTGGCCGCTATCTATAATGACTCTTTCGAGAGTGGTCTCCTCCCACCATCGCTCCATGAGGCTATGTTAATTCTCCTCCTCAAGCCGGACAAACCCCCTGAATGCCGTGACTCCTACCGCCCCTTGTCCACTATTAATACGGACAATAAAATCTTCGCAAAGCTACCTCTCGCCACCTTCTTCTCATGCCACTCATTGCTCTGTCAGATCAGTCTGGCTTCATCCCCGCAACCTTCAGACCATCTTTTCTGTCCTCCATCAGATTAATCCAGCTCTCCCCACACTGGCTGCACTTCTTGACGCTACCATGGCTTTCGATACCCTGGAGTGGCCCTTCCTATTCATTCCTATTCATTCTCCTCCCACGCCTTGGCTTCAGCCCAGTATTCATACGCAAAATATTACTCCTATAGACTCTCCCCTCCACCCGTCTTCGGATTAACGGACAAATATCCGATCCCATCCCTATCGGGGATGTACCTGCCAGGGGTGCCCGCTCTCGCCCATGCCCTTTGCCATCGCAATGGAGCCCCTCGCGGCCAGACTTTGACAACACACTCAGAGGGGCATTGGCTTTGCAGCCCGCGCCCTCTTGGTCTCCATGTACGCGGACGATATTACTTTATATGTCCGACACTCCCAGGAAAATCTCAGCCCCCTGGTACGCGAGATCATATGGTTCGGTGGATACTCTGGTACCCAGGGGAACTGGAGTAAGTCAGTCCTCTTCCCTCTTACTGACGCCACTACGCCCTTTACTCGTCTGGTCCCACTCGCTATTTGGGTGTGTGGCTTAGCAGGGACGTGGAAGAACTTTGGAGGGCTAACTTTGGTTGTGCGGAGGACTGGCTTGAGTCCAAGATACCCCGATGGAAACGGCTGCCCCAATCTCTGACCGGTCATATAGCCATTGCCAAGTTGGTTGTCCCCCCAAAATTCCTGTATCTTTTCCTGAACGTCCCTGTCCCCCTCACAACCCACTTTTTTCATAGGATTCGTTCGCTAATCATCTCTCTAACCTGGGCAGGAAAACAACCCAGGATCGCATATGACACTCTTACCCTCCCGATGTTGTGTGGTGGCCTGGACGTCCCTTATTTTAAGCTTTATGCATTATGTGCTCAGGCCAGTTTCTTGCACTTCTGGATTCATCCTCCTTTCCAGCCCCATGTGGCGGTCGAAGCTGATCTTGCAGCCCCGTGGACTCTAGTCACTGCCCTGTTTGCCCCAGCCAAACTCCCACGCACTGAAATAAAGACGGTCAAAACCTTGTGCTGGGCCTGGGAGGGACTATGCTGCATTCCTGGTTCTCCGATGCTATCGGCAAAAACAATGCTGATTATTCGGCATCCTGCCTTCCCCCCTTTCCAGTCCTCCGGCATTGCTAAACACGACACCCGACTAGGGCTGGCGACATTAGCAGACCTCTACCCGGGGAGCAAGTTTCACTCTAACGCTGCTGTCTCTGGTCCCATGGATACTTTACCTTTTTATCAGTTACGGGCCATCTGTAGGGAACTGCATCCTACATTCCCCCAGCCCCCTCCCTCGATGACCACTCTCGACTTCCTATACTCGTCTCCCACTCCTCAGAAATTGGTTACCAAACTCTATGCCCTCACGCTGGCGGCCACTTCGCTCATGTGGCATGGGGTGAGGATCTCGGTGTAGATATTTCCCAGGCCGATTGGCTTTACTGTTGAAACCAAACGAAGCAATTGTCTCCAAACTATTGCCTGCACCTTATAGTAGTAGTAGTAGTAGTAACAGACATTTCTTGAGCGCATATTTCACCCTTAGGTCTCATAGCACTTTGCCAACAACAGTAACTAGAGGGGAGAGAAGAGTTAGAATAGCCATGACTTGAGATCTTTACAAAAATGTTTATGGTTCGTCTCCTGGTGGAGTTGCATCGACAATAAGTTATATAGCTCCGGGGCAATTTTGGAGAAAGACCTATCCCCATTTTTTACCGTGCGTACCTTGGGGATGTTCAAGAGGTGCGTGTTGGATGAGCAAAAGGGGCTTCTTGTCTGATATTTAACTAGTTTTTTTGCCAGGTAGATAGGTCACTGGTTGTTCAGAGTTTTGTGAGTGAGGCTACATAATTTAAAAGAAACTCTCTTTTTATCGGCAGCCAATGGAGGGTCCTAAGACTGGGGGCTGATGGAGATCGGGAAGGGAGATTAAGGACCAATCTGGCCGCCGTGTTTTGAAGCACTTTTAGTTTAGAGAGAAGTCTTTCATTAATGGATGCAAACAGTGCATTGCCATAATCTAATGGGTTGATGATTAGGCCTTGTACTAGTGGCAGCCTAGCGCTGAGGGGATCCATTTAAAGATTTTTTTCAAAGAGCGCATTTGTCCGTTACTAGTATAGACCAGGAAGTTTATATGTTCCTTCATGGACAATTTGTTGTCCATGATAACTCCCAGGTTACGAACTGTTGTTTTGGGCAATGGTCCAAGTGAGGGAGGCCGAAGCTATGGTCTCTGATCATTTTGGCCAGCGGCGCTACGTAAAGGTTGAAGAGTGTTGGGCTCAATGGATCCCTGAGGAACACCCTTATCAATGATTAGGCTCGTGGAGCAGAAATCCCCTATTTGTACCATTGTAGTCCTTTCCGCTAGGTAGCTTTTTAGCCATTTCAGAGCCGGGCCCTCGACACCAAACTCACCTAGACGTTCTAAAAGAATGTCGTGTGAGATGGTGTTGAATAGCTTTTTTCTAGTGTGCTGGCACAGTAGATTCTGATAAAGAGAGGTTAAGGATATGGGTTAGGTTGGGGATGAGTGCTGAACCAATCTTGAGTAGAATCTGTGCGGATGCAGGGTCGGTTGGTGACCCGGATTTCATCCTATTAAGTAGAATGGAGGTGTCTTCTATTGTAAGTTTATCAAATTCTTTAAGAGAATGGGTATCCGGTGGGGAGTTTTATTCTGACCATGTAGTGTGTTAGTGTCGTGGGGAATGGGAAAATATTTCTGGATATCATTTATTTTATTTACAAAAAAGGTTGAGAGTGAGTCTGCCCACACCTGTGAGATGGTATGGGGAGGAATGTCTGAGACAGGGTGTGTGAACTCTTTTACAATTTTACCAAGTTCCTTGTGGGAGTTAGAGGGTTGATTGATGCGGTTTCCAAGATAGTTTTTTTTTGGCATTAGCAATGTTATCCATATATTGTTGGTGAAGCATTTTATATTGATATCTGTCCGATGTATTTTTAGTTCGTCTCCATTTACGTTCTGCCTTTCTGACAGCTGTCTTGATGTGTTTTAGATCCAGAGTGAACCAGGGGAATAATTTTATGGGGCGGTTGATTTTTTTTCTTCGGGGCAATGGAGTCTAGGGATCTGGTGACGGCCGCATCCAGTTTTATCACAGCCTTATTTATGTTGGTCATTTCGGAAGGAGGAATAGGGACAAAGGCTGTTTTAAATGATTTCAAGTTGATCTTGTTCCATGGTCGGCTAAGCTTCTGCTCTTTTTTGTGGGTCAATTTAGGCATCCCTTGGACTATTTGAAAGCTTATGAGGTGATGGTCTGACTTTAGGATGGGGAGAATTTGATTGATCTTTATGCAATGTTAGTTTGTAAATAATAGATCTAAGGTATGACCAGCATTATGGGTGGGGTCTGCTATCAGTTGTTTTAAGCCGAGTGAGTCGAGGTTGGTGATGAGGTCTCCAGTGTAAGGGTCATATATAAGCTTGGCATGATAATTGACATCTCCAAGGAGTATAAACCTATCTACTGTGAGAACATGTGGAGCAATCGTTTCCGTTAGATTATTCGCGAATTGAGTTTTATTACCCGCGGGTCTGTATAGGACAGCACCTTTCCATGCTTCATTTTTTGTGCCTTCTATTCTGAAAATACAGATTTCGCTCCAGTCAGCCCGGACGGCTTCAACAGTGCGTAATTTCATGTAGATTTAAACACTATGGCTATCCCTCCTCCTTTCTTCCCCGTCCTATCATGCCTTATCATCTGGTAATGGGGGGGGGGGGGTGCAGTCGCTAGGTCAGGCTGAGAGGACTCATTTAGCCAAGTTTCAGTAAAAAAGCAGAAGTCTGCCTTCTCCGAGTCTAGTAGGGACCATATTAGGAGTGAGTGCTTAGGGAGGGAGCGTATATTGCAGTCTAGTGCTTTTATAAATTCTGATTCTGGCTTAGAATTGGTAAGCCGTGGGATAGTGGTGCTGTTCACTGTTGGTGCGCTTACTTTGGTGATGTGTAAGCATTCTGGGGTGTTCGGGAACTTGGTGATCAAGGAAGGAGTAGTACTGACCCGGTTTAAGGAGTGTAGCTCATGGTTAGTGTATTTGATGATTGTCTTTTCTTATGTTAAGTAAGGGTGATGAGTTGAGAAGGATAAAACAAAACAAGGAGTAAAAAAGGAATAAAAAAGGCAGCTTGACTGGCGCCTGGCGACAGACAGGCGCAAACGGGCTTGCCTTTGGCGTGCCGCTGCGCGAGTCCGCTCTGCGCACTCCCTTTTGTTGTGGGGGGACTGCCGCAAAAGCTGGGATGCTAACCTCCGCTGAGTCTAGGGGGAGAGGAAATGGCGGAGTCGGTCCCCTCCGCACAAACGGCACCAGCCGCGTCGGACCAGGGGAGACTTTGGTGAAAGCGGGAAACGTGGCGCAAATTGGAAGCAGGTATTTTACAACAGTTAAAAAGCTAGTCAGGCAATTTAAAAATAATCAAAACAGAAGTGCGGGCATTACTGTGGCCAGATAGGGCTCTGGCTTCTGCCCTCGTAGTGTTTTGTGTTGGCTACTGGCGTCTGCTTTGCTCGCTCCCTTTTGTCGTGGGGAAGTGGGCAGGACTGCCGCAGAAGCTGGGATGCTAACCTCTTCGGCAAAGCTCTACAGCCCAAAACGTGAATTTAATTTTAACACCACATGCATCTTCTCATCAAGAACAAAGAGACTTGTCTTCAGCGAATATTACAGCAGTGCCTGTACCGGATGGTATAGTGTGGGACAAAGTTGATTTCAACATATTTGGCCGGACTGAACTTTTAAAAATTCCACATTTGTATAGAATATCGTTAAGTGATATTATTACCTCAAGTACATTTTCCGATGATTGGGACTTTGAAACTGTAAACAACATGTCTGATTTAGAAAGATCTGCTGGATTTTCCAGTAGTGAAACACTGGAAAGCTCATCAGATTATAAATTTATGTATTGTTATCAACATTATGGCCATACTTTTTTCCATAAATCCGCGACACCTAGAAATGTCTTCACATAAAACCAGTGGGAACATTGTCCAATACCGCCAAAGGACAGTTCAAAAATATTCGTGCACAAGTTTCCATATTTTTCAGGGTTTAATATGTCTCACCCAGCCTCATATTACGGTAAGGTTGCACCTACATCAGCACAGAAAAATATGCTTACAGATACGAAACAGATTTACTCTGCTACCTTTATTACCCAGCTGTCTCAACAAGGGTTCGACCTTTGGAAAGACATTACAGACCTAAAATCAGTCTGGGATACTAGAGACTGGCAATTTCAGGGGATGGAAGCTTTATTTAGAGTATGCCTCATCCCTCAGCAGATCATGTTTTTGAATGAGACAGTGCAACAACCGTCTTGCCTTGGACTAGCCAAGATCAAAGACCTTAACACACCTTGGTGCCAACACATTACACACCAAGGATAACAATACATCACAAGAACTAGTTACATTAGATGACATCATTCAATACAATAGATCAGACCCCGATTGGAGGAAATGGTTGATTTGGCCCACAGACACCAATAGTTGTCAGTCAAGATTCTTGGGTAGAACTGAAGGGATTAATATTCATAGGCCAGTTCCACGTTATTTACAAAGACAACATACGGGGGTAGTGACATCCTACAGTGTTGGGAAGTTGTGCCTTGATTGGCTAGGAACCTCAACATTCACCTAAGTGAAACAACACTTATGCTTACTTACAGAGGATGTGGATCTTAGGGAATTCTTACTAGGTCCCAGGAAGCCACGTCTGAAACGTTTCATATATGCCGGTGTTTACGCTGCCTACAATGAAATATGGAAAATATCCCAACAAAAGGTCACAGAGAAAATACGGGAAATTGACCGTATACATTTAGAAAAATCTTTGGCAGTAGTAAATAATGGGTTAACAACATTGACCTCAAGGATATATTCCTTAGGCAACATTGTATCTTCTGCGATAGACATATTGGAACAAGATTTGGCCATGTTGCAACACTGCATCTCAGTTACGTTCTGTTATGTTGTTAGGCTAGGCGCTTCAATCTTTGCATGCAGGCTATGTGCCTTGGTGTTTTATCAACAGTACTTCTCTGTTTTCTGAATATAATCTAACAGATAAACAGGGAAAAGGGAGCAAAATATACAATTCTTAGTATTGAAAAACTGGACAGATTAGTATTCAACGTAGCAGACTCACCGGCTACAGAATTGCTCATCCATGGCCACATAACTCTCCCGGTCACTACTTTCCAGTTTCAGTATTGCCTTGAACATAAGCAGGCAGGCAAATATGAAAAGATGGGTAGGGAATAAATCGAGGAATCTTGAGAATCAGTAGGCAAGATGGCGGACACGACCGTGTCCGAGATAGGCAGGCAAGAGGTGCTTCCCACCGGTCCAACCCCTCTACATCCCCGACCTGAGGGAGAGCTGTCTGCGGGTGACCAAAACACTCCCTATGCAGGATTGAATACCAAAATCCTGGTAATCGTGAGGTCCTCGTTTAAAACCTGCTTTGGAGCCTTCGCAGTAATGCTCCTCTTTTATCTGGCACAACTTTATCAGTTGCACTATCGGCATGCAACCCTCATTACTGCTTACCGGAGCTTGGCAGCAGGCGCTGCGACAGAGAGTTACGGGCTGCGACGGTAGAGAATCGTAGCGGCTCCTGGCTGGTGCCGCAGTCAAGCGATGCACTGAGCGATGTGGCAAGGCATTCTCTCCCATTCGGTGCTTGTTCCACAGCGTTTGCCTCACAAACCACAGAGTTGAGCGGCACAGTGTGGGGCTCTTGCTTGCTGCAGGAGAACATTGTACCACCAACAAACGCAGTGGAAAACCAGGACCGGAGTTGCAGTTTGAGCCCTACGAAAAGCATGGGCCCGAAAAATGCTAGTGCTGTTCAGAAGGGGCCAAAGACATGAGTCACAGCAGCCAAGGCAGGGAATGCAGCACCTTCTCCAGCCCAAGCTCCAGCTCACGCTTTGACACCGGCGGGTGCCCTTAATGGCCCCATGCAAGAAGTGGGGTCTAACAGTTGCTCTATCCTAGAAAATACACTCTCTTCCCCCTGGGCTGTGTCTGGCACAGGTCATACTGGTGCCAAAAAGAAGATCCCGGGCATGATTAAAAAGAGTCAACCCTCAGTCAGAGGTAAGACATTTCCTGTTGTTGAAACCGTGATAGGGATAAATGATTGTGCCGGTCTTTTAGGTAATAGCAATTCAGCCCTATTTGCTATTAGTCCAACATCTGAGTTAATTGAGTCAACTATTGGTATTTCCTCAGCACAAAAAACCTACCTGGCTTGCAGGGGGAAGAGCAGGAGCAGGAGGGTATTGAGAGTAAAGTGGAGTAGGCTGACAATGTTGCTGAAAATTTTGCTCCGGATACTGCTGGCTCCAGTAGCGCACAGCAGGTGGACAATGTTCTGTGTGAGAACGGTAGTACGGCAGCACCAACAGTGCTAATAGAACCGGACTCTTGCGACTCTGGTGTAAACTTCTTCTCTATGTCCGACCTCTCTAATAACTCTGAGAACGGGAGCACTGAAGGGGACTAGGGCAATGAAAGAAGCGTGACCAGCTCAGCCCCTCCGGACGAAGATGAAAACAGTCTTCTGGTTCATGAAGATATTAATACAGTTAGAAAACTGAAGGATGTCCCTCAGATAATCTCCCATAAAGGTCTCTCAGATCTTAACAATGGATCTCCTTTGCTGCCTCATTCTTATGGTGCAGGGTCCAACGAGAGTCGGGCTGTCATTGAAGAAGTACAGGGAGAAGGTTTGTGCTCCACTGAGACAATGCAGAACAACGTCACCTTAGCTTCTATATACCAGGCAATAATGCCACATTGGGAGGAGACTCGGGCAGAAGGACTCCGATTGCAGGGTGCAGTGGGTAAACTCCAGAATACGGTTCGCCGCATGAGTAAGAACTGTACGGAAATCTCTGCCAGGATTGGTGAAGTTGAGGGTAGAATTTCAACAATTGAGGATGATAAGAGTCAACAAAAAACTGATTTATCTTCCCTTCAGTCTCTTCGAGTTGACTTTACTTGGAAACTGGCTGATATGGAAAACAGATCAAGGAGGAATAACCTTCATATTTTAGGTGTACCTGAAGGAATTCAAGGAACAGACATTCGCCAATTTGTCATCAATCTGTTTTCGGAAGCATTTCCAGATCTTTTGAAGTGGAAGTGGGAACTCGAATTGCAGGGGGTGCATAGATTCCCTTTTCAGATACGTTGGGGCAAGACTGGTGTAGAGTGCAAGCCTAGAGCTATTTTGATCTGTCTGAAAACATTTTTACTTTGTGAATCCCTGTATGAACGGAAGAGGCGTGGGCAGGTGTGCAAATTCTTTGTGCGCCCAGACTACTGCCAAGCCACAGTACAGCTGAGATGGCATTTTCACCAGTTGATCCCTCAATTTCAAGCTAAGGCGCCGGAAACGTATTTATTAAATCCTGCAAAACGTAAAATTATATTCAAGGATAAAACAGTATTTTTTATCTCAGAAATTGCAGCAAAGGAATTCTTGGGATCAATTTAGTGGGATGTCTGGAAGGTATTATTAAGGGGTTAATTGTTCGATTAACAGTTCACCCTTTTTCTCAGTTACTCTCTTGCTTATTTAGCTTACCTCAGTTAGAGGGTGGGGGGGCTTGGTGGGGGCATTTTGTCCTTTCTCTCCATCACCAATAGGGACTAGTCAGTCCATTTGCCTCATTTGGGTGTTTGCTTGGGTGGGTGGAGAGGGGCTTCAGGGTGGGATAATTGGGGAGGGCGTTTGGGGGGTGTTGGGGGGCAAGGAACAATACATTTTTGTGCTTATAAAGTAACAGCTTTTTAAGTGTGATTAAAATGTTCTTCACTAAATGTTTTGACTTGTTTGGAATAGCAATTCCTATGCTTATGCTCAGAAGGGAGGAAGTCATTTCAGACTTGATAACTCAACCGCATTGTGAACATGGGTAGATATGAAGTCGGCTTATGGAACATTTGTGGCCTAAATGATAAAAAGAAAAGGGGGATTACCGCTCAGATACTTAAATCAATGAAAGTAATTTATTATGTTTACAAGAAACTCACATTGCTTAGAACAATAGGGGCTGGTTGAAAGACCTGGGGTTAGAGCTGGTTTGCTGTACACGACTAGGTACCACCACCAGGGGGGTGGCTGTTCTGAAAAGGTGCGGATGGGGGATGTAAAAGGGTGAAAGAGGATCCTTGCGGTCGCTGGGTGATTGTGGAATTGTGCTTAGATGGTCGGGTTGTAACCATACACTCTATTTACGGCCCTAACCTTGATGATCCTTGTATGCTGAACAACCTTAGTATTGAACTAGCCCAATGGCCCTCCCCCCTGATCCTTTGTGGGGACTTTATTCTCCATTTACCTGGGAATGTAGATATAACCAGCGACTCCTATTATACAGGGAAAAAGGGACAAACTTTTAAAGCAACAAAAGGGCTAGTATAGGACTTTGGGCTTGTAGATGTTTGGTGTATGAAAGAGAATGGAGCGTCAGGAAACACCTATTATTCTGTACCACATCGAAAACATGTCCCCTTAGATTACTTCTTTGTGGCGGCTGACCTCGCAAATTCTGCCAGGATTGATATCCAGCCTAAAATAATCTCGGATCACAACCCGATTTTATTAGAGCTAGAAACTGGCTATAGATCTCCCTTGAGACCCTGGTAGTTCGAACGTAAATTATTGGTGGACCTCGATTTTTGCGAACAGATGTCCAAGTGGATATCAGATTTCTTTAAGATTAATCGTGGGTCTGCGTCTGTCCAAATGGTTTGGGAAGCTTTCAAAGCGGGCGCTCGCGGAGCAACCCTGAGCTATATAATTAACAAACAATTAAGATTACGGTCTGCACTGTCTGAGGAGATTTATTTATTTATTTAGAAGTTTTCTATAGCGCTAACAAGACCCGAAGGTAGCAGAGCGCTTTACAGTAGAGGGAATGCAAAAGAGAACAACATGACACAAATTCAGTAAAAGCGAACAACGAGCGACCATTTGGAGGTGGAAAAGTTCGAACAGCAGGACTTCTTGGTAACAGGATTCAGCGTTACAGCTTGGTTCTGGGGACGCTTGCTGATCCAGGTTACCCACAACCAAGGGAGCGGATAAGGCACAAGGATTTGAGTTGACTCTTGAATTCTGCATAGGACGGTATGGTTCTGATGTGAGGGGGGATGGCGTTCCATATTCTGGGGGCATTTCCTGTGAAAGAGCCGTCCGCAGTTCTCTTCTTTCTGGTTTTTGGTAGGATGAGCAGCAGGGAGTTAGAGCTTCTCAAATTTCTGGCTTTGCCTGCTTTTTTAAGTTTGCTTGCCAAGTATTCCAGTTTGCCGGTATGGAGGGCCTTGTGGGTTAGGCAGGCCGTTCTGAAGGTACTCCGTATTTCCACAGGGAGCCATTCGAGTTCTTTGAGTGCCGGGGAGATGTGGTCAGATTTTTTGCAGCCTGTGATCATTCTCGCTGCCGCGTGAAGTGTTGTTTTTAGTGGGGCCAGGTGCGATTTGGGGATGCCTGTTAGGATTGAGTTCCCATAGTCCAGTCTTGATAGAACTAGAGATTGCGTGGCTAATTTGAGGTCCTTATTGGGAATGTAAGGTTTGATTTTATTCAGAAGTCGGAGGTTGAAAAATGCGCTTTTCGCTGAATTCTTGATGTGGTTTGCCAGGGTAAGTTTGGGGTCTAGGGTGAAGCCCAGGGATTTAACGGAGTCGGCTAGCGTGAGGTTACCTTTGAGAGCATCGATCGACTTTAACCACTCGGTGATTTGAGGGTTATCTTCCTTGTTTGAGATGAGGAGTGTTTCTGTCTTGTCGGGATTGAGTTTCAGGTGATTCTTTGTCAGCCAGTCTTGAAATTGATTTAGGACATTGTTGAGTCTGTGGATGTCATTAAGGGAAGAGGATTCCAGGTAAATCTGCGTGTCATCCGCGTAAAGGTGGAAGTGGATGTTGGCATTCCTGAGTAACTTGGCGAGCGGTTCCATATAGATGTTAAAGAGCTGAGGAGAGAACACTGATCCTTGAGGGACACCCTTGTTGACTTGCTAGGGTGGAGGTGAAGTTCTTGATTTTTATTATTTGCGTACAGTTATGCAAGAAGGAGGAGAACCACTTGAGGACTACCTCGCCAAGACCGGCTCTTTCTTGAAGAGTCTTGATGAGGAGCTTGTGGTCCACCGTATCGAAAGTTGCGGAGAGATCAAGGAGTATGGGGAGGCAGCACTTGTCCGCGTCAAGAGATCTGTGAATGTCGTCTATGATGTTCAGCATCGCGGTTTCTGTGCTGCGGCCTTGTCTGAAGCCGGATTGGAGGGGGTCCAGGAGATTGATGTTGTCCAGATGGTGTTTCAGTTGCAGGAGTACGCAGCGTTCAAGTGTTTTTGAGAGCAAAAAATTAGAGCTCATTAGCTCTAGGTTTTTATGGGGTTATAGATGCCAGAGAAGGGCTTATAGGAAGATGGTCTTGCCCAAAAATAGTGGTGGCTGGGGTATTCCTTATTTTTTGTTTTATTATTGGGCATCTGATCTGCAATTTATAAGTCCATTAGTAGTGGTTGAGGGCGCTGAAGTTTTGGTTTGTCATAGTCCAGTAATATTTACGTTGAGTCTGGGGGAGGAGGCTAATGGGTGTCTTGTTAAAATCCTAGAGCCTAGTTATTTAAAAAAAACTAAATTCAAGATCCTTAAATCCGCTTATTGTATCTGGAGACAAGTTAAGCGCCATCTAGGGATGCCCAACCTTAGTGCTTATATTCCCTTCTCTGCCGCCGGGCTGCTGCCTTTGATCTTCCGTGATCAAATCTCTTTTAGATGGTGCTTAAAGGGAATTGTTACACTCGGAGATCTATGTGAGGCAGGCCAGCTTCGATCATTTACTGAGCTCCAAACTAAATATGGCCTTCCTAAGCACGATTTTTACAAGTACCTTCAGATCCGGAGTTTTTTTAATTCTTTAGGTTCCGGGCGAGAAAATCAATTGAGAACAATTCCGCTTATTGAGAAACTGGGTAAAGCTTCCATAGGTCATCTGTATACTCTACTGATTGAGGTACTCCCTGATGATATACAGACTTTTCAAAACAAGTGGGCTCTAAAGCTTGGGCAAGCAGGGATTAACATGCTAGACTCGTTAAGTCTTGCAAATCAGGTTTTGTTGACAGGGATGATGCGAAGCCAGCATTATATGGCTATTCACGACCTGTATTATACACCAAAAAAGATCTCTAACTGGGCCACATCTGCTTGGACTAAATGTAACAGGTGTGGGTTGTTTGCTGCAGACACAGTTCATATGTTTTTCTCTTGCCGAAATTAGCCGAACTTTTCTTGTCCATAGAGCATTTTTTGGATTCCCTGTTGGGAGTAACAAATGACATCACAGCAGAACTTGTGCTGTTTGGGCTGAGCTCTGACATTGCTACACACACGCGCGAGCTTGTATCACGAAGGAGTGGATCAACACTGAAACTCCATTTTTTGACCTGGCGGGCAAGATTATTATCAATGTATAACCTGGAAATGGCTATTTATAAGACCAAGGGCAGGAGAAAAAGGGCAATGGGAGTTAAAATCTGGAGACCCATTACGGACTGGATTTAAAAGATATCTTTGTTTTATTAAAGTTGTCTCTTTCCTTGCTTTTTCTTCAATCATTGTATTTGTGCCTTTGTCCTTTTTTTATATTTAGGTTTCTGCTTTCTTTCTGGTGTATATAACTTTTGTTCTTGATTTTCTTCTTGTATAGTTTTCTCTGTCAAGGAACTCTATTTTTATTTGTTCATATCTGATTGATGATGTATTTATTCCTTGCAAAAAAAGGGAAATGACCAATAATAATTTCTTTTTTTTTTTAAAGGAATCTTGGGAATTACTATACAGAATTCGATGCGGGTGTGGGGATTGAGAAGTGTTCTTAGCGGTACAAACTGTGAGAGTGCTTTAAGTGGATCACTCATATGCCAGGACATATTGCTGCACGGGGCTTGTTATGGTTCTGTCGCGAACCTGTCCTGCCATCTGAAGGGTTCCCTGGCTGCAGAGATGACTCCAGCATTCGGTCTACTTTCAAATGGGAGTTACCTGATGCTGAACGATCAAGGCTGCTGTGGAATGCTACCAGGCATTGCATATCTGGTAACCGTCGGCTCCAGAGTTACTTGTTGTATGCAAGTATTGTTTCCACTGATACATACAGTCAGGGAGGCGCCGTTATGGCCTTCACTGAATGTTTCCTTCATACAATTTGATGCTCTTAGCAGAATGAAAGCCATGCATCTACAGCAAAACGTGCCCTTAACCTACACCAGAGAAACCTTTGATCCTCAAATAGCAAGAACCTCAGCTGATATACAGGCACTCATATGTACAAACTGCCCCATTCATCTCGCAGAAATTATGGGTTGTATCTTTTATATGTCTGATACAAGTGGTATTGTACACCTATTTAAGACAATAGGGTCAGGACTGTTAAGCACCTTTCAGAGAGTCCTCGGAGTTATCCAATATTTTATACACTCTGTCTTTGGAAGCATTTTCGGAGGTCTTCTGCTTATCCTGGCATTAATTGCAGGAATCCTGATTGTCCCATTACTGCTATGCAATGGACGGCCCAATCACCAAAGAGATGACAAAAGTGCTCCTGGAGCGGAAATACCGTGAACCCTTGGTGCAACATCTGGGCATACCTCGCCTGCTGGAACTGGTTCGTGTTATTTAGACCAGTCTGGATGGACTGCATCTTACATGTTCTTCGATGGCTGTTCTGAGGAGAAGAATGTGTGTGGGATCTCTGACACTTTCATCAGCTACGCCTTCGGACATGGATGCTATGCTGGACCCCATAAAAGCCCATGCTCTGCGTTGTCCCCAGCGTATTCCTATACTGATAGCTGCATTCCTCGAGAACCCACAGGTGCCATTTGCTCCTGCTGGGTTAGGTGTTGCCTCCTCCACAGGCACTGTGGTATCAACTACCGCACAAGCTGCCCTAGCACCGGCTGTTGGCAGTACGGAATATCATCTATGTGCGATTGACATACTCTGCAAGGTGTTAGACTTGTCATCTGCAGTACCAAACACCGATATTGTTGCATCTCCCATCCAGGACACTTAATGTAAAATTGGCTCATCTTTTGCTGGGAAAGAATTTGGCTTTTTCTTTTTCTCATAAATAAACAAACAACATTTGGAACATTTCCTACATTGACACTTTCACTGAAAAAGACATGGCCTTCTTCTGCTTCTAGTAAAGCAACTTCTATGAATGGACAAATTGGACTTTTTGCCCGAGTGGCAATTCAAACATCAACCTTTTACATTTTTTAAAGACTAATTTAAAATTATTTAAATACTTTTTTTTATGCATCATTGTATTAAACATACATCGGTTTCAATAAACAATACAGAGGTATCAATCAAATTATACATTGTAGAGCGGCACAGGAGGAGAATTTTCATATCATTGCATTGTATAAGAGGGGAATGCTACGGCATTAGGGAGTCATCTTGTTCAGCACATCGGGCGGCACACACATCTCTCCACGGTATGTATTCTAGGGACTCCATATACAGGACCACTTTTTGGGGCATCCCCTGGCCGAGTACACTGTTTTCTCTCTATACATACACAAATCAAGGTCTCTTTCCCAGGTTTCAAGTGTGGGCGATTGGGCGCTCCCCATAATTGTGCGATGTTTCTTTTAGCAATCATGAACCCTAGTGTAACCCACTGAGTGTTCAGGTCCGTGGGTTTCCATATATTCAAGAGGCACCTAGGCACCTCTGGGCGAAGTTGGACCTGTAGCCCCGCGTTGATTGTGTCATGGACCTAGCTCCAGTAGGAGCTGATATAGTTACACTCCCAGATGATATGCATGAATGTCGCCATATGGCCACAGGGCCACTTACATTCTCCTTTATCGGATCTTCCCATAAGCACCAATCGGGGCCCAGTGATATATAGTCTATGGAAGATTTTAAGCTGCACCAACCTGAGGCGCCCTGGAATGGTAACCACTCTAGGGGAGGACACAGCCTCTTGCCAGTCCTCGTCATCTATTTCAACCCCATCTCGCCTCCACTTCTCCCCCAGTGATTGGAGGGGATCTGCCATGTTATTAATTAGTTTCTTGTATATTAAGGAGATAGTTTTTTCAGGAAGGTGAGCATCTAAAATTCTGTCATCTAAGGGTGAGGCTTTGGGAAGTGAGGTCCGCTTAAGAAGATGAGTCAGGAGTGAATGCTAGATCTGTGTATATCGGAAACATTTGGTGCCTGCCAGCTTGTATTCAGTCTGTAGTGTGTGGAAGGATTTGACCCCTCCCTCTCCCCAAATGTCTTTAATATGGGAAATGCCAATAAGGTCCTGTGAGAAGTTGGCCTAATATATGATGTCACTAGTTCTAAAGGCACCTTGTATCAGTCCAAGCAATCCCTTATGGTGATGATTGTAAAGGCAACCTTATAGACCAGCTATCCTAGTGGTAGAATGGACAAAGCAGTCTAAAGGCTAAAACTTCAGAGGGCATGTGAAGCCAGCTGTTTTACCAAGTACAACCCCTTGAATACCAAATAAAAGGACACCACACAAGGTATATATAAAAATTAGAATGTATTTATTCTAACACATACCCTCTGCACTCTTTATGAGGTCAGAGGTCTAAGCACAATACAAAAAACTTAAAGAGCATACGCTAAGTTGCACAAAATACAGTTATGGCCTAGGGGCCACGAAAACCATATACTAAAATAGTGGTATAAGCACCACGTCACGAACAAGGAGTAGGCCTAGGGCCTGGGGTCTTTTCCACGTAGGCGTGTTACCATAGAAGTCAATGGGAACTTAGAAATCAGCAGTAAGAAGATTTAGGACACTTCCGGAGAAGCTAGGAGGAAGCAACTAAAAATAGGGACACTTGGATAGTCAATACCCACAGGAGCACCGGAGTACTCGCGTTACCTCACCCACGGGAGACGGGGGCATAGGTGTCAAGATGTGTCGCGTTTCGTAGCCGGATCCTATTGAGACCTGGAGAAAGAGGCTGCAGGCGACTAGGAGGAAGATGTCCGGGTGGATCCAAGGGTGGATCGAGGATGAAGAGTACCTGAAAGCAGAGGGGACAGAGTCTGGGTCACTAGCCAGTGACCGCGTGGAAACAGGAAGGAACCAGGCGGTCGAGGAGCAATCAGGTGATGTCTTGAAGCTTGTCTCTGCAGCCACGTGGACCAGGAGGCGTCGAAGACGACCAGGAGCTGGATACGGACTGTCCCACGAAGGATCTCGCTGATGGAGGAGTTGACTTCCGGATTGGAGTCAAAAAGCCTTGGCAAAGGTTCTAGTTCTGAAAAAAAAGCCGTGGCAAAGGCAACCCACGCAGGAATCGAAGATGGCCTCTGATGCAGACCATCAAGGTCTGAGGGGCTTCTCTTTCACAGGGAAGCAGGGGTTGGTTGTCAAAGAGGCTACTAGCCAGCGGGCCAGTAGCCGGACAACACGTCGAGCAGGCAAAATGCAGAAGGGCCCCACGCCGATCTCGTGGATGGCTGATCTTCAGTGCAGATGGTGCTCTGAGTTGGGGCTTCTCAATCCCCAATGCAAAACTTCGAGGGTGCCTCAGAAGCCGCACATGTAGCAATTTGCAGGCTTTTCAAGAGGTCCTGTCCCACATCTCTTGTCGCCTCTACGGGTCTCCACCTTGCTGTGGTCGAGGATCAGGGTCGAAGAAGTCTGGAAGTATGGGTCTTGTCAGGCTCTGTGCCAGGGTTCCGGCAGGAACGTCGACAAAGCAAGCCGTTGATTGCTGATGGTTCCTGTTTGCACAGGGTGGTCACTCCTTGGCCACAAGGGAGATTCTTAAGTCTTCTATCTTCAAGTAGAACATCGAAGGTCCAGAGTTTCGTTTCAGGTTTCAGTCAGGATTAATCTAAAGTCTCAGGACTCAGCTTCCACCTATATACTAATCTAGGGAGCTGGATTACCTGCTAGGTCCCTCCTATGGGTGAGACCAGGAAGGGGGGTAGTTACACCCCATTTCCTTTGTCCAGTTTCGCGCCAGAGCTGGAGCTGGAGTGCCCCAGCAACTGCTTTGAACCGGGCTATGCATGGGACACCTTGTGTGCCCCAGGCAGTGTCTCTTTTCTTTCAGCCCTCCCTGTCCCAATACACAAAGTCCTGTCTGGGTGGTGCTAGCACCTCCCAAGGCAGGAAACCTATTGTCCAAGCCTCCGTCGCTGGAAGGACTCCCAGCAGCAGGAGGTCAGACTTGTGTTGGTGGCAGCAGCGTCCATTTTGTGATGCCGGGGCTCTGGTTAACTTTAACTGGGTATCGTAAGTTTAACATGTCTTCTCCCTCTGCTAGAATTGTCTAAGAACCTTCTTTCCCTCCCGTAATGGCAGTCGAGGGAAACATAATTAACCTCGAGGAGGATCCAACAACAGTGGATACAACGGTAAGCCCTGTTCTGTTATCACCTCTCTGTATTGGGGGATGGAGTTACGCCTTTTTGCGCACAAATGGGCAGAGATAATGTTGGACCAGTGGGTACTGAAGACCGTCCAATGGTACCACACAGAATTCTACGGAACCCGGTCACAAACAGAGAGACCCCACTTTCTAACCTTTTGCACCCAGGAGATGTTCCTAATAGATCAAGAGGTACAGGACCTTCTGGCCAAGAGTGTGATATGCTTCTCCCACCTTCATCCCAGTGGCTTCCTCAGCAACTTGTTTCTGGTAGAGAAGAGGGACAGGGGGTTCCGCCCATTAATCAAACTCAGGTCTTTCAGCGGCTGGTTTATCGCCACTTCAAGATGGAGGGTATTCACCTTCTCAGGGACATGCTGCTTCAAGATGACTGTTTGGAGCGTCTGGATCTAAAAGACGCCTACCTGACGGTTCCCATCTTCCCACCTCACTGCAGATATCTCCAATTTGAACGGAGAGGGCAAATATTTGAGTTCCGGACTTTCCTGTTCGGCCTATCTTCGGCACACTGGTGCTTCACTAAGCTCCTTAAGCCAGTAGTTAAGTACCTCCGGACTCTGGACATCAGATTAATCATCTACCTGGACGACATTCTGCTGATGGACCAATCACGGAACCACCTAATAGCCCACCCAAACACCACCATACATTTCCGAAGAACTGGGATTTGACATAAACCAATAGAAGTCGAATCTGATGGCTCAAAAGACCATGACCTTTCTAGGATTCTGTATAGACTCCAGGGTGGCAACCCTGAGCTTACCCAGCCAGAAGATAACCAAGATCAAAAAAGAACTGAGAAAGGTACTCCGGACGGACAGGATTTCGCGGCATCAACTGGCCAGGATTGTTGGCTTATTACCGTCCTCGATACAAGCTATCTTCCCGGGCCCATTACTTTACTGGGCTCTCCAGAGGCTGCAGGCAGCTCACCTTGGGAGGGGCCTTACCTATTTAGAGATGGTGACTTTGACGATGGAAGTCAGGACGGAGATGCAGTGGTGGATAGACCACATGGAAGCCTGGAACAGGCAGGCAATCTTCGGATCATTTCCAGACCTGGTGAAAGAGTCGGACGCCCACCGTCTGGGTTGGGGAACCAAATGCGGCTCGATCTCCATGGGAGGCAGATGGATGGAGGAGGAAATCAGCCTCCACAACAATTGCTTTGAGCTTCTTGCAGGCTCGTTTGGTATACAATACCTCACGAGGGACAGGATATCCTGCTGCGTACTGTTGAGGATGAACAACACGACGGCAGTGCAATATGTCAATCAGTTAGGCAGTACCTGTTCACGGGCTCTGGCAGAATTAGCCAAGGCCTTCTGGCATGACTGCCTCCAACTACAGATCTCGGTGATGGAGAAATACCTTCCAGGAGCAATGAACTTAGTGGCAGACTGGAACTCCAGATACCTCAGGGACGCAAGCGACTGAAGGCTCTGCCCTAGAGTATTTCAGGCTGTCATGTCATTTTGGGGTCCTTGCCAAGTGGACCTCTTTGCCTCCAGATGGGACACCCAACTTGTGCGCTATGTCAGCTGGAGACCGGATCCGGAGGCGGTGAATGCGTTCCTGCAAGACTGGTTGACAACTCAAGTCTATGTCTTCCCTCCTTTCCTATTTATTCACTGATTGGCGGCCCAAGCCAGGCGTCAACGGGCCTCTCTGGTGCTGAACACTCTGATTTGGCGTGCACAAGCATGGTTCTCTTCCCTTCTGGAGCTTGCATGGGCCACGCCGGTATGTCTTCCAACCATTGCCAAGATCTTGACAAATCACCTGGGCCAGCCACACCCACTGGTCCTCGAGGGCCATCTTCATCTCATGCATGGTGGCTTTCAGATGACACTGGCAGGACTTTGCAAATCAACAGGAGAGAGTAAGGGTTTTTCAACCAATAGGTGAGGTGGGAACTCCCCGTCCCCTGAACTCCCGGTCCCCTGCTTAAGTTTTCAACAACAAATGGAGGAGTACCCAGGTCAGGCACACTGGTCCTGAAGAAAACCAACAATCGCTAAATGGTTGAAACATGCAGACCAAACTTCTTTTTAAAAATCACATAGCACACTTCGCTATTTTTAAACACTACACGTCTTAGACACCGCAGCCAACCGAATTAGGCATAGGTGTCACATTCCTTTTTATGGGGGTTCAATCACTCGAGAATAAAGTCTTGTGGTGAGTAGTATTGGCCCCTTTTTAAATTATATATCACCTTAGAATTTCTGCACATATAAAAAGAAAAACAAATACCCGCTCCACTGTAGTCAGGTGTCGCAGCACACCCTGTTGGCACTCGGCCTTCAGGGTGGGACCCCGATGATGAAGCATGTCACCAACTAGGTTGGTGAGTGAGGGGTCTTCTAAAAGGACATGCTTTGTCCTGTGTAAGGTTGGGGCACGTTGTGCTTCACTGAGCTATAAGCTCTAGGCACAGAGGTTTTCTCTGTGACACTACCAGGGGACACTGGCAGGACGTCAGACTTTCACAAGGGGCTGAATTCCTCATCCAGCAGGCGTGGGCCCCAGGAACTACCAGGAGGTAGTAAGTGGCTTGGAGATGATGGGTTCGTTGGTGTGTGGAGAAACACCTGGATCCCGTGGGCACCAGCGTTACCTGTGAACTTACTGACAGAACTCTTGTAGTGCGGATACGGTTCGGCCTGCACACATTGCTATGTTAGCATAAGTGAGTTAGTTGCTCAAACGCCATTTTTCTGCTTTTGCACACAGCACTACATATCTCAGTTTTTATAAAAACAAACTGCTTGCTTTCATTCACATGAGAACAGTCTGTTTTTCACATCTCTAGACTCACACTGCGACCTCAAGTCTGTACACTGCGTGCAGAAGTCTTCAAGGTCATAATAACAATGTATGCTGTTGATCCAGGTTGATCGGCCCACGCTCTAGACACAACACGCACACAGCTGCAAATATCTGAAACTGCCTTTAATATTACATTGCAGGCATGTTTTCAGGCACTTGGAAGAAACCCTTCTATCAACAAAGAGCTGTGCTGATCTGGAATGTGATTCACTTCACCTGATTTTGGAGGTATGGGGTTCCCCGTTTTAACCTAGAGATCTTCTATTATTATAATACATAGCTCCTAGCCAAGGGAGGGTGGTACACAAGGCACTATAGACCTGGTTCCACTATCATTATAATATGATTTTTCCCTTTGTATTTTATGGAATTGTAGTAATGCTGATTGTATTGATTTTATGCATCTTTTTACTTATGTTGGGAAAGATACTGCTTCTTAGAGCACTTAGTTGAAATAAACATTTTAAACTATACCGTGTCTCTGATTACTCAAGTTGTGTACTTTTATGAGAATAAAAACTGAAAGAGTGTTCTTGATTCCCACAATCCTGAGAGGTTCCTAAGTCGCTTGTTCTGGGTTGTCTAATCATTGGTAACTTTGCTGTAGTACGGAGAACGAATAAGACACGGATGCAAGTCGGATTAGGGTTCTGGGCACTGAGGTGGGTTTTTGGTACACCGTAATACACTGAGGTCCTGGTTTCCTGCGCATACTTCTGTACACGAGCAGAATCCCAGCAACATGGCAAACCTAACGTTTGGTCTTATATTCGAGACAATTGATTAGTGCTTGTATCTGTCCACAATACCCTCACTACTGTTTCCGGTTAACAGGAGTGACGGATTAACCTACATATACAAATGTGTTATAGGTTCATTCAAGCTTCAGATTTATAAAAAGGTTCACGTTTTGAATTACTACCCTTTTTGTGCTACAATTTATATAAATTGTTTTTCTTCTCTGTGTTCTTATGGGCGACATTGATATAGCTCGGCATAGTCACGCAGCGCTCCGGCATCATTTGACGCAGTTTAGAGTGCCTGACAATGATATGTCTGTCATCTCTGTGGTGAGTGCCGATGCAGCGATCCCTTCTGACCTTTTCTACTCTTGGGTAATGTTTCCTACAGTAAATGCGATGATCATACATTCCATACGTACTCTCACACTGTGATACCTGTGAACTATTCTCCATATAGGACATAAGAGATTCTGATTTAGGCATGGCAGCATCGTGCTTGGTTGAATGGCGCCCTCCCCCACACCGTGACTCCGGTTCGGTTAGGTCCCTTGTCAATTCCTGGGGCCACTTGGCCAGTCTTCCGGGTTCACACCACATCCACGTTATCTAAATGTCCAGATTAACGACTTGCGTCAACTTTATACCTCTTTGATTGGGGTACTTGGGGCTTTAGTTCAATAAGTTTCTCGCAATGTCCAGGTGGGGGCACCTGGGGTTGCGGCGCAACTAGTTGGACCAGGCGGGTTGTCAATTAGTCCAGTCATGGTTAATTAGGTAAAGGGCAAGCGCCACCAAACTAAGGACGATATGCCTTATTGGCTTGCTAAAAAAACTTGACCAACTGGAAGCAGTATTTCCTAATACCACTCCTGTGGAAAAACACAGGATGCTCACAATTAGTTTGCAGAAAGACTTAGTGCCAGAGGTAACAGATTGTGAGAATTGGGGTAAGGTATTTGCAGCAGTATATGCGAAGTGCTTCGACACACCGTCTATGACTGTCCTGCCCTCCGTGATCAAACATGTTCAAGATGAGCACGGTCCGGAGGCGGGTGTCGTGTTGGGAATGAGGCTTGTTGGAGTGTTTGACGTAGTTGCTGATCTCATCCTTTCGAATGTAAAGGGAGCTGCGGTTAACTTTGAGGTGTCAAATGCTTTGCGCCTTGTCCCAGACGTCGACAAACCCTGAGCGTTACCGAAAATTATTGTGGAGGCTTATAAGACCATTGGCCGCAATAGTTTGGGTGTTTTACTAAATCAGCAGCACAACCGCAAACTCAGACGGCAAAGTCTACTAAAGACGACCGTCCAAATTTTCCAAAACAGAATTGGAAGAATAAAAAACGGGAAGCAGCAACAGAAACAAGGGTCACATCCTGCGTCACCTATACCAGTGTCTACTGAGCACACTTATGATTTGTGCGGCTGCACGAGAATGAGGTCTCCTGATAGATTTCAGGTTCCTGATCAACGTTCTCCTCGTTCTTCACAGGAAATATCAGGCATGTAAGCCGGTGGAGGAGAACGCAGCAGAAGTTGGGGCACCCAACAAGGACGTGAGCAGCCCTGCCCGACTGATGGTAAAGGCAAGCAGGACGACTTTCCATGTCAACGCCCTGATTTTCAGAAAAAGAAAGTTGCTACGTTAACTGCAAGGTATGCCACAGATAGTAAGAACACAGCTTCGGCACCTGACATGGGCATTAAAAGACTATATGACATTGTTCTTTTGATAGAAGGTGACATACAACGTGTAATAAAAGGAGTCGTTTCTGTCCTGTAACTCCAGTTCTGTAGTAGGGGTATCTCTGTTATAGTCATAATCTAGTGAATAGTCCCGCTCATGTGAGCGGACCCCGGAGCAATCAAAAATAATCTCTTAAGGTGTCAAAAAATGCAAACTGCATAGACACTTAAGAGAGAATTTAAAGACAGATAATGCAGCCTATACAAAAGGCCACACTGTCCAGTACTTCAACTGGAAATTCCACCAGAAACCACAAACAGCACAGCCTGTACAGCCTTTTCCTCCAAAAAAAGCTTTCCTTTTCAGCAGAAAGCCTCTGGAATGATAGAGAGGAAGAAATGGACAGACAAGCCCCATAGGCTGCCATTATGTGGCTTAAACAGGATACTGTGCCTTTAAGAGAAACTTCTAGAACCTCTCCCAGTATCCCAGAATGCACTGCAGGTCCCTTTTACTTTCAGTTCTTTTTGAAGGCGTAGCACGCCAGACCTGTAGCACTGCATCCTATAATATCTGTCTCCACCGGGGAGGAGAGCGGGCGCTTATGACTATAACAGAGATACCCCTACTACAGAACTGGAGTTACAGGACAGAAACTACTCCTTCTGTAGTAGGGGATCTCTGTGTATAATCATAATCTAGTGAATAGAATGGCAAGCCCATCCCCACAACAGGCGGTGGAGACCAAGAAACAACCACTAATGCGCAAACAAATTTCGCAGCGAAGCCTGTCCAACCTGAGCATCTGCCCTGGCATCAGTGTCCAGACAGTAATGCTTAGCAAAGGTATGAACCGACTTCCAAGTGGCCGCCTTGCAAATTTCCGCAATGGGAACATTACGCAACAAAGCTGTCGTAGCAGCTTTGCCTCTGGTGGAATGAGCCTTAGGCTTACCTCCTAAGGTCTTATTCGCTTTTTGGTAACACAATTGTATGCAGGACACAATCCACCTAGAGATGGACTGCTTAGAGGTCGCAAGACCTGTCCTGACCGATCCATAATTGATAAACAATTGGTCTGACCTACGAATATCTTTGGTCTTATCAAGATAAAATTTCAACACCCTCCTAACATCCAGGGAATGCAAAGACCTTTCCGCTGGAGATGAAGGATTCTGAAAAAACGTAGGCAACGTTATGGTCTGGTTTACATGGAAATCAGAGACAACCTTGGGAAGAAATTTAGGGTGAGTACGCATAACAACCTTAGCAGCATGAAATACAGTATAAGGTTCTTGGCAAAACAACACCTGAATTTCACACACCCTGCGGGCTGATGTGATGGCCACAAGGAAGGCCGCCTTCCAGGACAGGTGCTGCAACGAAGCCTTATGAATGGGTTCAAAAGGCTCCTTCATCAACCTGGACAGCACCACATTCAATTCCCATGAAGGCAAAGGAAGCCTGACAGGAGGGAACAATTTCTTCAAGCCTTCCAAAAAGTCTTGGATCACAGGGATCTGGAAGAAGGAAGTCTGTGAAGTCAACGCAGCAAGATGAACCTTAATGGAATGAACATTAAGGCCAGACTGCGCCAAATGGAGAAGGTACGGAAGGATGACATCTTCCTGACATTTTGGTGGATCAAAGTTCTTGGACTTGCACCAGATGCAGAATCTCTTCCACTTGTAAGCATAAGACGTCCTAGTGGAAGGCCGCTTTGCCTCCTTTAGTATGTCTATACAATCCTCTGGAAGATTCAGATGGCCATATTGCACTATCTCAGGAGCCATGCCGCCAAACTCAAAGACGAGAGGTTCGGGTGCACCATCTGCATTCCGGGGCGATCAGGATCATCCACGCCCTGGACTGGGACAACTTGACCAGTACCGCTGAAATCAGGGGGATGGGTGGAAAAGCGTATAAAAAGCTGTTCGACCAGTCGATCCATAGTGCATTCCCCAGCGTCCCCTGCTGGTAGTACCTGGAGGCGAAGTCTCTGCCTTTTCTGTTTTCTGTGGTGGCTGTGAGAAGTTTGCCTGATATATAATGTTCACTAGTTCTAGTGAGCACTTTGTATCAGTCCAAACAACCCTTATGGTAATTGGTTGTAAGTCAACCTTATAGACCAGCTATCCTAGTAGCGTGGACAAGAGCAGTCTTTAGGCTAAACTCTGAATGGCATGTGAAGCCAGCTGTTTTACCACATATAACCTTTGAATACCAAATGAAAAGACACCACACAAGATGTTATAAAAATAAACTGTCCATTTATTTAGTAACAATACCTCTGAACTCTTGATGAGGTCAGAGGCCTAAGCACATGACAATACTACAAAAGAAATACGAGTTTCCACAATAATTACACGTGTGCCTTAGGGGCACGACAAACCATATACTGTAAACAATGGAATGCGAGGAAAGAAAATACTGTAAGGAGATCCAGAGGCTGGAGGATCGCTGGGACTACTCTACAAACTAGGTGAGTAAGGAGCAGGAGGCCCACGGGAGCCACGTGCAGAGAGGAAACTCTCACGCGGGATGCGTACCAACGCCTATGGATGCTACAGTTCAAAGAAGTAAGGATTCCGGACGAACACAAATGGATGGAGGAAAAACAATAGTGGACCTGGACACTAGGAGAGTGAACACAGACTTCAGCACCTAGAAGCTTTAGTTACCTAACCCACAGGCTACTGCGGGTGCATAGGGCTGAAGTTGTGTCGGGTTTGCTGCGTTGGGCCTGATGATGCCTGAAACATGAAGTTGCTGGCAGGCAGGCAGATGGAGGAGTCCGGTGGTTCCAAGGATGGAAAGGGAAAGAAGAAGTCCTGAAAGGGAAGGGGACAGAGTCTCGGTCACTAGCCAGTGACGGTGCTGGAACCAGGTGGAACCAGGTGCTGTCGCCGCGTTCAGGTGAATGAAGGGACGCTTCTCTCTGCAGAAGCACGGACCAGGAGCTGTTCTTCACGACCAGGCTGGAGGCACGAGCTGTCCCACAAAGTCTGCTGCTGTTGGCGGTGTTGAGTAGTCGATCTGGTCAACAGGCCTTGGCAAATGCAAGCCACGCGGTGGAGCAAAGATGGCGTCTGGCGCGGACCAGGAGGGTCCGGGGTACTTCCCTTTTACAAGGATGCAAGGGCCAGTCTGGGGGACCAGACTAGCAGAGTCGAAATCTTCGGGTCGTCGTCTCAGAGGTCACAAGCCAGCCGGCTAGTGACCAGACAACCAGGGAAGCAGGAACCAAGCAAAAGGGCCCCATGCAGATCACGTGGATCCTGGGGGGCTGGTCTTTGATGCAGGGGCTGCTTCGGTGTGGGGCTTCTCAGACCCCGGTGCACTCACATGAGGATCCCTCGGCGGTCGTGCTGGAAGCGCTGTGCAGGTTTCTTCAAGATGGCCGTCTCCAAGGTGCTCGTCGCACCCACGGATCCCAGCTGTGCTGTGGATGTAGGTAGAGGTCAGAGGCGTCTGGAGGTCCGGGCCTCGTCGAGCTGGGTCGTCTGTTTCCGGGATGGAAGGACTTGCAGCAAACCGCACAGGAGCTTGATGGTGCCTGCAAAGCAGGATGGTCACTCCCTGACCATAGGGGAGATTCTTCAGTTCTGATGGTCAGAGGGCAGAAGGTCAAGAGTTTCTTCGTGGAAGTTGTCAAGATTAATCTAATGTTAGCTGAGACCAGCTCCTACCTTTATGCGACTAAAGGGGGCTGCACTACGACTAGGTCCCTCACCTGGGTTGGACCAGGAAGGGGGGTGGTTACATCCCCTTTCCTTTGTCAGGTTTCGCGCCAGAGCTGGGGCATGAGTGCCTTAGCGACTGGTTTGAACCGGTGTATGCAAGGGACACCTTGTGTGCCCCAGGCATGTCTCATTCTATTCAGCCTGGTCCTCCCTAATACACAAGGGTCCGTCTGGGGTGGTGCTGGCACCTCCCCGGACAGGAAACCCTTTGTCCAAGCCTCCCTCGCTGGAAGGACTCCCAGCAGCAGGAGGTCAGACTTGTGTCTGGTGGCAGCATTAAGCATGGGCGAATTTTGCGGATCTCGCGTTCGCGAATTTTGCTGATTTGCGGATTCGCAATCCGCAAAATCCGCGAATTCCCGCGAATTTGCGGATTTTTTTTTTTTGTGTTCGCCCGTGTTTCTGCCAGTTCGCAAGGGTTTTTACAATTTCGCAATTTGCGAACTTACCTGTCGGGTCGCAAGTTTTGCGAACTTGTTGTTTCTACGTGTCCAGCCTGTTTGGGACACTCTTCTTCATCACTGCCACTCTCTGTCACCACTGCCACTCTCTGACTACTCATGCCACCCTCTGGCCCACCCATGCCACCCTCTGTTTCATCACCACACCCTCTGGTTGTCCAGTGTACATTATTTTCGGCAAAGCAAAGCACACCTTCCCTGCCTCAAGTGACCTGAATTAATTTGGGGCTGATTAATGTGTCACAGAATATTTTTTTAGCTGGCACCTGCTTCCTTAGTGCGCCCTGATTAGTGATCTTTTGCACTTGCTAAGTGCTTTCATTGTTGCAAAATTAGTTACAACACCTGCCCTGCCCCAACTGACAATAATGAATTAGGGGCTGATTAATGGATTTTAACTTCCAGCCTGGCTCCTGCTTGTCTCCCTTAGCTGTAATTCAGGACCTTTGTGGCATATGTGTAACTATTCTGAGGTTCAGAGCAGGGTCACATAATAGTTTCAACTGGCAACTGAACTCTGGAGGGGCCCCTCAGGAAGCACTACAGGAAATGGCTACTAATGATGTGCCTGAACTTTTGAACCTGGTAAGTAGTTACTTTCAGTTTTGCTAAGATCGTATTTCTGCAATTTTGCACTTATTCGCGGGGCGCGAACTCACGCGAACAGTGCGAGCAGTGCGAGCAAAATCCGCTGCTCGCGGATTTGCGGATTTTGCGGGAAATTCGCAAATCTCGCGGATTGCGGATTTCCCGAAAATCCGCAAAATCCGCGAGCGTAACGGATTTTCCGCCCATGCTTAGGCAGCATCCATTTTGTGATGCTGAGGCTCTGGTTAAATTTAACCGGGTTTCTGGTTCTGGACATGTCGTGTCCCTCTAGAAGGGTGGAATGCTACCCCCGTCGCCAGAACTGGCGTGGGGGTAGTATTCTAAATCGTATGACACCTTACTCGACATGTTTTGATAATGCTATACCAAAGTTGGCAATAACCGCGAGGATTATAATGCACTTAAGTGTATATGGTATAGCGTTACCGTGGAAACAGCTAAAGGACATGGTTCCAAAAGCTGCAGACAGGCTCAGCTCATGCTAGAGCACAATCTCACATATTTCCAAGCACTCTGCCTCCAGGATTGATGAGGCCTACCTTAGGAGTGACTTATAGGAATATATGTGCCCACTTTAGGTTAGATATAGGAATACTATATCTATAGCAAAGGGTGATTACACCACCTTGCCCCAGCTGTCTAGCAGCCAGTTGTGTCAGATTTGGATGGCCAGCCAGGGGTGGCATAATACATGCTGCAGCCCCTGGTAGGCCCTGGGTACACCTATGCCCTGGGTACCTAAGGTACACTGTACAGGGGCTGATAAGGTGAACCAGCATCCAATCAAATTATGTACCTAGGGTACCTGGAGTCCATTTTACAGAGAGAGCAGGAAGCCTGGGGCCCTGGTTAGCAGGATCCCAGGCCAACTATGTCGAAAAACCAGCTAAACACTAGGCAAAAAGTTGGGGGCAACCATAGTCTGGTATCCACCTTCCTACAGTGGCGAACAGATCTATGTCTGGAGTTCCCCACCTTGCGAAGACCTCTCCTAGCACATCGCCGTTTATGACCCATTCGTGATTTTCCTAAATCAGTCTGCTCAGCACGTCTGCCTGAACCTTTTGCACACCTGGTAGATGAGTGGCCGTTATCGTCAGTCCTCTGGCCAGAAGCCTTCGCCAGATCGTCTGCGCCTCCTGAGACAGAGTGCGCGATCTCGAGCCCCCCTGTTTGTTCAGATAATACATTGTGGTCGTACTGTCCGTCTGAACAAGCAGAGGGCTGGTCTGGAAGGACGGAAGAAAAGCCTTTAGGGCCAAGTGAACAGCTCTGAGTTCCAGGAAGTTGATGTGGTACGTGGCCTCCGTCTGGGACCACGTCCCTTGAATCTGTAATTCTCCAGAATGCGCTCCCCAGCCTTGGAGAGACGCATCCGTCACGATGGTCTGCGTGGGAATGTCCTTGTGGAAAGGAATCCCTCTGAGGAGATTCTCCGCCGAACACCACCACCTTAGAGACTGAAGAGTATGAAGAGACAGTCGTATCCTGTCGTCCAAAGAACCTCTCTTCTGATCCCACTGGTCCTCCAAGCACTCCTGCATAGGTCTCATGTGCAGCCGTGCATGAGGTGAGAGGAAGATACAAGAGGCCATCGACCCCAGTAGAGAAGACACCGTCCTCACTGTTGTAGATGGACCGGTCATAAGAGCCGAAGGAGACACGCTTGCCGACAGCGTATTGATGGAGGCTCCCAAGTACTGAATGCACTGGACCGGAGTCGGGACAGACTTGGACATGTTGATGTGCAACCCCAGCTTGTTCAAGAGAACGCACGTCTTCTGGAAGTCCGCTTGAGCTTCCGTGAAGGAGGATGCCTTGATCAACAAATCGTCCAGGTACGGGTAGACAAACACCTTGTTCTTTCTGAGGTGTGCCGCTACCACTGCCATGCACTTCGAGAATGTCCTGGGCGCTGACTTTAGCCCGAATGGAAGTACTGTGTACTGATAATGATTGGTGCTGACTTGGAACCGCAGGAACTTCCGGTGTTTCTGTGCAATGGGCACATGGAAGTACGCATCTTGTAGGTCTATGGCACACAGCCAATCCCCTCGTTGCAGCTGAGGATAAATCTGATGCAACGATAGCATGTGAAACGTTTCTCTGCAAATCCATTTGTTTGCTTGCCGCAAGTCCAGAATGGGGCAGAACTCGTTATTGTCCTTCTTGCGAACCAGAAAGAACCTCGAGTACAGACCCCTTCCTCTTTGAGACCGAGGTACGTATTCTATCGCCCGTTTCCTCAACAGGGTATCTGCCTCCGCCTGAAGCTCTCGCAGCTGGAACTGCTGCTTACCGGCGGAATCGCTGGAGGCGGGCTCGTGAACCGAAGACTGTATCCATTGCAAACAATATTCAGCACCCACTTGTCTGAGTAATTTTTCTCCACTCTGCCAGAAAAAATTGAACGCTTCCCTCACCGCAGTAGGTAACTGATGCAGGGGAAGTAAGCGCTCAGGGCCTCGACCCGGCCTGGCCTTTAGTCGCTGCTGCCGACTGCTGGCCACCTCTGCCCTTCTGGCATTTCTGGAAGGGTCTTCGGTACTGCTGCTGGTGTTGTTGCTGCTGCTGTTGTCCCGAAGATTGGCCACGACCCTTTCTCTGTCCTCCGAACCGCTTTTGGAACGGTCGGTAAGGCTTCTTCTCCTCCAAAGGCTTTTCCAGCCCCACAGCCGTGAGTGTCTCAGCCTCAGCCTTCATGCGGGCCATTTCATCATCCGCATGCTTGCCGAATAGGGTTTCGCCAGAGAATGGAAGGTTGGCAACCCTTTGCTGTGCTTCAGGCTTGAGTGAGGTGAGGCGAAGCCAGGCATGCCGTCGCTGGTGAACTCCATGGCAGTAGCCATGCGCAGCCAAGAGGGCAGAATCAGCCGCAGCACTGATGACCTGATTCGCCACCAACATCCCTTTATTCACCACTTCCAAGAAGTCCTCCTTCTTGTCCCGAGGCAGCAGGTCTGTAAACTGCTGAAGGGATTCCCAGAGTGAATGGTCATATCTTCCAAGCAATGCTGTCGCACTTGCAGCCTTCATTGATGTTGCTGAAGCTCCACAGACCTTTCGCCCCGCCGAGTCCAGCCAATTAGAGTCTTTATCTGCGGGACCATGGACGATGGTGAGGTGGCATGCAGATTCCGAGCCGCCGTGACTATAACCGAATCCGGCGGAGGATCCACCCTCGGAAAAGCCGGATTCGAGTCGGGAGCCCTGTATTTCTTCAGGAGGCGAGAGGGCGCCGCCTTAGTAACCGCGGGGTTAAGGAATAGATCCATGGCAGGTTCTTCCAAGCCCGGCACCAGCGGTAGCAACGGTCGAGACAGGTGTTTTTTATGTAAAGTTTCGAAAATCACGATGTCTTGGGTGTGGGCACCGTCAATGTGATGCCTAGCTTCACCACACCTCTCAAGAGGACGTCCTGGAAGGACACCAGATCATCCACCTGTGAGACCCTTGTATCCGGACACTCTGACAAGGTCGGCAAGTAGTCCCTGGAAGACCCCGTATATGAACGGGACCTACGTCTCCTGTGACGTCGCCTAGAGCGTGACCTGTCGCGACTCCGCGATCTTCCCCTTCTTCTGGAGCGAGATCGCAAACTCCCTCCTTTCCGCCGCTCCACAGGCCTCCGCGGAGGCGTCTTCCTTGGCCTCTCCAAGGGCTTCGGCTGAGGCGTCCCCTTCGGAGGTGTAGGAAATCGGGGTAACGACACCGATCTCGGAGGAGCAACTGGAGGCATATCCTGTGGCGGAAGAGGAGGTTTGACGGGAGGAGCCTCCTTCGGGAGAGGAGGAGGTGGTGACTTCGGACGATGAGGAGGAGGAGGAAGAGGAGGAGTAGGTGTCCTAGGTCGAGGTGGTGTATAAACCACTGAGTACACCGAGTCCGGTGACTTCTTCGGAGGAGGGGACTGTGATCCAGCCCCTCCAGTAGGTGATCGCCGTCTCCGGCGTCCTTCCCCCGATCCAGCGTGACTCAGGGTGCCAGAACTCCTTCTGCGCCGCTTAGGAGAGCCAGAAATCCTCTGAGACGCCGATCTCTTTCTCCTCGATGTCGAGCGTCTCTTCTTCGACGTCGAGCGTCGCCTCCGCGACATCGAGCGTCGCCTCCGCGACATCGAGCTCCTTATCCTCGACGTCGACATTGCCTTCGACGACGAGCGTCTTTTCTTCGACGACGAGCGTCGATGGCTCCTCGACGTCGATCGTCTCGACGTCGGGCCACTTCTCGATGAAGACCGGCGGTGTCGCCTTGACGGCGAGCGCCGATGCCTGCTGGACTCTCTTCGGCACCAATGCCTCGACGCTGACGTCGACGACGAAGAATCCGTCGGCAGGAGGAGGAGCCTAGCGACGAACAAGGATGGCCGCATAAGCTCGCGGCTCCGTCGACCTCCGCCTGTTGCTTGAAGATCCTGTCGATAATCCTGTTTTCACGCCTCACCCCCGTGCGGGTTAACCATTGCTGATACTGGCGGTGTGGTCCCGGGAACTTTACCACCCGGATTGGCGGAGTTGTGTCGTGCGGAAGTTCTTGGCCTAACGCCGTCCGTGTCCTGGGACCTCGAGTACTGGTTACAGTGCAACAACAGCGGCTGGGGGACCCAGACACGGTCCGGACGATTGACGTGGAGAGCAACCTGTCCCTGAATTGGTGGAGTGCCTGCGGTTCTAAACGCAATACGGAGGTGCATTAATCCTGAAAGTGGCTGTGTGGTCGGGGGTCCCCTTCCCGGCGGTAGCCCGCCCTGCCGGGTTGGAGCCCCCGCCCGAGAGGCCCCATCGCTGCTCGACAGTGCGCCTCCTGTCCCCGCCTGCCCTGCTCGCACTTCGGTCCCCGGGGGAATCGGGTACTCCGAAGGGCACACAGATGTCTGGAGCTGACCAAGTGGAGACGGTGCGGGGTGAAGAAGAGCCGTCTTTGAGAACCGTGATGGCCGCCATTAGGGAACTGCAATCCTATACGGTTGCTCTGCTCCACAAGACGATCGCGGATAACACCGTAACTGACCGATCGTGTAAGGACCCTGATCTGTCTGGTGCCCCTGAGCTGGCTGTTTCTCCTACGCTAACCCCGGAACCAAAAGATCGAGACCCCTCATGTGTCGAAGCCTCGATACCATCGCCCGGATCACAGGGTGTGGCCGGACCCGTTGTTCTGGAGAATCGCCCACCATTATTGATGCATCCGTCTATGGTCGTGTTCATGGTCCTGTCCCTTACTGGAACTATGGATATTAAGACCCGACGGATGCTGCAAACGTTTTCCGACCGTGTGAGCTGTGTCTTGTGGGAGCTTGAGATGTTCGAACTTTTGTTTGACGGCGGCGAGTGTCATGGCGGCTGATGATTGCGGAGGACTGAGGATTTTGATCGGACTCGCCACACGGATTCGTGGACTGGCTGGGACTTTGATTCATCCGGGAGATGTGCTAGTGCAGTTTGTGGAACTCAGTGTGCACATTCGCAGGGGTCAAGGGTGAGACTGATGATCGATTTGGACTTTTGGGGTGTGTGAAGGACCGGGGATCCGCCATTTTCTTGCTATCGGGTGGTGGGGCGGTGTCAGACGTCTTCCCTGGGTGCTGTTGTATATAAATTTATTGTGTGTTGGTTGGATTCAGGACTGGGGCTGTACGTTGCAGGCGGGGGGTAGTGTGGCCGGGGGCATGTGTGATTTTTCTCCTCCTCCACTTTTTCTTCTTTTTTCTATTTTCCTTCCTTACACTGATCCCTTTTCTTCTATATTTCGGGTTTTTGGAAGTTGGGTGATAGGCACGCTGCTAGGGGGGTAGGCCGTAGCCATCTGCAGGGGTGCAGGGTGGGGGTTGGGGGGTGGGGTATTATTGTTTTTCCGTTCTTTGTTTCTATGGCCCCCTTTTTTCTTCTTTTAGTTTAATTGGACTATCTCTCCTTTTTCTTTTTCTGGGTTTGGGATCAGTGTGACAGGTTATCGTTTGGATTCTCTATGCTATGCTGTGACTTTCGCCGTTAAGTTTCTCCTGTCATTGGAATCATTGCGCGGGCATTAGCCGGGTGTATTTAGCGATGGAATGCCTGCATATACTGATTGCTTATTTTATTGTTGTCGTTTATAATGATGGACCTGCTTCCTCACGCGCCCATTGGTTGAATGCGATTTAGACCCTGTCGCCGGCTCCCTCCCATTCCTCTGTTTCTATTTCTTCGTTATTATAATGAAATTCACTATTTTTTCACCGTATATATCCTGTATTAATCATAAAATTAACCTCTTTTATCCGGTGCTATTGTCCGTGTGTGCCGTAAACATTTGAGTTTCTAATTTGCTGCTGTGCCTCCGGGATGTTCGGCTAAATAGCTGTGTGCACCCTTTGTATAAATAAAGGTTTTCAAAAATCTTTAAAAAAAAAAAGAATCCGTCGGCGGTGACTTTGACGGCGGCTTCGACGTCGAAACCCCTCGTCTTCTCGACCCAGAGCCCTGGGGAGAAGGGGAACACACCACAGCCATCCCTCTCGACGCCATCGACGCTGACGGAGACCGGGAGCGTTTGCTGGTCTTTTTGCCTCTGGGGAGCCCCCCAGAGGCCTCATTAGAAGCAGAGGGAGCCTTCCCAACCTGGCCAGACCCACCTGCAGCCTGCAGACGCCTTTCCTCCAGGCCTTGCAGCCTGTTCTTCAGTCTTTCCTTCAAAGTCCTCGAGGAAAAAAGATTGGCAGATGTTGCAATCTTCAGGCACATGTGCCTCAGGAAGGCAGATCACACAGACCTCGTGTGGGTCCGACTTGGCCATCTTCCTCCCACATACTGGGCATTTATTGAATAAAGCAGGCATTTCAGAGCCCTGCAATGCCTAATAAACACACAGGAATGAAAGGAGTTAACCAAGTTCACAATAACTAACACTTTTAAAGTCCAAAAAGTGCTAAAATAATCCCAAAACCCCTTGAAAAGGGAGAGCTCAAGCTCAAGGGTCCTGCTAGCAGGAGCCAGAAAAAAGAACTGAAAGTAAAAGGGACCTGCAGTGCATTCTTGGATACTGGGAGAGGTTCTAGAAGTTTCTCTTAAAGGCACAGTATCCTGTTTAAGCCACATAATGGCAGCCTAAGGGGCTTGTCTGTCCATTTCTTCCTCTCTATCATTCCAGAGGCTTTCTGCTGAAAAGGAAAGCTTTTTTTGAAGGAAAAGGCTGTACAGGCTGTGCTGTTTGTGGTTTCTGGTGGAATTTCTAGTTAAGTACTGGACAGTGTGGCCTTTTGTATAGGCTGCATTATCTGTCTTTAAATTCTCTCTTAAGTGTCTATGCAGTTTGCATTTTTTGACACCTTAAGAGATTATTTTTGATTGCTCCGGGGTCCGCGCACATGAGCGGGACTATTCACTAGATTATGACTATACACAGAGATCCCCTACTACAGAAGGGATTTTTGGGGAAATTTTGACCTCTACATATGACATTCTGTTAGCTGAGGCAGACTGGCACCCGCCTTTCATTTTGGCCCCTCCGAGAGGGGAGGAGGTGATCCTCCCTAGTTTTTCGCACACAGCGCCCAAGGAACAGGCGCATAACTTTGCAGAAGAGTGGGCTCTGGTGCTTGCACCAGCGTTGTATCGTACTCAGGTCAGGTGGGATAAACTTTCTCCCAGCTACGAGATTCCATTGCGGTCTATGCCACAACCAAAACCCGAATATCCCATGCGGGTGAGAGGCTAAAGCTCCCATTGCAGAAATCCTTGAACAATTAGAATACCAACGTGTGATAGAGACATGTGTGTCACACATGAATAATCCTCTTTTCACTGTTACTAAACCTCATGGGTTATACCGCCTGGTTTTGGATTATCAACATTTAAATTCACATTGTCGTACATGTGTGTCACAGAACACCCACAGTTCAGCTCTCGTTGACAGTCTGGTGCCAAAAAGATTTAGGACCACACTAGACATTTCCAACTGCCTTTTTAGTCATAACCTGTCCTCTGTTAGTAGTCAATGGACAGCGTTCACTTGTGGCGGCAACACAAACAATTTAAAAGATTGGCCATGGGCTGTAAAAACAGCCCAGGCATCTTTGCCGTGTGTGTCTTCTGTATGTTAGATGGCATTGCCCCTGATACATACTCATACGTTTATGATATTTAGGTCACGGATAACGAATTATGGCTGCATCTGTGTCGCGTTGACCGCATCATAGTTATGTTCGCGGACTTCGGTTATAAATTTAACTTTGCAAAAATCACATATTGCAGAGTACACAGTGTTGTTCCTGGGCTATGAGCTCAACAATGAAGGTAGGGGTCTTGCACCTCACTTCCTGGAGAAATGTGCATGTTTGCAATCTCCTACAACACTGAAAAAGCTACAATCCTTGCTGGGATTTTTGAATTTGGGGGCGTACTTACATTCCCGATTATGCCCAGCGTATCAAGCCGCTATATGCTTTGATAAAACAAAAATTTACCAAGTCATGCTGGCTTCCTGAACATTCAGCTATTCTGCAAGCTTTTCAGTCTGATCTTCTTCAATCTAAGTACTTATTGACTTGTGATAACCACAGTAACATGGTAATGGGAATTGTGCCAGGTGCTATGGGTTTCACGTACTTGACGTTTAATGAAGGAGACACAGTGCCTATCGCATACAAGTCGCACTTGTACACCGGCTGAAATGCGATTTTCTTCTGTTGAAAAAGTCTTGAGGCCTGTGCAGATGGCGATTCTAAAAGAGAGAGCGCTGTCACAAGGAAAACGCATTGTAGTTGTTACACCTTTCCTGCACTTGAAGCAGTCAGTGTACCAAATTCTAAAGCTTTACATCCTCGTTGGATACAATGTGCCACCGCGCTGACATTTCCGGATGTCACATCTATCTTAGACCCCTCAATGCAGACTCAGGAGTTCTTACAGTATGAGTTTGTTCATTCTGCTTCCTCTGCCCATGCGCCCGCTTGATGATTACCATTGTATCTTTTACACTGACGGTTCTTCGCAATCGGCGATAGCCTCTAAGCATTCTTATTCAGCGGCCTGCACAATAGTGGCTGGTACCATAGTGAATGGTGAATTAAAGTCCGATGTCGTGCACATGCAGACATTAGGTGACTGAACCGCCCAGTTGGCAGAGCTACGTGCTGTAGTGCTTGCACTGGAGTTTGCTGACCCTCCTGTGACTACTTTAATTGTGAGTGACTTCTACTACTGTGTTCAGTCTTTCAATGAAGATGTATTCTTTTGGACGGCACGCCGCTCTTGTGGTGACATGGACTCTGCTGGGACCCTGTGCTGGTCATGGGATGAACAGCGCAACCGAGCGGGGATCCCGTTGCTATTTGCCCCTTTCATCCCATTATCTCAGAACCCAATGATGCCTTGCATAAGGGACAGTATGAGTAAGGCTTTAGCTCAGAAAATGATTCTTCAGACATTCGAAGACCTATACCCTGGAGATGAATTCTGACCTCCCCTGTGGCACCCGAGGGTCAACATGTCCCGTTTACTGAGATCTTTTTGTATCCTAGAATACGCACAGCATGTAGTGCCCTCTGTCAGGAATTCCTGAGGGTGCCGCCGACCCTGCCTGCATTTGAAAATCTGCTGAAATTCCCGTCTCCCCATACACTTATTACACACCTCTATGTCCGCATGCAAGACACTGCTCCGATAGTAACGCCAAACTCTTTTAAGCATTGGAACGACAAACTAGAAACGCCATTGACTGAAGCCCAGTGGGACTATTGCTGTGGCAGCTGTCTGAGCTTTCCCCGAATTATGAATTGAGGCTGATCCACTTTAAATATTTGCATAGATACTGCAGGATCCCAGTGGGCCTTCACCGGATGGGCATTCGCGATGAGGATACCTGTTGGAGATGTGGCTGTGCTTCAGCTACGTTCTTACATGTTGCATGGCAATGTTCCAAGATAGCCGACTTCTGGGTGCAGATTTTTGAGTCGGTGAACAGCATATTGGGGGTGTCGCTGGCTCCGTCTCCCATCCTTAGCCTATTAGGGTGCGTAAAGGACACTCCGCCAAAGTTGCGTTAACTGCACGCACTCCTCCTACTGTTTGCTAAGAGACAGGTTGTAGTTAATTGGGGCAGACAGCGAGTGCCTTCCCTTAAAGATTGGGTTAGAGACGTCACATATGGGCACGCACAATTGAGCACATTTTGGGAATTGATGCCACCCTCATCCAGACCCCGCAATATATGGGAGCCGTTCTTAACGTGGAATGCTGCCTTACAAATAACGACTGAAGTAACAGACGCGGAGGGCACGCAAACTGCTCCCCAGACGTGATATATCCACACCCAATTTCAATGCTAGAGCACATGAAGAGATAGCTCCGGCCAGAGGCCACAATGTACAACTCTAGCAAAGGCCGTATCTGGGAAGATATGTGTATCATCATTACATTTGTGTTAATAATTGTTGAAATGCGTGCAATATTCCTAGCTTGATTATTATCATGCCTGAGATTTGTTGTAGGTGGGTACGATGCGAGCTACTATTAGCATTGTGTACTGAAAAGACAGACTGTATACGCTCCTTTTCAATCCATTTCGTACTGGCTTGTTGGAATGTAACGGAATTGTTTTGTTGAAAATGGCAATAAATAAAATAAATTAAAAACTGTGTTAATAGGTCCAAGCTGTGGCAGTTGATGTCCTCCATTGGCATTGACAGTAACATCATTTTATTCACTGTGATTAAACTGCGGTTGTCCGCTATTCAAAGGACCTGAAAGTGTCCAGTCAGCTTGACATCAAGAGAGGGGTGCTTCAGGAGTGCATTTTAGCACCCTTACTTTTTAACCTATATATTAATTCCTTAGAGAAGGCCCTTTTGGCCACAAATGCGGATTGTCTCCAGGTAGGCAAGCTTAGCCTGCCAGTCCTCCTATACACAGACAACGCAGTCCTCTTGGCGAGGACAGCTAGGGGCCTACAACTTCCTCTGAATTATTTTGCCCTTTTTATGGAGGACTTGGCCCTTTTGTTTCATCATGCCAAGTCGTTCATTATGCAGGTGGGACCTAGTAAAGCTAAGCAGTTCACTTTTAAACTCTGACTTTCATCAATACCGAAGACCAATGTTTTCTACTATTTGAGAGTGGTTTTTGATGGTTCCTTGAGTTGGTGCCCTTTGCTCATTTGGTAGAAAGGGGATCTAGTTAAAGCTTTTGCAGCTGTTTTTAACTTTGCCAGCAGAGTGGGAGGGAAGCCAATAGGGGCTCTTTTGAAGACATATGAAGACAAATATATCTCAAAGGTTAGTTATGGGAGTGAGATTTTGGGCCACATTGGGGTAGGAGCAGTGCAAAGTGCTGAAAACTCTTTCCTCCGAAGGGCCCTTTCTGTCCCACAAAGTATTTTGTTTTATGTCATGCACGAAGAGTTCGGAATGCCTTTCCTCTCAGATGTACTAACTTTCCGTCCCCTGGCTTTGTGGCTTAATATTTGGGCAAAGCAAGAAAATACACTCAGCAAAGACATCCTACGGGAATGCCTTTCACTTGACCGTGTCTTACGCATCCGATGGCTCCAGTATATAAGAGTTGGCCTCTCTAGGGTAAGTAGGAACTATTCCCTAACCCTGAGTGCAGATGTAAGAGGGACCTTTCTCTGGTCAAAGAGTGTTTTTTAAGAATGAGCCACTGTGATATGGGAAATGAGCGGTGTAAGCCTAGTGTGCGTAAGTACATCGCGTTAAAAACTGTACCAACCAGCAAACCTTATCTTCTAGGGCTTAAAAGCAGCCATAGTCATTTTCTATTGACCAGGTTTCGGCTCAACCTCATCCATTACCTCATGGCACACCCTCGCGGCTTCCACAGAGGCCAGTGCCTCCTGCCCTGTGGCTGCAACAGCGAGTCTCCTCAGGACATGATGCACTTTATAATGTTTTGTAGTTTTTATGCTGTCGCTAGAAAGTTATTTATTATTCCCATTCTCAAACAAGCATTTACAATGCAATGGTCTCGGCATTGTTAAAGTTAGAGCTATTGGCATTGCTCGTGACATTATTTGTATTTATGTTTTTAAAACATAAATAAATGGCATTGTCATTTACAATGCCAATAGCTTAATCGCGCGCACATGCGAGACCTATTGCTTTTGCACCCACACAGAGCCACACACACAAAGCCACCCACACACACATACAGAGCCACCCACACAGTCATTCACATAGAGCCACCCACACACACACAGAGCCACCCACACACACAGAGCCACCCACACACACAGAGCCACCTACACACACACACAGCCACCCACACATAGAGCCACCTACAAAAAAAGCTAGCCACCCAGACAGAGCCCAACACAGACAGAGCCCCAACACAGACAGAGCCCCAACACATACAGAGCCCCAACACATACAGAGCCCCAACACACAGAGCCCCAACACACAGAGCCACACAGACATAGCCCCACACACACAGAGCCACACACACACACAGACAGAGCCACATACACACAGAGCCACACACACACAGACAGAGCCACATACACACAGAGCCACACACAGAGCCACACACACAAGGCAAGAAAAACGGCACAATCAGGGGCAGAAGGCAAGAAAAACTGCACAATCAGGGGAACATAGGCAAGAAAAACGGCACAATCAGGGGGCAGAAGGCAAGAAAAGCGGCACAATCAGGGGGCAGAAGGCAAGAAAAACGGCACAATCAGGGGAACAGAGGCAAGAAAAACGGCACAATCAGGGGGCAGAAGGCAAGAAAAGCAGCACAATCAGGGGGCAGAAGGCAAGAAAAGCGGCACAATCAGGGGGCAGAAGGCAAGAAAAACGGCACAATCAGGGGGCAGAAGGCAAGAAAAAAATGGTACAATCAGGGGGGCAGATGTGAGGAACAGCCTCAAAAATTAGTTTCACTTTACACCCTCATCAACATTAATTTATTTTTTCATTCAGTAAACAGCACTACTTTTCTTCTGTGGTGTGTTAAATACATGGTCACTTGCACATTAATGATAATCTCTTCCGAATAATCATTGCAGTACATCAATCATGCTCTACAAAAAGAGTACAGACACCTATACTTGTTAAGGATTTAAAAGAAGGAGATATAAATGAAAAAAAATAGTGATAATGATCAAACAAGAAAGTACAAGTGCACGAATGGCAAGTAATCACACTGCCTTAATAATGAAGACCCTGAGCCAGCCATAGCAAGCTTAAGGTTATCCTCATCATCTCACATTAGAATCACAAAAGGCTACAAAGTCATCACAAAGCAGGCTCTCATTCCCTGTCGCCAAACCACTTCCCTGAAATATCTTCCCCATCACTTTTTAAAGGGTTCGTCACATGTCTACAGTAACAATACTGAAAAAGCCAGCACTTTTAACTTGGCTTCCAGCTAAATCAGAAAATTCATAGAGGGGGGCGTGGCTTAGTGCCGACGGCGATGGCGGTGCCTGAGTGAGGCTCCATGGGACTTCGGAGCCTCACTCACTCTTCTCTGGATATGGGGTGTTCTATGTGAAGCGGAACATGCCCAGAGACTTTCCATGCCGAGACACCGTGTTTTTGGTCGACGTTTAAGGAGCAATTTGGATGCGCTGTTCCCAGGCGATTTACCGATGGCGCGTTCGCCATTTTGAGGTACTGCTGTTCATTGCGCAATTCCCTGCTTTCGCCGAACCTGCACGGCTCCTCCTTGCTGTGAAGCCTCAAGCCGCCTTTCCAAGGTACAGCCAGCTTTCATGTCTCCTTGCAAATGCTGAACTGCCTGTTTTCACGATCTAATTTGTTGACGGAGGCTCGTTTTACTTGCGGCCGCCATTTTGCGCATCCAGCCTTTGCGCTTTACATTGCTCGCTCTTTCCTCATGGCCACCTTTGGAATACGTTTTTTCCTGCACTCTGCTTTCTCCTTGGCACTTTTGGATTAGTTGTGGATTGCAGCCTTACTGTTTTATATTCGTTTTTGTGCTGGTTGCTCATTATTTGCTTTGCAGAGCTGCTTCTGCTTATCTGCTCAGGCGGTCTGGCTGATGCTCATTGTGTGAGGCGGTTGGGAAGTGGCGCTTCACCTCAAACTTCACGCATCTTCATATTAAGAGCTTTGTCCTGCAGTTACCCAGCAATATTTCTGAATCCAGTGCACACTAGGCGCTTTATTTTGTGACTCTTTGCTGTGCCTTTGGTGCGGACTACACTTTGCTCTGCTTCAAGCCGTGTGGGAGGCTGTCCACTTCTACTCCAATTTATGGTGCTGCTACAAGTGACTTTTAGCCTCTCATACCACTGACTGCAGGGGTGTCTTGCCTTATTTCAAGTATCCTATACATGGGCAGGCTTAAATCCATGTCGCACATACCTCGCACGACCAAGTCTGCCATTATCAAGAACTCTAAGGTTTTTTCTGCGTTTTCTAGGATAGAGGATCCCTTAACTACTTCTGGCTCCGATACAACCATGGAGCCCTCCCAAGCCTCTTCGGGGAAAGCTAACTCCAAAAGACTGAAGAAAGACCCCCCCTCGCCTCTCAAACAACCCACGCCTGTTTCAATGGAACTGTTGTTGGATGAGATCAGATCCCTACGTCCTTTTATGGAAGAAACCAATGTTAAGCTCCAGGTTCTCACGGATCACTGGTCACAGATGGAAACCAGAGTCACTTCCGTTGAGCGTTCTGTTGAGTCATTCCAAGAAACTTGTTCCACAGTTTCTCATCTAAACTCTCAAGTGTCTGCCCTACAACGACAGGTGGAGGAGTTGGAGAATAGAAACAGGCGGAATAACCTTCGCATTTACGGCCTGTCGGAGGGACTTGAGGGGTCGGACTCTCTCACCTTCTTTAAGTCTTTCCTTCCTAAGCTGCTGTGCCTTCCTGAAGGGACTTCGCTCAACATTCAACGTGCGCACCGCTTGGGACGGCCTTCTTCTACGCTTTCTCCCTCACAGAAGCCCAGAGGCGTTATTCTCCACTTCCTGGAATACACCGATTTATTGAAGGTTCTGCCGGCAGCCAAATCTGCTCCAGCGTTGTCGTGGTCTGGATCATCCTTGTTTTTTGCCCAGGACTATGCAAAAGCTAGCGCCAATCGTTGCAGGGAGTTTCTCAATCTCAGAGCAGATCTCCGCGAGATGGGGGTGAGATATGGCCTTTACCACCCATGCCTGTTCAAGGTCACCTATAATAACAAGACCACTGCCTTTGAGGATCCTGTCCACCTCCGGAGCTTCATTAACGCGCACAAGACTTCTGCTATGGATTCAACTGGGTCACGTTCTACTGCGCCTGGCTGACCAGTGGCTGTGTTAACTCTCTAATATTGCTTCATTTGGCTTTTTCCGATTTTTGAGTATATCCTCTACTTGGTTGTTGCAGTTTAACTCTCTTCTTCTTTACGTTGTTCAAATATGTTGGTTGTTATTCCCTCCATGTTGTTTGATCATTTGGTGTTGTTCTTGGTACTGATATGACTCTCTTACATGTTCTAACCCCTTATGTTACTCTTTTTTTTTTCTTTTTTGCCCATACAGGACTCCCCCTTCCAGTTTCACCTTGTCCTCCGGCCTCCCCGTGTGGTCAACCTTGGTGTGTCGTCTCGCCCTTGTCGCTCCATCCCTCCTTCGTGTTTTTCTCGTACTCTCCTCGCTGTAGGTATGGTTCCCTTTTGTCTTTTGTTTTATAACTTCCTTTTGTATTTTGTCTCTATTTTTTTCCAATGCCTCCCCTTTTCGTATTTACTCTTCGCTGGTATTCATTTTCTTTTCCTTTTGCGTTTAGCTTCTCCCCTTCCCTTTCTGGTCCTTTTTTCCTTTCCCCTCAGCTGTTCTTCATGTATCTTCAGTGTTGCTTCTTACCTTCGGTGTTGTCCTCTTTAATCTCTTGACTTTACTCCATTTTCACATCTTCTTTATGCTACTTTATCTCACTTTTTTACTCCTTTTTGACCCTCTCTTTTTCCTTTCTCTCCTTTTCATCTTACTTGTTCTTCCTCTTTCTATCCTTTCACTTGATTGCATGGGTTTTCTTTTCTCTCTTCTCTATTGCATTATGCTTGATATCATTTTTATGCAATGTCATTTAATATAACACCGTGGAATGTTAAGGGCATCAACTCTCCAATCAAACATCAGCGAATCCTGTCACATCTGGCCAAGTTGAATGTGGATGTGGCTTTCCTCCAGGAAACTCATTTGTCTGATTCTAAATCTCTTAAACTTAAAAGAGGTTGGGTGGGTGAGGTTTTCTATTCACCAGGAGATGGGAAGCGTAATGGAGTGGCTATTTTGTGCAGGAGGTCGCTCCCCCTTTCCATTGTCTCCCAGGAATCGGACACTAATGGAAGGTGGACGTATGTCAAACTGTCGCTTAGAGGTGCTTCAGTCTCTTTTCTTCATGTCTATGCACCTACTGTTGGTAAACCTCTGTTTTGGTCTGACTTCTCCCGCCATATCACAAGATTTATGGATGACAATTTCATCCTTGCGGGAGATTGCAACCACCCTTTAGACCCCTTTGTTGATCGAAACTCCAAGGTTCATTACGTCCCCAATAAACCCCACAAGCTCTTCGCCCAAGCTATTTCCCAACATAAACTGGTTGATGCATGGCGCATATGTAATCCCACCTTGCAAGAATTCACTTTTTATTCCCGATCCCACTGCTCTCAGTCCCGGATTGATTATATTTTTCTTACCCATACTCTCACCCAAACTCTCACTGCTGCTGAGATTGGCCCGATTTTGTTTTCAGATCATGCCCCTGTCCTCATCACTATTGAGATAGTTCCTAAGTCTGACGGTCCTAAGAGGTGGCGTTTTAACAATGCCCTTCTTTTGGACCCTGCCTTCACCTCCTCGTTCACTACTTTTTTTGACGATTTCTTTTTGCTTAATGATGCCCCCTCTATCCCAACGCATACCATTTGGGATGCTTTCAAAGCAGCAGCACGTGACTTCATTATTCGTTTTGTGGCAAAGAAGCGCAAACTTGCCCGTGCGTCTACCCAACACATTTTATTGGACATTAAGAGACTGGAGTACGCCTATTTTACCTCTCATTCCCAAGAGTCCCTCACTGCATTGGTGGCTGCTAAAATGCATTTTAATAAGAAATCTACTGAGGATGCCTCATTGTTCTTGCTGAAATTTAGTGCCAAATTCTACGGGGGCAGAAATAAGGCTGGGAAGCTCCTTGCTAATTATTTGAAGATCAAGCACAATAAATTGAACATTGAAGCTATCTATGACACTAACTCTGTCCTTCAACACAACGACACTGACATTCTTTCTGAGTTTTCCCTCTTTTACAAGACCCTATACTCCTCCGAGACTCAACCCACTCCCCACTCACTCACTCATATTTTCTCTACAATTCAGAAACCTGCCCACTTTCCCCTGGATTTATCCAATTTGGAGTCTGATGTTACTCAGAAAGAACTGCTCACAGCACTCCAACATCCTAAATTGAACAAAGCCCCGGGACCTGATGGTTTCACTGTCGAATTTTACCTTCACTTTTCTAAACTTCTCATCCCTAAGCTTCATTCTCTCCTCAACTCGTTCTCTGCCCTTGGAGGTTCTTCAGGGACCTTCTCAGAAGCTCATATATGTCTGATACCCAAGGAAGGCAAGGATGCCCAGCACTGAAAGAATTACAGACCCATATCATTGGTAAATATTGATTATAAAATTTTTGCCAAATCTCTGGCTGCACGGTTGGATTCCTTCCTTCCTGATCTTTTGGGCGAGGAACAATCCGGCTTCGTCAAGGGTCGATTTATCACCGACAATACCATGCTACTTTTTAACATCCTGACGAAATCCCAGCGAATGCAGTCTTCGCTTGCCGCGATTGCCCTAGACGCGGAGAAGGCGTTTGATAGGGTTGAGTGGTCCTACCTTTTTCACACTCTTAAATGGTTTGGTTTTGGCCCTCATTTTATTTCCCTGATCTCCCTTTTGTACTCACACCCACGTGCTGCAGTCTGTGCCAACGGTCAAATCTCTTCCCTTTTTGATTTGGGTAGAGGTGTTCGCCAAGGCTGCCCCCTCTGACCCTTTATTTTTAATTTGGCTTTGGAACCTTTCTTATCTAGATTACGTCAGAATCCCAATATCCATGGTTTTCATTTTACCGATTCCCACATAAAACTCGCCGCTTACGCGGACGACATCTTGCTTTTTCTTTCCGAACCCGAAACCTCCATTCCTGCTTTTTTGGAGGAAGTGCGGGAATACTCTCAGATTTCGGGTTACAAACTTAATCATAATAAATGCGAGATATTGCCCCTGACCAAATTCACCTTCAAACCAGACTTTCTTGCGTCTAATTTTGTATGGAACTCCTCACACCTTAAATATCTTGGCCTGCATATTACTCCTTCTATCCCAGACACGGTCTCCCTATGCCTGAGTAAATGCATTCAGAAAATCTCGGACCTCACCGCTAGGTGGCATCCCCTTTACCTATCTTGGTGGGGGCGTCTTGATACAATCAAGATGATGTTGACCCCGATTATTCTATATACCATTTCAAATATTCCTGTGCCTATTCCTGCTAAGTCCTTTAAGAAGATTAATTCTATTTTGTCTGCCTTCCTTTGGAATAACAAAAAGCCACGGATGTCCCTTACTAGATTGGTTCGCCCAGCCTCAGAGGGCGGTGTTAACTTTCCAGATTTTCCAGCCTATCAAAAGGCTTTTCTGTTAAGACAGGCATCTTTTTGGTTGCAAGATCCTGATGCTCCGTGTCCCCTGTGGGCTAAGGTTGAACGTCTCTTCCTCTCTCCCTTCTCCTTTGCTAAGTACATTTCCTTTTCTTGTAAACCCTCCTCTATTTCCACACCTATTCACAGATTTACCACCAAACTCCTCCTGGCCTCATCTCCCGCTCCTCCTCGCTCTATTGCGGACTTTCTCTCTTCTCCCGTTTGGCACAATACTCATCTTCTAATCCAGGCTAAGCCTTTCTACTGGAAATCCTGGAGGCAGAGGGGCTTACTTTGGATCTCGCAATTGTTCTCCCACTCTACATTTATGTCTTTCCCAAGTCTCAGATTGATGTATACCTTGCCTGCATCCTTTGCTTCCAAATACTCACTGCGCAAGGCAGCGGTGATGGCGGTGAATACAAGACTCCTGCACGCACAGACAACGTCTCCATCCCTCACTTCCGTAGCACGCTTACACTGCCTTCTTTGCACTGGACAAAATTGGAGCGTGTCTGGAGGCGTGATTACCACCCTGAGGCCAAGGTTGCCCTGAGGATAGCCCAAAAGGGTTATTACGCTGCTATCAGAACGGCCAAAGGCGAGTACTACGCCGAGAGAATTGAGAAGGCGCAAAACAATAGCAAAGAGATATTTGCTATTGTCAAGAGCTTTATGTCCCCAGTGGCCGATACGCCTCTGACGCCAGCTTCTACTGAATGGTGTGAGGAACTATCGACCTTTTTCATTGAAAAGATTGCTAAAATTCAGAGGGACCTAATTTCAGCTCAGCCAACGGCCAATATTCCCTTGGTTTCGGCCCCTCCTAGCTCGCAAGGTGTCCCTTGCCAGCTCACAGATTTCTCAGCGGCCGAGGAGAAGGCCATTTTGGCCATCATCCAGGCGCTAAAATCAGGGTCCCCTGCTGACCCATGCCCTGCTCGGGTGTTTTCCGAGGTGGCTAAAATCACTCATACAGATGTCACCCAAATTGTGAATCTTTCTCTTGCTTCTGCCACTGTTCCTGGCTGCTGGAAGCAGGCCAAGCTTCTGCCACTACTGAAGAAACCGGGCCTGGATGCGAGGCTTCCCAGCAACTACCGTCCGATCTCCCTTCTGCCCGCTATGGCGAAGGTATGCGAGAAGGTAGTCTTTCGCCAACTGGAGAAGTTCGTGGAAACATTTGGCGCCCTCCATCCTGCTCAGTCAGGTTTCAGAGCGGCTTACAGTACTGAGACAGCACTGGTAGAGATCTCGGAGTCCATTCGACAGTGTCTGGATGCGGGTGGCAGAGCGGCCCTGATTCTTCTGGACCTCTCTGCCGCATTCGATACTGTCCCTCACGACCTCCTTCTGGCCAGACTGTCGTCTATTGGTATTGGGGGTCGGGTGCTGGCTTGGCTGTCGTCATTTCTCACTGATAGGACGCAGCAGGTCTGGGTGCCGCCTTATGCCTCGGAGCTCAAGCCCCTGTTTACGGGGGTACCACAGGGCTCCACGCTTAGTCCCCTGCTGTTCAATATTTACATCACACCTTTGGTCTATCTCGCTGAACAGTTTGGGGCTAAAATAATTGGCTACGCTGATGACACCCAGCTTTTGTTCACTTGGCCTGACGAGCAGTTGTGTACTGCAGGGGTTAAACTCTGTCTGTCTGCTGTGTTTCGCTGGCTTACCTCGGCCCAGCTTAAATGCAACGAGGATTAATCGGAGGTTCTGTTCTACGGCACCTTTCCTGCCAACTTTGAGGACAGCCTGTGGCCCTCTGATTTTCCTAACCCAAGGGTGATGGGAGGCCCCGCAAAAAAATCTAGGTATTTGGTTCCGTGAAGACCTTAGGTACACGGAACATATAAAGAAACTGTCCAGCATCTGCTTTGTCACCTTAAAAGCACTGCGCAAATTTCTCCCTTTGCTCCCTCAAGTAGCGAAGGAGACTGTAGCGCGAGCACTAATTCTGTCCAGACTGGACTATGCGAACGCTCTGTTCTGTGGCATCCCTGCATACTTAGTCAACCGTCTGCAGGTTGTCCAGAATGCGGCCGTCCGTCTTCTCTTTAACATCCCCAGATGGATAAGCGTTCGCACTCATTTGCGTAGCCTTCACTGGCTGCCGGTGGCGCAGCGCATCCGATTTAAATCCCTGGTGCTTGCATACCGTGCGGTTCATGAGCTGGGACCTTCCTACCTAAGGAAGCGCTTCTCGTTCTATGTTCCAACACGATGCCTTAGGTCAGCGTCCCTGTTTAGACTGACCATCCCCCGCTTTAAGAGGGCCAGGATTGGAGGCCAGTCAATCTCTGTGATTACTGCCAGGGCTTGGAACACCCTCCCTCTCCCCCTGCGGTCCTGTAACTGTTTGGGTCAGTTAAAAAAGAACTTGAAAACACATCTGTTCAACAGTAAGGTGTAGTTGGCTCTGCTGCTTTCTGCCTCTTCATCGCGCCAGGATGCTCCCCAGTAATAGAGCGCATAAGAAAACTCCATATAACATAACATAAATAACACTGCCCCTAAGGCTTCCGCCATATACAAACACCTTCTTATTACTGAGATGCCTAGACCCAAGTCTAAGGTGGAGGAGCAGTGGGAACGAGATTTCGGGGAGATGTGGCCCTTACCTCTATGGGACAGACTATGGCTTAAGGTACGCAAGTCATTCAGGGCGGCGTCTCTCACGCAGTCTATGTTCTTTATTTATAACAGGTTACTTATCACTCCCTCGGTCCTACATAAGAGATTCCCCTCTACTCCAGACACTTGTTGGTCTTGCTCCTCTTCCAATACTACCTTGTTTCACATGCTGTTTTTGTGTCCGTCTGTTCATAACTTTTGGTTACAGGTGTGGGCTCAAATTAATGTCATATTTCAAACTTGTATCCCTTTTTCTCATGTTCACGTGTTTCTGGGAAGCCTTTCACCGTGCTGGGAGTCATCTCAGCTTGATGTACGTATCATTGACCTGCTGCTGGCTGTTGCTTTACAACAGATTACCATTCACTGGAAGTCTTTGCCTAGTCTTTCTTTTCAAGCATGGTGGTACAATGTTTGGTATAACCACAGACTGGACACTACTTTTGTCTTTCCTCCTCAGCTGGCTCCGAAAAGGGCGGTCTTATGGCTCCCTGTTGTTTTATATCTTGACAGATGTGCTACTCGCTCCCATTGTCTGCCACCTGTTCAGCAGGAGGTCTCCAAACCTCCTTGATTGCCTTATCATTCCTTAATTTTTCTGTTATCATATGCACTGGTTGTCTTCTTTTTGTAATTTGCTATCCATTGTAATTACTTTATACCAATGTTATACTCTCCTTGACTCATGATTCTTCCTTGTAACAGGTATTTATGCGAAACTGTTTAATTTTTCTTTTCCCCCTTTTATTGTTACCCTTTCCCTTTCTTTTTATTTCATTGCCTATTTTTCTTTGGTCAATAAAATCTTTCTTGAACTTAAGAAAATTCGTAGAGACGTAAGAGTGAAATTGACTAATGAGAAAGCTCAGAGGGGACTCACAAACATCCACAGAAAAGCTCTCACCCAAAAGGAGTGAAGTGGCAATAGGTAAAGTTGAATGATAAAAACCCAAAGCAATGAATTCAAGCTGAAAGGAATGAAGACCACAGGGAAAATAGAAAATAAACAAATTTAAGATTCATCTTCTTCCGCCACTCTTTATCTTTTAATTCCATAAAAAGGTGCAATTTCCTCAACTGTGTGCTTTTCCTGCATTTGCATCTTTTACTTCACTATGCCTCACCTAACTGCCAGGTGCCACAGTATGCTCACTGAGATAACATTATGTTTGAAGAAAACAGGAGAAGGAAAGGAAAGTCCATGAACGAAACTAATTAGACAAACTCTGAGTCAATGTATTCATTTAGCAAAGATGCATTACTGCAAAGAAAGAATGTGGCAAAATGAAAGCTCCACAAAAAAGAGCTCCTCTTTTGTGGCTCCTAATTAAGTGGATGTTTAAGAAAAACTGGAGGCAAGAAACAAGGGGGCAGTCTGGACTCACCGGGGGCAGGTGCAGGGTGGGTGCCGCACGCCGGGCTGGGGGGCAGCTGCAGGAGACGGGCAGCTGCGGGTCAAATCCAAAATCCAGCGGTGAGGGGGCCCAGGCAGAGACCCCACCGGCAGCACACGGGGCGATCCCGGCAGCGCTCAGGGTGCAGATCCGGGGGGCGAGAAGGCAGGTCTCGGGGTAAAATGGCAGATTCTGGTTTAGCGCATGTGCTGGAACAAACGGACAGTTCAAAGGGCCGGGCCAGATGATGGGGCAGTGGTAAGAGCGCTGAGGTAAAAAGGAAGAGGAACAGCGCCCTGCTGGGTGTCTTCAGACGGAATGAAGCGGTTCCAATAAATCCACGAGTAAAAAGTCGGAGAGGAGGAAAAACAGGACCAAACCCGAACATCTGAGCTGTTCCTCACAACAACAAAAAAAAAACAAGCACGACGAACATGGGGGGAGGGCAGGACAGCAAGCACGAACAAGGGGGGGGGCAGGACAGGAAGCACAAACAACGAGGGGGGCAGGACAGGAAGCACTCACCTGAGGACGATTTCTTCCGGCGGCGGTCGGGGGAAATGGCAAAACAAAAGCGCTGCCAAAAAAAACAAAAAAGAAAACGCCCACCTCTGAATGACCAAAAAAAGGGGCGGGCTTAAAAAAAGCAAGAAACGCCCACGAATCTGCTCAAGCCGGGGACAGAATTGAGTGACACACATCTCTTCCAATGGCTAGCCTTCATTTATGAAGCTAGCCTATGGAAGAGAAGGCGGGTTCAAGCCCCAGTACTAGGGAAACATAAGATATCGGCTGCGTGACACTGCTGCGCAGTGTACGCTAGGCCGAGCCCTAAAAAGCGGGTTTTAGGAGTGTGAGACCAGCTCTTATCTTTTTACAACTCCTCTCTTATGACACTGTTGTGCATATGCTATACTTTTTACGGGTCGCTGTTAGACTCAGGTCAAGCTGCGATTAACTTCTGTACTGTAATTCATGAATTTGTATTTTATGTTTTGATTAACTTGGACATATTATATTTGTCAATCTGCAACTTGGAAGATGTTTTATCATTTTATACATGACTTTTATGGTTTTCCTTTATAAAACCGAATAAAGTTTGTTGATAATAATCACTAGGGGATTCATTTACAGGGTAGCATAGTATCCCTCACAATAACTCCAGGAGTCACAGTTCACACAATGTACATGCTTTGTTCCCCCTACTTCCAACCTTACATATACCCCCAATCACCTGCCCAAACCTCCCCTGATGATGCCAATGTGGTCCTACGTCAACCCACAGACCATATGTTTAGCCCCTTTGAAACTGCCCATACAATAAATATGCTGCAGTTGTAAATACATATCAACTACCATTTGTTGTGTTTGAAACATTTTATTGAATAATAAAACCTAATAAATATAATCTGATTATTAAAGCAAAACAGAACATCAGTTACCATACACATAAGAGACAAAAAATGTACATAAAAATCAACATACTGTAACACTGCAAAGTTATGTAGAGCACAATTCCTAATTTCGGGCAATCTTTAAAGTTCAACGATAGAAACGTTCATAAAGAACAGGAAAGAAAGGTGGTAGGATACAGTAATTTCATTAATGTAATGCTTTTACATATAGAAAATCAAAATTAATTATTTTCCTTAAGCAATAATGTCTGCACACTAAAATACTAAGAGAAATATATTGAACAATGAACATTTCATGTGTAATTTGAATTCAATTTGAATATTTTACCCTCCTCAGCATTATTTGACTCATGATTACAACCTGAATGCTTTCTGGAAAGGAACCGCCTCATGGGGTTCAAAAGCACATCTTTTCCAACAATAGGATTACAATGATAAACTTGAATTTCAATTCAATTAATTGATTTAGGCTTTTTGGAGATCAGCAATTTTAAATATATGCAAAATCCATACACTTTTGTAAAATTGTCACCTAAACTTGAATTCAATCCACCTTTTGATTAAACAGTTCCCATTCCAGCAACCATCACAGGACCACTTGTTGTTATCTTCCCAATTAGTGATAATGTTTCAGATGGCAACAACAATAAATATGTTTAGAATTTTACCTCCAAAAGGAAAAACATGCCATTTCTGAATCATGGTGCACAATAAAATGTAGGAACCGAAGGGCGTCTTTAGGTATAGCATTCATTAAGGTTTGACCAAGCTTGAAACTAGAGTTCCTGAACTTTTGGACATTTAAATGTCATATTTTAAAAGAGTTCAAACAGATCCAGCACGAGCTCCGCGAAAAATTGAAGATGAGTGAATTGTACTTAGAGAAAATGTGCTGATTAGTAATCTATTGATGTAAAATGCAGTTGTCAGGCAATGCTTGTGGATCTAATCTATTCAGATTTTAACTCCATAGTTTGTTCAATAAATTGACTAGGCATAATACTTGAAAGTCCATCTCTCAGATCAGTTCTATTACAGTTTTACTTGCGATAACACTAAAAGAGATCAATGATAAATAGATTTTAAAATCCATGGATAGAATTGATCCTTGGTCTAAATCTAGATTATTGTCTGCAATAGAAATCAGTATAAACAGATCAAATCTAAAAGGATTGAATATGTTTATTATAGTGGTTTAAACCCAGAAGACACACATTAGTCCTAAAACTCAGAAAATGTATCTAAAGATTATGATTACATCCCATTTATGTCCAGAGACCGCTTTAAATGCTTTCCTGTTTAAGTAACAACATTTCCAATACTGTATCCCTTGTGTGCACAACCTTTATTGCTGCTTTGCAAAGTAATTACATGAGAGTACTCATTACAAGAAAAGTATATTTTTATAACTGTTGGTTCCAAAAATAAAACAACTATAACTGTGGATATAAAACAATTGGCCTGGAGTTCAGTCCTTGAGTGTGTGAAACCTTTTGCTGACTGAGTGTGTACAACAAATGCTTGCTCGCAGCCGGACTTTGTTGCTGCTGGGTGTTCTCTGCTACAAGGAAGCTTGGGGAACTACAGACACCAGAATCCCCTTAACTACACTCACCTGGGCTGAAGTGCAATCCCGCCCACCGCACTACTTTACGGCTCGCGGCCCCCGCTTCGTGGGAGCCACTCGCAGCCGGACTTTGTTGCTGCTGGGTGTTCTCTGCTACAAGGAAGCTTGGGGAACTACAGACACCAGAATCCCCTTAACTGCACTCACCTGGGCTGAAGCGCAATCCCGCCCACCGCGCTATTTTACGGCTCGAGGCCCCCGCTTCGCAGAACGCGTGCGGGCGGGCGCCGGGCGAAGCCCGGGCCAAGGGCGGGCCCGTTTGAGCCCGTACGAGAACGACCGAGGACGAGACGGGGTTCCCCCCTAATATCTCCACTACAAGGTCGGTGCATGATTTATACCCTGCCATTTGTTGTAGATTATCTAATTACTAGCTATCATTTACACACTCAAAGATGTAGTTGTTCTAAACCTCATCGGAAATGACCACTCCTAAGGCTGGGAGAGGCAGGAAATCAACTAACGGTGGGTCAATAGTGGGTACCCTGGACCAGTTTCTTGCGAGAGCATCTTCCGTTCTGGCCCACGAAATAGAGCTGACAGAAAGAAGATTGCCACTTGACCCTGCTTTCAACAAACGGGCATCAATGGGAAGTTTGGCCCAGGCATCTTCACCAAACCCCCTACAAAATATTGATCTTACAAGGCCGAAGGCAATGACGTGCGAGAGGGCAACCAACAATTGCAAATTGCTGGAGGCTGGCCTTGCAACCCAGTATGTGAAGCCGCCATGCTAAATACTAGAAATGCCCCTAACCTTCACACTGTGCATTCTGGACCTCCAACATTAAGTGTCAAAAGAAAAGCTAAAATTCAGAAATCTGATAAAGTAGGGGGAAGTACAATACCACCAACTCCGCATAGTCCTGCTACATGCCAGGCCATCACGGAAGAGCCCACATCGATATTGAGTCCTGGTGTTGTGTTCCCCGCTGAGTTGGGATTGGACTTTTGGACCAAACTTGAACACGTTTTTTAAAAGACATGTCTCCCCATTTATGACAGACTTAACTTGATAGAAAACAGGCTTGCAAGTCTCCAATTATCGTTTGCTTCGGCTCAGGCACGGGGTGGGAAACAGGATAAAGGGATAACAGAAAAACAAAAGAGATTATCTAAGCAAACTAATGAATCTGAAATTCCCTCTACCCCTCTGCCTACGAGTAATGCAGCTGATATCAGTGCCCCTGTTCTAATCCTACTTCATCTCATCTAATGATATTGCAGTGACTAACTACATTGTGTTGAGTGGAAGGGCAGAGATAGATGATGGGAGCAGGGCTATAATTGAACAACGCCAAGCGAACAATAATATTTCTTTCAGATTCTGTCTTTCAGATACAAGCTTTTTTGGCATAAAGATTATCTCCAGTGTGGAGTTTCTCATAGTGAGATAGCGTTTTTCTCTGCAGCTTTTCTGGCATTCAGAACACTCATAAGGTTTTTCATCAGTATGGAGAATCGCTTATGGTTAGTGAGGCTGTGCTTATCAAATAGGAATTTCTGGTATTCACAGCATTGGTAATGTTTTTTCCCTGTGTGCGTCTGCTCATGTAGAGTGAGATTGTGTTTTAAATTGATGCTTTTCTGGCATTCAGAGCACTAAAATATTTTGGTGTGTTTTCTTATGGCGCTTAAAATGATCTCTTCCTCTGAATCTTTTCTGACATTTAGAGCACAGATAATTTTCTTCCCCAATGTGGATTCTCATATGTTTAGTGAGATTACATTTAAGGCTGAAAAATATTTGGCATTCGGAGCACTGTTAAGGTTTTTCCCCAGTGTGGGTTCTTATATGCTGAGTGAGTCTGCCTTTTACACTGAAACATATCTGGCATTCAGAGCACCTATAAGGTTTTTCCCCAGTGTGGGTTCTTATATGGTGAGTGAGACTGCCTTTTTCACTGAAACATTTGTGGCATTCAGAGCACCGATAAGGTTTTTCCCCAGTGTGGGTTCTTATGTGATTATCGAGACTGTTTTTTTGGCAGAAATTTTTTTGGCATTCAAAGCACTGATAAGGTTTTTCCCCAGTGTGGGTTCTTATATGCTGAGTGAGATGGCTTTTATCAATAAAACATTTGTCGCATTCAGAGCACTGATAAGGTTTTTCCCCAGTGTGGGTTCTTATATGCTGAGTGAGACTGAGTTTGTATATGAAACATTTCTGACATTCAGAGCACTGATAAGGTTTTTCCCCAGTGTGGGTTCTTATATGCTGAGTGAGACTGAGTTTGTCTCTGAAACATTTCTGACATTCAGAGCACTGATAAGGTTTTTCCCCAGTGTGGGTTATTGCATGTTGAGAAAGACTTCTTTTGTCAATGAAACATTTCTGGCATTCAGAGCACTGATAAGGTTTTTCCCCAGTGTGGATCTTTGTATGCCGTGTGAGAGTACGTTTTAAACTGAAACATTTCTGGCATTCAGAGCACTGATAAGGTTTCTCCCCAGTGTGGGTTCTTACATGAAAAGTGAGACTGTTTTTGTCAATGAAACATTTCTGGCATTCAGAGCACTGAAAAGGTTTCTCCCCAGTGTGGGTTCTTACATGAAGAGTGAGACTGAGTTTGCCTCTGAAACATTTCTGACATTCAGAGCACTGATAAGGTTTTTCCCCAGTATGGGTTCTTATATGCTGAGTGAGACTGAGTTTGTCTCTGAAACATTTCTGACATTCAGAGCACTGATAAGGTTTTTCCCCAGTGTGGGTTATTGCATGTTGAGAAAGACTTCTTTTGTCAATGAAACATTTCTGGCATTCAGAGCACTGATAAGGTTTTTCCCCAGTGTGGATCTTTGTATGCCGTGTGAGAGTACGTTTTAAACTGAAACATTTCTGGCATTCAGAGCACTGATAAGGTTTCTCCCCAGTGTGGGTTCTTACATGAAAAGTGAGACTGTTTTTGTCAATGAAACATTTCTGGCATTCAGAGCACTGAAAAGGTTTCTCCCCAGTGTGGGTTCTTACATGAAGAGTGAGACTGTTTTTGTCAATGAAACATTTCTGGCATTCAGAGCACTGATAACGTTTTACCCCAGCGTGGATCTTTAGCCCAGCGTGGATCTTTGTATGCCGTGTGAGAGTACGTTTTAAACTGAAACATTTCTGGCATTCAGAGCACTGATAAGGTTTTTCCCCAGTGTGAAATCTCACATGTGCAGTTAGAAGTGATTTAACGTTGAAATGTTTTGGGCATTCAGAGCACTGAAAATGTTTCTCCCCAGTGTGGGTTCTTATATGAAGAGTGAGACTTCTTTTCTCAATGAAACATTCCTGGCAATCCGTGCACTGATAAGGTTTATCCCCAGTGTGGGTTCTTATATGCCGAGTGAGACTGTTTTGGTCACTGAGACATTTCTGGCATTCAGGGCACTGGTAAGGTTTTTCCCCAGAGTGGATTCTCATATGTTCAGTGAGATAAGATTTACGGCTGAAACTTTTTTGGCATTCAGCACACTGGTAAGGTTTTTCCAAAGAGTGGGTTAATGCATGTCGATATAGACTCGCTTTGACACTAAACCTTTTCTGGCATTCAGAGCACTGATAAGGTTTTTCCCCAGTGTGGATTCTCATATGCTCAGTGAGATAAGATTTACGCCTGAAACTTTTTGTGCATTCAGAGCACTGAGAGAGGTTTTTCCCAGTGTGGATTCTCAAATGCTCAGTGAGATAATATTTACTGCTGAAACTTTTTTGACATTCAGCGCACTGATAAGGTTTTTCCCCAGTGTGGATTCTCATATGCTCAATGAGATAATATTTACTGATGAAACTTTTTTGGCACACTGAGCACTGAGAGAGGTTTTTCCCAGTCTGCATTCTCTCAAATTCAGTGAGATGCGATTGATGGCTGAATTTTTTTTGGTACAGGTAACTTATTTCCCCAACTTGGGTTATTTTGCTTTGATTGAGGCGGGTTTGAACACTGAATTTGTTCTCACAGTCTGTGTTTTTGTAAGGTGTATTTCTAGAGTTACATTTAGTTTTCTCTTGCTTATATGCCACCGTAAGATTGAACTAGATTTTAGAGTCTGGCTTGTTTAGATAATGTTCAGTATTTATCTCTAAAAGAAATTGTGTGTAATCTGCTTAACGTTTGAATTAAGCAAAATATGTCTCGAAGCAGCCCTGTAAAACCTGTTGAAATGTTTCTAGCAGATAAAAGTCTTTTGGTTATAGCCTCTCCGGCAGCAACTTATTTTGTGACTGAAGTTTTTCTCAAATATATTTGTATAGGTTCTTAGCAATGCAGTGATAAGGTGTTAGTCTGATATTTAATGATTAAACTGAGAAGTACCTTTTTGCACTGACGTAATGGCAGTAACTGAGAACATTAGAACATGCACAGTACTATTGTGGCTCACCAGTCGCAGAACATCAGTTAATTATACCCTTTCTATAAGGTGTAGTTCTAAAGACGAGGATTTATTTACATTAGCTATAGCGCAACGGTGCTCATTTAATCCATTTTTATATTTAACAGTTTTACATATCACTCCTGCACAACAGAATGTTGAGGCGATTTACATAGAATTACAGAACAGTACACATTAAAAAGGAAACAATCTGAGATGGTCATGAAAACAATAAAGTTGTGAATTTTTAAGGTTTTCGCCAGAGTGAGCAGAGTGGGTCGAGGTGTTATATCCAGAGGCAGATAGTCTCAAACTTATGTAACTGGTTAAAATCGGTTGTTGAACAAAGGTGATTTTCCAATCTTTTGGTTGTTAAGGTGTCAGCTTCGGAGTCTTCTTGGAGCGTCTTTTCTTTGATGGTATGCTGAAGAAACCTTTTGTTGTAACTTTCTTTTATGCAGTGTGTGCTTCCTCTCTAGAATTACATGATGCTTTAGATGAACGTTATTCTGTCATGCTGAGGCAATTTGTCTTTCTGATAATATTTCAGATGAGGATGCTGAAGTGGTCTTTCTACATTATTTCTGATGCTGTGTGCACAGATATGGCTTTGCTCTGGGTTAATGAAATGCAAAATTAGAGACTTCACTTACAGGTAGAGTACTTTCCTCGCCACACTTAGATTTTTGGAAATTATTTAAACGTAGAATGCTGGATGTCCTTCAGTTTTTCAAAATAATCCTTCTTATGGCACTGACATTTAGTGGCTTAGTGCTAAATCTTGCTTTCTTCGTCCGTAATTTCAATCACCTATAGTATTAAAATTAAATAGTTAATACATGTACATTTCCAAAAATAATAATTCACAAGCCAAATCAATGCAGGATTTTTAAAATGTTGAGCTGTTTTTCAGACAGAGCAGAGTGTAGAGTGGTAGCCTGAGAGTACTTGGATGTAGGAGTGAGGATTTGTAGAATTTTCAGCATTTTATTAAGCTCACAAAGGATACCCTATGGAGTTGTAACATAGAATCCCAAAGGCAGATATTAAAGTCATATGGACTGGCACCAAACTGATATTAAAATAATATACACTATTAATTAATTTGTAATGCAAATTTCTGGGACTTAAAGGACTCCGCCACGGACAACAGGCATTCTCCCCTGCCCTGAGTTACCGCCTACTTGTATCTGGTATCCTGACTTTTGAGTTTTGGCCTCTGCCTCAAACAAATCTATTATGTGCTGCGAGGACTATGCCTAGACCTATCCCTCGACTATGGTCCAGAGTATGAATCAAGGGCAATAAAATGAAGGCGTACTTTCATGTGTTTATTTTATTCCACCTGATTATCAGTTGTTAGGTTTTTCTGCACCTGGAATTACTGGGTGCAGAAAATCAGGACACAATTATTTTCCAGACAGAAAAATTAGACTGAAAAGACGCATGAGACTCTGGGGGTGCAGCAGAAGCAGCCAAGACTTATGCTGTTTTCTTTACTAACTGGGGGAAAACCACAATTCTTCCCTCTGTTGGTGTTCACAGTCATTGTCGGCCTATGATTCGGCATTGAGTGCAGAGCGTATCGAGTAGAGCCGAGGGGCCGAGCCGAGGAGGAGTTAACGAGCAAGAGGAGCGGAGCCTGGGACGACTGCCCGGGTTTGTTTTGTGACCAGTTCCCGCTCCCGAAGGTTTCTCCCGCTTCACCCGCGTCCTGTTATACGGGCGCTTTAAGTTCGACGGATCTGTTTTGTGGGCAGGAACGGCCACTGCCGGCACCGCAGTGCTAAGGCACTGCTGGTGCTGCTTGTGCGGCGGACGCTGCAGGGGTCAAGGGAGCCTTGGCCTGCGGTGCTGCTGGTGCGGCGGCTGTGACGAGGGACATGATTTTCAAGGACCACAAAAAGAGGAGTATAAGGACCTATCATTCATAAATGGGCAACACCATTGCCCAGGTACTCAGGTACCTGGAAGTGGGAACGCGGGAGCAATTTGGGATTTATTCTTCAAAACCTCGCAAGTAAATCTGGAAGCTTTAACATATCAGTCCAACAAAATGGAGGTCCAAATAGATCTCTTGAGGGCTATGGCATCCTCTGTTGCCGGAATTGAGCAGAAGATAACAACGCAAAATAATCTAATAGTAAGGGCACAATCTCAGCCAATATCTACGTATGCAGAGTGTAGTTGTGCCCCGCTAATTAACAAACTTGCTACCATTCCGGATATTTTAAAAACGATAATTGACAATGTAAAAGGGAATTTTCCTAATGTGGGAATTCAACCCATCAAGACCGACTGCCCCTCTAAAGATACAATAAAATGTAAAGACAATACTGTTGTTGTTAAAGAAAAAATAGATGATAAAACAAAAGATCAAGAAGTGATACACCTATGCTGGACACAATCAACATTGACAAACACAGCTCCAGAAGTTCATCTATCAAAAAGACAGAGAAAAAAACAACAGAAAGCAAGAAATAAAGCTTCTAAAAGTATAAAAAATACAAATTCATCAGATATAGTGAGATTGAACACTGGAAACAGCCATGACCAAATATCATATTGTGAAGGTGAGGGTAAACAAATGTTACCAACAAAACCCTTTTACCCTCTATTTAATAAGGATATATCGGAGGTAAAAGCAGTTATTTATTTTATTTATTTATTTTCAAAGTTTTATATAGCGCGAACAAGATCTTCACAGATATCAGAGCGCTTTACATAGAGGGGTACATGAGGGAACATAGTCAAACAGTAAATCAATAGATCACACAGTACAAATAGGTGGCTGCGAAGCCATCACGTGAGTAATAAGACAACTCATACAAATAAGTAAATGAGTCAAGCATGTAATACAGATCGGTGCAGGGTGTTAACAGAGTTCGAGATAATAGATCAAGTGTATTTAGCCATGAGGATAGCTTTTACTTCTTTTTTAATGAGTGTAGTGGAAGAGATAAGCCTGGTTTCGGGGGGGGGAGTGAGTTCCAAATCCTAGGCGCCAATCCTGAGAAGGAGCGCTTGTATGTTTTTTCCTTCCGGAATCTTCGAGGTTTCAGCAGAAGATTGTTTGTGCCTCTCGTGTTTCTAGTTCCCCCAGAGATTGTCAGTTTCTGAGCGAGGTAGCCGGGTGAGTTTAGGTGTACCGCCTTGTGTGTCATGCAGGCGATTTTCAGATGTATTCTGGCTTCAAAAGACAGCCAGTTCAGGGATTTCAAGTCAGGGGTAATATGGGAGTGCTTTTTTGACCCAGTGATGAGTCTCGCTGCAGCATTCAGAGAAGTTCTTAGTGGTGCGGTAGTAGTTAGGGGGAGTCCACAGAGGGCGGTGCTGCCGTATTCAATACGTGGGATGACTAGCGCTTGTACTGCTGTTTGGAAGTCTTTGGCTGGGAGGTAGGGTTTAGGTTTCCTCAGAGTATTGATCTGGAAGTTCGCTCCCTTTGTTGCCTTGCTGATATGTTGCTGCATGTTGAGGTTGGTGTCAAGTGTTATGCCTAAAGATTTTGCTGAATCCACTATGGTCGGTTGGACATTGAGTGCTGTTAGGTGCTTCAGCCATGTTTGTGTGGTAGATATTTTCGTGGGAGGTGAGATCAGAAGGAACTCCGTCTTCATAGCGTTTAATTTGAGGTGGTTATCAGCCAGCCAAGATTGGGTGCTCCTGATCGTTGAGTTCAGACGTAAGATGTCTTTGGGGGATTGTAACTTGAAATATAGCGGAGTGTCATCGGCGTACATGTGAAAGTTTACATTGGATGCTTGTAGCAAGGAGGTGAGAGGTTCCATGACTAGGTTGAACAAAGTTGGGGATAGAGAGGATCCTTGGGGGACGCCTAGCGTTACAGGTATTGGCGAGGACATCAGGTTGTTGCTCTTGAATTTCTGCGACCTGTTGTTAAGAAAGGAAGTGAACCACTTGAGAACAGTTCCAGATAAACCCATTCTTGTATTTAGTAGTTCTAGTAGATTCTCATGTTTAACGGTGTCGAATGCTGAAGAGAGATCTAGAAGGATGAGGAGGCAGGTGTCGTTTTGGTCTAGCATTTGAAGTGCGTCGTCGATTATGTGAGTCATAGCAGTTTCTGTGCTGTGTCCTGCTCGGAAGCCTGACTGGTGGGTGTTGAGGAGATCAAATTGCTCAATGTGTTTAGTCAATTGTAGTTGTGCGCATTTTTCCAATAGCTTGGCGAGAGTAGGAATATTGGTGATGGGACGGTAATTGTTAAGATCAGAGGGGTCGGCTGTAGGTTTCTTTAGTTGAGGTGTGATCTGACCAATTTTGAGGGAGTCAGGTATGCTTCCTTGTTGGAGAGAGCTGTTGATAATTTTAGTCCAGAGAGGGAGAAGCAAAGGGGTAAAGTCTTTTACTGCGGAGGCAGGGAGGGGGTCCGTGAGGTGATTGGATGGTTTCAGGGTGCTGAGCAGTTTGCCAATTTCTTCTTCTGAGTATGTGCCGAAGGTTGACCATGTAGCATTGTTTTTTGGTTCAGTGGGTGCTAGGCGTTGGGGTTTGGAGTAGAGGCTTGCGTCAATGAGGAGATTGCTTTTTATTTTGTCAGTTTTTTGGATGAAGAAAGCAGCGAAGTCTTCACAGGAGGGTGCCTCACGCCTAGTGTTGAGCGGTTGGGGTTGTTCCTTGGATTGTGTTCTGATTAGCTCAAACAGTTTTCTCGGGCGGTTTTTTGCTTGGTCGATTTGGAGGCTGAAGAAGTCTGATTTTGAGCGTTTTATTTTCCTGAAGTATGCGTTTCTCTTTTTCTTCAGCTCTTTTAGGTGCATTGCAGAGGGGGCTGATCTCCAGGTACGCTCTGCCATTCGCATGTCTCGTCTATCCTCATTGAGACTCCCGTCGTACCATGGTTTGGAGATTTTAGTAGAGTCTCTTTTCAGCTCCATAGGTGCAGCCTCATTAATTATAGATGTCATAGCGTTGAGATAGTGGTCCGTCAGAGTTTGGACGTCTGTAGCGCCTGTCGGTGGCAGTAGGAGGTTGCAACTGTTAGGGGGCAAAGAGCCTGGGTTAAGCTTTTTCAAGTCTCTTTTCCAGACTTTGGGCTTGGAGAGTTGAGCCGGGTTAACTTTGACTTTTTCATTGATAAAAAATTTGAAATTTATTAATTAATTAATGTGAAATGTGTTATGAAAAATAAATGCTTAAACAAGCAAGCTGATAGTATGGAAATGATAGAGAATGGGAAAATTCAGTCCTTAGAAATGCTGCAAGTGGAGGAAAGTAATAAACAGGTGGAAAATAAGCCATCACAATTAGAAACAAATAGAGCAAAGAGTGAGAGTATTAGAGAAGATGAAACGAATAGAGATTTGTTAAAAACCTGGAAGGATATTAAATTACCACAAGATCTGGGAACCAAAACGAAGCAGTTACATAAACATCGACAATCATGGTCTCAAACTCTTAGTAATCATAATGGAAGGTTAATTGAACATGCTCAAGGTGAAAATAGTCTGCAACAAATTAAATTAAATAACCCAGATAAAAAAAGAAGGAGTGGTGCAGGTAATTTTTATGCCAGAATATCAATCTAGGGGTAATAATGATATCTTGACTCGTGGGAACATATTAAAATTGTGTAATGCAGTACCCTCTTTAAAGAAAATTAAATGTACCTGCATAGAATCAATTGAATTAGACACATCAAGAATAATAATCGCGAATCGACATTAGTAATTTGGGCATCTTCTACTGCCGCCAGCCGTATTATGCAAGAACATAATCTCTTTCAGGACTGGGGAATAAAAATAACAACTCCCCTGCAACCTTCCTATCCTAGCCCTTTTGTTTCATCAAAATTACAAAATCATAACCAAATGAGAACCGAGAATAATAAGAAATATTCCATATTAAAAAACCCCATAGGTATGACCAACAGGCATCTTTTAAAATAATTAGAGGGAAAAAATAGGAGAATTATTATTTGACACTGTCAAATTAGGTTGACTAACAGCAGCCCTCCATAATGTCAGGCAGGATTGACATCTACAATCTGAAGTTTCTTTAAGGGGGCCAACAATTATGAATGAAAGGGTCCGATTATGTTCGTGGAATATAAATGGCGTTCAAGCAAAGATTCAGAATAACCAATTAGCTACTTTGTGCTGTTTTCAAATCATTTGTTTACAAGACACTTGGGCTTTAGTTCCTTTTAGATTGGAAGGGTATAGGCTTATTACTCATTAGCTATGAGAACAAGTAACTATGGCAGACCTCGTGGGGTTTTGGCTATTTTTAATATATACTGAGCTAAAAATGGTAAGTGAAATGGACGTCCCAAGTCAAAAGGATGATCTAATTGTCAAAATACGATACAAGGAGCAAAATATAATTAAATCTCGTGTAGTAATCAACGTATATAATCACGAAGAACAATGGCGACCAATTTGATAATTATGATAACGCAGCAACTGGACAATGACACCCAAACTGAGATTATTATTACCGGGAAATATAACATGAACATGCTATGGTCTTACGATAGAGATGTTGAAATACAATGGCAAAATTACTTATGGTCAATTCCAAGATTATCATCAACAATGGGTATGAGGGAACAAAAGAATGAAAAAATCGGCAAGACTCTTGTAAAAGAATTATACATCATAGGTCTAAGGGTGCTAAATGAGCAATTTCCCCAAGATTCACCATCAGCATGGACTTTTCAAGAAGGGTGTCATAGGTCTAGAATAGATTATACCATAGCATTGTTGCATCTATTTCATACATTTCTGTCTTATCAGACAGTGGGAATAGATATAAGCGACCACGATCAACAAATAATGGAGTTAAACCTAAATGGCCTAAGATTTGAAAACTATATGACACTTCCGGGAGAAATAACGACAGTAAATTATAAGAAACTTTATTGGTCAGATAACACCAAAGATTCTATTACAAACACTGCGCAGGCAATTGTTGATTTTCACTTCGAAGGAGATTATTCAAATGCTGTCGAAAAATGGTCTGCAGCAATTAATAAACAAAACATCAATGTATTCAATTGAGAACAAAATGACAATAAACGAAACAAAAACAAAAGTAATCGAAGTCAGTACCAAGAAACGGAAGGGCAGTCAATTTAAATGGTACCACCAAAAGCGGGAGCTAGAAAAAGTTCAATGTTATAAATATCTTGGGATACTGTTTGACGAGAAAGGATCTTTTTCATACCATAAAATGGAGATGAAGATAAGAGCCAAAAGTCTACAAGGGGCTTTTCGCCTACTTTATAGCTCCTTGGGAGGCCCAACTTATACCCCATTAATAAAAGTAATAAAAGCGAAATTGCTCCCGAGCCTTATATGGAAGTGAAATACTCCGTGTTTTGGATTCTGCATTATTAAATAATGCTATTACAAATACATTTAAACATCTGTTTCGGCTTCCACTTAATGTATCACCTGCTCAGATAAGGCTAGAATTTGGCTTTTGTAATCAACAATATGCAAGAATGGGTCAGTACGGTAAGACCTGGAGACAAATCAAAACTAATATCAATAACCCAATGTGCACATTTTTGTGGAAAGAAATGCAACAAAATGAAAAAATTGTCCTTCTGTAAATATCTGAAAAAAGCTCTTGAAGAATTGTCAATTGCTGAGATCTGGGAAATGTCTTTAACAGTACATAGTTTAAGAAAATAATTAACAAATCAGTAGAATATTTGTCACTTTTAAAAGACAAAGAACTGTTTATTAAGAGATCCCACACATGCATGTTGGTCCAGGAATGTACAAGTCTTAAGGTCCAACTATATTTATAAATACCATGGTCTCTACAAACCAAAAACACCTTTATGAAAGCACGATTCGGCAACTTACCTGGCTTTAAACATGTAGTGCCCTGGCTGAGACCATCTAAGCCGACTATGTGCAGAGTATGCAACCTATGGGACGAGAGTATTTTGCATTTTGTTTGTATATATGCAGTAATGATGGCAGAAAGAAAACGAAATTTGAAAAACTGCTTCATTGACAGAGGTGTTCGTACCTGCAGACATGCCATGGTAGTTTGTTTTAGACCAACGGTTATTAAGATGAACGCCAATTTTACAACATTTTTAATACTTGTTAAAAAGAAGTTGGATACTTGTGAGGTGCCCACAGGAAATCTGGAAGTCTAAGATAATTAAGGACAACATTTAGGACAATTTTTATGATATCACACATAAATTACAGAAATATTAATTGAAATTATTTATATTAAGTCCTGGAAAGATGACGGTCTGATGTAATGTCTATAAATTGTGTTTATGTTAATCAAACTAATTTGGATTTTTTGAAATGTTAAAATTATTGGTCTGTATTTTAAAGTGGTGTGTTTTCTTTTAAGAATGTAGTAATTGTAAGATTTTTGTTAATCATGTAAATACAATTTACCTTACTCCCTCTGTTAGAAAATGCTTTACCCTTCCCTCCCCTGCTTCACCTATCTCCCCCCAACCAACAACATGCATATATCTACCACCTGCTTAAAATAAGTGGCAAATAAAAGCAGAAAAACACTATGAAATAGTGAATGGCATGTGGTTTGACAGGCAGAAGAATCTGTTCCTCGTGGCAACTGCCCAGTCCATTGCGTCAAACTTGTAACTGGACGTTACTGGGGTAAATCTACCACAAAGTAAAAAAAAACAATTACATGAGATCTTTCTGCCACTCCAGTACTGTGCAACTTCTAACAAGGGGCTATGAGAGGTCTAGGACGGGTCCTGTGACCTGGAGGGTCACACGAAGTGTGCTCTTATTTAAGGCAGAGGACTGTCATGGGTTTAACAGCTAGAGCGGTGGTGGCAATGCACCCTGTTGTAAGGATCAATAGCCTGATGCGATCTTTGCGAGTGGCGTCCTACTGACACACCCATGTAATGCTCCATTTCTATGCCTGTGCCCAGACTTTGCGCCAACATCAAGTGCATGTTTAGGGTGTTGGTGTGCGTAGGATAAATGCAATGTGAGAGTGCGACAGAGTAAACCGCTAGTCTGAGGGACACCCCCACCCCAAGACACTCACAACAGTTCAAGGCAGAATCTAATACTCTACGACAACGTGATTGTTGAGGCCCAGTTGGACGATTGTGTGCTGCCAACCGGCCCGTTCAAGGTTGCATTTGCCAAATTCCTAACACAACTGGGTCTGAATCTATTGGCTTACTGGAAAGCCTGTGTTGGGCTTTTAGCGGCTGAATTCCTGACTACTCTGTGTCAGAGGCCCATGAGGGACTACAACTACCCCAGTGTTGAACACCCTGTCTGAGCCGGCCACAGTGTGGGCTCAATTGCTGACAGTCAGGCCTCCAGAGGGGCTGCACTTACCGACAGGCCAGGTGTGACTGCTACTTTGGGACTGCTGATCTTCAGGCAACCGCAAAGAAAAGACAGAGTGTGTGCCCTACTGTATGCAGCCCTACATCCAGGACAAAAGTGCTCCACAAAAGCCTGCTGGTGGGTCACTGCTCTCTCGAGTGTTCGGGCGTGCCATTCAAGTGCCGGGAAACAGGAAAGAGACCCAAGCAAGACTGACTCATCCTGTGGAAGGGTAAGATGTTTACGACAGAGCATATACGCATTGGGGTGACTGGAGTGACAGAACTGCACCTATACTATATTCATGATACTCCTAAATGCCCCTAGAGGGGAAGAGGGGATCAGAACCGGACGCACCTGTCTGCAGCACATGGTAGTCTGCCATGCATGCACCATCCTTTCACCCAGACTAGCCATAAAGTTGATTTTAGAGCCGCTGCACACATAGCAGGGGGAATCTCAGACCATTCGCTGATGGAGGTGCAACTCGATGGTCCGGTTGTGGACTTCATGCTACCCCCAAGGGTTGATCTGTGATATTTATAAGACAAGATGTTCAAAGCTCGTATGAGAGATGGAGCAGACTTCTATTTTATGGAGACCGGGCGGCCTGTCTAATCATCTTGCGTGCTATAGGATGAATTCAAGGCAGTAATTCAAGCCAAGCAACAAACCTTGATGGGGGAATGCCGAAGGAACGTAAATTGAGGTGCGAGGCTCAGGACAAGGAATGTGCTTTCCTGGAGGTTCCCTTTGCAAGTGGGGAATGAGATTCTTTCCTATTACACCATCAACTGAAGCAGCACACATTAAGAGCACTAATGGAAAATAGCGGGCACTCATGCGCTGGCTACCCAGAAAGGTCTCTATGATGTTGGTGATAAAGCCAATGAGTTGCTTACATGGTTAGAGAGACAAGACAAAGGACGGAACAGGATCCTGGAGGACACTGACTACAAGGGGACGGAAATATTGGGAGAGACTTCCTGAAAGACCTGACCCTGCCAATGCTAACGAATGAGGACTGAGACGCACTAGACCAAGACCTGCCAGTAGACTAAATAAATAAGACAATAGGAACCTTGCAAACAGGGCAAGCGACAGGGCCTGATGAGCTCCCCTTACAAATATATAAAAGCAGAGAGTGCCTCCAGAGGAGGTATAAGACTGCGTGAAAATAAGGGTGTCTCCCAGAGGACCAAAGAACGTCTGAGGTGGTGGTCATCCCAGAAAAGGTCGAACCAGCAACTGAGTGTGGGTCTTATAGACCTATCTACCTGCTTAATTTTGAGGCTAAGGTCCTTGCGTACACCCTGGCGATCTGCCTGCGGACAGTAATTGCAACAGTGGTTCATCCTGATCAATCGGGCTTTATGCCACACCCGGGAACGCGCTTAAATTTCCAACACCTTAATGGAGTACCATATGCAACAGGGGATTCCTTTGCTAAAACCAGTGGCGTTGCTGTCAAGCTCTTGTAATGTGGCCCCTCTAGTGCGCAAGAGCGTCAATAATACAGTCTCCCGAGTCTTTTCCCTCCGACAGGGATGTTCCTTGTCTTCTATGCTCTTCTCAGGTGCGTGGGTTAGTCAGGACCTCTCAGATGGGGTATTCCAGTTTATCAGGAGTGGGATGAGAGAATCTCCCTCTACACTGATGTTTTGCTATATGACACACAACCAGCCTTTTCGAGTGCACAAATCTTACAAATTTTTCACATATTTGGAGATCATTCAGGATGGAGGATCAATTGGAAGAAGTTCTTAATATTCCTGCTGGAGGCAATGGACCATACGGCTACACTCTAGGTGCACAGTTCGGGTGGCACTACATGGCTTTAAATATTTGGGCGTAATCTGTCTTTCCTACTACCTTTTCTCTTTCCGACACTTTTCTGTCCACTCATAACTGCTCACTTCTTATGGGCTTCTTGCCCGTGTTCTTAGTGCTGTTGTTTTTAAAGGGTCCTGCGACTTCCCACAATAGACCAATATTGCTATAAATAATGTGGTACGAAGGTTGTAGGCGACATGCTGTGTTCAAGCTACTTTGCTACTGCTTCTCTATACTCTCACAGTACGCTGCCGGCTCTAAATAGGGTTGTGAGCTTAACGCTGTGTATATCTGGACCTGTGTTCTATTCTTTACCTACCAAATAAAAATGTATTTCAAACAAAATATTTGGGTGTGTTCATTACAAGAGAGCCACAGGCAGGAACATACTCCCGAAATTAGACCGGTGTCGCAGGGATAACCCAAACTGGCACGCTGTACATTGTGCAAAAAACGTCCTTTAAGATCCCAGCAGGCATTTTCTTTCAAAAGGTAGTCTGAGAACTTCGGCTCCTGTTGTGGGATGGTGGCACTTCGCGCTGAGTAAGTTGCAGAGGGGAGTTTAAGGTGGACCGGCGGTCCGGAGCATTCTCAAGTATTACTGGGCCACGCAGCTGGTCGCAGTCAACAACTGGATTTTTGCGGACCGTGAAGAACCTGTTACCGGGTAGATGGATAGGCCATGGGCAAGAGAGGTTACCCCACCCCGGTGCTATATCGAAGAAAGTATGAGTGCACCCTACCTACTCATACACAAACATTGGTAAGGGTGTGGAGAGAGGCTACCAAGTATTTAGGCTGGGAAGGTAAGCTGACTGAAATTACTCCACTGTATGGTGGTGATCTCGTAAGTGCAGCGGGAGGATTGCAGGGCTTCACAAAATGGGGATTGTTAGCTTAGAGCGGCCGGGCGATGTGTGGAGGGGACAGGCGCTTGTGTCCTTCACAAACCTACAACAAAAGTATAAATTAGGTGACTAAAAACGGTTCTGACATTTGCAGGTGGGTCACGCTCTGCATGGTCACATGTGGGAAGGGGAGCAGTTGCCTGAAGCATCCCTACTGGAGGACCATCTGCTAACTAATCCCCTGACCAAAAAAGCAATCTCAACCATCTATAGGAAGTTGATCTACAATTCCCTGGATCCCTTGGGGACTCGGAGGGATATGTGAGAGAGGGACCTAGGCACGCTTGGCGATGGCGATTGGGTTGAGGCCATTCAGGGTGCCAGGGAGGTGGCAATTAGAACTCGTTTTGGTCTAATTTAACTACAGATCCTACATAGGACCTACTACTCCAGAACTTTGTTGCACCGAATAGGGCGGGCGGCCACCTCTCTGCGTAAGGGAATGTGGGGGGGCTTGTTTTAATGCGGTGTGGAGTTGTCCGGTAATTCAATGCTACTGGGTAGAGATCATGAGAATAAAGTCCCAGGTCATGGGACTAGCGATCCCCATGGGGGCCAAATGGCACCTCATGGATATCACGAGTGAGGTGACATGGCATAGTTTTCGCAGAATATGACTGGCCCTGGCTTCAGCGGTTGGCAAGCATATTATTGCACGGGGTGGGGAGACAGCTCTCCCCCAGAGTGGAGGATTGGGAAGCAGATCTCGATTGGTGTCAACGGGTGGACACAGGGTGTATCTCAGCAGGGGCTGCCCTTGTAAATGGGAAAAGATATGGGAGGGCTGGCAGAGCTACTGGGCCATGTGACTGGCCATGAGGTAGAGAAAGTTAAATATGTACCATCCTTGCGATCTAGGTTTATGTAGTGGGATTTGGCCAGGGAGTATCAGGAAAAGCCAAGCTATGTTACTCACTCCATATTTGCAGACTTTTTGGTCTAATCACTCTCACTAATGTGCACCGTATTTTCGTTGTCAACACCATCAATTGAGCACTAGTTCAATAAAAAGAGTATTTAAAAGTAACTGTGTCTTGGCAAGATAATCAGTGTGCTGGACATTATTCAATTGAGTCTGTTGATCTATTGTTGAGCTCTGAGTTCTGAGTTCAAGCTGGTCGACATTACAAAGCTGTGAATATTGTGACTGCTCGCCCTCGCTAACTTGAGAGTCAAGTACAAAAAAGGGTTTACTTGGTCAGTTTGCACAGCCTTACTAGGACAGGTCACATAACATCAAAGGAAAGTGACCTCAACCCAGTAGCCGCTGCCTATCCCATGGCCCCAGAAATGGACGAAGGTGCGGCTGGTCATTGGGCCTCGCACCGAAACGCGCGTTGGCGTTACTACATCTTGTCCTGAGTTTCCAGTTCTGGGTCCCCTGCCGATGGCTGAGAGGACCTACTCAGGATGTTCTCAGAGCACTATTGATTAAAGCTGTGTTGTGTGTTATGAGGAATAGTGAATGCGAATGTGTGAGGTTTGCTGCGGAATGGGATGCATGAATGTATGAACTAGAGGGGAAGTGTGCTATTTATAATTTCTTTGTCGAATCTGATTAACCAATGTACTGTTTTACAAATAATATATGAAAAAAACTACAATAAAAATAAAAAGTATATTTTTGGAATGAATGAATTCTCTGATTAATTAATGTGGCACTAAAAAGGTAGAGAGCTCAAAGTTGCGACTGATTGTAAATGCTGGACTCCTGATGAGCCGCTAGTTGATGAAATACAGGGTAGGTCCCTCCCTTGCTTAGAATCTTGACTTTTCCCCTGCTGACCTGCCCTACATCCTCCCCAGGGGGCCCCTTTGACCTATTAGAGGCCCCAGAAGTGGACTAACATAGAGACAGGACTGAAACTCCCTTGCTTTGTCAAGCTGAAGCATTTGGTCCTTGTATGTTTTCTAGACCGCAATCCAGCATGACATAATTTAACATAACCAGTACATGGTATTCATCGACTTGTCCGCAGCATTCGACTGCGTTGTGCATACGAGGCTGTGGACAACCCTACTAGAAATGGGAATTGACCCCCCTATTGTCAATTTTTTACGGGAACTGTATTCTGGGGCTACCGGGAGAGTCGGATTTGGAACCAAGGGGCAACTGACGGATAGTTTTGTGGCGGAGAAGGGGGTCAGGCAAGGGTGCGTCCTGGCCCCCTTCCTATTCACCCTATACACCAACGGCCTAGAGGCCACCCTTCTTGAGGGCGCAGTTGATCTCCCTGTCATTGGTCGTCGGCAGATACCAGCATTATTATATGCCGACGACGCAGTTATCCTGGCCCGAACCCCAGTCCAGCTACAACGGGTTCTGAACAAGTACTGCTCGTTTATGAATAGTCTGAATCTAAAAGTAAATATAAAGAAAACTTTTGTGATGCATGTTGGCCCAAAGACTGGAAACCTCAGGAAAATCTTCGTGAACACGGCCCCTCTCGAATGCACAGCTACATATCCCTATTTGGGAATCTTATTCGATGAGGCACTCAAATGGAAGGAAGCCATCAAATCACGCAAACTAGTCTTCCTAAGGGCGGTTGCCGCACTGAAATCTTTTGCCCAAAAACTGGGGAAAAGACCCCCTGCAGAAATGCTCACAATATATAGGGCAAAGTGTGTCAGTGCTGCAACTTATGGGGCAGGGATTTGGGGTGGGGCGAACGTAGACCAGCTCCAGCTAATTGAAAACTCTTTCCTTAGGTATTTGCTGGCAGTCCCGAAAAGTTCGACAACATATGGGTGCCAAATTGAACTGGGAGTGGATTATCTAACAGACATTATAAAAATCCAACCAGTTATGTTGTGGAGACGAATTTGGGTCACGGACCAGTGTTATCTAACGAGGTCAATTGTGAAGGATTGTATGAAGTTAGACAATACTGGAAAAATAGGATGGCTAGCATATGTAAAGTCATTCTTAACAGACATAGGTCTTGCAAGGTTTTATTTGGATATTACAAGGAAGGAGTTAAAAATGGTTTGTTTGTCACACTTGAATGTACTCCGGCTGTTGAGTGAGATAGGGAAACCTTCTGTCCAGCAATGTCTGTTAATGCAAACAGCCCCTACTATTCAGCCATACCTGAACTACAACATAAACCAATATGGTAAATTTCTGTTGACCCGTTTCAGGTTCAATGTATTTCATCGTCTGATTTCTTTCCCTTCCCAGAATGATTGGACCTCAAATCTATCCCCCTGTCCCTGTGATCTAAGTTCGTCACAATCTACCATACATGTTTTGTTTTTCTGCAAATTGTATTCAATTCCACGGAGGCGATGGATTGTTCCCATTTTAAAGGCATGGAACTTGAGGCAGTGTCGCCCAGCCTTTTTGGCCTTCCAGTGCCTGGAAAACGAACTTATAGCCAAACCTGTAGCCTACTTTCTTAAATTTTGTATTAGGCACCGTGTAAATCTGTGAAAAATGTACAGCTAGTGTGAATGGAGCTGACTCACTCCAGATTGGCCAAGATGTGATACAAGTTGGTACCATTAATTTTAACTGCTTTCGTTTTGTACAATAAGCATCCCTAAAGCAAGCTTTTAATTAACTGTACATTTATGTGTATTTTGTCTTAATCCTCGGAAAATCTAAATAGTCCCGTTCTAATATTTTTAAATAATCATGTAAACAATGTATTTTATGTACTTTTATGGTGTTTCAATGATTGTCGAAACCAGAATAAAGACAATTTGATTTGAACATAACCAGTAACTTGTTCAGCTGACATTGCAGAGATAAACCCAGAAACATAGATAGCAGGTTTTTAAAAAAAGGCTGCGTTAAGGTAAGGAACACAGCAGCGTCTTGTCATTTACTTATTCACATAAAAGAAATAACATATAGGAAGCATTCTAATTAACTCTCTCTTTTCTCCACTCCTCTATTTGTCAATTATCAAGACTATGGGTCTGATTTTAAGTTCAATGGGTAACCCGACTTGTTAGCGATCTCTGCTGGCCCTGTGGCGCTCTCTGGCCCTTCAGAGGAGCAGTAGCAATGGTGGCTCCTCTGAAGGCACTGCAGGGGTGGTGAGCGGCTGCCATGTTTCAGGCGCCCATTCACCGATATTTGTGTTTTTCAAAAACAAACTTCCAAAGCTGGAGTTTGTTTTTAAAAACAAATAACTAATCACTCTCACACCCTTGGAACTTTCTCCCTGATTAATTTTCTCCCAGGAAGTGGGGTTCATTTAAAAAGAAATTCTCATCACGACTGCCAAGTATTCCCTGGTGGTCCTGAATAAAAGAAAAATACATCAGACAGCCTGATCTAGAGAGGAAGGGCCATCCGATGTATTCACACTGATGCCACTCAAGCAAGGCTGGACACATGACAATCCTGCTGACTTGCACTAGATCAGGCAGACCATTTGTTTGTTGGACAGGGTACTCCACCACGCTTGTGAAGGAGTACCCTGCTCATCAAACTCTAAATCAAGACCTCTATATTTTCTGTGTTATGCATATATCTCTAGGTCCGCTTCAATATGTCCATCAGTCTTTCTATGATGTACCTGTTGTACGAGTTACTTACCTTCGGTAACAATGTATCTGGTAGAGACGATTCTAGCCGCAGATTCCTTAACGTAGAATTATCCCCAGGCGTGAGACTGGATCCGGAAAACTTTTTGCCACAGCATCCCTGCGCACCAGGGGGACAGCATTACGCGACTCCGCCCAGGCGTCGTCTGCGTACGTGACGTCAGCGAGGTTCCATAAGTCCCACCCCGGCGCGCCTACGTCAGTTTTGTTAGGAGAACTTTTCCGCACCACAACGCGGAGCCAGCAGAGAAGCTGTGGGAGCATGGGAACAGTGTGCGAAACAGCAGAAAAATGGAAAAGAAGGAATGGTGTCGAAGAACACCATAAGGACCAGTGCCAACACTGCAGTACCCAAAACAGGGAAAGAAGAAAGAACAGAGCACAGCCCTGCGCAGCCACCCTGCCAGTATGAAAACAGTACCCACTTAAGACAAGGAACATATGCAAAATATCATGACAACATGCAGCAGGACTACACCCCCGACCAAGACCCATCAAGGGGAGCCAGTTCCAAGACAAACAGGGAACGGCAGACCTCCAAGGCAACCCCAGCACAGAGTGCGACAACCCCCCCAAGGAAGCCAGAGCAGGGCACGGCCAAATGACCCAAACCCAGAGGGTAGCAGAGGGGCCAGGACCCTCAGGAACAAGAGGGATGAAAGAACACCAGCCTCAATCCTGGAGCAACCAGAGTAGAGGGGCACAGGAGTACCTATAGACCCAGCCTCTACATTGCCAAGGAAGAGGAAGGAACAAAGCAAGACAACGTCTTGGCGAGAGAGCGAAAGAATGCTCTCACTCATCATAGCCATCCACCGGGAGGCGAGTGCAGAAGGACAAGCCAAAGGGTCCTCGCAGAACGGGGAGGAAGGGCGGGCCGTGAGGAATCTGCGGCTAGAATTGTCTCTACCAGATACATTGTTACCGAAGGTATGTAACTCGTACATCTGATAGAGACTACTAGCCGCAGATTCCTTAACGTAGCATAGATACCCTAGCCATACCCATGGGGAAGGAGGGTCTGCGGAAGGACCCCACCAGCCTGGACATGACAGAGGGTCCCACAGGGGACTAGTCCAATGAACAGGGTGAAGAGCCCCGCCCTCCCAGGCATGAGGGGGAACCCCCACAAGCAGAAATCCACCAACCCCAAGAAGGGTGTGGGAAGAAGAAGAAAGCCTGTTCACTCTCAACAAAGGAACCAAGGGAAAGGCCAGGGAGGCTGAAGCACCCCATGCCCCTAAAAGGCAACAGAGCTTCTATCCAATGCCAGGGCAAGGAAGAGGAAGAAGAAAAGCCTAGAGGGCCCAAGGAAACGAGGAAAAAGAAGGCGAGCCCACCATACACTCAAGGCAACAGACGAGACAGAGCGGCGCCGGCAGTAATGAGCCACCGAAAGCAGGAAGAACAGCTCGGGCCCCAGGAAGACCGGGCAGGCTATGCCTGACGAAGGGAGAAACACAGAACCAACCCAGCCTCCAGGACAGGAGCATGAAGGCGAGGAAATGCCCGGACACACTACTACGAGGGGTCCGCGCACACGACCCAAAGAAGCATCAGCAACATACATAAACGCCATGGAGAGCAGAGACCCAAAGGCGACCAGAACTCCCTAGCAGAGCGCAAGCTGTATAACAGCTACGACTACCCCACATAGTGTACGTTAAGTCCCAAGACAAGGGAACCCTCTTTGGAAGAAACTTCCGCAGCAGAGGAAAAAACAAAAGAGCCTCGGGGGGAAAACCCACAGAAGACTTGTTAAGCAGCCCAAAACAAAAACAGAAGGCCTAATCTCAGGGCCAATTATGTGCAGATAACTCAAGCAAACACACACACAGTCAACAAAGGGCCGTCCAGCAGCCAACAATGCCACAGTCTCAGCAAGAAGGACTCGAGTGGCCATAAAACACACCGCACAGCCAGGGCAGCCTGCCCAAAAGAAGGTCCAAGAACCAGATAAACTCAGCAGTAACTGAGGGGGAGAAGGTGGAGGAGGAGAAAGAGGAGGAGGACTGAGCCCTGCCAAGAACCTCTGGATGGCGGAGTCTGCTGGGGCATGGAATAACAGAGTGCTATTGAATGGAAGATCAACCAGCCACTCCCGAACATTTTCAGGGAACACACCATCTCGAAGCTAAGCATGCCGACCAAGGGCGACCGAGGAAGCCATGGCATGGCCCAGCACCTCCGAGATGTCCAGAGCGGAGCGGAGAATAAACGCCGCTAGCTCCCGGCCATCTACGGCATGATGGCGTAAGTTGACCTGAACAGTCTCCTGTGAAGCAGTGGATCCCATGGACTCAGCAGAGTCCCACAGAGAAGAGGCGGCCCTAGCCAACACACATAAGGTGTTAAGGGCCCCCAAAGCGTCGCTGGTCGAGGCAAACATGTTGTGCCCTCAAGTCCAGCCAGCGTACCTACCGGGACGGCGGCAACAACAGTGGCGGCAGGGAGGGAAAAACAGCCCGCAAATGTGGACTGGAGGCAGAGGAGTGGAGGGAAAGACACGCCGAGTCACTTGGCGCTGGAAGGTGCCGTTGCAGGAGGTGTTGGGGCACTGGATCGCCTGTGGCGGGACGCCCCCAGGTCCCCATCAGGGAAGAAAGGAGCGAACCCTCAAAGGGTAGCAATAGCTTCCTCCCACCAGAGCCCTGGGGGAGAACCTCCAAAAGGTGGTCTGCCGGGAAATGAGCAAGCGGGTCACCAATGTGCAGAATACCCACAGCCGTGGACACTGCGTGAGTGAAGGCCGCACCCGCCTTCTTAGGGCCCTGCAGTGGAGAAGCAGCTCCTCCGTGGGATACGGCTGTAAACTAAGACGCCCGTCCCCGAAGCCAAGCGGGGCGGGGCGGGCAAAGACCAGACCTGGAAGTTCGAAGGAGGAACCGAAGAGTGGGGGACCTGTTGCACCTCCGGAAAACGCCGCAGCATTGGTAATGGTGGGGAGCTGCCCATTGATGACGCCGGTGAAAAAGTCACCATGCGGCGGCCTGCCTCCGGTGAGGATGACGCCAGCAGGCACCCAACCTCCGGAGAAGAGGGAGCACCCTGAGACCTACTTTGGTGATTTGCGCGCTTAATAAGAATGTCTGACTATGACTATGACTATCCGAAGCCGAATCCGCAACTCAATGTCTGTCCGGTGTCGTAGAGTCTGCAGCCCGAGGCAGGACGTCATCACCATCCGGCGCCGAAGGAGACGCCGGATAGGGCTCCTCCAAATCACGCAGCGCCGGAGACCGGAGCCGAAGTGGCCAAGGGGCGGCGCCGGATCGCCACCAACTCGACCTCTGACGAGGCAGCCGCCTGCGTGGAGGGATGAGAGGGACCAGGGGAGTGACAAGAAGCCCTCTGCAGCCTCGGCCCAGAATGTGACGTAGGTGGTCCGCCGACGCATGCAGCGCCGCCAGGGCCGATTCAATCTCCGACTCGACCTCCGATGAGGCAGCTTCCTGCGTGGCGGGACGAGAGGGGCCCGGAGGGGGACAAAGGGCCCCGTCCAGCCACGACCCAGAGCAGGATGAGCGGATCTACCGACCCTTGTGGCGCTGCCAGGGCCAGCAGGCGCCGGCGCCGTAGCGGCGTCAGCTCAGCCGTGGTAAAGGTCGTCGCCTGTCTAGAGGGCGGAGTGGGACTCGGGGATGCGACCCGAGCCCCGGTGACCTCCCGCGTCACCACAGGAACTTGCGCAGGAGTTTGCGTGATCCGAAGGAGGGACCCCCGAAGGTCCGCACCCCAACAGCATCATATCCTCCAATCCTGGAGCCGAGCCAGTCGGTGCCAGAGCCGCCGGCGACGCCGCAGAGGGCCCGCGCAATGCAAGGGATCCGCCGACGTCCCAGCATGGGAAGGAGGAGGAGACACCAGCGAGGCCTGCAAAGTCGCCGCATATGTCTCCATCTGGGCTCTCAACGCCCCCTCACTGGGAAACCGTAGATAGGAGGACGACACGCAGGGCCGCATCACCCGCGGAGAGCTCACACCCCCGGCAGGCCGAACACCAGCACCCGGGGACAAGCTGCAACACTCACTCACTGGGGAGCGGTGCTCGTGCGACATCGGAGAGGGATGAGGACGCCGACGAGTACGGCCGCTTCTGAAACAGTCTGCCAAGGCTGATCGAGGGGAAGAAGCCGATCTTGAGCGACGCGCCGAGAGTAGTTTCTTCCGGCGCTCCCGTCGTGACTTCGGCTTCAACTGTTGGCACGCCTCACAATCAGTGGTGCCGTGATCTTCCCCTAACACCACATGCAAATGAGGTGAGGGTCCATCGCCGACATAAGGCGCACACACGATATGCAAGTCTTAAAGCCCGAAGGCATTCACACACTGTTCCACCAAAAAATATCACAATGATGAAAGAAAAAGGGGCCTAAACAGGCCCAAACAGGGACCGGATGCAAAGAAAAAACTGACATAGGCGCACCGGGGTGGGACTTATGTGACCTCGCTTACACGGACAACGCCTGGGCGGAGTCGCGTGATGCCGTCTCCCTGGCGCACAGGGATGCTGTGGCAAAAAGTTTTCCGGATCCAGTCCCACGCCTGGGGATAATTCTACGTTAAGGAATCTGCTGCTAGTAGTCTCTATCAGATACTGAGGCTTGTGTGTTTAGTAGAGGTTTAATCTTATGGTGTGTGTGTGGGTTTATTTGAACCCTGTGGTTTACTCAGCACGTGTTGTTTATGCAGTGTTGTCACACCCTTGTAATTATAAAAGGTATGTTACAGGCGACCAGGTGTCTCTTGCCTGCGACTTCTAAAGAAGTAATAGTGCACAGTTAACAGCAGCAACATGCAAAGTGTCAAGAGCCTGATTTAGAGTTCGCTGGGCGAGCTACTGGCAGGGTTACTCAGACACAAACGTGACAGATATCCTGGCCGTCGTGTTACAAGCACTACTGAATATGATATAGGGGAGCCTTGTTTCTTTCTTTCATACTTTCTATTTCTCTTGTTTTCATTATCTTTATTACTCTTTTTTTTCTCTTTCTTATTGCTTTGTCTGTTTCTCTCTATTCCTAGTTTATATTTCTTTCATTTCTTAATTTAAGAGTGCTCAGCCTGGGGGCGCGGCTTGGCGCGCGGCAAGATGGCAGCGCTGTAGTGCTGCTCCACGGGCCACTGTGCAATATCCTGCCCTATCGGAGACAGATGCTTGCCTGTTTGGAACGGAGCGGACTGTGTTCATAAACTGCTACCAAGCGTGGGGTCTACGGAGACTGAGGTGAGCCGCGGTGCTTAGTTAAGTGGCACCGGACATCGCCCCCGGCTCCGGGCACAGTACGGAGTGTGGCTGCAGTGAGGCCCATCGGACGCTACTGGGGAACACTACAGGTCCACGCAACCACCGAAACAGCAGAGGAGACTGTGCCCGGTGTATAACGACTGGATACAGGACGCGAAGGACCGCCGCGAGCGGACCTCGAGATTCGTGCAGCCGGGGTGAGTGAACCACTGCGGGGAGGTGGCCGGCTCCCATAGTAGGCCACTGTGAAGCTGCTTACTCCACCTCCCGACTCCCGGCATGGACGATTAGTTGCCAGTTAGAGTCCCCAATTGAAGTGACTGTTGCCCCTGTTTTGTACCCTCCCCCTTTTAGATCACAGTGGGGGAACATCTAAGAACTGCTGTGGGCGGCCCTCGAGTTTCGCGCTGCTGAGCGGGGCTCCAGAAAGCCGGGCACCATCACCAGGTCAGCGCCCTGCTCTTGAGGGTGCACTAGGCCGCGGATAGGCCGCGACCCTCGAGGCTGGGACTTTGGTATTGACCGATTGGGCAACAGAGGAAGGGTCATTAGCCATCACTGGGACCTCACCCCTGCCCGTATGGACATGTGTGTGGAGCCACTGCGTTGAGATCTACCGGATGGGAGATTGTGAGTGTCCTTATACACTGTGGTCTCCGTTGATACTCCCATGACCGGAGGACGCCACTGGGCTCGTGGAGTGCCTGTGCCTTTTACTGAGGTTTTGTGAAGCCTGGCGGTGATTACACAAGAGGTGGGAAGGAGGTGCGCCTAACCGACGACCGCCCCTACCGCAACACTTATTCAAGTCTCCCGGGGTGAGGTTGGTCGCCATTGACGTTGTGCAGGGGAGCCGCCCCAGGTTAGCGTGCAGGGTGAGGTGCGAAGAGTGTAAGGAGGCGGTGACAGTACCCCTAAAGAAAAACGTCGGTGAGTGACGGGACAGTAAGGTCTGAAGGGCGCCAGCTACGTGGTTGTGCCGAGTGACCAGCCAGCTCGAGACTGCAACATGGGCAAGCCAGACAGGGCCCAACCGAAGCTCACATTCGAACTCAGAAAAAATGGCAAACCACCACAATCTGAAACGTCGGACCCAGACATGGAGACCGCGTCTCATGGTGCCCCCAGTCTGCAGAAAGCGCTGGCAGCCATCCAACATAGCCTCCAGGCCATAGATGGGAAGATTGAAGCCCTCAATGGTCGCATGGACCTGTTCTCCGCCAAACTCGACAAGCAAGCGGCGCGCATTGGCGAGGCGGAACAAAGGATCTCCGACGCAGAGGATGGACTCCTCCAACAGGTGGGGGAAAAAACGTCAGACCTCACCAAGCTGCTTGCGGTCATACAAGCGAAGAACGAGGACATCCAAGCACGCTCGAGGCGCAACAATATTCGCGTGCTGGGGCTGCCGGAGTCGACGAATGTGGGCCGGATGGAGGACTATATGGAGACCATGCTACGAGAGGTGTGCGGCCATGTTTGTGGTGGAGAGGGCACATCGGTCTTTGGCGGTGCGTCCACCCCCGGGTACCCCGCCAAGGCCTATCATTGTTCGCCTGCTCAACTACCGGGACAGAGACACTGTTCTGCGTATTACTAGGCGGAAGGGCAAAGTAGTATACCAGAACACTCCGTTATCATTCTACCCGGACTTTACGGCTCAAGTACAGGCAGCGCGGAAAGAATTCCAGAATGTGAAAAAACTGCTCCTGCAAGAAAACATCCCCTATGCCATGCTGTATCATACCCGACTGCGGATCGGCGAGTATGATGGAGGGAAAATCTTTGCGACGCCGAAACAGGCCATGGCATATGCTAAATCCTTGCAGAAAAAGCGCAAATCTGATGGCTCCACTTCTGAGGTTGATGACTGAGTATGACAATGCTTGAGATATGTATCTTTGTTTTCTGAATGCCAGTATTGTGTTCCTTCCTTTGTTTTTTCAATACTGCTGGAACTTTGGGGATAAGGAGTGGGACGGGCGGTTGCACAAGCGGTGTTTCTCCTCGAATGGCGGAAATGTTGTTGGGCTTAAACAATGTAATGTACTTACAGACTATCCGAGACGGGAGGGATTATTGACAGTTCCCAATGTCCGTATTATATATGGAGTGCTGATTGCTCCTACGTAGTCACTTATGTCACTAATGTCAGCGGTCTCTGAGGTGTGGGTAAAGTAGACTGCGGTGGCCCACTTCCACCTAGCGCCGGGAGTGTATGTCGCCACCACGGCCCTCTCCTTACCCTCATAGAATCGTTCGGCATAACCGTCACTTCTTATGCCGACGATACTCAGTTGATCATCCCCCTTGACGACAATACTAACACGGCTGAGCTCAACCTGAAACACTGCCTTACAGCAGTCTTCCAATGGATGGACACCAATCATTTGCGCTGCAACTCGAACAAAACCGAGATTCTTCCCATCGGAAAAAATGCTTCCTTCTGCCCTGCCTTGTGGTGGCCGGACAACTCTGCTGCCCCACCCCAAACCGTTTAATCAGCCAGGAACCTCGGGGTCCTCTTCGACTCCGAGCTATCCTTCGATCTCCACGCTTCGAATACGGCAGGTAAATGCTTCGGCATAATTAAGTCATTAAGGAAATTCTTTGACTTCCTCCCGCTCGACTCGAGAAAAACGGTAGCGGTAGCCCTCATTCTGTCCCGTGTTGACTACTGCAACGGACTCATGGCAGGGACCAAAAAATCCACCCTCGCCAAACTACAAAGTGTCTTGCACACTGCCGCCCGGCTTGTCCTAAAACTTCCACGAAAATCCTCCATCTCCGCAGCCCTTAAGACCCTACACTGGCTCCCCCTGCACAAGAGAATTCTCTTTAAAATTCTCATTGTAGACTTCCGAGCCTTCAACAAATCCGGTCCTTCCTACTTAACTAAACGCTTCCCCCATTATACTCCGTGCCGCTCCCTAAGATCTGCACAAGACAACCTCATGACCCAGTCTAAATTCAACCTGAAATCCAAAGGCGGCAAAACTCTAAGCAACTTAGCCATTAAAGCCTGGAATAGTATGCCAAGGCATCTCAGGCTTCAAACAGTCGAGAAACCATTCCGGAAGCTTCTCAAAACCTGGATTTTCAAGCTCCCCGACGACTGGTCCAAAGCTGCCATCTAGCCTCCCCCCACCCCACTCTGTGACTGGAATCAGGACCCATAGCGCCATGATGCTCCTTCCGGAGCGACCGCTTGCGCTTTATAAATACCACTCCAAATTCCAAATTCCAAATTCCAATGGGAATGCCCCAAAAAGTATATTGGTTGTTGTTGGGTATGTTGGGGCAAGGGGGGTGGGTGTATTGTGTCTTTGGCGGGTTGGGGGTGCCAAAGTGGGTGGTAGGGGGGGGGGGTCTGAGTCTGCTCACTGCTTAGTTACTGTACTGGTGATATTTGCATAAACTGAGGCGTGTTATTTCTCGTTGTGGGGAGATGATGGCTTGAGATTGGCTACAAGGGGGAAGTCTGAAGGGTGAGAAGTACGGGTGTATTACTTGGAATGTACGTGGGCTGAATACGCCTAAGAAGACCAGGCAGGTGCTCGCGCACTTGGATAGGCATGGTGTCCACATAGCCTTATTGCAGGAAACCCATCTAACTAAACATACGGAGGGGTCTATAGCAAGGCGTTGGGCCACCTTTCGTTTGGCCTCTTCATACTCTAGCTCTGCCAGAGGTGCCTTAATCCTTGTGAAGAAGGGGCCACTGGATACCAGGGTAGATGGAGAGGGGAGATGGGCTGTCGTGCGGGGTAAGTTGGGGAAGGTGTTGGTGACAATAGCTAATATTTACGGCCCGGTGGTTGATGAGCCAGCATCTTTTCTATCTCTATTTCAGGTACTGCGTGAGTGGCCGGAATTGGCCTTGTTGCTGGGGGGGGCGATTTAAACACCTGTTTAGATCCACACATGGACAAGTCTCCCTCATCTAGTCAACGTATGATCAAGGTTGTCCAATGTGTGTGGGATTTCATGGAGGAGAGGGGGTTATCGGACATCTGGCGCTCCCGACATGCTGGAGCTAGAGAGGGCACGCATATCCCACCTGCTTACAATACATGGTCACGGCTAGATTACTGGCTGTTGGGTGGGGAGGCGAATGGCTGGGTCACTGAGGTTAGCGCCCTCCCGAGGATCCTTTCGGATCACAATCCGGTTATATTACAACTCCTAGTGCCACACAACATACACAGGCCATTTACTTGGCAGTTTCGGGCAGACTCTCTCCTAAACCCTGTATATGAGGATACCATTAGGAAAGCCATAGTACAGTATTTTGATCTGAATGTGGGCTCGGTTGATAGCGCGGCCACCCTGTGGGAGGCCTTCAAGGTCACAATAAGGGGAGTATGCATAGGTACGCCGGCAGGCATATTGCAGGACTTAAGGGGGCAATTGCGGCGCACCAAGGATAAATTGCGAGAATTGGAATCCTCTTATGATGTAACGCCCTCGCCTGAGACACTTACACTCATTCGAGAATACATTGACAAATACAACACATTAGCTGCCTCTGAGGTGAAGTACTTGTCTAAGAGGTTTGTGGCAAGAGCGTTTGGGGAGGGTGGCCGGCCGGGCCGAGTGCTGGCTAACCGTCTTCGTGACCGTATGGATGCCCCCCAGATAGAGCGCATTGTGGACGATGGGGGGGGGGAACACATCACCCATGGGGACATCCTAGGTCAATTTTGTAGCTTCTATGAGACACTTTATACCTCTCGAGGTGACCTGCCAGAATCCGCCTTAACAGACTACCTTTCGGATACAGCTTGCGCATCGTTATCTGATGTACATAGAAAATTCTTAAGCTTGCCCATCGATGTGCAAGACGTCAAGGACGCTATACTATCAATGCCCAACAAGAAGGCTCCTGGGCCCGATAGGCTGTCAGCAGAATTTTATAAGCAATATGTCGACTTGCTTGCGCCTCACCTCTTGGCAGTGTAAGTGGAGGGGCATGAGGTTGGCCATCTCCCTCCATCCCTCCGGCAGGCACTTATTATCACCCTGATAAAGAAAGATAAAGACCCATCACGGTGCGAATCGTATCGCCCCTTATCCTTGATTAACATTGACGCCAAAGTCCTCGCTAAAATATACATCCTTTAATGCCCCTACTGATTTTACCAGACCAGTCTGGCTTCATACCGGACCGCTCCACGTCTTGGAATCTCAGGACGATTTTTGCCATGTTCCATGTGCTGAACCCCGAGTTGCCTGCTGTGGCTGTGCTACTGGATGCAGCCAAGGCGTTCGACTCCATCGAATGGAAATACATGCTTTCCATGTTGTACAGGATGGGATTCCCCCCTGTGTTTGTCCGGTGGGTTCAAATTTTGTATACAGTCTCCTTGGCAAGGGTGCGAGTGGGTGGCTTCACATCTGCTCCGTTCACTATACAAGGGGGCACTTGGCAGGGGTGCCCCTTATCCCCTTTCCTTTTTGTCATCGTGCTAGAAACCCTTGCCTGTAGAATTCGCCAAACACACAGGGCGGTGGCTTTGAACTTTAATAATAGGCCAGTGGGCATATCTGCGTATGCAGACGACATGGTTCTATACATTCGTGAACCATAGCTATATCTATCGCAGGTCATCCGTGAATATGTCCGTTATGGGCTGTACTCTGGTCTCACCATTAATTGGGAGAAATCTGTCATGGTTCCCCTCACACCTGCCACTAAATCGCCCCAGGTTGACTATCCCTTGCTGTGGTCAGAGGATCCTGTGAAATATCTGGGCATCTGGATCCATAATGACCCCGTGACGGTTGTCCGCGAAAATTATGGGAGGGCTTACACTGACCTGGTACAACAAATTGATAGATGGGTGGGGTTACCTTTATCACTAGCGGACCGCATAGCTGTCATCAAAATGGTGATACTGCCTAAATTACTGTATCTGTTCAGTAATATTCCTATCCGCTTAAACAAGCAATTTTTTTAAACGGTGCAAACACAATTGCTCCGCTTGGCGTGGGGTGCGAAGCCACCCAGAATTGGCTGGTCCACACTTACATTGCCTTTTGATACAGGGGGGTTCTGTGCTCCTGACTTCTTCGTATACAACCTATGCGGACTGGCCCAATACGCATATTTTTGGTTTCGGCCGCATGATTTTATTCCTCATGTGCCGGTTGAGGAGGGGGATGCCGGCGAGATACCTTTGCATGGCATTATTACACAAGTGCAAAGATTGACGCCCAAATCGGAAATAAATACCATTGATGCCACGGTCTCTGCATGGCAAGCTATAGGCCGGAGGACACATAAACTCCCGCTGTATGCTCCTAACATGCCTATTGAGGAGCATAGTGCCCTATCGGTTGCGCGAGAGCGCGGGGCGCTTCGTGCACTCAAAGAGGCAGGCATTTCGATGATGGGTGATCTTTATAGAGATGGGACATATATTACTGGGGAAGATTTGAGCTTTATATCCAATCCTACACCGTTGTTTAATTATACCTGCTATCGTTTGCGCAGAGCTGTCAGGGATTACTATACTACATTTCCAGACGAGCCAGCGATTTCTAAGTAGCTGCAATTGGTTGTGACGGCAACCTCCAGGAAACATCTTCTCACTAAACTTTATCTGGTGGTGCAGGAAGAATTGGTGCTCCCGGAAGACAAGAGTCTGGCAAGATGGAACAGGGTTTTAGATACACAGGTCACGTTGGAAATGTGGGGACAGATTTGTGGTCTGACGGGAAAGCTGTCAGCTAATAGTAATTTACGCATTATACACCTTAAATTCCTCCATCAAACATACCACACACCCGCACGCTTACACAAAATAGGACTTAGAGATACTAGTTGTTGCAGACGATGTGGACAGGAGGAGGCAGATTTCGTTCATTTAGCATGGCACTGCCAGGGTGTGCACAGATACCAGATAGAGGTGCTGGAGATGGTTTACACTATGACTGGTCAAGTGCTGGACTGCACCCCACTGCTCTGCTTATTGGGATATGTACCTTCAGTGCAGGATGTGATGGGACGCTTTGTGAGAATTGCTATATTGCTGGCAAAGAGAAGGGTTCTGTTCACGTGGGATGGGAAGCGAGGCCCGGCAGCCTCCAGGAAACATCTACTCACTAAACTTTATCGGGTGGTGCAGGAAGAATTGGTGCTCCCGGAAGACAAGAGTCTGGCAAGATGGAACAGGGTTTTAGATACACAGGTCACGTTGGAAATGTGGGGACAGATTTGTGGTCTGACGGGAAAGCTGTCAGCTAATAGTAATTTACGCATTATACACCTTAAATTCCTCCATCAAACATACCACACACCCGCACGCTTACACAAAATAGGACTTAGAGATACAAGTTGCTGCAGACGATGTGGACAGGAGGAGGCAGATTTCGTTCATTTAGCATGGCACTGCCAGGGTGTGCACAGATACCGGATAGAGGTGTTGGAGATGGTTTACACGATGACTGGTCAAGTGCTGGACTGCACCCCACTGCTCTGCTTATTGGGATATGTACCTTCAGTGCAGGATGTGATGGGACGCTTTGTGAGAATTGCTATATTGCTGGCAAAGAGAAGGGTTCTGTTCACGTGGGATGGGAAGCGAGGCCCGGCAGCCTCCAGGAAACATCTACTCACTAAACTTTATCGGGTGGTGCAGGAAGAATTGGTGCTCCCGGAAGACAAGAGTCTGGCAAGATGGAACAGGGTTTTAGATACACAGGTCACGTTGGAAATGTGGGGACAGATTTGTGGTCTGACGGGAAAGCTGTCAGCTAATAGTAATTTACGCATTATACACCTTAAATTCCTCCATCAAACATACCACACACCCGCACGCTTACACAAAATAGGACTTAGAGATACTAGTTGCTGCAGACGATGTGGACAGGAGGAGGCAGATTTCGTTCATTTAGCATGGCACTGCCAGGGTGTGCACAGATACCGGATAGAGGTACTGGAGATGGTTTACACGATGACTGGTCAAGTGCTGGACTGCACCCCACTGCTCTGCTTAATGGGATATGTACCTTCAGTGCAGGATGTGATGGGACGCTTTGTGAGAATTGCTATATTGCTGGCAAAGAGAAGGGTTCTGTTCACGTGGGATGGGAAGCGAGGCCCGGCAGCTGCCAAATGGTTAACTGATATGGTGTATTGTCTGGCGCAATTGTCCCTCTATGAAGAAGAATTTCCAATGAGATCACGACCTAAAGACATCTGGGCCCCGTTACGAGAATACTTGTTGACCCGTAGAGAGCAGACTGAAGATGCGGTCAATGCTCCTAATGACTGACGGGAGAACTGTTTCAGTCAAAGACTGTAGCCACTGAACTGCAAGCCCACAGGGCAAGGATGTGTTCTAGTCCTGATATACGTATCCACCAGCGAGATGTATGTGTATGTATGTATGTGTGGTTTCTTATACAGCGCACTTATCACCTTACAGGTATCAAGGCGCTTGCTTTGGGAACCTGTCCTGGATTTTCCCTGTGAGATAGCCCCTACTGGGCTTCCCCAAGGTGAAAGCCAGGCATCCCGCTGCGGGGTCAGAAAAGGCATACCAAAGCACGTTAAGGTTGAGGGGGTCTTCTTGCAGAGGCTGCAGGTAACGTCGAGGAGTCCAGACGAGGTCAGCTCATGGTGGACTCTCGCTCTAGACTGACTGGGAGCGATCCTCTAGAAAGGAGCTAATCTAACTAAGGGCTGAGCCCTGAATGCCAGCCTCCTTGACACGGTCCACGATACCATGGTCGGCCGTGTCAAAGGCAACCGAGAGATCCAACAGCACCAGGGCCTGAGGAGTACCTCTGTCAGCCCTCTCTCAAGTCCAATACCGCCAGTATTACGGTCTCCATTGAGTGGGCAGGCCGAAAGCCAGCTTGGTGTGAGTCGATATAGTTGGACTGTTCAATAAAATTGGACAGGCACTTCACCACAGGAACAGGAGCAAAGAGATTGGGCGGTAATTCAACAAGATCTGGGGGTCTGCCCCTGATTTCTTTAGAAGGGGAACCACAATTGCATCTTTAAAGGCCTTAGGGACACAACTCTAGAATGGGGACTCATCAGAAGAGAGAGGGCTGGTCCTGGGAGGCCGGTGAAGGCTTCTTTTAGGATGTGTGGTGGGCAGCAGTCCGTAGGGGATACAGATTTTACTTTAGACAAAAAGTCCTGGAACACCTGTGTACAGTAGTTCTCTGCAATCTTCTCTGCTGGTGCACATCGGTAGTGCCGGCTCTTCTTAGTTCATCAGGAACTGAAGTTCAGAGTCTGGGGATGCCACCTGAAAACTAGATTTAAGGGTGTTACAAGGGAGTGACAGGTAGTGTCCAATGGGCCCTTTGCCTGGGGGGTCTACGCCCTCTAACATGCCCACCTTCTGTGAGAGGAGGACACAGTCCTAGCCCTAACTGGATAAGACCCATCATCTTCAAGATGGTGGGCACTGAAAAGTGAACTTGACCTAGCCTCCAGCACCCGAGGGGTATAGTTGGCAGAGGGGGGCACATCTCCTCTTCTATCAAAGGTTTCCCACCTGTCCTGCTGCCAAAAAGGGGGTGAGGACAGGATGGAGACCAGCTCCTTCAAACAGGAGAGGCTGGGGTTGCCTTACAAAGGCGGCAAGACCTTTGAAGCTCCCCACCACGGATGGCTCTTCCTGTGCAGGGGGAGACGTGAACACCTCCACCCAGGAAAGGCATTGTTCTCAGCCTCAGAGTGCGCAGGCACTCTCCCCTGAGGTCAGAACACACTCTGGTGGTAGCAGGCAGGCTCAGGCCAGTCAATGGTAGGTTTCAGGGGACCACGCTAACGGGCCCTATGTGTGTAATTTTTAATAAAAATTTACACTGGAATCGGTGCAAGTTTATTATGTTGAGATGCTTGGGGCCAAACATCACATATTTCAGTGAAGCCATCATGGAGCTGCGAACTCATAATGACGAGTGTCCAGCCTATGTACTTGCTATGGGGAGAGGATGTGGTGCAGCAGCCAGAGCTGCCGACTTGGGCACCCATCAATGACGAGGCAACCTTCGACGAGGCATCTGTCGACGAAGCAGGTAGAGCCTTGAGAGCCATCGACCGTCTCGTCGGCGAGGAGGCATCCAACGACGACTGACCAGAGACAGTACTCTTTTTCATCGACCACGAAGTGAGGGAGGTGGCAGACAAGCGAGGCTTCACCGACACCATGACAAACATCGACGGAGAGGACGCGAATTAAATAATCATTGTAGGTTGAGGAGAAGAGAAGGTGGAAGTCGTCGTTGTAGCAGTGGCGACGGAAGTCTTCGTCGACGAGGAACCCATTTTTTAGGCAAATTTGACTCAGGAAGAGACTTAGAAGCCTGAGACTTAGTGGCAAATCTCGGAGGAGTAGAGGTCATAAGTAGTCCCTTAGAAGGAGCAGGAGCCCTTTTTGAGGAAGAAGTCTGGCCTTCATGAGTAGAGGTGTGGTCTTTCTTGAGCACCTTAGCCTTAGCTCCCAGGACACCCCCGCACCGCACGGCCACCAGCTGCTGTGTGTGCCCCTTCTTCCCGCTGCTGCACTCAGCCTCGCTGAGCCTGCAGCCACGACCCCGCCCCCTGCTGCCCTAGCGGGATCGCATTGTCTACCTTGTGCTTAACTTGTTTTTCCTCCCGTGTAACACTGTTTTTTGTATCCCCCTGAGCTTCTGACTTTGTGCTATTTTCCTCCGTGCTGTTATTTGCCCTTGTGCCCCTGTGATTTTGTACTTTTCCTAGGTGTTGTTGTCTCCCCTTGTGCCCCTGTGCATCCCCGCCCCGCTCCCCGCTTCCCGCCGCCGTGCTCGCGGCCACGCCCCCTTTTCTTCTGTACCCTCCCCACTCCCGCCTCCCAGCTCCTCCCTCCCTCCCACTTGGCCATAAATGGCGACCGTGCGGCGCAGGTGAGTGTGACCTGCTCCCAGGACACCCCTGCACCGCACGACCACCAGCTGCTGTGTGTGCCCCTCCTTCCCGCTGCTGCACTCAGCCTCGCTGAGCCTGCAGCCACGACCCCGCCCCCCGCTGCCCTAGCAGGATCGCATTGTCTACCTTGTGCTAAACTTGTTTTTCCTCCCGTGTAACACTGTTTCTTGTATCCCCCTGAGCTTCTGACTTTGTGCTATTTTCCTCCGTGCTGTTATTTGCCCTTGTGCCCCTGTGATTTTGTACTTTTCCTCCGTGTTGTTGTCTCCCCTTGTGCCCCCCGCCCGCTCCCCGCTTCCCGCCGCCGTGCTGGCGGCCACGCCCCCTTTTCTTCTGTACCCTCCCCGCTCCCGCCTCCCAGCTCCTCCCTCCCTCCCACTTCGCCATAAATGGCGACCGGGCGTACGCGCAGCGGGCGCGCCGATTGTGCGCTGAAGGCGCGCCAAAGGTAAGCCCGTCTGCGCCCGTCCGCGCCTGGACCGCGCCCAGCGCCAGGGCCCCTGTCCCCCGCAGACCCCAGCCCACCCGCCGTGCGTACGACGCCGCCACCCTCAACGCACACAACACCGGCCGAATCCCGGGATGCTACCGAGCCACCCCGAGACGCAACCACGGACCCTTCAGCTGTCACTCCTGCAAGTTCACCTGCATCCGGACCTGCACTACACCAGCACCCACCAAACCGAACACCAGCAGCAACCACCTGAAGTGCATCCTGCTCAACAACCGCTCCGTCCACAGAAACGCCATCGAACTCTGGAACCTCCTCGACACCACATCGCCAGACGTTGCCTTCCTCACGGAAACCTGGATGAACGCCTCCTCAGCGCCCGACATCGCCATCGCCATCCCGGAGGGCTACAAGATCACCCGGAGAGACCGCGCCAACCAGACGGGAGGAGGTATCGCCATCATCCACAGGAACACCATCCGCATCACGACCAACACCGACGACACCCTGACAACCGCCGAACACCTGCACTTCCAGATCCACACCGACCCCAAGACCACCCTCAGAGGCACCCTCATCTACAGACCCCCGGGACCATGCACACAATTCAGCGAAGACATAGCTGACTTCATCAGCCCGCACGCCCTCCCCTCCGCTGACTACATCCTCCTCGGGGACCTCAACTTCCACCTGGAGAACAACAACGACCGCAACACCACCACCCTGCTCGACAACCTCGACAACCTCGGACTCAAGCAGCTGGTGACCACCCCCACCCACTACGCCGGACACACACTCGACGCCGTCTTCTCATCCAGCAAGGATATCGCCATCAGCCACGCCACCGGACTCCACTGGACGGACCACAGCTGCGAGCACTTCAGCTTCAGAAGAACCACGATCCACCACCACCAGCAACAGGTTGCACGAAGAAGCTGGAACAAGATCACGGCCGACCAACTCGCCGCATCCCTGAGCCAGCATCCTCCCGCCAGCTCAGCGAACCCCAGCCAGGCCGCCGACAACCTAACGAAGTGGATCAGCATCTGCGCAGACGACCTCGCCCCACTGAGGACTCCGCCCAGCAGACCCGGCAGCAAGAAGGCCCCATGGTTCACCGACGAACTCAAGAGCTCCAAGAAGATCTGCCGAGCCCTCGAGAGAGCCTGGAGAAGAGACCCAACGCCGGACAACATGACCACCCTCAAGCTCGCCACCCGAAAGCACCATCAACTGATCCACGCCACCAAGAAAACAGCATTCAAGGAGCGGCTGGACAACAACGCACACAACAGCAAGGAACTCTTCAACATCGTGAAAGAGCTCTCCAACCCCAACGCCGGAAACAACGACATCACACCATCGTAGGACCTCTGCAACTCCCTCGCCTCCTACTTCCACAACAAGATCGCTGACATACACAACAGCTTCAGCACACAAACAACGCTCCCCACGACCGCACCAACGCCCCCCACCACCACCCTCAGCGCCTGGACCCCGATCAGCACCGAAGACACCATCCGCACGATGAACTCCATCCACTCCGTATCCCCCACCGACCCCTGCCCTCACCACGTCTTCAACAAGGCCGACGCCGTCATCGCACCCCACCTGCGGGACATCATCAACACCTCCTTCGACACCACCACCTTCCCTGAGAGCTGGAAGCACGCCGAACTCAGCGCTCTACTAAAGAAACCAACAGCGGACCCCACCGAACTCAAAAACTACCGCCCAATCTCGCTCCTCCCGTTTCCAGCCAAAGTCATCGAGAAGACCGTCAACAAGCAACTGTCCGCCTTCCTCGAGACAAATGGATCCCTCGACCCCTCACAGTCGGGCTTCAGCGCCAACCACAGCACCGAGACCGCCCTCATCGCTGCCACCGATGACATCCGAGCCCTGCTCGACAACGGAGAAACAGCGGCCCTCATCCTCCTAGACCTCTCCGCAGCATTCAACACTGTCTGCCACCGCACCCTAGTGCAGCGCCTCAGCAACGTCGGAATCCAGGAGAAGGCACTAGAATGGATCATCTCCTTCCTCGCCGGAAGGACACAGAGAGTCCGCCTACCCCCGTTCAGGTCAGAGGCCACCGAAGTCATCTGCGGCGTTCCTCAGGGCTCCTCGCTCAGCCCCACCCTCTTCAATATCTACATGAGCCCCCGTGCGGCCATCGCACGCCAACACAACCTCAACATCATCTCCTACGCCGACGACACCCAGCTGATCCTCTCCCTCACCAACGACCCCACCACCGCCACAACCAACCTTCACGAAGGGATGCAAGACGTAGCCGAGTGGCCCGAGATACCTCAACAACCGCATCAACTTCTACACTCCCACACGCCAGCTCCGATCGACCAGCCACGCCCTGGCCGCCGTCCCCCGCATCCGAAGAGCCACAACAGGAGGAAGGTCCTTCTCCTACCTGGCCGCCAAGACCTGGAACTCCCTCCCGACCCCCCTCCGCCTGACCCAAGACCACCTCGCCTTCAGGAAGCTGCTCAAGACCTGGCTGTTCGAGCAGTAGCGGACCACCCCTCCCCAAGCGCCTTGAGACCCTCCGGGTGAGTAGTGCGCGATATAAATGTCTTTGATTAATTGATTGATTAGCAGATACCAAACCCCCACTCACTAGCCCCTTCTTAGAGATGACAGTCCTGAGAGAGGAATCACTCTCAACATCTGATAAGGGATTATCCGTGGTCTTGAGTTTCTGTAACCACAGAAGTAGACTTCCCTCTCTGTCTCTTAAAGTCTTTTGAAGAAAAGTCCAGCAGATTTTACAATCTCTCACCTGATGTTCAGGGTGGAGGCAGTAGATACATTTTTTGTGGGGGTCTTTGGAATAAAGCCGGAGTTTCCCACAAGACTCACAGTGTCTGATGAGTGACCTCTTTCTAGTAGACAAAGCAGTGAAGACGGGTTTCTGAAGAGAAAAGGTAGAGGGACTGAGCAGCGCTCAGGGAGACTCCCTTCACACGACGTGCGGTAGAACATCTGAGAGCCTGAGCCTCTGAGGAGAAGGTTCCAGAGGGTGCGGTCGCCTGATTGGCTGGAGTTTGTACCATATCTAAGGACTTGGACAAGTTAGTAAAGTGACACGTTTTTTTCCTATTAACGTCCATGTTACAATACTTCCTATTGCTCTTTTAGCTGTGCTTTAGCTATGCTGTTGCTATACTGCTATTCTATGTACCGTGGGGATCTCACTTCGATGACGGGGAATGATTCAAGCATGTGAATCTATGAAAGTTACCCCATTACTGGAGAGCAACAGTTTTTCCACTACTGAAGCTCTTACCCAAGTTTGCTTTAGCCTTTGTCGTCTCTCACATTGACTACACTAACTCTTTACTTTGGCATTCCGGCATATCAATCGAAAAGACTGCAACTAGTGCCAAACCAGGCTGCTAGAGTAATATATCGCCAGGCAAGAATGCAGTATGTCACCCCTCTTATGAAAAAGTTACATTGGCTTCTGGTAGTCGAACGCAGTGCATTTGGGATGCCTCCTCTTTAAAGCGCTCCATGGCAACTGCCCATTGTCTGTATCTACTCGGGTCCAGAAATATATCCACTTTCAGGATCTTAGGTCTTCCCATTTGAATCCCCTAGCTACTCCGTCCTTTAAACGCTAGAAATCGCGGGGAATAAGATTTACGGTCCTGGCCCCTCAATTTTGGAATTCTCTCCCTCGGGACATTAGATCGATGATATCATATCCTCAATTTTGGAAACTATTAAAGACCTGGTTTTTCCGCCAGGCTTATGAATGAAATACTTAGCGGCAGGACTCCCTTGTCCGCAGCACCATGAAACCTTGTGGTGTGCGCACGCTTTATATGTCTTTATTAGACAGCTCACAGTCCAGTTCACTATTTGTGGCATTCTTTTGGAAGTCAGTCTGTGAGGGGTGCCACAATGGTGCCATAATCCCTCACAAACCTCCTACAGTACCAGGGAAGCCAAGGAAGGCTCTCACTTGAGTCTGGGTAGTTGGAGCCACCCAGTCCAGAATCGTCTAGATCTTGGGGTGTAAGGGTTGAACCTGGCCTCCACTAACAAGGTGACCCAAGTATGCAACCTTTCCCTGCCCTATCTGACACTTGAATGCCTTGATAATGAGGCCTGCACTTCTCAGAGCCCACAGTACTTTCCTAAGGTGGTTCAGGTGATCCTGCAGGTGGAGCTAAAGTCAGCAATAGTGTGTAGAAATGCTGCATTCAAGGATTCCAACCCAGCAAGGGCTTAGTTCACCAACCTTTGAAAAGTGGCAGATGCATTTTTCAAACCAAAGGGCATTACAGTGAACTGATAATACCCATCTGGGGTTGAAAATGCAGATATTTATTTTGCTCCTGGAGTCGTCAGACCTATATGCCAGTACTCTGATGTGAGATCAAACATACTCAGATACTTGGCTGCTCCCAACCTGTCAATAAGTTAATCTGCCCATGGAATTTGGCATGCATCAGTTTTGATCACAGCATTCACGCCCCAATAGTCCACACAAAACCTCATTTCTTTCTTACCATCCTGGCTATGAGGCTTGGGGATTAAGACAACTGGGCAGGTCCAGGGGCTCTCAGAAGGCGTTAGAACTCCCAATTCCAGCATCATGCTTATTTCAGCTTTGATGCTCTCTTTCACATGTTCGGTCGGCCTGTATGTTTTATTCTCGAAAGGTAGCCTTTCATCAGCGTCTACAGCATGGATACACCAGCTAGTCTGGCGACAGGTCAAAAAGAAGAGCTCAGCAAACTGATTTAGGACTTGCCTGCAATCAGTCTCCTGATGGGCAGGTAGGGTGTCTGACAAGACCACACCTTCCACTGACCCATCTTTTGATTGCTGGACAGGTCAGGGGCAGGTTCACTCTTTGCTTCCCGATCCTCATCTGTAACCATGAGCATGGTCACATCTGCCATGTCATAGTAGGGTGTAAGGCGGTTAAGATGGACGACCCTCTTATGGTTCCTGTCTGAGCCAGGGTCTACCAGGTAGGTGACCACCAGTTTTCTTTCTAGGATAGGGTAGGGTCCACTCCACTTACCTTGCAGAGCCCTAGGAGTCACAGGCCCCAAAACCCACACCATCTGCCCTGGCTGGAACTCAACCATAGCAGCCTTTTGGCATTACCAGAGCTTCTGGAGCTAGGCTGGCCTCGACGTTTTTGCTTGCTATTTCCACGTACTCATACATCCTGGAGCAAAAGCCAAACACATAGTCCACTATATCTGCTATGGTTCAACAAGAGGTTTCTCCAATCCCTCTTTCACAAGGCACAGTGGTACCGACAGGAAACCCAAACAGAAGTTAAGATAAGGAGGACCCTACTCCTTTCTGTGGCCCTTCCCAATAGGCAAAAAGCAAGCAGGGAAGTAAGATATCCCTTCTTCTTTTGAGTTTTTCAGGAAGTCCACCGATCATGCCCTTCATTGTCTTGTTAAATCTTTCAACAAGGCCATTACACATAGCAGAGTGGCTTTGGCCACACTGACCAGGACGTATGCAGCGGGGGATTTGGACCCCTAATATTATGCCGTTCATTTTCAACACGCAGCTCGATGGCTCAACACAGTCCCTAGTTGGGAAATTCGGCTCTCGGCGGGAATGGTGGATGCTGGTTGTCTTCCGGAGCTGTTAATGGAAGAATCGGGAACACCAAGAGATAATCCATATATTGTGCGACAAACGGCCAGAGTATGGCATTGGTTTGTAGTGAGAGTACTTAAGCGCGCACCATTCCATAGGGAGCTCCTAATCTAGATATTAAAACCAATCAGGCAGATGGCACTCAGTATGTCCTTCAAGGCATGGAGTGAGGGGGATGCGAGCAATAAGGTGAATTGCACCCAGATGAGACTTATCCCCTTTAAACATGCCCGCAAAGAGTTTGGTCTAAGCCAGGGGCAATTTTTACAACATGCGTGCTTGGCAGACACAACCAAGCACAACTGGCCATGCTGTCCGACAGCTCTGCGCATACTCCAACCCTTGAGATACTGCTAACCTATGGTGCGTGTAGACACCTAATTATGCATCTTTACAGAACAATGCGATCAGATACAGTAGGCACTACACACGGGCCCGAGAGGCCTGGGATTTAGACTTTGACATTCCAATGGAAGATCAAGACTGGCAGCAGGCCTGTGAACTAATACGCATGGTTTCTAGTAATGCCCATTTTCGACTGATACATTATAATTTTCTGCGAAGAATCTACTAAACGGCGCAAGACCTTCATCGAATGGTCGGGTCTTGGCCAGATATATGCTTGCGCTGCAACATTGTGGGGGCTGATTTCGTACATTAACCATGGTCCTGCGATGCAATACACTCCTTCTAGCAACAAGCTGTCGAAGAAATGGTGCATGCCACAAAACTAAGTATTGAGCTGACACCCAAATGCTGTTTATTAGGCCTGTTTAGATGTCAGAAGGGCGCAAGATAACCTATACATTTTGTCAGTCGCCTATGGTACTGGCATGACGTAGAATTGCAATCACATGACTGCCCCAGCATGCCCCAGCGATTGTGCTCTGGCATCGAGATGAACTTCTTCTCATGCTGAACGCTTTGATGCTGCCTCTCTTGTCATCGAGCCTGATGATCGGGTAGAGTTCTCTTGGACCAAAACGACTTACAAGGGTCGCAGTCTTCCTTCTTGTGCTCCGGAGAGAGGAACAAGTTACAAACTTGATGTACGTCGGTGGAGGGTACCTGGTGTGGCACTCAGGACAGAAATAGAATGGAGTCCGTTCCATTTGCAGATGGCTGGCCCTACGCAGCAAGGCCCGACGGTTGCCCACAAGGTTTTCTATCAAAAATGGAGAGTTTTCCAAACTATTTGAAACGAGGAGAACAGGGAAATGTGTACTGAAACAATACAGTTGAGGGTAGAGTGGACTGCGCACTGAGGGGAACCCGAAGAGCGGTTTCAGAGTGCAGCAATATGCACCCGAACCCGTTTGGGGTAAAAAACAATCTAACAATGGAGTCAATGCCCATGTGCACTATCACCGAAAGATGGTCACCTTACCTCGTGACTGGAAAGACTTCTTCAAAGATAAACAACTTGCAAACATCCGGACCCAACACAAGATGGCAGGAGTATGCAAAGCATTGCATCTACAGCATACATGCCTAGAACAGAGGATTAATGGCCCCAAATCCCTGCTGTGGTATCGTCATGTTGTGGCTGAGTGTGCCATGTGATGTGGCAGGCTATAGTGCTTGGTGTGATTTGGTCATTTTTGACAAGGTGGAGTACTGAAGGCTTAGGCGTTTTTTATTTTCTTTGTTTTTGGGATCGTGTGATATAGTGCGGTACCTACTGTATGATGTAAGTAAATAATTGCTATTATACAGTAAGGATGTGGGGTGAGTGTATTTAGGTCTGAAGACATGCTGATTATATGCAGAATAACAGGTCCGGGAAGCCACTGCTGACTAGAGCTGGTTAGCAGCTGCACAGGCCTTGGGCATTGATCCTATTGAGGATAATATGTGACGGGCCGATGGTGACTGGAGCTGGTTAGCAACAAAGCTGGCCTCTGGTATTCATGACAAGCAGGCTAACAATGCATGTCAATATTGACTGGAACTGGTTGGCAGTAGAGTTGACCTCTGGTTTTGTAGATTAGCAGGATGTAAGGTACAGGGGTCACTACTGACTGGAGTTACTTAGCAGGATACTAGGTCTCAGGGAGCCAATACTGACTGAAGCTGGTTAGTATGATCACTAGTCCCAAGGTGCTACTAATGACTCAAGTTGGCTAGGATGATAACAGGTCCCAGGGACCAGTACTAACAGGAGCTGGCTAGTAGGCTTACATACAGGTCCAAGGGGCCACTACTGACTGGAGCTGGCTAAAAGAATAACAGGCCCAAGGGTGGTGGGGTGCGAGTGGCACCAGTGACCGGAGTTGGCTAGAAGCATTGATGACCTTTGGTATTGATTAAATGCAGGATTCCAGGTCACAGGTGGCACTGCTGAATACAGCTGGATGGCAGCAGTGGTGGCCTCTTGAAAGAAGGAATTGAGAAAGCATAACTGGATATACTGGTTTCTTTAACACCGATAATTGGTTACACATGAATGCCGCACGTGCATTAATATATTACATTACCAAATTACAATGTTCTTATATTAATTTGATGCGACTGTTCGCCTTCATATGCCTGCAAAGTTACATGATTCTATTAGGCCCAGAACCGTTTTATTTAGTGATGTCCATCTCCACACTTTCCTGCACCTTGTCGTAAATTGAATATTGACAAACAGAAGTGTTATTTCCAGAAACAGTGAATTCTGCAGCTTGTCTGTGTATTTTTTATCTGCACCTCACGGACTCCTCACATTCCTCTCGAGAGAAGATCCTGCCTCCTACTCATTAGTATTGTTTTAGTAACTGTTTCTATCACGTGTTCATGTTTTATTGACTTGAATTAGGAGAAAAGTGTATAAAAATACATTGTGTAGCATTAGCATTATATACTCCAACTTGCTTTAGGGTGGATGCTCTTGTCCATTGCAAAGACAATTGTCACTTGTTAGTTTGCTTGGCCTTTTGCTATTTTTGCATTAAATGTATAATAGATTTGTTGGCCTCCAGGTGTGTTGTGTTTTATTTTACATATCATAAGAGATGACGAGGAATATGACAGTCCAGTATACACATTCTTTGTATAAATCAACCCACAGTATACTGTTCTGGAGGTTCAGTCCCACAGACATTATCTCTAACTGAACACTCTAGGAAGCATGTGCTTTTCAAACCAGTTGCCCCCTGATGCGGCGTCCAAGTTATTGAATAAATCAGTTTGTCCTGAATTTTAGGAGGGTTACCGTATCTAGTGCACTCTGTTAGAGAGTGCTCACCTGTGGTAGTAAGATGTTACTAGGCACCTTATCACCTATGCATGGTGCAGGGCTTTGAGTTACAGAGCTCCTCACGCTGTGGAGAAGATTAGGTCCCATTTACCCATTTTCCCATATTTGGTCCTGATGAAATGCCAACAGATTGCTCCATGACTACACAAGGCATGAACAAAGTTGACCTGAAGTATAGACCCCAGCTTACCCGCAGGTCCATAGGTGATCAACACTTTCACACAGTGATAGGCGCCCTTAGTTCCTCAATTTCTCTGCCACTGTTTTTAATCTCAACACGGACCAGGAAGATCACATTAAGTATATTGCGGCAACTGGTCGATAGTTGATCTTATATTCAGACTTCACCAATCTCACATCTTATGACACAACATCCTCTGTCCTACTATGCTCATCCAACTTACTTATTAAAAGATCTCCGACAGAGTGCCTTCTAGTGGTGCCTACCAGGCATTGTAGCACCGGCCTGGTGAGGAGTATAGCCCAATGATGAAACATGTCACCTTCAGGTGAGTAAACACAACTTGTCTTAAAAGCACATGCTTTCTAGGGTGTCTGCATTCAGTTACAGAAAATGTCTCTGGGACGAACCTCTGGAACAGTATACTGTGATTTGACTGTTTTATTTTTACAAATATACATAGCAGATATTGGCCCTTCCTTGTTTCACAAAAATGATCGGATTCCTGCCTCAGAGCGCACTTCTTACAGACGAGTATGGGGTTATCATGTTGCTGCTACAAGCTCCTTACCTGTGCGAGTTATCGGGAACGATGCAGGGGCAGACCCAAACCAGCCACAAGTGGAGATCAATGACAAATACTGAAGAATGAACAGAGCTTCCAAGCTGGTGACCATTACTTAATTGACCCTGAAAATAAAAGACACGTTTTTAGTATTCTGGTGACTCATGACCATAAAAAACAAAGGTTATAAATTCAATATTGTGTCAAATACTTAAACAAGCATTTGCAATGCAATAGGTCTCGCATTAGGAAAGTTTGAGCTATTGGTATTGTAAATGACAATTTTTTTATTTATGTGTTGGTTTTGAAAATAGCAAAATTAATAGCTTTGTCATTTACAATGCCAATAGTTATAACTTTCGCAAATGTGACACCTATAGCATTTGTAATGCAATATGTGTTGTATTTACGAGACTAGTAATAAAAACAAGTCCCTATTTTTCCAAAAATGAAAAGGAATTCAAAATGCGACCACTCATAACTCACAGACCCATTAATGCCATAACCACATTTCTAATAAAACACAAAAATAGAAAAATAAGATCAAAACAATTTTGAGAAAATATTAAGAAAATTGTACAATTTATTCGATATAAAACAATACTTTTGTACACAAATACAGTGCCATTTAATACAATTAAAAACGTGTCAATTCACATGAAGAATAATAAAATACAGGTTGTCATTATTCTTCATGTGAATTGACACATTTTTTATTGTATTAAATGGCACTGTATTTGTGTACAAAACACGTCCACCACTACCACGCCCACCACCACCACACCTACCACCACCACGTCCACTACCACCATGTCCACCACATCCACCGCCACCATGTCCACCACCATCACCACGTCCATAACCACCACATCCATCACCATGCCTGAGTTAAACTTAGTCCGGCAGATAGAGCATGACATCTTCCACCCTATCAAGCTTGTTGGCGCTAGAATCATCTCACAATGGGCTCTACCCGAGTATCTCAATGAGAGTAATAATGCTCTATCATATGTGATGAGCTTACCGTTTTCTGGGACGAATCCGGCATGGTTCCTCGCCCTCGACCGTGTCCGTAAACAGGCGGGCTAGCCTTAGGCGCGCCAGCAGCGTGCCGCTGCGCGTCCATGCTGTGGGCACCATAAGTAGGCTTATGCTTAACTACTAGAGCGCTGACCTGTCCCTCGCTCCCCACGAGGGCGAGTCCTCCAGCTGTGGTCACTGGTCCTGCCCAGCCCAGCTCCCGTTCTACTGTTCGACGTAAGTCAGGCTTACCCACAGTGAGTAAGCATTCAATGCAATTTCAGTTTAAAAAACATTTGTTTCAAAAAGCTTTAAATTTAAAATGTGATTGTCTTAGAAGCATCCAGAGTAATTTTAAAAGCGATACATTCAATCATTCAAAATACTCTGGCTTAAAGAGACTGTGCAAACAATCAAGTTCTCAGTTAGTACTCTCTGGTACCGTGGGTCTGACCTGTGTCAGTTTCTCTGATTCTTCCTGTTTCTCTTGTTAAGCCATGGCAGCTTCTTGAGCTGTGCAGGGTGTGAGCATCTGGAAGGGCAGCCCCAGCCCTCCAGGTCTTTACATGCGGGCCCCTCGGCAGCAGCAGCACTGGGCTGCTGTTTACTTGACTCAGAACTAACATGAAAAAGAAACGTACATATACAGCAAATACTTATTTAAAGGTTAATTGCAGTTAGAACAAGCATTTACAATGCAATAGGTCTCGCAGCATTAAAGTTAGAGTTACTGGCATTGTAAATGACAATGCTTTGCATTAATTTTTTTTTTTAATTTGCAATTGGTATATAAACATTGTTTGTGAATGGTTAACTGTTGCTTATGCTAAGCAAAGTTGGCAGTAATATAGAGTGCTAGTCTTGCTTGTTATAAGCATGCTGATTTAAAGCGCTCTGATACCTGCACTGACGGCAGGTGGTGTGTGTTCCTGGTGGAAGCGTGCACTGATGGCTGGTGGTGTGTGTGGGCCTGGTGGAAGTGTGCACTGACGGCTGGTGGTGTGTGTGTGCCTGGTGAAAGCATGCACTGACGGCTGGTGGTGTGAGTGTGCCTGGTGAAAGCGTGCACCGACGGCTGGTGGTGTGTGTGTGTGCCTGGTGAAAGTGTGCTCTGACGGCTGGTGGTGTGTGTGTGCCTGGTGAAAGCGTGCCTGGAGGAGCAGTGGTGACGCAGGGCTCCTATGCCCGAGGGAGAGCCCCGCGTAGGCTGCAGATGTCCGGAGTGCCGGTAAGTGGGCCTTACTTGTAGGGGGGGCGGCAGGGGGGTGTCGGTAAGCTCGTGTATGTGTGCGCGCGTGTGTGTATGTGTGCGACGGTGGGGGGGGGGGTTCTATATGTGTACATGCGTGTATGTGCGCTCATGTGTGTGTCTCTGTGTATGTGTCTATGTGCACACATACAGGGGGGTGTCTCTGTATGTGTGCGTGCGTGTAGGTGTGCTCGTGTGTGTGTCTCTGTGTGCGACGGGGGAGTAGGGTGTCTCTGTATGTGTGCGTGCGTGTATGTGCTGACTGTGAGTGTGATCTTTCACTTTCAATTGACGGGGCTGCCCCCCTTTACTCTGGTGAAAGCCAAAAACGGAATTCGAGTCGATCTTCTCATCACACTCAGTTTTCAGGCTGAAAAAATGTCAACGTTTGCTGAGGCCTTCAAAAGAGTGACCCAACTCAGCAGACACAAGGAGACCCAGTATAGCTGCTGTGCAGTACAGACCTTAAGGTACCCAGACCCAGCGGGAAAAAAAGAGTGACCCAACTCCACCAATTTATTTATGCGATTTTCTATAGCGCGAACTTTACCCAAAGGTGTCAGAGCGCTTTACATAAGCACCAGTTGAGAAACATAAGGACTTAGGATTACATGCGTTACAAAAGGATACACACGGAAAAAATTGCAAATGTACAAGATGTAAAGTCACACAAGGAGGCGATACACGTGGATATACTCTAAGATAGTAAAAAGGTCTCCTGCATTTACTAGTGATTGGAGTTATCTCTGTATACATGGGGAAGGGATAGACATGGATATACCCTAAGAGTCACATAGAAATGGAATAGAGCACAACGGTCTACTGCATAAACTAGTGATTAGAGTTATCTCTATATACATAGGGAAGGGATACGAATGGATATAATGTAAGAGTCACATAGGAATAGAAGAGAGTACAAACATCTACTGCATATACTAGTAATTAGAGTTATCTCTATATACATAGGGAAGGGATACGAATGGATATACTCTAAGAGTCACATATAACAGGTCTACTGCATATACTAGTGTTTAGAGTTATCTCTATATACATAGGGAAGGGATACGGATGGATATACTCTAAGAGTCACGTAGGAATGGAAGAGAGCACAAAGGTCTACTGCATATACTAGTGATTAGAGTTATCTCTATATACATAGGGAAGGGATACAAATGGATATACTCTAAGAGTCACATAGGATTGGTAGAGAGTACAAAGGTCTACTGCATATACTAGTGATTAGAGTTATCTCTATATACATAGGGAAGGGATACGAATGGATATACTCTAAGAGTCACATAGGAATGGAAGAGAGTACAAAGGTCTACTGCATATACTAGTGATTAGAGTTATCTCTATATACATAGGGAAGGGATACGGATGGATATACTCTAAGAGACATAGGAATGGTAGAGAGTACAACGGTCTACTGCATATACTAGTGATTAGAGTTATCTCTATATACATAGGGAAGGGATACGGATGGATATACTCTAAGAGTCACATAGGAATGGGAGAGAGTACAAAGGTCTGCTGCATATACTAGTGATTAGAGTTATCTCTATATACAAAGGGAAGGGATACGAATGGATATACTCTAAGAGTTACATAGGAATGGTAGAGAGTACAAAGGTCTGCTGCATATACTAGTGATTAGAGTTATCTCTATATACATAGGGAAGGGATACGGATGGATATACTCTAAGAGACATAGGAATGGTAGAGAGTACAACGGTCTACTGCATATACTAGTGATTAGAGTTATCTCTATATACATAGGGAAGGGATACTGATGGATATACTCTAAGAGTCACATAGGAATGGGAGAGAGTACAAAGGTCTGCTGCATATACTAGTGATTAGAGTTATCTCTATATACAAAGGGAAGGGATACGAATGGATATACTCTAAGAGTTACATAGGAATGGTAGAGAGTACAAAGGTCTACTGCATATACTAGTGATTAGAGTTATCTCTATATACATAGGGAAGGGATACGAACGGATATACACTAAGAGTCACATAGGAATGGTAGAGAGTACAAAGGTCTACTGCATATACTAGTGATTAGAGTTATCTCTATATACATAGGGAAGGGACACGAATGGATATACTCAAGGGTCACATAGGAATGGATGACCAATGAGGGTCAATGAGCATTTTTGATACAAATAATCATCGATCGATGCAGACAACAACAACGTATGAATCCCGGACAGCTGCAGGCTCGAGACCCTCCCAGCACCAGACAATCTTTGTGCCTCTTGACCTCACCTGGGGTTTCATGTGGGTCCTGTGGGCCCTGCTGTGGTCGGGTTAAAAGAGGGCCGTGGATGAACAACTGCGCATGCGCTGGTGATAGAAAGCACTTCCCACTGCGCGGGGTAAAGAGCCCTTAGACTAACTGCGCATGCGCTGAGGACAACACACCGCACATGCTGAGATATCTTTAAGCGCCTCGGGTTGGCTCCTCTATGCGGGGGAAGTGTCTTTCCTCTGCGCAGGTTGAGTGAGATCTGTCCAGGACTACGTCCTAACTCGGCGATTTCAGTCCTATCTTCGCTCCGCACATGCGCAGCTGTGACGCGCGGTCCTGCGCTTGCGCACCTGTGACGCGTGGTCCTGCTCGTGCGCAACTGTGACGCGTGGTCCTGCTCGTGCGCAACTGTGACATAGCGTGTAGGTCTGGCCAGTTGGGGTTTGACTAACCCGCAGCGTTCAGCTCTTTGTGTCAAGCGCCTCTGGAAGCTGCGGGTTCAATGCAGTGGACGAAACATGGGGGTGCGCTCGTTGCTAAAATGGAGCTAGTGGAAGTTGAAAATGAGGCCCCACAGACCAAATGGACTATTCTCTGTTGGTGAATGTCGCATGCTTGAAACATTACAGTGAACTGCATATACCATAATGCACTTGGGAGTTCTGGGGCTAGCATTCTGGTAGTTTTATTAATTTGTGTTTTTCTGCTGGTGAAAGGCGAAATGGACTTTCCTCTTCCGGGTCAGTGATGGCAGGTTCATTTCCCGCAAGAGCAGGGAACACTGCATTCCTGTAGATGTATTCATACCCGTCGTAGGCTGCTCTTAAGGAAGTGCTGTTCCGCTGCCTTCTATTTAAATTAATCTTATAAATAGTACCAATGTAATGACTTCGTCAGGCGTGAGAACATTTCTAGGATGGGTTTTGTGTCTCGCTGCACGTTTTTATGTGGGAGTTTCCACACGGATACCGTCCGTCCTCGGTGAGCAAAGAGCACCACAAGGTCGTCTGCTGGGAAGTCCTGTTGTTTATCCGATCTCCTCCTCAAAGCCTCTGCGCTTCGGGCGCAAGAAAACTGCATTGCAAGGCTAGGAGGAGGGGGGGGGGAGAAATAATAAATAGTTTAACTGGCAACAGGAACACTGCCCTCCAGCGTAGATGGTGTCAGCCCTGAAGCAGCCTGTGCGTCGCTGCTGAAGAGAAACTGAAGTAAATGATATCCGAGGAGGCAATCCGGTAGGAAGAAAAGGTTTGATTCCAAATCAGAGAGTGCTTGGTGACACATGCACAATATAACAGAGGCCGCAAGGAGCCTCTTGGCAGGGAGGGTTACTAAGCCAGTGGTTTACCGTGTGGCAGCAGCTCATAGGGTTGCAGCATTTGTGGTCTATTAGCAGGTAAACATGCGTACTTTCTACAGAGGAATAGTATTTGTATCTGTTCACAGGCTTCTTTCATATTGTCATACGCAGGGCTTTAAGTGGGACGGGTCTCTCTCTAGCAGGACCACCCTTCACTCTTTATGTCAATTCAAAGAGACTCCTTATAGTTCTTTCACAGTCTCATCATTTCAGAAGTGATGCTTTGTGTTTATTAGCAGGTAAACATGCATGCTTTCTACAGAGGAATTGTATTTGTATCTGTTCACATGCTTCTTTCATATTGTCATACGCAGGGCTTTAAGTGGGACGGGTCTCTCTCTAGCAGGACCACCCTTCACTATGTATGTCAATTCAAAGAGACTCCTGATAGTTCTTTCACAGTCTCATCATTTCAGAAGTGATGCTTTGTGTTTATTAGCAGGTAAACATGCGTGCTTTCTACAGAGGAATTGTATTTGTATCTGTTCACATGCTTCTTTCATATTGTCATACGCAGGGCTTTAAGTGGGACGGGTCTCTCTCTAGCAGGACCACCCTTCACTATGTATGTCAATTCAAAGAGACTCCTGATAGTTCTTTCACAGTCTCATCATTTCAGAAGTGATGTTTGTGTTTATTAGCAGGTAAACATGCGTATTTTCTACAGAGGAATAGTATTTGTATCTGTTCACAGGCTTCTTTCATATTGTCCTAGGCAGGGCTTTAAGTGGGACGGGTCTCTATCTAGCAGGACCACCCTTCACTCTTTATGTCAATTCAAAGAGACTCCTTATAGTTCTTTCACAGTCTCATCATTTCAGAAGTGATGCTTTGTGTTTATTAGCAGGTAAATATGCGTACTTTCTACAGAGGAATAGTGTTTGTATCTGTTCACAGGCTTCTTTCATATTGTCATACGCATGCTGCAAAAAAGCATCCTCTCTATGACTTTTATGTTTTTTTCCATTTATAAAACCGAATAAAGTTTGTTGAATCCCCTAGTGTTTAGAAGAAACATAGATTAGACGGTACTGGACCTTAAAGTAAGCCTTTTCTGCCTGCTATTGCTGCATTTGGTGAGCCAAGTCTACACAGGAAGTAACTCTATGAAATAAAATCTTAGGCATCGCTATCTCCTTATTATACCTTTAGGGCCCGATGTAGGTAATCTCAATTTACTGATTCTTAAATAACAAATTTTACCGATTCGGTATTTAAGAATCGGTAAATATGATGTAGGTAAAAAATAGGTAAAATTTACCGATTTGTTAATATTCCTTATTACCGAATCAGTAATACCGATTTGGTAATGAGGAATACCTTCCCATTTATCCCTATGGCCCTGGAATGAATAGGAAGCCATTTACTATTACCGATTCAGTAAATACCGAATCGGTAATAGCGGGAGCATATTCAAGGGTGGCAGGGTGTCACATTGACACCCTGTTACACCCCTGAATCGTGCATGTGTGCCCATGTGGCGCACATGCATGCCCTAAGGGCATGTATGTCTGCCACATGGCACTTTGAAAAAAGCAAATAATTGCTTTTTAAAGGTATTCGGTATTTACCACCAACTTGTAGTTGGTGGTAAATAGAGAATCCTTAAAGCAAAAATGCACTCACTTAAGTGCTACCTACATAGGTTTTAAGGATTCGGTAATTTACTGATTCCTTAAAATAAGGAATCAGTATTTTACTGATTCCTTAAAATAACGAATCGGTAAATTACCGAATCCTTATTTACAGCCGCCTACTTTGGAAAGGGCTAAATACCGGTCTGTAATGGGAAATTCACCAATTTTTGGCTGTTACCGACCGGTATTTAGCTTCTTACATCTGGCCCTTAGTCTCTTGACGGTAAACACTTTGAGTGCTTGGAAACTGGCTCTGTTAAAGTAGCGAGTGCTTTAAAAAAATCCTTGTGAATCTCCCCGCCCCCCCCCCAACAAGGTGTTCACTGATTTGGGCAGCCACAAACCTCACTCATTTATTTGTGGCTTCACCTCTTTGCCAAAGTATTGTGGTTGAGAACTCTCTATTCAAGGTCTGGGCAGCTCGCACTCAGTGGCATTTCCATGATTAGAACAGTCCCGGTCTCACCATCACAGACCGTGACATCCACTAAAAAACAAGATGGCATCGATAAAACCAGGAGATTTGTTGTTTTTCTTAATTCTCATCCTACCCTTGTGACAAATTGTGTTCTCAAGATCAATCTCTTCATTTTGAACAGTTACAGGAATAACTTAAATCAAACAAAACATTTGAAGTAAGTTTGTGATAGAAAAACAGGACTGTAACCTTGGGTAGTCTTAGATGCATACTTCGTATCATCCCACTTGTACCATACAGCAAGCGGCAGCTAAACCGCCACTCAACTGATCGGCCATCTTACACGAGGCCTTTGAACACTGCAGGGCACACGCTGCGGCTGCCAGCTGCATCCCGTTTATGTTTTCTGCTGTGTTTCGTTAACCAGAAGCGCAGAGAGAACCCACAATGATTTATTCGTTCTTCAGAAATCTAACGTGGAGCATTTACATTTCAAATGAGTATATGAATCTTTTACTTATACTTTAAGTTCTTTGACTCTAAGTTCCCTGACTGATTGTAACAAAATGTAAATTTGAGCTTGGACAAGTGGATACTGTCCTTATAGAATCCCTTTGGGATCGTAAAGAAGTGCCAACTTCCTGCAAATTCGTTTTTCTACTGCCCTGTTGAGATGAATGCATCTAAGGTAGTTGGCGGGCCGGATGCTGGTGAAGCTGCAGTTCCGGCAGGAGAAGGGTCCTTGGGTGCGTTTCGGGGCAGCAAGACAGCAGGTGCATGATTGTCCAGGGTTGAGTGCGTGGAGGGAGCTGAAGTTGTAGCGGAGACGGGTGTCGTGGCGTTCGCGGGGGCCAGGTGTTCTGGCTCTGGGCGCGGTCCAGCCGCGGACGCCATAAGAAGGGGCGGTGGAGGGGAGGAGCAGCTGGGTGGTGGGGGCAGACAGATGGGCGAGCGGGGGAGCGCGGGCGCAGCGGCAGGAAAACTGGGGAGGAACGGTGAGGGTACAGAAGGCAGAAAGGGCACAGAAATGGCACAAGAGGAAAAGGAGGAATGGGAAGGAAAACAACTAACAATCCAACAAAATGCAATACAAAATACACTAAGGCGAAGTGTAGCAAGTGGAGGGGTGGGGTCGGAGGGGACGCAGCGACGGAGAAACCATGGGAGGAACGGCGAGAAGGCAGAAGGGCACTGGGCACAGAAGTAGCGCAAGAGGCAACCGGGGTAATGAAACAAACAAAATAAACAATACAACAAGCAATGCAATTACACAAAGCAACCTACCACTGGTCACCAGGGATGGGGCGCAGGTGGTAGCCTGTAGGTGGAGGAGGGACCGATCTCGCGTCCAAGGCAGCTGCAGCGAGCTGGGAGACACGGGCAGACAGGTGGTGCTTGTGAGAAGTTGGCCCGATATGCAGCGTTCGCTATTCTAGCGACCGCTATGTATCGTTCCAAACGACCCTTATGGTGATTGGTTGTAAGTCAACCTATAGACCAGCTATCCTAGTAGCGTGGATACGAGCAGTCTAAGGCTAAAGACTCGAGAGGGCGCGTTAAGCCAGCTGTTTACAACACATGTACCCCTTGAACATCAAGTGAAAGGACACCACACAAGTGTTATGAAAATAAACAGGATATTTATTAAGATTCACAACAGCCCTGGACTCTTTATGAGGACAGGGTACTAAGCACAAACCAAATCTCTTAGGAAAATACTTCAAGTGCACAATTAAAACAAGTGTCCGAGGACACGGAAAGTTTAGTGGTCTCGGGCGGACCCGATAAGGCAAGTCGGAAGCGAGGGACTCGGGACCCTAGAGTAAAGAGGCTATGCAGGCACCGAAATGCTGAGTTACCTAGCCACGAGCGCTGCGGCTGCACAAGTCTTACAGGCGTCGGGGTCTTCGCTGACGAGCCAGGAGCCGGAAGAAAAGGAGTTGCTGGCCGGCGACCAGTGATGAATAGTTCGTAGAGACCCAAGCCTGGATCAGAGATCGATGATACCTGAAAGCAGAGGGGACCAAGTTCGTACTACTAGCCAGTAGTCAGAGGGTACCAGGAAGGCACCGGTTGGCCGTCACCTCGACCAGGTGAGTGGGCGACGCTAGGCTCTGCAGTCTCACGGACCAGGAGGCGTTGTCAGCGACCACGGTGGAGGTGCGAGCCGTCCCACGAAGGATGATGCTGTCGGCGTCGCTGGGCCCAGGATTGGGGCAACAAGCCTTGGCAGATCTCAGGGCCACGTGGTGGGCCTAAGATGGCGTCTTGAGTGGACCAGGAGGGCCCGGGGTGCTTCTCGCAAAGATGGAAGCAAGGGCCAGTCTGGAGCAACCAGACTAGCAGTGTTGATTGTCGGATGTCGTCACAGAAGGGCACAAGCCAGAGGCTAGTGACCAGACAACGTGCTGAGCAGCGAGCAGAAGGGCCCCACGCAGATCGTGGAGATGCTGGGAGACTGCACTTCGGTGCTGGAGCGGCTCCGGGTCGGGGCTTCTCGGACCCCAGAGCACTCACCAGAGAATTACTTCGATGGTCGTGCTGGTTAAGAAAGCGTGCAGGTTTTGATGATGGCCGGTCCCTCGAGGTCTCGTCGCACCCACAGATCACAGCTGAGCTGATGACGTGGGTAGAGGTCAGAGGTGCCAGGGAAGCCGGTTCTCGTCGAGCTGGGCCGTCGGATCCTTGAGGAAGGACTTGCAGCAAACCGCAGAGTTCTTAGATGGTGCCCGCTGATGCAGGGTGACTACTCCTTAGTCACAAGGGAGAAATCTTGAGAAGAGTCTCGAATGTCCTTTCGTAGAAAGTAGTTCTTGATTCAAAGATGATCTAATTTGGAAGGGTCCCCGCTCCGGCCTTTATCCTAAAGAAAGGGGTGGGTACATGACTAGGTCCTGCCCTAAGGGTGGGACCAGGAAGGGGGGTAGTTACACCCCTCTCCCCTGCCGGACTTTCCCCAGGCCAGGGCCGGCGCCCCTGGAACTGGTTCTGACCGGCAGATGCGTAGTGAGCACCGGGGTGCCACTCCGCAGTCACCTTCTCGCAAAAGCCCTACCTACCCAGAATACACAAACCCTGTCTGGGACGGTGCGAACACCGCCCTCGACAGGAAACCCTTTGTCCAAGCGCTCCTCGCTGGAAGGACTCCCAGCAGCAGGAGGTCAGACTCGTGTCTGTGGTGGCAGCATCCATTTTGTGGAGCTGAGGCTTTAGTTAACTTTAACCGGGGTTCACAGTTACGTACATGTCGTGTCCCTCTAGAAGGGCGGAATGCTAACCTCGTCGCCAGAGTTGGTGAGAGGGCAGCATCCCGATTCGTATGACACCTTACTCGACATGTCTTGATAACGCGACACCGAAGTTACCGATATGGTACGCGTTATCATGGAACAGCCATTGGGTCTTGATTCCGCAAGCTGCAACCGGGCTTGGCTCGGGCCAGAACACAGTTCACACGAGCCCACGCACTCTGCCTTCAGGATTGTCAAGGCCTGCCATAGGAGTGACTGATAGGAACTCGGGTGTCCATTGTATGGTTAGATATAGGGCTACTATATCTAAAGCAAAGGGTGATTACACGACTTCGCCCCAGCTGTCATGCAGCCAGTTGTGTCAAATTTAGGAGGCCAGCCAGGGGTGGCATAATACATGCTGCAGCCCCTGGCGGCCCTGGGTACACCCATGCCCTGAGTTACAGGGTCTGATAAGGTGGCCCAGTACCAATTGGAAATGCACCTAGGGTACATGGAATCCATTTTAAAGAGAGAGCAGCAGGCCTGGGGTCCTGATTGGCAGGGCCCCAGGTCGACTATTTCCAAAACCAGCTAAAACACAGGGCAAAAAAGTTGGGGGCAACCATAGTCAGGATGTACCTTCCTACACAACCCCCCCCCCCCAAACGAAAGGAGATAAGGCTATCCTTGTCCAGGTAAGCCTCTATTACCTAAGTGGCCATATAAGGAAGGACCAGCTCTGGCTTGGTTTCCCCCTGTGTCATGGTCCACTAGGCAACCCCTCACCCTAAGGGTATCTGAGGGTCTCCACCATAGGGAATCTCTGTCTCTGGTGTGTCTTGGGAAAGAAGAAGGCTGATGCTGGGATGGAGTACTGAAGTGAGGCTCCTCTACCTTTGGGCTCAACTTCCTCCAACCACCATTCATCATGTGTGCCTTTCTTTCTTTAGCTGAGATGCACTGAGCTCTCAGGGTCAGCCTCTGGCTACCTAAAGCTGGAGGCTGAGTCCCTCTGTTTGGCTTACTGGAGGGACAGGTCAGGTCTGGGGTTTTTAGGCCCCATGTTTGGCTGTGCACAACAGTGTCCAGCTGTGGGAGGTCCCTAACTACTTTTAAGGGGGATCCCTCAGGAGTCTGTTCTATTTTCACTTGGCTAGGTTTACCAGCTTCAGTGATCCTAATCTGTTGATTAAGGGGTTCCTTTGGACAGGGGGCCCTTTGGGGTCCACCATTGGCCTCCCTGTCCTCTTCAGCCCTGGGCTGACTGAGGCAGGGTAGAGAGGTGCAGGTTACCTGCTCCAGACTGGGTCCCACCTGGGAAGGGTCCACTGCCATCAGGGGCTCTGCCAGGCTAGGCCTGACTACCTCTGGGGCAGTTCCTTCAACAGGGGTAGAGTCAGTTCCCTGAGGAGGCTGGCTCTCACCTAGTGTCTGGGAGGGGGAAGACTCTTCTTCCTCCTCAATGCTCTCTGTTTGAGTGGAGTGATCCATTGTTTCAGGCTTCACAACCTCACTATCTGTCTGAGTAGAGGCTGAGACCATTTCAACCTTGCCAACCTTTTCAGGAGGGCACTCAGTTTGTGTTTGGGCTGTGACTGTCACAGCCCTCCGATCCTGCTCTGGAAAGTCTGTCTGAGCCTGGGCAGTGGCTACCACTGCCCTTCCAACCTTTTCAGGGAGGAATGGTGCTTGGACTGGGGCTGTAGCTATTACTGCCCCACTAACCTGTCTGGATAGGCCTATCATTCTGGAATGAGTTTCTTGCTCCACCTCAGCCCATGCTGAGAGTTCCAGGTCATTCCCCAGTAAGCAATCTACAGGAAGGTTATCTGTCACTGCCACTCTCATGGGCCCTGTGACATTACCCCAGCTGAGCTTGACTACTGCCATGGGATGCCTTCTCTTCATTCCATGAATGTCTGTCACCTGATAAGTAAAACCAGGGGTCAGTTGAGCAGAGGGGACCAGATGGTCACTCACCATGGTGAGTCTGGCCCCTGTGTCTCTGAATGCCTCAACTTTCTGACCATTCAATAAAACTTCTTGTCTATACTTGCCCAAAATGTGGGGTCCAGTAGTGAAGTTGGCAAACCCCATGCCAGTCTCACAGACAAGAGTGTGGTCAGGGAACCTGGCTAGGCCATAGTCCTCCTGATTTCCCAAAGTAATGCCCACCACATTCTTGGGGGCACTCCCACCACCTGGGGGATTACCACTAGTGGTAACAGGAGGTTTAGGAGTATTACCTGGTGGTATGTTTTCCTTATTGCTATTTTTAGGGCACTTGGCATCACTTTTGTAATGACCCACCTGTTTACAGGTATGGCAATAAGGTTTCTTCTGTTCTGAGGGAGTGTTCTGGGACCCACCACCCTTGTTGGAGTTTTGGGGCCCTTGGGAAGTCTTCTCTGTGGATTTATCCCCACCCTTCTCTTGAGGCTTGGTTGATTCCTTTTTCTGGTCACCACCCTGGTTTTTAGGCCTAACCCTGGTTCTGACCCATTTGTCTGCCCTCCTACCCAATTCCTGTGGAGAGGTCAACTCAGAGTCTACCAGGTGCTGATGTAATAGCTGGTTCTGACAATTATTTAAGATTTGCTCCCTCATAATTAGATTATACAATCCTTTAAAATCAGTAACCTTACTACCCAGGGGGAATGAAGCAAACAAAATAAACAATACAACAAGCAATACAATTACACAAAGCAACCTACCACTGGTCACCAGGGATGGGGCGCAGATGGTAGCCTGCGGGTGGAGGAGGGCCTTGAACTCGTGTCCGAGGCAACAGCAGCGAGCTGGGAGACACGGGCAGGCAGGTGGCGCTGTTGCAGTGTGGGGAGCGACCTCCCTGTGACAGGAAACCTATTGTCCTTCCTTCCCCTGCTCGGCCATGGCCCAGCAGCAGGAGGGCAGAATTGTGTCTGGCATCGGCCTAGGTTGCTGTTAGCCTCTGTAACGTCGGTCCCGGGAGCAGGGAGGGTTCCCCGGAAGAGCTCTCCTGTGATTGGAATCATACCTTCAACACCGGATATGGTGTTCATGTATGATTCCAGCAGGTTTGATACCAAACATGCCCAGGTTCGTTCCAGTCAGTTTTGAGATGGTCATCGCGTGATGACTCTTGGCCTCTCTATTTCAGGATGGCTGTTCCACTTACAAAGCCTGGAGAATGGACTCCAGGGTTTGTAGGGGTGTCCCGCTCATGCAGGGGCAACCTGACACTTAAAACCGAGCACCCTGCCTATGGGGCTGAAAAGGCCTGCCAGAGGGGTGACTTATAGGGTCTAAGTGCAGTGGAGAGAGATATGAGGAGCTTATATCTCCGGTAGAGGTGCAAGCACCAACTCACACAGTCTGCAATGGCAGGCCTGTAGTCAGGATTTAGAGGGACACTCATGGGTGGCATAATACATGCTTCAGCCCAGGGAGGAACCCTGGCGCACCTATGCCCCAGGTACTTCAGTACCATATACAAGGGGCTTACAAGGGTGCACCAGTAGCCAAACATGAATGTACCAAGGTACTTGCCATAGCCAATTTATGGAAGAAAGAACAGAGGCTAGGGTACTGGTTAGCAGGATCCCAGCCAGACTAGTCAGAAACAGTATAACACCGGGCAAAAAGGGAAGGGAGCCATACAAGCAGATCCTACTTTGCTACACAGCTGCAGACAGCCTTTTTTCGAGTGTCACCATCCACAATTTATGGTGTTTGTTGGAGCAGAGGCTGTGCCTCTCACTCTCTGAGGAGGACTCCCATGAACTTTGGAAAGACCATGGCTGTTCCCTCCAAGAGGCCAGGTTGAATGATTGAATGAATACGCACTTGTATAGCACATGGCTACCCAAGGGCATCCCAGCACTTCTTGTGACACCTTATCAGTCACCACTGCTCAAGGAAAGAGAAACGTCTTCAACTGCTTCCTGAACCTAAGATAGTTATGTTCAAGACGAATATGGTCCGGAAGCTGGTTCCAAAACTTGGCCGCGTTGTAGGGGAACCGTTGACCTCCCGTCCGTGACTGTTTAATCCTAGGGACTGCAAGAAGTTGTTTATTGTTAGATCTAAGAGTCCGATTGGTACGATATAATTGCACCAAAGACTGAATCAAAAAGGTTGAAATTCAGTTATTTCAAGGTCCTACACCACTGGCATTGGACGCTGGAGTGGGTCTATGAAGCACATATGGCAGAGGATTCCAAGTCCTGGAGGTGCTGAAGGTGTGGTTCCTGGCCTGTGACATTTTGCATTTCCTGTGGGACTGTATAGTACTTTTGTGCTACTAGGGCTCAGTTTGGGATACCTTGATGACCAACCTAGGGGCGACACCACAATTAACGACCCGTCTGACCTTGCATCACAAAATGTCAATATTCCCAGATTTAACCCACCATGGTAAGAGTTGGCTGGCTACGGCCTTCGTAGAGGCAAAGGTGAAATTTTATGCCATTGGTTTTCCACCACGCTACCGTCTCATGGTACATGGCTCTTTGACATGCACAGCATGGCCACTTACAAAAGACCTATGTGTAAGCTCAAAGTCCAACTGCAGAAGTTTGGGGACCATTCCTACATCGGTAGCAGTATACGCTGACACCAATCGGCCTGGTTCCGTCCTCTGTGCCTGCCCCTTGATTACTTTGGGGGTGGGAGTTGACTTCTTGAGGAGCTGCCAAGTGGCCTGGCTCCCTGGCTTTTCACTCCTGTTCCCATGTCCCTTCCCCTCATGTTGCCCCTCGTCCTCCTTCCCTAATCATCTGCGGGATCTTCTGGGCCACATCACCTCTATCTCGAAGGGTTATGCTATTTGTTTTTCCTGTTCTCCATGCATTCTCAAAAGTTCCACTTTACACAGTATCTTGGACTCTGCTTCATAGATGATCTTTCATACCTGTTGATTGTATATGGAAAATCAATTAAGAATTGAGATATTTAAAAAAGGCCTCTCAAGTTTTTGAAAACTAATTGGCATACAGATGACCTTACAGGGAGTGATGTCACTTACCATTTGACTGTGACTATGCAAAAGGAAAAGACATTACTGAATTTATAGATATGATGAGAACACGTGTAAAGTGATACAAGTAACAACCAAGTCTCACTAAAATAGACATTCACATCAGCATTCTATTGAACTGTAACATGTGCAGTGCTCAAGGTGAAATATGAGAAAGGTTTTGCCTTCAAAATGTGGGACAGGGAGTCTGCCCTGTGCCGAAAGTTAGGGCGATGCTACTCAGCACACAGCAGATGTCATGTGTGAAGTTATAGTTCATCTCCATAGTTTTGAAGAACGAGCCAGGTTTGAGTCAGACTTTAGCACAACCTCTAAATGTGTGAGTGTCACTCGTGATGAGTGAGGCTTGAGGGCTCTGATTTATACACGTTCGAACTAATGTTGCTGTTGTGTCGCCCAAGGTAGCTTGCTTGACAATGCTGCAAAGAGTTGTTGCACTCACTAATAAACGGTGTATTGATGACGAGTGTACTATGATATAGGGGTCTATGTGAAGGAGTAGAATATTTTCGATTAGTGAAATGCTCCTCCCCTGTTCCTCAGACCAGAAACACCCACACATTTTTATGATTCACTGCACGCTGTGAGAAATCTTTGGATCATTATTGATTGCTCTATGATCTTAGGAGTTAATTGTTTCAAAGACTTATTGCTTTCTTTTTTTGTGATTGAATCTCTGTTGAAAGATGGAGGTGGTTACTGTAAAAACAACAAAGCCTGGAAGAGGCCGCTATCTTAATATTTTAGGAGACAGTTGGCCTCTTAAACCAGAAACTCAAAACCTAATTGGAGCCTACATTTCAGTCTTGTTCAAGGATATAAAACCGTATCAAATATAAGGAGTAAGACCGTATCAAATATCAGCAATATGCCACAGACACAGGAAAATTTGAAATAAGCTGTTCCTTCAATTGTCGCTTTGACTCATGGCCTATGCCGCATTGTCACTGATCTGGTGTTTACTGATCTGTTTACTTTCCTATGTACCACGCTGTGGATTTGAAAAATCTGAAAATAAATTATTTAAATAAATAAATAAGCTGTCCAGTTTAATTGCAAAACTGACCGATATACTCATATATTCATTTAAATACAGACATATCCATTGAAATACAGATATATTCATTGAAATACAGACTGTCACTTCCAGTTGTCACCTTTCTGTAAATACTCTTCAGTCCTTTACGCCAGTGTTTGGAAGATGCTCATCTGAAGAGAAGCTATAAATACTTTTACACAGCAGCAGCCAAGTGTGAGGCCCTGTACTTGAACTGTCTGTGACATCTGAAATCCCAGGTCTTTACAGGTATAAGTGCTTGTTTGTGTGAAATGTATTAACTCCTGGAGGCGGAGGTTCCATCAGCGGCCACCAGAGGGCGCTCCTCTCCTGCTGATGAAACCCACTGAGCTGCACATTGGATGAAACGGAGAAGGGTTTCCTCTTCCGGATCAGCAGCGGCAGAGACAGCACCAGCAGCGGTGCTGACATCACTTTCGGCCTCTCCTGGTGTGTCCAGAGTGCTGCAGAGGAGGAAGGAGCCCTGTCTGGTGGGCAGTTAACCTCATCTACAGACCCCCCTCAGACCCCAGATCTGCCACCTTCAGACCCCAAATCTGCACCTGTTCCCCCTCACCACCCCCCAGATCTGCCCCCCCCCCCTCCCAGCCCCAGGGAGAGGAGAGAGCCTGGACACGTCTGCACAGGTCTCTGCTCAGGTAGGAGATTGTCAGCACCTTCTGCTGTGTTTGTAGAAATAGACTGAATAATCCTGGAGGGAATCTCTGCAGGAGCCGGGCTGAGCTGGACTCTTCTATCCGGGACCCCTGGGGCTGAGCTGGGCTCTTCTATCCGGGGGCCTCTGGGGCTGTGCTGGGCTCTTCTATCTGGGGCCCCTGGGGCTGAGCTGGGCTCTTTTATCCGGGGGGCCTGGGGCTGAGCTGGGCTCTTCTATCCGAGGCCCCTGGGGCTGAGCTAGGCTTTTCTATCTGGGGCCCCTGGGGCTGAGCTGGGCTCTTCTCTCCGGGGGCTCTGGGGCTGAGCTGGGCTCTTCTATCCGGGGCCCCTGGGGCTGAGCTGGGCTCTTCTATCCGGAGCCCCTTTGGGGGCCAGGCCGAGCTGGGCTCTTCTATCCGGGGCCCCTGGGGCTGAGCTGGCCTCTTCTATCCGGGGCCCTTTGGGGGCCAGGCCGAGCTGGGCTCTTCTATCTGTGGGCCCCTGATGCTGAGCTGGGCTCTTCTATCTGGGGAGACCTGGGGCTGAACTGGGCTCTTCTATCCGGGGGGCCCTGGGGCTGAGCTGGGCTCTTCTATCCGGGGCCCTGGGGCTGAGCTGGGCTCTTCTATCTGGGGAGACCTGTGGCTGAACTGGCCTCTTCTATCCGGGGGCCCCTGGGGCTGAGCTGGGCTCTTCTATCCGGGGGCCCCTGGGGCTTGAACTGGGCTCTTCTATCTGTGGGCCCCTGGGGCTGAGCTGGGCTCTTCTATCCGGGTCCCCTGAGGGGCTGAGCTGGGCTCTTCTATCTGGGGGCCCCTGGGGCTGAGCTGGGCTCTTCTATCCCGGGGCCCCTGGGGCTGAACTGGGCTCTTCTATCTGGGGCACCTGGGGCTGAGCTGGGCTCTTCTATCCGGGGGCCCCTGGGGCTTGAACTGGGCTCTTCTATCTGTGGGCCCCTGGGGCTGAGCTGGGCTCTTCTATCCGGGGCCCTCGGGCTGAGCTGGGCTCTTCTATCCGGGGCCCTCGGGCTGAGCTGGGCTCTTCTATCCGCGGGGCCCTGGAGCTGAGCTGGGCTCTTCTATCTGGGGGCCCTGGGGGCTTTCCTTCCGCCCTGGTGGTGTTTGTGGGCCTCATTTGTGTTAGAGATGGGATCCGTGCACTGGTGCATTGTATCTTAATGCACTATGAGAGGTGTGTGCACACTGCACCTTACTGCAATATAAGGAATCAGTGCACCCAGCACAGCATCTTACTGCGCCTATGAATCTGTGTACACTTCACCTTACTGCACTATGAGGAATCTGCGTTCCACTGCATCTGACTATACTGCGAGACGTCTGTGCCACTGCTCTGCCGTTTACTGCACTGCACTGTGAGGTATCTGTGCGCGCTGCTCTGGATCTTATTGCACTGTGAGGAATCTGTACACACCCTGTGCTCTGCTCTCGCTGTTCATTTGTTGTCTCAGTCACCCCTGCCCCTATTTTCGAAGCATGTCCCCAGGCAGTTGACGTCAAGGCTCCCCGTGCTCTCTCGCACCCCTTTTCTCCCTTTGTCCTGATTCCATCTCTCAGACTAGGCAGAAGCTTCAGTCATTGCAATAGTTTCCTGTGCCATAGGTTGTCTTATGGCATTATCCGCTACAGAGGTTGTGTGCCTGCTGCAGGGATTGTGTGTGTGTGTGTGTGTGTGTGCACAAACCTTGGGTGTGCCATGCAGGAGCCTGTCATGCAGTGGAAGGTATATGTCTGTGTTTTTAATATATGTCTGTAAGAGGGTGTGTGTGTAGGTTGGATGTGTGTGCATGTGCACGGGGTAGGGTTATCTTTGTAGGCTGTGTGTGTCTCAGTATGAGGCGTGTCTGCAGTGTGTCTCTCTGCAGGGTGTTTGTCTTGGCAGATGGATGGGCTGTCAGTCACTCTTCCTGTCCTCTCCTCTTCTCAGTACAGAGAACTTTAGGATCACTGGCTGAAAAGAAGGTCTGCGCTGTGCCGTTACTACTCGGCACACAGCAGACGTCTGAGCAACGTCACATGTGAAGTTCTAGTCCTTCCTCATAGTTTGAAGAATTAGACAGATCTGATAGAGACTTCAGTCTAACCTGACATGAGTTCCCCAATACCCAGCGGTACTTGTCTAGCAATGCTACAAAGGGTTGCTGCACTCTCCCGTCATGCACTAATAAGGGATTTACCATGATACAGGAGCCTATGTGAAGGGTCCAAGAGACTCTTGAAGTCATTCTGCTCTGCTTGTCACTTCACCAGGAAGGGGAGAACAAGATGAGTGAGCAGAAAAAGCAAGACGAGGCAAGAGAAGAGAGAGAGCAGCACAAAGGGTAAAGTAAGTAATAGATATCATCCAAAATATGAAAGAAATAGGTCTGAAGGGGGGGAACCAGAGTTCAAAAACAAGAGCAGAAAAAGAAATGGAATTAACATTATTTATAAATTGTAAAAAGTTGAATTGTATGTTGTGAGCTAAAAATGAGATTTAAGTGTCTTGTGAATGTGATTCTTCAAGAGTTATAGGTGTCATTTGCTGTTGAGTGGCACCAATACTTGGACCAAGTTTAGTGCTATGAATCTGGGATTTAATTCCAGTCACCAAACATTGTAAATGCACCAACTGAAGGGATTCATGTATTTTCCTCCGGGTTACAAATTTCAACTCTAGTGAGATAGCTAAGGTGTCCCAGGTTCCAACCGTTGTCCTGTACAAGTGAGTTAATGCTCAGACTGCACAGATCTGTTACCTTTGCATCACAAGTACCAATGCTAATAAATTCCTAATAAAAGTTTTATTAAAAAAACTCCACTAATTTTACACCCAAGACCACCTCAAGCTGTCCCAACTCTAGACATGTTTTACTATTAAAAATTAGCTATAAATGTTTCTTATGTCCAGCTAATGTTTAGGTAGTAGGTTGCACAAGTGGATTTCTTTAAAGGGCAAGCTGCTGCCTGTATCAATTAGCCTTTAAAACAAGCAGATTTTAAAAATATTTCCACACCCTGTAAGGGGTATGTACAGACCTGTACGGTGGACTGATTATCACTCACAGTAAGAGGGTGTTTAGAGATTAAGAAATCTGTGCGCTCGGCGCTGATGTTTGCTCTCACTGCGAGGAGCATTTACTTTTTGTGGACACTTTCACACACTCTACCATTTATTACTGGCACTCTGAGTGGTTTTAAATAGATGAGGGAGTCTGTGGCCATTGCACTGTGCTGTACTCTTGCTGTATGCAGTGCAAGCAGAAGAGGAAACCTCTACACTGCACTACTTTTTACTTCACTGCGGACTTAATCTGTGCACCTGGCACTGATTTTTACCACAACGGGGGAAAGAAGTTAGGCTATGGATGATGTTGTGTTGTGTTAGTTTATTTGTACAGCACACTATCACCCGGGAGGGTGTCTTGGCACTGTGCAGGTGTGGAAGTTTAGCCTCGAGGGCAGAGTCATTCGAAGAGCTGTTCTTCAGCTTCTTGCTTAACCCAAGAAGCGAGGAGGAGGCTCTGAGGGAAGTCGTTCCATGCTTTAGGAGTGATGTATGAATAGGCGTGGGCGTGGCCTCCGGATCTGATTCTGTGTATGTCTGTGATGTGTCCGAGTGTGAGTCCGGCTGAGCAGGGGTGCCTAGGATGTTGACAGAAGTGGTTGCGGTTGTTAATGTAAGCAGGGCCTTTTTTGTGTTGTGGTAAATAATTAATTACCCTGTCTGAATTTCTATACATTAATAACGATTGCTCATAAAATGAGAGGCAGAGTCCGTGGTGTCCGATTCAAAAGGGCTTTAATGCAATAGCTCGAGCTACTGGAGAATCGGGTTCCATCACCACTAAGGTTCAGGAAGGGTCGTCATCTAAAATCTTTATTCACATAACACATTATATATAGTTAGAACATACATTGCATTGAATAGAGAAGGCGGAGCACTCCAGGCGGAGCAAGTGAAAGAGAGAGATAAGAACACATGGGCGTGAAAGAAGGCGTGTAAAGAGGCGTACATGTGGGTGTTCACTTGATGAGTCATAGGTGTGTCATAGGTGGGTGGATGCATAGAGGAGGTCTGCATGGTCAGCAGGAAACTTTACCCTACTTGTGCGCGCAAAACTGGTCATGACGTGAAATTGACGTGTAACTGGGGGAAGCTGGGGGGAGCTGACTTTAGCTCTAGTAGAGGAGTCTGGGATGTCAGAACGACCTGCACCTTTGGCATATCTGATATCTTGTGTTTGGAGGATGTATTGTCTGAAGTAAAGGTCTCTCGAGCAAAGGCTGTTCATCACTAAATGCTAGTGTGTGCATATATTTCTTCGTGCATTGCGTGGGGCCATGGGCCTTCTATGGAAACGGGTTCTGTAAATCACTTGAATGGAGACAGAAAGGCTAGGCCCTATCTTCTGCAGGTGGAATATGTTTACCCCTTTCACTAGACTGGAATGTGTTTTCTGTGGAGCTGAGCAGATAACTGTAGGCAAAATACTGTCTTTGGCAGGCTAGGCTGGGCACCTCTCGGCTGAGCAGGAAGTAAGGGAGAGGTCAGGGATACATAATTAAACCGCAGCTTTCAGAGTCAGAAGAGACTCGGAGCCTGAATTCGGGACCTGGCTCGGCAGTGCCACAAAACGTGTGCATCTCGACTTTTAAACGTGTACCATGTAAATGCATTGGCAACATAGGCCTCAGTGCAGAATTAACGTTTCATTCATGGAGGGCCTAATAACTGACATACTAACATTGGACGGAAATGCAGAGGCATTATTATTACAGCCATGAGAAGGGAATTACATGATGACATGGACATACATGGGGAATAGGTACATACATAGGGTGCGAGTGGGGGACACACTGGCCACATAAAATTTCTATTTCCTCATTCCCTCCTTGTCCCCTTCTGTGCCCATCAGGACACATCTATATTCATGAGACCATCTATTTGTTCATATAGCATCATTTGCTCGTCTTTTTTCATTCGTGCACGGGAACGTGAACGTGGACGGGGAATACAGGCAGTGGCACACAAGCCGCAAATCGCTGGGCCACATTGCAGACAGAGACAGCAACTGAGTACTACGAGTAGTATTATTCCCAGGAAGGACAACACTTTCCATCCCCAGGCTGATATCACACTCCAGAGCCAACCGGACCAAGTCCAGGTGCCTGGATTCTGGTGTATCTCGTGAGCTATCTTGTGGAGCCTCGTTATTGCTGCATACACGGATGGCGCGTTATTTGGAATAAACACATAACAACAGGAGCCGATCACTCTACAAGCCCCGCCCCTATCGGCCAGGATGACGTCAAGAACAAGGCGGTTCTGAAGAACAACAAGTCTCATAGCAGACTGCTCCTCGGTCAAGTTTCCTAAAGCAGAAGTAGTCTCATTCACTACTGCTTCCAAAGTTCGTGTTAACCTGCGTATTAATTTACTGTTTTGGACGGGATCTATGAAAAAAAAGAATCCTTTATTGAAATCTGAATATTGCTCCCACGCTGTCTCAGTCTGATCGACAACTGGGGTATCGGTCTCCCTCTTGTGTCTAACATGTACTAGTCGTGAATCTCGATGATAATGGGATGGGGCTAGGAAAACAGGTGGCAATAGAAACGCTATATAACACGTCCCACCCCAGTCTAAGGGCTGACGTACATAGGCTGTCTGACCGCAAATGAAATAGGAATGGCGGGAAGCTTTGAAAGTAGACTTTCCTTTATCATTGAATTCGACCACAGTATTACAATCACTGTGTCCCAAGTGCACTGAACCATTCTTTCTAACGCATAATTCACCTTTTACTGGTAAGACTGTTATGAACGGTGAACCTGTGTTTGTCTCGGACTGGACGTTCAGAATCATAAGGCTAAGAGAAACATTACCTAGTTCGTACACTTCATTTTCTAGATCTGTTCCTTTCCTTTGGGGAAAACCATCTTTGTCGGGAAAACATGCCTTATTCATTGCTATATTCAGGTTCCCCCAAACCCATTCACTCTGGGAATCTGTGAACTGTCTGTCTTGTAACGATGACATTAAAGCAAACCATGCTCCGCACGAACCATTGTGCGAAAACGGATAAGGAAAGAGGGGCAGAACTCCCTTCGTTTTCTGATAAGGTGGGAGTCGGCCACATACCCAGCAATTCGTTACATTGCTGGTCTGGTGAGAATGATGTAACATGCGAATAAAAGTATTGTTGCGCAGTGCTAGTCGATATGACAATTCATGGGGTGGCAGATCACTGAATGTGTGCTCAATAGTGTTATTGAAGGAAGAATGTATATGTGAACCAAGAGGAGGAAAGAAAACATGTAGCGTCAAGCTTATACATATAATCGATATACTTAGAAAAAACATAATGATCAGAGTTACTATGCATCTGCTGCGTACGTTTTTGCTATATTTTTCTTTCATCTCTCTCTGCCTATCTCTCTGTCTATTTGGGTCTACGATCTTATACATGTCAGGAACCTGTCTAACCGCTTCACCCGAGGGGGACTTAAACAATTAAACGCTGTCTGACTTACTAGACCGTAGCTTTAATTTGTACTCTTGTTGCAGAGTCTTTTCTAGCAAAGGGAGTTTTGAGTCACTGATATCGGGGCAGTCCATATTTTCGTTTACTGATTCAAGTCCATGGAAGCGTTTGACGTGGTGGGCATGAATCCAGCCCTTCCTCCCCTCGACCTTGACGGCAGTCCTCGTCGTTAACAGTACCAACTTCGGTGCGCGCCAGCGGGGCTCGAGAGGACTTAAACGATCAAAATTCCGAATAAAAACAAGGTCCCCAGGGACAATCGAATGCTCCTTCACCTGGGTGTTGTCGGGGAAAGCAGCTGCAACCTGTGAACGACAAGAAAGGAGTGCAGACATCAAGGAAGCCAGGTAATCTGTCAGCATATTACTGTCGACATCAGTTATTCTTTTTGGCTTAGGCCTACCCCACATATTCGGCGGTCTACCAAAAACCACCTCGTACGGGGACAGTCCTGTTCTGGAATGAGCTACCATTCGCATGTAAAAGAGGGCAACTGGCAAGGCTACCATCCAATCCACGCCTTTTTCTGCACAGACCTTCGCTAGTCTTGTTTTAAGTGTCTGATTGTGTCTCTCGACGAGACCTGCTGCCTCTGGGTGTCGTACGCAATGGAATCTCCACTGGTACCCTAACAGAAGAGATACTAGTTTCATTAGTTCAGAAGAGAATGGCTGACCATTATCTGAGTACACGTCACGGGGCAAGCCGTATCGCAGAAAGAATTCCCGGACCAACTGCTTGGCAGTGGTCACAGCAGTGTAATCTGGGACTGGGTACGCTTCTGTCCATCTAGATAGTGCACATACAACTACGAGGACGTACTTGTATCCTCGACATCTGTCCATCTGAATATAATCCATCTGGAGGACTTCAAAAGGGTGGTCAGGAGGATGAAATCCACCTTGTTCTACGGGAATGCCTTTGCCTGGATTGAACTGGCAACAGATCATGCAGGTACGCACTTTCTGTTTTGCTGCTGCACGCAGATGCTTGTTGAATCAGATATTCTGTAAACTGTCTGACATGGCTATTTCTCCTAAGTGTGCTGGACTATGTGCTGTATTTATGATAACTTGAACCATGGAGTCAGGGAGAAACCATGTGGCTTTGCCTTTTGTCATCCAACCCTGGTCTGTTTGGACCCCTCCTTGTTCAGTCCATTTCTTTATTTCGTCTGGAGTGGCATGTGTCTGTATGTCGAGTACATCTTGTGAGGGATCTCTGACTGTCATGCAATTTGTCAGTGATGGTGCTTCTGTCTTTGTCGTGTCAGTTGGAATGTCTGTTTGAGTTTGGGCTGTAAGTTTAGCTGTTCGATCTGCCAGGTCGTTACCCTGGGAAATGGTGTCAGTGACTTTAGTATGTGCTTTGCACTTCATGATAGCTATGGCTGTAGGCAAGTGTACTGCATCTAACAGAGCCTGAATGAGGGGACCGTGCTGTATCTTGGCCCCATGAGAGGTCAGAAAACCTCTCTCCTGCCAGAGGACTCCGAAGTCGTGAACGACTCCAAAGGCATACTGTGAATCTGTGTATATGTTTACTTTCAAGTTCTTGGCTCGTATACAGGCTTGTGTCAGAGCGATGAGCTCTGCTGCTTGGGCTGACAGTGTATCAATTCGATGTGTCTCTATAACTTCAGTATCAGTGGTCACTGCATATGCGGCCACTAACTCTCCTGTGCTTGTTCTCATGCATGAACCATCCACATAAAGTGTCAGGTCTGGGTCTGGTAGTGCAATGTCTGTCAAGTCTTGTCTTGGCTTCGTCACTGTATTAATTACTTCCACACAGTCATGTGGTGCAGGGTCTGCTGTGCTTGAGGGCAAGAGTGTAGCAGGGTTCAGGGTATTGCATCGTCTGATCTCTATGTGTGGCTGGAACAATGTCAGTTCATATCCTGTCAGTCTTGCTATAGTCAGATGTTGTGTCTGAGTCCTGTTCAAGAGAACTTCCACTGAGTGTGGAACCTGTACTGTCAGGGGATGTCCTAACACGATGGAATCGCTTTGTCTGATTGCTAGAGCTGTTGCTACAACTGATTTTAGGCACGCAGGCAGAGCCTGGGCCACTGGATCCAATGTACTAGAAAAGTAAGCACAAGGCTTGTGTTTTCCTGCTTGATCTTGTGTAAGGACAGATAATGCTGTGCCTTCGCGTTCAGTGACAAAAAGTGTAAAAGGTTTGCTGTAACATGGATGCGCTAAAACTGGTGCTTGACATAGAGCTTTTTTCAATTCATCAAATGCGAGTGTATGTTCCTGAGTCCAAGGGAGGACAGTCGAAGTCGCTGCCTCCTGTGTTGTCAACTGTATGAGTGGTTTGGCTAGATATGCATACTGGGGAATCCATTGTCTGCAGTAAGAAGTGAGGCCAATGAAGGCCCGTACTTCCTTTTGTGTCTTGGGGTGTGGAAGATTTGCGAATAACTGAATGCGGTCTGGTGTCAGCTGTCTACCCCTCTTGGACAGCAAGTGTCCAAGGTACACCACTTGCTGTGCACAGAATTGTAACTTCAAAGGGGACACTTTGTGCCCCTTGTCTGCCAGGAAATATAAGACTGTCAGTGATGCACGTTCACAGTCTCGTTCTGTTCGTGCTGTGATCAAGAGATCGTCAACATATTGGAGCAGTGCGGTATCAGTAGGCATGTGAATACTGTATAGTTGTCTTTTCAATGCTTGACTATAAATACTAGGACTTTCTGTGAATCCTTGAGGAGCCCTCGTAAATTTGAAGCTGCGTCCATTTAAACAGAATCCGAAGAGGTACTGGCTCTCTGGATGGATTGGGACACTAAAGAAGGCGTTCTTGAGATCGATTACAGTAAAGAACGTCGCTTTGGAATCAATTGCAGTCAGTAATGAAGAAATGTCTGGGACCACTGGGTACTGGGGTACTATGCACTTGTTCAGTTGTCGGAGATCAATCACTAGTCTGTAGACTGGTGGTGCATTTGGGTCAGTTCGTTTAAGAATAGGAATGATAGGAGAATTACATACATTTGAGTCAGTTTCTACAACCACTCCCTGTGCAATAAGTTCATCAACAATTTTCAGTAATGCTGCTACAGCATCAGGTGGTAACTTGTATTGTCGGATTCGTGGCAGTACTACACCTTGTTTGAGTGTGACACGGTGTGGTGTAATGTGCATGTAACCTACATCAGTCGGACCTTGCGCCCATAAATGCTGTGGTACATTCTGAAGCCTGGGATCAAAATCTCTCAACACATAAATAATGTCCTTTAAAATCACGTAAAAACAATCTCACTCCTTCCGGAGAACAACAAATCACTGCTCCTAGTTCTTTCAATGTCTTTATACCAAGCAAGTTTTCTGGACATGACTTAGTAAGTAACAAGTCTGTAGTACGGGACAATGGACCAACTCCTAAGGGAACTGGCTTTGACACTTCGTTAACAATAGGCTTTCCTGAAAATCCCAGGGAAATATTCTGTGAGCCTGAGAGGGGTGCCCCTGGAACCTCGTCGTGACTGATGGTAGTTCTGCTCGCCCCTGTGTCAATTAGAAATTTTCTGTCTTTTCCCAATACACGACTATGTACATAGGGACCCTCTTGATCTACAGGAACCTCAATAAGAGGCAAGCCAACCTCCCTCTCTAGGCTGTTTCATGAGTACTGTTGATATTCTGGATAGTCTGACTGTGCGTACTGGTACATTTGTTGCGTGACATGTTGTGTGGCAGCTATAGGTTGGGGTACAGCTACTGTCTGTTGCGTGTTCTGTGGCGTTTGCGTGTTATGCGGGGTGTTATCCTGTCTAGGAGGACGCGGTCTTTCTTTTGTCTTGCCTGTAGCTATATTGTGTTTCAGGACAGCACATTCATTTATATAGTGACCTGGTTGCTTGCAATAATTACAATTTCCCTTAACAGGTGCCGTGCCCTTTTTATGGCCATCAGCTGGTACTGTTTGTGCAACTAGTACTTTCATTTTCGTATCTTTCATGCGTCTCTTTTCGTGTTCCTGTTCCTCTCTAATTCGGTTCTGGTGGTACTGTAACATTTGCAACATTTGGGACGGGCTATTTGCTTGCCAGGTACTCTCAACCTTCAGTACTCTATTTTTGATCGGAGGTAAGGAATTCTCTACTAATTTGCTCACAAAAAGATGTGGGTACGATTCACTATTTGTCTTAAGGCCACTATTAATAGTAAAACATTTTTCGAATCTAGAATAGAAATCACTAGTGTCTTCATCTGGTTTCTGTTTACAGGCTGAAATAGCATCCCAATCTTCCTTTTTAGTAATCAATAATCTCAGCAAGACCTGTATCAATAGTTCAGGTAGTGCTTTAGCTTTGTCCCCAAGACCAACACCAGGGCCTCGTGTTTTATCTTCATCTTCCAATTCTGCCCAACTGATCTTTTTCTCTCCCACCTCCCAGTCTTTTTCTTTAAGCTTTTCATAAATGCCTGCTGGTAATAGTACTTTCAATAATTTAATGATGTCAGCGTATGTGTAATCCCCTATATGGAGAATGTCTTTTAATTCACGGTGGAATCCCCCCGGGTCTTTATCATGACAAGGCAGTAATTTTTTCATTTCCAGTATCTCTATTTTCGTCAAGGGTGTGTAAACGTATACTCGTTGTAGCTCATTCGCTGTATTTCTAACGGGATGTACCTCTCGTAGGAGGTTCTGTCTGTCTATGTGGAATGTCTTTCTATCTCGGTGTGGGGCAGGAATCAAGTGTGTGGTCATAAAAGTTAAGTACTTATGTCGTTGGTCTAGAATGACATTAATTAATTCGGTACCTAGGCCTCTCCATCTCGCTAAGAGTAAATCGTCCAGTAATTTATACAAGGGACCTGGATCAGAATGCTGGCTCTCGTACAATGTGATTAGATGTTGAACCATGTAGATACCAGCTAAACGCTGTTCTTCCGGAGGAAGGCTCAAAAAAGTTTGCGCCACTACGTCATCATTATATATGTTCGAATTACATGCCCATTGAACGGCTGACCGGGCTAGTTCCTGTTCATGCATAGTATGAGGTTCATCGCCCCCTACTCGTCTTTTCAGTGCATTCTCAGTAGCTTGGAATAGGTGTTCGAGGGAATATCTTTCTGGTATGGGAGGGCCATGTTTACTGTAATCTAGGCCTTTAGGCATGTCCAACTGTCTCGCCCTGCCTACGTAATTCATTTTATCCATTTCCTCTGTTTCTGGCTCATCCTCTTCAGAGGCTAAGTCGTCCTCTTTCTTGTTCTCGTCTCGCTCTTTCTTGTGTAAGTTCAGAATTTCTTTACGAATTTTCCTGTACATACATTCTATCTTTGACATTGTATCATGTTTACCGGCAGCTATGTTGTCACTCCAACCAATCATACCTTTAGTTACTTCTTTATTTGGCTGGTCTTGTTCCCTGATCAGACAATTGATCAAAAATCGTAAAAGCATGCCTTGAATTTCCACCTTTCTATGTGCCATGGCCTCATGTATACTCTTGGGTCCCTCCCCCGTTCTAATGAAGTGGTATATTTTGTCTAAATGTTCTTTCATGCCTGGTAATGTGATCAGATAATCTGCAACTTAATCGTACTGAGTACATGAGCATTGAGCTTACACCTGGTACTGGATCATATATACAATTCGAAATCGTTACAGTTTGTTTAAGAGGTGTTGTTGTCGTTTTTGGTGTTTGTTGTAGTGCTAATTCTCGTAGTGTTCATGATGGTGGCGGCGTGTGCAGTATATCTGTGGTGGGCCCCCCTCCCACTGCCCCTTGGCTGGAGTCGTCTTTCACTGTCAGTGTCACTACTGGTGCGGGTTGATCCTGTGCTACGGGCGGAGGGAGAAAAGGATTGTTAGGATTGTTGCCAGGAGAAGGAGGAGGAGGAAAACCTGCATTAACATAATCCGGAGCGGCGTCTTCCAAATAGGAGGAAAGAAAAATGTCCGCTGCTGTCTGTTTATGACTACGGACTTTAGTCGGGATCAATGGTGGCGGCAAATTACTAGGCACTTCCGGGGTCACTTTAGGTAGTCCTTCGGCGAGGACGGGATACATGCCTTTAATAAGGGCATTTCTTTGTCTATCTGCTTGTTCTGTCTTAACCCGTTCACCTTCTTCCTTTAGCTCTTTTTCTCTGGCTTTTTCTGATGCTTCTCTACTTCTCTCTGCTTTTTGTATTTCTTTCTCTGTTCTCCTATGCGCTTCTTTACGCCACAACTCTATGGCATCCTTCTGGGACTGTCTGGCTTTCCTTTTCCATAGTGCTTCCTCTACTCTCATGATGCAATCAGCATCCCATGTCCCTGAGACAGGCCATCTATATTTCTCTTCCAGATCCTTCGTGTAATCTACCCATAAGTCTAAAAATAGTATGGCATCTAGCCCGTGCTTCTGGTACATAAAATGACCAGGAGTGTCCCTAGGCGGGACGGGGACTGCCTCTTCGAGTATCCCTTTCCTGGTCCCTATCTGACGTAATTTCGGGAACAGTGGCATGTTGGAACTAACTTGAACGAAAACATAATATACACAAAAATAGACTGGAAACAATCATTCATACTACGACATTAAAACAGTAAAAACAGATACATCCTAACTAGTACATAGAAAAAACACAATCCTGAAAAACTTGTTTACTTTATGCACTGCAAAAACAGTACAACCATACCGGTCTCGTAAAGAGACACGTCTTTACCGCATCCACCTAAATGGACACGTCTTTACCGGATCTGTGTACCCAGACCCGTCTTTACCGGGCTCAAATAAATGAACCCGTCTCTATGCGTTCCCAATAACGGTACTCACCGGGAAGCAAAACTGAAGGCCTCGGAAACTCGATACTGGACTGGACTGCTACTGCTTCTGGTGCTGCGCATGCGCCTCGGAACAGGTGGGCCTCGGGATACCTCGAACCTTGCTCTCTCTGCTTGGGCTCTGGTCGGGATGGTCCGCAATCCTCACCGCCTCGTGTGGATGCCTGGTCGCAGTCTCCGTCTCCTCCGTGGGCCTGAAGGAGTAGGCAGGAAGTCCCGCTGTCGTGTACACTTGAAGTCCGTCACGGCTATAGAAGGGGTCAGGGGGCTGGACCTACATCGCCGGCGCGTGGGGAAGGGGACTAGTCCCTGTTCGGGCGCCAGATTAATGTGGTAAATAATTAATTACCCTGTCGGAATTTCTATACATTAATAAGGATTGCTCATAAAATGAGAGGCAGAGTCCGTGGTGTCCGATTCAAAAGGGCTTTAATGCAATAGCTCGAGCTACCGGAGAATCGGGTTCCATCACCACTAAGGTTCAGGAAGGGTCGTCATCTAAAATCTTTATTCACATAACACATTATATATAGTTAGAACATACATTGCATTGAATAGAGAAGGCGGAGCGCTCCAGGCGGAGCAAGTGAAAGAGAGAGATAAGAACACATGGGCGTGAAAGAAGGCGTGTAAAGAGGCGTACATGTGGGTGTTCACTTGATGAGTCATAGGTGTGTCATAGGTGGGTGGATGCATAGAGGAGGTCTGCATGGTCAGCAGGAACCTTTACCCTACTTGTGCGCGCAAAACTGGTCATGACGTGAAATTGACGTGTAACTGGGGGAAGCTGGGGGGAGCTGACTTTAGCACTAGTAGAGGAGTCTGGGATGTCAGAACGACCTGCACCTTTGGCATATCTGATATCTTGTGTTTGGAGGATGTATTGTCTGAAGTAAAGGTCTCTCGAGCAAAGGCTGTTCATCACTAAATGCTAGTATGTGCATATATTTCTTCGTGCATTGCGTGGGGCCATGGGCCTTCTATGGAAACGGGTTCTATAAATCACTTGAATGGAGACAGAAAGGCTAGGCCCTATCTTCTGCAGGCGGAATATGTTTACCCCTTTCACTAGACTGGAATGTGTTTTCTGTGGAGCTGAGCAGATAACTGTAGGCAAAATACTGTTTTTGGCAGGCTAGGCTGGGCACCTCTCGGCTGAGCAGGAAGTAAGGGAGAGGTCAGGGATACATAATTAACCCGCAGCTTTCAGAGTCAGAAGAGGCTCGGAGCCTGAATTCAGGACCTGGCTCGGCAGTGCCACAAAACGTGTGCATCTCGACTTTTAAACGTCTACCATGTAAATGCATTGGCAACATAGGCCTCAGTGCAGAATTAACTTTTTATTCATGGAGGGCCTAATAACTGACATACTAACATTGGACGGAAATGCAGAGGCATTATTATTACAGCCATGAGAAGGGAATTACATGATGACATGGACATACATGGGGAATAGGTACAAACATAGGGTGCGAGTGGGGGACACACTGGCCACATAAAATTTCTATTTCCTCAGTGTAGTGCCATGAATGTGTGGGTGAGTAGTTTGAACTGTGGGTGCTTATGTATCTGGAGCCAGTGGAGCTCCTTCAGGTGTGGTGTGATATGTGTTCTGAGTGAGAGGGTGAGGATGAGTCTGGCAGCTGCGTTCTGGGTGGTTTGCAGCCTTCTGGTGAGCTGTTTGATGATTTCTGCATAGAGAGAGTTCCCGTTGTCCAGACTACTGGTGATGAGTGCATGGATGACAGGCTTCTGGTGTTGCTTGGGAGTCATTTGAAGATTTTCTTCAGCATTTTCAGTGTGTGAAAGCAGTGGCGACGTTGGACTGGGTGGACATGTCCAGGCTTTTCTTATTAATGATCCCTAGGTTACTGGTGTGCAAGCCTGTGGGTGGGAGTAGATCCTAGGGTGGCTGGCCATCTGGTGGAGTCCCAGGTGTTGTTTCCAAAGATCAACACATCTGTCTTGTCAGTCTTGAGTTTGAGACAGTTGGATTTCATCCATGTCATGCAGGCAGTAAACGTGTTCCTTGTGTTGTGGGTTTTATTCAGAGAGGGCAGTATTAGTTGCATGTCGTCAGTGTAGAAGAGGATGGTGATAAAGTAGGTATGGATGACGTTGGCCAGTGGGGTTATGTCCATTTTGAGGAGGGTCCGACTGAGAGATGAACCGTGAGGTGCTCCGCAGATGAGATTTCCAGTTTCCAAGGACTATGATGTCAGGTTGACTGTCTGAGTTCTTTTTGTCAGGAAGAAGCAGATCAATCAAAAGACAGGCCCTTGAATCCCGATCTCGTTAAGGTGCCCGATGAGGATGAGGTGTGATACCATGTGAAACGCCGCCGAGAGGTCCAATAGGATTAAGGTCCCACTCGCTCCTCTGTCTATGATTATGTGTGTAGCATAAGTTGGTGCGATGAGTGCTGTTTCCATGCTGTGGTTGGGCCTGAATCCGGACTTGGTGGCCTTGAGGAGCTGGTTGTTGATGAGGTAGTTGATCAGACGCCTGTTGATGGTGTACTGTAGGGCTTTGGCTGTGTGTAGTAGGAGGGAGATCTGTCAGTAGTTGTAGCATTCTGTGATGTCCACGGAGGGTTTATTCAGCAGGACTGTAACAGCTGCCTCTTTCAGGAATCCTGGGAAGAGGGCAGCATTGATGGAATCATTCAGGATGGGAGTGAGAAATTCACTGATCGTGATCAGGCCTTTTTTGAAACTGTGGCGGGGGTGGATCTAATGGGGCACCGGAGTGGATGGCCTTCATGTTTGCGGCAGTCTCGTTTGTGGTGATGCTGTTCAACATAGCCAAGGTCCATTCTTTGGCTGAGATTAGAAGCCTGGCTGCGAGGTTGATGGGGTCAGGTGGAGGGTTGACGTTGTCGTGTATGGATGTGATCTTGTTCCAAAAGAATTTTCAGAGATTAATGCAGGGGTCTTGTAATGGGGGGATGTTGCTGATGGTGGCTGCGGGCACCATGAATTCTCTAATGATGGTCAAGTGGATGGCAAAACACACCGAAACATCCCGTGAGCAGTGGATTGTGTTCTTGGAACCGTGTGCGTCCTCTGGCAGACGGTATTCCCTCCATACTTTTCTGGCACCCATGAAATGGGGGCCACCATATAAACTGCGTCACCGCCACCGGGACTTGAGGCCAGGTCATCAGTGCCTCTCAGACTACAGGGTCAGCAATGAAGATATTCTTTCATAATTAAAAAGGTACTGTTTACTACAACTTTTTAAAAATAGTACCATGGTTTTATATTCTTCATTTAAAATTACTAGAAGTACTAATGTAATTATTCAGTGAAGATTCAAAAATTGCCGCCTCTAAGAGAAATGTTTCTGCGACGTGTTATTTTACCTGGAAGTCTTCAAGCTTGCTTTTGAGTGACAAATCCAACACAGGATCCATTCCCCTGTGAGAACCCCTTTAGGCATTGGAGTGGAGAGATTCCCCTGAATGGGATCTTTCCCTCCTATGCCCCTGATTAAGTCTACTGTTGGGTCTGGGAAGGGCTAGCCCTTCTCCATTCCCATGTAAGCTTAGGTTAGCCTGGCTAAGTCTTCTGACTGATACCTGGCTGTCTACCTCTTCCTCAGAAACTTCTTCTTCCTCCTCCTCCTCTTCCTCTTCAGGGCCAGGGGGGTCATCTTCGGTGGTGGGTATGCCTTCTGCATTACCCGAAGGACCTGGGTTAGAGGCCTTAAGAACCTCAGACTCCTCTAGGAGGTCTATCAGTTGCTGAAGGGCAGGGTTAGAACCCTGTTTCAGCTTCCTGGTGGTACTCAAGTGTCTCAGTGCTCTGAAGCTGAGTATGTCAAATTTGGAAGGTACCCTGATAGGGACCTCTCCCACAGGTAGAGATACACTAGGTTCACCTGTGGTTGACATTTTCTAGTGAGGTGTGGTGTGTGCACCTACTTGCACTATGTGTTTCCTACTTAACCTCTCTAGGAGTTGTAGTCAGGGTGTGCTAGGCCCTTTGGTCTACAACAACTAAGTTCAGTAGAACTTATGTATTCTAAGTCTTGTTATATGTACCTATGGTACCTAATGTGATCTTTCAAATTATATCTCAAAGATTACAAATGGTAAAACAACAGCAAGCTCAAATCCCAACCACTGCCCAACAATGAGAGAAGTTGGCCTGGTATATGATGTTCACTATTCTAGTGAGCACCTTGCACCAGTCCAAACAACCCTTATGGTGATGGTCGTAAAGTCAACCTTATAGACCAGCTATCCTAGTGGTAGCATGGACAAAGCAGTCTTAGGCTAAACTCAAGAGGGCATGTGAAGCCAGCTGTTACCATATGCAATCCCTTTAATACCAAGTGAAAGGACACCACACAGGTTGTATTTATAAAATATATGTATTTATTACTAAATTAATCCTCTGAACTCTTTATGAGGTCAGAGGCACAAACACATAACAAGATACTCAATATAACATATCATAAGTTGCACAATATACAGTAATGCCCTAGGGGCACTTCAAACCATATACTGAAATAGTGGTATAAGAACCACGTCACGAACAAAGGATAGGCCTAGGGCCTAGGGAATCACTGGGGCTACGCTGTACTACCAAGGGTTAGGAAGCAGGAGGCCCAAGGGGAGCGTGTGCAGTGTCTGAACTCACACGCGGGTTACCATAGAGTTAGAAGGGGAACGAAAGAATTGGAAACTAGTTCTTTTAGGTCACTTCCGACTGGAGTAGGAGAAATCTACTTGAAACTAGGACACTAGGATTGTTACTCTTTGCAGGAGCACCGAAGTACTCGCGTTAACTCACCCACAGGAAGCGGGTGTATAGGTGTCAAAGTGTGTCGGGTTTCGTGGCTGTTTCCTACGGAGCCTTGGAGAAAGAGGCTGCAGGCGATCAGGAGAGAAGTGTCTGGTTGGATCCAAGGGGCAGATCGAGGATGAAGAGTACCTGAAAGCAGAGGGTACAGAGTCTGGGTCACTAGTCAGTGACCAGGATGGAACCAGGAAGGAGCCAGGCGATGTCCAGAAGCAATCAGGTGATGTCGTGAAGCTTGTCTCTGCTGCCACGTGGATCAGGAGGTGTCGACAACAACCAAGAGCTGGGCACGGACTGTCCAACAAAGGATCTCGCTGTAGGCGGTGTCGGCTTCCGGATTGGAGTCAACAACCCTTGGCAAAGGCAACCCACGCAGGATTCGAAGAGGGCTTCTTGATCAGACCAGCAAGGTCTGATGGATTTCTCCTTTTCAGCGAAGCAGGGGCCAGTCTGGAGCAACCAGACCAGCGTTGGAAATTCAAAGGTTCGTTGTCACAGAGGCCACTAGCCAACAGGCAAGTGACCGGACAGACGCATCGAGCAGGAAAATGCAGAAGGGCCCTACGCAGAACTCGTGGAGTGTGGAAGGCTGATCTTCGGTGCAGTTGGTGCTCGGGGCTGGGGATTCTCAATCCCCAATGCACAACTTCGAGGGTGCCTCAGGAGCTGCACAGAAAGCAATTCGCTGGCTTTCCAAGATGGCCGGTCCCACGTCTCGCGTCGCCTCCACGGGTCTCAGCTTTGCTGTGGCTGTGGATCGGGCTTAAGGAAGTCTGGAAGTCTGGGCCTTGTCAGGCTCTGTGTTCGGGCTCTGGCGGGAGCGACGACAAAGCAAACCGTTGAGCGCTTGATGGTGCCTGCTTGCACAGGGTGGTCACTCCTTGACCACAAGGGAGATTCTTCATTCTTCAGATAGAATGTTGAAGGTCCAGAGTTTTGTTTAAAATTTCAGTCAGGATAAATCTAAAGTCTTGGGACTCAGCTCCTACCTATATACCAAATCTAGGGGCTGGATTACCTGCTAGGTCCCTCCTATGGGTGGGACCAAGGAAGGGGGTGGTTACCCCCTTTCCCGTTGTCCAGTTTCGCACCAGAGCTGGGACTGGAGTGCCCCAGTAACTGGTTTCAACCGGACTATGCATGGTACACTTTGTGTGCCCCAGGCAGTGTCTCCTTTCATTCAGCCTTCCCTGCCTCAATACACTATGGCCTGTCTGGGGTTGTGCTAGCACCTCCCAAGACAGGAAACCTATTGTCCAAGCCTCCCTCGCTGGAAGGACTCCCAGTAGCATGAGGTCAGACTTGTGTCTGTGGCAGCAGCATCCAGTCAGTCAGTCAAAACTCTTTATTTCGATTAATTAAAATCATAAAAGAAGCAACAATACATACATACAGAATAAAAATATATATACAATTAGAAAAACAAGCATATATGTACAAGCATTCATTTATATACACAATGTATAATACATGATTCATGGGAAAACAATTAATACAAGATATCTCCAAATGTGCTTAAAACTACTATTAAAATACAGTTAACATTTATAATAATATCAGTTCCAAGCTTCTGGGGAAGGGGCTCCGTTCATAAGTAGTGTTCTTTTATTCTTTGCTCTTGCTGCAGCCACCAGAAAACTTGCTACGCTGAAGATGACCCGCACACTGTTCAGTAATTGCAAATATAGTAGTGCAGGCCTCACCTGTAGGAAACCCGCTTCTCGTAATATGGGCAACAAGAATTTATTTCGTGCCTCCGAAAATTTTTCACAAAACATAATTAGGTGAAGAGTGTCTTGTGTCGAGAAGTTATCGCGAGAACATGGTGGAGAGTCAGATGGTTTGCCCCATTGTTGGTAATCACCCAAAACAAGGTGAATTAGGTTAAATCTGAACCTTATCAGCAAGAAGCGATGGTACGGCTTTGCGACAACCTTAAGGTAGGGTTCTGTGTAAGGCGAGGTCTGGAGAGCATAAATGCTTCTTACTCCTAATTTTTTGAGTTCCGCCTCCTCCCTGTCTGCCTCTGCCATGATCCGGAAATTATGTTTGATCCATCCCAGATCCTCTTTCTTAATTCCCTCTGGGGCGGTAAACAATTCAGGGCATCCCAGCCTGACACACGCCGCTCTAACGTATGCCAGCCATGGGATGCTGTATGCCTTGTCGAGGGCCAGACAATCTTTAAGGATGAGATGATTAAGAGTGATGTCCTTATTAAGCCATGTCTATGCCCAACAAATCAACGGGGCTGCTTTAAGGTTGTCTGAGATGTAACCCACACCTAGTTCACAGTGTACCGCCATGGTCGACGACGACTGAGGACTGAGGTACCGCCAGCAGAGATCTAAGAAACTTGTTTTCAACCAATTGGATTTTGCCCACGTGACCATATCCCCATATCGATGCCCCATAGGAGGCAATCGCACAGCACTTAGCCTTATAAATTTTGAGCATGGGTTCCAAAGGTTTGGCTCCCAACCTTTTGGCAAAATTAAGAAGCGCTGTTGTGGATCTAGCCACTATGTTGCTTTTATGCTTCTGCTGGGGACCCCAGTTGCCTTTCTCATCGAATAGGACCCCCAAGTAGGTAAAAACTGGGACCCTAGAAACTTCCGCACCCAGGCAATTAAAAGTTTTAACGTTCCTGGTCTTCCTACGAGCCCCTGCAATCATAACATGACATTTTTTGCTGTTAACTTTAAGGTCAAGGGAATCCATAAATGTTCCAAAGCTGTCCAGCAGCCTCTGTAAACCCAGACCTGTCCTGGCAATAAGTACGGCGTCATCCGCGTACAGGAGGACCGGGATACCCGTTCCTCCTGCACTTGGAATGTCCGCACCGACCCCTGCCAGAGATTTTTCCAGGCCATTTATGTAGATCGTAAAAAGAAGGGGAGCCAGGATGCAGCCTTGTCTGACTCCCCGTCTCGAACTAAACTGGCCCGTGCACCTGCCGCCCTGTGTAACCCTGACAGCTGCTGCTAGATCCTGATGGAGCGAGGCAAGAAAATAAACTAGGGAAGCATCAATGCCCATGTCTAACAACATACACCATCATTTGGAACGATTCACCATATCGAAGGCTGATGATAAATCCATGAACCCAAGATATAGGAAGCCTTCTTTTGCCACCGTGTACTTGTTGATTAGGAGGTATAGATTAAGGCATTGGTCCATGGTGCCCCTATGCTCCCTAAAGCCGTACTGGAGATTCGAGAGTACCCCTCCACCCCTCCCCCCCTTCAGTCAATCTCCCAGTTTTTGAAGAATAACTCTTCCCATGATCTTGACGGAAGAATCTAACAGGGAGATTGGCCTGTAGCAGGCGGGGTCCCCACGGCTCCCCTTTTTAAAAATGGGCACGATAATGGAAGAACCCCAGGATAAGGGAAAACCCACCCGTGCTGCGGTGTTAAATACGTTTGTTAGGATTTTTGCCCAGAAGTTAGGATACATAATGAAAAGGTCTGCAGGCACCCCATCAGGGCCTGGGGCCTTATTTTTAGAGGTAGCACGAATAGCCCTTTCTACTTCTTCTAGTTCGAATTTGATGGGGGTCCATGGACAGCTAATAGTAGGAAGTACGGATGTTGACTCAGGCGTGTCATTGTCCCAATAAATGTTCTTAAAGTGCTGAAGCCATGCATCATCCGGGATTACGCAGTCCGTATCTAGACTGTCACTTTCCGAGAAGAATGGGTGATTTATTATGGCCCAGAACTTCCTACTATCCCTTAGTACATCAACAGCCTGTAAGCTATCCCATGCCTCCTCTTTGATTTTCTGTTTCCGCAAGGAGATTGCCAATTTGTACTCCTTGTGGAGAGAGGACACCAAAATTCTATGTCTTGGGCTTCTTTTAAGGGCCTCCAGGAGGGCCTCATGGGCTTTTGAGCAAGAGCTATCAAACCATCTTAGTGCTTTCTTGTGATGTGTCCCTCTCCCCTTGTTTAGGTTGTCTGCTATTTGTTTACAAATAGCTGAGAAGGAGGTTATTATTCCCTCACCCACATCGTTGCCATCTAGGCAGATACCAATATTGGACTCGGTCATGGCCACCAGTTCTTCAAAGAAGGCCTCTGGGACTATTTTGTCCCACTTTAACCGTCTGCCTTAATCTTTTGTGGAAATGGCTCGTAGTGCTTTCCTTCCATGGGTCCTGATGGTATTCTTAGCACCCATGTCAAGTTCTATTACAAGAGGGTTGTGGTCGCTAAATGGTGATATCACTACACTATATGCCAATGTTATAGTCAGCAATAGGGGGGACACAAAAATGTAATCGATAACAGAGTTAACCCCCCTCCCTGTAAAGGTAGGTGCGTTCTCATTCAATTCAATTCAAAAATACTTTATTCGGTAGTTCATTTGATAAGAACACCATAAAAGTTCATGAAATACGATTTACAAAATTAATCATATATTAAAATCACAATTTTAAAATGCTAAAAACAGTTTAAAAAAGAGTTAGTTTAAAAAGACAGCTCAGTTAAAAAAACAGCAAGATGTGACATACAATTTATCATTCATCTGAGAACCTAATGATTTGTACGCCTTCTTTATGTCGCTCCTAGTCAGGACAATTCATAGGTTGCGACGATGTTGAATACAAAATTTGAGAAAACGTACAATTGCTTTGGCGTATTTTTCATTTTCTAAATATTGTAGTGCCAAGAATGCAGGACGGCATTGGCGAAGCCCCCAAAGTTTTAAGATGGGGAGTAACCAACATCTACGGGGTTCTACAAAGAATTTACAAAATAGGATAGTGTGTATGGTTGATTGTGTAGCTACCAAATCACACGGACAACGTGACCGTGTTGACGCCCAGTCATTTTGGATTGGGAAGGAAACTAGCAAATGAAACATGTCAAACCTTAAGCGAGTGAGCAGCATTTTTTCGTATTGGGTTAAACTAAAAGACAAATAGGGTTCCGATACATAGACAGTCTGCACTAGTATGGCTTTTTGTACAGATTGTTTGTGGATCTCTGTTACTAGACGTAGCTGTCTCAGGTGTGCAAAACATTCCTTTTTTAGATCCGCCTTAGAAATTTCATTTATCCTGGAAGGATAGTCAAAGTATTTCTTATATCCCAAGTCCTCTAGTGTTGCTTTGACAAAGGCTAGCCATTTGATTTTTTTACACTGGTCAAGGCTCAGAGTGTCTTCAATGATGGATCTCGTTAAATGGCATTGATCTGTAACCCATATTCTACGCCACAACATTACTGGCTGTAGTTTTATAATGTCTGTTATATAGTCTAATCCCAATTCTGTGTGACATGCGTATGTGGAGCTACTCCTTGGGACCGCGAGTAAGTATCTTAAAAAGGAATTCTCAATCTTTTGAATGGCATCCACATTTACAAATCCCCATAATCCCGCCCCATATATTGCCGTAGATATGCATTTTGCGTTATATATTTTTATCATTTCTTGTATTGGACGTTGGCCCAGCCTTTGTGAGAATGCTTTTAATGAGACAATTTCCCTCAGAAAGGTAAGTTTCCTGGCGTTGACCGCTGGGTTCCACTTGAATTTCTCATCTATTACTATCCCCAGGTATGGGTAGGTTGTTGTTCTATCTAGTGGTTCACCTTTTACAAACAACCTTCGATGTTTCCCGATCCCCTTCCCGGCCTGCATGGTGTAAGTTTTCTTAACGTTTAGTTTCAGGTTCAGAGTGGCCATGAACTCACAATATCTGTCTAATGCACACTGGAGCTCGTTTGGGGTTCTTGCTAAAATAACGGCATCGTCGGCGTATAGTAATGCAGGTATTTGCCGACGAGCTATTGTAGGTAGATCTTTACTGCCTTGAAGCATGGCTGCCTCCAATCCATTAGTATAGACAGTGAATAAAAAGGGGGCCAGCACACAACCCTGTCTGTCCCCCTTTTCCACCCTGAAGCTTCCAGTAAGTTCCCCCTTAATCCCAAATCTTACCCTACCTGTGGTTCCTGTATACATTTCATGGAGGAAATCAACAATCGCTGGGTCAACACCCATTTTTAGCACTATATTCCATAATGCTGAGTGCGCGACACAATCAAACGCCGCTGATAAGTCGACGTAGACCATGTAAAGTGTGGACCCCTTAGCCTCCATGTATTTACCCGCTAGGAGGGAAAGATTAAGTGCTTGGTCCACTGTTCCTAGGCCTTCACGAAAGCCATATTGTATATCTGATATTACTCCTTGGCCGGTTGCCCACTCCTGGAGTCGATTGAGAAGGATCCGCCCTGCCATCTTCCCAAGCGAGTCCAGAAGGGAGATAGGCCTGTAACAGGACGGAGTATTTCGATCCCCTTTCTTATAAATCGGGACCAATATCGATGACTTCCAAGAATCTAATAGCCCTACCTTTAATGTGGCATTTAAAACATTGGTCAATATGGGGGACCAGAGGTCTGGTAGATGTTTAAAAACATCAGCTGGAACCCCATCTGGACCAGGGGCTTTACCAGTTTTTGAGTTTTTTAATGCCAGTTGGACCTCCTCATGGGAAAATTGAAGTTTATTGGGTATATAACCTGCGTTAGAGGGACTGGGTGGTCAATATCTACCGAGGTGTCTTTACTAAAAACTTTCGAAAAATAAGTCACCCATTCATCTTCGCTTATAGCGACGTCGCTGGAGGGTGTTTCATTTTTATTTGTTAAAAACGGTGATCTTATTATGTGCCAGAATATTACGCTATCCTTCGACTCTGTGCTTTTGCTGAGGCGATTCCATAAATCGGCTTTTAATTCTTGTTTTCTTAACCTGATCGCAACAGCGTACTCTTTCCTTAGTCTGCCAGCCTTAGCTCTGTCCCTCTTATCCTTATTCAAGGCCTCTTTTAGTCTTGTGTGTGCCTTCGTGCATGCCGAATTGAACCAGCTGTTATTTTGGTTTGTTTCAGACTTTTGCTTACAAGTCCTAGTTAGCTCTTTATGTATATTTTTTAAGACGGCATTAAAACTGTTTATGACCTCCTTTGGTTGTAAATTAAGGTCAAGACAGTTCGTAATTTCGGCACAGCAATAATTGACTATTTTATTAGTTGTGGCTTCCTTATCAATTTTCCCCCATTTTAGTGTATAACCGTTTAGCGAGCCAACTGCAAGTTCTTGTTGGGCTAAAACGGCCATAATGTTAGTGGGTTTATGTGATCTATTTTCCACGAAGGATGCAACAATTGGAAAATGATCACTCAGTGGGTTTTTTGCTACTTCAAACAATTCAATATCTATCCCATTCAGGGGAGAAATTAGTATATAATCTATCAGACTTATTAGTCTTCTTCCATTGAACGTTGGCAAAAAGGGAGCAGGAGGATTTTTTTTTTCATTTAGGAAACCTAGCTGTAGTTCAGCCATGACCTCGTTCATTTTCTCACCTTCAACGGAGTGTGTAAAATGAGTTATACCGATGTCCTCCTCATCGGTAATGCCACATTTGGTATTATTACTGTTCCTACATAAGTGGAGATTAAAGTCTCCCCCCCCCCAAATTATTGTACATGAATTTTTTGCATATTTTATGGTTTGTTCTTGTAGAGCTGTTGCAATCTCATTGAGGGTAGTTAGCAAATTAATTTGCGGCAGATTAATATAAAAAATTACTAGTATGTACACTTCTTGTTTTCTCCTTTTTAGAATTATGAGTTGGAAGTTATCTTTTATTATTAGGGGTACAATGTCCTCCATTTGTATGGTATTTAGAATGTAAGTGGCAAGGCCGCCACTGTTTCTGCCCGAGAGAGATTTCCTTGCAGGGGACCAAAATGTTTTAAAGCCCACTATGTGTATAGGCGTGATTGCCCAAGTCTCTTGGATGCAGATAATAGCACTTGAGTTAAGTTGGATCAGAAAGTTGGGATTGCTATGTTTATGTGCTAAGCCAGCGATATTCCAAAATGTAAAATGTAATTTTGACCTAGTATGAGTTGGGTCTATAACAGTAACTAAGTTGTCTACATAACCCAATGTGCCGGGACTAGTAGGAGCAGATGATACACTCAAAGCGTCCTCTTTTTCAGAGTGCCCCAGTGAGATTGACATAGATATACCCCCAGGTTGTAAGTTCTCCCCTGATTCTAAGGTAGGTGCATCTTCCCCGTTGGTTATAGGGGTAGCGAGTCAGTCGTTGCTGTCTAGGCCAGAAAATACATTATATCTGTTGTAAATAGGAATATTATAAGAAGTAGTTGGCAGCTGGGAAGCTTGGGTCCAACGAGTATCCCTATAATCCTGGTGAAGAGTAGTAGATAGATAGGGATGAAGTGATGGAAGCAAGCGATTCTGGCTCTGGTGCCATTGTACTGTTTCTGTGGGGTAGACAAACTTGGGATTTTGTTGGAAAAAGGGAGTCTTCATTTCTGACAGAAAGTGCCTTTCATAGGGAAGATTCGTAGGGTTAGGCGGTATACTTGAACTTGATGGAAGCAGCTGCCTATAAAAGTAACCCAGGGGAAGCAAGGTAGTATTGAATTCCCATGTAGAGGGTGGGGGGGGGGGCATTGGCAAGAGTCTTTTCTGCCCATTGAGGGTTTCTGAAGTTAAGTGTTACACAGTCGCCCTCAAATTCTTTTCGCAAGGGGCCTATCCATCCCACTCTCTGTACATGGGTGATTTCCCCCGCGCATTCCGTTGGAAAATTACAGTTTAATGAAAGCCAGTGAAGGATTTTATTTTTTAATGATAGAACAGTTTCTGACTGTTCTTGCTTGAGTATAGGCACATTAACTAACACAAGTACAAAGGCTCCATATTCTGGCGGTAAGGTGATCCGTGAAGGAATTTGCTTAGCTTTGTAAGGAATTTCAGAGGGGGTCTTAGGATGGAATGTTGTTGCCGTCGTGTTACTAAATTGGGTGGGAATTTGCGGCACGTGTTGCGAACCCGTTGGAGGTTTTCTTAGGTGAGCGCTACTGGTCGTCGGAGGAAGACCCATAGCTGGTGCAGGGTGGGTTGCTGGTGTTGGTTTATTAGCTATTGTCTTTTGTTTTGTCTCAGCGGCTCCACCGGATGTGGCTTTTGGTTGGGGCAGCGCTGTTTTGCTTTCATTGGATTTAAAGTTTTGTGCTCCAGCCACGTTAAGGGGAGGGGCAGGGGGAGAGTTTTTATTTAGAGATACCAGTTCTTCGATTCTCTTCTATAATCGAGCGAGCCTGAATTCAACTGGTGATATATATATGCTCAGAAGATCCCTGATTCGCTCAATCAAGTGATCACAGTCTGTATTATTGTCAGGCCTATCTCTGTATGCATGACTGATATTTGTGTTGAGAGACTCATGTTGTTGATGTACGTCAGCCGACGTGGCTTTACCTTTTTGCCCTCTCGGGCGTTTACGTTTCTTACGAGTCGATGGCAGGGGTTGCATAGTAGATATAGCTGTTTTTGAAATTGCCCCCCCGTATTCCCCCCAAAGCATTCTCATAGGTATCCTCAACTAGTTCAGGAGTTAAAGCCACATTGAGAAGGGGAGATCTTTCCAGATCACTTTCCAGCTCACAATTGGTGCTTGTGTCCGATACTGATAAATTTACCTCATTCAACAAGGTGTGAGGAATGGCTATAATGTCATTGGTGTCTTCCACTCTCAAAGTACCGGTGTTACCTGGGGTTCTGGCTGATTTAATGCTTCCTAATGAAGAGCGTTTCGCAAAGTCCAAGTCCCGAGATACTCTTCGTTGCAGTAATGAGATGCTAAGATCGACAGCATCAGTAGTGCGTGTAATGAAGCTATCTATTGGACCTATCAATGCAGCCGCCCCTGCGGCAGTCTTACTCCTGTTGCCCCTTGTAGACATGTTATTAAGGGTTATATGCTTGTTGTGGGAGGTAGCAGGAGATCTTTGTTGGCAACTGAACAGATCCAAAGACAATATATGCTGCGAGTCCACTATAAAATAGCACTATGAAACAAGTCAAAGAAATCCTACTTGTTGTGGAGGCGTGGGAGTTAGAGGGTAGGTCCGTCCCGTCCTTGGTCGTCCTCGGAGGGCCTCAGAGGGCCCGCCTTTTGCCCGGGCTTCTTCCGGCGTCACCCACGCGAGTCCCGCGTTGCGTGGGGGAAGGTGGCGCTTTATAGCGCAATGTCGCAATGTCAGCGCCTCCCCCTGCAGCAGCTGTGAGCACTCGAGCAGGTGCGGTGAAACGATGCACCCTGGGACCGAGAGTCCCACCAGGGTGACAGCACAGTTTTTACAGGCGTCCCGCTCCGCCTCGGGCAATACAGGTCACCAGGTTACCAGGAGTAGAAAGGAACAAAGCTTCCAAGGGCCCCGCGCTGCGTGGGGGAAGGCGGCGCTTTATAGCGCAATGTCGCAATGTCAGCGCCTCCCCCTGCAGCAGCTGTGAGCACTCAAGCAGGGGCGGTGAAACGATGCACCCTGGGACCGAGAGTCCCACCAGGGTGACAGCACAGTTTTTACAGGCGTCCCGCTCCGCCTCGGGCAATACAGGTCACCAGGTTACCAGGAGTAGAAAGGAACAAAGCTTCCAAGGGCCGTTCTCATTACCGCTTTCCCTAGCTGGTTCTAATAGGTTCAGATTGGAAAGCAATGCTTCCAAATCCTCCCCCTGTTTACCATGTTCGAAATGCGGTACCTTACTATTTGGCTGCCCATCTAAATCGTCCCCATAGCAATCCCATTTGCAAGGGTGTGTATTAAAATCCCCCATAAGGAAAATCTCAACCGAAAAAGAGTGATTAACTTTGTAGACTGACAAAAATTGTTCTAATATGTTAAAATGTTCAAGACCATCCATGGCATTATACAAGTTTATCAAAAGGTAATTCTTATTATACAAAGACCCTTCAAGGATAAGAAAGTTATCTGACTCGACATGACATTTTCTAAATGACCCAATTAGATCTAATGAGACAAGAAAAAGTAAACCTCCCTTAGATCTCCCCATAGTCCCTCTGATCGCAGGAGTGGCAAAGCTTTGAAAACCATCAAGATTAAAGCTAGAGTCTGCATCCCAAGTTTCCTGCAATGCCAGGATATCAAAGTGTTTTATAAATTGCAACCAAACGGGATCAGAGCTTTTAGATCTGATGCCCGCCACATTCCAACTTAAAAATGTACATGGGACTAAATGTGAGGCTGTAGTGATAGTAGAACGATGACTCTCCTTCCCCTTACTTGCGGTTACCTGGCCCAGTCAATCATTGCATTCCATCTGGGATAGGGGTGAGAACCTATTACTAAGCTGTATCTCTCCCCTAGATTGCACATTTATCGGTGAGGCTGGAAGTATATTCAACGGTTCAATGCCCCCCCCTGGTTGGCCTCTGAGCAAGGTGCCGCTGGGCACTCATCCTGGCCTGGTATGTTAAAGTACTTATATTGCTTGGTCTTGTGTATGGTCGGGAATGTGGGGCTGCATGTCTATGAACGCTGGGTGGTGGGTAAAAAAACCCCAAGGGGAGGGGTCTAATGCCTTTATTTACAAGGTCTGAGCCATCCCAAAATAATCTTTCTGCACAATTCCTGTTATTGAAGTTCACCACCACGCAATCCCCTGGGATGTTCTTTGGTCGACGCCCCACCCATCGTACCCTCCTTACCATTGTGATTGCACTAGCTATATTTTTATGGAAACAACAGTGGTCCCATGCTTATGTAATACAACACAACAAATAAATATAGACGAAATCGCTTCTATATTTTCAGAAGGACATGTCCAGCCGGACAGAGGTCTTCCAGGTTTACTTAATAAACACAGTTCTTCAAAGAATAAGATGTCAGGAATACCTTCCACAATGCCCCTGTGTGGTACACAAGCCTGTGCCCGACACTAACGGGGTGAACACGGGTGAAGATAATAGGAAAGGTTCAAGGCAAAACAAACGTTTTTCTGTTTTCATATAAATTTGTACAGAAAATATCAAGCTGCACCATTACATAAAATCAAGCAATCAGATTTGTATCGGGTGCATAAGCAAGTCGACGGCGTTTCGGTTTCATCAAGAAATCATAGAAACCATCATCAGGACAATTAAATACTTTGCCTTTACATTAAACCTCAATTTTGCCGAGGCAGAGCGCGTGTGGGCACAGATACTAATTACTGTCAAGATGCCCGGACCAGTCACCCAAAATGGAGCGTCAGGTATTACCGGTTTACACGATCGTAAACGGGCGACGCCAGGACAAGCCGATAGCTTCGGTCATGAAATGTATCCCTGGCGTCCAGGTCAGTGTCAGTAGATTTACAAGAATCATAGAAAAAATCAATCTATCAGAAGACTGGTATCTGATCCTCACTATTTGGTATACACGAGTGAACTTGTTGGAGGGACCATCGATATTAAAGGATTGACCTTTCTAAATTACCTGGGTACAGCGATTGAATTGTTCTATAGAGAACGGTCCTTAGTCATATGACACCTGCATTGGTGTAAAAAACAACAACAGTGGTGCTTAAATCAGGGCCTGTCATATAAAGGTCGGGGTATGACTCCGTTTATAAAGTTAATAACTCCCTTCCCAGTATTTTAAGGTCAGCGTTTAGTCTAACTCAGGTCCGACCACATTAGTGACGTTCACTCCTCTTTTCACAGCATTCCACTAGAAAGGGAGTACTACCCCCGTGTCCCGTTCAGAAAGTCCTACTACAGGTAATTTAATACGGCGTGGCGACACACACCATAATGTTATTTCGCATTTAGTTTAATCATTCGGGTTGTATAAAAAATCTCTTAGCACGAACTTTGTTTTTACAGATTGCCAGCCCACGAGTTTTCCTGGCCATCATACTGAGAGATGATCACTACTCCCTCGTACAGCGACCCTTTATAAACGGAGTCATACCCCCGAGTTTTGATCAATTAGCCCAACTGCAGGTAAATAATTGCGGTATGGTCACAACTTTAGTGATGTTAGCCTCTTAATTTAATTGATTTGACTGATGAATTTCATAGCACGCACCTTGTTTGTGCAGATTATCAGCCTATGAGGTATCCCGGCCACCATACTGAGATCGAATGATACTACGGAAATGCCCAATGTCAGGACCGGTTATCAGGTAATGAGCACACCATGATAGCCACCAACATTTACCCCGACCTTTATATGACAGGCCCTTACCCAAGCACCACTGTTGTTGTTTTTTACACCAATGCAGGTATCATCTGACTAAGGACCGTTCTCTATAGAACAATTCAATTGCTGTACCCAGGTAATTTAGAAAGGTCAATCCTTTAATATCGATGGTCCCTCCAACGAGTTCACTCGTGTATACCAAATAGTGAGGATCAGATACCAGTCTTCTGATAGATTGATTTTTTCTATGATTCTTGTAAATCTACTGACACTGACCTGATATAGTGTGAGTCTGTTAATCTAACTCCCTTGGTAGCTACCTTGGGATCCATCAATGTATGATGTTTTAAATTTTGTAATCTTGTGTAAATAGCTACCATTTGTTGATAATGTTAAATATATTATCCTTTCCCTTAGGAACCGCCCACCCCCTCCCCCTGTCCTGAAGAAGACCCACCATGTAAGGGGTAATATCCCTACAATTAGGGTCGAAACGTCGACCGACTACCAACTACAGCACATGATTTGAGTGTTATTAATGGACACCTGTCATTCTGTGATGCAGCAATAATGTTGATTCCGAGCTTTGAGATTAATTCAGCTTAGGCTCCCTTGTGAAGCCACCTCTTTCAATTGTTAGTAATAAATTACAATTGATTTGTTCTGTCACTTATACCTACCTACACCTTTTCCCACGCTGCACTCCCTTCCCTCCCTGATAACGTGGGCACTGTTATAAAACGTTTGGATGTACTATATGTATATATGCACTTTAAAACAAAAATACAGTAAATACGTACATACACTATTTTGAATAAACAATAGTGTTTTCTAAAAAGATTTGGTTTAATGAATTTTGTAAATAAATGAATAATTCTATTAGGTCTGGGACCACCTCTTATATAGGACTTATCCCGGCTATGGCTCCTACTATATTAGTAGCCCCTACCACACTAGGGACCTGACAGGGTATGGGGTTAGGATTATCAACTGTAGACAAATTGTTAGCTGGAACATCTAGCTGGGTCGGGCCTCCCTTAACCCCGCTATGTTGTCTCAACAGCTGATCAAGCTTTTCGCATTTAGAGAGAAGCCCAGCTACGCAGGTATTTAGGGTGTCCACAATGTCTTTAGCTACAGATACCAGTACAGGTTCCAGGCGCTCGGTGAAAAGATCCTCAATAAGTTTCCCAATTTGGCTCTTCAGGTGAGAATCCAGTCTATTAGAGGATGCCAAGTCTTTTTTTGGTCTTCCCAAAGAGCTTAGTGGTTTTCTCCTCTTATACGCCCTATGTGGGGTTACAATGGGCGTGGGGGATGTAGGTAAGTGGACAGTCAATGCATCTGTGGGAGGTAATTGAGCGATATGAGTTGGGTTCGAAACCTGATTAGTAATTACAACAGTTGGGACCAGAGGCATCTCCCTAATGTGGTCAGAAGTCAGGGCTGGGTCAATCTCCTCTGCATTCAGGCCCAGTTCTTTCTCAGCGTGTGGGATTTCTTTAGTCAATACCCCCACCGCTGAGGTTAAGTATGAGATAATAGATTCGGAATGTCTAGGGTGTTTAGCTTTTGTCCCAGCATCGTCTTTGGTACATACCTTTTTCCTTTTGCCCATGCTGATGCTGGAGGTTAGGGGGGGGGGGCCCAGCCCAGCCTCCCTCAGGCCCTGACGGCCACAGACGGCCCGCCCTCTGCCCGAGCTCCGCCCGGCGTCGCCCGCGCGCGTCCCGCGACGCGGGAGGAGTGTCTGTTTTTTATGCGCCTCCAAGCGCGGTAAAATGACGCTGCAGGCGGCATTCCAGCACCCAGCAGGGGACGCTGGGATGTGTAGTCCTCTGTGGACGCTCCCCCCTCTCAGCACCCGCGGTGGCAAGTGCGGCGACGGGGGAGAGCAGGAGAGTACAGGTGCGATGAACAGCAGCGCTGTTTGCCAGGTAGGAGCTTTCCTCTGTGCCCCCCGAGTGGTGTAGACCCCCGCTCCCCAGCAGGAGTGCCTGTTCTTTATGCGCCTCCAAGCGCGGTAAAATGACGCTGCAGGTGGCGTTCCAGCGCCCAGCAGGGGACGCTGGGATGTGTAGTCCTCTGTGGCCGCTCCCCCCTCTAAGCGCCCGCGGTGGGAAGTGCAGCGACGGGGGAGAGCAGGAGAGTACAGGCGCGATGAACAGCAGCGCTGTTTGCCAGGTAAGAGCTTTCCTCTGTGCCCCCCGAGTGGTGTAGACCCCCCATTTTGTGATGCTGAGGCTCTGGTTAACTTTAACTGGGATTAGTAGGAACAACATGTCTTCTCCCTCTAGAAGGGTGGAATGCTACCCCTGTCACCAGAACTGGCGAGGGGGTAGTATTCCAAAGCGTATGACACCTTACACAACATGTTTTGATAAAGCCAATCAAAGTTAGCATTTAACCGCGAGGTTCATAATGCACTTAAGAGTATATGGTATGGCTATATCCTAGAACAGCTATAAGGACATGGTTCTGAAAGCTGCAGACAGGCTCAGCTCATGCTAGAGCCTCATATCACATAAAACCAAGCACTCTGCCTCCAGGATTGTTAAGGCCTTCCATAGGAGTGACTTATAGGTGTATATGTGTCTAGATATAAGGTTAGATATAGGGATATTATACCTAAGCAAGAGGTGATTACACCACCTTGCCCCAGCTGAGTGATCAGCCAGTTGTGTCAGATTGGATGGCCAGCCAGGGGTGGCAAAAGATATGCTGCAGCCCCTGGTAGGCCTTGGGTGCACCTATGCCCTGGGTACCTATGGTACACTGTACAGGGACTCACAAGAGTGACCCAAATCCCAATTGGTGATGTACCTAAAGTACATGGTGTGAAATTTAGAGAGAGAACAGCAGGGCTGTGGGTCTGATTAGCAGGCCCACAGCCACATTAAGTCGAAAACCAGTGAAGCAAAAAGCAAAAAGTGGGGTGACCATAGGAAAGCAGACCCTACTCTCCTACACTCAGCACCACTGAATGCCACAGCACCGCTCAATGCCATGCACCACTCAATGCCACAGCACCACTCAATGCCACAGCACCACTCAATGCCACAGCACCACTCAGCGCACAGCATCCCTCAAGGCCACAGCATCACTCAACGCCACAGCATCACTCAATGCCACAGCATCACTCAATGCCGCAGCATCACTCAATGCCGCAGCATCACTCAGCACCACTCAACGCCACAGCACCACTGAAGGCCACAGCATCACTCAGCACAACTGAATGCCACTGCATCACTCAGCACCACTGAAGGCCACAGCATCACTCAGTACCACTGAAGGCCACAGCATCACTCTGTGCAACCATTCAACAACAACTGGTTCTAATATGTTCTCTCAATGTTTCAAACTTTATTAGAAATGTCACAAAAAGATGTTAATATTTCACTTTTGTTCTTGGATTTTCATCACAATAAAATACACTGAACATAATCTTCCCAAAAGTTATTTACAAAAGTTTAAGCTATTGCCATTATAAATTACAATACCTTTTATTTAAGTATTAATTATTACAAAAAGTAAAAGCCATTGTTATTTGTAATATTAATACATCTAAGTCATGTAAATACAACACATATTGCATTACAAATGCTACAGGTGTCACGTTTGCGAAAGTTAAAACTATTGGCATTGTAAATGACAAAGCTATTAATTTCGCTATTTTCAAAACCAACACATAAAAAAAAAGATTGTCATTTACGATACCAATAATTCAAACTTTCCTAATGCGAGACCTATTGCATTGCAAATGCTTGTTTTAAATATAACTTGTGATTGAAAAATATTTTTAAACCGATTTGTTATATCTATTTTGTGGCGCAATCCATAATGGCCTTCTTTAAGCAAAGGTTTTTTTTGGGTAAGCAGTATTTGATGCTGTCTTTGGAAATCAATGTGCAGTTGTTGTTTATTGCCACCATTGTAAAACTGATGTTTCTGGGGAACACTGGGCTATTGATATAGTGTGCGATCAGTGTACATTGAGGCTGTTCTGTATGCATAGAGTGCATTGATTGAGGCCACAACAGCTGGAAAGGCTTGGGATGAATGACTCAGTCCATCTAAGTTGTTCAAACGTAAGAGCGGGCGTGCTGGTGTTTCGTGATAAGGCGGGTACTGTGTGATTGTTCGCAGGCTTCTGAAATGAAATGAAAATGAAATGAAATAAGTCTTGTAACGCGCTACTAAGCCCGAAGGCATCAAGGCGCCTACCAAACAAAATCAAAATTAACCAGCTAACAATACTACGGATAGGCCTTTGAAAAAAGCCATGTTTTCAAAGCTTTCCGAAACTCCAGGAACGACAGTTGGGATTTGATTTCAAGGGGAAGGCTGTTCCACAGCTTAAGTGCTACCGTTGAGAACGCCCTACCACCCCATTTACTTCTTTGGACACGGGGCACCACCAACAAGCTCTTAGTTGATGAACGGAGGTCTCTACCCGATGCATAAGGAAACGACAAATTCCTTATACCACCCGCCCCCTTACCAGGAAGTGCCCCATCTGTCAAGCACAAAGTCTTGAAGGCAATCCTGGATTCGATGGGGAGCCAGTACAAGCTTTTCCTCACGGCAGTGGCGGAGGAGCGTCTGGGAGCATCCAGTACAAATTTGGCCGCAGCATTTTGGGCAGTCTGAAGGCCCTTTATTAACGCCAACATACAGAGCGTTGCAATAATTGAGTCGCAAAGCGACAAGTGCAACAACAACCTGCTTGCGAGCCCGAGGAGATAGGTAGTGTTTAATTTTCCGCAGAATCTTAATGATGCCCCAGCAGGTAGCAACAGTCCTGTTTACCTGCTGTGTCATTGAAAGAGCTGGGTCAATCATCACTCCCAGGTTCCTCGCAGAGTCTGTTGGTGTGGGACAGACTCCAAGCAAGGGAGGCCACCATTTGGCTTCCAGATCTTAGAGTTTCCACCAAAGACCAGAATCTCGGTCTTCTCCCCATTCAGTTTTAGTGAATTATGAATAATCCACTTTGAAACTGCATCCATGCAGCTTCTAAAATTATGAATGGGGCATTCCCCGAATGAGAGAGGGACACCAGGATCTGAGTATCATCAGCGTAGGAGACTACCTCCATCCCAAACGATCTCACAAGCCTGGCAAGTGGGGCCACATAGATGTTAAACAGGGTCGGACTTAATGCCGACCCTTGTGGGACCCCACATTGCACAGGAGTGGGTGGAGATAGAAATCTTCCCAGCTTAACCCTCTGCTTCCTCTGATCCAAAAAAGAGGCCAATAAACTCAAGGCCGCGCCATCTACCCCCATCTCCCTCAGACGAGATGTAAGAACCGAGGGAGATAGGGTATCGAAGGCGGCTGTCAGATCTAATAGGATCAGAAGGGCAGTGTGTCCCTGATCGACCTCAGTGCGATGTTGTCAAGCACTATCGTAGGATTCCGTGCTGTGGCCTCTCCTAAAATCATGTTAGGATTGATCTAAGAGACCCGAGGAGTCCAAAACGCCGCCAAATGCTGGTTAAGATGGGTCTCCAGCGTCTTTGCTGGTGCAGGAAGCAAAGAGATGGGGCGGTCTTCAGCGGTTTGTAGAAAATGAATCTCTGGGTATTTTGTGTCCGTTGAAAATGCCCTTTGTATAATGTGCTACAGGTGGTTTGATTGAAGTTTTTCTGAAGTTTGCAGTTACTATGCTATGCAGCTGTATGCTATAATCATTCTGAAGACGCCACGCCAGGCCTGGTGAAGCCGGTGGTCCCCATCCCCCCTCCCCCCGAGTGCTTCCAATTGCTCTGCAGGGCAAGGTGTGGCCACAGCTTCTAGCTGGGTTACACCATTTTAGATGCTGACTTGTGATACTCGGGAACTAAAAGGGCTAAAAGAAAATCCAAAGTAAAGCCCTCTGCATTGAAAAGCTGCACTGATAGATGGAGCTTACGCCGGGCAGGGCAGGGAGGCCCTAAATCCCAAATCAAAGGTCACTCAGGAAGGCTACTGTCATCTTAGCTGAGCTAGACTTACAACTCCAAGGTTCTTAACTAATGCGAAGGCAGTTGGTGGCAGTCCATTCATTGAGGCAATACGATAACAAGCATTGAAAATGCAATAGGTTTCGCCTTTTCTTAAGTTAAAGCCATTTGCTTTTCTAATGGTATTGTATAGCAAAGCAAGTAGCTTTAAGTCAATTAAAGGTGAGACCTATTGCATTTTTAATGCTTGTTTGGTAGGCTGTAGGTTCCTAGATCCGCCCCCAAAGCTGTTCCGCGGTGCCAGGCAGCAGCAGAGCCCTCGATGGGCAGAGCACACAGCTCCTGGGCTTGGCATTATCCCGGCTCCTTCACGCCTCCCCCTTTATCATTTGACACAAGTATTTAAGACGTGGTAATGAAGGGCCTCTCTCTCCCGAAGATAGGTTTAAAAAGCCAAACTGCGCAGCAATTACATAGGGCTCGCTGAGAGGAGTGATGGGGCTGCCTCTTAATTGTGGCCTTTGGGAACCCACTTCCTCCAACCCCTCAGAGCAGATAATCAGGTAGAGTCAGCCCTGAGAGAGTCAGGTATGAGGAGGGCGGTTCACCACTCGACAGCGTCACCGAGGCGCCGGAGAGCAGGTTCTCTAGGCACTAGTAGGCGCTGCTGCACACCCCGTGTTTTGGCGAGTAAAGCAGCAAGCAGTGTCAGTGGCCAGCAGTTTTAGTGTTTGTGTACTATAGCTCCGTCTCTTTTTCTGAGACGGTGTCAGCCACACATTCGGCGCGTAATCTGGGGGTCATTTTTGGGCCTAATTTACAGCTGGATCTGCACGTAAATAAGACCACGTCAACGTGCATGATGCTTATCCGGATGCTGCGTAAGGTCCTACCTCTCCTTCCTGAGCAAGCCAGATCCGAAGTAGTGCGGAGTACCATCCTAAGTCGACTCGACTACTGCAACGCACTACTTTTGGATGCCCCTGTAACACTACTGGGCAAGCTTCAAAGGGTACAGAATCTGGCTGCCAAACTCGCTCTTTCCCGCCCCTACTACAGTTCGTCTACAGCAGCACTACAGGAACTCCATTGGCTGCCGATTCACCTTCGTGTCCGATACAAAGCAGCATGCATAGTGTTCAGAGCTATTCATGGCTTGGGACCAATCCCATTGCGGAGAATGTTTGCTTGGTATCTCCCATCTCGAGCCTTACGCTCCTCGTCATCCAAGCTGTTAGTAGTCCAGCGCTTCCAGAGAGTGAGGATGGGTGGCCGATCGTTCAGAGTAGCGGCGGCCAAACTCTGGAACTCCCTGCCACTAGCCCTCAGGAGCCTTGAGGCTCTTCCAGCCTTTAGAAAGGCGTTGAAAACCTACCTCTTCCCGAGGATAGGCTAGCTGCTGAAGCTGTTGTTGGATCAGGGTTCAAAGCGCCAGGATGCCCTTGGTGGTGACAGGCTGCGCTCTATAAGTATACCACAATGCAATACAATACAATAAACACTGTTCTCGAGATTCGCTTATTACGCTAACAAGCAGAAGCTTCACCATTTCATTCTGCTCTCCCACACAGAACAGCAGCCGGTCAGGCAACAGTAGCACAAGCTTCACACACACACACACACACTGGCAGGCACCCTCTGGCAGAAGCAGTGCTGCACATACATGTGCTTTCACAAACATACAGAAACACACACACGCATCAGTATCAGAAAAAGCTTCACTCGCTCTCTCGCTCACTTACATATGACATGTACAGTCAGGCAACAACAGCACACGCTTTACACACACATAGCAGGTACAGTACAGTAGCTCATGCTTCATACACACTACATGTACACACAATCACAATTACATATACACATTATAAAAGGTACAGTTGTGCATGCAAATCGGTGAGTTTGAGGAGGCAGTTGCTAGAACTTTTTTAAATTTGTGACCCCATGTCTAATTGCATGTAAAATAATTTTGTATTAAAGTGCACTCTTTTTAAACATTTTCACAGAGGGGACAACCCCCAAATCCCCTATTGTTGATCAGGCTTGCTTGCTTTGCTTGGCTCCGATGTAACACTCAGCCCCAACTTCTACGCCTTACTACTTTCAAAAGTCACAAGCCGCCACTGCAATGCACCCCATTATGTTTAGGAATATGTGGTTCGTACGGCCATCAGTGGCATAACTAATTTAAAACCTGAAACTTTAGAAATCTCTTACAATGATACGCATCCACACACAGCCCATGGATAGAAATCCAAGGGCCTTAAAAAAAGAATGACATTAATAAGAACGTATTTTGGTGCAATTGTAAAGCTAGAAAATGTTAGATAGATGCTGTTAAGATAACGTATGGTACAAATAGACAACCAGAATGCGAGCAATTCGCTTGGCTGACATTACTAAGGCCAGGCCGGAAGCTGATTCTGATCCTTTGGATCACGCACATGCACGTTCTTTCCTGGCGTGTAGGGACCAGAAAGAGCAAAGTCCTATGAACACTCTAGAAAGCTTAAGAGAATCCTCAAGGTGACTGTCTAGATGACTCCCCCCTGCACCCCACTCAAGAAGTGCTGAGGATACAGGTCTGTCCCCTTCAGCTTTGTCACATGACATATGCCTCATTGTCACTGATCTGGTGTTTAAAACACCATGGCATTTTCCTCTGTTTACTTTCCTATGTACCACGCTGTGGATTTAAAAAACTGCAAATACATGAGTTAAATAAATAAATAAGCTGCCCAGTTTAATTGCAAAACTGACCGATATGCTCATATATTCATTGAAATACAGATATGTTCATTGAAATACAGATATATTAATTGAAATACATATAATTCATTGAAATACAGATATATTAATTGAAATACGGACTATCACTTCCAGTTGTCACCTTTCTGTAAATAGTCTTCAGTCCTTTACAACAGTGTTTGGAAGATGCTCATCTGAAGTGAAGCTATAAATACTTTTATACAGCAGCAGCCAAGTGTGAGGCCTGCACTTGAACTGTCTGACCCTTAAAAACATTCACGTCTGTGACATCTGAAATCCCTGGTCTTTACAGGTATAAGTGTTTGTTTGTGTGAAATGAATTCACTGCTGGAGCCTCCGCCCTCTGGTGGCTGCCTCCGTCAGCAGCCACCAGAGGGCGCTCCTCACCTGCTGATGAAACCCACTGAATTGCACATTGGATGAAAGGGAGAAGGGTTTCCTCTTCCGGGTCAGTGGCGGAAGAGACAGCACCAGCAGCAGATGCTGACATCACTTCCGGCCTCTACTGGTGTTCAGCCTGCTGCAGAGGAGGAAGGAGCCCTGTCTGGTGGGCAGTTACCGCCATCTACAGACCCTCACAGACCCCTCCCTCAGACCCCAGATCTGCCCCTCCCCCCAGACCCCAGATCTGCCTCTCCCTCCCAAACCCCAGATCTGCCCCGACGCCCCCCTCAGACCCCAGATCTGCCCCTGCTCCCCCTTCAGACCCCAGATCTTCCCCCCCTCCCCCCTCCCCCCGGCACCACCCCAGAAGGAGGAGAGAGCCTGGACATGTCTGCACGGGTCTAGGCTCAGGTAGGAGATTGTCAGCACCTCATGCTTTGTTTGTAGAAATAGACTGAATAATCCTGGAGGGAATCTCTGCAGGAGCCGGGTTGAGCTGGGCTCTTCTATCCGGGACCCCTAGGGCTGAGCAGGGCTCTTCTATCCGGGGCCCCTGGGGCTGAGCTGGGCTCTTCTATCCGGGGGGGCCCTGGGGCTGAGCTGGGCTCTTCTATCCGGGGCCCCTGGGGCTGAGCTGGGCTCTTCTATCCGGGGCCCCTGGAGCTGAGCTGGGCTCTTCTATATGGGAGCCCCTCGGGCTGAGCTGGGCTCTTCTATCCGGGGCCCCTGGGGCTGAGCTGGGCTCTTCTATCCTGGGGCCCCTGGGCTGAGCTGAGCTCTTTTATCCGGGGGCCCCTCGGGCTGAGCTGGGCACTTCTATCCGGGGGCCCCTGGGGCTGAGCTGGACTCTTCTATCCCTGGGCCCCTGGGCTGAGCTGAGCTCTTCTATCCGGGGGCCCCTGGGCTGAGCTGGGCTCTTCTATCGGGGGCCCCTGGGGAGCTGAGCTGGGCTCTTCTATCCTGGGCCCCGGGGGCTGAGCTCAGCTCTTCTATCCTGGGCCCCTGGGCTGAGCTGGGCTCTTCTATCTGGGGGCCCCTGGGGCTGAGCTGGGCTCTTCTATCCGGGGGCCTCATCTCACCTGTGCTTTACTGCACTTTTATAAGTGTGCCTTAGTACTCTAATGAGGTTAGGATCTCTAGGGGAAGCTGATAGGGCAGCCCTGAGTTCTCTGTTAGCCCTGGAGCAAATGTTATCAAACCACCTAGGGTCGGGTATAGGTGTAGCTGCGGGTCTGGAGATTAGTTCTTCAATACCTGCGCATAGTAAGATAAAAGCAGAGGCTGCCTCTGGGGTAGGGTTAGCCAGTGTTAGACAAGTCTCACAGAGCGATGGATAGTTTTATTCCATCTTTTGGAACACCTTCGTGCAGTCCATGCCCTTCCACTTAACTCTTAGGTTATCAGTGGAAATTTCTAAATTGCCGGCCCTTGCCTCCTTTCTAGTTTTGGGTCTCGGGGCTGCCCAGAAAGAGACTAAGATGGGATTGCGATCCCCAAAAGTCGATGCCTTAACCTCTACCAAAACCAGATGACCTTCTAATGGTGCAGATATAAAAACATAGTCTATAGTTGAGGCTCGACCAAAACCTCTATAAGACAGTGTTGAACCTTCCCCATTATTTACAGAAACAATATCCATAACATTTAAAAGGCTGCTATTTGATAGGTGGTTTATTAATTTGTGTCCTCTCTTACATGGATTAACTGAGATATGCTGGGTGGGACTCGCAGTATTTCCCCCTGCTATCTTCGCATTAAAGTCACCTCCCAAACATACCCCTACCGGTTTAGGCTTTCCCAGTAGATTATCCATGTCCGAAATAAAGTTAAAAAGATTAACAAAATCAACGATAGGTGTGGTTAAGAAGTAATTATTATAAAAATTAATAATACAAATAGAACCCCCGTGTATTAATCAGTACTTGAAAGTTAGCGTTTCTAATGGGAATTAATTTCGGTCTGCCACCTGATGCAATACTGACCCATATTGATAAACCACAAGAGGGTCTACCGTGTTTGGGGTGAGGGGTTATAATATTATAGCACTCATATCCTTCTAGGTATAATTCTTTAGTTGCCCAGGTCTCCGGGAACATAAGGATATCAAATGTATTTACCATATTAACCCATTCTTCAATAAACGCGGCGATTTAGGCTGCGGGTGTGTGCTTGTCTCGCTGAACTTTATTTTAAAAGCTGATCTAAGACGGGGCGTGGCCAAGATGGCGGGCTGAGAGGTCGCACTCGCCGAGAGCTCCCGGACCCCTGAATTCCTGCACCGCTCGTAACCGCTGATTCCCCCCCGGATCACGCGGCGACTGAGCCTGGTGCCCCCGGTAGAGGTGTGGAGCGACTGCTGAGCCTGGTTTGCACCGTCGGGGGTGAGATCCTGACCGGTAAAGCCTGGGTCGAAGCCCGCTGAGTGGCCTGTGTGTGAGCCGGAAGCCGCGAGTCTCCCGACCCTCGGAGCCTGACGGAGCGCTCTGCCTCCTGTGTGTGAAGCCCGCAGCAGTGCATGTACTGTCGGAGTGGGAGTCGGCAGCGGCTTCGCGAGCGAAACGGAGTTGTCCAACGGCGGATGTACGGAGCGGAGCTGAGCGGAGGTGATGGGCGGAGGCGGAGCCGGCATCGACTTGCTACGCCGGCCCGTGGCTTGAGGGGGCTCGTATTGAGAGGCCGCTCCGGCCAGCTGTCGGTGGTGGAGCAGTGGAACTGTGCTCCTGGAGCAGATCTCCCCCTGGAATTGCGGGCCCCGGCGACCATCGCTCAGTGAGTTTGCCCACCGGCCGGATTTCTAGATCCCGGACCCGAGACAGAGAAGGGACCTCCATCTTGGGCGTTGGCCTCTCGATATCACAGGGCGGCCATTTTGTGAACTCCGGCCTGGCAGCTCGGCCTTCCTAGTGCTCTTTGTGTGGCGCTGCCCCCGGCTGGTGTATAGCCGCGCCGGTACTGCTGCTCTCTTTGCTGGACAGTAAGCCTCAACGTCCTCTACTCAGCTGAAATGTCGAACGCTAGAGGACAGAGAAGGGGCGACCGAACCTTGCCGGACATGCTGGGACGCGGCGCCCTACGCAGTGGAGGAACCCAACCCACCACGACCTCCCCAGCCCCGGCCAGGGGTGCAGATGGCGGAGAACCCCCAGTGACGAGATCATTTCTTGAGTCGCTCTTCAGCTCCCTACGGGAGGACTTTCAAACGCTCAAGCGTGAAGTGGCCGGGGAGGTCCGTGAAGTACGGAGAGAGATGGACTCCCTGGGGGAACGTGTGAACACAGTGGAGGAAGCGGGTCACTCCAGGGATGAGGAGATCACCCATCTGCAGCAGGAAGTCCTGCGACTGCGGGAACAACAGATTGAATTGCAGGCCCACGCCGAGGACCTTGAAAATCGGTCCAGGCGGAATAACATACGGGTCCGCGGAGTGCCGTCCGGCGAGGAGGGTGAAGACGTGACTGCATACCTGGTGGCCCTCTTTCATGCGATCCTGGGGGAGTCGGAAGACTTTCGGATCCGCATAGACCGAGCACATCGGGTGGGTCGCCCCCGCAGAGCCACAGCGCCCGCCCCGGACATTCTGGCCTTCCTCCCAGACTTCCCCCTGAAGGAGCGGATCCTCCGAGAAGCGCGAGGGCAGCAACCTTTCCGATTCCGAGACCACCCTGTGACCCTGTTTCAGGACTTATCCACGGTCACGCTGCAGAAGAGGAAATCATTCAAGATCGCTACTGACTTCCTTCGGGAGCAAGGGACACAGTACTCTTGGGGGCACCCTTTCCGCCTGATTTTTAGATGGAACGGTGTTTTGCACCAGCTCCGGTCCCTCCAAGATGTCTGCGCGGTGCTGGGCCTCACAGCATCAGATACGGATACCCCGGCTCCGCGGCGGAGGCGAAGCACTCGTGACGGATGGCAGCAGGTGGGAGAGAGGGGCTCTCCTCCGTCGGAACGACCGGGCTCGCCCACGATCCGGGCGGACATGGCGGCCGCCATCCAGGAGGCCTCCAGAGTGGCGGCAAATGGCGAAGTGGCCCTGACGGCCTGAACTCACTCCGGGGGAAGTCTACTCTAGCTTGTTCCTTTTGCAGGTGCGGGGATTCGAGGGGAGGGCTGGGAGGAATGGCGAGTGCTGGAGGTGGTGGCTGGACGTCCACTAGACTGATTTACCACGGCCTTGTCCGTTAAGGACCGGACTGGGACAATGTCTTTTTTGCAAAGTTTGAGAAGTGGGGTGTGGGGACGGGACTGGCGGGGGGATGTTTTGCTTTCGGGGCCTAAAGGGGGGGCTTGTTGCTGGGGGTGGTGTAGATTTGGTTGTGTGGGATCTCGGGGGGCAGGGGGGTCTTTCTAGTTGCGGGGTGTTGGGGTTTGGGGACTGTACTGTGCCATTGGACTGTTCAAAGTTGCTCTGTGTTGAGGCCTCGAGTGGTGCCTTCTGTGTTTGCCTGCTGGGCTTTGCTTCTTGGTATGTGCCCCACTGATTCCCCTCCTTGATGGTTCTTAAAGTGCTCACTCTAAATGTGAAAGGGCTGAATAATCTGGTTAAGAGGCGGGCAGTGTTATCCTTGTTGGAAAACTCACAGGCGGATATCTGCCTGTTGCAGGAGACCCATTTGCTAGCTAAGGACTGCTCAAGAATGCGTACCCCCAAGTTCCCCACGCAGCTGTTCTCTTCTAGCGCCTCCAAGACGGCAGGGGTGGCGATCTTGTTCTCTAGGGGGTTCAGGGGAGAGGTCGTGTGCAAGCTAGCAGAACAGAAAGGGAGACTTCTGGCATATAAGATCAAGATGGGGGGTTTAGCACTGACTGTTGGCACCATCTACTGTCCCAATGATCATCAGGACCAATTCTTGCACAGGGCATTGGAGGACGTGGCATCCACCTCTGATAGGCACATAGTGTTGGGGGGTGATTTGAACCTGGTTTTCGATGCGGCAATGGACAGGTCTGTGCAGCGGCGCCACCAGTTGGGTGAGCTTTCGGGCTCGATTCGCACTCGACTTGAGGAGCTGGACTTGCATGACATGTGGCGCCACCTTCACCCTACCACCCGCGCATACTCCTACTTCTCACATGCCCACAGATCCTATGCGCGACTGGACCATCTACTTGTGTCGGGCCCAATGCTCCTTCTGGCTTCGAATGCAGATATGGAGGTCCTCTCTCTTTCCGACCACGCGCCGGTGGAGGGCGCTTTCACTCTGCCGCCGGCGGTTCGGCCGAGAGGGGTCTGGCGGCTCCGAGACACGCTATTGCACAGGCGGTCGGTGGTGGACCAGATCCGAGCGGCCATTTTGGATTTTCAGACCGTGAACGATAATGAGGATACTTCTTGTGCGACACAGTGGGCAGCCCTGAAGGCGGTGCTCCGAGGCGAATTTATAGCTATTTCCTCGGCCGAAAATAGGGACCGACAGCTCAAGAGGGATGAGTTCACCCGGCAGGTGAGGGAGCTGGAACAGGTTCATCATAGGACAGGGGCCCCCAGGGTTTGGAGGCAGTTGAAGGCGGCACGGAAACTCTTGGCAGCCCTTGATACGGACCGGGCGGAGTATGCGATGCTCCGCCTGAAACACAAATATTACACAGGGGGCGATAGGTGCGGGCGGCTCTTGGCCAACAAACTCAGGGTGCAACACCAGCAGCACCGAGTGAAGGAACTAGTTGACCCGACCGGAGGTAGGGTCACGGCTGACGAGCAAATAGCAGACGTCTTTCACAGCTTTTATGCTGACCTCTACACCGGGGAGGCCCCCTCGGCCCAGGCTGAGGTGGACTATCTGGATTCGGTGCCGCTCCCGTCGTTGACACTGGATCAGGCTCAGTATCTGGAGCGCGACATCCGTGTCGAGGAGGTGATCACGGCGATATCCCGGCTCAAATTGGGCAAGGCCCCAGGTCCGGATGGCTTTATCCCTCTGTTTTATAAGACCTTCTGTCAGGAGTTGGCGCCTCTACTGACCCGCCTTTTCAACTCCTTTGCGGAGCCGGGTGCCATCCCCTCCAAATTTCTCCAGGCCACGGTTTCCGTGATCCCGAAGCCGGGCAAGGACAGGACCGCCTGTGGGTCCTACCGTCCTATCTCGCTGCTGAACACAGATTTGAAGGTGTTCACCAGTATATTAGCTGCACGTCTGGCGTTGCACCTCCCGGGCATGGTTGATTCGGACCAAGCGGGCTTTGTGCCTGGCAGGCAAACAGTAGACAACACAAAGAGGGTGACCCACATCCTTGAGAAGGCTTCCAGGATCCCAGGGGAGAGGATGCTCCTGTCCATAGACGCGGAGAAGGCTTTCGATAGGGTGCATTGGCCCTACCTAGAGAAGGTCCTGGGCAAGTTCGGGATTGGGGAGAAGTTCCGTCATCTGATCTTCAATTGTTACCGGTTCCCATCTGCAGTAGTCCGAGTGAACGGAGGCAGCTCTCGACCCTTTCCCATTGAACGGGGTACGCGACAGGGGTGCCCACTGTCCCCTTTGCTCTTTGCCCTATACATGGAGCCATTTGCTCAAAGGGTTAGGCAGAACCCCGACATTGTCGGTGTCAAGATGGGTGAATTCCATCATGCGATCAGCCTGTACGCGGATGATGTCATTCTGACGCTAGATGGCCCGCGGAGGTCGCTGCCGGCTTGCGTAGAGGAACTGGACCTATTCGCCGACGTGGCGGGCTTCAAGGTGAACCTGGGGAAGTCAGCCGCCCTTGACATTTCGCTTACTAGCGCCACTAGAGCGGAACTACAGAGGCTTTACCCTCTGAGCTGGTCCAAGGACCGGATCCCGTACTTGGGGATCCTGTTGGCGCCCTCCCTCCCAGAGATGGTCACGGCCAATTATGCGGCTTTGGGCACGAAAATCAGGGAGGAATTAGGCCGGTGGGATAAGGGTACGCTGTCGCTACTAGGTAGGGTGGCCGCGGTGAAGATGACCCTCCTGCCTCAGGTGCTTTACCTCTTCAGAGCATTGCCGCTCCAGCCCCCCGCGGGGTGGCTTGCGGAGACACAGTCTGCCATTGCGCGGTTCGTATGGCAGGGCCGCAGGCCGAGGATCAAGAGGAGCATCGCTATGCTGACGCCCGACTCTGGGGGGCTGGGGATACCGGACTTGCGGAAATATTTCCAGGCCGCCCAACTCCGCTATCTGGTGGAATGGAGCCGGTGGGAGTCTGATAAGCACTGGCTGTTCCAGGATCAGGCGGTGGCGGGTAGGACGCTACAGGAAATACCATTCTTGAAGCGGGCCCATCGACCCCCTAACCTCTACGCGTCTCTGGTGACGCGGGTCCCGCTCCGGACGTGGGACTCGGTGGCTGTCAGGTACGAGCTTACTACCTTCCCCTCTCCCTTTACGCCGCTCATTGGCAACCCGGACTTCGGCCCCGGGATGGAGCAGGGTGCTTATGAGTGCTGGCGGGTGGCCCGCTGCTGCACTTTGTATCACTTGTACAGCCCTGAGGGAGTTGTCCCCTTCCCGGACTTGAGGAGGGATTATGGCCTCCCGGAAACGGAGCGCATGCGATACATGCAGGCGCGTCACTGGGCATTACAACCCCAAGTGCGCGACGCGGCACACCGGGAGATCACGGTGTATGAGCGCTGGTTAATCACTCGCACGTCGGACGCTAAACTGATCTCAGACCTGTATAAAATGCTGCAGCCCCCCTCCTTTCACATTCGCAACCCCGGTCGGGAACGGTGGGAGCGGGAGCTCGGGCGAGTGTTGAGCCACAAGGAATGGGAACACATCTCCTTCCGCGCACGTCACTCGGCCGATCACACGGGTCTTACGGAGACCTTCACCAAAATCTCGACCTACTGGTACCGCACTCCGGAGAAACTGCACGAGATGGACAGGGCAATACCAGGGACGTGCTGGCGCAACTGTGGCAATACTGGTACACTAACACACATACTGTGGGAATGCCCCCTACTGACTCCTTATTGGGAAGAGGTCTTGGGTGAGGTGGACAAATGCTTTGGGATAGAACTGCCGAGGTTCCCTGCCTATGTTCTGCTAGGGTTGCCAAATGGGTTGATGTATCCCCTTAGGTCTAAGAGGGGTAGACAGATCGCGATTGCTCTGTGGTCAGCGGTGCAAAATATTCTCATACACTGGCGCACTACCACACTTCCCTCTGTAGTTGGCTGGCTGCATAGATTATGGCATGTCCTTGGAATGGAGAAGATGTCCTTAGTAGCCCTGGGAGATACTGATACCTTTGAAGAACTGTGGGCGCCCTTTCATAGCCTGTTATGTTCCGAGTTTCGGGAGATCACCTGCCCCAGATACCTTAGGTTGTTAAGGCTGACGCCGCCACCGGACCCGCCTGTCTGACCGGGCGGGGTCGGTACTGTATAGCGGGGATTATTGGAGAGTTGACTGAAGAGGAAGCTGAAGATAATGGCACAGTACAGGGGGTGGGTTGGGGTATGGTAGTTGGGCGTTCTGTTTGGTTGGGTAGGTTTTTGGAGCGGGATGCTTCTCCACCCTTCACCCCCCTTTTTTCTTTTCCCCTTCCCCCCTCCCCCCCTTCCTCTTTCTTTATTTTTTCTTTGTCCCCCCCCCCTGATTTTCTCTTCCTCTCCTCTATCCCGTCCTTCCTTCCCTCCCCCTTCCCCCCCCCCTCGTTATTTGTATGTGACCACAGGTGCGAAAGCTGTGCTCCCGAGTCGGATGAAGCCTCTTGCAAAGTTGTAACTGCATTGTTGTACTTGCTGTATAATGCGCACTGATTGTGCGGTTCCTGTGGTTTATCTGTTCCTTGCCCTATTGTGTCCTACCCCACCCTGCTTCAATAAAATACTTTAAACATAAAAGCTGATCTAATAGCTGTGTTGCAATTTTAACTTGACTGTACAATTTATTCGGTGTTGTATGCTTAAGGTTACTAGAGCTCACTTACCTAACGTTCTTGGCCCCGTTCCGCCCCGGCATTGTGCCGTTTGTGCGGAGGGTCGTCTAGTTGAGCGCCATTTTCTGCTCCTAACACCACTTCCGCCCTGCCCCTCCACCTCGCAGGTTAGCGGTCTAGTGGCTGCAGACATTTTTCTATTTTAGGCACGGTAGTTGCACCTTTCCTCAGATAAACGCGGCAATTTAGGCTGCGGGTGTGTGCTTGTCTCGCTGAACTTTATTTTAAAAGCTGATCTAATAGCTGTGTTGCAATTTTAACTTGACTGTACAATTTATTCGGTGTTGTATGCTTAAGGGTACTAGAGCTCACTTACCTGTTCCTAACGCTCTTTGCCCCGTTCTGCCCCGGCATTGTGCCGTTTGTGCGGCGGGTCGTCTAGTTGAGCTCCATTTTCTGCTCCTAACACCACTTCCGCCCTGCCCCTCCACCTCACAGGTTAGCGGTCTAGTGGCTTACCTCCTGGGTAGTATAAATGGTGGCCTGGCGGACGCGCAGCGGACGAGGGCAGCGGGAGCGCCGACTTCGCACCGAAGTTGTGCCTAAGTTAAGCCCGTCTGCGCCCGTCCGCGGCCGACCGGGCCCTGGGGCCAGTCACAATGCCCAACTCATTACCTATTCCTTCGCTGACATTTTAATGTTTTGCCGCATGGTACCCTTACAGGCCCACGCCGCAAGGGCTGCTCTGGATTGTGGCATTCTTGTTTCCCTGGATACTCCTATTTTGGAGACTCCTTCTCCCTGCTCTAAGCCGATATCTTCTCGCCTCAAATCGTCAACTCTGGGGGCCACTCCATTGACCGTGATATATCTCAATACCCAGTCAATGGTGAAACATCAACTCAAAATTTTCCAGCTGCTAGACGATAGAGCTGTGAGTATCCTCCTTTTATCAGAGACTTGGCTGACTGAGGACTCCGCCCCTGACATCCTTGCTGCTATCCCCTCCGGCTATTACATCCTGCAATCTAATCGACCAGCTGGGCAAGCTGGCGGCGGGTTGGTAGCCATCACACGCTCCCAGTATATTTTTACAACCTTAGCTTGTGCTAGGATCTCCAAAACGGAAAGTCTCACTATCAAATTCACTTCTCCCAGGTCCTCTTTTATCGTTGTTCTTGTGTATAGACCCCCTGACCCTATGCCCTCCTTTCCTCAACAGTTTGGTGATCTTATTTCCCAACTCATCATCAACCATGCTAAGGTTATCATTATCGGTGACTTCAATTATTGGCCCTCTGACCCCCGGGAAAGCCGCCTCTCAGAGGAATTCTCTGATCTCTTATCAGGCCTGAACTGTCATCAACACATTAAAATACCCACTCACTGCAAAGGCCACATCTTAGATCAAGTGTGGACGGCCAATTTCGAAATTTCGTCCCCTATAGCGACCCCTTGTTCTTGGTCAGATCATTGCTTTATTTCTTTTTCTTTTAACTTGACTACTCCCAGTCGCCCCTCCCCTACGACCAATTTCACTACTCGGAACTGGAAGAGAGCCAACCTGGTGGAACTTCATTCTATACTAGCCTCCACAGTCCCTCCGACCTCCGCCTTGGTGACTCGCCAGGCCTTCCTTCTTGAACAATGGCTGCTGTCCGCCTGTAATACTGTCGCCCCCCTGAAAACTATAAAAACGAAGCGCCCTCATGACCCCAGCGGTGGTTTACGGATCAACTAAAGCTAGAAAAATTAGCCCTACGCCAGGCTGAGCGCCGCTGGAGGTGTAATTATGACCAACAACTTAAAGCTGAGTTTGTGGACCGTCTGAAAGCCTATAAAAAATCCATCTTATCGGCTAAAACCATTTATTTTTCCCAAAAAATTATGGAGTCTGCTTCCAAGGCAAAGGATATTTTCTCCATAGTGAATGAGCTCTCTTTGCCAGACCGTGTCACTCCTCAACCTCAACCTACACAGTCCTTGTTCGACTCACTCATTGCTTTTTTCATTGATAAAATCATCACTATCAAGAACAGTATCCCCCCGCCCTCATCCTCTTCTCCTCCTCCTTTACCTCCCAGAAATCCTTGCTGCCTGATGTCTTTCCCCCGATCTCCCTCTCAGAGTTTTATTCGTTACTGCATAAAGTGAGCTCTGGCTCCCCCAATGATTGCTGCCCCCCCCAAGTCCTTAAGGAAATCTTCTTGGCCTTCCCCGACCCTCCACTGGCATTACTGAACAACTGGCTAGTGACGGGGGTGGTCCCGGACTCCTTTAAACAGGCAGTTGTGATACCAATCCTAAAAAAGACCAATGCCGACCCTACGGTCTTGAGCAATTATAGGCCAATCTCCCTTCTCCCCTACCTGGGGAAAATTTTGGAGACATATGTCACTCGCTGCCTGAGTGCTTTTATTGAGAGCGCGTCTTTTCTGGAGGCCCAGCAGTCCGGTTTCCGCCCACTTCATTCCACCGAGGCGGTCATTGTGGCTGTGATGGATACCCTGAGAAGGGGCGCCGACAATAACATCTCCCAAGCACTTGTCTTGCTGGACTTATCGGCGGCCTTTGACATGGTCGATCATGCAATATTGATCGACCGTGTCGGAAATGCTGGCATTCAGGGCGTAGCTCTCGACTGGGTTAGATCCTTTCTGGATAAACACTCTCAGGCAGTCACCTGTCTACCTTCTCCGCCTCCTATTCCCCCCTATCCTGCGGAGTCCCACAGGGCTCCGCTTTATCCCCTTTGTTATTTAATTTGTACATGCAGCCCCTAATTGCTTCTCTTCGCAAATCCGCAGCCACTATCTTTAATTACGCGGACGACTTGCAGTTAATTTTTCCTATTGACACCTCCCTTTCCTCCTGCACCAGCTTCCAATTTACCATGCTTGAGATAACGGAATGGATGTACCACAGCCAGCTCAAATTAAATCCTACCAAGACCGAGCTTGTGCTGGTGGGCGGAGCAGCCAACCCATGGAATGACAGCTTTTGGCCTCCCTCATTAGGGCCTCCTCCTTGCCCCGTCAACTCTGTGAAGAGTCTTGGCATAGTCATCTCCAGTGACCTATCTATGAGGCCTCAGATTAGTGCTGTCACGTCATCCTGCTTTTTCCATCTGCGTAGGATACGTAAAACCAGCAGATTTCTCACAAGAGATGCACTTATCCTTGTCATCATGGCCCTTGTTATGTCGAGAATTGACTACGCCAACACTCTGTATGTGGGAATTCCTGCATACCACCTCCACAGGTTGCAGCTGGTGCAAAATCAGGCAGCACGCTTGGTTTACCATCAGCCTAAGCATCAGCATGTTTCGCCGCTGCTGCGGAGCCTGCATTGGCTCCCAGTGGCTAAGCGCTGCATTTTCAAACTGGGCTGCACGATATTCAAAGCTCTGTCTGATTTGGCTCCTGTTTTCATTTCTTCTAGTCTGAAGCGATATGTTCCCTCGAGAGATCTTCGCTCCTCCTCTCACATCCTTTTAGTTATCCCTAAAATCAAACGCAAAAAACATGGTGGTTTATGTTTTTCTTTTTTGGCCCCCAAAATCTGGAATTCCCTTCCGTCTGCTTTCCGACATTGCCCCACCTACGACTGCTTTCGTAGGATGCTGAAAACGTTTCTCTTCCAATCAGACTTCGAGTAATACCCGTTCCTGCCCTCCGCATTTGTTATGAGCGCCATGAAACCGTCCGGTGACCGAGCGCGGTATAAATATTTTTAACATAACATAACATAACAATGTCTAGTTTAGGAGCCAGACCAGCCACATTCCAGCTCAGCACCAGTAGTAATGAGTCAGAATGATCATTTGGAGAAAGTTTCCACCTCAGTGTCAATATTAATTTTAGGAGTCTCCATGGGTGCCGCAAATACAGAAACAGTCGGTTGAGATTTAGAAACAGGTCAATCAAGAGTGTCTAGGTCAGAGATGGGAGAGAACCTATTTACCGATTGGGAAAATGGGCTAATGAATGAGCACTGTGTCAGTGGTGGTCTATAAAAGAAGCCGAGGGGTAGTGTACATATGTTTGTGGGTAGGGGGCAATTAGTCTCTCTAACAACTAGTATCGATCTAACAATACCTGGTCGGCGAAAGTTGATGACAATACAATCACCCCTAATAGTTTTTTCTGCTGGTCCCACCCAGCCTACCCTTCGTACCATTCGACTATCATGTATATCCCACCTCCTGTACCAATCCACACTTTTATTCCGAAGTTGTTCCCAGGACTCTAATTTGTTTTTCTCTAATGGAGGTACCCTGCAAGAACCAAAGCATACGGGCAAGATGCTGGAGGTAGATTAAAAAAGATTTAAAACGTCCTTGTTTGGCTCAATATGTTTGCCGATATTAATATCGACAGTATTCGAGCGGACTGTCGGGCCGTCATGAGCACAAATGACACTCATGTTTTGAATATTAGCAGGTCCAATGCGTGTTTTTAAAGCTGCAGAATCATTAGTTTTACTGTTAATATCACAGGGGGCAGATAACGACTTTGCAGTTTGAGGTACATATTGCCCACTCTGGGCTTAATTTCCCTGGGGACTGGCCTTTTCAGGCTGCTGATTAGGTTCCCTACAGGGAGATTTTGCCTTAGTGGTTAAGGATTCCAGGCAATCTAGACGCGTCCATAGTTTTGCAAAGCTTTTATCCACAATCCCTTTAACACGTTCATATGGTGTGTCTATAATATTATCTATGGCAGCCTGTGTGGACTCCATCCGTGTGTATACAGAGTTACTTAAAACATCCAATGAACCTAAATCGATTGAGTCACTACTAGGGATTGGGTCTACTATGGCCTTCAGGCCCTTAATCCATGTATTCAATGTTGTGCATTTTGAGTTCACGCGTGGAGGTTGTTTCCGTTTGGAGCAAACTGGTTTCGCCGCCTTCCTCTTCCTTTTCGCTCCGCTTACCTCAGGGTTAGGGGATATGTCAGAATTAAGCAAAACTGTAATGTCAATTGGGCAGCTCCTAGATAAAGAGTCCACTATTGCACCTATATGGTCAGAGCCTTCCACATTCAGTAAGTTATCTCCAATTAATTGGTGTGGACAGTGGTCAGCCTCATTATATACCATTATTTGAGGGTCACTTATATCAGTATTCTCAACGTGTACTGCAGGTTGGGTTTTTGTGAGACCCAGGGATAAACGTCTCTCTGTCAGTTCGATCTCGGTACTGACTATGTCCATCGCCCTTTCCAACATAGCATCTATAGACGTAGCATTACAAGCTGTAGCGGTTGGATTTCGTTTGCCCAGGGTGTGTTTTACCCCAGACATTCAATAGGTACTTTAAAAAATACACCCCACTCACCGCTGCAGGGTCCAGCTGTCCTTGGAATGGCAATATCAGGGGGATGGCCCAGCCTGACCTCGAACGTTCCTGGACCGGCACAGACGGGCCCGCCCTTGGCACGGTCTTTGCCCGCGCGAGCCCGCGCAGGTCCCGCACTGCGGGGTCTCCCTGGCAGATTTATGAGGTGGTGTTATGTTATGTTATGTAAAAGTATTTGTAAAGCGCGACTACCACCTGACGGTTTCTTGGTGCTGTGAACGTGTGAGGGCAGATCGGAGGGGGACTTAGTTGTGTGCTTTATGAAACAGATGGGTTTTGAGAAGGGACCTAAAATGGGGGTAAGAAACAGTAAGCCTAAATTCTAAAGGGAGTGCATTCCAGAAGGATGGGGCCAGGAAGGAGAATCTGAGCCCTCCATGTTTCTTGCGCTTAAAAACAGGGATATTGAGTAAGGCAAGATGGGAAGAACGAAGATTGCGGGAGGGAACATAGTGATGAAGAAGAGAAGAGATGAAAAGAGGGCCAAGGCCAGCTAGGGCTTTGAAAATGATACAGCCTAGTTTAAAGTAGCAGCGTTCTGCTATCGGGAGCCAATGAAGGGTCTTCAGCAGGGGGCGCACGTGCTGGTGCCTAGGCTGATGGAAAATTAGCCGTGCAGCCTGATTCTGAACCAGCTGAAGGCGATTCAGTTGATAGGTGGGAATGCCAGCATAAAGAGAGTTGGCATAATCAATTCTAGAAATGACCAACGCCGAAAGGGTCAGGGTGGTGACGCGGGTCCTCTCACGCCTCCTCCCGCGAGACTGCACTGCCTTCTGGGGGATGTAGTTCCCTGGCAGTCCGCGAGGAAAGTGCGTGGATGGCTTGATGTAAGGATTGAGCCCGCAAATCTCAAGAGGCTCTATGCGGCAGCAACAACGGGCAAAGGAAGTACTTCAGAAGACCAGGTAATCGGCAACCAGCGTCCCGCGCCGCGGGGTCTCCCTGGCAGATTTATGTGATGGTGACGTGGGTCCTCTCGCCCCTCTTCCCGCGAGACCAGACTGCCTTCTGGTGGATGTAGTTCCCCGGCAGTCCGCGGTCCACGAGGAAAGCGTGTGGATAACTTGATGTAAGGATTGAGCCTGCAAATCTCAGGAGGCTCTAGGCAGCAGCAACAACGGGCAAAGGAAGTACTTCAGAAGGCCAGGTAATCCGCAAACAGCGATATCAAACTGGACCAATGTGGGCTGCAAACAAAACATGGGGACTGTATCAGTAATGACGTCCAGTACCAGCTCTTTGATGCAGTCATCTTTAGTAACAAATCTGTAGTGAATAGAAAATATGCTGTCCTGACCATGCATGGGGCCTGGTGGAGAGTCCTTCTCAGTCGTTATTTCTCTTGCCGTTTATGTGTATTTCATGAATAGTCTAGATGCGTTTCTCTTTCAGGTGCTTTGATTGTGCTGAAAGGTTTAACCTGCACACCTTTCATAAGTGATCTCTCTTGTCACATGCATTTATTTGCCCCCGAAGCACTTGGCATTGGTAAGACATTATCTGCAGCAGGAGCAATTGCTATTCCCATTGACGTCGTCTGATGTGCTAGAATCTGGTTGCTTACGGAACCCGGACGGCTGCAGATGGGCTTGCCTTAGGCTCGCCTTCAATACACCAGTGGCACATCTGCACTTTGAACATCTTAAGAAGCGTTAGAAGAGAAAAGAGTAAGCTGCCCCGCCTACTGCTAAACACTGGAGCGGGTAAGCGAAAGCTTTGCAGTGGAGTTACACCGCCGCCATTTGAATGCAGGTAAAAGTGATTCAAGCTGTTTCAAATTCAAGCAAATCCAGATCGTATTCAAGCAAATTCGAATTGTATACCCCCCAATAAATTTAAAAACAAAAAGCTACCCCAAACTTGTATGACAACATCGCCCCGTGACATGCAAGTACAAAGAAGCAATGTACAAATGAGTAAGGTATTTTTAAAATGAGAAAGGTAAAATGTAAAGTGTTTGAAAGAGCTTAAAAACGGGGTGCGGAAGGCAAGCGGTGTCTCTTACGTTCGCTCTCTCTTAGGAATTCTTGTTTCAACAATATCTTTTTTAGGTCGAGCCTAGCTCTATGGGAGGCTTCTTGTCAGCACTCTAAACTTCTCCGTATGGGTCTGACTCCTCCCACACATTGGATTGGTCTTTGCGTGTGTCTATCAATAATGAAGCGCACAAACGGACAAAGGCGGGTGCATGTCCCACCTCTTCTCAAAGATTCACTCCCACCTCCTTTTGCTCTTGGGAGCGAGCAGCGGCGCGCAGGGTGGCAGCTGCATTCCTCATTTTGGATCAGGTTATTAATTAAACACAGTGCAGTCACTTTCACTTTAGCGGCGCGCTTGTTTAATTTCCTGTTACTTTGCTCCCACCCCCCACCCTTTGTCCGTGTTCACCAGGCTATCGCCCCCGCTGTTCGCATACCCTTTGCTCCCGCCCCCCTCCTTTGTCCACGTTGAACATGCTCCGCCCTCCTCCCGTTGTCTGCATTTCTTTTTTGTTTCCGCCTCTTCACTTGCGGCGGCCCGTGAGGTGCTCCCCCGCCCTTGCCCGCCCGCGGCACACCACTGTTTATTAAAAGGAGAACAGAGTCAGCAAAAGCCATTACCAAAGCCAAAAGGCGTGACCTATTGGCTTTGCCAATGCTTGTCTGCCAAGCCGGTACACGAGGGGCGTCAGTGTTGGGGTAACGGCTCCGGTGAGGAGAAGGAGGGGTAGGGGAAGGACTGGGAAAAGGGATGTCCGAAATCGCTGCCTCTTCTGCAGGACCCATCTCTCTCTTTCTTCCCTTGAGGGAGATTTGTCACCTTTGCTGTAAAAGCCTTCCCATGGTGTGCCTGGCATGGCGACCTCTCCCCGGCATGGGCACTGGCTGCCAGTTTAGCAATGGCGACAATCATTTAAAAAAAAAAAGGCGAGCTGCCAATTAACAATTAACAGTGCCACGGTGCTTGCTGTCTCATTATCCATGATATCATCGATTTAGTCACTCCGGTTAATAAAAGAGACGTGCCTAAGGCATCTGGCGCAGTGTGCGGGGGGCTCTGCTTGGGCAGCACTAGGAGCTGGGCACAGACTCTGGCTGGCAGATCAGGTGCCCGCGTGCTCCCTCTATATTGCCTGCTTGCACGAGTGTGTATGCTTGTGCGTGTGCCTGGATCTGCTTGGTTCTGATGGTGGTTGATTTGTGTTGCAGCAGCATGACTCCACATACAGTAGCTTCAAAGATTAGTGCTAGTCTAAGCAAACCCACCCCTGCGCCCAAACCCTATTCTCCTGCATGGCTAAACACTTATTAGGTCCCGTCGGCGAGACCTATTGGCTACGCCATTGCTTGTTTATTTTTTTAAGGCACTCATACTTGAGAGAGGGAGGTTTTTTTTTTTGGTCGACTATTATTGGTGTTGATGAGTGTCCAGTGATAGATGAAGTGGTTATGGTGGAAATAGAGGATTATTGACCATCTGGAGAGAAACACAGATTATTCAGTTTACTTATGACAGATTGCCTTTTAGGAATTTTTTTAAGTCAATTTGTTGTGGGATAACTAACTGATCTAAAAGAAGCTTGGTAGTGTTGTAAGATATTTTTATCCCTATACTGGCATTATTTACATATTTAATGTCTTTTTATTAAATTATTGTAAATATTTTATGCACTTTTATGCAAAATAAAGTATTGAATTGATAGAGAGAGGGAGGTGGTCAACAAAGCAACAAACAAAGAGACAGTCCCAAGTATCAATGCCTGACAGAGGCCACTAACTTAGGGGCCGATTAGGATCAGGATGGCGGACGGATCACCACCGCTATGCAGGCGGTGGCGATTCGTCCGCCATCCTTGCCTGTCCGCCACCTATTTCCCCCCGCCATGTTACAATGGCGGACGGACCGTGGCGGACGGGAAGACCGTCCGCTACTTTAAGGTGACCGCGGCGGAAAATGTCTAATATGGTGGCGGTGTCTATCAGACACTGCCACCATATTACGATGGGCTGAGGGGAATGCCTTTCCGTGGCGGCAATGCCACCACGTAAAGGCATACGGTTCTTGCTTTGGGGGCCCGTTGCGGTCCCCCAGGGTGAAGGGGGGGAGGGGATGGGAGTGCACATGGGGGGTACCTATGGTAATTTGGGGGTCTGCAATGTTAAAAATGCGGGATACTCCCACCACTGTGGCAGGTGCATCCTAATTGGGGGCACGGTTCCTCCGCCCTTGTGGCGGACGGTACCTGCCCCAGGCAGGATGGCGGGGGACTTTGTACGTCCGCCATCCCAATCGACCCTTAATATTTTAAGAGGCCATTGTGCTCTTAAACCAGAAACTCTACACCTAATTTGGGCTGCAATTTCAATCTTGTTCGAAGATGTAAAACCATATTAAATATAAGGAATTTCCCACAGACATAGGAAAACGCGCAAGCTTTCCTTAAAATGTTTGCTTTGACACATGAACTATGCCACACACTTTTTTTGATCTAGTGCATAAAACTGTGTGGTATTTTTCTCTGTCTGCACCACTGACCAATATTCTCTTTTATTCCATGAAATACAATCTGTCACTTCCAGTTGTCAGCTTTCTGTAAATACTTTTAGTTCTCGATATCAGGTTTTGGAAGATGCTCACGTGAAGTGAAGCTATAACTACTTTTCTACAGCAGCAACCAAGTGTGAGGCCTGCACTTGAATGAGCATATCTTGAAAACATCCACAGAGCTGCCAAGGTTTCAGATTGCTATGTGCGACATTTTCATAATTTCAGTGTAATTATGAGTGACATTTCAATGACTATGAGTGACACTTTTTCGCAAGGAAAATCAAGGAATGAAACATATAGGGAAACATAAATATCAGAAATTACACCCATTCGAGCAACGAGAAACTCAAAGAAGTCACTGAAGACACAACATTCATCCCATATTTTTCGTGCATGTTTCCTTCACTCTTGCATAACATTTTTGTCCATTTCAAATGAGTGCGATATAAATTAAGAAAACTATGCCTATGTCTCATTTTGGTGTAAACTAATTGGAGTTATGGCCTACGACTCTTAAAACATATGCCTGCAGCGGTCTGAGTGAACTTCAGTACAGACTTAGGCATGAATCAGAAAGGTAAACTCAGACGCTTGTCTCAGCTTAAGTTATGGTCTCAGTTAGACTTAAGACCAAAACTTAAGTGAAACTGAGACAAAAGTCTAACTTTACAACTTTTGGTATTCACAAAAGGCATTTACGAGTAGTAAAGTTAGACTTTTGTCTCAGTTTAACTTAAGTTTTGGTCTCAGTTAGACTTAAGACCAAAACTTGTTTAACTGAGACAAAAGTCTAACTTTACTACACGTAAATGCCCTTTGTGAATACCGAAAGTCAGAAAGTTAGACTTTCGTCTCAGTATACATTTGTGAATCGGGTCCTAAGTGCGGCCTCCCCCAGGCTGCCAGTTCACAAGTGCGTGGGGGAGTGTGTCTGCCCATCTGAGCGCTTCACTGGTGTCGTGGCAGGGGTGCGTGTGCTGAGGCCCCAGCTCAGGGCTGCTGTAAGTCCACCTGTATGAGAGTCTGCTGGCTGCAGACATGAAGTCATTCGAGTTGTCACTCTGATATCTGCCGCTAGGATGCAGCAGACCGACTGCTCTCTTGACCTGACTATGGCAGGCTCAAGCACTCCAGGAAAGAGTACATTCACTACTGCTGCCTGCTGCAAAGCTAGTTGCCCTTTGGGGAAGTGCTGGAATGTCTGCCTCGCTGCATTATGAGTAAGCGTGGCAAGCCTTGCCAGAACATATCAACAGGTAAGGCGCAGCCTCATGGATCGATGTGTGCCTGGCGCTGTCTGCAGGTGATGGCAGTTAAGACATGGGCTGACTCGGCTACTAATAATGATTTAGGACTTTTTTTTGCCTCTGCCAGAACCCAGGCCCGAGAAAAATCGACAACATAATGCATGTGCCCTCCCAGCCCCCCTCTCCCCTGGATTGGGGCTGTAGGACATAAATACCGGCTGTGGCAGGCACTATTGTGACCGAGCAAGCCACGGCCCGACTGGAAACTGAAACCGGCCCTGGCAAACAGCTCAGCATTGGGCAAATCACTGCAATCTCACGTGACGGATTGGAGTGCCATGACTGAATGTAACTGAACCAGAACCCCTAAACGTGCGTTTCCAGCTTTGCTCAGTTTGACTTCTAATTATTATAGCATCGCTCCAGCACTTGACAGCTCAGAAAGCTATACAAATGTGTGACTCTGCATTTCAGTACGGTGATGTGGACCACCACATTTAAATGCGTTTGTCTAACCTGTGATGCGTGGTACTGGTCAGGCCTGCTCCCCTCAACGCAGGCACCCTTGCACTATGGTGCAAGGCTGCCTGCATTGGTGCTCAGTAGCTAAATGTAGCACCAGCAGAGGAAGAAACACAGGGCTGCACTATATTCTCGTAAATACGGTGCACCCCTGCATTTCAGAAGTGGATAGAGCAGCGTTAAGCAAAGGAGGCTAACGCCGTACTCCTCCAATTGCTTGTAAATATGCCCCTTAATGACAACAGCCTGACCTATTTTATCAAAAGGCAGAAAATCCTCTCATTTCAGAGGATGCATCTCCTTGGTGAAGCATTGCTCCGGGAAACACACCTGCACCTATTGATCATGATAAACTCAGAAGGGATTGCATGAGTGCGGTACTACATGCCAGCGGGATCCAGACTACCCTTACACACCCATCTACTCCTTTGGAACATGGGGAGAGTGGGTTGGACATCTTATTTCACAAATTGCTGGGGGTTTGCACACAGCGGACATGGCGGGACCACCCTTAGCAGATAAATAACTTTGTCAAGGTTCAGATACCCATTGAATCTTTGTGTATGGGCTCTATCTATGCCCGAGCGGCTGACCAAACTCCTGCTCTCCTTTGGACAGCCAGGGTATTCATAAGGGGGGGGGGGTGCTGGAATATGGCCCCTTGACAAGTCCAGAAACCATACGACCAGGCAGCCCAGAGACCGGTTCATCCTCTCTGACATTATTGATGATCATGCCTTGATGGATCCATGGTGGTTGACGCACCTGAGGGACATGGACTATACTTTCACCTCCTGCGTCCATTTCAAACGTTTACGCCTTGATCCTCCCAAACAGTACCTCTGATCATGATCTTCTGCTACTCGACCATAAACTTCGATTGTTGCAAACCCCTCAGGCCTGTTGGCGTATGCATACAGCACGGTATAAAGCCCCTGAAAACAAGCACAGGCGGTGCCAATATCTGAGCTAGTACTTGGAGGAGAACGCTGGGTCCATCTCCTCTGCACAGGTGCTGTGGGAGGGCAGGAAGGCCTCCCAAAGGTAATTTGATTAATGATTTGGCTGCCTGTAAGTGCCACTGTGAGGCATAACAGCATTGGTTGACTGACCTCATGCTTCATCTGACTCAGACGTATAACGCACTGCTGACACCTGCTCTTCTCAAGGAGCTGCTTGGGGCCAAGTATGATCTTAACTCTCATTACACAGTGGAAGACCAGATGGATACGCTCTGCTGACGATATAGTAAGGGACGTGGTTGGCCCCCTTTGCTACACTCATGCGTGATTATGGGCTACCACAGTCGCATCACTGACAGTACCGACAGCTCCTGCAGAGCCTGCGACACATGCTGGGTGCTCACCCTTACGATCTAGAGACTGGCCCAATGTTGCATTATATCCTGATGTGGAAAGGATTCAAGGACACTATGGTGGGATTGTATGTTACTGCTGTGGACAGCCTTTATTCGAGCACCACTGCCCACACTTTATGCTGTTTGTGGGAGCAGAGACTGTGCCTCTCACTGTCTGAGCAGGACGGACACGACCTTTGGAAAGACCATGGCAGTTTCCTCCAGGAGGTCAGGTTGAAATTCAGTTATTTCAAGTTCCTACACCACTGGAAATGGACGACGGAGTGGATCTATAAAGCACATACGACAGACGATTCCAAGTGCCGGAGGTGCTGAAGGTGTGGCGCACTCGCCTGTGACATTTTACATTTCCTGCGGACTGTACAGTGCTTTGTGCTACTGGGACTTTGTTTGGGATACCTTGATGACCAACCTAGGGGTGGCACCGCAATTGATGGTCCGTCTGACCATGCTTCACAAAATGTCAGTATTCCAGGATTTAACCCACCACTGTGAGAGTTAGCTGGTTACGGCCTTCATAGTGGGAGTTGTCTTTTTGGTGGCGACCATGGGGCTTGGCACCCTGACATTTTTTTTCCTGTTCCCATGTCTCTTCCCCTCGTGTTCTCCCTCATCCTCCTTTCCTGATCATCTGCAGGATTTTCTGAGCCACATCACCTCTATCTAGAGGGGTTATTTCATTTATTGTTTTTCCTGTTTTCAATGTCTTCTCACAAGTTCTAGTTTACACAGTATCTTGGACTCTGCTGGATCGATAAACTTCCATCCCTGTTTTATGCTCATTGTACATGAAAAACCAATAGAGAATTGAGGTATTTAAAAATAGACACAGGGAGTGGTGTCACTTAACATTTGACTTTGACAATAACAAAGGAAGAGACATTACTGAATTTATAGACATGATCAGAACACATGTAAAGTGATAATATTGACAACCAAGTCTCACTAAAATAGACATTCAATTTAACATTCTACTGAACTGTGTGCTGTACTCATGGTGTAATATGAGAAAAGTTTTGCACCAAAATGTGGGACAGAGGGTCTGCTCTGTGCCGAATAGTCATGTGTGAAGTTCTAGTTAATCCCCATAGTTTGGAAGAATGAGCCAGGTTTGAGTGAGACTTCAGCACGACCTCCAAATGTGTTAATGTCACTCGTGATGTGTGATTCTTGAGGGCTCTGATGTATGCACGTCCAAACTAATGTTGCTGTCGAGGCACTGAAGGTTGCTTGCATGACAATGCTACAAAGAGTTGACGCATTCTCTAATCAGTGGTATATTGATGATGAGCGTACTATGATATAGGGGCCTATGTGAAGGAGCAGAATATTTTCGAGTAATGAAATGCCCCTCCCCTGTTCTTCAGACCAGTAACACCCACTCATTTTTATGATACAATGTAAACTCTGTGAGAAATGTCTGGTTCATACTTGGTTGCCCTATCTTAGGATTTAATTGTTTCAAAGATCTATTGCTTTATTTTTTGTCAGCAAATCTTTGTTGAGAGAGGATGCTGGTTACTGTAAACAAAAAAACAAAGCCTGGAAGAGACCGCTATCTTAATATTTTAGGAGACAGTTGTGCTCTTAAACCAGAAACTCAAAACCTAATTAGAACCTACAATTCAGTCTTGTTTGAGGATATAAAACCTAATTAAATATAAGGAATAAGCCACAGACATAGGAAAATTAGAAATGAGCTGTTCCTTCAATTGTCGCTTTGACACATGATCTATGCCTCATTGTCACTGATCTGGTGTTTAAAACTCCATGCTCCAACTTTAACAGCGTGCTCTACAAATGTTATAAATAAATAAATATTAGTCAGGAGGTCTGAGGGCAGGGGAGCTATCACTATAGCTCCAGGACACCGTTTGGTAACATCGCGCTCTACAAATGTTATCAATAAATAAATAAACATGGTATTTACCTCTGTTTACTTTGCTATCTAGTACGTTGGGGATTTGAAAAACTGCAAATAAATTATTTAAAAGAATAAATAAGCTGCCCAGTTTAATTGGAAAACTGACTGATATTCTTATATATTGTTTGAAATACATATATATTCATTGAAATACAGATATATTCTTTGAAATACTTGAAATCTCTTCCAGTTGTCGCCTTTCTGTAAATACTCTTTAGTCCTTTACGTCAGTGTTTGAAAGATGCAATCTGAAGAGAAGCTATAAATACTTTTTTACAGCAGCAAAGTGTGAGACCCTGTACTTGAACTGTCTGACCCTTAAAAACATTCACATCTGTGACATCTGAAATCCCAGGTCTTTATAGGGATAAATGCTTGTTTGTGTGAAATGTATGCCCTGCTGGAGCCTGGAGGCGGTCGTTCCTTCAGTGACCACCAGAGGGCTTTCCTCGCCTGCTGATGAATCCACTGAGCTGCTCATGGGATGAAAGGGAGAAGGGTTTCCTCTTCCGGGTCAGCTGTGGCAGAGACAGCACCAGCAGCAGTGCTGACATCACTTCCGGCCTCTCCTGGTGTGTCCAGCCTGCAGCAGAGGAGGAAGGAGCCCTGTCTGGTGGGCAGATACCGCCATCTTTAGACCCTCACAGACCCCAGGAGGAGGAGGGAGCCCGGACAGGTTTCTGCTCAGGTAGGAGAGCGGCCAACTCACTTGGCTGCAATTTATTAATCCAAGGATCAGATCCCCCCCCCCACCCCCCTGGCATTCATGGTAAGGTCAGTGAGGTGCAGAGGAGGAGAGCCCTGTCAAGGTCAGTGAGGTGCAGAGGAGGAGAGCCCTGTCCAGAGGGGTAAAGAGGAGGTGAGGCCTGTCCAAGGGTGCAGAGGAGGTGAGGCCTGTCCAGGGGTGCAGAGGAGGTGAGGTCTGTCCAGAGGGGTAAAGAGGAGGTGAGGCCTGTCCAGGGGTGCAGAGGAGGAGAGCCCTGTCCAGAGGGGTGCAGAGGAGGAGAGGCCTGTCTAGGGGGTGCAGAGGAGGAGAGGCCTCCTCTGCACCCCAGGGAGAGGCCTGTCCAGGGGTGCAGAGGAGGAGAGGCCTGTCCAGGGGGTGCAGAGGAGGAGAGGCCTGTCCAGGGGTGCAGAGGAGGAGAGGCCTGTCCAAGGGTGCAGAGGAGGTGTGGCCTGTCCAGGGGTGCAGACGAGGAGAGACCTGTCCAGGGGTGCAGAGGAGGAGAGGCCTGTCCAGGGGGTGCAGAGGAGGAGAGGCCTGTCCAGGGGTGCAGAGGAGGAGAGGCCTGTCCAAGGGTGCAGAGGAGGCAAGGCCTGTCCAGGGGTGCAGAGGAGGTGAGGCCTGTCCAGGGGTGCAGAGGAGGAGAGGCCTGTCCAGGGGTGCAGAGGAGGTGAGGCCTGTCCAGGGGTGCAGAGGAGGTCAGGCCTGTCCACGGGTGCAGAGGAGGAGAGCCCTGTCCAGGGGTGCAGAGGAGGAGAGACCTGTCCAGGGGTGCATAGGAGGAGAGGCCTGTCCAGGGGTGCAGAGGAAGAGTGGCCTGTCCAGGGGAGCAGAGGGGGTGAGGACTGTCCAGGGGGGGAGAGGAGGAGAGGCCTGTCCAGGTGTGCAGAGGAGGCGAAGCCTGTCCAGGGGTGCAGAGGAGGTGAGACCTGTCCAAGGCTGCAGAGGAGGTGAGGCCTGCCAGGGGTGCAGAGGAGGTGAGGCCTGAGTGGGGAGGAGAGGAGGAGAGACCTGTCCAGGGGTGCCAAGGAGGTGAGGCCCGTCCAGGGTTGCAGAGCAGGTGAGGCCTGTCCAGGGGTGCAGAGGAGGTGAGGCCTGTCCAGGGGTGCCGAGGAGGTGTGGCCTGTCCAGGGGGCAGAGGAGATAAAGCCTGTCCAGGGGTGCAGAGGAGGAGAGGCCTGTCCAGGGGTGCAGAAGAGGTGAGGCCTCTCCCTGGGTTCAGTGGAGGTGAGGCCTGTCCAGAGGTGCAGAGGAGGTGATGCCTCCCCAGGGGAGGAGAGGAGGTGAGGCCTGTCCATGTATGCAGATGTGATGAGGCCTGCGAAGCGGGTGCAGAAGGGTTGAGGCCTGTTCCGTGGGGGTGCAGAGGAGGTCTGGCCTGTCCAGGGGGAGCAGAAGAGGTGATGCCTGTCCTGGGGGGTGCAGAGGAGAGGCCTTTCCAGGGGTGCAGAGAAGGTGAGGCCTGACCCGGGGTGTGCAAAGGAGGTGAGGCCTGTCCAGGGGTGCAGAGGAAGTGAGGCCTGTCCAGGGGTGCAGAGGAAGAGTGGCTTGTCCAGGGGTGCAGAGGAGGCGAGGCCTGTCCAGGGCTGCAGAGGAGGCGAGGCCTGTTCAGGGGTGCAGAGGAGGAGAGGCCTGTCCAGGGGTATGGAGGAGGTGAGGCCTGTCCAGGGGTGCAGAGGAGGTGAGGCCTGTCCAGGGGTGCAGAGGATGAAAGGCCTGTCCAGGGGTGCAGAGGAGGTGAGGCCTGTCCAGGGGTGCAGAGGAGGAGAGGCCTGTCCAAGGGTGAAGAGGAGGAGAGGCATGTCCTTTTCACAATCAACCCAAGACCAGTTTCTACCTATCTGGGCCTTGACTGTAGGGTGCGGCTTGATTCCAGTTGTGCAGCGAGCACGGTACCCACATCTGGGCTCTGACTGTAGGGTGCGGCTTGATATCCAGCGGTGCAGTGCGCACAGGACTCACACATGGGCACACCTGGCATATTTATGAATAGGCCAAATGATGGGTGGGATGTTTGAGTTCATCCCAGGCTCTGATAATTATTCTGGGACACATCCAAGCTCAACCTTCTTGTTCTCGCCCTCCGTTGCACCCCCGCGTGCAGCCAATCAGAGTGTTTTAGACAACATTACTTCCAGATGTCTGCTCCAGTAGTCACAGCAGTTCTAACTCTAAGGATTGGCCTGTCTCTTTGTTCCTGATGTTCACCAAACTAACTGAGGCCATGGTGAACAAGCAGCTCACCAACTTCTGCACAAAGTCCTTCCAGGGCTCCAAAAGAGCTAAAGCCGCGTGGGATATTAGAGACATTATGTATGGGGGTGGGGAGGTGTGGCTCTGATCTGATCTATCAGAAGCCTTTGACACCATCTCCCACTCCACATTACTACAGAGATTGGAGATTGTGGGTCTTTGGGGAAAATGCCTGCTTGGTTCTTATCCTTTTTGAAATATCTGATCCAAGCGGTGGCCTCAGCTAACTTCAGATCAACCCCTAAGACAAACACCCCGGCTGGTTTTGAGCCACAATCTTTTCAATCTTTACATGGCCCACTTGGCCAGCCTGATTGAGTCATTCAATATCACCTCTACTCGATGATACACAGATCATTAGATAGAAGAAAATACACCTGATTGAGTCATTCGATAATCAATATCACCTCTACTCGATGATACACAAATCATTAGATTAGAAGAAAATACGCCTGATGGAGCCATTCAATATCACCTCTACTCGAATGTACACAAATCATTGGATTAGAATTAAATACAGATAAAATGTTCATTAATTTCAGGAGCTGCCGCCAGGAAGTCGCTGATTGGATGAGCTCAAACTCCCTGGTGCTAAACAGTGGAAAAACGGAAATAGTGGTAGTTGGGACAGGAGCTTCACGGCACAAGGGTGGCGGCCGGTGTCTTTGAGAGCTCTGCCCACCCCATTCCATCAAGTCAGGAAACTGGAAGTTTGGGTGGACGTGCATCTGTTCCTAAAAGGATACATTAAAATCACCTGCTCTAGAGGCTTCTGACTGCTGCAAGTTATCAGAAAACTACTTCCATTAATCCCTGCTTTATCTAGGAGGGACCTGGTACAGGTTCTGATTCTATCGAGAGTGGATTCCTGCATCACCTTATACGTAGGCATATCTGAATATCGCCTACATAGATTGTTGCTGCTACAAAGACAGCAGTTGGGCTTGTTCTGAGGTTAATAAAATCAAGGTCTGTCTCCAACAAACTGGTCAAATTGGAACCGCTTCCTGTCCTGAAAAGATGTCAATATGAAGCACTTTATGTCATAAACTCTCAACAATCCGGGGATTCATTCTTATATGTCCTCGCCTTTTGCCTGGTATCAGCTGGCCAAGTGGTGAGAACCCATCATGCTTTGCAGCATAAAGTCTCTGAGTTTATAAAAATCAGAAAAGATGGCTGCTCTCTGCCTGTGGTGACTGCAGGTACCTGGAATGGAATGCGCTCCCACCTGTCCTGTGCGCCCAAGAAAACATGAGTTCTTTCAGGAAACAAATCAAAACCTTTCGGTTCATGTTCAGGGGCTGTGGGATTTTGATACTTATGTGCTCATATTAGCGCCAGGACACTTCTTTCCCGAACTAGTTATTCAGTGCTATATTAATTTGCTTTCACATCCAGTCATAAGCCATCGATCTCTGGGCAACAGATCATTGCAGCTGTAGACGTCCTAGGAGAAGGAAAGGCTCCGGGATCTGAAGGTCAGGTGTAGAGTTTTACAAAGCTTAGAAATAAATTCCTGCCTGAGGTGATGCGACTCGGCTATCCCTCCTACGAGAGAGAATTGTCTCACCGTTACAGTTGCGATTTGTCCCACATAAACCCACAGCGGTTCATCTACAGACGGTATTCGCAGTGCTGCATCGGGAAAACACACACATGAAGGCTGATGATGCCGATAAGGCGTTTGACTCCCTGGATCGAGACGTTTAGGCGCCTTGGTATGTCAGGGAGTTTGAGATCACGTAGGAAGCTGCTGGACACACAGCCTATGCCCTCAGTTTACGTAAATGGACTCAACTCAGACGCCATTCAGATCACCTGGCGGGGACGCCCTCTGTCACCCGTTCTTTATACCAGGAATGAACCCTTAAGTCCGTGAACTCCAGGAGAGTCATACCATAACCATACTGGGCTGACACCTTTTAGACACTGAAACCAAGAAGAAAACACATCTTTATAAATTGACAGGCTTATAGTCACAGTGGCCAGGCCTGGAGGTGGGTTGAGAGTTGAGAAGGCCAGACGACGGAACTTCAGAGTTCAATTGTTCGAAATCCTTGAAGTTAGAGGTTTTCTGGACAGGTCCGCTGTACTCTGGAGATCTGGTCTCTATTGAAGAGTCATAAATAAAATATCCTCTAGGAATCAAAAGTATCACCAAATAGGTATAGCCACCATTCAATCCACTCTACTCAATCACATCTACACAAGATCCGTTAGTTATACATATATACCACCAAGAAAGAAATTCCACATAATAGCTTTAATATAGAAAAATACAACTCGTGTTATTTCCTTTGTAGGCAAAAAGGAGATTACGTATGTGACTCCCTATAAACAGTTCTAATTTTAATCCCCCAGTACAAAATATAATTTGGCGCACTAAAACACTTCCGATAAATATACTTGAGGTACTGGCATCAGTGTGGGTTTAATGTGCTGAGAAGTTTGATACCAAACTTCCCAGATTTCAGTGTAGCCATTATGGTGTTGTGAAGTTCATAATGACAAATTCCCAGCACCATATACTCTTAATGGCAGCACTGTACTTACAATGCCCAAGAATAGACTTGGGCACTGTAGGGGTACCGGGCTCATTCACATGTACCCTCACTACTGGTATAGTGCACCAAGCTGGAGGGGTGGCTGATCTAGGCCAGGGCAGTGGGTTGTAGGCATGGCTCACAGGGATGAGCCAAGTTGACTGTTCACTTGTTCTGCATCAAAACACACAGCCTGCAAAGGCAGTGTGTGTGTGTAAAGCTACAGGGCCTCTAAGGGTGGCACAATAAGGGCTGCAGCCCTTAGAGGCCTTCTTTGGTCACAGTGCCCTGGGTACCTGTGGTACCATTTACCAGGGGCTGACCTGTGGCCAGATAGGCCGATTGGGTTAGTTTTGGGGAAAGAACACAAGCCCTCAAGTCAAAATGCATCAGTGGTCTGGCAAAAAGTGGGGGTTACTATAACAGAAACTCACTTTCCTACAGGTAGTACCATGCGTTCTAACTTGTCATTTGCTGGTCTGTTTTCCAGAAGGGTCTCTCTTGGAGTCCACCAAGCATGTTTCATCGTATTTTCAGCAACTTGTTTGGGTATCCGCGTTCCTTTAATTTGTTCACAAGAATTTCTGCATTCATGAAATAATCACTTTTACCTGAGCAATTCCGTCTTATTCGGAGAAATTGGCCCGAAGGCAAATTGTCATGTAGACTGTGTGGATGATGACTAGTATAACCCTTGATTTGGTTAACAATGTATTTATTTATAAAGTTTTATATAGCGCGAACTTGATCCTGAAGGATATCAGAGCTCTTTACACTTAGAGGGAGAGGAAGGAAACAGATCACAACAGGACTAAAATGGTGAAACTAATATGCATAAAATCATATAGTGCAAACATACCAGATCCTGTCTAATTCAGGGTTAACGTAGAGTGGGCTCATCAAAGATAAAATGACATCAAGGGAGTGATGATACATAATGATGTAAGCGGGGCAAATACAATTGTAACAAACAGAATTATTAACCAATGCTGTAGTATTTACAGAGCGATTAGGGTCCATCGTGTTAAGGTAAGAACTTATTCATGAGGAATCTTTTTGCTTCCAATTTGAAAGCATCTTTGGAGGAGATTCTATGAATTTCCGGTGGGAGAGAGTTCCAAATATTTTGTGCAGCGCCAGAGAAGGCTCGTTGATGGTAGTTCATCATCTGCCATTGTGGCCAAAGACTGCTACATCCAAAAATGTGATAGATGACTGGCTACTGGACACACAGAATTGTATATCTACTGATCTGGCATTCAACCATTCAATAAACACAGTTAAGATATCATCTTGTCCATCCCAAATGCAAAAAATGTCATCAATAAACCGAAATCATGTCTGGATATGATGCACAAATGGATTGCTATCATAGGTAAATTTCTCCTAAAATTTGGCCATGAATAACACGGCCAGCTCTGGGGCAAAGGGACAGACCATCGCTGTCCCTTTGATTTCCTCTCCATGGGCAGCTCGCTGGTGTGACAGTGTCTCCATGAAGACACGTTGAGATGTCTGCCCCAGAAGTCATGGCGGAAGGTTGAGTAGTCGCGGTGGAAGGATCTCCTTCTTGGGTCTGAGGTGCTGGTGTTATCGCAGAAGTGCAACAACGGTAGAGTCAGCAATGGTTTTCTGCTTCTTCCCCTCTGCGGTCTCCGAATCAGCTTTTTTTATTTAGCAGTTGACTCTGGCAAGTGAGACACAACCTCTACACAGACTTGCTCAGTCAGGGAGACTGGGGACCCTGGGCACTTCACAGAACTTCTCGACACTCTGCCACATTTCCTCTGTTCCTTCCGGGCCGTTCCTCACAACGGGCTCTGCTGCTGGTCCTCCTCAAAGGGCAGACAGACTTCTTCCGGACAAGGCTCTCTCCTCTTCCCTCTCATCAGACAGGCAGCTCACAGGGCCACTGCCCGGGGCAATAGTTTCACCCCGGAAGACTTGCAGAAACCAGGCAATGTGCCCTCGCCTACGGGGGGGTCACTATCAGTGATACTTATCTTGAATCAGCAGCTCTTCGTGTCGGGCAGTAAAGCAACTTGAGTTACAACAAAGCCAATATGCTTGCGACCCACTTTTCTGTGGTATTTTCAGACCCTGAAGGCTTATTCCCTGTCTGGGTTTACCGGTTTCCATGGTTGCATTTCATCATCCATTTTCTTCTGCAGCACAAACAAGGACTTTGTGCAGGGTGATTGCTGCTCACAGCAGGTAGTGATGATGCTGCCTCCATGCGGGAATACTTACAACACAAGCACAGTAAGTGTGAACCTTCTAAAAGGCGGTCCTAACTCCATCCCTCTGCCCTTGTGTCCAAAGTTTCACCCTTCTCGTCTGGATTGTTGACAATATTGCCCATCTTGTGCCATGTTAGATGGTGGGCAATCCAGCATGGATGTGACTGGTAACAACATACTTACAAATGTGCAAACAGTATAAAGCCCTGCTACCTTATATTACAAAGACACATCTCAAAATTCAAACGGGATGCCAATGCAGGGTCTGGTCATGACACGTAAATGGAACTTTACTCAATGACTTGTAAGCACCGCAGCCGCCCTCTGACAGGTAAAATGGCCGGTTCAGCTGTTGACCTCTAAGAACATGGTACGCTGCCACCACTACTCACTGTACGTAGCCAGGGACACAGACCGTAGTCTTTGCCCCACCAAAAGAGTGGTTGTAGTGTCCGTCAACGTCCCCAGAGCCAGGCTCTGGGTCTTCGGGTCAATTTTGGGCCCAGTCCTGCAGTGCACACACAGTATCTTCTCTGTGCTGAGGCCAAAATAAAAACCAGTATACCAGAGTCACTTGCAGTTCCGTCTCTCACGGCAAGGGTGCACGGGCTTTGGCCAAGGTGGGGGATCGGGTGACCAAGCAGGGCTCAGCCAGTCTATATTGTTGTCTTCCCCTAAAACAATTGGCCTCTGATATTTACATTTATTTATTTCAGCCTTCATTTGTAAAATCACAATATACTGCAGCAGAACTTTGAGCTGTACGAGGGTCCCACCAATCAGGGCGGAATGGAAGGAATTGTAATATAATATAAACATCTAAAATGAAGAGAAAATGCAAGTTAAACTATTCTGTATGAAGTGGTCAATTGTTTAGTGTTATAATTTCTGATGTCTTCTTCTCAGACTGGAGGGTCGCTAATTTGAATCCTGGTTGGTGCACTGGGGAATAGGGACTTGTATATTCACAGTGCTGTGTGAGACAGCACTTTGAATAGGAAAGCCAATAGTTTAAAGAAAATAATAAACTAAATATAAAATACGCGACAAAAATTATAGGATGGGCTGGAGAGAGTATAAGATAAGTTGAGCATATTTTGCAAATGCTTACCGTGCTATCAGATGTTAAATTTTTAGTAACCGCAATCATACTGTAGCTAGTGCCTACCTTTTATTTAGGTTTCCATGAAAATACTGCATTAAAGAAGTACTGGGAACACCCTTACAGTAATCTTAAAAATAGTTACTCTTTGTCACCGGGAACCTCCAGGTTTGTCGCGCCCTCTGGTGGTCTGCTCCATTGCCCGCACTCATCTAGTGCAGCTCGGCGATGCCAGCACAACTGGAACTGTCTGGAGGGCGCGCACAGCTCAGCTATACAAGTCCTGCTTGTTTGGTGCTGGGTGGCAGGAGCTGCCAGGCAGCAAGGATCCAGAAGTGAGTGTCCACATGCCAGTTTGTGGATCGTGTTTGCAATACAACCCAACCATATCAGCATACTACACAAGCAAACTGACCGAGGAGTTACAAATTAGCCATGGCGGCTACAGGCCATTGCTTACATTGATGGCCCCACTCAGGTCTCTGGCCCTCTGGACAACTATCCCGAACAGTTATTTTATCGTGGCACTCCAGTTTACGTGTGAAACTCTCACGCCAGTGGCCTCCTCAACATGGTGCGATGTTTGGTTGACATTCGTTTGCGAAGTCCTGAAGCATGCATAAAGCACAAGCCTGAAACCCATCGACCTATATCTTTCAGGATCAACACCTAACGAGAAGAACAAACGCAGAACTCAAATGTTTTGATAGACCAATGTCATAGTCACAGTTTGATGCGCTTTAGTCGTTCACCGTATTTGCAGGTCTTTTGTAATTAGGCGCTCCTACCGGGAGACGGTTATTATGTGGTCACTATTAATAAGGGTTTATTGTCCGCCTTTGCAGCTAGTGGGTCAGACTGATTTGCATATGGCCATGTCTGAACTGGGGTGGCAGAGTGGGCTAAAGAACGGTGATGGATTAAACCCAGATCTTTTGACTGGGTGTGAGTGTTTGATTGATTCGGATGCTCCGTCCATCACCACCCCCTTTTGTACCGTTGAATTCATAATTGACACATGGGTTTTAATGTTTTATTATCTATGATCTGTATTCTTAGGATTTGTTTTACAGGATCTAGTGCATCCAAATTTGTAGCAGTTAATGATGACTACTGTAGCAATCAAGTTTTATGAATATTTTACAGGACACTTTTTTGTAACAATTTTTGTTAATTGATACAATAAAATATATTCATTCATTCATAGTCATTTTTACAGTTACGCTATCCAACACTTTCCCTACTGTTTCACTTACTGGAGTGCGAATAGTAATTTTAACCCCTACGCTATGCAACACTTTCCCTACTGTTGCGCTCACTGGAGTGGGAATAGTAATTTTAACCCCTACGCTATCCAACACCTTCCCTACTTTTGCACTCACTAGTGTGGGAATAGTAATTTTAATGTTTGAGATCACAATAGAGAGTGAGGAACTAGAGTAGCGAGTTCACTTCCCCAAGGGATGTATAATAATCAAAATGAGCTAGCTTCTTCAATAATGTACGTGTTGTATGTGTCTGGTTGGGAAAACCTATTGAAGTCAAGTCAAGTCAAAGATGCTTTATTCGGTATGTAAAAATAAAACCATATAGCAACAAACATAATAAACAAAAAATAAAATAAATACAACATACATATGTATCAATTTGGTTTACAAAATACCTTGGTAGCTTAAATACATTATACATTTGACAACACATATCCGACAATCTTTAAAGTGCTTTTTGGTGCATTTGTCTACTAATGTATGTACAAGATTTAGCAATATTAAGGTGCAGAATCAATTAAATCATCCTCAAAGATGTATAAATTACAATGGAGCGGATTTCTACCAATACACATACACTTATCTTCTAATGTCTATGCAAATTTAGCAGTATTAAAGTGTAAAAAAAAAAATATATGGTTATGTCATCCTTACAGATGTATAGCTTCAATTAAGGCATACTTCCACTGAGATATGTGCAAAATATGTCGAAGTAAAGCGCAAAGCACTATACCGTTCTTTCTGTGTACAATATACAATAGCAGCATTTGTCCGGCATTAATATATGTGCAAATTAGCATGATAAAGTGCGGAGTGTCAATACCATCCTTCCCATAATGCAATATGCATTTAGCAGCACAAGACCGAATACTTAAAAAGTCTAACTACGTCAAAATAAAGTGCAAAGCACTATACCATTCTTTCAGTGCACAATATACAATAGCAGCATTTGTACAGCGTTAGTATATGTGCAAATTAGCATGATAAAGTGCGGAGTGTCAATACCATCCTTCCCAAAGTGCAATATGCATTTAGCAGCACAAATCCGAATACTTAAAAAGTCTAACTCACTACATTCAACTAACAGTAAGTAGTATAAGTGGTAAAAGTATTAATTTCAACATAGTAAAAAGTTTAAAAAAAGCATCATTGAGTGAATTCATACAATGATTGATTTTCTTACAGAAATACGTTTTAAAATATAAGTGGCCACATGAAAACAGACGTCTGGGGTCTCTAAATTAAACATCAGTTGCATCGCTGTTTGTATACCACGCATATTGTATTTTAAAAAGATGGGTAAGAAATAAAATTTTCTAAAAGAAGTATAAAAGTTACAGGATAGCATAAAGTGACAAGTGCTCTGTTTGGATTTATCATCACAGGGACAGGGAGAGGTGCCGGGTTTCTTAACCACTGGGAAGGCCACTAAGTGATGCACAATTCCCAACCGGAGACGGGTCAATACAAAACGGTGAGAGTTAATACTAACAACAGTAAAATAGGTTTGGAAGCCTTCATTAATGTTATATTCCAGGTAGAGATTAAACGTACTTTGTTTTACATATCTTTCCATTCTAATCCCAGCTGTATATTTGAGGAGTGAGACTTTAAGCTCCCGCTTCGACTATGTAGACCCTGTTGTTAGATCTTTAAAAATGTTTAGACCATACAGTGTCTTATACCAATGTTGTATGTGGCTTAACCAGGGGATATTTGATCGTCGGTCGAGACTAATACAATCAGTAATTACATCCTGGGTAAACTTTGTCTCCTCCTTTGCCCAAATTGAGCGCCATAGGGACAGAGGACGTAGAACAATTAAATCATTAACATAATTTATGTCAAGTTCCCTATGTATTATCTCTGTTGAAGCCGTAGCCGGGGCCCAAATTAATCGTTTTAAAAACACATTTTCCTAGCGCTGGATCTGAAGGACTGGGTTCTTTAAGACCCAGCGGTGCCAGGGCACAACACCTGAAACCTTTGTGGGTAACCTGCTCCGGCGTACAAGTCACAGAGACACGGGACACTTCCTTCGGCGTCAAAGATTCAAGGTTTATTTGCTGCAGGGAACACAGAGATCACGACAAGTACACAGCGTGCAACTTGGGGAGACTGCTTCAAATTGGTTCTGTGGATCGCTCCTTTTATACAGTTTTTACCCATAGGATAACATTGAACACAAAAGTTTACAACCCGGTTCCCACAATTATCCCCCAGAGGGGTCGCTTTGGTCACTTTGAAACACACGAGGTCCAGAACATAAGTGCGGAAACATTTGGCGGTTCCCAACTGTAAAAACCATCTTCCTACCATTAGCAAATTCCAATCAGCAGTAAAATAGATCGAAATAGGAACGAGGACAGGTGCAGAGGAAGACGGAGACAGTGGGGAGATCGGAAAGGGTGTAAAAGGGGAGGTATCGGGAAACACGAGATACAGGCATCAAAGGGACGTGCCTAATGAGATGCACTGCTGAGACAATAAGCCCGTGCGGCAAGATGAGCCTCGAGCGGCGCCACCTGCCTTACAGCAGCGACCCCCTCGTCATAAAGACACTTACAAAGAACATGTGTCTTCCGCAAATATCTTGGGAGTCCCAGGGTCGCGAAGCGGACAACGTCCGTTCGCTGGCTACTTGAGGGCAAGAGACAAAATGGATGCCGTATCTAAGATGGAACCCGTGGGTACAGATGAAAAACCCACATAACAAACGAACGGTTTAAGTTAGCACAGCGAAACTGCGCACACTTACTAAACTCGTCATTTGCGGTTCATAGATACCAGACTCGACCATATTCGTGCGAGTCAAAAACACCACTTACAATTGTCACGGAACCTCAGACGCTCCTTTTGCCCTCATGTAGGCAAGCACTAGTCGGAATCATACTCGATATTCATCAGACCATCGAGATGTTGCTGTAGCATAGCTCTGTCCAATCGAGTCCCCTTGGTAACAGATGGTTGTCTCATACACGTTGTAGCACAGAGGCCACATAAGGCAGGACCACACTGCACACAAAGGCAACACGTGAACAGGAACACTACCACAACCCCAATGATCATCAGAATTTTCCAACCCCAAGTCGACATCAGGCCCCAAAACCATCCAAGTAGCGTCCAATCCCCTACATCCACGTGTATGGATTCGGAGATCTTATGCAACCTCGAGATGGCTTGATAGACAGTAGGAGCATTATCTGGAATGAAAATGCAGCAGCTCGAATGGATCACTTTACATACCCCACCGCGATCTGCTAAAATGACATCTAAAACCATACGGTTTTGTAACGTCATAAGTCTCTCCGCCTGAAGTTCTGTGGTGATATTACCAAGGGCACTGGCAGTAATATTAGCTGTCGATTCTACCACTCGAGTCAACTGTCTCAGGTTCCTACTATTGACCATAGGTCCCCAAAACGGGAGGAAACCCTTGAAAAAGTCTCCTGCCTCTTGACCGGCAGTGTCTTCTTCGCTAATTACGCCTCGTACAACTCTAGTCTTATGATAATCGGCATCTACAGTAAACGTCGGAGGCAACAAATTTGCAATGAAACATGAGCCCATGAAGTCTGCGGGCAACCATGTGTATGCACGATCATAACAGATAAAGTATGTACCCTTGGCAGCCAGAAACACAGGGGACGAGAACATCGGCAGAATGTAATTTTCGGTGCAGGCACTTGCTCCAAGTCGGGCTTGCGATCTTCGGCCACGACCCATAAGACAAAAATTACCAGTGTGGGGTACGACCCATATAGGAGGCGAGCTTTTAAGCTGCTTTTCACTAGTGAACACACTATATTCACCTCTACTTAGGACCTTATAGGCCTGTACCTCTTCTTCGGGAATAAGCGAAGGATCATAGATCTCACTATCTAAATCCTCTATGGCTATCGACAAAGGCTTCTGATACGAGGTAGGGCCAGAGTAGGGGGAACGTGGTTCTCGAATGGGGTGGAAACCCAGTGCGCTTCGAAACATTGTTTGGAATGCTCGAGCTGACCCTTGGGAACTATACGGTAACACCAGATATGGAATTCCCTTATCCGTAGTATGTGGCATCAACCCACACACCCAACAATTAGTAGTGTTAACCACTAACTGATGCTGATGGAGGAGCTGAATAAAGGAATTGTTGCGGAATTCTACACGTCTAGCCTGCTCGTGTTCCGGTAACATGTGAAAGGAATGGGGAGAAGCAGTAGAGGTAAGATTAGGGTAAGGAGTAGGAGTAGGTGTAGCAGGTAAGAAGTAAGACATCGTGTAATACACCCCACTCGCCAATAATGTAGAAGCAGTCAAAAACAATACAGACAATTGAAATATGAAACATTTGGTACGACTGAGTTGCTGCAGCTTAAGTCTGTGCGCCTTAGCTCCCTCCAAATCATTCAGCTTCGAGAATGCCATTCCCTACGACCGTCCGCAACGTTTCTTGACGCACTTCGTTCTGTGCAGCAATAGTCAATCCCTAGGAGTTCCTAGGAACCGACGGCCTTTAACCTAGCGTCAAGACCTACTATCCAGAAGGAAGTACGCGCGCGGCCCTACGGCCTTCAATACACAATATGTATATACAAGCACAAAGTCTCTCGGCTGTGGAAGTAAAAAGATACAAGGGAGGAAGCTCAATATATGTATGTACACAAATCACAGTGATACGAATGTTCAAAACTGATCACGGGAAACGGGGATAATGCAGTTGTCAATTTCAGCAAAGCAAGAAGAATTTTATTTGTCCTTAGTGCGAGATCGCAAAGAATATCGGTGTTTCCCGGGACGTGTCTGCTCGTCGAACAAAGGATCCGTTGAAGAGACAGAGTCCTGCTGATCAGTTGATTGTTCTGGTCTTGAGTCTTTTGCTGACAATTTTTCAACAGTGGCTTCCTGCTGCGCTGAGGATTCTCCAACAGGCTGTGCGTCGCTGAAAGGCACAAACGCCGGCAATGTTTCTGTTTCTGTTGACGCAATGCCTTTCCTTACCCACGGGTCTGCCGGCAAAGGGATAGGGACTCGCTTAGTATGGGTGGCATGCACCCAATTTTTACGCCCCTCAAGACGAACGGCAGTCCTCGTGGCCAGGAGCACCTGGTAAGGTCCGGTGAACCTCGGGTCCAGATTATTCTTGCGTGAAAAGTTTCGTGTTACCACCCAGTCTCCGGGCTGGAGCTGGTGGCCTGGACCCTCCGTCTGCGTCGGCAATGCGTCGTAAACCTGTTGGTGAATTAACCTCAGTTTAGCAGTCAAGTCATGTAAATAGTCAATCAACATTGGATACTCAAGATCAGAAAACATTCCTGGCCTAGGAACCCCCCACACATTCGCAGGACGGCCGAACACTATCTCGTAGGGACTAAGCCCTATTCGGGAGTGTACAGTCGCCCTAGTTGACAGTAATGCTAAGGGTAAAGCGTCAGGCCACGAAAGACCAGTCGTAGCCTGAATCTTTGCTAACTTTAGTTTAAGGGTGCCGTTGTACCCTTCAACCAATCCAGCTGACTGGGGATGATTGGCGCTGTGGAATTTCTGATTTATTCCAAGGCCCTTACACACACTCTTCATCCTCCGTAGGCAAAGCGGGATAACATTTATCTATGGTCATACGCTGTAGTCTTTCAAACACTTCCTTATCCTTATCCTCCTTATCACGCTGGAACTGCTCAGCTTTATTCACTATGGTAGCAACATTATCTCGCTGACTACGTTTATTCTGTCTGATCTCTTTCTGTCGGGCTTCTTTGCGCCACAACCGAAAGGCATCAAACATGGCCGGCCTTGATTTACGTTCGAACAACTTCATTTCTAGATTATCTAAGATCGACGCCTCGAAGCTACCGTGAGGTGGCCAACGAAGGTCGCCGTCTTTCTTTGTATATTTAATCCAATAATCGTTAAAGGTAATCGGGCCTAGCCCATGTTTGCTATACAGGTCATAAGTAGGAGTCCCAACCGGAGGTATCGGACACGAATCCTCCAGTCGGGAATCCGCACCACAAGGTCTAAAACAACTGAACAAAGTACTGCGACCAGGCATCTTGCACACTAGCCGAGTTTCACAAACTTCAAGGGTTACGGGATTTACCAAGTCCCAGCAAAGAACAAAACCCTCGGTTTTTGGCGGCTGCAGTCGTCAAACAACACAACAAAGTACCAAGAACCACAAATGCAATGGAACCATGCAACCACTAAGTAACCACAACCAAGAACTCTGGGAGCGACCCACAAATACTTAACTCAAAGATCGATGGCGTCACCAGGAAGGCCCGTCAATCGTCTCGCTATACCAAGGTCTACGCCAGGCGCCAAAACAGGTCTACAGTCAGGGCAGCAGTCCGTCGCAGCCGTCAGGAGGCGGGAATCTTCGCGGGAAAAGTCTTCGGGCCACTTATTTCGACAACAGGATCGATGAAGCGGAGTGCACCTTCCCTCGGAGATTTCACACGAAGTTCCTCACGATCGTCGGGCTTGGACCGGTACCACTGATGCAGCCCCACGTTGGGCGCCAACTGAAGGACTGGGTTCTTTAAGACCCAGCGGTGCCAGGGCACAACACCTGAAACCTTCGTGGGTAACCTGCTCCGGCGTACAAGTCACAGAGACACGGGACACTTCCTTCGGCGTCAAAGATTCAAGGTTTATTTGCTGCAGGGAACACAGAGATCACGACAAGTACACAGCGTGCAACTTGGGGAGACTGCTTCAAATTGGTTCTGTGGATCGCTCCTTTTATACAGTTTTTACCCATAGGATAACATTGAACACAAAAGTTTACAACCCGGTTCCCACAATTATCCCCCAGAGGGGTCGCTTTGGTCACTTTGAAACACACGAGGTCCGGAACATAAGTGCGGAAACATTTGGCGGTTCCCAACTGTAAAAACCATCTTCCCACCATTAGCAAATTCCAATCAGCAGTAAAATAGATCGAAATAGGAACGAGGACAGGTGCAGAGGAAGACGGAGACAGTGGGGAGATCGGAAAGGGTGTAAAAGGGGAGGTATCGGGAAACACGAGATACAGGCATCAAAGGGACGTGCCTAATGAGATGCACGGCTGAGACAATAAGCCCGTGCGGCAAGATGAGCCTCGAGCGGCGCCACCTGCCTTACAGCAGCGACCCCTCGTCATAAAGACACTTACAAAGAACATGTGTCTTCCGCAAATATCTTGGGAGTCCCAGGGTCGCGAAGCGGACAACGTCCGTTCGCTGGCTACTTGAGGGCAAGAGACAAAATGGATGCCGTATCTAAGATGGAACCCGTGGGTACAGATGAAAAACCCACATAACAAACGAACGGTTTAAGTTAGCACAGCGAAACTGCGCACACTTACTAAACTCGTCATTTGCGGTTCATAGATACCAGACTCGACCATATTCGTGCGAGTCAAAAACACCACTTACAATTGTCACGGAACCTCAGATCAGGTTAGCACTCTGGGCATCATGCCCCCATACCCTGTCCCCGTATATGGCTGAAGATATGCATCTTGTATTAAATATGGACAACATTTCATGAATTCTACGACCCCCTAATTTAGCAGCAAATCTAAAAATACAACTTGTATTTCTAACCATTTTAAAAAGGACACTTTTTTGTTCATTGACCCATCTCCCGTCTCCTGAAAAAGTAATGCCTAAATAACAGAAACTACTGACAGATTCTAATCTCTCCCCGTCTAAAAAAAAAGGGCTTGCATTTTCTTGGTTTCTTACCACATATCATTGTAACCGTTTTCCCTTTGTTAATTTTCATCTTCCTACTTTCAGTAAATACGTGGAACTGATTAATTAGATGTTGCAGTCCATTATGTGTCTTAGAGAGGAGGAGCGCGTCATCCGCGTACAAGAGGATTGGGATCGGGTTACCATTAATGATAGGTGCATCTGCATTAGTCTGTCTTAAAATTTGATCAACTTGATTTATAAAAAGGGAGAATTATAGAGGGACAAGTACACATCCTTGTCGGATACCTCTTCTGATTTTAAAAAAAGGGGTGCATTCTCCATCTGATCCAAATCTAACTTTACTGGACAAATTATTGTACAGTCTGGCAAGCAGATGGATGATTTCAATAGGGGCACCCATCGCCAACAGGATAGGCCAGAGCAGTGCGTGTTCCACCAGATCGAATGCTGAACTCAAGTTGGCAAAGCACAGGAAAAGATTACCATCTTTAGCTTTGGTATACTTGCCGACTATGAGTTCCAGGTTCACGCACTGCTCCATTGTACCCATCCCCCTACGAAACCCATACTGCACTGGGGATAAGATGTCTTTTTCCTCAACCCAGGCTTCCAATCTCACTAATAGGACTCGACTAAGGATTTTAACTGTCGAGTCCAAAAGTGAGATGGGACGGTAATTTCGGGCTTTGGACCTAGATCCTTTTTTGTAGAGGGGTACAATAATTGACTGACCCCATGTCAGTGGTAAACTGTCTTCCACGGCCGCATTAAAATAGCGTGTTAAAATTGGTGCCCATAGAGTCATTTCATGCTTATAAAAGTCCATGGGTACCCCATCAGGCCCAGGTGCTTTACCCCCCTTGCTATTTTTAATTGCCTCTGTGACTTCATCCAAAGTTAAAAATAACTGTATTTTCTGCCATTTAGTGCATGATACTATATATATCTGTATTAAAAATAGACCCATCTGAATTAAAATCAGAGTTAAACATTTCTGAGAAATGGACAATCCATGCGTGGCAGCTATCATGAGAACTCACTACGGGAATATTTTCATTCATTCTTTAGAAAAGGACCATTAATAGTTTCCCAGAATAGTTTGTGATCTTTTGTTTCGGCAGCCATATCCAGTTTATACCATGCATCATTTGCAACTCTTTTTTTCCTGGATGCTAAAGCAGATTTATAATTATTTCGTTCTTCTCTAACTCTTTCTTTGTCTCTTGGTTTATCATCAAGCGCTGTTTTTAACTTTTTTAGAGTCTGGGCACAATGTTTGTCAAACCACACAGTTTTATTTCTCTTGGACTTTCTATTTCTTACAGCCAAGGAGTTCTCAACAGTACTCGTTATCTTTAGAAAGTTAGAGAGTAAGGTGGACGCGGTTACATTCGGTGCTAGGCAATAGTCAACCTCTCTACTACATTTGCAGATAGTATCCTTCGTCAATTTATTGGGGTCTATTTTGGTCCATTTGATCCTCATGCCATTCGGTCTCTCGGCCGTGATCCCTTGGACAAGTCTACCATACACATTTGTTTTTGGGCCCCAACCCAATAATTCCACTGATATACTATTATGGTCACTCACAGGCTGCTCTATTACCCAGACATTGGAATAAGCAGAGCCATTGGACACCAAAATATGATCAATGTTTGAGTGGGTGTCTCTCCCTCTAAATGTGGGGCACTTTTCATTATTTTTATTCTTTGTACATTCTAGTAGCTCCAGATTTAATTTAGCTACCAGATTGTTCAGTGCACTACCATAATTACTGTGGGGGAAATGATGAAAAATAATATTGTCGCCACCCGGGTACTCTTCTCGATGTCCACAAATCCCCTTCCGGGCGTGACTACATGCTTTGATATTAAAATCTCCTACCCAAAGTATTACAGTGCTTTTGTTTGAAAGTGCGATTGTTTCTTCTATTGCACACTCAACATTCGGGACAATCTTACCCCGATTGGGCCCCACAATATTATTATAAAAATTCACAATAAATAGATCCCTACCTTTACTGTGTGTTAGTCGCAAGACTGACACATGCTCACCCACCTCCACATATCCCCCAACATTAAATTCCGTTAGTTTAGTGGAAACAGGGTCAGTAGGCCGCCCTTTGCTCTGCCTGCCTTAGATGCTACTGCTGCCACGCTATAAGAAGTGTAACCATCAACTTGTATTTGTTCTCTATGCCACGTCTCTTGCAGACATATTATATCGTAGCCCTGTATAATAAAGTTGTCCCGAAACGGAGTGCTTAATTTGGCGGCAATTCCCGCTATGTTCCAAGTGGTGATTATAAGGGAATCAACGGGGTTGCCTCTTATAGCCTCAGGATGGTTGGTCAATAATGATGTTCCTAGACTCGCTATCATATTAATATCTGCAGATACGTTTACATTTGTCACAATTGCATCATTATCTTTACATTGTTCAGTACTAGTCGAGTTTAAATTTAACTCAGTTACAACTTCTACCTAACTTTGGCCCCCCCAACTCTTTTTCGGTGGTTACTTTATCGCCAGATACAGTAATTTCAGGGTGTGGGACCATAGATGATACATTCAGTCAATCGTTCTCCTCTAATGAGTTGAACACCTGAAATCTATTGCAAATCGGAACTGTAATGTTGTCGTATATATTGAACAGTGAAGATGGAATGTGGGGGAACATTGGGGTGGTTAATGTGTATAGCTCTGGGATGCTGGAAGGAATGCGTTGTAATTTGTCTTCCTGACTGGTTCCTATAAAAGTAATCAAGTGGGAACACCGTGGTGTTATATTCACGATTGGATGGTATAGGTGCATTTAGAATCGAATCTCTCGCCCATTCAGTAGTCCTGTAATTTATAACTATGCAATCCCCATTTATCTCCTTTTTATTTGGTCCCACCCATCCTACCCTCTGCGTGGAGATAATCTGGCTAGCCCCTCGTATTGGGAAACCACACTTTTTCACTAGCTAGTGCAGTGTTTTATTTTTTAGGGTTTCCTGGTTTTCAAATTGGGTAGGTTGCAGTTTGGGTACATTTGCAAGGATAGCTACATATGGTCTGCATTCCGGTGGTAGATTAATTGTGGCAGGGATGATATTATTAGTGTGGCGCCTGGGAGCTGGCAAGTTCTTGTTGTTATGAGTGTGGTCACCTGTCTCCCTTTGTCCCCCAGCTGCTTTCTGTCCAGTTGTTATATTTGGGGCGGTGGTCGCTAACATATTCGTTCCACTTGTGGTTGCTACCGAATTCACTACCATGGTGGACACACTAGGAACTCTAGTTACTATACTTGACGTATTTTTACTCAGCCTCCCAGTTGATACATTAATTGTAGGAGACCTGGCTTGCGTGCCCAGATATTCTAGAATATCTAGGTTAGCTATGCCCAGTTTTTGGAAAGGGAAGACCACTCGGTCCCCCCGAACGTATGGATGGGTGCCCCGATCCCCCCGGGAAACCATTTTGGGCGGGGGGCGTGGTTCGGCTGGTATGCCCAAAGTGGCGTAGCCGGAGCACGCCCTTCCCTCCCAGGAGGGGTTGTCCTAGACACCCGCCCGGAAGACCGCACCCAGTGGGCGTACCTGAGGAGGGTCCCCGCTCTCCGGCAGACGGATAAATAGAACAGGTATCCAAAGAAGCGTCCTCTTGTTCCAGTGCTCTGAAGGCTGCTCCACTCGTTGCTCGTGAGCCCTCGACGGAACAAGCGGCAATTTTTTGACCCACCCACCAGCCCCTATTGCAATGTTTGTTCGAATAAAGTAATTGTTGATGATATCCGATTGTATTAAAGAGATGCAGTCACGTTTTCAGTATTTATGTATGCCTTGGGATTAAAGAAATGTGTATAGGCCTTTTTTCCTTTGTAGAAAAGTAAAGGAGTGTTTCGCGTAATGAAATTGTCTTCTGCTTTAGGACTTTTTTCCCTTTGTAGAAATGTAAAGTTGATGACTCGTCAAGCTGTGTCAGATTAGGCGAATTTTTTCTTCCCTTAGTAGATAAAACAACTGTCGTATTTATTTTTTGGTCGGGCGGTAAGGTCATGATCGGTGAGCAGTAATTTCAAGGTCCCTAGAGGGAGGCGCCACCCAGAATGGATGGGAGCGCCCGGGGGGAGGCGGCCACTGGCCCCTTCCACGGGGAGGCGGCACCCACTACGGATGGGTCGCCCAGGGGGAGACGGCCTTAGGCCCCTCCCAGGGGGGAGACGGCTAGATGCCCCTCCTACGAATTTCCCGGGGGGCGGATATCCGCTCCGGCGGAAGAGAGTGTGGGGATGGGGGGGGAGTCCACGCTGTCCTTCCTACAGATACCTCACACGGGAACTCGGACGACCTTTAAGATGGCGTCGAGTGAAAGGGGGCCCCCACGACAAGGGAAGTTACAGTTGGCAATGAGGGTAAAGTCCTCTGCGCATGCGCCACTCACACCGTGAGGGCGGGATTTTGGTAGTAGGGATCTGACACCGGTTAAGACCTTGCCGTTGACCCTTAATGCTAGGATGTACAATTTTAATTTAGAATGTATGCATTTTCAGGATGCTAGACTCGGCTAGGAAACCTTTGTATTAGAGATCTGTTAAGGTTAGCCAAAGAACATGTCTTCATCAAAATGTAATGAAAGTAAAATTGTACATAATTCATGAAACGTTATGTAAAATTTAATGTTTTAAATTTTGTTTCATATTTTAATAAATACGGCCGGGGGGGTAACTCCCCCCCGCCTTCCAAAGGTTCAAACCTGTGTCTGTCTCCTCCCATTGGGTAATTGGTGTTGGGAGGGGGTGGCGGGCATCCCGGCCATATCCAAGTTCTCTACTTTTTTACTTAGGAATTCTAGAATTTCTGTTACTGGTGCACTGTAGGATTTTATCGTTTTCTCTAAATATTGCACCAGTCCCTCGATACTGGTTGGAGTTAGAATTTCCTTTGAGTGTGTATTTCCACTATTTTGGTGTACCTCACCCTCCCTCTCATGGTCTATTGGAGTTTGGACTATTCTCTTCCTTTTGCGTCTATATCTCTTACCCTGCTTGCTGACTATCAACCTTTTCCTACTGTGAGTAGATTTCCCTTTAGGGCGGGCAGACCCATAATCGATTTCACTACTTAACAGACTAGTGTTACTTGATTCTACAATGGGGATAACACCATTGGTGTCACCGCTATCTAACTCCCCTATATCATTAGACACTTCGTTCAGTGTTATGGGTTGCGGTATGACACTTATTGTCAAATTGGGCGTTAATGACAATCTACTCTCCCTAACAGAGAACACAGTAGGTTCTAAAGGTTGTGGTACAGCAATCTGATTTTGGTCATTCCTTGGCAGGCCTGCAAAAGATTGTCATAAAAGAGAGTCATGTGATAACGTTGTTTCATTTGTGATGTTAACAGGTGTATTGACTACTTTTGGCGATTGGGTTATTAAGCATATACTAGGTCGTAAGGATAGTCTTCTTTCTGTATTTTCAATCGCGTTGACAACAACCCCAATAGTTTGCTGCAGCATTCTATCGATAGCGGTTAGGGTAGGTAATGGAGTTGGCGCCAATGTTTGTTTTCTTGTAGCAGAACGTGTATGCATAGGAGTTTTTTGTACCACCGCTCTACTTTTACTTTTACCCTCCATCAGGGCTAGTACGAACTGCTACTCGTTATACTCAGACACGGGTGGGGATTACCTTGATAGGGATGATGACAAAGCCAAAGGGGGTGGCACAGCCCAGTCTCTTGCGGTCTCTGAGGGCCTCAGAGGGTCCGCTCTTTGCCCGGGCTTAGCCCGGCACTGACCAGCGCGCGATCCTGCAACGCGGGAACTGCAGCTGTTTTTGGCAGTCCTCCGGGCGCTGGGATGCGGTCATCAGGCGTCGCCCCGGCAAAGGACTCGAGTCAGCGTTTGGTGTTTTTCGCTGAACTCAGGCACAGGAATCAGGTAGAGAGAGATATCCTCTCCGGGCACCGCAAATTAGGGAAAGTAAGAGGACACCACCCACTCCGCCGGAACTGCAGCTGTTTTTGTCAGTCCTCCGGGCGCTGGGATGTGGTCATCAGGCGTCGCCCCGGCAAAGGATGCTGGGAAATGGAGTCCCCCACTCGGCGGCCGCAGAAAGCAAATAGCAGCGGTGGGGGGGACTCGAGTCAGTGTTTGGTGTTTTTCTCCGACCTCCAGGCACAGGAATCAGGTAGAGAGAGATATCCTCTCCGGGCACCGCAAATTAGGGAAAGTAAGAGGACACCACCCACCAACCTATTGGTTTTTTTGGAAGGCCCTCACCCACCAACCTAGTTGGTGGCATGCTTCATCATTGGGCCCCACCCGAGACACGGAGTGTGCCTCAGGTGTGCTTGATTACAGCAGAGAAGGTTGTGTTAACTGAGTGTGCAGTGAAGGTGTTTAGAGTTGGGTTTTAAAATGCTGTCCTAGATGTCCCAAATGGTTAATTTATTAGTGGGCCCTAGGCAGGGTTAAAAGCAAAGCTTTGTGACATGGTAGAGAGACTTATGGTTTTCCACGTCCAGTGTGGTCAACTAGTTTCAGCCAGGCCTTTAGTTAAAACAAACGTTTGTCAGGACTTATGTGTGAGGGTGTAGACAGGGGACTCACATGTTTTAAGCACCCTATGTGAAGCACACGCTATGGTGCTGTAATTGTAAGAGGAGGTTTTCATCTCAGTTTGTACTTCCTAACTTTAAGAGACAAACTTCATGAGTCTCTGGCGGGGATACGAGACTCCTATGCACTTTGGCGTTGTCTCCGGATCCTCTGGATCACCTGAAGTGTCCGGCCAGGAACTCCGTAATTTTAACACATACGCTATCTAACACTTTCCCGACTGTTTCACTTACTGGAGTGGGAATAGTAATTTTTACAATTACGCTATCCAACACTTTCCCTACGGTGGACTCACTGGAGTGGGAATAGTAATTTTAACCCCTCCACTATCAAACACTTTCAATACTGTTAAACTCACTGGAGAGAGAATAGTAGTTTTTACAGTTAGGCTATCCAACACTTTCCCTACTATTGCACCCACTGGAGTGGGAATAGTAATTTTTACAGTTATGCTATCCAATACTTTCCCTACTATTGCACTCACTGGAGTGGGAATAGTAATTTTTATAGTTACGCTATCCAACGCTTTCCCTACTGTTGCCATCACTGGAGTGGGAATAGCAATTTTTATAGTTAACGCTATCCAATATATACCCTACTGTTGCAGTCACTAGAGTGGGAATAGTCATTGTAACCCCTACGCCCTCCAATACTTACGCTTTTGTTGCACTCATTGTAGGGGCAATAGTCATTTTTACAGTTACGCTATCCAATATTTTTCCTATTGTTGCACTCACTGGAGTGGGAATAGTAGTTTAGCCCCCACGCTATCCAACATTTTCTCTACTGTTGCAATAACTGTATTAGGAATAGAAATGTTTACCCCTACTCTATCCAACATTTACTCCACTGTTGCATTGTTTTTAGTTAGAATAGTAATTTTATTTCCTGCACTATTTAATATTATTTATAGTGTTTTATTTATTGTAGTATATCATTATTATTTTTTAATATTAAAAAAAGTTTTTTAATTTGTTATGCATATTTGTATTTATTTTTTTAAACAATGTGTATGTATATAAATGTATTTATAATGTATAGACATTGTTTTAACAATTTAGAAGTTATGAAAATAATTATTAGGCGGAAACCGGGGGCCTTCTAAGCTATCCCTGTCGCCCACGGGCATTTATCAATTGATTGCTGAAATCTCTTTTTAAAAATTATAAATATTTTAACCTGCTCATTTTTACCAGCTAGCATCACTGACCCCTCGGTGCGAGAATCACGTAGTTCCGAGGCCCCTCGTAGCCATTCCTTGACCGGTTCAGCCGATTCAGGTGCTGACGCCGGTAGGCTAGGAGGGGGGATGCTATCTTGGGGGGAGGAATAGGGTAGCGGTCCAGTAGTAGGACGCTTCCCGCCCGTCCAGGTTACTTAAGGAGCATTTTACCGTCAGGGCTCAGAATTGATTGTTTTCACCCCTGAGGCGGAAGCCGGGGGCCTTCTAAGCTATCCCTGTCGCCCATAGGCATTTATCAATTGATTGCTGAAATCTGTTTTTAAAAATTATAAATATTTTAACCTGTTCATTTTTACCAGCTAGCATCACTGACCCCTCGGTGCGAGAATCACGTCGTTCCGAGGCCCCTCGTAGCCATTCCTTGACCGGTTCAGCCGATTCAGGTGCTGACGCCAGTAGGCTAGGAGGGGGGATGCCATCTTGGGGGGAGGAATAGGGTAGCGGTCCAGTAGTAGGACGCTTCCCGCCCGCCCAGGTTACTTAAGGAGCGTTTTACCGTCAGGGCTCAGAATTGATTGTTTTCACCCCCGAGGCGGAAGCCCATGGCCTTCTAAGCTATCCCTGTCGCCCACGGGCATTTATCAATTGATTGCTGAAATCTGTTTTTAAAAATTATAAATATTTTAACCTGTTCATTTTTACCAGCTAGCATCACTGACCCCTCGGTGCGAGAATCACGTCGTTCCGAGGCCCCTCGTAGCCATTCCTTGACCGGTTCAGCCGATTCAGGTGCTGACGCCGGTAGGCTAGGAGGGGAGACACCATCTTGGGGAGAGGAATAGGGTAGTGGTCTAGTAGTAGGACGCTTCACGCCCTCTTCCACACCGGATAAAAAGATGACGTCTTCCCGTCCGTGCAGCGGGCGGGCGCAGCGGACGCGCCGGCAGGGTGCCAAAGGCAAGCCCGTCTGCGCCCATCAGCGACAGTACAGCGCTAAGCGCCAGGACCCCTGGTCATTTTAATCATCAATCCAGGAGAGTTTATAGCTGTGACCTGCTTTTGAGCCTTAAAGGAAGGGTGGAGGATGACTGCAAATGCCTAATACCTGACAAAGAAATGCTTGCGAAACCTAAGGTCTGTCCAGCATGTTGCTCTCGTCTATCTGCTATTCTTTGGACTCCAATCAAGGGTCTAAACAGGTCCCACAATTTGAGTGAGGATAGGGAGGAGAACACAATCAACTGCTTCCTCATTAATGCCAGATCCTTGGTTAAACACAGTACAGAATGCGCAGAACTGATTCATGAAAAAAATGCTAAAATTGCATTCATCACTGAGACCTGGAAAGATGCGGCTTCAGGACCGGATCTAGTCATTGCTACACCTGCAGGTTACTGTAGCCGTGTTCTGGATAGAACCGGTAAAAGAGGGGGTGGGATTGCTATTATATATCATGCCTCGATCCAGGGATCATTTCAGACGGTGTCCTCACAGACCAATGAGGCACTGGGATTTAAGCTTTCCGTATCTAATCATTATACTTTTCAGGGCTGCCTTTTATACAGACCACCCGGATCCAGATCTCAATTCCTCGACACGGTGGGCACTTTTCTGGAAGAAGCCCTTTGTACCAAGTCCTTCACAGTCTTAGGAGATTTTAATTTTCATTTAGAAGGAGACTCAGACCCAGACACGTTAGCTCTGGTCGATGTAATGCATGCGGCAGGACTGACTCCGGTGGTAAGTGGAGCTACACATTAAATGGGACACACTCTAGATGGTATTTTCACAAATAATCCAGACCTACACTTTAGTCACTTGGAGCCCATGGTCTGGTCAGATCACTCAGTGGTCCTTTTTAAAATTCAATTGCCCCAGCTAGTTAGAGCTAGACAGGACAGGAAGCCTGCCAAGCTGTATAGAACTTGGAAAAAACTGGATGGCAGGGTATTGGAGGATCATCTTTCATCCTCCATATTTATACCACCCATAGATGTAAATGAAGCTGCTGAAAAGTACACAAACTGGATAGATCAAGCATGTACTACTCTAGCACAGCCTAAACTCTGCCGCCCTACGCGTACAGCACCATCTGCTCCCTGGTTCTCCAAGGAGTTACGAGAACACAAGGTGATCTGTAAAAAACTGGAGCGCACATGGCACACAGAGTATCTGCAGGCAGATAAAACTAAACTTAAAGCCAGTCAAAAGATATACAAAGAAATGATTAAGAAGGCTAAAAGCACGTACTTCACTGCTAGAATTGAGGGAGCAAAAAAATCCACTAGAGAACTCTTTGATACAGTGGCCAGTCTGGTTACTCCCAAATCAGTCATTATTCCCCCAAGTTTGGAAGTTCTTTTTAGGCAAAGTGGAGCTGATTTTCTCAGCCTTAGAACATCAAGTGGGATTGTCTCTTATTGAAGGAACACATAGGACCTCTCTGGTGAACCCACACGAGGCGGAACTCTTGGAGTTTCGTCCGGTGAAATCGGAAGAGACAAAAAAGTTGCTCTTAGGAACAAAATCAGGCTCGCCTCAAGATCCCTGCCCAGCCTCAGTGGCACAACTGGCAGCTACTCCCATATCATACATGTTAACTGAGCTATTTAATTCGATGTTTGAATGTGGAGAATACCCAACATGCTGGAAACGAGTATCAATTGCTCCTTTGCTCAAAAAAACCTACTCTTAACATCTCAGATCCCAACAGCTACCGGCCCATAGCCAGGCTTCCACTTCCAGCCAAACTCATTGAGAAAGTCATGAATGCACAGCTATGTGACTTTCTCAGGTCCTCTCAATGCTTGGACTTAGCTCAACACGGGTTTAGGGAGGGCCACAGCACCGAGACTGCCCTTATTAGGTCCACGTAAGAGATTAGGAAGGCGATGGGCGCAGGAGGACGGGCAGTCCCGGTGCTCCTTGACCTCTCCGCGGCTTTCGACACGGTCAATCATAACATTTTGGTGGACCGTCTAGAAGGCTGCGGAATCCGAGGGACAGCCCTGAGCATGCTGAAGTCCTTCCTAACCGACAGGGTTCAGGTGGTGGCCCTGGGAGATTTCGAATATAGACCATTCAAACTCCCAGGAGGGGTCCCTCAGGGTTCTTCTCTGAGCCCCACACTATTTAATATTTATGTCTCCTCCCTCGCCCCGGTGATTCGTTCATTTGGTTTTGAACTAACATCTTACGCAGATGATACACAAATTGTGGTATCTCTGCTCCCAAGGCGAGAAGAAGGAACAGCGGCAAGGTTCCAGGACTGCATGATTGCAGTGAGTTCATGGATGGCTAGCAATTGCCTCAAGCTGAATTCCTCAAAAACAGAGGTTCTTCTTTTTGGCAATGACGTTAATCTCTGGACTCCCAATTGGTGGCCCCAAGATATGGGAACTCCACCCATACCAGCAACGACAGTAAAAAACCTAGGTGTGCATATTGATAAGCAACTATCTTTTAAACCACAGGTTAATGCTCTAACATCCTCCTTTCACTGGATCAGGAAAACTATTAGGAAAATTCTCCCTTTTCTTTCTAACAGTAGCAGGAAAACGGTGGTGACAGCACTTGTGCTGTCCCGCCTTGATTACTGCAACAGCCTTTTCCTGCAAGCCCAGCAAGGGATTCTTAACAAACTACAGATGTTGCAAAATGCTGCTGCTCGACTAATCACTGGCCTACCCAGATTTGCACCGGTTGCACAGGAATTGAGGAAATTGCAATGGCTCCCAATACGGAAACGTATTATGTTCAAATCACTGTGTATGGTGTTCAAGGCAGTGAATGGACTTGGTCCATCCTTCCTTCAACAACATTTTCAACTGTACGCACCAGGCAGACAGCTAAGATCAGCTAACAAATGGCTGGTTAAGACAGATCGGATCAAGAAAGCTCGATGGGGAGGACATGGCTTTATTTCTGGAGCCTGCTGAATAGAACAGAAAAGCCCTGCCAAAATAGGTTGCTAGGTCCCTGGGGGGGATTCTAAGTATAATAAGGGAGGTGACAAACAAACTACATATCAGAGACAATGGTGCATCACAATAATTCAGTACATCTTAGTATTAAAATAGAGTTTATTTATTAATAAATCAGTGGCTCAGACATGAGTCCATGTGCAAGATTCAGGGCAAATGTGGGGGGATAAATAACACATTAAATATAAAACAGGTCAAAATAGGTCTCCACAGAAAGCAAAGCAAAGTTCATGTCCCACACTCTTCCACAAACATTCATTCAGCAAACACTCACTTTCACGCTATCTCACTATGGTCAAGCATAGTGAGAGAGTGTTTGTGGAAGAGTGTGGGACATGAACTTTGCTTTGCTTTCTGTGGAGACCTATTTTGACCTGTTTTATATTTAATGTGTTATTTATCCCCCCACATTTGCCCTGAATCTTGCACATGGACTCATGTCTGAGCCACTGATTTGTTAATAAATAAACTCTATTTTCATAACTAAGATGTACTGAATTATTGTGATGCACCTTTGTCTCTGATATGTAGTTTGTTTGTCACCTCCCTTATTATACTTAGAATCCCCCCCAGGGACCTAGCAATCTATTTTGGCAGGGCTTTTCTGTTCTATTCGGCTGTTTTTCTCCCCTCATTTTCCTGCCTATATCCGAACCAACCCACTGGGGAACCCCCTTCTATTTTGTTGTTTATTTCTGGAGCCTCCACTATCTGGAATAAACTGCCCCTGACCCTGAAACAAAGCACTAACCTGATGAGTTTTAGGAAAAACATCAAAACATGGCTCTTTGACCTGTAGAAAACAGCGACCTACATAGGGGAGAAAGCATATAATTTCAGCACCAGGACACCGCCCGGTAACAGCGCGCTTTAAAAATGGTATAAAATAAATGAATAAAAAATATAATATATATTACATGTATATATTTAATATATGTTTACATTATATATACTAGTTATTTTGAAATATTAAATAATATTTGTAAGTATGTTTCTTTTAATTATATATAGTTAATTATTTTACATTATTTTTTTAACTTAAAAAAACCTGATATTTTTAACAACGATATTTTTAACATCGATAATTTTGTTTTGATATTTGTGTACTTACCTTAATGTAGATAGGATATCGATATTTTTGACTTCTAAATTTTGGTCCCGATATTTTTGTCGTTCAATTTTCTGTCCGTCGATATTCTATCTGTGATTTAAAAAAAACTGACTGCATGATTTACTATATGGTATGCTTCCTTGAAATATCGCTCATTTTGCCCATGGTTCAGTCCATATGAAACTCGTCTTTGCCCTCCCACCCTCTTGTCCACACAGTACCCTGAGTCCCGCCACCTATTAAATGCTCACCTCTCAAGAGAATTTACAGGTAGAATAGAACTTTTCCTGCTGGTGGACACTGAACACTTTCCGTCAGTAACTCCACTGGGTGCAATTCCATTGGAGCCTGGCCTGTGTTATTGCATTGTTTGCATCAGATTCTCCTTGTGCCTGGCCTGTGTTATTGCATTTTTTGCATCTACCCTTGTGCCTGGCCTGTGTTAATGCATTGTTTGCGTTAGATTCTCCTAGTGCCTGTTTGTATTATTGTATTGTTTCGTCAGATTCTCCTAATGCCTGGTCTGTGTTATTGCATTGTTTGCATCAGATTCTCCGAGTGCCTGGCCTGGGTTATTGCATTATTTGTATCAGATTCACCTAGTGCCCGGCCTGTGTTATTGTATTGTTTCGTCAGATTCTCCTAGACGGCGCCGTCGGCATGAGAGGCACAAAAGGTGCCTGGGCATAATGCTGAGGCACACCAAGTTGAATGCCAGCGGACCCAGGGGACCCGAAGGTGCTCTGGAGGGGAATGCTGCTCTGTTAAATACTCTGTACATTGCATTTAAAAAATGTGTTGGATCCGAACCTGAGTAGGAAACTGTGGATAAGGATTTGACCCAGAATCCAAACAAGGAACCTCCGGAACTGGACCAGCTGTATCCACCGGAGCCACAGGATCGGCCTCATGCACAGGAGGAGCAGGAGTCGAAGCAATCTGGAGTGGTAATTCTTCTCAATCCGGCGAACCCCTCAGCGCCGAAGACTGCGCCGGAGTGCCCTTAGAAGAAGGAGATCTCTCCGGAGTCGCACGAGGAGAAGGAGAAGTCAAAGGAGACACGAAGGGGGTCATTAGGAGTCCGCCCGCCATCCTATCAAGAAACGGGACCGGCCCACATAATTGTGGGGGTCCTGTGGGGGCAATTAGGATGCACAGTGGCGGGCGCATCCTGCATTCCTGTCATTGTGGCGGGCGGTACACTCAGCACCGCCTGCCACAATGCCAGGAAGGCATGTCGTGCACTTCCATGCTCAACATGGCAGGCAACGCGTGGTGCCTGCCATGTTGTGCATAGAACTGCAGGGGGGTACCCCCCATGTGCACCGCTCAGAGTCCCTGGGGCCCCACAACGGGCCCCCGCAGTCTATTCCTGCATGCCTTTCCATGGCGGCAATGCCGCCACGGAAAAGCATGTTACCGCACCCATGGTAATATGGCTGGCGGTGTCTAACAGTCACCGCCACCATTTTAAACGTCCGGTCAACTCGTTGACTGGGCGGAAAAGCGGCAGACGGCCTTTCTGTCCGCCGCGGTCCCCCCTGCCATAGTAATATGGCGGGGGAAATGGGTGGCGGGCGTGGTCGGATCACAGGCGGAACGCCACCTCCATGGGGCCCATGATCCTAATGGGCCCCAAAGTCTTTTCGATGACATTGAGGAGCCAGCGAAGGAGACCTCGAAGCCTTACTCTTCGATGAACGGCCCTGTTAGAACCGGGACCCTGGCCGGCCAGGACTCGCGTCGAGGTCAGTCAGGGATCGCCACTTCTAAGTGTCAGGGCAAGGGAGTCACACACCAAGGCAACCCCCACTCGCCCTCTAGGTAACGTGGCGCGAGCAGTCAAGGCTAAACTTGGAGGCGATGTAAGTTAAGTATTTGCGCACGCACCCCAGCAACAACACCCAAGGCCCACCACAAAGAAACACTCCACACAAGGTTATGTAAAAATAGCCTTTGTATTTGTAATGGCTGCCTTTTTGCTGGCTCTTTGGAGAAGGAGAATGATGGAGAGTGACTCCAGCCTATCACCCCCATAGCATAGGGATTAGGACTATAGACAGGGACCCTGTCTTACATATATTAGGGCATTTTCGTGCCATTTTCCTTAAAGTAAGGCTTATGAATTTAAGTTAGGGGATAGATATATAAGTATTAGTTATGATTTGCTCATTTGCTAACATGCTGGGCTATTTTCCATGGAGCTATGCATATTGTGGGCTCCGTAGGCCTTAAACGAGACAGACTCCATTTTGCTTTCTGCCCGGTAGCCGAGAAGGCTTTCTAGGTCAAATGTAGTGTTTTAGTTTCAAGCTGTTGTTCGCTTGGAGAGAACCGGTTCAGGCTGACCCTTATCGAAGGAATGTATTTTTCTCCACTCCGAAGACACAACTTCAGGCCGGCCGGCTGGGAAAGTGTCCTTGGTACGGGGAGGTACAAGAATTTGGTGGGCGGCAGGTTACTGGCCGTGAATTTCCATGAAGGAATGGGCTTTGATATTAGCGAAGGTGTTAGTCAGTTTGTCAGTTAGTCCGTAGGCGGCATCTAGCCGTTAGCATCTCTGCCATTATTCATCTTATGGTGGACAAGTCGCCATCTTTGAAGTCTGAGAAAGATTTAAGACCGAAACTCTCTGAGAAAGACTGAATGAGAAGCAGCGCGGAGCGCACTGATACAGAGAGAGAGAGAGACGGTAGCTAATAATCAGCAGGGTTCCGGTGTCCTGAAGAGAAGCAGACGAGGTTGAGCCTAGCGGTGCAGACGTGTACTTGTGACGGCTGGGGGTGACTGCAAGGCGTGCCAGGATACAGAGACGAGAAGGGAACCTAGATGACTGCCGAGTCCAGACTTCCTATTAATAAGGTGACGTCCGCCCAACTCTAATAGAATGTGCACTCTAATCTTTACCTTTTCTTTGCAGAAGTTATGTTGCATAGTAATGTGATTCGTGTCTATTGTTAATAAATACCCTAATTCTTATAGAATTATTGTGTACCTGGTGTTCATGTTCAATCTTGGTAAATTCAACTCCTAGTTGGGAATTGTTTATGTGAACGGATGTTAAATCCCGATCAGGTAAATGGTGATCAAATAAAGAGGGAGTGAGTGGACCTTTGATGCCAAGAGCAGGGAGTACACTATATAATTTGGAACTATATTCAAAGTTATTATTGTAGTTTTATCCCGAGCAGATAACTGAGATATTATCCCGATAACTGTTCATAGGAATGTGGTCGTCGTTGATATGCGGCGTTAATGAGAGCACTGAGTAGGAGATCGGTGTGTATACCCACTGGATTGTGGCTTGAATAAATGAGAGCACTAGGAGGTCGAACTAGTGTGTAGTTTTGCAGGATTGCAAACACTTTGGAAAAGGGAGCATTGGGTTCTGCAGGCCCGTGTGTAGACGCACCGGATTGTGTGTCATATCTGCCCTAGGGTAGAACGGTCTGGGTCGGGGTGACCGCGAGACCAACTGATGTGAATAAGATATTGTAGAAAATCCATACATGTATATTGTCATTCCCCATCCTTAGGTGCGATTTGTATATATCTGTATATCTATCCATTATGAATACGATCTGAGGAGGGAAGGTGAGTACGTTTTGGCTGGGTCATAGGGGCCCCTGGGGGCTGATCCCATCTAAACAGAAAATCCGGCCATTACATCTGGCGTCACGAACTGTTTACGAAGCCTGTGTGCATTGTGTTGATTTTATCTTGTTGGTTTGCGCTCGGCTTATAAGTTTTGAATTTTGTTTATAATTTGTGTATATAAATTTTTGGTGTTCATATGTTTGCGAAAAAATCATCGTCGGTTTTTAAACTGCCGATTCAGATTCCCGGCTGGGAGTCTACGCCTTATGAGGTTTTGGCCCGTGAGTGGGCTGATTCTACTGGTTTGAGTGAAAATTGGTCTTCATGCTTGGAGCAGGCGGAGCCTGCCAATGTGGTATCGTGCTTGCAGAAAGCGCCTGTAGTGAAGGGTGATGAGCTTCCTATTTTAGGACGCAGAGGGTGGATTGTTCTTAATGCATACAGAATATTGCATGAGAGGTTTGTTCAGCTACAGAAACAGTTTAAAGATACGGAAGGACAGTGTGTTGAGTTGCAAAATGCGCATACTTTGTTGCGTTGTCAAAATAAATTGCTTGCCGACAAACTTGAAACATATCAGACCATTGCCGAAAGGGCTGCGGTCCGTATTGCACGATATAAGTATAAACATCGTCGTGGACGTGTGTCTTCACGCAAAGTGCGTATGGTTGTAGCAAAAGCTGGAATGGATTGGAACCCCGATGAGTGGGACGGTAATATCTGGGATTCTCATGCTTCTGACTCCTCGGCAGAGGAGGGTGACAAACGCGAGTCTTCTCGCTCCGGACGTGATTGTAAATCTGCTTCATGTATCGATTTAAGTCCTGATTGTGACCGTGCTCGTTCTTCCCGTGTGGATTACGTAGCTTGCCCTGATTGTGCTGCTAAATCTAAGATGCGGGCTTCCTCGGAAGCTCTTCCTGCAGTTTCTGCTCACCCGATTTTTCGACGAAAGTTACAACAGGCCCCTGGTAATCCGGGTGGTATAGCTCTTGATTGTATTGAAGACTTTACTCAGCAGGAGGTTAGTGATATTTTACAACGATTTCGACAACGGCCTGGTGAGGCCTTGCTTACCTGGATGGTGCGTCTTTATGAACTTGGCGCTGCCGGTATTATGCTCGATGCTGTTGATTGCTTACGATTTTGCTCTTTGAGTTCTGATTCTACGATTCAGGATCATTTTCGGAATTAAATTGGTGCTGGTCAAATTTCTTTGCTCCAGCTTGCGTCTGACGGTTGTAATCATAAATATCCAACTGAATCTGATTGGCCTATTGATGAGAAACCATGGTACACTTTGCGCGATGCGTCGCAACGTTTAAAAGAGGAAGTCATGAAAACGGCTATCTTCCTTAGTACTGCTGACAAGTTATTGGATGGTCTTTTAACATCTTCTGTGCGCAATCGCATTATCCGTTCTTCTCCTGTTGCTTACAAGCAGGTCATGATGACACTATTGATTAACCAAACTGGCAATCCTTTGTCTGTTGTGCTTGAGTCTGTTCGTCAGCTTGGTGAGCTGGGTGAATGGTTTAAACCTGAAAGACAATCTCGACCTGAGGGTCGTACTGGTGGGGACTATAAGTTCTCTAGACGTGACATGTTTCTTGCTCTCATTGCTGATGGTGTCAAAAGGGAAGACATTGATGGTGAGCCTAATAATCGCTTATGGGAAATGTTTCGTAAGCGTGGTTTGGATCGAAAGGAGGGTGCCCGTCGTGTGCGAAAGAATGAGTATGATCGTGGTTCGGATGACAGTGGTGATGAGAGGCGACGTGTGAATTCTGATCGCCGTGATGATCGGCGCTATGAACGTGATGTATCCCCTCGTCGTAATGATGGGAGGGGGAGAGAGGATGATCGTGAAAGGGGAAGAGATGATCGTGTTTCTAACAGACGACGAGATGCAAGGAGTTATTCCTCTGACGTAAGAAAGAGGGAGGATCGTAACAGACTCTCTGACCGTAACTCACAACTTTTTGAACCTGACACTAATCCGTTTCGTACTGGAGACGGATATGAACAAGACATTCTAATACCAAAGAAAACCGAGAGTATTTACCCTGATTTGTCTTGGTTGACAGACCGCAGGAAAAATGACTAGGAAATAGGTCAAGCTCCGGTACGCAAGTGGGCCCACAGAGATTACAGACCATATGTAGATATTGAGATTTTTTGGAAACATCGTAATATCCAAAGGGCCCGAGCGTTAGTTGATACTGGGGCGGAGGCCACTTTAATTCATGGTAAGTCGAGAAAATTTCATGGACAGTCTTTTACGATTACTGGTTTGGGTGGTAAAGAGACACCCGCAGTTCAAACTGCACTCGAAATTAAAATTGGTAGGATTCCTCGTAGAGAATACTCTGTGTTGGTTGTGCCACTTTTGGAATACATTATTGGAATTGACATTTTGAAAGGTATGACTTTGCATTTGGATGATGGATACTATCAATTTGGTACACAACAGTACATTTCGACCAGACCCGTACGGGTTGGCCGTTTACGCATGCCACCTATTAAAATACCTTTAGCAACGAAAGTGATTTTTCAAAAGCAATATCGTATCCCAGGTGGTCATGAAGAAATTACCGCTACGATTCAGGATTTGGTTGACGCGGGAGTCATAACTCCGGTCACATCTGCTTGGAATAATCCCGTTTGGCCCGTGCGCAAAAGTGATAATTCTTGGCGCATGACTGTTGATTATCGAGAATTGAATAAAAATACACCTAAATTGACTGTTGCAGTGCCTGACATTGTCACACTGATTCAGAGAATTCAAAAGCATCCAGGTACGTGGTATGCTTCCATTGATATTGCTAATGCATTCTTTTCAATTCCGATTGCCCCCGAATGTCAGGAACAATTCAGTTTTACATGGAATGGACGTCAAATGACGTTCCGGAGTCTTCCTCAAGGCTATGTACATAGTCCTACGATCTGTCACCGGCTGGTGGCGGAACATTTGTCTGAAGTGCCCACGAATCCACAAGTTCAGGTTTGTCATTATATTGACGACATTTTGATTCAAGGTGAAACGCAAGACCAGGTGCAGTCCCATTTAGATCAGATCATTGACTGTTTGCGAGCGAAAGGCTGGGAAATTAATCCTGACAAATTACAAACTCCATCCCAAGCTGTGAAATTTTTAGGAATTAATTGGCATGAGGGTCACAGAGAGGTGATTCCACAGGTTAAACGAAAAATACTTGATTTTGCTGTTCCCAGAAACAGGAAAGAAGCTCAATGCTTTATTGGTTTGTTTGGATTTTGGCGTCAGCATATTCCCCATTTGAGTCAAATCTTAGCTCCACTGTATCGAGTCACTCGTAAAAAGAATGCGTTTGAATGGGGTGAACCTCAACAGACTGCTTTTAATTTGGCTAAAGAAGCTATTCAGTATGCTTTGGATTTGTGGCCCGTGAGTGAAGGTGATGTGGATTTGAATGTGTCCGTGGAAGGCCTGTATGCCAATTGGAGTTTGTGGCAAAAGCAGGGCAGACAAAAAGTGCCATTAGGTTTTTGGACCAAAAAGTTACCTGAGGCTGGTGAGCGCTACTCACCTTTTGAAAAACAGTTGCTTGCTTGTTATTGGGCTCTGGTGGATACCGAGCAATTGACCCTAGGCCATGCTGTGATTTTAAGGCCCGAAATTCCCATTATGCAGTGGGTTTTGAGTTCACCAAAGTCCCATCGAATTGGACATGCTCAGGAGGCTAGTGTGATTAAATGGAAATGGTACATTCAGGACAGGGCACGTGTGGGTCCGAAAGGTGTGGCGGTTTTACATGAGCGAGTGGCGCAGGCGCCCTCCAATGAGATTGAAAGTGAGTGTTCGGTTCCCGTAGTGCAAGAGTCTCCCGTGAAGTGGGGTAAATCATTTGATGATCTGTCCGCGGAGGATAGAAAACATGTGTGGTTTACGGATGGTTCTGCGAAATTCATTGGTGACAAAAGACATTGGAAAGCTGTTTCATATAACCCGATTACACAGAAATTGTTGAGCACAACTGGAGATGGTAAGAGTAGCCAATATGCTGAACTCTATGCAGTTTACCAAGTTTTGAAACAGGAACTACCTGGTACATGTCATATTTTCACTGATTCCTGGTCCACTGCGAATGGACTAGCGGTATGGTTACCGACATGGCATTCTCATAATTGGGAATTGCATTCAAAGGAACTGTGGGGCAGAGAACTGTGGCAAGAAATTTGGGAATTGCTCCCGCAGAGTACTGTAACAATCTTTCACGTGGATGCTCATACTCCAATTGACTCCCTTGACAAATTTTTCCATAATATTGCAGATGAACAGTCTAAAATTTCTGAGGCAGTGGTGGACATGCAGGATTCTGATTTGGCGGGATTGGCGAAGTGGGCCCATCAAAAAGCAGGACATTTTGGAGAGAAAGCCACTAGCAGGTGGGCTGCCGATAGAGGAATTCATATTCCCTTTTCTTTAATAAAAGATGTCATTCTACATTGTCCCATTTGTCAGCATTCTAGGAAAAAAGAGGTGCCTCAGATTGTTCGAGGTCACTTACATCGAGGTAAATTGCCCGCCCAAATTTGGCAGATTGATTATATTGGTCCGCTCCCTATGAGCAGAAATTGTCAATATATTTGCACAGTGGTTGATACTTATAGTGGCCTTTTGGTCGCTTTCCCTTGCAAGAACGCTACCCAAGTGAATACAATTAAAACCCTGGAGCTAATTATTCTGTACTATGGTGTCCCATTCCAAATTCAATCAGATAACGCATCCCACTTTCGTGGAAGATTGGTGCAGGAATTCTGTACGGAAAATAATATTGATTGGGTGTTTCATATTCCATATTATCCACAGGCTTCAGGACTGATTGAGAGAATGAATGGCTTGTTGAAAGAACAGTTGCGCAAGTTGACTGATGACCGTTACAGCCAGTGGAGAGATGTCCTACTTCAAGCTTTATTGATTTTAAATAATCGCCTTTTGTTACATGCTGAATCTCCTTTAATGCGTTTGTTTCCTCCAAATGTTGATGCGAAACCCAATTCTGTATCGAACACTGTCATGTATTGGGAAATTACCCCCGGTGCTTTGGCTCCAAGTAGAGCAACCCCAGGCTCCGCAGGCCTCGACCTGCATGCTTTAAATGATGCTAAATTTCCAGGAAAGGATCGAATCATTGTTGAAACTGGCATTGGTGTCTGTATACCTGCCGGTAGCTTTGGATTAATTGCCCCTAGATCTGGCCTGGCCCTGAAAGGTGTACAAGTGCTCGGAGGAGTAATTGACAGTGATTATCAGGGAGAGATTAAAGTTCTCCTGCTTAATAGCAGTGAGACGGATTTGTTCATCAAAAAGTCTGACCGTGTTGCTCAGTTACTGATTATGCCTGTCTTCAGTGGTGAGATCAAAAAAGGCTCTGCCCCAACGTTGCTAACTGTGCGAGGACAAAAAGGCTTCGGATCGTCTGATCTTCCTGGAGCTAAGATATGGGTGCAATCGCCTAAAAATCCTCCTGAACAGGCTGATATTATTGCGACCGGTCATGACAACACCGTTTTGGTGATGAAGCCAGGGAAAGATGGCTGGGAAGCTGTCCCAGCTGATAAATGTTACTTACGAGAATGATTAAGGTCTGTGTTTGTATTTTTTCAGATCATTCTTTGGATTGCTGCTGCAGGATGTGTCGGCGCTGGACTCCTTTTGGCCTGCTACGCCGGGAGAGGAGAGGATCCACCGACGCCGGTTGATGGGATAATTCGAGCCCCGCGGTCTGCGTGGGCAACTTCGACCAATTTCTGGATTACACTCGCAAAGCGGGTGACGAACTCTCCACATTTCTGTCTTACGCCCATGAAATCAGTCACTGACATTTTAGCGACCTGTTTGGTTGCTGTCCCTGCATCCACTGAGACTTTACGTCATATTTTTAATATATCTAATGCCCGACCTAATGTTATTCTGGGTGATTTTGCGGCCCACGAATTTTGTCCCTCATGTACTGCTCTTCCAGACCTTGATGTCCCTATTCATTCCCGCATTACTACTTTTAATATTACCCCTGGAGACCTATGTTTCATCATGACTTGTGACCCTAAAGCTATTACCGAGTGCTTGAAGCTGAAGCTCCAAGCCGCTACCTCCTTTTCAGCTCATCAACGTTTGTTATGTTCAAAGAGACTTCCGAATTCATGTCTTTCAGTTAAAAATAATATGACCTGTAAACGTTTATTAGTAGCCACTAGCCATTATCGTTCAATGCTATTGCCAGCTGGATGGCTCTTTTCCTGTGGGAATTCATCTTGGCCCTATATTCCTGCGAATATTTCTGGTGGCCCATGTGCCATCACTAGATTGAGTTTGCTAATGTTTTCCTCACATCCTACTTCACATTCCCGTATTGTACGTGATTCTATGTCATTGCATGAAGATTGTGATTCCTCTGTTCATCTCTATTCCAAATCAGAATATCTTGGTTTAGCTTTTTCTATTATTGGAGTGCCTGCATTGGCCGTTTATAATGCCAAAACAATCGGCAAAATGGCCTGCTGGATGGTTAAGTCCATTAACCAAACATCTACTGTTTTATCTGATCTCTTATTAGACGCCCAAGGTGAACGTAGAGCTATTTTGCAAAACAGGGCCGCCATTGATTATCTTTTGTTGAAACATGGACATGAATGTTCTGATTTTGAAGGTCTGTGCTGTTTTAATTTGTCTGACCATTCTAAAGCTATCCAATCCCATATTGACAAACTCCACGACTTGACTGCAGAAATTAGACAACATATAGATCAGGGTTTCTTTGACTGGCTTTTTAATTGGCTGCCTGACTTGCATTCCTTACGACAGATTTTAGGGGGGGTTGTTGTCGCTATTTGTGTCCTGATAGCTATTTGTTGCTTTATTCAATGCATCCCTTCCCTGCTCCAATTTTTTAGACTTAGTAAGGATCATAGATCAGTTAGTTTTGTTTCATATTATTCTTCTACTGATGTTAGCTCCATTTAGTTTGTGGTTAATAGACTGGAGTCAAGGGGTGTAATGTAATGGCTGCCTTTTTGCTGGCTCTTTGGAGAAGGAGAATGATGGAGAGTGACTCCAGCCTATCACCCCCATAGCATAGGGATTAGGACTATAGACAGGGACCCTGTCTTACATATATTAGGGCATTTTCGTGCCATTTTCCTTAAAGTAAGGCTTATGAATTTAAGTTAGGGGATAGATATATAAGTATTAGTTATGATTTGCTCATTTGCTAACATGCTGGGCTATTTTCCATGGAGCTATGCATATTGTGGGCTCCGTAGGCCTTAAACGAGACAGACTCCATTTTGCTTTCTGCCCGGTAGCCGAGAAGGCTTTCTAGGTCAAATGTAGTGTTTTAGTTTCAAGCTGTTGTTCGCTTGGAGAGAACCGGTTCAGGCTGACCCTTATCGAAGGAATGTATTTTTCTCCACTCCGAAGACACAACTTCAGGCCGGCCGGCTGGGAAAGTGTCCTTGGTACGGGGAGGTACAAGAATTTGGTGGGCGGCAGGTTACTGGCCGTGAATTTCCATGAAGGAACGGGCTTTGATATTAGCGAAGGTGTTAGTTAGTTTGTCAGTTAGTCCGTAGGCGGCATCTAGCCGTTAGCATCTCTGCCATTATTCATCTTATGGTGGACAAGTCGCCATCTTTGAAGTCTGAGAAAGATTTAAGACCGAAACTCTCTGAGAAAGACTGAATGAGAAGCAGCGCGGAGCGCACTGATACAGAGAGAGAGAGAGACGGTAGCTAATAATCAGCAGGGTTCCGGTGTCCTGAAGAGAAGCAGACGAGGTTGAGCCTAGCGGTGCAGACGTGTACTTGTGACGGCTGGGGGTGACTGCAAGGCGAGCCAGGATACAGAGACGAGAAGGGAACCTAGATGACTGCCGAGTCCAGACTTCCTATTAATAAGGTGACGTCCGCCCAACTCTAATAGAAAGTGCACTCTAATCTTTACCTTTTCTTTGCAGAAGTTATGTTGCATAGTAATGTGATTCGTGTCTATTGTTAATAAATACCCTAATTCTTATAGAATTATTGTGTACCTGGTGTTCATGTTCAATCTTGGTAAATTCAACTCCTAGTTGGGAATTGTTTATGTGAACGGATGGGAAATCCCGATCAGGTAAATGGTGATCAAATAAAGAGGGAGTGAGTGGACCTTTGATGCCAAGAGCAGGGAGTACACTATATAATTTGGAACTATATTCAAAGTTATTATTGTAGTTTTATCCCGAGCAGATAACTGAGATATTATCCCGATAACTGTTCATAGGAATGTGGTCGTCGTTGATATGCGGCGTTAATGAGAGCACTGAGTAGGAGATCGGTGTGTATACCCACTGGATTGTGGCTTGAATAAATGAGAGCACTAGGAGGTCGAACTAGTGTGTAGTTTTGCAGGATTGCAAACACTTTGGAAAAGGGAGCATTGGGTTCTGCAGGCCTGTGTGTAGACGCACCGGATTGTGTGTCATATCTGCCCTAGGGTAGAACGGTCTGGGTCGGGGTGGCCGCGAGACCAACTGATGTGAATAAGATATTGTAGAAAATCCATACATGTATATTGTCATTCCCCATCCTTAGGTGCGATTTGTATATATCTGTATATCTATCCATTATGAATACGATCTGAGGAGGGAAGGTGAGTACGTTTTGGCTGGGTCATAGGGGCCCCTGGGGGCTGATCCCATCTAAACAGAAAATCCGGCCATTACAGTATTATAATAAATATACAGCAGATAAAACACACATCTTATTACACTGTGCCAACAGGCACGGGCGGAATTTACAAGGGATATTTGTACAGGACAGGACCACTTGGATCACTGTCACGGGTAATAGCACTTTGTAAGCAACACTTTCAGCACTTTAGCAATACCTTCAGTAATAGCACTTTAGCACACAATATAAAGGTAGGACATACAACCAGTAACCACTGGTAACAGGACCTCTCTAGCACCACCTGTACTAGGGAGAAAACAACCACCTACACGTCACACTACCTGTAGGGGTGCAAAAGCAACACACATGATGTCGTAACATTCAGAGGTGTAAAAGGACAAAGAGAACACATGATGAATAATCTACCCATTCAGAGGTGTAAGCAAAACACATGATGTCGTAACATTCAGAGGTGTAAAGGCACATGACGCATAATCAATACCAATTCCCCCAAACTCACCAGTCACCACCTGTGACTGTCCCGGTGTGCCAATGTCAGGGCCTAAACGTGGCAGTTGCCCACAAAGTGCTGGGCAACTGGAGCAGGGAAAGTTAGCACAAAGTTGGAGCCTCTCTGGGCTCAAAGAACCACCACTGTGGCACTGGTGAGCCTCTCTTAGGCTCTCTCACCAGTAAGGGGGGCTGCTGAGCCTCTCGGGGCTCCAGCACTGAACAGGTGCAGCCTCGCTGGGCTGGGGGGTCCCTCGCTCTGGGGACCCAAAGCAGTGATGTTCGCCAAGAGCCACGCTGGGCTCTAAATCAACTGGTGCCCCCGGGGCACCTCGTGGCTCCAAAACGCGGAGATGCTCCCTGAGCCCTCAGGCTCAAAAACACACGGGCGCTTCTCTTTGGGAGTCCCCCCTCTGAGGACTCGAAGTGAACGTGGGGCGCTCAGAGCCCCTCAGGGCTCGTGAAATAAAGAAATGCCCCCTGAGCCCTCAGGCTCAAAACACCCAGGCGCGAGGTCGCGCTACAGAGAGGGGGCGGGGCGGACACCGGCAATGTGTCCCGACGCTCCCCCCCCCTCCTCTGCAGGCAGGCACTCACCGGTCTAGCGCTGGGCTTTCCAGCGGCGGCGGGTCTCTCCCGCTGGTCCCGGGGCTCTCCTTTCCTCTCGGGGAGCCTCGGCAGGCTCTCTCGCGGCTCGGCGAGGGAGGCGGGACTTCCGGTCGGCCTTTCCTGGGCCGCGCTGTGATTGGCCGGCAATCCCTTCACTTCCGGGTCGCCGCGGGCAGCGCGGCGGCTCGCTTTAGGCAGGCAGGCGGGCTCCTAGCTGATCCGAGGAGTGGGCTCCCTCGTAGATCACTCAAAACCGGGCAAAACAATACGGCAATGAGCGGGGTGGCACCCGCGCCGTCAAACCACCTCACAGGGCGGGCAAAATGTAGCGCTCACAGCGCTCGGGCACAATCCAGCGCTCTCCAAGCGCTAGGCAGGCGATCTCAGCGCTCCCAGCGCTGAAGGGCAGAGAGCAGCGCTCTCAGGCTGTAGACAACGAAGTCCTCAGTGCTCCCCAGCACTGGAGGACAGGACAGGGCTCCAGCAGGGCTGGAGGCAGGCAGGGGGGCAAGGCTGGGCCAGAGCCAGCACACTGGGTCTCCAGGCAGGGAGACTCCCCAAGTGGCGGTCCTTCTGGCCCCAGCAGCGGCAAAAGCCCCCTCTGGCAGGATTCCAAAAGTAGAACATCTTCCAAGGGGACACAGCCCCTTTTTATACAGTAAATCCTTTGTTACAATGTGCAGGGTGGGGGGAAAACCAGTCGCAGCTGGTTCTGGAGCACTCTTGATGGCCCAACCACCCATTCCTTTCACTGGGGAGGCTAGGGTCGTTAGACACACCACAGGGGGGCGGAGCCAGCATTGTGTGGGGAAAACCCAGCCCATCCAGGACCCAGGTACACTCCTCCCACACATCGCTCATGCTAATCTCCCACTCACCCCCGGGCAGACCCATCCAGACTTCCTGGAGCCTGGCATGCCAGCCAGCTCCAGCCAATCACGCTCCAGCACCCTCACTGTACACATATCTCAATGTCCAGAAGTAGCACTTCCCAACTAGACACATACATGCCGCAGACACCATCTTGCAGCATTCACTCTCACAAGTTCAGGCATACCAAACTCGAGTCTGCACTCCCCACGCATCAGGAACTACCAGGGATACACACATTCCCCATGCATTCCTATGGGAGGGCAGGCCAGCCATACTACACGCACGCACTTTCACTCTGGGACTCAGGGGAAAGTGCGCAGAGACCCAAAAATCACTAACACAGGGTCACAAATAAGGCAAAAAGTCTAGGGGTGAACCTGCCCTGCGGGCCAAGTCCAACAGGCCCTGAGATCTATGTCTTCTCCTCTTTTTGTGTTTCACACAGCCCATGTGAAGGGCAACTCACAAAATGGCTGCCAAGCGTAAAATGGAACCCAAGGGTTAAAAACCGAAAATGGCGATTTCGAGGTAAAATCGTTACTCGATTATGACGAAAATGCTTATGCATAGTGTACTAGCCATTATCGGTCTTTTGGTACCAAAATCGTCATGCTACAACAAAGTTTGTTGCAGGAGTCCAGAATTTTCAGAGCTACAAACCCTCCTTTTGCCCTTACATAGGCAATTTAACCTAATCTCATGCTAATCTGAGTCCAGGTCTATATTCCTAAAGTCATTGAGATGTTGCTGTAACATCATTCTGGTACTTAGTTCGTATTTTGAGACAGGCTTCCTTACACATGATGTAACACAGAGGCCACATATTGCAGGAGCACACTGCACGCACAGACAGAACAGGAAAAGAATGGCCAAGACCATCCCAATGACCATCAGAATTTTCCATCCCCAGCCGGATATCAGTTCCCAGAACCATCCCATGAAAGACCAATCTCCTTTATCCACATGAATAGATTCGGAAATCTTATGCAGTTTGGAGATGGCCTGGTATACAGTTGGAGCGTTGTCTGGATTGAAAACACAGCAACTCGATTGGATCAGTTTACATACCCCACCTCAGTCTGCAAGTATGACGTCTAAAGCGACCCTGTTCTGAAGGGTCATAAGACGGTCCGATTGGAGCTCAGCAGTCAAGTTACTAAGGGCACCAGCCGTTTCAATCACGGCGGATTCAACTACCCTCGTCAATTGGCGAATGTTCCTGCTGTTCACCATGGGCCCCCAAAACGGCAGAAAACCTTTTGCGAAATCCCCAAACTCCTGTTCCGCAGTGTCGTCTTTACTCTCAACACCCCTAACTGTCCTTGTCCTATGGTAATCTGCTGCGGCCGTGTAGGTGGGTGGCAACAGGAACGAAACGAAGCAAGTGCCCGAAAAGTCAGGGGGCAACCATGTATATGCTCTATCATGGCAGATGAAATATGTACCCCTAGCTGCTAAAAATGAAGGGGAAGTCTGAGAAGAGAAAACATACGTTTCAGTACAGACACTCTTCCCTAACTGAGCTCTGGGATTCTTGCCAGTACCTTGCAGACACAGGTGACCCTGATGGGGTACAATCCAAATCGGGGAAGATCTCTTAGCTTGCTGTTTCTCACTCAGAGTAGCTCCATATCCGGTCACGTTCCATCCTATGTATACTAGTGTCTCATCTCTAGGGATAGTCTCATAGGAAATATCTTCCTTAATCATATCTACTAAACTCTTAACTAGAGCACTATTCTTAGGATTGTCTGTTACAGAACGTAGGGGGTAGACTTCGTGTGCATAAATGAACATTGTCCTGTATGCCCACACAGAGCCATTGTGACTGAATGGCAGGACAAGGTAAGGGATACCTTTATCCGTTGTGTGAGGCATAAGACCACACACCCAGCAGTTAGTCGTGTTCATTACTAGTTGGTGCAAGAGCTGAATGAAGGAGTTATTAATAAACTCTAATCTCCTAGCTGACTCATGTTCAGGAAGGGGTTGAAAAGAATGTGCAGAAATAGTAGGAGGAGGTTTGGGCGATGTAGTCGGTGCAAAGGTCACTTGTAAAGAAAACAGTACATATCCTATCAAAAACATCATTGCCCTTAATAACAGGAAAATGCATAATGATAAAAAACGTTTCTTTGTCATCAATCCACATATTCTGGTTTTAAAGTTCGCAGCTTTGGCAGGTCTCTCCATTTTGAAAAACTCCATCCTCTCTACAATGCTGCCCGCGATGGGAGGTTGATTCTGCTAAGGAATGCTTCTGTTGATTTAGGGCAACTCCCTTAGACCAACCAGAACTGTCGACCTAACGTCGCCAGCTGCACCCCAAAGACTTTGGGCAATCGCGGCCCTAGCAGCGGAACCCGGATGGCGGTTCGAAAAACAAAAATAAGCAAGTTTCTCAGATGGGAGAGCTGCGTTTTCAAAAATAGTACTTGGGGAAAAAATTTTATTAGTCCATTTTTATTAGTTCTTATTTCTCGACCTCAGATTATACCGTTGTTTTCCCGGTATTGTATGGTCTTGAAACAAGGCTTCAGGTTCTGTAGTGTCCAATCGGGCTGATGATGGTACAGCTGGTTGCAAAATATTGTCACTCTCTTGTTCTGTAATTGTTCCTTTCACACAAGCATCACTGAAATGTATGAACCTTGGCACAGATTCAGTCTCTGAGTCGGCGACACCCTCCTGGACCCACCGGTCATAGGGCAGAGGGATCCGTTTGCAGTGGTTGCCGTGAACCCAATGTTTTTTACCCTCCACTCGAACGGCAGATCTTGTCGAGAGGAGGACTAGGTGAGGGCCGGTCCACCGGGGCTGGTCATTCTTTGTTGGAAGTTTTTCACCAACACCCAGGATCCAGGATCGATTTGATGGCCTGGATCTTCAGAGACCGGAGGCAGAGAGTCATGGACCTGTTGGTGTATAACACGCAATTTAGCCGTCAATTCATACAAGTAGTCAAGCAAAACAGGGTGCTCTATTTCACTAAACCTTGTGGGTCTGGGCACCCCCCATATGTTGGCCGGACGGCCGAAAACAATTTCATAGGGACTAAGTTTCACTCTGGAATGCACGGTCATTCTGGTGGATAGGAGTGCTAAAGGCAGAGTGTCAGGCCATTTAAGACCAGTGCTCGCTTGAATCTTGGCTAGTTTTAGTTTTAGGGTGCCGTTGTAGCATTCTACTAATCCAGCTGATTGGGGGTGATTTGCAGCGTGGAACTTTTGTCTGATGCCTAGCCCTTCACACACTTCCTTCATCACTCGTCCCACAAATTCACTCCCATTATCACTCCAGACCATTCTAGGCATTCCAAATCTAGGGAAAAACTCTTTTACAAGGGCTTTCGCTGTGGACAAGGCAGTATTGTCCTTTAGGGGATATGCTTCTACCCATCTTGAGAAGGCACAGACAACAACGAGTACGTATTTTAAATTGTTGCACCTCTCCATGTGTATGAAATCTAGCTGCAAAACCTCAAACGGGTACGTAGGAGGTGCAAAATGACCAGCTGGAGTTGGGGTTCCCCTACCAGGATTGTGTTTCAGCCACACCATGCAATTCTTGACCACATTCTCTGCACACTTAGGAATTCCAGTATTTTTCCATACTGGAGCCAACAACTTGCAAATCCCTTTCACACTGATATGAGCCATTCCATGAGCCATTGTAACCACTGCAAGCACGTACGCATCGGGTAGCAACCATCTCTGATGCTCTGACAATTCAACACAACAACCATTTGCATCCATTCTGCCCGTACTTTCTCTCCACATGCTCATCTCTTTCTCTGTAGCCTCAGATTGGATCGATTTCACACTCTCTATCGTGTCCTCACACATTCCAACATCACCAACCCATCTTGCAGGACCTGCAACATACATTCGGCTCATCACATTCCATGCTGTTTCTTTTGCAACTTCATCAGCAAATGCATTCCCCCGCCCAACATCATCAGTCACCTTCTTGTGGGCACTACATTTTACAATCGCAACTTGTAGAGGCAAAGTCAGTGATTCAAGAAGCTCCTTCACCAACTGACCATGCTGGATCTTGGCTCCATGCGAAGTCAGAAACCCACGTTCACGCCACAGACGTCCAAAACTATGAGCCACACCGAAGGCATACTGACTGTCAGTGTACACATTTACTTTCATTCCTTTCGATAACACACACGCTCTTGTAAGTGCAATCAATTCTGCTGTTTGAGCGGAGTTATGTGGAATACGTGCAGTTTCAACGACTGTATGCAAAGTGGTGACAGCATATGCTGCAGTCGTGTCACCATTCGGAAGCTTGAACCATGAACCGTCCACCCATAAGGTACCATCACATTCAGAAAGAGGAGTATCTTGGAGATCTATTCTCCCTTTTGTTTCTTCTTCTGTTCTAAGAAAACAATTGTGCTGTTCTTCAGCACTATCTGTCTCAACTGAAATTGGCAACAACGTGGCTGGGTTTAATGTGCTACATCTTTTGATGTGCATATGGCTTGCTAACAAAGTTAGTTCGTATCCTGACAATCCAGCACTAGTTAAGTGCTGTGTCTTGGTTCTGTTCAATAACGTGTCCACTGCATGTGGAACCATGACCACTAACGTGTTATTCATCACTAAACCAGCAGACTGTCGAATAGAAACAGCTGCTGCTGCTGTTGCTCTTAAACAACTTGGCAACACTTTAGCTACGGGATCCAAAGTCGATGAAAAATATGCACACGGACACTGCTTGTCTCCAAACAATTGTGTCAACACTGATAATGCACAACCTTCCTGCTCATGGACATACAATGTAAAGGGCTTACTGTAGTTGGGGGTACCCAAAACAGGAGCCGAACATAATGCTGTGCGCAATTCAGAAAAACTTTTCTGACACTCTTCCGACCAAGGCACGGGATTGGGTGTATCTTTACATGTTAATGCCACCAATGGTTTGGCCAGTAAAGACAAATTTGGAATCCACTGTCTACAGTACGATGTAACACCCAAGAAAGCACGCACTTCTCTCTGTGTTTTTGGCACACTTAATTTTGCTATTGCCTGGATTCTTTCTGGGGTCAGTTTCCTTCCCTCCTTCGATAAGAGATGACCTAAGTAGGTCACTTCTTGTCGACAATATTGTAATTTAGACAGGGACACTTTGTGATGCAGATCACACAAATGACGCAACAAGGAAAACGTGGCTTTTTTACAGATTTCCTCAGAGTCTGCAGCAACAAGTAGGTCATCGACATACTGAATGAGGGTAGCGCCTTCAGGTAAAACGATCGTATCAAGCTGTGTTTTTAGAGCTTGACTATATATTGATGGACTTTCACAGTAGCCCTGAGGAGCGCGTTTAAAACGGAAGCTTCGTCCTCCTAAACTGAAGCCAAAAATATCCCTGCTTTCCTCAGCAATTGGGATGCTGAAGAAAGCATTCTTCAAGTCAATCACCGAAAACCAGGTAGCAGAGGCTGGGATCATAGTCAACAGGGCAGTAATGTCAGGAACAACTGGAAATTGGGGTACTACTATTTTATTCACCTCTCTAAGGCCAATCACAAATCTGTACACAGGTTGCTGAGAGGAGTCAGTTAGTTTCAAAACAGGCAGAACAGGACTATTGCAAACGTTGCCTCTTGTCTCTTCAATCACATCTTTTTCAATCAAATCATAAATGATCGCTAACAACGCTTTTTCACCTTCACTGGAGATCTTATATTGGGGAATGCGCGGCATTCTAACATTGGCTTTCAATGTCACAACATATGGTGGTATTTCCAAGAGACCCACATCGTTAGGACCAGTAGCCCAAAGAATATCAGGTAGAGACAGCAATTCTGTCGGAATTCTATCCCTTGACAAATACATTGGAGAAACCACTTTCTTACCTAGTGTAAGTTGTACTCCCGAAGGGGAACAGTACAGAGTCGCATACAATCTTTTTAACAGGTCCATTCCCAACAAGTTTTCACCACAACTTGTTGTTAGAATAAGGGGTGCTTCGAATTCACAAGGACCAACAGACAGGGACATAGGACATGAAATCGGGTTCCTAACAGGGACGCCAGAAAAAACCTACAGAAACATTCACTTCGCCAGACAAAGGTGCGCCAGGGAGTTTTGAGTGCATCATAGAACTCTTTGTAGCACCAGTATCCAACAGAAAAGGTTCTGACACACCTGATGTAATCACCTCAACGTATGGTCCACTCTGATCTACTGGAACTGAAACAACTCCCTCTCTTTGTCTATGGCTGTCCTAGCAATCATTACCTTCGGTCCACTCATCTTCTGCATAGTAATCATCAGCGTAGTACTGAGCTGTCCTACCAGATGCGTTATTCTGCTGATCAAACCTATTCATAGAATTTTGAGGTGGAAGGGAGCGTGTATTCTGAGGGACGTTTCCACGTCCTCTCCCTCTAGGTGTTTGCTGAACACCTCTACCTCTTGTGCTTGACACACCATTTGCGCGCTGTAACAGGATAGGGCAACTATAATTAAAATGACCCTCTTCCTTGCAATACGAACACTGATTGGGACCCACAGGAATGCGTGGCTGAGTATACTCTACTCTTGGCTTTTGAAACTGTGGAGGTTGCTGATAATTATTCTGATAGTTATTCTGACCACCATTATTCTGGCCACTACCACCACGTGGCGGGTATGCTTGCTGTAACAGGACCTTCGTTTTCAACTCTTTAGTTTTCTTTTCTGCTCTATCTTTCTCATCTTTGTCTCTATTTTCATAATATTGCGCAGTGGCCAATATCTGTGCTGAAGAGGAAACTGCCATGAACTCTCTGAATCCTTCAACTTTTTTGCACAACTCTGGAAGCAAATTGCGTACAAATTTATCAACGAACAGTCGCTGACCACCTTCTGTACTCATATCTTGACCACTGTAGTCGACAAACGTTTCTTCAAACCTGGTGAAGAAATCAGACACTGTCTCATCTTTCTTCTGCTTACATGCAGACAGCTTATCCCAATTTACACGCAATTCGGGCATCAAAGTCTTCATATACGTAATAATTCTTCCAGGAAGTTCTGCTACTAAAGGCTCAGGTTTAGCACCACCAACTCTTCTAGCATCAGCAGCGGCAATATTCACCCATGTGTCGCCTAGCTCTTGATCATGATCCGTATGACGAATCTTTCCCCATAAAGGCTGTGGAACAACATTTCCAAACAACATGTCTACGTCGGCTAAATTCATGATACAGGAGCTTGCAGTCTGTGATAACTCCTTATAATATCCTGCAGAATTTTTACGGGGAACAGGCAATGTCTGTTTAAGGGCCAAGACTTCAGCTCGCTTCCATGGGACCTGTACCCATACACGCTGAAAGTGTGGCAGAACGGCGGGAACAGCATTTGCGTCCCCTTCCCTCCAATCTGGGGGAACCTCTCTCATGGGATATTGTCTTCCCTTCTTCTTGACAGAGGAATCAGAATCAAACAACGACTTGGAAACACCTTCAGTCCTAAGTGATAACAACGTCGCAACGGCTTTCCTAACATCTGAACCCACAATTGTGCCCTTTGAAAATTCGAACCGTACATGGTTCAACTCAGGCGGATTAGAGTCCAAATCATTTTCTTCTAAGTCTTCGCATAGAAAAACACACATTTTCTCAAAAACGTACCTCTGCTTTGATGCTTCCCACTGATGGAAAACATCCATAACAGATTCTAGTTCATATCTCATCGGGTCAGCAACCCATTTATGTGCCAAACGATCCAATATTTCTTTCTCCCTAGAATCAGGCAGGTGGCTACGCAACTGTTTGTGTTCAGGGGCATGAGTCGGGCTTGTCGCTCCAAACAAAGGATATAGAAGACTAGAAACAGTGCTTGCCACTCTCTGGCGGACAGACGGAGAAGTCGAGGAAAAGACAAGTGGGAAGGCAGGATGAGACGAGGCAGATGCAGAGGCATTGTCAGGAGGAGTACCAGGAGTGGTAGTCGATACAGTAGTTAGAGTTGAAGGAAGTATAGGAAGAGCAGGTGTAAAAGCCGGTGACCTTTGGAGAGGCTGCACCGGAGGAACAGGAGCCAGCTGAAGAGCAGCTGGTGGGTGCTGTGGAGGAACAGGAGGCATAACAACCATGGGTTGCACAACTAAAGGTTGTGGAGGTGTTGTAGCATTTTGCGCATAGGGGGGTAGTGAATTTAACAAATGTGACATTAGGGGATCTTTTTCAAGCTCTTTTGCTGCTTCTTGCTGAAGAGGCGGCAAAACTGGATAACATTTATCTATTACCATTTTATGTTGCCTATGCAACTGCTCACTCATCTGTTCTTCATTGTCTTTATACTGCATAGCAGCTTGCATTATAGAGATACCCCTTTCTCTCTTATTTTTCTTCGCTAATTTAATTTCCTTTTGTTTGGCCTCTTTACGCCATAGGCGGAAAGAGTCAAACATTGCCGGCCGGGCTTTCTTTTGAAAAAGTTTAACTTCGAGATTATCCAGGATTTCCCTATCAAAGCTACCATATTGGGGCCATTTTAAAACACCATCCTTTCTGGTGTATTTTATCCACACTTCATTGTATGTGATGGGGCCTACTCCATGTTTTACATATAATTCATAGGTTGGAGTTCCAATCGGAGGAACCGGACACGAGTCCTCCAGTCGGGCGTCCCTATTATTACAACCAAGACAAAACAAATTTCCAAGTCTGCTAAGGCCAGGCATCTTCGCTCTCTAGTCTAGCTTCAAACTTCAAAGGATTATCGGTTACGATATTCTCGTGAATACATGAGTCCTTCGGCTTTGGCGCTTGCAAGTTCCAAATCAAAGCGGTCCCAAGGGGACACCAAACAAACTAAGGACTGGGAGACGCTCCACTTATACTTAACTGAGGTATCGATGACGTCACCAGAAGACTCGTCTATCGTTTCACTCTACCAAACATCAAGGGTCCAAATCAGGGCGATAGTCATTGCAGCAGTCCTTCGTAGCTGTCGGGAAGCGGGGAACCTCGCAGCAAAGACCTTCGGAACCACGTCGACATACAGGGGTCGCTGAAGTGGCTGGCCGTCCTCTGGAATTTTCACACGAAGCTCCTCACGAACCTCTGGCTTGGACCGGTACCGCTGAAATCACACCATGTTGGGCGCCAACTGAGGTACTGGGTTTTTCAGAACCGGTACTGATCCGGTAACCCAGCGGTGTCAGGGGCAACACCCAAAGACCTCGAGTACTTTCCTGATTCAGACCACAGAAACACGAGTCTTCTAGGTGAAGTCAATCCAATGCCTTCCTTTAACGGAGGCAAAGAGAAATTTCCACCGCCCCCCTGCCCCTTGGTTTAATGAACTACTCAAAGCTGAGAAATCCAAATGCAAAGTTTTAGAAAGGAACTGGCGCAAAGACTACAAACACGAAAACAAAATAAAATACAATAACGCAAGGAATGTGTACCATACATCCTGCAGGAGAGCCAGAGCCCTTTATGTGGCTAATACCGTCAACAATGCCACAAACAAAACAAAGACCTTATTTAATATAGTAAAGGATCTAGCAGGTGCCCAAACATCGGCCACTGCCCATCCGTTAACAAAAAAACAATGTCAAGACCTGGCGACATTCTTCAATGACAAAATTGAAATTATTGTCTCAAACTTTACTACTAGTCCCCAGGTTAATGCTACTGAGCAGCATATCTTAAGAACCCCGGAAGAAACAAACTCCCTTGAGAGATGGCCCCCCATAACTCTGGACTCCCTAAAAATATCTTTGAAATCTATTTCGTCAGGCTCTCCCTGCGATCCCCTCCCAGTTCGTTTCCTGAAACAACTTGACAACGCCCCCTTAATTACTATTGCAAACATGCTAAATTCCTCTCTTTTAACTTCCACTGTCCCGGCAAGCTGGAAACACGCCATTGTAACCCCATTACTGAAAAAACCTTCAGCCGACCCTACGGTCCTATCAAACTATCGGCCTATATCATTACTTCCTGCCTTTTCTAAACTAATGGAGAGACATATCCATGCCGCCCTCACTTCCTTCACGCAGAATAACAACCTCCTCCACCCATCGCAATCAGGTTTCCGTACAGGACACTCAACGGAGACCGCTTTACTGGGTGTGACCGAAAAAATTCGAAAGCTCCTGGATAAGGGTCAAACTGTCGCACTCATTCTTTTAGATTTGAGTGCGGCGTTTGATACCATTTCACATAAAACTCTCTTGACTACACTAGAGAGAATTGGCATTCGAAATGAGGCCCTTCAGTGGATAAAGTCTTTTCTAACCAATAGATCTTTCCAGATCAAATCCAGCATTGCATGCTCGGACACGTTCCTCACCCCCCATGGAGTTCCACAGGGCTCCATCTTGAGCCCGCTGCTTTTTAATTTATACCTGCGACCACTGGCCGATTTAGCCGACAGCGTGGGCCTCGCGTTAATGTCATACGCTGACGACTCGCAGATCATTTTTTCCCTATCTGACTCAAACCCCTCAACCCCCTCTGTTCTGAAAAATGGTCTTCAGGAAATCTTCAACTGGATGTCAACTAACCAGTTGAAGCTAAACGGGGATAAAACGGAGGTTCTTCTTCTTGGAAGAAATAAAGAGCTCTGGAGCCCCTTACACTGGCCAGCAGAGATGGGTAATCTTCCCATCCCAGCCACTCAAGTAAGGAACCTAGGAGTCATTATCGACAATACTTTGTCGATGAAGCAGCAGGTAAATAAAGTCGCTGGCCTCTGCTTCACCATAATAAAATGGCTAAAGAAAATTATTTGGATGTTGCCCCAAAACACCCAAAAGACCGTAGTCAATGCACTAATAACATCACGCATTGACTACGGTAACATTCTTTACTTGGGCTCAAATCTTGCAGTGATAAAACGACTCCAAATGATCCAAAACGCGGCTGCACGACTCCTGTGTCAGATCCCAAAGTTTGAGAGAATATCTAAACATCTGAATGACCTACATTGGCTCAGGATAGAACATCGGATCAGCTTTAAAACCCTGACATATATGTTTAAAATTAAAACCAGAACTGCACCCGCCTACCTACAAACCCTGGCTTGTCCCTACCTTCCAACAAGAAATCTCCGATCTCTAACAGCAGCAAATTTTGCTATTCCTAGATTTAAACTCCAAAAAACGGGAGGGCGTTCTTTTGCTGTGAGAGGGCCCACTCTATGGAACTCACTTCCCCCTCAGATCCGGAAAGAAGAGAGCTATACGAAATTCCGGAAATATGTAAAAACCTGGCTGTTCCAGAAACAACTGCAGTAATACTACAATTTGGCAACTTTCCTTCTATCTAATCAAATGACTCAGGCGCCGGGAAACCCTTTTTGGGTAGCTGTAGCGCCATACAAATTTAAAAAATAAATAAATAAATAAATAAATAAATATAAATAAAGTCAAAGATCAAATTTATTGGCTGCAACCAAGTAACAAACAGCCTAGAAGTACAACAACACAGTGTGTATATTCTCAGGAGACTGCTCAACATTACAGAACCAGGCTTCTCTTTTTATACAGAATTTTAGGCTTCAGGCAAACATTCTTAGATTTACAGTGCAAACATTCTTGGATTTACAGTGAGCTATTCACATATTTTCATTACAAAGAAAAAGCAGAGTCATGATGACAAGTCCACATTTAGTATGTCCAGTTCGTGATCAATTACCCGGCAAGGCCCAACATTTTCATCAGATATCGGTGTACCCGCAATAAAACCGGGCTTCTCCTCATCATAAAGCACAAGAAGAGAAAAGAGAAGGGACAGGTGTGAGCAAGATTCGGGCGGGGGTGTGTGTGCGATGGGAACAGTTTATGGCCTGTTGTGCTTTGATGCTATCTTGTTCGGCCACTAGGAGAGGAACTGACCAAACAGGTTTGGCTTGGGGCAATGGTTCCAGCTTGCACAGGTCACAGAAAAGTCAATTAAGGTGTATGTGTCCTTTGATATCGAATTCAGCTGTGGTTACAAGCCTATGTGAAGGGCAACTCACAAAATGGCTGCCAAGCGTAAAATGGAACCCAAGGGTTCAAAAACGAAAATGGCGATTTCGAGGTGAAATCGTTACTCGATTATGACGAAAATGCTTATGCATAGTGTACCAGCCATTATTGGTCTTTTGGTACCAAAATCGTCATGCTACGACAAAGTTTGTTGCAGGAGTCCAGAATTTTCAGAATTACATTATCCGCAGAATTTTCAAGATGGAAATTGAAGTCACCGAGTAGAGTGAAATCGAGGGAATTTGATTTAATGTCCTAGAGCTGATTGTTACTATTTAAGAAGGCTGTCCTAGCGTTTGGGGGTCAGTAAATAAGTACCCCATTTAAGGAGTAACGATTAGAAAGAGGAATTTTATATGAAAGTGCTTCATAATCAGAGGCAGCCGGTAATGTCTCAAAGGAGGCATTGAGGTTGTCCCTGTAAATGATTGTTAACCCACTGCCCCTTTCCCCAAATGATCAAGCCTGACATTGGAAAAACCGTGGGTGTTGCAGCAATTAGATCTGGGTTGGATGAAGCATCTGATCAGGTGTCAGTGATAAAAGCAAAATCCGGTGCACAAGCTACTAGAAAGTCCACAAAATAGGATGCACTCTCTGTTAGAGACCATGCATTAATAAAAATGCCTCTGATTTCCATCTGAGGAGTAGGCAACCTAAAGACATGCGGTGTAGGAGAGCTAAGTTTGACAATTCTGGAGGTACTGTGAGTGAGCTTACAATCTAGGCAACTATTCTTGCTGATAGTATTAGGCGGAATCAAAGTAGGGTCTAAACAAGGCTTACCTAACGGTTTAAAAGCGAGCAGCTCATCCCATGAGTAGCGGATATGAACAGCCCGCTGTGCCTCTGTTGTGCCCCTGAGCTCGCCTGACTGTACAGTATCTCGTTTTGTTGCTGTTTACTTGTTGAGCATATTATTTTGTTCGTGACCGTCTTTGTTTCTGCCCCTGTTGTGCCACTGTATTTTTGGTTGTTGTGTTCTCTACCCCTGTGCCCCACCACCCGCTCCCCGCTCCCTGCCGCTGCTCCCCCCACCCCCATTCCCTCCTGCATCACTGCTTCTCCCCTCCCCACTCGCCACCCCGCTCCCGCCTCCCAGCTGCTCCTCCCTCGCTCCGCCCCACCACTCTCCATTTATGGCAGAGTCCGCGCGTGCGCGCCAATGGTGCGCCGAAGGCGCGCCAAAGGCAAGCCTGTCTGCGCCCGTCTGCGCCCGTCCGCGCCTGGACCGCGCCCAGTGCCATACCCCCTCGCCCCCGCAGATGCCATTCCACCCGCCGGACATACGACGCCGCCACCCTCAGCGCACTCAACGCCGGCCGACCCCCTGGCTGCCACCAAGCCGTCCCAGGACACACCCACGGACCCTTCACCTGCCAATCCTGCAAATTCTCCTGCAACCGGACCTGCAACTCACCTGCACCCGCCAAGCCGATCGCCAACAGCAGCCACCTGAAGTGCATCCTGCTCAACAGCCGATCCGTCCACAGACACGCCGTGGAACTATGGAACCTGCTCAACACCACTTCTCCGGACGTCGCCTTTCTAACAGAGACCTGGATGAACACCTCCTCAGCACCCGACATCGCCATAGCCATCCCGGACGGATACAAGATCATCCGGAGGGACCGCGTCAACCAGACTGGAGGAGGCATCGCCATCGTCCACAAGAACACCATCCGCATCACGACCAACTCCGACGACACCCTCACAGCCGCCGATAATCTTCACTTCCAAATACACACCGACCCCAAGACCACTCTCAGAGGCACCCTCATCTACAGACCCCCAGGACCCCGCACACAATTCAGCGAAGACATCGCAGACTTCATCAGCCCACACGCCCTCCCTTCCGCTGACTACATCCTCCTAGAGGACCTCAACTTCCACCTGTCCAACGACAACAACACCACCACCCTGCTGGACAACCTCGCCAACCTCGGACTCAAGCAACTGGTGAACCCCCATACCCACTACGCCGGACACACGCTGGACCCATACTTTTCCTCCAGCAAGCACATCTCCTTCAGCCACTCCACTGGACTCCACTGGACCGACCACAGCTGTGTCCACTTCAGCTTCAGAAAGACCACGACTCACCACCTCCCGCAACAAGTTCCCCGCAGGAGCTGGAACAAGATCACCACCGACCAGCTCACCACATCACTTAGCCAGAACCCTCCCGCCGGATCAACGGACCCCAACCAGGCAGCCCTCAACCTCACACAGTGGATCCCCAACTGCGCCGACGACCTCGCACCCCTCAAAACCCATCCCAACAGGCCCGGAAGCAAGAAAGCCCATGGTTCAACGACGACCTCAAGAACTCCAAGAAGAACTGCCGCACCCTTGAGAAAGCCTGGCGAAAGAACCCGACCACAGACAACATGACAGCCCTCAAGCTCGCCACCCGCAAACACCACCAGCTGATCCACACCACCAAGAAGTCAGCATTCAAGGAACAAATAGACAACAACGCACACAACAGCAAGGAGCTCTTCAGCATCGTCAAAGAGCTCTCCAACCCCAGCGCCGGAAACAACGGCATCACTCCCTCGCAAGACCTCTGCGACTCACTCGCAACATTCTTCCACAACAAGATCGCAGACATACACAACAGCTTCGACGAACAAGCCACGCACCCAACCGCAGAACCAACGCCCCCCACCACCACCCTCCACACCTAGACCCCAGTCAACACCAAGGACACCATCCACACGATGAACACCATCCACTCCGGATCGCCAACCGACCCATGCCCCCACTACGTCTTCAACAAGGTCGACTCCGTCATCGCACCCCAACTCCGGGACATCATCAACTGCTCCTTCAACACCGCCACCTTCCCGGAGAGCTGGAAGCATGCCGAACTCAGCGCCCTACTGAAGAAACCATCAGCAGACCCCACCGACCTCAAGAACTACCGCCCCATCTCGCTCCTCCGGTTTCCTGCCAAAGTCATCGAGAAGACCGTCAACAGACAGCTTGCGGCCTTCCTCGAGACAAACGGATCCCTCGACCACTCACAGTCCGGCTTCCGAGCCAACCACAGCCCGAGACCGCCCTCATCTCAGCCACTGACGACATCCGAACCCTGCTCGACAACGGGAAAACAGCGGCCCTCATCCTCTTGGACCTCTCTGCAGCGTTCAATACTGTCTGCCACCGCACCCTAGTACAACGCCTCAACAACGTCGGAATCCAAGAGAAGGCGCTGGATTGGATGATCTCGTTCCTCGCTGGAAGAACCCAGAGAGTCCGCCTCCCCCCGTTCAGATCCGAGGCCACCGAAGTCATCTGCGGCGTACCACAAGGATCATCACTCAGCCCCACCCTCTTCAACGTGTACATGAGCCCCCTCGCAGCCATCGCACGCCAACCCAGCCTCAACATCATCTCCTACGCCGACGACACCCAGCTGATCGTTTCCCTCACCAACGACCCCATCACTGCCAGAACCAACCTACACGAAGGGATGAAAGAAGTAGCCGAATGGATGAAGAACAGCCGCTTGAAACTGAACTCAGACAAGACTGAAGTCCTCATCCTGGGATCATCACCATCTGCCTGGGATGACTCCTGGTGGCCCCCGGCCCTAGGCAGCGCACCCAAACCAACGGACCACGCACGCAACCTGGGGTTCATCCTGGACTCCTCCCTATCGATGACCAGACAAGTCAACGCCGTCCCGTCATCGTGTTTCAACATCCTACGCATGCTCCGTAAGATCTTCCGATGGATCCCCACCGAAACCAGGAAGACGGTCACCCAGGCACTCGTCAGCAGCCGACTGGATTACGGAAACACCCTCTACACCGGAACCACGGCAAAACTTCAGAAAAGACTCCAACGCATCCAGAACGCCTCCGCACGACTCATCCTGGACATCCCCCGTCACAGCCGCATCTCCGGACACCTGAAAGACCTGCACTGGCTCCCCGTCAGCAAAAGAATCACGTTCCGCCTCCTCACCCACGCATACAAAGCCCTGCACGACCTAGGCCCAAGGTACCTCAACAACCGCCTGACCTTCTACACTCCGACCCGCCAACTACGATCAACCAGCCATGCCCTCGCCGCCGTTCCACGCATTCGAAGAATCACCTTTCTGCCGTCCTGGGAGTGCTGTCCCGGTTGCTGCTGTCACCTGCCTGCTAAGAATCAACGCCTCGCGGCCCCCGCTCCGCGGGTGCCGCTCGTAGGCTCAAGTCACCGGAAGGGAGCAGGTTAATCCTGTAACGCTGTGCATCGGAGCACCAACGCGCTATTCCCAAAGTACTTTCTTTGCTTAAGCCCAGAGGCGGGACTGCGAGGACCAGCCTGCTGTGCGGCGCAAATCGGCCGCAGCTGGTCCTCTTCCCGCCCCTTCCATCTGCTAAAATAGCTGCGGAGAGTGTGCTCCTTGGGTTTGTCCTTTCTGCCGTCCTGGGAGTGCTGTCCCGGTTGCTGCTGTCACCTGCCTGCTAAGAATCAACGCCTCGCGGCCCCCGCTCCGCGGGTGCCGCTCGTAGGCTCAAGTCACCGGAAGGGAGCAGGTTAATCCTGTAACGCTGTGCATCGGAGCACCAACGCGCTATTCCCAAAGTACTTTCTCTGCTTAAGCCCAGAGGCGGGACTGCGAGGACCAGCCTGCTGTGCGGCGCAAATCGGCCGCAGCTGGTCCTCTTCCCGCCCCTTCCATCTGCTAAAATAGCTGCGGAGAGTGTGCTCCTTGGGTTTGTCCTTTCTGCCGTCCTGGGAGTGCTGTCCCGGTTGCTGCTGTCACCTGCCTGCTAAGAATCAACGCCTCGCGGCCCCCGCTCCGCGGGTGCCGCTCGTAGGCTCAAGTCACCGGAAGGGAGCAGGTTAATCCTGTAACGCTGTGCATCGGAGCACCAACGCGCTATTCCCAAAGTACTTTCTTTGCTTAAGCCCAGAGGCGGGACTGCGAGGACCAGCCTGCTGTGCGGCGCAAATCGGCCGCAGCTGGTCCTCTTCCCGCCCCTTCCATCTGCTAAAATAGCTGCGGAGAGTGTGCTCCTTGGGTTTGTCCTTTCTGCCGTCCTGGGAGTGCTGTCCCGGTTGCTGCTGTCACCTGCCTGCTAAGAATCAACGCCTCGCGGCCCCCGCTCCGCGGGTGCCGCTCGTAGGCTCAAGTCACCGGAAGGGAGCAGGTTAATCCTGTAACGCTGTGCATCGGAGCACCAACGCGCTATTCCCAAAGTACTTTCTCTGCTTAAGCCCAGAGGCGGGACTGCGAGGACCAGCCTGCTGTGCGGCGCAAATCGGCCGCAGCTGGTCCTCTTCCCGCCCCTTCCATCTGCTAAAATAGCTGCGGAGAGTGTGCTCCTTGGGTTTGTCCTTTCTGCCGTCCTGGGAGTGCTGTCCCGGTTGCTGCTGTCACCTGCCTGCTAAGAATCAACGCCTCGCGGCCCCCGCTCCGCGGGTGCCGCTCGTAGGCTCAAGTCACCGGAAGGGAGCAGGTTAATCCTGTAACGCTGTGCATCGGAGCACCAACGCGCTATTCCCAAAGTACTTTCTTTGCTTAAGCCCAGAGGCGGGACTGCGAGGACCAGCCTGCTGTGCGGCGCAAATCGGCCGCAGCTGGTCCTCTTCCCGCCCCTTCCATCTGCTAAAATAGCTGCGGAGAGTGTGCTCCTTGGGTTTGTCCTTTCTGCCGTCCTGGGAGTGCTGTCCCGGTTGCTGCTGTCACCTGCCTGCTAAGAATCAACGCCTCGCGGCCCCCGCTCCGCGGGTGCCGCTCGTAGGCTCAAGTCACCGGAAGGGAGCAGGTTAATCCTGTAACGCTGTGCATCGGAGCACCAACGCGCTATTCCCAAAGTACTTTCTCTGCTTAAGCCCAGAGGCGGGACTGCGAGGACCAGCCTGCTGTGCGGCGCAAATCGGCCGCAGCTGGTCCTCTTCCCGCCCCTTCCATCTGCTAAAATAGCTGCGGAGAGTGTGCTCCTTGGGTTTGTCCTTTCTGCCGTCCTGGGAGTGCTGTCCCGGTTGCTGCTGTCACCTGCCTGCTAAGAATCAACGCCTCGCGGCCCCCGCTCCGCGGGTGCCGCTCGTAGGCTCAAGTCACCGGAAGGGAGCAGGTTAATCCTGTAACGCTGTGCATCGGAGCACCAACGCGCTATTCCCAAAGTACTTTCTTTGCTTAAGCCCAGAGGCGGGACTGCGAGGACCAGCCTGCTGTGCGGCGCAAATCGGCCGCAGCTGGTCCTCTTCCCGCCCCTTCCATCTGCTAAAATAGCTGCGGAGAGTGTGCTCCTTGGGTTTGTCCTTTCTGCCGTCCTGGGAGTGCTGTCCCGGTTGCTGCTGTCACCTGCCTGCTAAGAATCAACGCCTCGCGGCCCCCGCTCCGCGGGTGCCGCTCGTAGGCTCAAGTCACCGGAAGGGAGCAGGTTAATCCTGTAACGCTGTGCATCGGAGCACCAACGCGCTATTCCCAAAGTACTTTCTCTGCTTAAGCCCAGAGGCGGGACTGCGAGGACCAGCCTGCTGTGCGGCGCAAATCGGCCGCAGCTGGTCCTCTTCCCGCCCCTTCCTGTCGCACCCTATAACATTGAGTCCCAGTCACGCGCACGCGGGACGCGCGCGGGGCAAAGGCCGGGGCGAAGACCGGACAAAGAGCGGGCCGTTGTGTGGCCGTTAGGTGGCTGGTGAGGCTGGGCTGGGCCCTGTCCCTGAGTTTACAGGCATATACCCTGGTTTGGAATTCCTAATGCATGTTTCCCCATTGTGTTGTACTACGCGGCTGAGGTGATTGTCAAGTGGCTGCCAAGTCCCTCCGACTCGGTGGCAGGCTAACTAGTGGGACGGTTGTTTTTAGCTACTTTCTATAGATGTCATCTTCTGCCATAATGGACATGGTCTCACCTGGGAAAGCGGGGGCAAATTCCAACAAGGGCACATTGGACAACTATTTTAAGAAATCCATGTCTGAGATTGAAAGAGAAGAAGCCCTGGAAGAGAAAAGGATGGAGCGTCGTCGCTCCATCGAGGGTCGTAAGGCTAGATCCACCTTGGGTACATCCCTGCCTATACGATTATCTAGTATAGAATTGATCACTGAGGACCCGTTTACATCCCAGGGTGTCCCTGAACTCTTAAGAGATATCTCTTCCGCACCACTTTCTCTTGTGGATCCCTTTAGTCCATCTTCTCCTGCCCCCCCACCACTTGGTAACTCCGATGCAGCCCCAAATCCCCCGTCCGCTCCTATCCAAACTGGAAAAACTAATCCTAAAAATCAGCAGAGGAAGGTTGTGGCCCAGATAAATCATGGTCCTCCGCCCAAAAAGAGAATGAGGAAGGGGGGCTCCTTACAAAAAAGCAAAATTAGTCACACTGAATTTGGCAAGGGCAAGGGGGGGGGGACAGCTATAGCTTCTGCTTCTGCTCCTAAATCAACTGAAGGCACCAGACCTGATACTCCAGCAGTGATTATACAAGACACTCCATCTCCCTCAGTTAACACTACCCCTCCAAACTTAAATTCTGAGGAGATCCTCCCGCTTGCCCCCACCTTGGAGTTTCTTGGGCAAATGCTTAGGACGCTCACTTCCCCAATTATGGACAAATTACGGGCCATTGAAGAGCGGCTAGGGAATCTGGAGCAGACCATTCATAATAAACTTGACATCCAGATGGTCGTTCCCGGATCCACTACAGTGACAGCTTTAGCTAGCTCATCAAATGGTTTAAAACCCCATGTACCTAAGAAGCCCCTTCCAACTTCCTCCAACCTAGCTAAGACGGCTCACACAACCACTACCACTGTCACAACGGCCTCTCTTCCCTTGTCCAATCTCCCCACCAATAAAGTGGTAAATAATGTCCTGGGAACTTTAAATTCTAAAAATGATTCTACATCCGACATGCACTTGAATGGTGCCATTCCCAAGGGCGGAAACATGCTACCTAGACCAACCCAGACGGTTGAAGAGAGGGAACCCCCTAGTATAGTTCAAAAACGTAGGATCCCTCAGGTCGAACTGCCTCCGGAATCACTACCTTATGTAGTGGTGCTTACGGGTGTTCCCCCTCTTGACCCTGATAAGCGAGAAGGCCCGCAACAACTTAAAAACAAGACCATGTATTGGCTGTCTAAGAACAGACCACTCCCTGGGAATGTAAATGGGGACATAGTGCATGTGCGCCGACTCCCTTGGCTGGGGGGGCGGGTGAAAGACATAGATGGCGACCTGATTGTGATTAACTTCAGGGACCCGGAAGCTGTCAGGCATATTCTGAGTTGGATGCCAGGGAATCTTGGAAAATCCATCATGCCGTGTGATCTTACATATTTTTACCCTAGAGCTCTAGTGGCCCCCCTGTCATGTCCATGGCCCTCTATGCCCTTGACAGGGACAAATGGTCCTAACCAAATCAACCACTATCCCCCCTTGCACCCTGACTCCTTGATCCTAAAGAATGCTCATAGGTGGGGATCTGTCCCTCAGAGGGGCTATGGTTCCAATTATAGAAGTTTGGACCATTCGTCCCTAATGGGGGGGATGGACCACTTGCTTCCTTTTACACCCCTGGAAGTTAGCAATAGATTTGAAGCATTCTCTGGCTTGGACTCTTGTGATTGACTCGAGGGGTGCTCCTCTGGTCACTCTACTGCTGAGGGGGCCTCAAGTGAACATCACGGCAATCCCGATGCCCAAGCTTTTAACCCTCCCCGGCAACTGCTTGGAGATGTCTATGGTATAACCCCAATCCATCTAGCGGGAAGTAATCACAGTTTATCTCCCCCCCCTCGCATCTCTAGCTACCATGTATGTAGTGGTGGAGTCATTTCCGAGGGCCAAAGCCCCTCACTCCAAACTAAGCCCAGAGCCCTGAGGGTACTTTCATGGAATGTTGCAGGGATCCTGAACAAAATACAAACTGAAGAATGGGATTCTCTGATAAACAACTATGAGATCTGCCTCTTTCAAGAGACATGGGCGAGGGAACCGGTTCACAAGACTGGTTATGCTGTCTTTGAAATCCCTGCTATTTGGAATGGAAGGGGAAGGCCCTCAGGCGGTTTGGCGGTGTGGATAGCATCTCACACTGGGTGTATAGCGGAATGTATAGCCACACTTTCCCAGGATATCCAGTGTGTTTTATTAACCTGGACGGGCATCCCGAAGTTGGCAGTTATAAATGTTTATTCCCGCCCAGTAGGACCGACGGCGGAGTCTACCACACTAGAAGACCTTGCATCCTTTTTGAGTCAGCTCCCGCCAGATTATAAGGTGATCTTGGGGGGTGATCTGAACTGCCATTTTGAACCCTTAGAGGGCCTGAGGGAAGGGGCCCTCATGGCAGAAGACGACCATTGGGGCATACCACCGTGCCAATCTCCCCACCCCAGAGCCTGGTCGCCACTTGCGGTCCAAATCATGGCGCTAACTCTTAACTATGCGTTGAGAGCTTGCAATGGTCGCACACCTTCAGATACCCCCTCAAAATGCACATTTAACAGACCAAACCATGAGTCAAGACTGGACTATATCTTCGTTGATACGAGTCTGTGGCCAAAGGTTGAGGATTTTAATATAATCCCCCGCATAGATAGCGATCATAACGCCCTTTCACTCACCTTGCGTTATCTTCCTGAGTCCACTGGACTCTTTTCACCAGGGAAAGGAGATGAGCGGGGAAACTTGGTATTAACCTCTAACAGGCGTAGGGTGAGATGGCAGAAATTCTCCAAGTCGGAAGAAAATATTGGGAAAATTTACAATCTCGTTCTCCCAAGATTTGAGGCTTTGGAAGAAGTAATTAGTCACTCCAGTGCCCAGGACCTATCTAAAATCTTACCTTCTATACACGAGGATTTAGTGGGAACTTTGGGTGAGGTCCTCTATCCAGAGGTACCCAAACCCAAGCATAAAACCAGAACTTCCACTTGGTACAACTCTGACTGCAGAAAGGCCAAATCTGATCTTATTGCTGCAGTCAAAGAGGGTGCCCCCCGTAATAGGGTGTCTGCTTTGCGGCAACTTTATAAAAACATTATGGCCCGTGCGAGGTCAGACTGGGACTGGGATAGATGGCATGATCTCTCAGCAGCATTAATAGCGAAGGATTCTAGAAGATTTTGGTCCTTAGTCTCCACTGGCTCAGGGGAACCTAAAGCTGCGGTTGAGCCCAACATAGCTGCATATATATGGGAAGACCATTTCGGGAAACTTTATGCAGACGAGCTAGAAAACACTGATGCCACTATTGCGGCACTTCTTTCCCTCCCTGGGGATACTCTGGAGTTTACATTAGGGGAAGTGGTCAGTGCAATAGATGGCTTAGCAATGGGCAAGGCCCCGGGCCTTGATAAATTACCTGGTGACCTTTTTAGGTCCCATCCAGAAATTTGGGCACCGTATCTCCTCATCCTTTTCAACTCAATAGCAGGTGGAATGGCGATCCCCTGCACTTGGCTGGGGGCAGAGATAGTCCCCATCTTCAAGAAGGGCTGTCCTCTGCTCCCATCCAACTACAGGCCGATCAGCCTGATTGATGTCCCCCAGAAGATTTATTCGCGACTTTTACTGGACCAACTCATGGATTGGATGGAGGAAAATGAAATTTTAAGTCCCCTCCAGGCTGGCTTCAGGAAAAATACGTCCACCATGGACCAAATCTTCCGCCTCGTTCTCCTCTATTGGAAAACGGTGACCATCGAGGGCGGGAGATTATACATGGTGTTCGTAGACCTGAGGTCAGCCTTCGACCTTGTACCACGGAAAAAACTTTGGGAGGTCCTGAGGGAGATGGGAGTACCCATTAATCTACTCCAGGCAATCATAAGACTCCATCAGGGTAACTTTGCCCAGGTACGTTGTGGGAGGGGTGGTGTTCTGACACAAAGGTTCCCTGTTTCCCGAGGGGTTCGGCAGGGGTGCGTACTTGCCCCAACTCTTTTTTGTCTCTATGTGAATAGTGTCATCTCGCATTTAGCCAATGTTGGAGACAATGACGCCCCGGTCTTGGCAGGCAGGAGGGTACCGGCAATTATGTTTGCGGACGATACCCTCCTGCTTTCCAAATCGCCCATGGGTATTCAGAGAACCCTGGATGGCTTTGATCTCTTCTGCAGGCAGTTTGGCCTCGAGATCAACGCCGGGAAGACCAAGTATATGATCTTCAACCCCTCTTCCACAACCAGACCCAACCCGTCCCTAAATTCCACAGTTTTAGAGAGGGTAAAAACATTTCAATACCTGGGCGTTACCCTTCAAGAGAATCTGTCATGGTGTCCACAAGTTGCAAATTCTAGGTTAAGGCTATCCCAACTGTCTGGGGCTATCCTGAAGATTACTAACACCTCAACATACAAACCCATAGCCCCCGCAGTTGAGATGTACAAAACCCAAGCAAAACCTGCTGCATTATATGGCAGCGAACTCTGGGGACACCAAGCTGCAAATGAGTTGGTACGTGTGGAGAACAATTTCATGAGGCGTCTCCTGGCCCTTCCAGTTGCAACCCCAATACTTCCCCTACGTCTTGATTTGGGCTTATCATCTATCAGGGAGGATGCTGAACTAAACCCTATAAGATTTTGGCACAGACTCTGGTCAACTAAGGAGCTTAACCACTACAGGAGTGATCTTGTGCATGTAATGAACTTAAATGTCAACGACAAGATCCCCTGGCTAACTTTTGTTAAAAAAGAATTGTTCCGGTTAGGCCTCAGTGAACTGTGGTTGGCCCCCGAAACTGGTTGTATCAAGGTCCCTCGGAAAAGCCTGGCAAAAGCCTGCAAGCAACAAAATCTTGCAACCCAAATGACTGCACCTAGCACTGGCATTTTAACCCATTGTTTTACCCAATCCAAAAATATCTATAAATTTGAAACTTTCCTGGATTTTATTTACCCGGTCGCAGCAAGGAAGCTCTTTTTACAGTGGCGATTTGGAACCCTCCCCCTTAAATCCTTTACGAGTAAATGGACCAATGGAGGGGACAAACTATGCCCTGGCTGCAAATCCTGTGATGAGGAGGAAATCCATGTCTTATTTTTCTGCTCCACCTATAGGTCCCCAAGGAAGTATTGGTTGGTGCCTTTATGCAGAAACATGGCAATAAGAAACTGCTCCACTTCTTATAGAATTTTGAAATCTGATCCCTCCCCTCACATTGTTTTTGCAGTCTCAAAATATCTGTTCGCCATGTGGCGTATTAGGTCCAAGTTGATTAGGGCTCTATCAACATAGGATGATAGTTCCGGCCACTGTCTTAAATTAAATTTTAGCCCTCTATGGCAAAGTTTTTACATCAATATTATTCTAAATGAACCAATATAATTGTGATGTATCTTTTTATCCATTTTTATCTCACTTAACTTTTACTTCCAAAACTTGTATCCTTCGTATTATATGTATCAAATGTTGATGTAAAATGTTGTATGTCTTTCTATGTATCTTTTATGGTCTTAATGGCCGAAATAAAGATTTTTTGGATTGGATTGGATTGAATCACCATGGGAGAAAGACCCTTCTCCTACCTGGCAGCAAAGACCTGGAATTCCCTCCCCATCCACCTCCGTCTTACCCAAGACTGCCTCGCCTTCAGGAAGCAACTCAAGACCTGGCTGTTCGAGCAGTCGCTGACCCCCCTCCCCAAGTGCCTTGAGACCCTCCGGGTGAGTAGCGCGCTATACAAATGTCATGATTGATTGATTGATTGACAGCCGGATGGGAGGTGAAACCAACAGAAGAGCCGGCGCTAAGCACAGTCTTAAGCGTGTACGGGTTTGGACGAGCTTGCCTTAGGCGCAACTTCTGTGCACCCTAGATCTGTCTTTGTAGGGGGGTGCCGGAGAGGCATGTACGAAACTAAAGTACTACTCAGCACAATATTAGCAAATTTAATAGATAATGTGAAGGCAAAATATAAACCTAATTAGGGTCCAGCAACCCATGCGCCCTTCACACGCTCCCTGGTGAAGTATCAGCTACTAGTAACAGAGACAAAGAAAAGAAATGGTGTCAAACGCTAACTACACATAAAACAAAAGTCATAACAATCCACCATTTCAGTGTGGCGGCAGAGGAGCCAGATACATCCCAAAACGACATGCTTGTGTAATACAGGGAAATCAAGAAATGGAACAATGTTAATGTTAATGTTAAAAATGATTTATAGCTGAGATTGGTCCAGTTTAAAATCCTTCACCGAGTGTATGTCACCGGCCCCAGACTGGTGCACATGGGCTTCTCGCCGGATGGCCTCTGCCGCCGTGGCTGCGGAGCCCTTGCCACCTTTCTTCATATACTGTGGGAGTGCCCCGTTATTGCCCCTTATTGGGAGAGGGTTCATAGAGTGATGCGGGAGGTGACTGGAGTGGAGTTGGCGGCGGAGGCGCGTAGGTGCCTCTTGAATGTTTGGGAGCCTAATGACTATGATACGGCACAGACCCGATGGGCCACACTGGGCAATATGGTCGCCAAACGGGACATAGCGCAGAGGTGGGGTTCTAATGTGGCCCCCCTGGTGGTACAATGGAAGGCCAACATGGACTGGTGTATGTTGCGCGAAAAGACTGTGTATACCGCCAGGGGGCGCCCTCAGACGTGGAACAAGGTATGGGGTGCCTGGAATGCCTATAGAGGGGACTTGTGTTTACCACCTGCACCGTTGCCACGAGATGAACGCTTGTCACCATAGACGTTGACGACAGCTATGTTACTCTTGTATTGACTCTCCTGTTCTTCCTTCCTCGCCCCCCCCCCGCTTTTGCTACATTCTGTCACAGTTCTTTCTACAACTTCTCCAGCTCCCTCCGCCTCCTACTGACTAGTGGTCTTCTTTATTTCCATTGCCTTTTTCGCGCCCTTGGGCGCTTTGTTTAAGTTTTTGTTTTAAAAAATAAAAAACAACCTGCATTGTCCTGAAATGAATCGCTTGGCACTATGACCGTTCTATACTATGCTGCCTTGCCTCCGGGATGTTAGGCCGAATAGCTGTGTGCTTTTTACAATAAAGGTTTTAAAAATTTAAAAAAAAAAAAAAAAATGATTTATAGAGCGCACTTACACCGATTGGTTTCATGGCGTTGTAGAAAAGGCAAGGTTCGTGGCTCGAGAGGACATTAGTTGTAGGCTTGCTTATAGAGCCAGGTTTTAAGTGCTCCTCTGAATTTCATGAGGTCCGGACAGGCTCGGATTTCGAGGGGAAGGGAGTTCCAAAGTCGAGGAGCGAGTGTGGCAAATCTGCAGCCTCCTGTGCGCTTCCGTCTGAAGGAGGGGGTGTGGAGAAGTGAGAGGTGGGCTGAGCGTAGGTTGCGGGTAGGGGTGTGCTTGACTATCAGGTTGTCTATGAATTTGGGGCTTTTGCAGTGCAAAGATTTAAAGATCAAGCATCCTGTTATGAAGGTGCAGCGTTGAGACATGGGGAGCCAGTGTAGCTTCCTTATTAATGGGGTGGCTGGTTGGCATCTGAGTTAGCTTCCGAGGACCGGTTTCTGGCATTCGGCTGGAATGCCAGAAACCGGTCCTCAGAAGCTTTTTCCGGTCCAGGGAAGACATGGATTGGCAGTTCGGGCTGGACTGTTCCCATGAGGCACAGGGTCAGACTGATTTGCATATAGCCATGTCTGAACTGGGGTGGCAGAGTGGGCTAAAGAACGGTGATGGATTAAACCCCGATCTTTTGACTGGGTGTGAGTGTTTGATTGATTCAGATGCTCCGTCCATCACCACCCCCTTTTGTACCGCTTTTGGCCGCCATAAGTGTGGCAGGGTATGCTCAGACGTGAGTCCCTTGCTCACTTTGCCACTGGATTCAAGCAAGCTGGGCTGAAGACTGCTGGAATGCCAGAAACTGGTCCTCGGAAGCTTGTTTCCGGTCCAGGGAAGACATGGCTTGGCAGTTCGGGCTGGACTGTTCCCATGAGGCACAGGGTCAGACTGATTTGCATATAGCCATGTCTGAACTGGGATGGCAGAGTGGGCTAAAGAACGGTGATGGATTAAACCCAGATCTTTTGACTGAGTGTGAGTGTTTGATTGATTCAGATGCTCTGTCCATCACCACCCCCTTTTGTACCGCTTTTGGCCGCCATAAGTGTGGCAGGGTATGCTCAGACGTGAGTCCCTTGCTCACTTTGCCACTGGATTCAAGCAAGCCGGGCTGAAGACAGCTGGAATGCCAGAAACCGTCCTCGGAAGCTTGTTTCCGGTCCAGGGAAGACATGGATTGGCAGTTCGGGCTGGACTGTTCCCATGAGGCACAGGGTCAGACTGATTTGCATATAGCCATGTCTGAACTGGGGTGGCAGAGTGGGCTAAAGAACGGTGATGGATTAAACCCAGATCTTTTGACTGGGTGTGAGTGTTTGATTGATTCAGATGCTCCGTCCATCACCACCCCCTTTTGTACCGCTTTTGGCCGCCATAAGTGTGGCAGGGTATGCTCAGACGTGAGTCCCTTCCTCACTTTGCCACTGGATTCAAGCAAGCTGGGTTGAAGACTGCTGGAATGCCAGAAACTGGTCCTCGGAAGCTTGTTTCCGGTCCAGGGAAGACATGGCTTGGCAGTTCGGGCTGGACTGTTCCCATGAGGCACAGGGTCAGACTGATTTGCATATAGCCATGTCTGAACTGGGGTGGCAGAGTGGGCTAAAGAACGGTGATGGATTAAACCCAGATCTTTTGACTGGGTCTGAGTGTTTGATTGATTCAGATGCTCCGTCCATCACCACCCCCTTTTGTACCGCTTTTGGCCGCCATAAGTGTGGCAGGGTATGCTCAGACGTGAGTCCCTTGCTCACTTTGCCACTGGATTCAAGCAAGCCGGGCTGAAGACAGCTGGAATGCCAGAAACCGGTCCTCGGAAGCTTGTTTCCGGTCCAGGGAAGACATGGCTTGGCAGTTCGGGCTGGACTGTTCCCATGAGGCACAGGGTCAGACTGATTTGCATATAGCCATGTCTGAAATGGGTTGGCACGGTGGGCTAAAGAACGGTGATGGATTAAACCCAAATCTTTTGACTGGGTGTGAGTGTTTGATTGATTCAGATGCTCCATCCGTCACCACCCCCTTTTGTAAGGTATAGGGAATTGGGGTAGTCCAGGTGAGATAGAACAGTGGCTATCACCACCTGGGTAAGGGCCTCTGGTGTAAGGAGACGATGAACCTTTCTTATTTTCCTGAGTTGGAAAAAACATTTAGAGACTACAAGACCCACTTGCGATTTCAATGAGAGATCGAGTGTTTTTGCCGATGGTAAGGGAGAAGGTGGGGGGCCCATCTCTGAAGGCCAATAATGTGGGCCCCAGTACTTAGGACTGTCCCCTGTAAGTACCAGCTCAGTCTTGCAAGGGTTTAATTTAAGATGGTTTCGGTCCATCCAGTGTTGGATGAACCTCATGGTAGACTGGAAGCTGGTAATTGAACTCTCAGTGTTGTTTATCGTAAAGAGCAATTGTAGGTCGTCTGCATAGTTGAAGACCGTCACCTTTCTATCTCTGAGGGACTGAATTAGGGGGAAGATGTAGAGGTTGAACAAGTGGGGGAACAGGGAGGAGCCCTGTGGGACACCCCATGTGATTTTCTGTTTGGGGGCAACCAGGTGCTGCTGACTGAAGCCCCTCCCTGGAAGGAAGATCTGCACAAGGCACGACTGACAGAAGCCCAGGCCTGGAAGGAAAATCTGCACAGAGCACAGTTGACAGAAGCCCCTGCATCAAAGGAAGATCTGCACGAGGCACGAATGACAGAATTCAGAATTCCTACCTGGAAGGAAGATCCGCACAAGGTGCAGCTAGCAGAAGTCCCTGTCTGGAAGGAAGATCTGCACAGGGCACAGCTGACAGAAGTCCTCCCTGGAAGGAAGATGTGCACAAGGAACTGCTGACCGAAGTCCTCCCTGGAAGGAAGATATGCACAAGGAACTGCTGACCGAAGTCCTCCCTGGAAGGAAGATCTGCACGAGACACAGCTGACAGAATGCTTGTCCAGAAGAAAGATCTGCACAGGGCAAAGCTGAGAGAAGTCCATCTGGAAGGACGATCTGCACAAGGCGCAGCTGACAGAAGCCCCTTCCTGGAAGGAAGATCTGCACAAGGCACAGCTGACAAAAATTCTGATTGGAAGGACGTTCTTCACAAGGCACAGCTGACAAAAGTCGTGCCTGGTAGGAAGATCCGCACAATGCACAGCTGAAAGAAGCCCTGCCTGGAAGGAAGATCTGCACAAGGAGCAGCTGACAGAAGCCCTGCCTGGAAGGAAGACCTGCACAATGCACAGCTGACAGAAGTCCTGCCTGGAAGGAAGCTATGCACAAGGAGCAGCTGACAGAAGCCCTGCCTGGATGGAAGATCCGCACAAGGCGCAGCTGAAAGAAGTCCTGCCTGGAAGGAAGATCTGCACAAGGAACTGCTGACCGAAGTCCTCCCTGGAAGGAAGATCTGCACGAGACACAGCTGACAGAATACTTGTCCAGATGAAAGATCTGCACAGGGCAAAGCTGAGAGAAGTCCATCCTGGAAGGACGATCTGCACAAAGCACTGCTGACAGAAGCCCTTTCCTGGAAGGAAGATCTGCACAAGGCATATCTGACAGAAGCCCCTTCCTGGAATGAAGATCTGCACAAGGCACAGCTGACAGAAGTCCTGCCTAGAAGGAAGATCTGCACAAGGCATATCTGACAGAAGCCCCTACCTGGAATGAATATCTGCACAAGGCACAGCTGACAAAAATCCTGCTTGGAAGGAAGATCTGCACAAGGCACAGCTGACAAAAATCCTGCCTGGAAGGAAGATCTGCACAAGGTGCACCTGACAGAAGCTGCAGCCTAAAAAGAAGATATGCACAAGGCGCAGCTGATAGAGGTCCTGGCTGGAAGGAAGATCCGCACAAGGGGCAGCTGGAAGAATTAATGCCTGGAAGGAAGATCCGCACAAGGCACATCTGACAGACGTCCTGCCTGGAAGTATAATCTGCACAAGGCACAACTGACAGAGTCCTGACTGGAAGGAAGATCTGCATAAGGAGCAGCTGACAGAAGCCCCTTCCTGGAAGGAAGATCTGCACAAGGCACAGCTGACAAAAATTCTGATTGGAAGGACGTTCTTCACAAGGCACAGCTGACAAAAGTCGTGCCTGGAAGGAAGATCTGCACAAGGCGCAGCTGACAGAGGTCCTGGCTGGAAGGAAGATCCGCACAAGGCGCAGCTGGAAGAAGTCGCTGCCTGGAAGGAAGATCCGCACAAGGCACAGCTGACAGAAGTCCTGCCTAGAAAGGAAGATCTGCAAAATGTGCGGCTGACTGAAGTTCTGCCTAGCGGTGACCACACAGCAGTGAGAGGACGACAAACAACAAGATCCTTCAAGCCCAGCTAGCCACACTGGACAAAATGTACACCAAAGGCCTGATTTAGATTTCAGCGGATGGTTTACTCCATCACAAATATGACAGGTATCCTTCCCGCCCCATTAAATATGTATTACATCCTATGGCAATTATAATAAGGCAGACAGGATATCTATCACATTTTGATTAGGCCTTGGTGTAGTTCGCAGAGTTTTAGTCCGCTGAACTCCACGAAGTGACAAGGAAACCCCGCCGCACTCTGCAAACTTACGTTAGTGGCAGAGTTTCTAAGTTACACTACTCTCACTGATTTTTTTGTGCCAGGAGTTTTTCCCGCATTGTAAAATCAGCGCCAACAGCGCTACGGGTCGCACCAGAGGGCGCTGCTGCTCGAATTGACATTCTAATCAAGTGGCAGCTGCATCACTTTGAGGAGTTTTTTGGGAACGGAGTGGGCAAATCTTTGCGAGGTCTGCCGGCAGAGCAGAATTCTTCAACCACCCCTAGTTTTGAGGCAATACTCTGTTGGACAAATTCCTAACTAGGCCCTATGTCTGCAATAATTGTTGTAGAAGAAGTGAGATCCATGGCCTTCAATCAATCAATCAATCAGTGAATCAATCAGTCATTTGTAAAGCGCTGGGGGGGCTGCTACTGATCGAACATTCAGGTCTTGAGTATCCTCCTGAAGGTGAGCAGGTCTTGGGTCTGTCATAGGCTCAGTGGGAGGGTTTTCCATGTCTTGACGGCGAGGGGGGAGCAAAATCACCGAAGAACAATCTTCTTTTCAGGCTGCAGCTTCTGTCAGCTGCGCCTTGTGCAGATCTTCCTTCCAGGCACAACTTTTGTCAGCTGTGCCTTGTGACGAACGTCCTTCCAATCAGAATTTTTGTCAGCTGTGCCTTGTGCAGATCTTCCTGCCGATGGTTGTTCTTCAGATGCGCGGGACAGTGGCGAGTGAGAGGTCGGCGGAGCATAGCTGGCAGTTGGGTATGTAGAAGGAAAGTCGTCTGTTGAGGTAGGCTGGGCCGGTCTTGTGGAGTGCCTTGTGTGCGTGGATGAGGAGCTTGAAGGATATTCTCTTGTTGATGGGGAGCCAGTGCAGGTTTCTCAGGTGGGGGGTGATGTGGTCCTGGTGTCGAGGATCAGTTTTGCCGAGGCGTTTTGGATAGGTTGCAGTCGTTTGATGAGCTTGGTTGGGGCTCCCGCGTGGAAGGCGTTTCTGTAGTCGAGTCTGCTGCTGACGAGGGCGTGAGTGACTGTTTTTCTTGTATCTGTCGGGATCCATCTGTAGATCTTGCGGAGCATGCGGAGGGTGTTGTAGCAGGAGGAGGAGACGGCGTTGAATTGCTTGGTCATTGAGAGCGGTGAGGCGAGGATGATTTCCAGGTTGCATGTGTGGTCGGTGGGTGTCAGGGCTGCCCCCAGTGCCGTCGGCCACCAGGAGTCGTCCCAGGCTGAAGGGTTGGCGCCGAGGATGAGGACCTCCGTATTTTCTGAGTTCAGCTTCAGACGGCTGATCGTCATCCAGTCGGCGATGGCCTTCATTCCTTCGTCGAGGTTTGCTTTGGCGAGATGGGGTCCCTGGTGAGCGAGAGGATCAGTTGAGTGTTGTCGGCGTAGGAGAATATGTTGAGGTCATGCTGCCGGGCTACGTGTGCGAGCGGGGCCATGTACATTTTGAACAGTGTCGGGCTGAGGGAGGATCCCTGTGGTATGCTGCAGATGATCTCGGAGGCTACAGATCCGAATGGGGGGAGGAGGAGGCTCAGGGTTTTGCCGGAGAGGAAGGAGGTGGTCTATTCCAGAGCCTTGTCTTGAATCCCTGCAGTGTGGAGGCGTGTGCGCAGTGTGTAGTGGCAGACGGTGTCAACGGTGGCAGAGAGGTCTAGGAGGATGAGTGCTGCGGTCTCACCGTTGTCCAGGAGGGTCCTGATGTCGTCGGTGGCGGCGATGAGGGCGGTCTCGGTGCTGTGGTTGATGCGGAACCCTGACTGGGAAGGGTCCAGGATTCTGTTTTCTTCGAGGTACATGTTAGTTGTCTGTTGTCGATCTTCTCGATGACCTTGGGTACGGAAGCAGAGAGATGGGCCGGAAGATCTTGAGGTCTCTTGGGTCTGCCTTAGGTTTTATGAGTAGGGCATTGATCTCAGCGTGTTTCCAGCTCACTGGGAAGGTCGCTGTCTCGAGGGAGAGATTGATAACGTTGAGCAGGTGGGGTTCGATAAAGCTGCCTGCTTTGTTGAAGACGTGGTACGGGAATGGGTCTGACGGAGAGCCGGAGTGGATTGTGCTCATGGTCTTGATGGTGTCATCGATGCTCACGCTGGCCGAGGCTAGCAGGGGATCGTGGTCGATTGTGTGTGGAGAGTGTGTTTTGTTGCTGTCTGTTTGGGGCTGTCTGGGTGTTGAAGCTGTTGTGGATGTGTGCTATCTTGCGGTGGAAGAAAGTGGCGATGGAGTCTCACAGGGCTTGCGACGGCAAGATGTCTTTGGTGTTGGAGTTGGGGTTGGAGAGTTTCTTCACTATGTTGAAAAGCTCCTTGCTGTTGTGTGCGTTATTGCTGAAGCGGTCTTTGAAGGAGGTCCTCTTGGCAGCCCTGATGAGGTGGTGGTGGTTGCGGATGGTGTCCTTTTGTGCTGCGTGGCTGTCCGGAGTCTGTTCACTGTGCCATTTCTTCTCTAGTTTCCGGCAAGCTTGCTTGGAGGCTAGGAGTTCTGGGGTGAACCAGCTGGCCCTCTTGCTGGTTTCTCAGTGGGGGATTTCTTCGGCGGGGTGAGGGTGTTGGCGCAGTCGTCGATCCAGCATCTGAGGCTGTGGGCAGCGTCGTCGGTGTTGGAAGGTTCGGTGGGTGAGCTGAGAGCGAGGTTTGTACGTAGTTGTTCTTCGGTGATTTTGCTCCAGCAGCAGCGGGGGATCTGTTGGGCGTGGTGATGTGTGGTGGGTTTCTGGAAGGTGAAGTGGATGCAGCGATGGATGGTCCAGAGGAGTTCGGTGGTGTGGTTGAAGGAGACGTGCGGGCTTGAGGAGAAGACTGGGTCGAGCGTGTGGCTGGCGGAGTGGGTGGGCGTTGTGACGAGTTGACTGTCTGAGGTTGTCGATTAGGGTTGCGGAGTTGCTGTAGTTGTTGTTCTCAAGGTGAAAGTTCAGGTCTGCGAGGAGGATGTAGTCTCTGGAGGTCAGGGCGTACGTGCTGATGAAGTCGGCGATGGAGTCGCTAAACTAGGGGTGGGCTCCGGGGAGTCGGTAGATGAGGGTGCCTCTGAGGGTGGAGTTGGGGTCTGTGTGGATCTGGAAATGCATTGGTTCGGTGGTGCTGAGAGTATCGTCTGTGCTAGTCGAGACCCTGATGCTGTTCTTGTGGACGATGGCGATTCCTCCTCCGACTCCGTTGGTTGGTGCGGTCTCTGCGGGTGATCTTATAGCCGTCTGGGATGGCTATGGCGATGTCGGGTGCGGAGGAGTCGTTCATCCAAGTCTCTGTTAGGAAGGCGACGTCCGGGGATGTTGTGTCGAGCAGGTCCCATTGCTCGACGGCGTGTTTGTGGGTGTTCAGTAGAATGCATCGGAGGTGGTTGAGGTCTTTCTTGGCGGGTGGTTCGTCGGCTCTAAGACTGGTGTAACTGCAGTTCCGGCAGGTGAAGGGACCGTATGTGCGTTTCGGGGCGGCCTTGAAGCAGGTGTGAGTCTGTCCAGAGTTGAGAGTGTGCAGAATGCTGGCATCATAGTTGTGGCGTTTCTCGTGGTGAGTGCGGGGACCAGGGGTTCTGGTGCTGGGTGCTGACCAGGCGAGACGGGCGCAGATGGGCTTGCCTTAGGCGCACCATCGGCGCGCAAGTGGCATATATGGGGAGGTGGGAGGTAGGAGCAGCTGGGAGGCGGGGGCAGCAAATGGGCAGTCATGGGGAGGGGCCACAGGTGACACAGCTGCAGGAACGGTGCGGGATGACAAGGGAACAGAAGGCAAATTAGGCACAAAAATAGAGGGGAAACTAATGGAACAGAAGTCAAAAACAGGTACAGTGTTACAGGGGCAACGAGGGAACAGAAAGCAAAAACGGGCACAGGGCTACAGGGGCAGCTAAGGAACAAAAGGCAAAAACGGACAGAGAGACAAAGGAGCAGCGAGGGGGACAGAAGGAAAACCAGACAGAGAGACACAGGGACAGCAAGGGTAACAGAGGGAAGAAACAAGTACAGAACAAGTACAGGCAGCCAAGGAGGCCAGAGAGCAGCACAGAGAACAACAGTCACAGGCACAACAATGACAATAAGGCAATACAGGCAATACAGTAAAGACAATATATAGCAGGAGAGGAACAAACCTACGGCCTACCACTGGCCACCAGGGATGAGGCGCAGGTGGTAGCCTGCGGCTGGTGGAGGCCCTCGAACTTCCTCAGTAGCGGCTGCTGGGGCAGGGACACACAGGCGGTGCTGTGCAGAGGGGGAGGTCCTTCCTGGTAGGGTCAAGGGTTGCTTTCCTCACCGCGCATATGTGGGGAGTTGGGAGGGAGGAGCAGCTGGGAGGCGGGGGCAGCGAATGGGCAGTCAAGGGTCGGGGTCGCAGGGGACCCAGCGGCGGGAGTGGTGCGGGACAACAAAGGGAACAGAAGGCAAAAGGACACAGGAATACAGGGGCAACGAATGGAACAGAAGGCAAAAACAGGTACAGTGTTACAGGGGCAACAAGGGAACAGAAAGCAAAAACGGGCACAGGGTTACAGGGGCAGCTAAGGAACAATAGGCAAAAACGGGCAAAGAGACACGGGGGCAGCGAGGGGGACAGAAGGAAAACCGGGCAGAGAGACACAGGGACAGTGAGGGGAACAGAGGGAAGAAACGGGCACAGAACATGTACAGACAGTGGGGGAGGACAGAGAGCAGCACAGAGAACAGCACAGAGAACAGCAGTCACAGGCCTTGTGACTATCAGGCCGTTATCTGAATTCTGATGAACCTCACAGAGTGAGTGTGCAGCCAGAGTGCAGTAGAGTGGCCAAAAGACAGGAAATTAGGTAAACTTGAATATGAGAAATATGGAAAGGTAGAAATGCTACATCACCTGTGGATAACTGACACCTACTCCCACTCTGCCAAATGCCCATCCAGTCACAAAGTGGCATCTGGGCCCCAAACGGTAATGGTGGAAAAGGGGGAAAAAGGAGTAATATGCACACATCTGCTGCAGGGATAAGTCAGGTAAATTATTGGTTGTGATGGATCCTCTATAAGTACTTGTAGCGGGTTGTGGAGGTAAAGGCAGGAGGCGGGTTTTAGTGATTGAGGGTTTTAATTGTTTAAACAAGAGATCGATACAGGTCTTCCTCACAGGGAACCTTCTGGGGGATCTGCTCCTCTGCGTTCGCCTCCGGGGTCTGGGTTCCTCCTCCTCCCGAGTCCGCCGCCGGGGATTCCGGCCGGACCGCGGCTCTTCCGCCTCCGTGATGCCACCAGGACCGCCGCCCAGGAGAGAAGAGAAGAAAGGCAAGTATCAGTAAAACGTCCGGGACACTAACGTTGTGCTAGGGAAGGGAGCGAGGGATTCACCATCAGTGCTCGATACAGTACGCCGTGAGGGAACGGGGTGTGAAGGGAGAAAGGGAAGAAAGGGAAGGCAGGTCAGGGGACGGATCTACCCCTCCTCTCCACCCAGCCACTATACGGCTCCGTACCTCGGATAGCCACACACCTCCTGGCGTGCGGCTGGGCGGATCGTGATGCCGATGGCCTCCTGGCTCCCGCGCCGCCAACGGGTCACTCCTCCTCTCTGCCGGGGATGGTACAAGGATTCTTGCGGTCTTCTCTGCTTCTTCTCTCGACTCTGCTCCAACTCTCGACTCTGCTCCAACTCCTCCTACGCTGCCTGTGAATAAGCACGCCTGGGTGCTGTCAGCTGCAGTTTTTGACGACGGTATAGGCTCCTCCTCCTCGCCAATGTGGAGCCAGTTAAAGGGACCGTCGTCCTCATACTCCACGTCCTGTATAGTATCGGGTTCCACTGCATGCCCCCAATCGTTAGTCTGTGAAGAAAAGAGGGGGGGTCACATGATGAATACCCCGCAGGGGTTGTCGCCCACGTAGGCATAAGGGGGGCAGGCCTCCCCGTGTTACAGTACTAAATGACTGATATTGTTGAATATTATATTATATGAATCAACGTCTGTTTGCCTTATCTGCGTGTATAATGTAAAGGACGGGCCTTACAGTGAACCCCTCGTTCTGTTTTACACAAAAGCCCCGGAAGGAGCTGCATCTTACAGAACTTTATCTACTCTAGGAAGAAATAAAGACTTGCCTTTTAAAGTTGTCTTTCAGGGTCAGAACTGGGTGCTGTAAGCTGCACCAGTTTCAGGGAGATGGGCAGATGTTATGGCGATAGGAAACCCCCCTCAACCCACAATAATGTTCCAATCTTCCCAGTTAGAAGAAACCAGAAATGCTTGAACCAAGGGAGCTGTTGAAAGTGTCAAAGGTGGCTTATGAACAGCGAGGTAAAGACAGGAGTTGGCATTTGAGATGATCTTAAGTGAATAGGAAAGGAACGAGAAGTGTGTGACTGGAGTTACTTTTGTTGAATACTTCGTAAAGAGTTACTGGAAATTTTGCAGCCCAGCCTCATCCATCTCTTTTTCTAAAATCTATTGTTGTTTAAATTAAATCTTGACCAGTCCGTCTATCTTAAGCTATACCAATAAGTACTTGGGAGCTCCGTGAGCGCCCTTACTTTGCTCAGTTACACTGTGATCACTGGTAAATCACCTCCTTTTCAGATATAATTAAGATGTCACCTGATCAATAGAACTTTTAGTTAAATATTTGTGTATGATGAAATATTCCTTGCTAAGTTTCAAAGGCGGTAAAGAAGAAGGGGGAGATTGACTAACATTTTGTGCTGTGTTTTCGTCACAAAAGTGGCACAAAACAGCTCAAAATCATTTTTTTCCTAATTTACTTTCAGACAAATAACGTAAAATGAATGTGAAGCAGCGCATAGCACTGTGTTGCATTACTTTGCGCCAGGGGGGCCTAACAAGGGGGGTGCATGGGCGTTCCCCTGCAACCACCCATGGTTTCTCACCCTAAACCCAATTTACCAAATACAGTAGATTGGGTTTAGCGTGAGAAAACTGCGCCCTTTTAACCTAGGCGCAAGGAAGGAGAAATTCTTTAATTTGTCCTTCCTTTTCTAACTTTGCATCCATGCTGCACTGTGCAAAACGTATACAAAAAAGGAAAAGCTTTCCCTCGTATCTAAGCATAGTATTTTGTACAAGAAGGGTGTCCTTCCTATTCAAAACCTATGCTGGACTCTCACACACACACACACACCCTAGCGTTCTGGTGCTAAGGTGTATGCATGGCGCAGGGCTGCTGTAATCAGTGCTGGTGCAAGGGAAAGGGAAGGAGAGAGCCATATATTTGAAAATATGGTGCTCTCCTGCTCCCTCCCTGCCGCGCAACGCAGCACAGCCTCGCGTGGTGGGGCTGCGCTGCATTGCGTGGAGATTTGGTAAATCTCCCCCAAAATGTCTTTTACAACCAGTTAAACATTGTGAATTCTCATTCCATTATGTTTCAATTTAGTAATGTTAAATATCTTTACATCCAGCAGAAAACAAGCCTTGAATGTATGAAATGACCATCAATAAAGAAGCTAATGCTGTAAATCTTCAATAATAGCAAAAATATTGAGCTACAGTATTCAGGAAAACATCAGAGCAGCCGGCGACAGAGGAACCTGCACACAAATTGACAGATCCTGGATGAAGCGTCAAGGGCAGTTCAGTGATTGTAAGAGGCTGAGCTGTGCACTTCCACTGCACAAGACGAAGAAAGGACCTTAGGAAAATTGAGGCAACAACAATAACAAACCGCCTCCTGTATAAACAAGTCTCATATACCAACTTTAATCATGGGATCGGTATGATGTGATTACTGTAGTGCTTTGTTTTCTAAAATGAAGACGAGCCATCATTCTGTGCTCTAGGTGAATTGTAAAATCTTTCTGGACAAACCACAGTAACCAGAGAAGAGCACAACAGAGCGGAGCCGGACAACTGACTGGTAAAGGAAAGAGGAGTTCTTCTAGCTACAATACAACAGACTGTTCCAATTTGCACCGGCCAGAAGGAAGATAAATCTTTACCCGCAAGCGTGCATAGCCATAATCCAATCTTAAGGCACAATCACCTACAAAGACACCTTCTACGTATTAGGAGTGTAGCAAATATTTGGTGGCTATTGCATTTTATTGTTAAAACAGAAATCAAACGTGTAAAATACCGCACACATAAAAAGTGTGTGAAAAAAACTCAAGTGCTTTATCAGTCATGTTGGCCCATCAGGAAATACAGTCATGGGATGTAGACAAATATATACCCGACCCACAGACACTAACCAAGAAAGAAGAATCACACACATGCAGCGAGAGCTTTAGTTTGTCATCATTACTCAAGATTCATCAGCACACGTACACAGGACAAAAACCATTCAAGTGCAGTGAATGTGTAAAGAGCTTTAGTCACTTATCAAGCCTTCAAAGACACCAGCGAACTCACACAGGAGAAAAGCCATTCAAGTGCAATGAATGTGTAAAGAACTTTAGTCAGTTATCAGAACTACAAAGACACCAGCGAACACACACAGGGGAAAAGCCATTCCAGTGCAGTGAATGTTTGAAGAGCTTTAGTCGGTTATCAAGCCTTCAAAGTCATCAGCGAACACACACAGGAGAAAAGCCATTCAAGTGCAGTGAATGTGCAAAGTGCTTTAGTCAGTCATCACACCTCCAAACTCATCAGCGAACACACACAGGGGAAAAGCCATTCAAGTGCAGTGAATGTTTGAAGAGCTTTAGTCGGTTATCAAACCTTCAAATTCATCAGCGAACACACACAGGAGAAAAGCCATTCAAGTGCAGTGAATGTGCAAAGTGCTTTAGTCAGTCATCACACCTTCAATTTCATCAGCAAACACACACGGGGGAAAAACAATTTAAATGCAGTGAATGTGTGAAGAGCTTTAGTCAGTTATCAAGTCTTCGAACACATCAGCGAACACACACAGGGGAAAAACCATTCAAGTGCACTGAATGTGTAGAGAACTTTAGTGAGTTATCAAGTCTTCGAACACATCAGCGAACACACATAGGGGAAAAACCATTCAAGTGCACTGAATGTGTAAAGAACTTTAGTCAGTTATCAGCACTACGAAGACACCAGCGAACACACACAGGGGAAAAGCCATTCCAGTGCAGTGAATGTTTGAAGAGCTTTAGTCGGTTATCAGGCCTTCAAAGTCATCAGCAAACACACAAAGGAGAAAAGCCATTCAAGTGCAGTGAATGTGTAAAGAACTTTAGTCAGTTATCAGAACTACAAAGACACCAGCGAACACACACAGGGGAAAAGCCATTCCAGTGCAGTGAATGTTTGAAGAGCTTTAGTCGGTTATCAGGCCTTCAAAGTCATCAGCGAACACACAAAGGAGAAAAGCCATTCAAGTGCAGTGAATGTGTAAAGAACTTTAGTCAGTTATCAGAACTACAAAGACACCAGCGAACACACACAGGGGAAAAGCCATTCCAGTGCAGTGAATGTTTGAAGAGCTTTAGTCGGTTATTAGGCCTTCAAAGTCATCAGCGAACACACACAGGAGAAAAGCCATTCAAGTGCAGTGAATGTGCAAAGTGCTTTAGTCAGTCATCACACCTCCAAACTCATCAGCGAACACACACAGGGGAAAAGCCATTTAAGTGCAGTGAATGTTTGAAGAGCTTTAGTCGGTTATCAAGCCTTGGAATTCATCAGCGAACACACACAGGAGAAAAGCCATTCAAGTGCAGTGAATGTGCAAAGTGCTTTAGTCAGTCATCACACCTTCAATTTCATCAGCAAACACACACGGGGGAAAAACAATTTAAATGCAGTGAATGTGTGAAGAGCTATAGTCGATTATCACACCTACAAAGTCATCAGCGAACACACATGGGGGAAAAATCCCTATCATTGTAGTGAATGTGACAGGAGGTTTAGTGACTCTTCAGCATTAAGGAATCATCAGCAGACTCACACAGGAGAAAAACCATTCAAGTGCAATGAATGTGGAAAGAGCATTTTTAATCGATTATCAGACCTACAAAGACATCAACCAACACACACGGGAAAAGCCATACCATTGCAATGAATGTGTGGAGAGCTTTAGTCAATTATAAAGCCGTCAAAAACACCAGCGAAGACACACAGGTGAAAAGCCATTCAAGTGCAGTGATTGTGCAAGGTGCTTTAGTCCGTTATCAGACCTAAAAAGTCATCAGCGAACACACACAGGAGAAAAGCCATTTAAATGCAGTGAATGTGTGAAGTGCTTCAGTCAATTATCAGACCTACAAAGACATCAGCGAACACACTCTGAGGAAAAACCATACCAGTGCAGTGAATGTGGGAAGAACTGTAGTCGATTAGAAAACCTACAAAGTCATCAGCGAACACACTCAGGGGAAAAACAATACCAGTGCAGTGAAGGTGCAAAGTGCTTTTGTCGCTTATCAAACCTCCAAACGCACCAGCAAATACGCACAGGGGAAAAACCATTCAAATGCAGTGAATGTGCAAGGTGCTTTAGTCAGTTATCACAACTTAAAACATATAATCAAACACACAGGGAAAAAACATTCAAGTGCACTGAATTTGCAAAGTGCTTTAGTCATTTATCAAGCCTACAAAGTCATCAGCGAACACACACGGGGAAAAACCCTATCATTGTAGTGAAAGTGACAGTTGTTTTCGCTTCTCTTCAGCATTAAGGTATCATCAGCTAAGTCACACAGGAGAAAAACCATTCAAGTGCAATTAAAGTGGGAAGAGCTTTAGTCGATTATCAGAGCTACTAAGTCATCATCGAGCACACAGGGAGAAAACATAGAAGGGTGCTGAAAGTTTGAAGGGCATTTGATAGAAGACCCGACTAGCAGTAAAGAAGCAAAACAGATAACAGTATTTGCAGAGTTATAAAAGTGTTTGTTTCCAGAGATTGTTCACTTCCCTACACAAAGCAAAGCAACATGCTGCACCAGGATACACAGTGGGAGGCGAGCACAATGTGGATTAAAAGAAAAGAAACATTCTTGATTTTTATTTAATGAAGAAGAGATACAAAGAAAAAAATTCAATCACACCTGATCACACTTCCTGTAAAAGCAACACTGAACAATACTGGGACTAACAACTGTATTTTCAGCTATCTTGTAGGATTAGTGATAAAATCTATAAACCCAACACACCCAAAGTAGACATGTTGTCAGGGCTCTGGAGATGGAAGCTTCATTGGTAAAATGTATGTATTACTATTAACAAATGCCACTGCAGTATATGTAATGAACTCAAGCGAAGCACAGGTGTTCAAGAAATAACCTATTTTTTAGATATAACAGAGCATATACCTTGTTTTTAAGTAACGTTTGCTGCATCTTTTACACACTGTTTTCGGTTGATGGATCAGCTTGTGTCTCAGGCCTTATAACTAAGTGTGACCCATAGCTCCTCTCCGACTCAGCTCTCCCTATTCATTTTCTGCTGTGCCAACCTCTACTTTTTACCAGAATTGAGCCACTGTTATCGGCAGACTCTGTTTGAAGAATGTGGTGAAATAGCGAAATTCCTCATCAAAAGCATATATATGTGCTAGGACAATCTGTTGCACTCTGAGCAACTCTTCTTCCACACTGATTATCCTTTGTCCTGAAATGTTCCTCAGGATTTGTCATATGAATGCCAGAAGTGGTAGTGAGATTCATGAAGCTAAAGCTAACAGGAGTGTGTGGGAGATAGAGAGGGTGAGAGATACAGAGAGCGAGAGAGACAAAGAAAGGGGGTGAAAAAGAAAAAGAAATGGAAGGAGGGGGAACGGCAGGTGATTTTTATTCACTGAAAAATAGAAGAAGCAGCCGAAAACTTGTCAATGTATGACATCACCATAGAAATGGGCTGAATACCTATGAATTTATATAATTATTTTTAATATCTATAGACCCATGTCATGGAATAAACAGGGCACAAATAAGGAAAATAGTGAAGGAGCCCATTATCATATGCAAATCACAATGATGTCACAAGTAGTGACGTCACAATAAGGGATGTCAGGCCCTTATAATAATTTTCACATGAAAGATCGACGGCCTATTTTAAAAACAAAACGCAAGAAACATAAAATATTGTAAAAATAAGGTTTTTATGCATCAGTTTGTAACTAAACTCGGAAATGACTGAAAGTGTAAATATTTTTAAACAGATATGTGGAACTTGGAAATTACATTTTCAAACAGTTTTCAGCGAATAAATCAAAATTGCTTTTAATTTGTGTTTGTTTCCTGACGTTCTTTATCCAGCCCCTAAGCCCCAAAGTGTTTCACATTTACAGTGTATTAAGCAATTGAAGGGCTAATTTTGTCTAGTTCTCTGTTCCTCTCTTGCGCCACTCACACATATAAATAAATAAAGGGGACGCTGCTAGTGGGAGGGATAGTTACAAACACTCTGAGGCCTGTGTTTGCGGATACAAGAAACAAAGTAACATTTTCCAGTCGCAGGCTAAGGAGCTAGGTGCAACTGAGTCCCTTTTCTAGATAATAGTGGGGGGACCCCTTCAAACTGTGGCTACCCCCGACTTGTGCCGTGCTGATAAAGCAATAGTGAATTTGAGTAATTTACGATGAATTGAAATGAGAGGAAGAGAAGAAGGGAGCGAGGTGCAGGATATATTAAAGAAAATGAAAAAAAGAGACACAAAACTTTACCCTGTTTGTGTACGAGCATTTTACGTAAACAAGTTGTGCTGTGCATTGTGAACAGGCTGTCACCCCCTTTTTATGTAAATGAGGTTCTGTAATCAGATACCCCAGGCTCCCATCTCTTCTAGCACGGATGATAATGTGAGCACTGTAAGGTGATCACAAACAAGGGCTCTACTGAGAAATAATTGGCTTCCAGGTCTCACAGCTGTGGTTATGTAGTTCATTATTAGTTAATTTACTTTAATGTGCAGCAAATCTCCAGTTTACTTTTTTTCAGTATATCGCTTTATATCGCTCTTTGCTCTTCATCCCCATCAGTTAAAGGTGAGGTTCGATGTTGGATTTGTTGTGAGTGTTCCTAGACCATGTCCCAATCCCTTTGTCGGCATGTGTTTTGTCCACACACTGGTCTAGGATGGGCCTTCTCAAGGTAGAAGGCGCTGTAAAAGGAATAATAAATCAGATATATATATGAAATTGTATGTAAACAAATATTTGCCTTTCATTTATCAGGCACCACCAGACTCACATCTACACATGTAATTGAGCACCAGACTAAAGTGACTCCTCCCTATATAAATATGTTCAATCATTAATCAGGCTGGTGGTTCAGCTGATACTCACAGCAAATAAAGTTTCTGGGATTGCGCGCATTGGACTAAATTTTGATTGTGGAAGTTTCACACAGTGTCGCTGATGCGCTCAGCTTATAAGGTTTGTAGATATTGCGCACTGTAACCAGATCACTGAAGTTCACGCTTTAGAAGTAACTAGGTCAAAACATAGTACATACATAATGCAAAATGTCACTGCCCCTCCCTTCTTTTTTGACATCTCCAGGAGTTCCTCCTCTCTCATGGAAGAAGGTTTTCACACATTATGCTCATGTCTTTTGCACTTCCTTAAGTGCAGAGGAAAGCCTCATGGTTAGTGCATTGTTTGGGCTCTGAGGGAAAAGAATTCTTTGAACACCTTCCTGAACTCTCTGATAGTGACTCTGATACTCTTAATGAATACGAGATCTGCATCAAAAAGTTGGACTTGCACTACCTCCTGAAAGTGAGTACTGTCCTTGAACGATATCACTTCGGGAGAAGGATGCAAAGGCAGGATGAGTCAGTCAAACAGTACATAACTAACCTGCACAATTTGGCTTCCACGTGCAATGTTTTTGCAGCTTTAGAGGAGTGCTTAAGAGATCAGTTCATGTTGGGATGCACCCTTGACAAAACAAGAGACGCCCTGTGGCAAAAAGACACAGAATTGCTTCAAGAAGTGCTGACCATAGCCAAAAGTCACAAGCATTTAAAAGCGTGTGTTGATGTCATACACAAAAACAGTTCAGGTGATAAAAATGAGAACATTGAGGTCAAGGTGCTGGTGGATAGATTTGTTATACCCAAATCAAGCACCACTTCAAAGCCCTTTAATAAAAATAATTTTCAGGGGAAGATCTTCAGGTGTGGCAACCCTGGCCATATGGCCAACTTTAAAGACTGCCCAGGCTGGAAGGCCATGTGCAAAACTTGTGAGAGAAAAGGTCACGTCTCAAAGAGCTGCAGAACGGGCAACAAGAATGAAAAAGTCAGGGAAGTTGATATTTATGAAGAATATTTGGAAGGAATCAATATTCTCCCAGTCACAGGGAATGCTAGTGATGGCCCTCAGGAGCTAGTTTTGATCAATGATGCTCCCGTGAACATGCTCTTCGATTCTGGGGCCAAGGTAAGACTAGTCCCCAAAACATTTAATGATCGTTATCTGCTGGGCAAAGTCACCCTTTTGAAGCCAGACATTAGACCAAAAGGTTAAGGTGGAGTGACTATTGAGTTGCTGGGGTATTTCTGGGGCACCATTGACTTAAAAGGGAGAATCATCCCAGGTAAAATCTATGTCTTGATGAAGCAGGACTCACTCATAAGTTGGTCCCATCAACATGATATACATATTTGCCTTGATCCCATTGAGAATTCCTCTGTCTGCCTAAAAGAATTACCACCAGTTAGGGTTGTTAGTAATGCTAATCGAGACTGGATCAAGGAATTCCCTGAGGTCTTTGCTGGTGAACTGGGTTTGTCTCAAACAGTATGTACATCGGATGAAGGTCAAATCTAACGTCTAACGCTGTTCCAAAAACAGCTAAGGTCAGGAATGCACCTGTGTTAGTAAGGGAGAGCATGAAAGTTCAATTAGACAATCTCTTAGCCAAGTGGATAATTCGAGAAGTTGAAGCAACAGAGTGGGTCTCTCCTGTTGTTATGACCCACAAGCCAATGGGGAGGCTGCCTCTGTGTCGGCTTGAGGGTGCTCAACAAAGCAGTTATTGTTGTTCATTACCCTTTACCCAACATAACTAAAATGCAGTGTTCTCTTGTGGGGGCAAGTTATTTTTTTTCCTTGGACTTGACCTCCGCCTATCACCAGGCCGCCAGGCTTCACTCCTCTTCAGAACATTCAGAACATTCACTCCTCTTCCCAGGACATTACCTCCTTTGTAACACCCTTTGGTACCTTTAGATTTCTAAGAATGCCTTTCGGACTGATTTCTGCAGCCTCAGTTTTTCAGAGGGTGATGGAGGGCATTCTTGGAGGCCGTAAGGGTGTCAAGGTGTACCCAGATGATGTGCTCATCTTTGGTGTGGATTTTGAGGAGCATAATGGGAAGTTGAGGTCAGTTTTGAAGAATTTACGTGATGCTTACCCCACCCTTAGGGCTGACAAGTACAAATCTGATGTCAAAGAAATAGAGTACCTAGGGCCTGAAATCCAAAAAGTCATTGGTAAACACCCTTTGAAATTTGCGCACCCCTTTAAACAAAGAAGAGTTTGTAAAGTTTGTAGGCATGGCTGAATTTTATTACAAGTTTGTTCTGAACTTTGCATGGAAAACCTCTTGTTTGAGGTCTCTCCTCCAGATGGGAAGCACATTTGTTTGGTCCAAGGGCATTGAGGAACAGATGATGTTGAATGGTTTGAAGGTGAAGAACTGGAGGATGGAATTAATGTGTTTGCGGTTAATTAATGGTTGATATTCGAGAGTGAGGGGAGAGAACATCACTTGAACGATTTAGAATTGCAGAAAGTCCTAACCATGGTCACAGGTAGTTTGTGTGAGAAGAAGGACTGTGAAAAGGTCCTCGAAGTCTTTGGCAAGTTAGGGAAGATCTGGCAGTGGGGTGGTCTCCTCATGCATGGAAGTAAGTTGGTTGCTAGTAAAGATAAGCTAGTAAAGAGTGATGACCCCTTGCACATGGGCATTGCCAAGACAAAGAAAAGGATTGTGGAAGCATATTGGTGGCCTACCATGGATGTACATGTAGAGAGGTTGGTGCGTGAATGTGCTGAATGTGCGTGTTGTTACACGATATTGAAGTGCAGCACGCAACCCATGATTATTAGGGAACAGGCTACTGGTCCGTGGATGGACGTTTCTGGAGATATTTTGGGACCTGTGTAGGAAGGTGGAATCTGAACACATGGTTGTCCCCACTTTTTTCCAGGTGGTTTGATGGTTTTTGATTTAGTTTGGCTGGGATCCTGCTATTCAGGTCCCCAGCCTATCTGCTTTCTCTCTAAATTGATTCCATGTACTATAGGTAAACTCCAGTTTGGTTACTGGGGTACCCTTGTGAGACCCTAGTATATGGTATACTAGGTACTAAGGGCATAGGTACCCCAGGGGCCTACCAGGGGCTGCAGCATGTATTATGCCACCCCTGGGAAGCCTTCCAAAATGACACCACAGGACTGCTACTGGAGCCTGGGTAAGGTGGCGCAGGCACCCCTTACTAAGATATAGGTTACCTATATCTACCTTAAATCACTACACATAGAGACCTATCAGTCACCCCTAAGGCAGGCCTTATCAATCCTGAAGGAAGGGTGCTTGGTTGCAAAGGTGCCCATGCAAGAGCAGGGCCCCTCTGCAGCCTTTGGAACCTATTCTCTGGGGCTGTTCTTTAATGCAGCCTAACCATCTACTCTTAAGTGCATTATATCCTCGCTGAAAAATGCTAACTTTGGGATGGTTGCACGGAAACATGGAAACATGTTTTGTTTGGTGTCAAACACTATGGAATCCTACCCCCGCCAGTTCTGGCAGAATTCAGTCTTGCGTTTAAGGTTATCAAGGTTTTCAAAAATGCAATAAAGATGAGTGACCATAAAATTTGGAATCTAAGTCGAGTGGCGAAGTGCCAGGCTAGTGCTAGTTTTGATACTAACACTGCAACTGGGGGATCTGATTCGGGCTCTGAGGTGGAAGAGCCTGTTGCACGAGAATGGGGCTCTGGGCCACTTCGCTTGAAATGTATTCCCTGATGTTTGCACGATTGTGTCTCTTAAAGTGTGCTCTTTCCCATTTGCCTTGCACCCCAGTTTTCTCCTTGCCTATAAAATCACTTTGTTGAGTTTTTGAAAGATCGTAACTGCATTCTCTATTATGTTCTTTGTATCCTTTTCATTCATAGTTGTTTCCTTTTAAGAAGGTGTGACGTCCTTTGTCATGATATTCTGGAATGTGGGGATTGTTGCTAGGCGGTGGACTGGCATTGGTCTTAGCTTGATGATGGATGGGGTCTCGGTAGCTGTGATGCTTGAATAAACCTTTCTTGACCCCCGTATGAGCTACCCTGCTTTCTGGAGGGACACACTTCCACAGACGTCCATGTTAAATCTAGCGGGGCAAAACCCACTGAACATTCCTGCAGGTGTTGTACTTGATGGCAAAGGTTTATTGTCAGCAGTTTATACCATAACAATAAAAACATTGATATTTACAGCACAAAATAAAACAATAACAATTCTTGTTAATTTAAAACAACTTAAGCACAGTTCATATAAATACTACATGTTGCTCATAATCCATGATCTGACGTTAAATGCAAGTGCAAACAGATGACGTACATCACTATTAAAACCCATCATTTAGATAGAGAGGTCATTAGATCTTACAAAGCGTACCAGCTAACAAGCGCGTACCTAGGTGCAGATACCGGCGTCTCCGTCTGCTTGTTGCCTACTCAGAGAAGGTAAACCTGCTATGAAGCCTGAAGGCTGTCTTATAAAAAACAGAAATAAAAGAAGAGCACAAGCCTTCTGCGAAGAAGTTATCAATTATGTTAAAAAACGAGGATTGACCAAAGAATTACAGTTTTGCTGACAGCCCGATGGAAATTAACCCTCAGATATGGGCCAATAGACGGCCAACACCTAAGCGATCATTTTATAGAGTGCAGGTGCAAGTAGAAATGTGCAACAATAGCTCTTGCTGCTCTGTCCATTCAATAAGGGGCTCCAGGTCGTCCATTGTGCCCTAGTGCCTTTAATGCCGGAGTCGAGCCACGCTCCATTTTATAAGGGCAGATATATCAAAGGACGAGCACAACCTCCAGAGACAAACAGAAAATGGCAAAACCATCATTACAATTGGTTTATGGTTCTGCCTGGCAAATCTCCGCACGATCAGTTCTATAACATAAGAAAAGTGCTGCACTGCAGCATCTCAGAATACGTTTTAGAAAAAGTGGACGTAGGTAGTACCTTCGGATTTTAAGTGACATATCACACAGCAGCATAACACACATAAATGATTCAGGCCCCCTTATGTATGGGGACACGTGTCCGGTCGGCCTCCAGGGGCGTCAGTCACCCATGATTTAGTAAAGGCCACATCTGAAGAGTTCCTAATCTGAACATGAGATATAAAGCCATCTTCTCACCAGGAAACAGCAAGTCCAAGTACGGCCCCCAGCGCCGTTCACATTTTTCTTTCAGGTAATTAGTCGGAAGGATGCCTTTCCTGGCTTCTCGCTTGCTCCACATGAATGCCTAATATTTATTTTTAACCAGTTCTAGGGTTGTCTTATTCATTAGTTCCAGATTATTCTATTGCTCTACTCAACTCGTGTATATTAGAATGTTCTTTACGTGCTCGAACCAGGGTAAACTATTGTAATTCTGCATCGTCGCAGATCCTGCAGAACCATTCTATATGAGTTAAGAGCTGGAGTTGTCCACACTTGCACCGTGTCTTACGGGATGATATCCTCCTGTGAACCCCAGCTCCGCTGTTGATTCTGTCTTTGAGGTGCCAGGACCCAGGTTTAGTACATGTCACAAGAAGATGTTTCCCAGTTTATGAAGAGCCTGAACTTTGGTAAAATCCCACAGTTAGCACCATAGGAGCAGGCCACCTGTGCATTTGTCTTGAATGCATCAGTGCTAGTTTTATTGGTCTCTTGCTGCTTGAGTTAGCAAAATGTAAAATTGTGGCGTCAAGTTTGTTTCCGACTTTGCCACATGATCTTTCTAATGTAAATGGTCATCCATTCATATGCCTAGGTAGTCATGTTTTAACTTGCTTAATTGGTTTACCATGAATCCTGAATGTCAACAATAACTTTGATTTAGGATTAATTATCAAATATTTTCCTCTCTATTGATTATTTACTTCCGTTCCTTACAGAATAGCTCGAAGCCCTCCAAAAGTCGATGCATTGATTTTTCAGTACGGGCTAATATTACTGTATCTGCATCGGAATATTCTCCTTCTTCACTATCAGAACATCAAGACGAAGATTCCTGAGAGAATCAGTTCCATTGATGTGAATGTTGAATAGAGCTGGGGCAGGTACGCAACCCTGCCCAACGCCAATGTTTATTTCAAACGTGCATTCTCCTTTTACACTAAACTTACTCTGAAATGATTGTTCCGGTGCAGATCCTTTCGGATACTCAAATAGTTGCTTTGGAACCTCCTGCCTCAAGAAGACTCTGAAGGACAGAGCGGCAACAGAATCGAATGCTGTTTTTAGGTCTCAGAAGACCAAGTAGAGCAGGGATTTTCCAGGGACACGTACTTCATACAGATCATTTACAACCTCAGAGCCAGGTCTATTCTGCTTTGGCCTTTTCAGGACCCGGCCTGAAGGTTAGAGAGAATATTGTTCTCCTCTGTCCAGGTCTCATGTTGTCACTGTAAGTGTTTCCCAAAGATTTTCCATATGTTGTCTAGTAGGGAAATTAGCCGATAGTTAGAGGGGTCATCTCTCTCACTTTCTTGTGAATCCCACAGTTATGGAAGACTTCCATGATTCTGGAATCGCACCAAGAGGCATTACGGTGGAAAATAACGCTGTTAAAGACCCTGAAGCACTGAACGTCCGAACTGCCCATCCCCCCTCTCCTCTGAATCCATGCAATAACGCTTTTCGAAGGTGTGGAGGAGGGAAGCCCATGTCACCACACAGTAAATCTCAGCCACAGGAACACCCCTGACAAGTGCTGATGCGGAGGACTCTGCTCTTGGGGACTGAGCGCAGATTCCCTCAGTCAGTTCCTTTGTGATGCGCAAGATGATGCAATGAGATAAGGTCCTCTTCTGGGCAGAGGTGCCCTTCTTGCAGCCTCTACAGTCCACACCCAGGGTTAATATAGAAAAACAAGCATTTGCAATGCAATCGGTCTCGCCTTTGGGACCTTATACGTTTTTAACTAATGTGGGTGATGAGAGAGAGTGTATTGCACACATCTGCAGAGAAATGTTCTGTTTATGTTTCATGCAACATCTATAAATTAGTTTCTTTTAGATCAAATCCGGACTTTGTATAGGAGAACGTGGGGGGTGTCACAGAGATTATTTGCTGTAATATTAGTGATCTGCTGCTGTGTTACTATATTGAAAACACAGTGGTAAAAGTTTAAAAGATGCTCAAATTACTTGGTATGGATGGATGCATGAATAATGAACAACTATGGGTTATTGACGGTATGAGTTGTTGAATGGGGAAAGTATTGGCAATAAAATTAAGTTAAGGGTGAGGTTGAGAGGTTTACAACTGGTATTGATGAGGTATTTTCTTATTGTATTAGGGGACCAGTTTTTACATTTGTATCCATGCCACCGTCAGTCCCAGGCTCGGCTGCCGAGACCACCCCCTGTGCGACCCAGTAAACACTGCAGGTAGCCCGAGAGGAGGCGCAAGCCATTTTGCAAGTGCCAAGTTGGCCTGAATATTTTGCGCTGGTAGAAGAGATAATAAAGGGGAGCTGGGCACCAGCTTCTGAGGTCATTGACCATCCGCAGCGGAGCGGGACAGGTTCACCGCCCCACCACTGACTGGCGCTTTGCACAGATGGGATCACAATTCTTTAAACTCTCTCACCTTTTGCTGCCTAGTGCCGCCATGCTTGTTTTCCTGCAGTATACGTGATGTACACTTTCGGCTCAACATGCAGCTCACATGGAGGGGCGTGGCTTAAGGGTGACCAAATACATTTACCCAACACAAGGAGCAGTAAAACACAACCGTCGGTCGGGCCACATCACATTCTATAGAACACGGAAAATGTATATTTAAACATTATCACATGTCAACACATACCTCATATTGCTCCCTGTGATTCCTGATACAGGGCTGATCTTGTATCTGTGACCACTTCCTAAGAGTGGAGAAGCTGAGCCGTTCAGGCTTGGTGACCCAACCACGGGGGGCACCAGGCTGATCACTGACGAGCCAGGCAAGTGGCCTTCGACACCTCTTTGTAACTGCTGCAGAGGGCTTCCTGCCGCTAAGATGCTGACTGCGCTGCTCTGCTCCAGAGCTGTAGAGAATGCGAACCCTGACAAACACAGTGATGGTGACCTTGGCGACCCCTCTTACTCTCTGGGCAGTCAGGCAGGGAAAGAGTCTGCAACACACCTTCCTCGGAGGGCACGGGAGGTGCCAGAACAGAGGGGGGGGGAGTGGAAATACAAAGTTCCGCCTTCCGTCCAGCTACTGTGAAAGTGAAAGAGCGGTATGGCGCCCTGTTCAAAATTAAGAAACCATTTGATTGACAGGATACGGGAAAAGGGACGAGCTTCAACCACTGGTAGACTAGACTTCCCTGTGCTTTTAAACCCAGGTGGCCAACCTTCTCCCGGCAGGGTCAGCGCCAGCGACCCTGTTATGGCTAAGCAAGACATGATTTCTTGTGTGAACGATTTTATATGAAATAGGTGGTTTTACCCGTTATCTTCTCCCCTTGGTACAAATCTAAATAAAGTAACATATTGCTTTATTTTATTGTGTCCGTCACTGAGAACATACCAGGAGTGACTCTGCCTTTCGGTATGACAGTTTTGGCAAATGATCGGGAGGAGTGGTGGAGCACGGCACGGGTTGGGTAGAACGGCCTTTGATGTGGAGAAAGTGGTAGGGATACGGCACTCTTTGCCAGTAACAGACGGTTTCGATATTAATAGCTGCTTTCAGGCAGCAGCAGAAAAAATTGCATGCTTCTATTGCCCATGTGTTCTGGGGACTGCCATCATTTGGTCAGGTAAAATAAGCCATCAGCATCGCGAGACAAAAAAAGAGTACAAATTCACCCAGCCACTCCCACAACTAACAAGCATTTCAATGTAATAGGACTTGTATTTACGTGTGACCTATTGCATTGAAAACAAGGGTGCGGGTGTCCAAGAATGCACAGACAGAAGTGAGGGAATGAGGGGGGTGAGAAGTCACGGCCTGCGGGAGGGGGCTAGGGGGTACACAGGAAAGAAAATAGTATTGGAGTAAAGGGGCCAATAGCCAGGGAAGGATACAAATAACAACATGGTCGTCAGTAGGAGGGACTAACAAGCCTAAAACCAATCAGAAGGCAGTATTTAGGATCTAAGCCAATCAAAAAGATGGGCGGAGAGTAGGCGGGCTCCATGACGCTTCCACAGTATAGTGCAGGGGTCTCCAAACCGGTCCTGGAGGGCCGGATCCATGCCAGATTTTTAAAATAACTACATGTATCTCAATAGGGATATCCAAAAAATCTGGCCTGGATCCGGCCCTCCAGGACCGGTTTGGAGACCCCTGGTATAGTGTATACTGCATGCCTCGCAAAGCGAGCAGTGCATGTGAAGGGCAGCCGCACGTTCAGGGCCTGATGCGGATCAACAAAGTAATACTGTAAACAAAGCAAAGGAATGCCCAAACTGCTAGACCAGGAACCTGGGTGAATAGCGTCTAACAAGCAACACTGCTTCGCTGTAGACTGATTTCTGAAAAATACCAACTCGATGACTGTGTGGATGCCATCGCTCTCCACGAGCGGTCCATTTACCAGAAATGTACAGTTTTAACATTTGATGACATGACTTGGATAATGTGGAAAATACAGTTGAAAATCACCAATAAAACAATCACACTTGATTCAATCTATTCACAGAATTTAGCAAATAAAATCAGCAATAATCATGATGTTAAGTGCTCAAGAAGTGAACAGGTGCTCATGTGATTAAAGAAGTGAGGGGTGCATCGAGACAAAGTGAAGACGTATGACTCTACTCCTCGAGTGACTTACAGGCGCTGGGGACACTCCATTTCGTTCTATGGTTTGTAAACTGTCTTAGTTCTTTGTTGTTTGCTGTATATCATCAAAATAATTACAACAAAAAACAGTGTACAGGATCAGTAACCATAGCTGGTATTTGTGGAGGGGCTCAGAAATGTTTAAACAAGTCAATTGTACCCCGCCCGCCTAGCCTCCGTAGGAATCCGCGAGAGTGACTCCTGCTGGAACTGCAACAAACAAACGGTGGATCTGGCACACCTTCTCTTTCACTGCACCAAGGTTAGGAAGTTCTGGAACACGATTGGCACACTGATAAACGACATCACAGGGGCTGCACTACAACTAGACTTTCACAGCCTAGCAATAGGGTTCATGACTCTCTCAATCACAGCCAAAGAAGACAGAGACCTGATTGACCTGCTACTGACAGCAGTGGTCAAAACGGTACTGAACAACTGGAAGGACACAGGGAAGACCACGTTCAGAGCCTGGTTCAACTGGGTCACCTTCCTGAGGGGGGGCGGACACTATAACGGCGAAACATACACCGAAGACGTACAGACAGTCAAACATGTGGGAGTCTCTAGACAACTACCTTTCCTCGCTTAAACCCCCATAGACAGCACAGCCAGGTACACAACCCGATAATCACCACATGCATATGGCTCATCTGACAGTAGAAACACCACAAGACCTGTAAACAATCCTGCGCTTCTCCACTCTCCCACTCTCTCTCTCTTTTTCTGCTACGGTCGGGGATGGGGATGAAACAGAGACAATCATTGCAAAAATGAGGGAGATGGAGAAAGCCTACCGGACCAACCGAGATCCAACAACGAGGGGAGACGTGAACGAATGGACTAATCCCAATAAGACTGAAACCGCCCCGTACCCCCCCCCCCCCCCCCCCCCCCCGGGAGGTTTTCTTCGTTCTTCCCATGCATATGTAATGCTCCATGTAAATATAATCTTCAATAAAAAATTACGGGGAAAAAAAAAGTCAATTGATGCAAATATATGTGCCAGTCCCTTCAAACATCTATGATTGTAGATTGCATGAGGCATGCTGGACAGGGCAGCAATGTATCCTTTGTCTACTGCTCAACTCTGCAAGACCACCAACATAGAACAATGGAAAGCTTCTGAAAGGAGTGCCTTCGAAGATTCCACGGTATGATCAACACGCCAGACGATGTATGAGTTTTATCTTCAAGAAGAGGCTGACTAGGTGGAGGGGCAACACCCTGATAAAATTACATTGCCTACCTCCATTGGCAGCTGGAAGGAGCTCCGATGCCCCTCTCAGTGTCCATTCATGAAGGTGGAGGCTCTGCAGGGTGAGCTACGGGTCCTGCTGCTCTCGATCTCCAGACGTGAAGGTGGAGGCTCTGGAGAGTGAGGTGCTGGTCCTGCCTTGTCGATCTCCAGACGTGAAGGTGGAGGCTCTGGAGGGTGAGGTGCTGGTCCTGCATTCTCGATCTCCAGACATGAAGGTGGAGGCTCTGGAGGGTGAGGCGCGGCTCCTGCCTCGCGATTGGGTCCACTCTGAGAGGCAGATGTAGCGGCTGGCACAGGGAGAGGCGCTGACGGTCCACATACCACACACAAGACCACCCTTCTGACCAGTCATGGGTGGTCATGGTTTGACGGAGTAAGTACACCAGGTACCATGCGGGTGGGCTTTGCTACTCCAAGGACCAACAACAAGGTATTTGCTGAGCTCACGCTGGCCCCTCACATCTCATTTTTCTCCCCAGAGTGTGACTAGAGCTAGCGCCATATCCCCGGCTTCCATAAGGCTCGACCGAGTCGAGTCTCTAGTAAGCCTTCAATTTACCCTGTCCTTTTTGGCAGTCTTTTTAAGCGCACAAACAAGCATGCATGGTTTTTTAACTTACTCTTTATGAAAAAATTCTCATTCCTCAAATCGAGCGTTAAGACACCCATTGCTAATAACGTGGTGAGGTGGATTTACTGAAATGGGTTGACTACCTACCCAGAATGGATGTCTGACTGGCAATTACCATTCACTTATTTCTCACTGATGTAAGATACGCCATGCATGGAATGCCAGAATTACTGTGAGCACCACATTTATAAAAATAACTCAAACTTTGAGCCATACAGAAGGTACACTATTACTATCGAAAGGATAAGACACTCGCTTTTGATTTGAATTACGTGCAATTGTTTATTTCAATTTCAGGTTTTTTCTTTCAGCAATTGATGAGAGGTCACCATACTGTGAGTACATGGTGTGGTTTCACAAGTGGCCAAGGGTTGGGTATACCTTAGCGCGTGTATACCGCCTGGGTCAGACAGCTAGGTCCTGAAGAAAACCTGGTAATATTGCCAAGAGGTTGAAGCATGTAGACCACTATCACGTTTTACTATCACAGAGATAAAAATGGATAGCACTGGCGCAAGCATGCGTGAGCGACTCCCAGGTCACTGGTGATTGGCTGAATTCTTCAGCAAAGTTTGTCAATAAAGTTTTGTACCATCACAATTTCAACAATAATGATGACATGTTCTTTTGTCTTTCTTTCCAAATTCATTTATTCATACTTTCAATTTTTTCTGTCTCTGTGTTATATTTCCTTCATTATTCAATCATGAAGTGAAGTTTTTTAACAATCCATATCATTTTCACACATCAAATCGGTTTCCAATGCATTTCGCCCCATGGGCTTCATCAGGGAAATCTACAACACGAAAAATACATCACCCATTAGTCCTATAGCAATAGCGTATATAATGGCATATCTTTGTGTTAATCGCAAATGAATATACAAATAAATTAAATTCATACTCATAGTAAACATGGGGGTTACACCATAGTCACGATACGGTTAATGACTCAACCCGTTATAAGTCTACATCAAAGGCCGTTCTTTCCTATTATCACCTCTCCGTATATGTGGCAACTAACTAACGAGGGTTCACATACTGCTGTGTTTTTTTACGCGCTAAGGTTCACCGCTATAAAATACTTAAACCACCAGCCGGTGGGAAATGCTTTCCGGCAGTCAAAAGACTTTAAGCGCATTGTATAAACGGCAATCTCTCTTACCCGGGAAATGGCTAAGATGCACGCATTCCTCCTCTGCGGCTCGGTTTCTGAAACGCTCAGCCTGTGGCGTGTGACGTGTGACCCGGAAACGGGCTGGTATTCATATATTTAAAGGGGTAACTACGTTCGTATACTTCCCGAGGGGGCGTGTATTTACAAGACATGTGGTGTCAACCCTTGTTCGACGCGAATATGATAACGGATAAACACAAATGTAAAACAGCAATGGTAAAGCAATGATAAACAAACATTAAAAAAACTATAATAATAAATTATATGGATGCATGCAACAGCGCAAGTCTTTCTTCTTTTCAGCATTGTGTTATAGGTAACAGCTATATTCAACCCTCTCATTGATTCCATGTGGGGTCAAACTTTGTAGAAAAAAAATCCAATGATTTTCTCGCATGAGCAGAGTCTTTTTATTGTCTTTGTCCTCTTTTCTGTCAACAATTTCTAAAATGCAGGCTTTTATTTGATTCACTTGATGCCTTTGTTCCAAAAAATGAGTAGCTACTGCTGATTTCATAACTTTAGTGCGGATGTTACTTTTATGTTCTGTGAGTCTTGTTTTGAGTTTACGCTCAGTTTGGCCAACATATGCTTTCCCGCAAGGGCATTTAATGAGATAGATGATGTTTTTGGTATCACAAGTGCCTGTAACATTCAATTTTATTTTATTGCCTTTCATGGGATGCGTGATGGTATTGCCTTCCATGATGTTGTGACAGTTACTGCAATTTCTACAAGGGATTGTTCCTTTGTAATTTTTTCTGGCCTCAATGATATTCGGACGCTTAATGAGTTCTCCCAAATTCTTGGCTCGCGAGTATGCGAAAATAGGTTCCTCTTTGAAGATGTTTTGAAAATCTGGTTCAGCTTGTAACATTGGCCAATGTTTTTTAATAGCTTTTTTTACTAAGTGACTCACTGTGGAGAATTTGCTGACACAAGTAATTTTAGCCTCTTTTTTGTTAGGTTTGGACTTTAAAAACATTTCTCTAGTTTTAGTTTGGGTCCTTTCCATGGAAGCTTTCAGTATGTTTTCAGGGTATCCTCGCTTTTTAAAGCGTTGGAGCATGTTTTGTGTTTGCGTCAATGACTCCTGCGGGTTTGAGACGATTCTCTTAACTCTCAGTAATTGGGAAAAGGGTAGGTGTTGTTTCAAAGGGCTAGGGTGAAAACTCTGGTATGTCAAAATATTATTCCTGTCTGTTTTTTTGGTATGTAACGTGGTCTCTAGATGATCATTCCTTTTGATGATGGTCACGTCCAAATAGTTGATTTGGTTCTGATGAATTTCTGACGTGAATTGGATGCGAGGATCTATGGTATTTAATTTGCTGATGTTTTCAATTAAATTTTCTTTTTCTCCTTTCCATAGTATGAATATGTCGTCAATATATCTGACATACATCCGTAATCCTTGTTTCCATTGGTCTTTTTGTAAAATGTGTTTTTCCTCGTATTGGTGCATAAAGATATTCGCGTAGGCTGGGGCAGCTGGATTGCCCATGGATGTCCCCGACTTCTGTAAGTACCATCGCTTGTCACATTCAAAATAACTGTGCATCAAAATGAAATTCAACATTTCCATTAGAAAAATTTTTAAAGATTCATCATACTCCATGGTTAGTAATGCTGTTTCTACTGCTTCCAAACCCAAAAGGTGCGGGATGGAAGTGTACAATGCTTGTACATCAATCGTACATAGAGTGATTTCTTCTTCTGGTGTGAGTTTAATGGATCCCAATTTTAACAAAAAGTCAGTTGTATCTTTCACAAACGAATCCATTGTGATTACGAATGGCTGCAAATATTTGTCAATCCATTTGCCTACTGGTTCATGCACACTACCACATGTAGACACAATAGGTCGGCAGGGTGGTCTAATCAGATCTTTATGGATTTTAGGCGTGAGATATAGTTTAGGAGTTTTAGGATACTCAGTAGTTAGATATTTTTTGACTTTTTCATCAATGCATCCTCTCAACACTCCTTCTCGGATAAGGTTTTCTAGGACCATTTGTATCTCTTTCGTGGGGTTGGCATTGAGTTCCATGTACGTATTAGTGTCTTGCAAATGTATTGCGATTTGGGAATCATAATAGTCTTTATCCATGATTACCAGGGCACCTCCCTTGTCCGCCTTTTGACATACAATATTGGAGTTGTTAGCTATGGTTCTTAAGGTGGCATATTCTTTTTGTGTGAGGTTCCGATGTTTCATCTGTTTATGGCAATTGATTTTGTTCAAATCCTGTTTGACCATCTGTTCATATAAATCCAACGTCTTGTGGCTGATTGGAGGGATATACTTGCTACTTTTGTAAAGACCCTTGAGAGGGTCATCACTTGGTTCTTGAGTTTCTGTAACAATGTTCGAGAAAAAGTGTCGAAGTCTTAATTTTCTCATAAGTTTATAGAAACTGACATTTATTTCCAATTGGTTGGTGCGTGTCGTGGGCACAAAAGACGTCCCTTTTTGTAACGTCTTAATCTGAGTGGTATTGAGATGCATTTTAGAGATGTTAATTACTAGATTATCTATTTCTGATTCCTTTTCTTGTCCTTCTTCGTGGTTATTTGCCGTGTTTGTGGCGGTTCCTGTTCTTTTTCCGTTGTTACTCGTTCTCTTTGACCTCCTGGGTCGTCCCCGCCGCTGGGGCCTGCCTCTAAAAAAGGCTGTGTGGTTTTTGGGATGTTTACTCTCGGTTCCCTTGTGGTGGGTTCTCTTCTGTTACTTTCCGATGTGGTGTCTGTGTCGGTAGATGATGTGTCTGTCTGTTGGGTGTAGGGACGGTTTTGTCGCTTTCTCGCATAGACTTCTGCCCAGTTATAAACTTCGCCCAACTTATAGTCAATGGTGTCTCTGCGGTATTTCCGCAATTTCCTCTCGTTCACTTCTTCTGTGTGTTTACTTAACTGTGATTTGATATCCTCCAGTATAGTGTCCAGTTCTTCTGAAGTCATGCCTTTACTTAATTCCTCTTTTATTTGATTGATGTCTTTATCCAGTTCTTCCAATATTTGCGATAGTTCCTCAATTATCAGTAAGATCAAATCAAGCGAACACTTATTGAGAATGGCATACCATTTGTCCGTAAATTTTTTGGAGTTTTTACATAACGAAGGTTTCAATAAGATTCTCAACCCCCGTGGGATTCTTGACGCTTTATGGTACCTTAACATTGTGCTGGCATGCAACCTTTGGTTGATGATTTTCCGTGATAGATATAGTAGTTGTTTAACTTGTTGTTCTTTAGATTTCGATGTGGTGTATTCACCCGTTTCCTCTTGGATGAGGGCATAGATTTTGGTAGTTTCTTCTGTAGAGTATGCGAAAGTATCAGCCTTTGTTTCAGTTAATTTTGTAATTTCTTCGTACTGCATTTTATTTGTTGCGTGCTACAGCTTTGGAGCAGAAATACTAAACAGAATGGGGTTATGAGCTGTGCACTGCTGGTTGTAATCCACACTTTTTATGGTATACCGTGCTCCTGGGTTACTCCCCGCTCAGGAGTGAGACAAAACAAAAATGGATAGCACTGGCGCAAGCATGCGTGAGCGACTCCCAGGTCACTGGTGATTGGCTGAATTCTTCAGCAAAGTTTGTCAATAAAGTTTTGTACCATCACAATTTCAACAATAATGATGACATGTTCTTTTGTCTTTCTTTCCAAATTCATTTATTCATACTTTCAATTTTTTCTGTCTCTGTGTTATATTTCCTTCATTATTCAATCATGAAGTGAAGTTTTTTAACAATCCATATCATTTTCACACATCAAGTCGGTTTCCAATGCATTTCGCCCCATGGGCTTCATCAGGGAAATCTACAACACGAAAAATACATCACCCATTAGTCCTATAGCAATAGCGTATATAATGGCATATCTTTGTGTTAATCGCAAATGAATATACAAATAAATTAAATTCATACTCATAGTAAACATGGGGGTTACACCATAGTCACGATACGGTTAATGACTCAACCCGTTATAAGTCTACATCAAAGGCCGTTCTTTCCTATTATCACCTCTCCGTATATGTGGCAACTAACTAACGAGGGTTCACATACTGCTGTGTTTTTTTACGCGCTAAGGTTCACCGCTATAAAATACTTAAACCACCAGCCGGTGGGAAATGCTTTCCGGCAGTCAAAAGACTTTAAGCGCATTGTATAAACGGCAATCTCTCTTACCCGGGAAATGGCTAAGATGCACGCATTCCTCCTCTGCGGCTCGGTTTCTGAAACGCTCAGCCTGTGGCGTGTGACGTGTGACCCGGAAACGGGCTGGTATTCATATATTTAAAGGGGTAACTACGTTCGTATACTTCCCGAGGGGGCGTGTATTTACAAGACATGTGGTGTCAACCCTTGTTCGACGCGAATATGATAACGGATAAACACAAATGTAAAACAGCAATGGTAAAGCAATGATAAACAAACATTAAAAAAACTATAATAATAAATTATATGGATGCATGCAACAGCGCAAGTCTTTCTTCTTTTCAGCATTGTGTTATAGGTAACAGCTATATTCAACCCTCTCATTGATTCCATGTGGGGTCAAACTTTGTAGAAAAAAAATCCAATGATTTTCTCGCATGAGCAGAGTCTTTTTATTGTCTTTGTCCTCTTTTCTGTCAACAATTTCTAAAATGCAGGCTTTTATTTGATTCACTTGATGCCTTTGTTCCAAAAAATGAGTAGCTACTGCTGATTTCATAACTTTAGTGCGGATGTTACTTTTATGTTCTGTGAGTCTTGTTTTGAGTTTACGCTCAGTTTGGCCAACATATGCTTTCCCGCAAGGGCATTTAATGAGATAGATGATGTTTTTGGTATCACAAGTGCCTGTAACATTCAATTTTATTTTATTGCCTTTCATGGGATGCGTGATGGTATTGCCTTCCATGATGTTGTGACAGTTACTGCAATTTCTACAAGGGATTGTTCCTTTGTAATTTTTTCTGGCCTCAATGATATTCGGACGCTTAATGAGTTCTCCCAAATTCTTGGCTCGCGAGTATGCGAAAATAGGTTCCTCTTTGAAGATGTTTTGAAAATCTGGTTCAGCTTGTAACATTGGCCAATGTTTTTTAATAGCTTTTTTTACTAAGTGACTCACTGTGGAGAATTTGCTGACACAAGTAATTTTAGCCTCTTTTTTGTTAGGTTTGGACTTTAAAAACATTTCTCTAGTTTTAGTTTGGGTCCTTTCCATGGAAGCTTTCAGTATGTTTTCAGGGTATCCTCGCTTTTTAAAGCGTTGGAGCATGTTTTGTGTTTGCGTCAATGACTCCTGCGGGTTTGAGACGATTCTCTTAACTCTCAGTAATTGGGAAAAGGGTAGGTGTTGTTTCAAAGGGCTAGGGTGAAAACTCTGGTATGTCAAAATATTATTCCTGTCTGTTTTTTTGGTATGTAACGTGGTCTCTAGATGATCATTCCTTTTGATGATGGTCACGTCCAAATAGTTGATTTGGTTCTGATGAATTTCTGACGTGAATTGGATGCGAGGATCTATGGTATTTAATTTGCTGATGTTTTCAATTAAATTTTCTTTTTCTCCTTTCCATAGTATGAATATGTCGTCAATATATCTGACATACATCCGTAATCCTTGTTTCCATTGGTCTTTTTGTAAAATGTGTTTTTCCTCGTATTGGTGCATAAAGATATTCGCGTAGGCTGGGGCAGCTGGATTGCCCATGGATGTCCCCGACTTCTGTAAGTACCATCGCTTGTCACATTCAAAATAACTGTGCATCAAAATGAAATTCAACATTTCCATTAGAAAAATTTTTAAAGATTCATCATACTCCATGGTTAGTAATGCTGTTTCTACTGCTTCCAAACCCAAAAGGTGCGGGATGGAAGTGTACAATGCTTGTACATCAATCGTACATAGAGTGATTTCTTCTTCTGGTGTGAGTTTAATGGATCCCAATTTTAACAAAAAGTCAGTTGTATCTTTCACAAACGAATCCATTGTGATTACGAATGGCTGCAAATATTTGTCAATCCATTTGCCTACTGGTTCATGCACACTACCACATGTAGACACAATAGGTCGGCAGGGTGGTCTAATCAGATCTTTATGGATTTTAGGCGTGAGATATAGTTTAGGAGTTTTAGGATACTCAGTATTTAGATATTTTTTGACTTTTTCATCAATGCATCCTCTCAACACTCCTTCTCGGATAAGGTTTTCTAGGACCATTTGTATCTCTTTCGTGGGGTTGGCATTGAGTTCCATGTACGTATTAGTGTCTTGCAAATGTATTGCGATTTGGGAATCATAATAGTCTTTATCCATGATTACCAGGGCACCTCCCTTGTCCGCCTTTTGACATACAATATTGGAGTTGTTAGCTATGGTTCTTAAGGTGGCATATTCTTTTTGTGTGAGGTTCCGATGTTTCATCTGTTTATGGCAATTGATTTTGTTCAAATCCTGTTTGACCATCTGTTCATATAAATCCAACGTCTTGTGGCTGATTGGAGGGATATACTTGCTACTTTTGTAAAGACCCTTGAGAGGGTCATCACTTGGTTCTTGAGTTTCTGTAACAATGTTCGAGAAAAAGTGTCGAAGTCTTAATTTTCTCATAAGTTTATAGAAACTGACATTTATTTCCAATTGGTTGGTGCGTGTCGTGGGCACAAAAGACGTCCCTTTTTGTAACGTCTTAATCTGAGTGGTATTGAGATGCATTTTAGAGATGTTAATTACTAGATTATCTATTTCTGATTCCTTTTCTTGTCCTTCTTCGTGGTTATTTGCCGTGTTTGTGGCGGTTCCTGTTCTTTTTCCGTTGTTACTCGTTCTCTTTGACCTCCTGGGTCGTCCCCGCCGCTGGGGCCTGCCTCTAAAAAAGGCTGTGTGGTTTTTGGGATGTTTACTCTCGGTTCCCTTGTGGTGGGTTCTCTTCTGTTACTTTCCGATGTGGTGTCTGTGTCGGTAGATGATGTGTCTGTCTGTTGGGTGTAGGGACGGTTTTGTCGCTTTCTCGCATAGACTTCTGCCCAGTTATAAACTTCGCCCAACTTATAGTCAATGGTGTCTCTGCGGTATTTCCGCAATTTCCTCTCGTTCACTTCTTCTGTGTGTTTACTTAACTGTGATTTGATATCCTCCAGTATAGTGTCCAGTTCTTCTGAAGTCATGCCTTTACTTAATTCCTCTTTTATTTGATTGATGTCTTTATCCAGTTCTTCCAATATTTGCGATAGTTCCTCAATTATCAGTAAGATCAAATCAAGCGAACACTTATTGAGAATGGCATACCATTTGTCCGTAAATTTTTTGGAGTTTTTACATAACGAAGGTTTCAATAAGATTCTCAACCCCCGTGGGATTCTTGACGCTTTATGGTACCTTAACATTGTGCTGGCATGCAACCTTTGGTTGATGATTTTCCGTGATAGATATAGTAGTTGTTTAACTTGTTGTTCTTTAGATTTCGATGTGGTGTATTCACCCGTTTCCTCTTGGATGAGGGCATAGATTTTGGTAGTTTCTTCTGTAGAGTATGCGAAAGTATCAGCCTTTGTTTCAGTTAATTTTGTAATTTCTTCGTACTGCATTTTATTTGTTGCGTGCTACAGCTTTGGAGCAGAAATACTAAACAGAATGGGGTTATGAGCTGTGCACTGCTGGTTGTAATCCACACTTTTTATGGTATACCGTGCTCCTGGGTTACTCCCCGCTCAGGAGTGAGACAAAACAAAAATGGATAGCACTGGCGCAAGCATGCGTGAGCGACTCCCAGGTCACTGGTGATTGGCTGAATTCTTCAGCAAAGTTTGTCAATAAAGTTTTGTACCATCACAATTTCAACAATAATGATGACATGTTCTTTTGTCTTTCTTTCCAAATTCATTTATTCATACTTTCAATTTTTTCTGTCTCTGTGTTATATTTCCTTCATTATTCAATCATGAAGTGAAGTTTTTTAACAATCCATATCATTTTCACACATCAAGTCGGTTTCCAATGCATTTCGCCCCATGGGCTTCATCAGGGAAATCTACAACACGAAAAATACATCACCCATTAGTCCTATAGCAATAGCGTATATAATGGCATATCTTTGTGTTAATCGCAAATGAATATACAAATAAATTAAATTCATACTCATAGTAAACATGGGGGTTACACCATAGTCACGATACGGTTAATGACTCAACCCGTTATAAGTCTACATCAAAGGCCGTTCTTTCCTATTATCACCTCTCCGTATATGTGGCAACTAACTAACGAGGGTTCACATACTGCTGTGTTTTTTTACGCGCTAAGGTTCACCGCTATAAAATACTTAAACCACCAGCCGGTGGGAAATGCTTTCCGGCAGTCAAAAGACTTTAAGCGCATTGTATAAACGGCAATCTCTCTTACCCGGGAAATGGCTAAGATGCACGCATTCCTCCTCTGCGGCTCGGTTTCTGAAACGCTCAGCCTGTGGCGTGTGACGTGTGACCCGGAAACGGGCTGGTATTCATATATTTAAAGGGGTAACTACGTTCGTATACTTCCCGAGGGGGCGTGTATTTACAAGACATGTGGTGTCAACCCTTGTTCGACGCGAATATGATAACGGATAAACACAAATGTAAAACAGCAATGGTAAAGCAATGATAAACAAACATTAAAAAAACTATAATAATAAATTATATGGATGCATGCAACAGCGCAAGTCTTTCTTCTTTTCAGCATTGTGTTATAGGTAACAGCTATATTCAACCCTCTCATTGATTCCATGTGGGGTCAAACTTTGTAGAAAAAAAATCCAATGATTTTCTCGCATGAGCAGAGTCTTTTTATTGTCTTTGTCCTCTTTTCTGTCAACAATTTCTAAAATGCAGGCTTTTATTTGATTCACTTGATGCCTTTGTTCCAAAAAATGAGTAGCTACTGCTGATTTCATAACTTTAGTGCGGATGTTACTTTTATGTTCTGTGAGTCTTGTTTTGAGTTTACGCTCAGTTTGGCCAACATATGCTTTCCCGCAAGGGCATTTAATGAGATAGATGATGTTTTTGGTATCACAAGTGCCTGTAACATTCAATTTTATTTTATTGCCTTTCATGGGATGCGTGATGGTATTGCCTTCCATGATGTTGTGACAGTTACTGCAATTTCTACAAGGGATTGTTCCTTTGTAATTTTTTCTGGCCTCAATGATATTCGGACGCTTAAGAGGAGGATGCAGGAGTGTTGAGAGGATGCATTGATGAAAAAGTCAAAAAATATCTAACTACTGAGTATCCTAAAACTCCTAAACTATATCTCACGCCTAAAATCCATAAAGATCTGATTAGACCACCCTGCCGACCTATTGTGTCTACATGTGGTAGTGTGCATGAACCAGTAGGCAAATGGATTGACAAATATTTGCAGCCATTCGTAATCACAATGGATTCGTTTGTGAAAGATACAACTGACTTTTTGTTAAAATTGGGATCCATTAAACTCACACCAGAAGAAGAAATCACTCTATGTACGATTGATGTACAAGCATTGTACACTTCCATCCCGCACCTTTTGGGTTTGGAAGCAGTAGAAACAGCATTACTAACCATGGAGTATGATGAATCTTTAAAAAATTTTCTAATGGAAATGTTGAATTTCATTTTGATGCACAGTTATTTTGAATGTGACAAGCGATGGTACTTACAGAAGTCGGGGACATCCATGGGCAATCCAGCTGCCCCAGCCTACGCGAATATCTTTATGCACCAATACGAGGAAAAACACATTTTACAAAAAGACCAATGGAAACAAGGATTACGGATGTATGTCAGATATATTGACGACATATTCATACTATGGAAAGGAGAAAAAGAAAATTTAATTGAAAACATCAGCAAATTAAATACCATAGATCCTCGCATCCAATTCACGTCAGAAATTCATCAGAACCAAATCAACTATTTGGACGTGACCATCATCAAAAGGAATGATCATCTAGAGACCACGTTACATACCAAAAAAACAGACAGGAATAATATTTTGACATACCAGAGTTTTCACCCTAGCCCTTTGAAACAACACCTACCCTTTTCCCAATTACTGAGAGTTAAGAGAATCGTCTCAAACCCGCAGGAGTCATTGACGCAAACACAAAACATGCTCCAACGCTTTAAAAAGCGAGGATACCCTGAAAACATACTGAAAGCTTCCATGGAAAGGACCCAAACTAAAACTAGAGAAATGTTGTTAAAGTCCAAACCTAACAAAAAAGAGGCTAAAATTACTTGTGTCAGCAAATTCTCCACAGTGAGTCACTTAGTAAAAAAAGCTATTAAAAAACATTGGCCAATGTTACAAGCTGAACCAGATTTTCAAAACATCTTCAAAGAGGAACCTATTTTCGCATACTCGCGAGCCAAGAATTTGGGAGAACTCATTAAGCGTCCGAATATCATTGAGGCCAGAAAAAATTACAAAGGAACAATCCCTTGTAGAAATTGCAGTAACTGTCACAACATCATGGAAGGCAATACCATCACGCATCCCATGAAAGGCAATAAAATAAAATTGAATGTTACAGGCACTTGTGATACCAAAAACATCATCTATCTCATTAAATGCCCTTGCGGGAAAGCATATGTTGGCCAAACTGAGCGTAAACTCAAAACAAGACTCACAGAACATAAAAGTAACATCCGCACTAAAGTTATGAAATCAGCAGTAGCTACTCATTTTTTGGAACAAAGGCATCAAGTGAATCAAATAAAAGCCTGCATTTTAGAAATTGTTGACAGAAAAGAGGACAAAGACAATAAAAAGACTCTGCTCATGCGAGAAAATCATTGGATTTTTTTTCTACAAAGTTTGACCCCACATGGAATCAATGAGAGGGTTGAATATAGCTGTTACCTATAACACAATGCTGAAAAGAAGAAAGACTTGCGCTGTTGCATGCATCCATATAATTTATTATTATAGTTTTTTTAATGTTTGTTTATCATTGCTTTACCATTGCTGTTTTACATTTGTGTTTATCCGTTATCATATTCGCGTCGAACAAGGGTTGACACCACATGTCTTGTAAATACACGCCCCCTCGGGAAGTATACGAACGTAGTTACCCCTTTAAATATATGAATACCAGCCCGTTTCCGGGTCACACGTCACACGCCACAGGCTGAGCGTTTCAGAAACCGAGCCGCAGAGGAGGAATGCGTGCATCTTAGCCATTTCCCGGGTAAGAGAGATTGCCGTTTATACAATGCGCTTAAAGTCTTTTGACTGCCGGAAAGCATTTCCCACCGGCTGGTGGTTTAAGTATTTTATAGCGGTGAACCTTAGCGCGTAAAAAAACACAGCAGTATGTGAACCCTCGTTAGTTAGTTGCCACATATACGGAGAGGTGATAATAGGAAAGAACGGCCTTTGATGTAGACTTATAACGGGTTGAGTCATTAACCGTATCGTGACTATGGTGTAACCCCCATGTTTACTATGAGTATGAATTTAATTTATTTGTATATTCATTTGCGATTAACACAAAGATATGCCATTATATACGCTATTGCTATAGGACTAATGGGTGATGTATTTTTCGTGTTGTAGATTTCCCTGATGAAGCCCATGGGGCGAAATGCATTGGAAACCGATTTGATGTGTGAAAATGATATGGATTGTTAAAAAACTTCACTTCATGATTGAATAATGAAGGAAATATAACACAGAGACAGAAAAAATTGAAAGTATGAATAAATGAATTTGGAAAGAAAGACAAAAGAACATGTCATCATTATTGTTGAAATTGTGATGGTACAAAACTTTATTGACAAACTTTGCTGAAGAATTCAGCCAATCACCAGTGACCTGGGAGTCGCTCACGCATGCTTGCGCCAGTGCTATCCATTTTTGTTTTGTCTCACTCCTGAGCGGGGAGTAACCCAGGAGCACGGTATACCATAAAAAGTGTGGATTACAACCAGCAGTGCACAGCTCATAACCCCATACTATCACAGAGATACCAGAGGCCAATTTAACCAAACACGGTATCTTACACTGCTTTTTAATATTGTTCTGTTGCTCCATATTCAAGTATTCTAGGGAGTTAAATTAGAACAATTTTTAATTCACTTGTTTTTCACTCACCTGCACCACTGTTACGATCAAACCATGCTCCACTGAAATCAGGTGTTGAAGCACACCCGGATAGCATTCGGCTATTCGGTGGGACCCCAATGATGAAGCATATCACCAAGTAGGTTGGTGAGTGATGGGGTCTTCTAAAAAAGGAGAAACTTTTCTCTTTTTGTGTATCTTCCCTTATACCACGTGGACATTTTCTGTCCTCAGGGTTTACTCCTTCAATTGTTTGTTAAGTATATGATATAGGGGACCAGGAGTATTCCTTTCTATACCCTTCCTCTCTTCCTTGTTAAGTCAAAGACTTGCTTCAGACCAGTCATGGTGAATATTCCTGAAAACGGGAGGAATTTAGGATATGAGAAGAAAGGTGTAGTGAAGCGGAAAATGCCACCACAACCGAAATGTGTCCCCCAACATTTTGCATAGTATAACTGGAGGAAACCCAATTGTGGACAATGGGCATTTTCATAAGTTGCAAATTGGTCAACCTGAAGGGGGTCCCACAAGGCTAAAATTTTCTGCACCAGAATCCAAAAGGAGATGCCGCTCGTGGTTGGCACGATGAAACCAACTCAGGCTGAGTGCAGACCAGATGTATGACTTCTAGCCAGGTCCCATGCTGGTGCACTTAGAACCCAGAGACTGGCACCTTTGTGCCGCCGGAACTTACATTTTTTGATGTTCCAGTGGCGCAATGTGTCACTGCATATTTATAAGGCTTCATAAAGCCACTTTCCATGGCATTTCATGGCCTTATAAATTTGTGACCCTTTCACGCAGAGCAATGCATGAAACGGGCATTCTATGGGTGTTACTGTGGATGTTCCCACACAACACTCATGAAACTTGAAGCATTCTCAGATTTATGAGAGATTGTAAATTTGGGAATACGTCAGAATCTAAAGCCACACCAGGGATGGCCTCAGGGAGGCGCATTAAGGAGACGTTTTTTTAATTTCTTCTCGTCCTTTCGTTTTTCTAGGTGTGCTGCATTCTGAAAAAGGAAATCACCTTTTGTGATTGACTTTGTGCAGGAAGTTCTCCCTTCCTGCACAAAATCAATCAGCCCCGCAACGCAGGCACCCTTGCATTGCACCATGGTGAAAGGGTGCCTGTATTGGGGCACAGCAGCCCATTGTGCGACAGGAATGCGCTGTATCACATAGATTTGGCGCATTCCTGCCCTTTTGTTCTGACGTAGGACAGTGCAGCAAGATTCCTTGTGGTGCTGCCCTACCCAAAACCTCATAAATGAGGCCCAGATTCTCTGAGCTTCCCGACTGAGGAGGAGAGACCTCCAGCAGGAAGGCGTTGGATTGACTGAATCCAGTCAAGTGTGAACTAGAAAAAGAAGAGATCACATCCTTTGGCCACATCTACACCAACACAAGATGTTTGGAAGAAAGAGCCAGACCACCCGTAGGATCATGAGACCACCATAAGCCAGACCACCCGTAGGATCATGAGATCACTATCAACCAGACCACCCGTAGGATCATGAGACCACCATGAGAAAGACCACCCGCAGGATCATGAGACCACCATGAGCCAGACCTAATTACCCCACCCGTAGGATCATGAGACCACCATGAGCCAGACCACCCGTAGGATCATGAGATCACTATCAACCAGACCACCCGTAGGATCATGAGACCACCATGAGAAAGACCACCCGCAGGATCATGAGACCACCATGAGCCAGACCTAATTACCCCACCCGTAGGATCATGAGACCACCATGAGCCAGACCACCCGTAGGATCATGAGATCACTATCAACCAGACCACCCGTAGGATCATGAGACCACCATGAGAAAGACCACCCGCAGGATCATGAGACCACCATGAGCCAGACCTAATTACCCCACCCGTAGGATCATGAGACGACCATGAGCCAGACCAGATTACCCCCTCCCCCACCCATAGGATCATGAGACCAGTGTAGCGTTTGAGCAAGGAGCAACAGCTAAGCCGCAGACATTTGCTGCATCAGAAGTCCACAGTGATGGATCGAGGAGATGTGGCATGGAGTGACCTGCACGTATTCTCTTCCTCAGCATTCTCTTTTTTGTGTATTCTTTCCTTTCATTCTTCTCCTTCTTGTCTGTTTTTCTTCTTTCCCTCACCCCGCCCGATTCCCCTAAATTTTTTCATTCATCAACCAAGGGGTAAGTTGTTGATCAAACCTTAATTTGAGCCGGTGGTCGCGGATGGGGCCTGTGAGAAGTTGGCCTGATATATAATGTTCACTATTCTAGTGAGCACTTTGTATCAGTCCAAACAACCCTTATGGTGATTGGTTGTAAGTCAACCTTATAGACCAGCTATCCTAGTAGCGTGGATACGAGCAGTCTTCGGGCTAAACTCTAGAGGGCGTGTTAAGCCAGCTGTTATACCATCACATATACCCCTTGAACACCAAGTGAAAGGACACCACACAAGTGTTATGAAAATAAACAGTGTATTTATTTAGATCACAACAGCCCTGTACTCTTTATGAGGACAGGGTACTAAGCACACAACAAAACTCTTACGAAAATACTTTAAGTTGCACAATTTACACAAATGCCCGAGGGGCATGAAAAACCATATACTATGAAAGTGGAACGCGAAATTACTAGCAGGTAAGTACTGGACTAATAGGCTTTGGAATCGCTAGGACTTGACTACTGAACCTTCTGATTACTAATAGGAGGCCTAGGGGACTCGGGTGCAGAGTGTGAACTCTCACGCGGGATGCGGGACAAAGTCTATGGAGGCTAGTAAAAGCAAAGTTAGTGTTCTCGGGCGAACCCGACTAGGTAGGTTGAAAACGAAAGTGGATCTGGACCCTTGGATAGTGAGGCTATGCTGGGGCACCGAAATGCCGAAGTTACCTAGCACAGGGGCTGCAGCTGCATAGGTCTCAAAAGACGTCGGAAATCCTCGTTGACGAACCAGGAGCCTGAAGAAAGAAGTTGCTGGCAGGCGACCAGTGAAGATTGTTTGATGGATCCAAGCCTGGATCGAAGATGGATGACACCTGAAAGCAGAGGGGACCAAGTTCTTAATCACTAGCCAGTGATTGTGTGGGCACCAGGATGGCACCGGGCGAAGTCACCTCGACCAGGTGAGTGGGCGACGCTGGGCTCTGCAGTCTCACGGACCAGGAGGCGTTGTCGGCGACCAGGATGGAGGTGCGAGCTGTCCCACGATGGTTGATGCTGTCGACGTCGCTGGACCCAGGATTGTGGCAACAAGTCTTGGCAAATTCAAGCCCACGCGGTGGACCTAAAATGGCGTCTGGAGTGGACCAGGAGGGTCCGGGCTGCTCCTCTTTTGGGAGGGGAGCAAGGGCCAGTCTGGAGCAACCAGACCAGCAGTGTTGTCGTCGTTGATCATTGTCGGGAAGGCCACAAGCCAGCGGGCTAGTAGCCAGACAACGCGGTGAGCAGCCAAAAAGCAGAAGGGCCCCACGCAGATCTCGTGGATGCTGGGGGGCTGATCTTCGGTGCTGGAGCTGCTCAGGGTCGGGGCTTCTCGGACCCCAAAGCACTCACCAGAGGATCCCTCAGCGGTCGTGCTGGATATAAGTCGTGCAGTTCTGATGATGGCCGGTCCCTCGAGGTCTCGTCGCACCTACGGTTCTCAGCTTAGCTGTAGAGGTAGGTAGAGGTCAGAGGTGCCAGGGAAGCCGGGTCTCGTCGAGCTGGTCAGTCGGATTCCGGAGGAAGGACGTGCAGCAAACCGCAGTGTTCTTAGATGGTGCCTGCGGATGCAGGGTGACTACTCCTTAGCCACAAGGGAGAAATCTTAAGAAGAAGTCGAGAGTTCCTTTCGTAGAAAGTAGTTTCTTGATTCAAAGATGATCTAATTTGGAAGGGTCCCCGCTCCTGCCTTTATCCTAAAGAAAGGGGTGGGTACGCGACTAGGTCCTGCCCTAGGGGTGGGACCAGGAAGGGGGTTGGTTATACCCCTCTCCCATGCCGGACTTTCCCCAGGCCAGGGGCTGGTGTGCCCCTGGAACTGGTTCTAGCCGGCCTATGCATAGTGAGCACCGGGGTGCCACTTGCAGTCACCTTCCTGTAAAGCCCTGCCTACCCAGGATACACAAAACCCTGTCTGGGATGGTGCTAGCACCGCCCCTGACAGGAAACCCTTTGTCCAAGCTCTCCTCGCTGGAAGGACTCCCAGCAGCAGGAGGTCAGACTCGTGTCTGTGGTGGCAGCATCCATTTTGTGGAGCTGAGGCTTGAGTTAACTTTAACCGGGGTTCACAGTTACTACCATGTCGTGTCCCTCTAGAAGGGTCGAATGCTAACCCCGTCGCCAGAATTGGCGAGGGGTTAGTATTCCAATTCGTATGACACCTTACTCGACATGTTTTGATAAAGCAATACCAGAGTTAGCATATAACCGCGAGGATTATAATGCACTTAAGAGTATATGTATGCGTTATCATGGAACAGCTATTAGGACTTGGTTCCGCAAGCTGCAGACGGGCTCAGCTCATGCCAGAGCACCATCTCACACGATTCCAAGCACTCTGCCTTCAGGATTGTTAAGGCCTGCCATAGGAGTGACTGATAGGAATCTGTGTGTCCATTTTAGGGTTAGATATAGGTATACTATATCTACAGCAAAGGGTGATTACACCACCTTGCCCCAGCTGTCGTGCAGCCAGTTGTGTCAGATTTAGATGGCCAGCCAGGGGTGGCATAATACATGCTTCAGCCCCTGGTAGGCCCTGGGTACACCTATGCCCTGAGTTACAGGGTCTGATAAGGTGGCCCAGTACCAATTAGATATGTACCTAAGGTACATGGAATCCATTTTAGAGAGAGAGCAGTGGACCTGGGGTCCTGAATAGCAGGGCCCCAGGTCAGCTAAGTCAGAAAACCAGAAAAACACCAGGAAAAAAGTTGGGGGTAACCATAGTCAGGTATCTACCTTCCTACACAACCCCCCCCCCCCCAAACGAAAGGAGATAAGGCTATCCTTGACCAGGTAAGCCTATATTGCCTGAGTGGCCATATGTGGTGGTACATGCACTGGCATGGTTACCCCCTGTGTCATGGTCCACTAAGCAATCCCTCACCCTAAGGGTATCTGAGGGTCTCCACCATAGGGAATCACTACCTGTGGGGTGCTTTGGCAAAGTAAAAGGTTGGTGTGGGAATGGAGTACTGAAGTGAGACTCCACTACTGTTGGGCTCAACTTCCTCCAATTACTATCCACCATATGTGCCTTTCTTTCCAGTACTGAGTTGCTGTGAGCTCTCAGGGTCAACCTCTGGCTACCTAAAGCTGGAGGCTGAGTCCCTCTGTTTGGCTTACTGGAGGGACAGGTCAGGTTTGGGGTTTTTAGGCCCCAGGTTTGGCTGTGCCCAACAGTGTCCAGCTGTGGGAGTTCCCTAACTACTTTTAAGGGGGATCCCTCAGGAGTCTGTTTTATTTTCACTTGGCTAGGTCTACTAGCTTCAGTGATCCTAATCTGCTGATTGGGGATTTCTGGACAGGGGGCCCTTTGGGGTCCACCACTGGCCTCCCTGACCTCTACAGCCCTGGGCTGACTGAGGCAGGGTAGAGAGGGGCAGGTTACCTGCTCCAGACTGGGTCCCACCTTGGAAGGGTCCACTGACATCAGGGGCTCTGCCAGGCTAGGCCTGACTACCTCTGGGGCAGTTCCTTCACAAGGGGTCAGATCAGTTCCCTGAGGAGGCTGATCCTTTCCTAGAGTCTGGTGGGAGGGAGATTTCTCTTCCTCCTCAATGCTCTCTGTCTGAGTGGAGTGATCCTTTGTTTCAGGCTTCACAACCTCACTATCTGTTTGAGTAGAGGCTGAGGCCATTACAGCCTTGCCAACCTTTTCAGGAGGGCACTCAGTTTGTGTTTGGGCTGTGACTGTCACAGCCCTCCTATCCTGTTCTGGAAAGTCTGTCTGAGCCTGGGCAGTGGCTACCACTGCTCTTCCAACCTTTTCAGGGAGGAATGGTGCTTGGACTGGGGCTGTAGCTATTACTGCCCCACTAACTTTTCTGGGTAGGCCTATCATTCTGGAGTGGGTTTCTTGCTCTACCTCAGCCCATGCGGAGATTTCCAGGTCATTCCCCAGTAAGCAATCTACAGGTAGGTTGTCTGTCACTGCCACTCTCATGGGCCCTGTGACATTACCCCAGCTGAGCTCGACTACTGCCATGGGATGCCTTCTTTTCACTCCATGAACGTCTGTCACCTGATAAGTGAAACCAGGGGTCAGTTGAGCAGAGGGGACCAGATGGTCAATCACCATGGTGATGCTGGCCCCTGTGTCTCTGTATGCCTCAACTTTCTGACCATTGATAAGGGGCTCTTGTCTATACTTTCCCAAAATGTGGGAACCAGTAGTGAAGTTGGCAAACCCCATGCCAGTCTCACAGACAAGAGTGGTGCCAGGGGACCTGGCTAGGCCATAATCCGCCTGGTTTCCCAAAGTAATGCCCACTATATTCTTGGGGGCACTCCCACCACCTGGGGGATTACCACTAGTGGTAACAGGAGGTCTGGGAGTATTACCTGGGGGTATGTTCTCCTTATTGTTGTTGGCCTTGGGACAACTGTTGTCACTTTTGTAATGGCCTACCTGTTTGCAGGTATGACAATAAGGTTTCTTTTGGGTTTTGGGAGAAGTTTGGGACCCACCCTTTTCAGAGGAATTTTAGGACCCTGTGGTTTGATCAGAAGATTTATTCCCACCCTTCTCTTGAGGCTTGGTTGATTCCTTCTTTTGGTCACCACCCTGGTTCTTAGGCTTGACCCTGGTTCTGACCCATTTGTCTGCCCTCTTACCCAATTCCTGTGGAGAGGTCAGATCAGAGTCTACCAGGTGTTGGTGTGATAACTGGTTCTGACAATCACTTAAGATTTGCTCTCTCATAATTAGATTGTACAATCCTTTAAAATCAGTAACCTTACTACCCAGTAGCCAGCCTTCAAAAGCCTTAGTGGCACAATCAACAAAGTCAGTCCAATCCTGAGACTGAGTTTTCTGGGTGTCTCTGAACATCAACCTGTACTGTTCAGTGGTTAAACCAAACCCATCAACCAGTGTATTCTTCAGGACTTGGTAATTGTTAGCATCCTCAGCTCTAGTAGTGAGGAGCTTATCTCTACCTTTGCCTTCAAAGGAGAGCCCCAAGATAGCTGCCCACTGACTCTGGGGGACACACTGTACAGTGCAGGCCCTCTCCAAAGCAGTCATCCATTTGTGGATGTCATCCCATTGTTTAAAGGGGGGCAATATCTTACTCAGGTGTCTAGTGTCTAAACTCCTGTCTTTTTCTCTTGGGAGAATGCTGCCACCAGTGGGGTTTGCCCCACTCAATTCCTGCTCTCTAGCAAAGGCAAGTCTCTCTTTGGCCAGGGCAAGTTCTTCCCTTTCAATCCTCAGATTGACTTCCCTCATCTTAGCTTCATAGACTCTCCTCTGAGGGGATGTCATCCCTCTGTGAGAAGAGGTCTGAGAGCCATTGGTTCGAATGGATCTGTTAGAGCCTCTAGAGAGAGATCTAACTCGTCCATTCCCAATGTTAAGTCTGCCTGAGAGTGGGCCTGGGGGTCCCCCAAATCCATTCTCATGCCTACTTAAGTTGGCCCTAGAGAGTCTGCTGACTTCTACCTGGCCCCTGTCTGCCTCACCCCCTGATAAATCATCTTCATCCTCATCCTCAGCATTATCTGCTTCCTGGAGGGGATGGTCAAAGGGAGCCTGTAAGGGGGGCATATTCCCATCTGGATGAGAAGGATCTGTGTTGGCAGACCTCCTGGCATCATAAGTCTCTAAGAGACCAATCAGAAAGGGAATGGTAGGGTTAGAACCCTGTTTTAGCTTCCTGGATGTACAGACTTGTCTCATCTCATGGAAGCTAAGAGCAGCATATCTGGAAGGGACCTGTGGAGGGTCCTCAACCACAAGAGGGGTCTCTGAAGACTCTCCGTGGTTAGACATGCTTCTAGTGTGGTGTAAGTGATGCACCAACCTACACTATTTGTTTGCCTACTGATCCCTTGCTAAGAGTTGTAGTCAAGGTGTGCTAAGCCTTGTTGAACTACAACAGCTGGTTCAGTAGAACTCAGAGTATTATAAGCTAAGGTATATGTACCTGGAGTACTTATGTGATCTTTCACAAGATATTCTTAGGATACGTGTGGTAAAACAACAGCAAGCTCAAATCCCAACCGCTGCTCACCAATGTGAGAAGTTGGCCTGATATATAATGTTCACTATTCTAGTGAGCACTTTGTATCAGTCCAAACAACCCTTATGGTAATTTGTTGTAAGTCAACCTTATAGACAAGCTATCCTAGTAGCGTGGATACGAGCAGTCTTCGGGCTAAACTCTAGAGGGCGTGTTAAGCCAGCTGTTATACCATCACATATACCCCTTGAACACCAAGTGAAAGGACACCACACAAGTGTTATGAAAATAAACAGTGTATTTATTTAGATCACAACAGCCCTGTACTCTTTATCAGGACAGGGTACTAAGCACACAACAAAACTCTTACGAAAATACTTTAAGTTGCACAATTTACACAAATGCCCGAGGGGCACGAAAAACCATATACTATGAAAGTGGAACGCGAAATTACTAGCAGGTAAGTACTGGACTAATAGGCTTTGGAATCGCTAGGACTTGACTACTGAACCTTCTGATTACTAATAGGAGGCCTAGGGGACTCGGTGCAGAGTGTGCACTCTCATGCGGGATGTGGTACAAAGTCTATGGAGGCTAGTAAAAGCAAAGTTAGTGTTCTCGGGCGAACCCGACTAGGTAGGTTGAAAACAAAAGTGGATCTGGACCCTTTGATAGTGAGGCTATGCTGGGGCACCGAAATGCCGAAGTTACCTAGCCCAGGGGCTGCAGCTGCATAGGTCTCAAAAGACGTCGGAAATCCTCGTTGACGAACCAGGAGCCTGAAGAAAGAAGTTGCTGGCAGGTGACCAGTGAAGATTGTTCGATGGATCCAAGCCTGGATCGAAGATGGATGACACCTGAAAGCAGAGGGGACCAAGTTCTTAATCACTAGCCAGTGATTGTGTGGGCACCAGGATGGCACCGGGCGAAGTCACCTCGACCAGGTGAGTGGGCGACGCTGGGCTCTGCAGTCTCACGGGCCAGGAGGCGTTGTCGGCGACCAGGATGGAGGTGCGAGCTGTCCCACGATAGTTGATGCTGTCGACGTCGCTGGACCCAGGATTGGGGCAACAAGTCTTGGCAAATTCAAGCCCACGCGGTGGACCTAAAATGGCGTCTGGAGTGGACCAGGAGGGTCCGGGGTGCTCCTCTTTTGGGAGGGGAGCAAGGGCCAGTCTGGAGCAACCAGACCAGCAGTGTTGCCATCGTTGATCGTCGTCGGGAAGGCCACAAGCCAGCGGGCTAGTAGCCAGACAACGCGGTGAGCAGCCAAAAAGCAGAAGGGCCCCACGCAGATCTCGTGGATGCTGGGGGGCTGATCTTCGGTGCTGGAGCTGCTCCGGGTCGGGGCTTCTAGGACCCCAAAGCACTCACCAGAGGATCCCTCGGCGGTCGTGCTGGATAGAAGTCATGCAGTTCTGATGATGGCCGGTCCCTCGAGGTCTCGTCGCACCTACGGTTCTCAGCTTAGCTGTAGAGGTAGGTAGAGGTCAGAGGTGCCAGGGAAGCCGGGTCTCGTCGAGCTGGTCAGTCGGATTCCGGAGGAAGGACGTGCAGCAAACCGCAGTGTTCTTAGATGGTGCCTGTGGATGCAGGGTGACTACTCCTTAGCCACAAGGGAGAAATCTTAAGAAGAAGTCGAGAGTTCCTTTCGTAGAAAGTAGTTTCTTGATTCAAAGATGATCTAATTTGGAAGGGTCCCTGCTCCTGCCTTTATCCTAAAGAAAGGGGTGGGTACGCGACTAGGTCCTGCCCTAGGGGTGGGACCAGGAAGGGGGGTGGTTACACCCCTCTCCCATGCCGGACTTTCCCCAAGCCAGGGGCTGGTGTGCCCCTGGAACTGGTGCTAGCCGGCCTATGCATAGGGAGCACCGGGGTTCCACTTGCAGTCACCTTCCTGTAAAGCCCTGCCTACCCAGGATACACAAAACCCTGTCTGGGATGGTGCTAGCACCGCCCCTGACAGGAAACCCTTTGTCCAAGCTCTCCTCGCTGGAAGGACTCCCAGCAGCAGGAGGTCAGACTCGTGTCTGTGGTGGCAGCATCCATTTTGTGGAGCTGAGGCTTGAGTTAACTTTAACCGGGGTTCACAGTTACTACCATGTCGTGTCCCTCTAGAAGGGTGGAATGCTAACCCCGTCACCAGAATTGGCGAGGGGTTAGTATTCCAATTCGTATGACACCTTACTCGACATGTTTTGATAAAGCAATACCAGAGTTAGCATATAACCGCGAGGATTATAATGCACTTAAGAGTATATGGTATGCGTTATCATGGAACAGCTATTAGGACTTGGTTCCGCAAGCTGCAGACGGGCTCAGCTCATGCCAGAGCACCATCTCACACGATTCCAAGCACTCTGCCTTCAGGATTGTTAAGGCCTGCCATAGGAGTGACTGATAGGAATCTGTGTGTCCATTTTAGGGTTAGATATAGGTATACTATATCTACAGCAAAGGGTGATTACACCACCTTGCCCCAGCTGTCGTGCAGCCAGTTGTGTCAGATTTAGATGGCCAGCCAGGGGTGCATAATACATGCTTCAGCCCCTGGTAGGCCCTGGGTACACCTATGCCCTGAGTTACAGGGTCTGATAAGGTGGCCCAGTACCAATTAGATATGTACCTAAGGTACATGGAATCCATTTTAGAGAGAGAGCAGTGGGCCTGGGGTCCTGAATAGCAGGGCCCCAGGTCAGCTAAGTCAGAAAACCAGCAAAACACCAGGAAAAAAGTTGGGGGTAACCATAGTCAGTATCTACCTTCCTACAGGGCCCATCAGCACTCTCCTTTTGGGGGCCGGCACTTATTTTTCCTCATCAGACTTTGACACAAAACAAGGGAGTGAAAAACACACAAGGGGGAAGAAATACAAAGAGAAAGATGAAAAAAGTGACAAAGGGAGAAAGCAGGGAACTACAGGAGTGAGATAAAGGAGCCGAGAGTGTCTGGTGCTGGAATAAAGAACCATGAGGTAGAATCAAGAGTGAGATAAAGGAGCCGAGAGTGTCTGGGGTGGATTAAAGAGCCATGAGGTGAAATCAAGAGTCAGATAAAGGAGCCAAGAGTGTTTGGGGGTGGATTAAAGAGCCATGAGGTTGAATCAAGAGTCAGATAAAGGAGCCGGAGTGTCTGGGAGTGGATTAAAGAGCCATGAGGTAGAATCAAGAGTGAGATAAAGGAGCAGAGAGTGTCTGGGGTGGATTAAAGAGCCATGAATCAATAGTGAGATAAAGGAGCGACCCTTGACCCTGATCCAGGCAGGCCGCTACCCACGCCGCACAGCTCTACCTGTCTGTGCCCGTGTCCCTGCTCCCTGATCTCGCTGCTGCCGCAAGTTCGAGGCCCTCCTCTACCCGCAGGCTCCCGCCTGCGCCTCATTCCTGCTGGCCCAGTGGTGAGCAGTAAGTATCTGTGTGCTCGCTCTGTTCCTTTTCGCCTGTTATTTGTCTGCTGTTGTATTACTTCTTGCTGTATCTGTTACCCACTTTTCTGCTGCTGTATTATTTTGTGCCCACTGTTGTATTCCTTTTCTTTGTATTCTGTGCTTCCGCCCGTTTTTCACTCTGGAGGCCTTCAGCGTTCCAGCCTTCCTCTCTCATTCCCTCTGATGTATCCACTGTGGCCCCGCCCACTGCTCGTTCATTTGTCCCACTGCCGCCTCCCAGCTGCTCTTCCCTCCCACCTCCCCTTCTTTTGGTGGCCGCTGCATGGCCACACCGAAGTCGCGCCACGTGCAAGCCCATCTGTGCTTGTCCAAGCCTGGACCGTGCCCAGCGCCAGACCCTCTAGCCCCCGTGAATGCCACAATGCCCGCCACCACTATGACGCCAGCACCCTCCACCCACGCAACGCCGGCCAATCGTACACCTGCTTCCTGGAAACCCCGAAGCGCACCGAAAGGACCCTTCTCCTGCCAGAGCTGCAGCTTCACCAGCCTCCAAGCTACCACCTCGCCCACCAGGGTAGGACGCAACTACCTCAGATGCATACTACTCAACACCCGCTCCACCCACAAGCACATCATCGAACTCTGGGACCTACTCGACTCATCCTCCCCGGACGTCGCCTTCCTGACGGAGACCTGGATGAACCCCTCCTTGGCACCCGACATCACCATAGCCATCCCGGATGGCTACAAGATCACCCGCAGGGACCATACCAACAGAGCAGGAGGAGGAATCACCATCGTCCACAGGAACACCCTCAGAATCTCGACAAGCACCACAACACTCTCAGCACCGCTGAACACCTGCACTTCCAGATCCACATCGACCAAAACACCACCTCGTCTACAGAACCCAGATCCCAGCCACAGTGCAGGGACTCCATCCCCGACTTCAAAGCATGCATGCCCTTGCATCCACGGACTACATCCTCCTCAGAGACCTGAACTTCCACCTCGAGAATACCAATGACAGCTACTCTACCACCCTGCTTGACAAGCTCACCAACCTCAGACTCAAACAGCTTATCATGACTCCCACCCACTCTGCCGTTCACACGCTCGACCACATCTTCTCCGCCAGCAACCACGTCACCTTCAGCCACACCACCGAACTCCACTGGACCGACCACTGCTGCATCCAATTCACCTTCGAGAAACGCACCACCACACACACTGGAACCCCGCCGCAGCTGGAGCAAAGTCACCAAAGGCCAGCTAATCGCTACCCTCGCCCGAAACCCACCAACTGACACCGGTGACACCGACACTGCCACCTGCAACCACAGGCAATGGATCAACAACTGTGCCAACACTCTTGCCTCGATCAAGAAACCCTCAAACAGATGCACCAACAGAATAGCCATCTGGTTCACCGCCGACCTCCAGGCATCCAAGCAGATCTGCCGTAGGCTCGAGATGAAGTGGCACCTTGAACAGACACCGGACAGCAATGCAGCCCACAAGAGCGTCATCTGCAGAAACCACCAACTCATCTGAACCACCAAAAGGACTTCCTCCAAGGAACACATTGACAACAACACACACAACAGCAAAGAGCTCTTCAACATCATGAAGGAACTCTCCAACCCAAGCTCCAACTCCAACAACATCCTGCCATTGCAAGACCCCTGTGACTCCCTAGCCACCTTCTTCCACCGCAAGATTGCAGACATCCACAACAGCTTCAACAACCAGGCCCCCCTGACAGCCACCAACACCTCAGACTCACCGTCCCCCAGCCACACCGACCCCCTACTCTTCTGGACCCATGTCAACGACGACAACACCATCAAAATCATGAACAACATCCACTCTGGCTCATCATCAGATCCCTGCCTACACCACATCTTCAACAAAGCAAGCTCCACCATCGCACCCCATCTCCGCAAGATCATCAACAACTCCTTCGAGACCGCCACCTTCCCAGAGAGCTGGAAGCACTCCGAGATCAACGCCCTACTCAAGAAACCCAAGGTGGACCCTATGGACCTCAAGAACTCCTGGCCCATCTCCCTACTGCCGTTCCAGACGAAAGCCATTGAGAAGATTGTCAACAGGCAACTGACCCTCTTCCTCGAGGAGAACAACATCCTAGACCCATCCCAATCAGGATTCTGCAGCAACCACAGCAACGAAACTGCCCTCATTGCTGCCACCGAAGACATCAGGACCCTGCTGGACAACGGAAAAACTGCGACCCTCATCCTCCTCGACCTTTCGGCTGCCTTCAACACCACTTGCCACTACACCCTACGGACATGCCTCCACAAAGCAGGGATCCGCGACAAAGCCCTGGACTCGACCACCTCCTTCCTCAACGGCAGAACCCAGAGTGTCCGCCTCCCTCCGTTCCGATCTAAAGCCACCAAGAGCATCTGCGGCGTACGCCAAGGATCATCCCTCAGCTCAACACTCTTCAACGTCTACATGGTACCACTCGCCCACATAACCCGATCGCACGACCTCAACATCATCTCATATGCCGACGACAGCCAGCTAATCCTCTCCCTCACCAAGGCATTACTTGATTGGCAGCTTCATCAACGAGAATTACAGATTTAAACACTCGAGTGGTTGCAACCTGCTGCGACCTCTCGCAATGAGAAATTTCGCCAGGACGTCTAGCGTGTTATTTTTTCTCACAAGCGCTCGTCACCTTAATGTTGGTGAACCGCTTGAGAAAAAAAACTCTGTTCTGCATCACTTCAAGGAGTTTTTGGGAAAACTGTGCAAGCTTCGCCAGCAGAGCAGAATTCTTCACCCACCCCTAGTTTTGAGGCAATAATCTGTTGGACAAACTCTAAACTAGGCCTTATGTCTGAAATAAGTGTTGTAGAAGAAGTGAGAACCATGGCCTTGTGACTATCAGGCCGTTATCTGACTTCTGATGAACCCCACAGAGTGAGTGCGCAGCCAGAGGGCAGTAGGGAGGCCGAAAGACAGGAAATTGGGTAACCTTGAATATGAGAAATATGGAAAGGCAGAAATGCTGCATCACCTGTGGATTATTGACAGCTCCTCCCACTCTGTCAAATGCCCATCCAGTCACAAGTGGTATCCTGGTACCCAAACAGATAACGTCATGCCAGATGCTATGTAAAGGTGAAAAGGGGGGATAAAGAGTAATATGCACACATCTGCTGCAGGGATATGTCAGGTAAATTATTAGTTCTGATGGATTCTCTGTAAGTACCAAATGACTGATATTGTTGAATATTAAATGATATGAATCAATGTTTGTTTGCCTTATCTACGCTTATAATGTAAAGGACGGGCCTTACAGTGAACCTCTCGCTCTGTTTGACACAAAAGCCCCGGAAGGAGCTGCATCTTCCAGAACTTTATCTACTTTAGGAAGGACTAAAGACTTGCTTATTAAACTTGTCTTTCAGGGTCAGAACCGGGTGCTGTAAGCTGCACTAGTTTCAGGGAGATGGACAGACGTTATGGCAATAGGAAACCCCCCTCAACTCACAATAATGTTCCAATCTTCCAGGTTAGAAGAAACCAGAAATGCTTGAACCAAAGGAGCTGTTGAAAGTGTCAGAGGTGACTTATGAACAGCGAGGTAAAGTGGTATTTGAGATGATCTTAAGTGAATAGGAAGGAACGAGAAGTTTGTGAATGGAGTTACGTTTGTTGTATACTTCATGAAAAGTTACTGGAAATTTTGCAGCCCAGTCTGATCCATCTCTTTTTCTAAACTCTATTGTTGTTTAAATGAAATCCTGACCATATGCGTCTATCTTAAGCTATACCTCTAGCACTTGGGTGCTCCGTGAGGGCCCATACTTTGCTAAGTTACTCTGTGAACACTGGTAAATCACCTACGTTTCAGACATTAATAAGATGTCACATGATCAAATGAACTTTTAGTTAAATGTATGTGTATGATAAAATATTCCTTGCTAAATTTCAAAGGCGGTAAAGAAGAAAGGGGAGATTTATGAAGATATTGTGCCGTGTTTGCATTAAAAAAGTGGCACAAAACAGCGCAAAATGTTTTTTTTCTAAATTACTTTCCAGCGCTACTCTTGTTTAGCACTGGAAATAACATAAAAGTAATGTGAAGCAGCGCATAGAACTGCTTCACATTACTTCACACCATTGGGACCTGCCAAGGGGGATGCATGGGCGTTCCTGTGCAACCACCCAAGGTTTCTCACGCTAAATCCAATTTACCAAATACAGTAGATAACGTTTAGTATGAGAAAACTGAACACTTTTAAACTAGGCGCAAGGAAGGAGAAATGCTTTCATTTCTCCTTCTTTTTCTGACTTTGCATGCATGCTGCAAACAATCATACCATGTGGGAAAATCTTTCCCTCGTGTCTAGGCATAGTATTTTGTACAGGAAGGGTGTCCTTCCTGTACAAAACATATGCTGGACTCACACACACACACACACCCTAGCGCTCTGGTGCTAAGATGTGTGCATGGCGCATGGTAATCAGTGCCAGAGCAAGGGAAAGGAAAGGAGAGAGCCATATCTTTGAAAATATGGTGCTCTCCTCCTCCATCCCTGTCGCGCAGCCTCTGGGGTAGGGGGGACTGTGCTGCATTGCGTGGAGATTTGGTAAATCTTCACCGAAATGTCTTTTACAACCAGTTAAACATTGTGAATTCTCATTCCATTATGTTTCAATTTAGTGATTTTAAATATCTTTACATTCAACAGAAAACAATCCTTGAATGTATGAAATGACCATCAATAATGAAGCTAATGCTGTAAATCTTCAATAATAGCAGAAATAATGAGCTAACGTATTTAGGAAAACATCAGCGCAATTGGCGACAGAGGAACCTGCACACAAACTGACAGATCCCGGATGAAGCATCAAGGGCAGTTCAGTGATTGCAAGAGGCTGAGCTGTGCACCTCCACACCACACAATGTAGAAATGACTTTAGGAAAATTAAGGCAACAACAATAAAAAACTGCGTCCTGTATAAACAAGTGTCCAATACCAGCTTTGATCATGGGATCGGTTTGATGTGATTACAGCAGTGCTCTGTTTTCTAATATGATGATAAGCCATCATTCCGTGCTCTAGGTGAATTGTAAACTCTTTCCGGCCAAACCACAGTAACCAGAGAAAAGCACAACAGAGCAGAGCCAGACAACTGATGGGTAAAGGAAAGAGGAGTTCTTCTATCTACAATACAACAGACTGTCCCAATTTGCACCGGCCAGAAGGAAGATACATCTTTACCCGCAAGCGTGCATAGCCATAATCCAATCTAAAGGCACAATCGCCTACAAAGACACATTGTACGTATTAGGAGTGTGACAAATGTTTGGTGGCTATTGCATTTTATTGTTAAAGCAGAAATCAAATGTGCAAAATACTGCACACATATAAAGTGTGTAAGAAAAACATGAGTGTTTTATCAGCCATATTGGCCCATCAGGAAATACAGTCATCAGATGCAAAACCATTTAAGTGCAATGAATGTGTCAAGAGCTTTAGTCAATTATCAGGACTACAAATACATCAGCAAACACACACGAGGGACAAACCCTATCATTGTAGTGAATGTGACAGTAGTTTTCATGTCTCTTCAACATTAAGGTATCATCAGCGACCTCACACAGGAGAAAAACCATTCAAGTGCAATGAATGTGCTAAGTGCTTTAGACAGTTATCAGACCTAAGATGTCATCAGCGAACACACACGGGTGGAAAAACCCTATCATTGTAGCGAATGTGACAGTAGTTTTCATGTCTCTTCAACATTAAGGTATCATCAGCGAACTCACACAGGAGAAAAACCATTCAAGTGCAGTGAATGTTCAAAGTGCTTCAGTAAGTCATCACACCTACGAAAACATCAGAGAACACACACAGGAGAAAAGCCAGTTAAATGCAGTGAATGTGGGAAGAGCTTTAGTCGATTAGATCACATACAAAGGCATAAGCGAACACACTCTGAGGAAAAACCATACCAGTGCAGTGAATGTGGGAAGAGCTTTAGTCGATTAGAAAAACTACAAACACATCAGCGAACACACAGGGGAAAAACCATACCATTGCAATGAATGTGAAAGCATTTTTAGTCGTTACTCAACATTAAGGTTTCATCAGCGAACACACACAGGGGAAAAGCCATTCAAGTGCAGTGAATGTGCAAAGTGCTTCTGATAGATACATCTGTCGTGCGGATTCCTCACCTTGTGAATATCCCCTTGCGTCAGCATTATTCGGAAATTCTTTTCGTAGCCTCGCGCCGACGTGGACTAGGACGTCATAGAGACACGGCATCACACGTGACTCCGCTGACGTCACCGAATCCTACAATAGGCCCACGCCATCATCAGTTCCCTTTTTTCCGCGTCGTCGACGCTTAAGGTTATCGGGAATCTCTGTAGCCAACTGTTACTTTGTTGCCTTTTTGTTGCCATTTTCTGCTTCTCTGTATCCTGTCTCTTCGACGATGTCATCTAAGAAGACCGGCTTCAAGCCCTGCAGGGAGTGCGGTAAAATGATGTCTATTACTGACCCGCACGATGACTGCATCTGGTGCTTAAGTTCCGACCATGATGTGGATGGTTGTTCTTCATGTCGGAAGATGAACCCGAAGGGCATGAGGGAAAGAGAGGCCAAGCTCCTGGTAGCGGAGCTGAAGGCTGGGAAAGAGAAATCGTCCAGGTCTCGTTCTCGAAGGGCGAGGTCGAGGACGAAGTCGAGGTCTGGATCTCGTGAGGGGTCGTCTTCGAGGTCGGCTTCGGATCATGCTTCGAAGTCGAAGAAGAAGCATAAGAAGAGGAGACATGAGTCCCGACGTCGTTCCGGTAAGGAGTCGGGCTCGAGGTCACCGAAGAAGGTACGTTCTAAGGTGGTAACTCTGGATGTCTCTGAGCCTGAAGGTGAGGCCTCACCTTCGGAGTCGCATGGGTGGTCTCCGACTCCGGCTCCGAATCCGTCTCTGGTGCCGTCCCTGGCCCGAGAAGAGGAAGAGGCCCAGGAGGATGTGGATTCCGCGCCTGTCGAAGAGCCGAATCCGATCCCTCTTCAGGACCAGCCTGAGGGTTTTCAGCCGCTCTTTCCAACCCCAGGCCAGGACCCTTCGGCGTTTCTGAACGCTATGTATGGTGTCTTCTCAAGGGCGTGGTACCCCTCTGGTGCACCTTCGGGTCCCATGGGTCCTTAGGCTTTCAGTTTGGGAGTTCCTCACTCCTATCCTCCAGCTCCGTTTATGCCTTATATGCCGGCTCCGACGCCGCCTTGGCAGTTTCCGGCTCCGCCGAAGTCGTCGACGCCGGTACCGGCGTCGCCCGCTCCAGATCGTCCTTGAGGGCATCCCACTGTGCCATCGGATTCGATACCGGCGTCGATCCCGAATCCGTCGGAGCCGCTGGTGGATCCGGCTGCGAGGCATGTGAAGGAGAGGTCCAGAAGGGAGGCTCAACGCCTTTTGGAAGAGCGAAGGTACTTGGATTCACATTCTGATATGGAGGAAGGTGAATTGGAGGAGGGCTGTTTTGAGGAGTTGGCTGATGCAGGAAGCCTGGATTTCTCTCCAGAGTGGGAGTTGCCCTCAGGCTCTGGTGCACCTTCTAAGGATGTCCAACCTTACCATTTGGTTATGAGGAAGTCTGCTGAACATCTTCAATTAACTTTGCCAACGGTGGAATTTAAATCCAATATCCTCACTGAGGTTTTGCATTCTCCAAATTCCGTGGTGGAACCTTTGCTTCCTTTTAATGATGCCTTGACGGAGCCCATTTTAGAGGTGTGGAAGAAACCAATGTCAGCTCCTGCGGTTTCTAAGAATGTGGCGAGAAGGTACAGGGTTGCACCTGAAGACCCTGCTTTTTTGACTTCTCATCCTTCACCTGAGATCCTGGTCATTCAATCAGCCTGTTCTAAGAAGAATGTAAGTGCCTTTCCTCAGGTTCCTAGTGAAAAGGAGGCAAAGAAACAAGATCAAGTTGCTAAAAAGACCTTTTCATCTGCAAGCATGGCATTGAAGTCAACTAATGACACTTGTCTGATGGGGAGATATGTACATACCCTTATGGATTCTTTGCGTGTCCTGGTTCCTAAGGTTCCTGATGCCAGCAGGAAGGGTTTTGAGGAAGTGATCTCCGATACACAGGCAGAGGCTCGCCAGGTTATACAAAGTGGTCTGGACACTGCGGACTCTGTGGCGCGTATCATGGGCACTGCTGTCACCACTAGAAGGTCAGCTTGGCTGAAATCCTCGGACTTTTCGGCGGATGTTCAGGCGACCTTGCTGGATCTTCCTTTTGTTGGTTCTGGTCTCTTTGGGAAGAAAGCTGATACGGCCCTGGAGAGATTTAAGGACAGCAGAGCGACTGCTAAGTCTTTAGGTCTCCAGATCAGGGGCTCTTCGACCAACAGGAGGTTCAGAGGCTTTGGTCGCTCTTCCTTTCGGAATTACCGACAAGGTCAGCAGGAGCAGCAACAACAGCAGCAGCAGCAAAATTCCATGTACAGGTCGTACAGGGGAAAGCAAAGAGTGCGTCCTCGTGGACGTCAGGCCTCTTCCTCCTCCACTTCTTCCAACCCCCCTGCCTCAGAAAAGCAGCCCTAGATTCGCTATTCAGGATCATGTGGGTCCGGTGGGGGGTCGGCTTACCCATTTTCTACAGGATTGGGAATTGGTTACATCAGATCTTTGGGTTCTCAATCTTGTAGAAAATGGGTATGCCCTTCCATTTCGGGAATTCCCTCCGAATTACCCTCCTTGCCAAGGCTTTTGCACTGAGGAACATCTGTCACTTCTGCAGGAGGAGGTGCTGACTCTGTTACAAAAGGGTGCGATAGAGGTGGTCCCAGAGCAGGAAAGGGGACAGGGATGCTACTCCCGGTATTTCCTGATTCCCAAGAAGAATGGCAGACTTCGTCCAATCCTGGATCTCAGGATCTTGAATCTTTATCTGAAACAGGAGAAATTCAAGATGCTCACCCTTGCTCAGGTTCTTCAAGTGCTGCTAGAAGAAGACTGGATGGTGTCGCTCGACTTGCAGGATGCGTACTTCCACATCCCAATCCTGAAGTCGCACAGGAAGTATCTCCGTTTTACGGTGGGTTCTCAACACTACCAGTTTGCGGTCCTTCCGTTTGGACTTACTTGCGCCTCGAGTCTTCACCAAGGTGATGGCGGTGGTGGCAGCACATCTCAGAAGGTCGGGGATCCCGGTATTTCCTTATTTGGACGACTGGCTGATCAAAGCAGAGTCGTCAGAGAAGGTGCTCCATCATCTGCAAGAGATAACCCAGTTGTTGTACAGGTTGGGCTTTTCAATAAATGTACCCAAGTCTCACCTGGTGCCCTTCCAGCGCAACCTGTTCATAGGTGCTGTACTGGACACAACTGTATGTCGTGCATTCCCTCCTCCTCAAAGGATTTGCGACATACAGGAAATTATTCCTTTATTTTGCAATGGAGCGGTCGTTCCAGTCCTGAAGGTCCTTCGCCTGCTCGGTCTGATGGCTTCATGCATTCTGTTGGTCAACCATGCACACTGGCACATGAGGGCACTCCAGTGGTGCCTCCCCAGGCAGTGGTATCAGCACAACGGGGATTTCAGGGAGTCGGTGAGGATCTCCAGAGAAGCTGCTGCGGATCTGTCTTGGTGGGTTGTGGAAGGCAACCTGTCTCAAGGGAAGCCTTTTCAGCTGCCTCCTCCGGTGGCCACAGTAATATCGGATGCATCCACTCTAGGGTGGGGTGCTCATCTGGGGGATCTGGAGGTCAAGGATCTTTGGTCTCCAGAGGAAAGGTTGCATCACATCAACCTTCTAGAATTGCGGGCGATACGTTTGGCGCTCAAGGCCTTCCTCCCTTCCCTTCGCGGTCGGTCGATCCAGGTCCTGACGGACAACACGACCGCGATGTGGTACATCAACAAGCAGGGAGGAGTGGGGTCGCAGTGTCTCTGCAGAGAGGCTCTGCGTCTCTGGTCCTGGGTTCAGGTCCACCAGATTTGTCTGATGGCAAATCATCTGGCCGGAGTTCTGAACGTGCGAGCAGACAGTCTCAGTCGGCAGTTCTCTGCCGACCGACGCGTCCATCTATCCACAAGGAGGAGCGGCGGAGAACGGAGACCATATCATAGGTACTGTCGCATACTAACGCGAATACAACTACCATTAAAGCCGGTCATCTTCCCGAGCACACTGAGCCCCCTCTGCCTTGAAGTTCCCCTAAGGGGTCCGGAACTAATACACTTCTTGACTCTCCAAAGTGATATATTCCAGCCAATTCGGGGGACTCGAACCACCATTCCAATTGGAATTGAGTGTGAAGCTTTTCTCAGGAATACGTTGTGGTCTACTGTGATCATTTCTCTACACCAGCTTCCTAGGAGGAACCTCATCTAGGATCATCGTACGGACCTGACTATTTAGTACATGCCCTGATGAAATTCCCTAGGCACGAATGGGAATTTAACGCGTTGGCTGTGCCGTTTTATGTGAAAGAAAATAAAGAATATATTTAGAAAAAGAACAGAAGATCTACACACTTAATGGACTTTTTTGTATTACTGACTTCATTGAGTGCGCCTCTCTATTCTTCTATACTACTGCTCTGATACACATCCTCGGCAGCGGATGGTGAGAGTAGCTGCACCACTAAATATCTTTGAAACAGACAAAGTTGATGTGCGAAACCTTGGTCAGCTGCTGCGTGCTTTTGTTTATCAACCAGACCAGAAGTTCCAGATACAGGCAAGAAGGGGTGAAGTCTTTGTATCCCTGAGACTTCAGAAAGGAGGCAAGCTCAAATTCAAGCCCTTGGAGATTTTCTGCAAGATGATGAAAGTTTCAATAAAAGTCTTTTCTCCTTTCCTTAGCAATAAATAAACCACTGCAGGCCATCCCCATCAAACAACACACTGGCATAGGTGTAGTCAAAAAACTCCTGCAGATTCTCTATGGTTCTTCTCCTTGATTCCCAGAAGTGATCTTAAGTTCTGGCGTCTGGGTCCCCCTTTTTATACACACAAATCCTTTGTCTCTGAAGGCAGAGAGTGTCTGTACCTAGCTCAAACCAGTTCTGGGTGCATCCTGCCAGTGCACAACTTCTTCCTTTGTCAGGGTGGGCCAGGGTCATCAGACGCACCACAGGAGGTGGAGCCAGCATTGTGGAAGGCAGGCACAGCCCTATTCAGGCCCAGGTGCTACTCCTCCCACCACTCCCAATGCAGATAGGTCCATTCAGCCTTGTGCTGACTCACCATGTCTCCTGGAGCCCCCTCAGCCCCTGTCACAAACCAGACATGGAAAACACAACCTAGCCGACGCAGGCTTGGATGGTTAGGAAAGAAAATATCTACTTTCTAAAAGTGGTAGTTTCAAACACAGAATCTTTAAAACCAACTCCACTAAAATATGTATTTTATCATTCTGTGTTCAGGTATATTAAATTTGGTATTCTACCATGTTCCCTGGGATAGTTAGGATTATAAGGTGTTATAACCAAACTGTCCATTCTGGCCTATGGGGACAGGTAGCCTTGCAATAATGAAAAAGAAAATTAGCTGTAATTCACTACCAGGACATGCTGCACACATCAGACCATGTCCTACCTTTCACATACAACGCACCCTGCCCTAGGGCCTAACTTATGGGTGGCTAACATGTAGAAAAGGGAAGGTTTAGGGACTGGTCAGTGGGTGCACTTACCAAGTCAACATGGCAGTACTGGACTGCACACAGGCTCTGCAACGGCAGGCCTGCGCACACTTTACAAGCTGCTTCTGCGGGTGGCACAATCAGTGCTGCATGCCCATCAGCAGCATTTGACTTACAGGCCCTGGGCACAGGCAGTGCACTGTACTAGGGTCTGACAAGTACATCAAATAAGCCAATCATGCTGTCACTAATTCTTTACATCAATTAACATAGGGAGCACTTGCACTGTGGCACTGCATAGCAGTGGCACAATGCCCAAAGCATCTAACGAGCAAAAACATATCAAAAACAGAGGAGACAACAGCGAAAAATGGAAGGGAGACTCACGCCAATGGTACAAGGTCTAACAGTGGACAGTATTGAGGACTGGACAGAGAGAAAGAGGAGATGAACAAAAGAAAGATCTTGTATGATAAAAGGAGGGCTGTGAAGAGAACAGTGGTCGACGTGGGAGACTGGGTCAAGATTAAGCCTCCCAGGAAAGGCGGAGGCAGATCCAAATTCAGTCTTTCGTTTAAGGTTATCAAGGTTTCCAAAAATGCAATAAAGACCAGTGGCCATAGAATTTGCAATCTAAGTTGAGTGGCGAAGTGCCAGGCGAGTGCTAGTTTTGATACTAGCACCGCAACTGGTGGGCCTGATTCGGGCTCTGGGGTGCAAGAGCCTGTTGCACGAGAAAGGGGCTCTAGGCCACTTCGCTTAAAATGTATTCCCCGTCTTTTGCACATTTGTGTTTCTTAAGGTGAGCACTTTTTTCCATTTGCCATGCACCCCAGTTTTCTCTTTGCCTATAAAATTGCTTTGTTGAGTTCTTCAAAGATCGTAACTGCATTCTCTATTATGTTGTTTGTATCCTTTACATTCATAATTACGTTTCCTTTTATTTTCTTTAAGTTTAGAATGTGTAAGTGGGAGAATGTGTGTCGTCCTGTGTCATGATACTATGGAATGTGTGGATGGTTGCTAGGCGTTGGGCTGGAATAGAGACATTTGTCAGTCGGTCTTAACTTGATGATGGATGGTGTCTCTGTAGCTGTGATACTTAAATAAACCTTTCTTGACCCCCGTATGAGCTACCCTGCTTTCTGGAGGGTCACCCTTCCACAGATGTCCATGTTAAATCTAGCAACACACAAGCCACTGAGCATTCCTTGCAGGTGTGGTACTTGATGGCAAAGGTTAATTGTCAGCGGTTTATGCCCCAACGCCTAAAACATTGATATTTACAGCACATAACAAAACAATCACAATTCTTGTTCATTTAAAATGACTTAAGCACTGTTCATATAAATACTACACTTTGCACATAATCCATGATCTGACAGAAAATGCAAGTGCAAACAGATGACGTACATCCCTATTAAAACCAATCAATTAGATAGAGCATCATTAGATCTTACTAATCTTACTTCTTGGCATTTGCCATTCGGGGGTGGCATGTTACGAAGGCCCCCTTTGCAGTGGCCTGGGTTTCCAGTCAAGGGTGCAGGATTGATGATTGGGGTATTACGTGTTGTGTGTGTGCTCTGTGTAGTGAGATGATTAGATTTCACGATCGTGAGTGTACTCGAAGGGCGCATGGATAGTAATGTCTCTGGGCTACTGCGATCTTCTCTAATGAGATATAATTTGGAAATGAGGGTGGTTAAAGCCCCTATTGTTTCTTTTAGGGCTAGAATTTCCCTCTGAAGTTCTAGGTTAGTTGGTATTGTTTCAGTACTCGCCACCCTGCAACCACCGAGGTGAAGAGTCGTATCCATCCCACCAGGGGCTGTGCCCATAGGTCGCGAGCTCTCCTTGTGAATGGGTGTGTCTGACGTAACTGTTTGTTCTTCGAGGGATGCAATTCTATTGGTCAAGGTAGGTTTACTAAAATTGCACCTTGGGCTTCGCTATGATTGCCCGGGGAGTCGGTAGGGAACGCCACGATATCTTCAGTGCGATACCAAAGGGGACGATGCGCGGAGCGTTGGAGCAAATCAAACACTCACCCCCAGGCAACTGATCTGGGTTTAATCCATCATCATTCTTTAGCTCTCTCCACCACCCCAGTTCAAACATGGCCATATGCAAATCAGTCTGACCCTGTGCCTCATATCTTCAGTGACTTTCGCCAGCCTGGAGTAACAGATGCAGCTGTAGAGGAGGTGGAGGTTTGGGGGGCCCTCGGGAAGGGAGCAGATGTAAGAGTAGATGGTATAGATGTCATAAGCAAGTTCTCACAATCAGATAGTATGGTTTCTATTCGGTCCATCACATTCCCCCCACGTTCCCCGTTCCTCTCAAGCCCAGAGCTAGGATTCAGAGTCTGTTTCCTAGTCTTTTTCTTCAGTGCGCCTCCCACCCCCCTCAATTACTTTCCTTTTCCCCATAGTTAAGCAGGAGCGCAACAAGATGAGAGAAAAAGACCAAGAATAACTAGCTGACCACTATTAGGGGATCTGTTTTATAGCTTGGTGGAAGTCAAAGTCAGTCACAGTACCTTTAGCGTGTGGGGCAAGCCTTTAGTTGCAGGTTTCAGGGGTGTGGGCAAGCCCAGCCTCTGATGGGCACAGACGGGCCCACCCATGCGTGTCCTGCGCTGCGGGAGCCCTGCCGCAAATTTAAGCGCCTCCTGGCTCACTCTGCTGCCGTCATTGGCCCCAAGAGATACTGGGCACTGTAGTCCTGTGGCCCAGGGAAGTGTAGTTGCAACGAGGTCTGCAAAACGGACTTCCCGCGCTGCGGGAGCCCTGGAGCAAATTTCAGCGCCTCCTGGTGCTTTCTGCTGCCATTGTGGGCCATAAGGGATGCTGGGCACTGTAGTCCTGTGGCCTAGGGAAGTGCGGTTGCAACAAGGTCTGCAAAATGGGCTTCCTGCGCTGCGGGAGCCCTGCCACAAATTTAAACACCGACTGGTGCACTCTGCTGCCGTCGTCAACCCCAAGGGATGCTGGGCACTGTAGTCTTGTGGCCCAGAGAAGTACGGTGGCAACAAGGTCTGCAAAACGGGCTTCCCACACTTCTGGAGCCCTGCCGCAAATGTAAACGCCTCTTGACGCGCTCTGCTGCCATCGTCAGCACCAAGGGATGCTGGGCACTGTAGTCCTGTGGCCTAGGGAAGTGCGGTGGCAGCAAGGTCTATCAAATGGGCTTCAGGTGCTGTGGGAGCCCTGCCGCAAATTTAAGCGCCTCCTGGCGCGCTCTGCTCCCATCGTCTGCTCCAAGAGATGCTGGGCACTGTAGTCCTGTGGCCCATGGAAGTGTGGTGACAACAAGGTCTGCAAAATGGGCTTCCTGCCCTGCAGGAGCCCTGCTGCGAATTTAGGCACCTCCTTGCACGCTCTGCTGTCGTCGTTGGCCCCAAGGGATGCTGGGAACTGTAGTCCTGTGGCCCAGGGAAGTGCGGTGGCAACAAGGTCTGCAATACAGGCTTCCCGTGCTGGGGTTTTCCAGCTTTGCAGAGAGTTTTTAAAGGGATCTTCGAAACCAACCTTCTGCAGCATTTTTTACTATATTTTCACTTTAGGCCGTATCGCCAAGACCCTTGCTGCTGAGGTAGTTACATATACCCCTATTTTGCACATTCATGCTCTCTTTTGCTCCCCCTGCTCCTAGCTGTAGTGTCTATTTGGGATGGCTCACCCCTCTCATCCTGCTTCACATCATGCTTCTCCCGGTGTCCACTAGTTCCGTTCTTGTCTTGTGGCTCCTGCATCTGCACGGTCCCAGTCCCAGGACTTAGTCCAGGCCGCAATACAGGACCTCTGAACAGATAAGCAATCATAGGACCAGCGAGGCGCTGCTAGGGCGCAGCTCATCCCTTCCCCTTCCTCTCTAGAGCAAAAATATGTTTTTCCTAAATATGGATACAATTTTTCTACTTCCAATTTCTCTTTTCCAGGAACCAATTCTAATTTGTTCTGGCCTTACACCCTTTATCACTATAAATCATAACTTTGCTTTTTAAAATATTTATTTTTAGATAATAATCTTCGGTGTACCTAATTAGCTCACCAAGTCGTCTTTGCAGTCCAATTGTGGTTAAATCCATTATTATGGCATCATCTGCGTATAGAGCATCTTCCTTCCAGGCTGTTGTCTGGCCTCGACATCCATGTTGCCAAGTCGTTGTCTCCGCTCCAGCTCCCATCTCCACCACGACATGTGCGGCTATCCCATCTGCTGTAGGGCTGTTCGTGTGCTGGGTCACTCTTCCTCGAGCCACTGCTGTTTTTTTAGGCTTCATCCCAGTTGATGAGTGCACCCCCAGAGGGCAGCAATTGGGGTAAGTCAGAGCGCTGTACAGCTTTGTGCATGCCAGTAGTAGCTCCTGCTGTCCGGTCACGATCTTACATGCAGGGACAGAATTGCCTGTCTTTTTATTTCAAAGCCTCAATAAGTTCTCCAATATGTCCGATAACATTATTACTGTGGGGGAGGGGGTAATGACAGGGGGGCCCCAAATGGTCTAGGTGTGAGTAGCTGCAAGCGGTTGCCTCAGCCGACCGCCATCTTGCTTCCCAGCATGAGTCCACAATGGGCCACTCTTAGAAGGGAGTTGTTCCTATGTAGATGGCATAATCCAGGAATAAATTGTGGAATGCTTACAGTTGGTACACAAGAAGAGTGTACTCGTCGTGTACTCATTAATACATTTTGTATGCTAGCATGTAAAGGATGGGCCCTTGTTTTTTTTAAAGTTTAATACCTGAGTTTATTAGCAAAGTTCAAAATCATACAATATATAAAAAAGGAAGTATTTGTTACATTAAAAGAACGTTATATACAAGCAATCAGATATATATGAGAAATATAAAAAAAAGAGAAAGGGGAGGAAAGGGAAGGTAAAGAAAACCTAAAAAGGGGAGAGGAAGGGGGTAAGGAAAGGAAGAATATCCATACTACTATAATCTGAACTCTATAATAGCTTCAAGTAAAAAGAATTACTCATAAAAGATCGAACTGAAGGAGTGCTAAGTGAAGCATGTGGATATAAGGAGCCATAAAAGATCGAACTGAAGGAGTGCTAAGTGACGCATGTGGATGTAAGGAGCCATAAAAGATCGAACTGAAGGAGAGCTAAGTGAAGCATGTGGATATAAGGAGCCATAAAAGATCGAACTGAAGGAGTGCTAAGTGAAGCATGTGGATATAAGGAGCCATAAAAGATCGAACTGAAGGAGTGCTAAGTGAAGCATGTGGATATAAGGAGCCATAAAAGATCGAACTGAAGGAGTGCTAAGTGAAGCATGTGGATATAAGGAGCCATAAAAGATCGAACTGAAGGAGTGCTAAGTGACGCATGTGGATATAAGGAGCCATAAAAGATCGAACTGAAGGAGTGCTAAGTGACGCATGCGGATATAAGGAGCCATAAAAGATCGAACTGAAGGAGTGCTAAGTGAAGCATGCGGATATAAGGAGCCATAAAAGATCGAACTGAAGGAGTGCTAAGTGAAGCATGCGGATATAAGGAGCCATAAAAGATCGAACTGAAGGAGTGCTAAGTGAAGCATGCGGATATAAGGAGCCATAAAAGATCGAACTGAAGGAGTGCTAAGTGACGCATGTGGATATAAGGAGCCATAAAAGATCGAACTGAAGGAGTGCTAAGTGACGCATGTGGATATAAGGAGCCATAAAAGATCGAACTGAAGGAGTGCTAAGTGACGCATGTGGATATAAGGAGCCATAAAAGATCGAACTGAAGGAGTGCTAATTGAAGCATGTGGATATAAGGAGCCATAAAAGATCGAACTGAAGGAGTGCTAAGTGACGCATGTGGATATAAGGAGCCATAAAAGATCGAACTGAAGGAGTGCTAAGTGACGCATGTGGATACAAGGAGCCATAAAAGATCAAACTGAAGGAGTGCTAAGTGAAGCATGTGGATACAAGGAGCCATAAAAGATCGAACTGAAGGAGTGCTAAGTGAAGCATGTGGATATAAGGAGCCATAAAAGATCGAACTGAAGGAGTGCTAAGTGACGCGGTACACAGACAAAATATCGATTTTTAAATATCGATATACAAAAATATCGAAGTTTAAATATCGATATACAAAAATATCGAAGGTAAGTAATATCGACAGTCTAAATATCGATATTGGTATGATATCAGTAATATCGAAGTTGTAAATATCGATGTCAATAATATCGAAATTAATAACTTTGATGTTACTAATATCAATTTTTAAATACATTTAGTGTATATTATATTGTATTTATTATGTTTTATTATTTATTTGTAATGTAATTTAATTAAATATTGTCTTTTACTACTGTAGCGGGTTGTGGGTTTATAGGGGAATAGGGTGGGAAGTAATTTAATTATGTTAAATTAATTATTAATTAGTAGGAATTATTAATTAATTATTTGAGAATAAATTTTTAATCATTTTTAATTAATTGATTAATTGATAAATATGTTCTGTAGCGGGTTATGGGTTTATAGGGGAATAGGGTGGGAAGTAATTTAATAATAATTAATAATTGATATAAGTTTGTACATATTTTAATTAATAATTAATTGGTAATTAATTTATATTAATTAGTTTATTAATTATTATAATTTTTTACATATTTATAATTATTAATTAGTTGGTAATTAATTAATATTATTTATTTAATTACATTAATTATAGTAATTTTTTTATATATAATTTATTGTTATTCTTAATTAATTAATTGGGCAAAATAATATTAATTATTAAATTAATTTAATTACACCAAATGTGCTAATATATTTACTTTATTGTTATTGTTAATTAATAATTAATTGGTAATTAAATAATATTAATTAATTTTGGGTACAGGGGTATTTTTAGGGTTCAGGGTCAGTTTTCAGTTTTTGGGTAAAGGGGTATTTTTAGGGTTCAGGGTCAGTTTTCAGTTTTTGGGTAAAGGGGTATTTTTAGGGTTCTGGGTCAGTTTTCAGTTTTTGGTTAAAGGGGTATTTTTAGGGTTCTGGGTCAGTTTTCAGTTCATGGGTAAAGGGGTATTTTTAGAGTTCAGGGTCAGTTTTCAGTTTTTGGGTAAAGGGGTATTTTTAGGGTTTAGGGCCAGTTTTCAGTTTTTGGGTAAAGGGGTATTTTTAGGGTTCAGGGTCAGTTTTCAGTTTTTGGGTAAAGGGGTATTTTTAGGGTTCAGGGTCAGTTTTCAGTATTTGGGTAAAGGGGTATTTTTAGGGTTCTGGGTCAGTTTTGGGTTTTTGGGGTACAGGGATATTTTTAGGGTTCAGGGTCAGTTTTGGGTTTTTGGGGTACAGGCGTACAGGGTAAAAACAAAAAAATATTACATTAAATCAAATAAATTAGATGAAAAAAATTAAAATTACTTTACATTTTTAAGTGTTTTATTTATTTTAAATGCATATGTATTAGTTTAAATTTTGTTTTAATATTTTTATTTAATAGTTGTAAAATTATATGTATTTAAATATTATTTTTACATTATTATTAATACATTTAAAAAAACGATATTTATGATTCCGATATTTTTGTACTACGATATTATTTTTTCGATATTTTTGTACTTACCTTAATGAAGATAGGATTCCGATATTTTTGCTGTCGATATTTTTGCTCCGATATTTTTGCATGTCGATATTCTGTCTGTCGATATTATGTCAGACATTCAAGTGACGCATGTGGATATAAGGAGCCATAAAAGATCGAACTGAAAGAGTGCTAAGTGAAGCATGTGGATATAAGGAGCCATAAAAGATCGAACTGAAGGAGTGCTAAGTGACGCATGTGGATATAAGGAGCCATGAAAGATCGAACTGAGGGAGTGCTAAGTGAAGCATGTGGATATAAGGAGCCATAAAAGATCGAACTGAAGGAGTGCTAAGTGACGCATGTGGATATAAGGAGCCATAAAAGATCGAACTGAAGGAGTGCTAAGTGACGCATGTGGATATAAGGAGCCATAAAAGATCGAACTGAAGGAGTGCTATGTGACACATCTGGATATAGGGAGCCATAAAAGATCTCTCTTGATAGATAAAGAAACATGGGAAACGTAATTAGTGTCAAGTCTGTGATGAAAACAGACTGAATTCCACCAGGCTCTAAAGGTGATTTTGTCAGCTTGTTTCCAATTAGAAGTAATTAAGTGAAAAGCTATCGCCAATAGCAAATCTATGATTTTGGAACTAGAGAGTAATTGTGGCCAACAGGGTGATAGCAAGCCTAGAAAAACATTGGAGAGAGAAAAGGGAACTTTAGTTTTAAAAATGTTGTTAATTTGAGACCAAACTAATTGCCAAAAACAATGATTAGGGGGCAGCCAAAAAGCATATGGTATAGATCTGCATTTGTGCATGGACAAGACCAACAATTAGGAGTAAGATTCACAGAGAAGGAGGCTAATTTTACGGGGGTGAATAAAAGACGCTGATAAACAAAATAGAGTGTTTGAGAGGTATTAGCAGCTCTGGAAGTTTTATGAATTTTGAGCCACAATTTATCCCAAAAGGAGAGGACGGGCCCTTGTTAAGCATTTAAATGCCTAGAAAGCTGGTAATGTGTGAGGCAAGGCTATTAACATGTCTCCATACCCAGCATCAACATTTGCATTGGTCAATCCTGTTCTTATTGCTTAACAGTGTCATGGACGGACAAACCACAGACCTCTAGTTTAAGGAGCGTTTTTTCTGCAGCAAACCTGTGCTGTAAGTAAACAGCTGCCATAGCATGGAAAACAACGCACAAACTGCAACACACAAAATAAGTACATGATGTAGAACCACCAGGCGATACAGCTTCCCTTTTGGAAGACAAAATATTATTCATAAAAAATCATCACAGTTTGGCACAGCCTAAAAAATGGATGTTTACCATTTATGCCTGACACTACATTCAGCATACACGAGCCCTTAGGGGGTTCAGGAGCTGGCCCAGTGGTGTGTCCGTCTTCTAGATCTTGTTTTCAATAAGGGCAATAGGTATAATGATCCATTAGACTTTTGCTGCGCATCGCTACTGTAGTTATGTTGCCCAGTTCTCTTACTGAGCATCAGAAGTACTTTTTCACATACTTTGTAGTGCACTCTGCCTATCCTGGATTTGGCAATATTTGACTTCACAGAAAACGGGGCACTATATGAGGTAGTACATAATAGTGGTGGAGCATGCATCTAGTACTTTGCGCTGCTCTAGGCGCGACCTAAAAAACTCTAATCCTCCCCATTGTTTGTGACTGTCTCAGTTACAGACATGACTGGACTTTTTTGCCAGTGCTCTGTCTCGGCATGGATCAAAGCCAACTGAGGTGTCTTGAACTGAGAAGACACTAGAGTGCTCTTTCAGGACCATTCAAAGTGCCCATAAAAAGAATACTGGGCTGTGATGGCATGAGGCTGATACTGAGCTGTGATGGCGTGTGGTTGATACTGGGCTATGGACAGTTGTGGCTCATCATGGGACTAGGTGCGGTGGCTGCAGCCAGGCTTCACCTCTGTGGCACGTGATGGGCACATCTTGCAGTATGGTGAGGTGATGGTGTCCTGCAGTTGTGGTATGCACTACTTTCCCTTTTAACACCTACAATAGATTTGCACCTTTAACAGGTATGGATATGTTAGATTGACCCTCCCCAATAAAGCAAGTTGACCCAGCTGTTCCATCACCAATTCTGATGATTGGAAATCAGGAAGCTTCGCGTCCCTTGGCAGAGACTCCCGGAAGAGGCAAAACTATGAACAATAATCATGTGGATTCTGTCCTCTCCCTAGTAAGTTGGAACATAGCGGGTCTTAATTCCAAACTGAAAATCAAAGAATGGCTGGAGTGGGTCAACAAAAACTGTGACATCTTGTTGCTTCAAGAGACTTGGTGTACAGCTAGCCCCACAGTGGAGGGCTTTTGCTGTTATAACTTAAAGGCTTCCGCTTCATCCATGGGACGCCCCAGTGGGGGGCTATCAATTTGGTCTAAGATAAAACCTGGGGTACAAACCAAACTGATCCCAACACCAGGCAAATGTTTTATGGCTGTGAAATACATCAACAGGATGATTTTATGTGTAATTAATTTTTATAATAACGACTTTGTTAACCATCCCAATGGAAATTTTTTGTCTTTATTTAACTTTATTGACGATATCGTGGAGGGTAGGAAATATGGGTCTTTTGACGGCATTTGTATTGGTGGTGATTTCAATGCTCATATGTTTCGCACTAGTGTCCCATGTCGCAATGGGGAAGAGCTTAAGAATTTACTAGCATCCCGTAACCTAGTTAATTCTATGGAAATTGCTGGAACTAATGCTGAAAACAAATCCGCACCAACTTACATAGGTCAAGGCTGTGCTTCCACGATAGATTATATATTAATTTGTTCTTCCCTATGTGATATTATCCTAAAAGCTGAGGTCATCTGCTCTGCATATAGTGACCATTACCCACTTAGAGTTTATCTAGACAACCCTCAATCCACAAAGGCTACACTGAGAATTGAGAATGGGCCACATGATTTGGTACTGTCTACTGATAGGTTAAAACTAATATGGAAAGGGGTGGATAATAAAGCTATCCTGGCTAAGGTAATTAAAAAGCACCCTCTGATTATAGAGACCTGTTTGTCGCTTGATAGTACTGGTGAAGTATTAACTGTTGCTTTCAGTAATCTATGTGGGGCCATTAAAAGGGAATCCTCCAAACCATTCAGGCCCAATATAGACCATAGCCCCCGCTGGTTTGACTCCGCGTGCTCAAAGGCCAACAGGGAATTGAGGGTAGCTTTACAACAAAATCCTAGGGACTTTAACCTAGTGAGAGAATTAAGATCTAAATACAAACTCGCCCTGCGGATAAGATCCGAGGCCTTAGTGGTCAACCATTGGGAGCTACTTACACGGACTGCCTCGCTAAAAGACACTGCGGGTTTTTGGAGAGAAGTTAAATCTCTCAGGTCCTTTGGGTCAAACATCCAACCTATTAATTGTAACATAAATGGTGAGGTTTGGGTGGAGCATTTCTCCAAAATCTATACTGTAGCAGCCCCTATTATAGATCCAGCATCCCTATCAAACAATGTTAAACAACTGAACTTCTTAATATCTGAGGTGGAGGATGCAATCTTGGAGAGCGCCAGTAATAAAGCCCCTGGCCCTGATGGTCTATCTATTGACCAGATTAAATCGGAAGTTAACTTCTGGGCCCCTTTATTATGTAATCTATTCAATAACCTGTCCGACAGCTCAATCCCTGAATCCTGGTCAAGCAGTGTCATCGTACCAATCTTTAAGAAAGGTGACAGGTCTGATCCGGCCTGCTACCGTCCGATTTCACTGATCGACAACACACTAAAAGTCCTGGGTAGGGTACTTTTCAAGAGGATAAGGGGATGGGCTGAGGATAATAATGTGCTTCACTGCAGCCAATTGGGGTTTAGAAGCCATGTGGGCACGGTTGAGCAGTGTCTCAACTTAAATCTGATCATGGCCAAATATATTACTGTTAAAAAATCCCCACTTTATTTAGGTTTTATGGATTTGAGTTCTGCTTTTGATTTTGTCAACCGTTCTAGGTTATGGTCACAATTACTTGATTATGGTTTAGATGATACATTAGTATATTTTTTGTCATATCTACATAGGGATCTTAAGGCAAGAGTACGCATTAACAATGATGGTGAACTATCTGATGATATTCTTATTGGAAGAGGTGTCCGACAGGGCTGTGTACTCGCCCCTTTGCTTTTCATTTTATATATTAATGGTTTGAGCCCTGCCCTGTGTAAAAATACCAAGGACGTTCCAATCATTAATGGCTCCCCCATTACCACCCTACTTTACGCGGATGACGCTGTATTAATGGGGCGTACCCCTAATGCTTTGCGTTCATTAATTACAGGGTTTGTTGTTTTTATGTCGGATTTAGGTCTAAATACCAATTTTAAAAAATCGTTTATCATGAACTGTGGACCGAAAAGATACAACATTCTTTCAATTAAAAGTGGTGATAATGAATTAAAATGCACCAGCACTTTCCCCTACTTAGGGTTATTATTCTCCAATACAGGCTCATGGCAGCATCACACTGCTTACGCAAGAAATAAGATTGGTAAATCCATTAATTCAGTCTTGTCCCTTCGTCAACCTAGAACAGCTGATGTGATTACGCCCCTGTTAAACATCTACCGTACCCAATGTCAGCCAACTGGGACATACGGCGCAGAAGTGTGGGGCTACTGTAACAGTCTGCCATTGCAGGTGGAGGAAAATAGATTTTGCAGGAAAGTGTTGGGTGGCACCTCATGTGCGCCAACTTTCATTTGTCACCAAGAACTCATGTTGCCATATATAGCGGATTTCATTAGGTCAAGGCCCACGCTTTTTTGGATTAAATTATGGACGAATCCAGCGGCTTCCTTGACCCGCAGTATAATTACAGATTGTCTCTTACATGAACGATCTTATCTCATACCCTGGCTAAACGCAGTCAATACCAGCCTGCTGAGCGTGGGACTCGGCTCTTTGTTTAGCTCCCCAAATACCATCGTCCCTGCTCATAAGAATATTGTTAAACGGGCACTGTTTAAATCATATAAAGAGGAACGCATGAGAACTATGCTAATGAAACCTGCTATTATTAAATATCTTCCACTAACTGAGACAGGAAACGATATTTTAAACAAACCTTGCAAACCTTGTAGATATCTGTTGAAACCAATAGGAAGATGGAACCGGAGCCTTCTATTTAGGTTCCGAGATGGTAGTATTGTAAATTTATTGAGTTTTCCACTTGGCTATAATAAGAATTTAGAACAACTTGACTGTCCATGCTCTGCGGGTGGGAAACAAAGTTTATTGCATTATTTTATTTTCTGTGGCCATTACAAATTGTATATTCATCACTATTTAATGCCGATATTTAGAAAATACACTCTGAGAGATTTTAAATTGGCATTTAAATTCCTGCAAATGTTACCAACTGATGATATTATATACACTGTAAGCTGTTTTATAAAAGCCTGTGTGAAATCGAGGGCTAGTATGGAACATGCATAATGGCCTATGCACGTATAATGCACTTTAAATTTAAATACAACCAGTATAGATGATTAATTATATGTACGGAATAAGTGACTATTGGTATTGGCTATACAGTAATTCATGAATGCATCCTTTAATTGTATGACATTTTATATTCTTTGTATCATGCACTTTATACAATATGCTGCTTATGACCATTGGGTTGTGCGTTTTTTAACTTTTTATATGTTTTATATGTTTTTAAAGTATTTTATAATGTTTCATTCTGTATGTACTTTTATGGATTTATTATAATCCGAATAAAGATCATTTCCATTTTCCATTCCACTACTAAAGAACCGGTTAAACCCACTTACTGGGTCTCGGCGGCGGGGGAACCGCCCAAGTCTTCCATACCTTCCATACTTAGTAAAAGGAGACACAGGAGCCTTCATCTGCAGGAGGAACCCAGATTTATTCAATAGCCCGGGCTATGGAACAGAGTCCCAAGCTAGTCAGAGACAAGACAGAGGAGGCTGCTGCTTTACTTCGTAGATTACAAGCCTTTTATACTTTTTCATTTCAGTCTTTTGGCTGTTAGTTCATTGTTTAATCAGGGCAGTGTTTGCAGTTGATAACCAGATCCAGACGACGTTTGTAGATGGTGACCTGGTCAAGGCTTGGTACACAAATCATTGTTTACTCGGCTTGATCAAGGCTCAGTCTTGCAGGTCATTGTTTAATCACCTTGATCAAAGCCCGGTCTTTCAGGTCATTGTTTAATCACCCTGATCAAGGCCCAGCAGTCAGACCATTGTCCAGATAACCTGATCATGATGTCAAGGATGTTTACCAGGCTGGGAGCAGGAGATGGAAAACAAATCATTTACACAGGGTGTGAGTGTCTCGTGGCTTTCTGGTGTTTTGCAAAGAACAGGGGGGGTTGGGTGTGTGACAGTTCCTGGGCAGAAATGCAGGCTGCAAGATGGTTTTTGTCGTGTCAGTTAGAATTTCCTCAGGCATCAGCAGAAACGACCAGGTGGGTCATGTGGAAGTGTTTGACACGAGATGGCAATGAAAAAGCAATGGAGTCCCGGTACAAATGATGCAGATCAGAAGAACACTTTCCTCAGACCCTCCTTTTGCCATTAAGTGGCAAATACTTTAAGAAATGTCAATGTTAATAAGGCCATCAGTTTCTTGTTGGAGCATCATCATATTGGTGTTATGAATGTTAGAGGGTGGAGGCTTGATGGTCTGGACACACATTGTACAGAGCACTGGCAGGCACTGAAAGCACAAACAGCAGGAGACCAGGACAGTTACTCCCAAGGCAAGGAAGATGAGGATCCTCCACCCCCACTGAGAAAGGAGGCCCCAGATCCAGCCTGTGAGGGACCAGTTGCCTTCATCAAGATGAATTTTAGAAGAAAGGCGATGCAGACGTTAGATGGTATCATACGCTGTAGGTGCGTTGTCTGGGATGTGCACGCAGCAGCTGGAGCCGATCAATTTACACACACCACCACGATCAGCAAGGATGACATCTAGGACAATTCTGTTCTGAAGCCTTATGAGGCGGTCCGCCTGTAGCTCTGAAGTGATGTTGGAGAGGGCAACAGCTGTTACTGTGATGGTGGCTTCAAGTACCCTGGTCAGTCCTCGTACCGCCCGACTGTTGGCCATGGAGCCCCAGAAAGGAAGGAAACCTTTAAAGAAGTCCCGGTTTCCTGGCCTGCTGTATCCTCGGCTGATATGACGCCCCTACGTGAGCGCCGTAGAGCGCCCTTCATTGACAGGTGATAACCTCCATGGGTGGAATACGTTGGTGGAAGGAGGAAGGCCAGATAGCAGGTACCAGACCAGTTACGGAGGAGCCAAGTGTAGGCGGCAGTGCCACAGATGAAATAGGTATTGGGGGATGCCACCAGCTTCGGAGGAGATGTAGAGTTTAAGGCTTTTGTGATATCACACGTACTGGTACCAACTTTCTTAGTCCCTAGGCCATGGATGCAGAAACAGCCTTGCACATTTATGACATTCAGAGTGTTTCGTGCATCAGGCAGTATCCTTCTTGTGGGGAATCTGGAAAATGCTCAAGTTTGTGAAAGTAGTGTCCTGACAGTAACAAGGGTGCTGGTGGTCTGCAAGCTGTGTGTTGACATTCACCGAGAATGTACGAGTTGTGGTCACTGTAATGCTGGTTTTGGTGCGGAGCTAGTGAGCCGTTTGCGGACATAAACAGATTCCATCATTAGTTCTTTCATACATTGTTTGCAGACCATCTTTATATGTCAGGTGACCTGTTTGCCGAAGTGTCTTCCATGTTCACACGTTGACAGGCTCTCTGTGCACGCCTTACCATTGCTGGGTTTGCTTTCTCGTTCTTTCCTTATTAATACTCAGCCCCCACAGCATGGCTGTGCTCGCGTGTGTGGGGGAAGAGCAGGATTCACTTCTCTCCCCCACCAACGCCCTAACTCCCTTCAACGAAAACAAAAACCCCTGAGGCTGGGGCCGAAGGTCCCACTCATTTGTGGAACCCAGGTGGTGTCTTCATGAGCCTGATTCATTTACAGTCCGATGGCTGAGACCTGGACACAGCAGGAAGGGACACACAAGGCAAGCTCACCTGCAGGATTAGGAAGGGTGGGAAGTGTTCCTTGCAGGCCTCCGGAGACCCCCACCAAGGGTTGCAAGCCCCCATGCTGCCTCATGCACAGGAGTTGTAGACGCAGATCCGATTCCATCGATGTCCCATGAGTGCTGAGCCTTATCGAACTAACATCATACTCCCGAGGGGGGGCTCTGTTAGTGCCTCCAGGCATCATTCAAAGATGATCTTATCACCCTGCATCCTTTGCCTCCAGGCATCATTCAAAGATGGTGTTATCACCCTGCATCCTTTGCGTCCAGGCATCATTCAAAGATGGTCCTATCACCCTGCATCCTTTGCGTCCAGGCATCATTCAAAGATGGTCTTCTCACCCTGCATCCTTTGCGTCCAGGCATCATTCAAAGATGGTCTTATCACCCTGCATCCTTTGCCTCCAGGCGTCATTCAAAGATGGTCTTATCACCCTGCATCCTTTGCCTCCAGGCGTCATTCAAAGATGGTCTTATCACCCTGCATCCTTTGCGTCCAGGCGTCATTCAAAGATGGTCTTATCACCCTGCATCCTTTGCGTCCAGGCGTCATTCGAAGATGGTCTTATCACGTCATTCAAAGATGGTCTTATCACCCTGCATCCTTTGCCTCCAGGCATCATTCGAAGATGGTCTTATCACCCTGCATCCTTTGCGCCCAGGCATCATCAAAGATGGTCTTACCACCCTGCATCCTTTGCCTCCAGGCATCATTCAAAGATGGTCTTATCACCCTGCATCCTTTGCGTCCAGGCATCATTCAAAGATGGTCTTATCACCCTGCATCCTTTGCGTCCAGGCATCATTCAAAGATGGTCTTATCACCCTTCATCCTTTGCGTCCAGGCATCATTTAAAGATGGTCTTGCCATCCTGTATCTTTTGCGTCCAGGCATCATTCAAAGATGGTCTTATCACCCTACATCCTTTGCCTCCAGGCATCATTCAAAGATGGTGTTACCACCCTGCATCCTTTGCGTCCAGGCATCATTCAAATATGGTGTTCTCACCCTGCATCCTTTGCGTCCAGGCATCATTCAAAGATGGTCTTATCACCCTGCATCCTTTGGCTCCAGGCATCATTCAAAGATGGTGTTATCACCCTGCATCCGCTGCCTCCAGGCATCATTCAAAGATGGTCTTATCACCCTGCATCGTTTGCGTCCAGGCATCATTCAAAGATGGCCTTATCACCCTGCATCCTTTGCGTCCAGGCATCATTCAAAGATGGTCTTATCACCCTGCATTCTTTGCGTCCAGGCATCATTCAAAGATGGTCTTATCACCCTGCATCCTTTGCGTACAGGCATCATTCAAAGATGGTCTTATCACCCTGCATCCTTTGCGTCCAGGCATCATTCACAAATGGTGTTATCACCCTGCATCCTTTGTGTCCAGGCATCATTTAAAGATGGTCTTATCACCCTGCATCCTTTGCCTCCAGGCATCATTCAAAGATGGTCCTATCACCCTGCATCCTTTGCGTCCAGGCATCATTCAAAGATGGTCTTCTCACCCTGCATCCTTTGTGTCCAGGCATCATTCAAAGATGGTCTTATCACCCTGCATCCTTTGCCTCCAGGCATCATTCAAGTATGGTGTTATCACCCTGCATCCTTTGCCTCCAGGCGTCATTCAAAGATGGTCTTATCACTCTGCATCCTTTGCGTCCAGGCGTCATTCAAAGATGGTCTTATCACCCTGCATCCTTTGCGTCCAGGCGTCATTCGAAGATGGTCTTATCACGTCATTCAAAGATGGTCTTATCACCCTGCATCCTTTGCCTCCAGGCATCATTCGAAGATGGTCTTATCACCCTGCATCCTTTGCTTCCAGGCATCATTAAAAGATGGTCTTATCACCCTGCATCCTTTGCGTCCAGGCATCATTCAAAGATGGTCTTATCACCCTGCATCCTTTGCGCCCAGGCATCATCAAAGATGGTCTTACCACCCTGCATCCTTTGCCTCCAGGCATCATTCAAAGATGGTCTTATCACCCTGCATCCTTTGCGTCCAGGCATCATTCAAAGATGGTCTTATCACCCTGCATCCTTTGCGTCCAGGCATCATTCAAAGATGGTCTTATCACCCTGCATTCTTTGCGTCCAGGCATCATTTAAAGATGGTCTTGCCATCCTGTATCTTTTGCGTCCAGGCATCATTCAAAGATGGTCTTATTACCCTACATCCTTTGCCTCCAGGCATCATTCAAAGATGGTCTTATCACCCTGCATCCTTTGCCTCCAGGCATCATTCAAAGATGGTGTTATCACCCTGCATCCGCTGCCTCCAGGCATCATTCAAAGATGGTCTTATCACCCTGCATCGTTTGCGTCCAGGCATCATTCAAAGATGGTCTTATCACCCTGCATCCTTTGCGTCCAGGCATCATTCAAAGATGGTCTTATCACCCTGCATTCTTTGCGTCCAGGCATTATTCAAAGATGGTCTTATCACCCTGCATCCTTTGCGTCCAGGCATCATTCAAAGATGGTCTTATCACCCTGCATCCTTTGCGTCCAGGCATCATTCACAAATGGTGTTATCACCCTGCATCCTTTGTGTCCAGGCATCATTTAAAGATGGTCTTATCACCCTGCATCCTTTGCCTCCAGGCATCATTCAAAGATGGTGTTATCACCCTGCATCCTTTGCGTCCAGGCATCATTCGAAGATGGTGTTATCACCCTGCATCCTTTGCCTCCAGGCATCATTCAAAGATGGTGTTATCACCCTGCATCCTTTGCGTCCAGGCATCATTCAAAGATGGTGTTATCACCCTGCATCCTTTGCCTCCAGGCATCATTCAAAGATGGTGTTATCACCCTGCATACTTTGCCTCCAGGCATCATTCAAAGATGGTGTTATCACCCTGCATCCTTTGTGTCCAGGCCTCATTCAAAGATGGTCTTATCGCCCTGCATCCTTTACCTCCAGGCATCATTCAAAGATGGTGTTATCACCCTGCATCCTTAGTGTCCAGGCATCATTCAAAGATGGTGTTATCACCCTGCACCCTTGTTTTTTCTCAAACAACAATTAAGTCTATCTAATCATTTATTTGCCACTCATACTGAAGGGGTTGTGGGGGAATCTGCTTTGGCATTAAAGACATGCAATGAAGGAGGCAATACAGTCATTTGTGGGTGGGTTGTGGGTGGTGTAATGCCCAGCATAAGTCAGCGTTCTAGTGCTGAACTCTGTATCTATACTTAACACCCACCCACCACTGATGTCACTGGTCATGTGACACAGCATCAATAAAAGAGGCCGAGCGCACGTGCTCTGGGCCAGTTGCACCCAGTTACCAGAGTGTCTGTGTCAGAGGTTCTTTCCAGCATGAGAGCCTAAGGCCCGACCCTTACAATGGCGACGAGGCGGTAACGCTAGACACGCGTGCCATGGCAGAAGAACCTCAGGGGGAAAAAGGGGAAGAGAGAGCTGCCTGCTGCAAAGGCACACCCCCTGAGAAAGCAGCCGGCCGCCGAGAGGCCCACGAGACGTGTGTCGAGCCCCGGGCCTAGAAAAAAGGAAAGAGGTGTTCGGGAGTCCACCCCGCACCTCTCCAGCCTGCTGAATGCCGCCCTGCCGTGGCGGTGCCCCCATGAAGATAAGCGGACCAGCCAGAGCCAACCTGTACCGGCCGCAACTGAGCCCGCCACGGAGAGTCCAGGCGGAGCCCACCCGCGCTGAGAGGAGGCCCGTAGGCCGGAGGTGAGCCCGGGCACGAGGATTTCCTGGGGGGCCACGCAAGTTCGAAGCGACACCACCTTATATTTGATGTTAAAGCGGAGCCCACCCGCATGGTCATGGCGCCCTGCCGAACGCACGGCCGTCCACAACAAACGCTATGAAGGAGCAAGGCTCGCTGAGCCCACCCGCGGCCTGCTTACTGCGACGCGGCGTCGGCTGCAACTGCCCCCGTGATTAAGCAAGGCTCGCGGAGCCCACCCGCGGCCTGCCTGTAGCGACCCCACCGCAGTGTATGACTGAAGCTGTGGCGGTGGGGTGAATAATCCCGCAGCGTATGGAGGGCAGCTGAACACTGCCCAAGAAAAGCGAGCCGAGCAGAGCCCACCCACATCGGCTGCAACCGGGACGCAAACGGATGCCCCTGCGCATGTTGGTACCCCGGGTGAAGTGTAAGAAGCCAAGCGGAGCCCACCCGCGGCTGCACTGAGCAGCGCTATCACCCCACCCCGCGCAGCATGTGAAGTACAGAGCCGGGGCGGCAGGGTGAGAGATAGTGAAGTTGGCACCACAGAAACTGAAGGAGGGGCGGGCAGGAAAAGAAGACTGCCGAGAGCGCACAACCCAAATGCGATGCGTGAGTAAAGCGGAGCCCACCTGCCAACACACCGCTGTGCTAGAAGGAACTCTGCCCCCAACTGCGCATGCAGGTTTTGGCTACAGCGCCGCGAGAGGAAGGCAGAACGGCTGCCGGCAACAGGAGTATGCCCCCCACCTCCTGGTTTCCCCGCTAGAAACGAAACCCAACTGTGTGTCCTCCTGCCCCCAAAAATGAACAAACACAGAACAGGGACTCACCAGGAGAATAGCGTGGCTCCAGCCCCTGTGCAGCCGGAGAGTGGCAGGGACAGTAGAGCGTGAATACAACCAAGGAAGAACGTCCCGGGGCAAAGCAGGCTGCTGCTGGATGGAAGCATACAGCCTCACTGTCATCTAGTGGGCAAAAGGAAAAGTGCACCTGCCACCAGAATAGAACTCAGCAGCAGGGCCGAGAAAAGTCCAAAAGGAGATCAGGGGAGTATCACAACTGTGTCAAGATGCAACAGACTAAGTAGCGCCACTTCAGTAAGGCATTTACACACACTCAGCCAGCAAGTGCGCAGCAGCGCAGGAGACACCTGCACACAGCAAGGAGTCTGCGGCTGCCACTTCCAGCGCGACGTGGTAAAGAAAGCCAACGCAAGGAGGACGGTGAGACAAGGTGAAGCACTAGCGCCTCAAGTAGCAAGGAAGCACGGAACGCGCCACAAAGCACAAGGAAGGTTTGCAGCAAAGGATTACAAAGTGCAGCCACCTGCCTGCAGCCACGTCAAAGGAAGGTTGCAACTGATCACGCAGCGGGAAGCAAATGACAGCACGCAGATGTGCCAGAGTGAGACAGGGACGTCTCCCAGTCACAAGGAGGAAGCTATAGGACTGGCACAGCAACGCCACGCCGCAACGCAAAAGTGGCACAGCAACGTCACACAGCACCAAAGGAGTAAGAGGAGGATCTAGAGTGTGACACGGCCAGGAGCTGCGCCAGTAAAAAGGCAGTGACAGTGGTCAAGCGCAAGAAAGCACCAGAGTGCCCAAAGTGCTCAAAGAAGAGAGCGAGGAACAAAGGTCAGCGCTGCGACGCCAGGAGACAGCGCAGGAACGCAACGGGAACTCTCCATAAAGCACAAGGAAGACGCCAGGAGACAGCGCAGGAAAGCGCAGGTACTCTCCAGAAAGCACAAGGAAGACGCCAGGAGACAGCGCAGGAAAGCGCAGGTACTCTCCAGAAAGCGCAAGGAAGACGCTAGGAGACAGCGCAGGAACGCGACAGGAGTGCAAGAACTCCACACCCGCACGACAGGACCGCGCAGCTCTGCGCCGGAACATGCCAGGAGAGTCAGGAATCAGGAGCGCCAGAGTGACGCCACACGGCGACGCGCCAACACCAAAACACTGTGAAGGTGAATAGTGACCACGAAGAAGATAGCACAGCATGACGACTCATGCCGAAGGTGAAAGCCGACCACCCAGTCTGGTCGCCAAGGAAAGAAAAGAAGCAACTGAGAAGATGGCGACAACCGGTTCAGTCACTAGAAGAGAAGACCAGTGTCTGAGAGCAATGCCCAGACCAGAGAGAAACAGGTGGAGTGCACGCTACCTGGAGAAGACTGGCTGGAAAGACCAAGGCAGTACAGTGACTGGATCACGTCGCAAGAAGGAACAGGGAGAAGAAGGGCGCGACGCCATGAAGAAAAGAACATGGACCCACGAAATTCAACCTGTAGTTATTGAAAACGACAAAAAGAGGAAGTGAAGGTCGCGACGCTAACCCTGGGAAGTGAGTGACAAGAAGACAGTGTCCTAGGACTAGGACAAGACCAGGAAGACACGTGCAGAGTGCGCGCGCTGCATGGGGAAGCCTGGCCAGAGAAGATGAAGAAAAGGGGACCAGGGTACGTCGCGAGAAGAGAAGAGGAGAAGAAGAACGATCGGAGTGGCACGCCGCCACCGAGGAAAGAAAGAAAGGAGAAGTCATAGTGGCACGCAGCCACTTCAAGAAGAAGGAAGAAAGAACGGAGTGGCCACCGCCACTAAGAAGAAAAGAAGAAGGGAGAAATCAGAATGGCACGCTGCCACTGCAAGAAGAAGCCGTCCCTGCGGAAAGAAGCAAGGTGACAGGCACTAGAACACCTGAGTGCAATGGAAGACAAGCCTGGCAAGAGCACCGGCAGCGCAGAACAAGGACTACCACCTACAAGCATCCATCCACATGGCGATCGCAGAAGAGAGCAAGCTAGACTGTTGGCGACATCTTCTTCTGAGGTTTGAGCGTAAGATTGGATGGCGAGACTACTCAGGCCTCTGGAAGTTGAGGACCTGACCTACCTCGCACCAGCCCGTGGCAAACCAGAATCAGAGACCTTGAGGGACTCTGGTGGCAGCAAGTCCCGCACGGGAGACAGGTCTACAGAAGCACGTTTGCAGGACCCAAGGGGATGAAAGCCTCGCGCGCAATGAGAAGAGTCGACAACTCAAACCTTCAGGTGGAACTAGGACACGACAGTGAAGTTCGTGGAGCGCCCTGCTCACGGCCCGAAGGCCATGGTGGAGCAACACGACCGACAACACCAGTCCAGTGGAAGCCTGGCAAAGAGGTCCTCTCGGACATCTGGTGAGAGAAGAATACCGATGAGAGGGGCATCCTAGTGAGAGGGATGTGTGCATCTACTCTTTTCACATGCCAAGAGTCAACACTAAAGCCTGCCCAGAAAACATCACGAAGCCAGAAGAGAGAACAAAACCAGAAGACTGTTGACACCTGTGTCATCCAATTATCTCTCATCACCAACGGAGTGAAGCAAAGGCAGGGCTGAGAACAGCAGACAAACAGCACAGACAAAGAAAGAACCCGCCGAACAACTGCGAACCGTGCCACCGAGAACTGTTAACCCAGAATACAAGAACTATACTGCCTGCGGTTTGCAAGCAGCCAAAGAGACTCATTTTGAAAGTGCAAGTCCAAAGTTACTTTCTGTGTTTTCTTGCCCCCACAGGTTCTTGGACCTTTTCTGTTTGGTTTGATTTTTTTTAACCAATTTGGGGAGGGATGTAATGCCCAGCATAAGTCAGCGTTCTAGTGCTGAACTCTGTATCTATACTTAACACCCACCCACCACTGATGTCACTGGTCATGTGACACAGCATCAATAAAAGAGGCCGAGCGCACGTGCTCTGGGCCAGTTGCACCCAGTTACCAGAGTGTCTGTGTCAGAGGTTCTTTCCAGCATGAGAGCCTAAGGCCCGACCCTTACAGGTGGGAGTTAGCACGTGACTGTAGTAGTTTGTAATGCATGACTTTATTGATACGGCTCATATTATCCGCACAGACAGTACCGGCACTTTTTAAATTCATCACTTTGAGTACTGGCACTTCTCTTCTTCCGAGGAGAGTACCGTGCTGATGAAAAGGTAGGCTCGTGGCTGTGCTGGTGAGCGGAAGTGGGACCTGTCATTGGCAGCCGAGGCGCCGCTTCTGCAGCCCCTTCCCACCTATCAGAGCCCCAGCTGAGCTATTCAGCAGGGCTCTTTTGAATAATGTCAGTGCTCGCCGTCATGCTGTGCTTGAAAGAGCCGGGTCAAGATTCATTTTCCCTGCTAGTGTGCGCATGTGATTTTCAAAGCGCAGCACTTCAGGTAGTGACAAGTGAAAAGTCAGTGCAGGGTAACACTTTGAACATAAGAAATGTTATCAGACAAAAGGGTGGCGGAATCTCACACGTCCTTTCTCTTGATGTGAGTGTTAATGCCCAGACAATGCGATCGAAGAGGCCCCTGGAGCGCTAATCTAACTGTTTTTTGCATTGAGGCGCCCACCTTCCTAACGCCAAATGCCTCAATTGGTCGGTCTGCTTCTTATATGCCAATGCTGTGGCAGGATGTTTCATTTCCTGCCAGCCAGCCAGGCCCCAGTGCACCCATGAAATTCCCTTGCTGCATGGAGTTGGACGAGGAAGCCGCCTGACCTCGACATGATGTGTTATTGCTGTGCCCAGCAGAGCCCAATTTCTGCCCCAGACTCACCATGCCATTGTGAGTCTCATGGTGGGAGCAGGTGGCACAGGCAGAGACACTGCAGCGGGGCTCGCTGTCTGACTCTCTGAAGAAGAGACAGGCTAGTGATCCCCGCGGTGACAGGCAGCAGCTCCTCGTGGATCGTTCTGACAGCTGTAAAGAGATAATTTAATATTCTCCTGCTGCTGACATTTAAACTGTTTCTTACAAAAACGATTAGGAGGCTCCAGCACGGCAGGGGGCCTTGCAAATGGGCACACTAGAGTGTGCTGAATATGCGCTACGTTTTGTCTAAACTAGCAGTTTTGCTAATTTATTAGTAATGCAAAGTGTTTAACATCCCTGCTTGACACTGACCCTACAAAGTAGCACCCTTTATTTTCTCAGCACAGTTAGACTTGCTAAATCAGAGATAACTCATGGGATTATTGTTGCCGCTGTCCAGAAGTCAGAGTTTTCTCTACTGACAGTTTGCACTCTGACCAATAAGTAGCTTAGGTGGTTAATGCGCCTTCAAAAAGGCATATTGTATTGTACTATATTGTATGTGGATAGCTCAGTGAGTTGCTGTTTTTGTCACAGAGATCCCTTTGTTATGTGTGGTTTGGCCACACCTGAAGCTGAGGTTGGGGAGCAGGGTGCTGATTTTTATTGAAATTAAATATTAGCTTCAAAAGCACCTGCTGCAGAGTTTGACTTCCTTGTTGCTCAAATGAGTGTGATTTCTGATATTTGTCTATTTCCATTGACTTCATACCATGGTTAAGCTCGCAAGAAAGTGCCCCTCTAAGTGTTACAGATCTAGTTGTTGCCTGACTTTCGTAAATCCACTGAATCTATGAAAATGTCACACATACGCAATCTGAAACATTATCAGCTCTACTCAAATGTGTCATTTTTTTATATTTATATGATTCCCTCATTTTGCTAGTGAGAAAGTGTACTCATATCGCTGAAATGTCACTCAAAATTAAAATGAAAATATGAAAATGTCACACATAGCAATCTGAAACTTTGGCAGCTCTGGGGTCCATTCTGGCCATGTGCTGTCAACACATTCACACTATCCTCTGCATTTGCGTAAACACAGAAATCCTGGCAATCCCCTGGCAGTGGCAATTAAAAAAGCCATGGTGAAGAGTATAACATGGCTTTTAATATTCCCAAGTCTTTTGTGTGTCTGCTTATGTTTGTCTCTTTGCCTGCATTTGTAAGCCTGTTTTTTGTAAGAAAAAAGTGAGAGAGAAAGAATCAAGACACTCTCAGGAGGTATTTTAAAGAAAATGGGTGGCCCTTTGTGTGTACATGTCTGCTCGGCGACAAAGGTTCATAAATAACGTAGTATGGAGGGTTGGTGAGTGAGTGAGTGGATGGGTGGATGAGTGAGCAAGGGTGGATGTGCAGATGAATGGATGGATGAGTGAATGGATGGGTGAAAGAGGGTGGATGATGGGATATAAGGGCCGATGATGGGTGGATAAGTTAAATATTGGATGGATGAATGAAAGGTAGAGAGGATGTATGAAAGTGTGGATGATGGATGAGTGAAAGGAGGGATTGAGTGAAAGGGTGCATGGAATGAAAGGGCGGATGGTATTAAGGAGTGAAAGGGTTGATGGATAGATGAGCGAAAGGATTGATGTATGAGTGAAAGGGTGGATAAAGAGATGGACGAGTGAAAAGATTAATGGATAGGTTTAAGGAAGGATGGATGGATGGATGGGTTTGGATATGAAGGGTTGACAGACGGAATGGTGAAAATCAACTGAATGATGGATGAAAAACTGAATAGACAACAGAATGTAAACGGTAAATGGGGAACATCAGCAGGTAAATGGTTGGATGAAAGGATGAATGGATAGATCAATGGAAGAGACAAGAGATATCTTCTGGGGAGGGTCATGATGTTTTGCTTCTTTTGCTTGGAGCCATAAGAGCTTTGGTTCGAAGTGGGGGTATTTTCAGTTTCTTCCTACTCACTTGCTCAAAAATATATAGTATTGTGCTAAACAACAGCAATTAACAGTATGGCATTAAAAAGGTGCAACTATTGCAAAAAAGGAAATGTTAACATATTGCATTTCTCTTTCATTTTGTGTAATGAGTTAATGTGCTTTGTTTATATAAACACATTTATCATGTGTTTTGGTGTGCTGCAACTATTAGAGAAGTCCTTAAGTATCATCATGTCCTGCCCGTAGCCCCGCCCCTAGCCCCGCCCACTCACTACACCGCTAGCTCATGTTAATGAGTACCTGCACTTATTTTTTCCCATTCAAAGCACTGCGCACAGACGTGCAGCGGGTGCTGCTCTGCACATGTGGCATGTAGGCCACACTGAAAGCAGCCCTTCTCTTCTCGCTTTGACTACCTTCAGACTGGAGACAAGTCAAGGGGTTGGAGGTGCCGGCGTGTCACTGGAGTAAAATACTGAGTGTTATCATGTTAGGTGAAGTTGTGGCATACAGACGAGGAATACAACGGAGGGAATAGGTTGCCAGAGCTAGAAAGTGCTGACACTGTTCTCTTTATATTGACAGAAATACTGTGCCTATTGCCTTTATCAGCTGTGATCCACTCTTCTCAGCTGCTGCGGTAAGAGGAGATAGCCATTGCGGCTATTCGTGTGCTCAGTAAGGCCAGAGCTTTTGCCTCTACAATTCGTGTTTTAGAGTCGTAAGGCGCAGGTCATTCAAATGCTTTGGCACCATTCACCAATCCTGGAGTTTTGCCCCTTTGGTTCATCGCACCCATTGAAGTTCAGTGTTTGATATACAAGATGGCGAATGCCAGCATCTGGGGGCAGTATTGCATTACTTTTAAGAGATGCATTTCTACTCCTGCCTGCATGTGCCTCTGACTCTCCCGGGTTAGTTGGAGGTGAGCTGTCTGTCTGCCACGCTGGTGATGCAGAGTGTAAGACAGCTGCTGAGAAGATGGACCTGGGTTTAGAGGGACCAGCGGGCCGGGAAGGCCAGGTTGAGGGTAGGATTTCTTCAAACAGAACTTGAGTGAAAATACCAGAAGATTGTGTCTTGGGGCACCTTCCTGAAACACAAACGGCTAGCTGGAATTATTCAATGTGTTTTAGTGGGACACTGGCAGAATGAAGAGGCCACCAGGCCCTTCTGGAATGGGATTGCTTTGCATTGGAGATTGTGCGTAGAAAGAAGGCTCTTGGTGGTTATCCTGGATAGCTGGGATTCATGAAATACTGAAAGAACCTGAGAGTCTGAAAAGAACTAAATGTGTTCTCACAAGTGAAACAACCAGTGTCCAGTGTTAGGTAGCAAAGGAAGAATCCCTGTAAGCGATCAAGCAGAAGTGCATATGCCAACGCACATTGTCACCAGCAACTGTAGGTGTATCCCCATAACGATGGATTCCCATCAAAGTCTTGCAAATGATCAATTCTATCATTTGGTCATCCAAGGTAGGGATGGTAAGTCTCTAGATCATTGAGACACAGTCCAAACCCTCCATGAGGGATAACCCTCCACAGTTGCTCGAAGACCATATGTTTGATCAAGAATTGGGAACAAATGCAGTGCAAAAAGGAATAAGTGAGATTAAAATGAATAGAAAAAGGCAACAAAATCAACTTTAATAGCTGCCAGTGTCTTTCAGATTAAAACCAAGAACAGCGCAATTATAGCAGTTCCAACAAATAGCTGCTGAGGGGCCGACATGTTTCAGCCAAACGGGTATAAACTCCTAAGGCTTTCTTCAGGGCCTCTGTTCTAAATAGGTCTTGCGACTGCAAAATGTGATATACGAGAATATACAAACATAACTTATAAATAGAAAGAAAGTGATAAACCATAAAGGAATATACATAGCTATTCCTCCATGTTACTTGGTGTAATGTTCACCTAAGTTAACAGGGGATAGGACCTCACCTCACCTGGACCAAGCTCAGGATAGAGGAGGCCACGCGCTCTCCGTCGTTGCCTCGGGACTGGATCCGAGTCTCCGGTGAGGTGAGGTCCTATCCCCTGTTAACTTAGGTGAACATAACACCAAGTAACATGGAGGAATAGCTATGTATATCCTTTATGGTTTATCACTTTTTTTCTATTTATAAGTTATGTTTGTATATTCTCGTATATCACATTTTGCAGTCGCAAGACCTATTTAGAACAGAGGCCCTGAAGAAAGCCTTAGGAGTTTATACCCGTTTGGCTGAAACATGTCGGCCCCTCAGCAGCTATTTGTTGGAACTGCTATAATTACGCTGTTCTTGGTTTTAATCTGAAAGACACTGGCAGCTATTAAAGTTGATTTTGTTGCCTTTTTCTATTCATTTTATTCTCACTTATTCCTTTTTGCACTGCATTTGTTCCCAATTCTTGATCAAACATATGGTCTTCGAGCAACTGTGGAGGGTTATCCCTCATGGAGGGTTTGGACTGTGTCTCAATGATCTAGAGACTTACCATCCCTACCTTGGATGACCAAATGATAGAATTGATCATTTGCAAGACTTTGATGGGAATCCATCGTTATGGGGATACACCTACAGTTGCTGGTGACAATGTGCGTTGGCATATGCACTTCTGCTTGATAGCTTACAGGGATTCTTCCTTTGCTACCAAATACTGGACACTGGTTGTTTCACTTGTGAAAACACATTTAGTTCTTTTCAGACTCTCAGGTTCTTTCAGTATTTCATGTCAGTAAGGAGGGGATATAGCCTGATTGAGTCTCTAAACTTCCCTGAGACCCTTTCACCCCGTTTTGTTATATGATAGCTGGGATTCACGCCAACAGATGGTGCTCAGAGTCAGTGTGCTAAGATGGGATTGTGTTCTGGCAGTCGTGGCAGACGGAGGGGAATATTTGAACTATAAAGACAATGAAGGAAAGTTGTATCCATTGTAGGTGCGAGGCCTGTGCAGCCCAGACTTCTAAAGATGCCAAGGCAGTCGGGATTGGTAGATGGTTCATGTGTGTGTTTGGTAAGAAGGTGTGCCCATTCCTTCAAGGCCAGGTGGATGGACCTCCTGTGCCCTATGAGGCTCGCGAGCAGCAGCTTAAGAGGCCAGTGACGATGCCCGCATCATCCGAGTCCTGGGTGACTTGAGTGGAGGCAGGGAGTGTTCTCTGGGGACCTTGAGCCTACAGTGCTGCTGTCTCAGCAGCAGACTGTGGCTACCGGTGCATGCAATCCCCGAACCCCTTGGCCAGGAGTCCCAGCGCTGCTGAGAGAGGCCTTCCCTCGTTGTGACCTTGAGCCTACAGTGCTGCTGTCTCAGCAGCAGAAGTGGCTACCGGTGCATGCAATCCCCGAACCCCTTGTCCAGGAGTCCCAGCGCTGCTGAGAGAGGCATTCCCTCGTTGTGACCTTCAGCCTACAGTGCTGCTGTCTCAGCAGCAGACTGTGGCTACAGGTGCATGCAATCCCCGAACCCCTTGGCCAGGAGTCCCAGCGCTGCTGAGAGAGGCCTTCCCTCGTTGTGACCTTGAGCCTACAGTGCTGCTGTCTCAGCAGCAGAAGTGGCTACCGGTGCATGCAATCCCCGAACCCCTTGGCCAGGAGTCCCAGCGCTGCTGAGAGAGGCCTTCCCTCGTTGTGACCTTGAGCCTACAGTGCTGCTGTCTCAGCAGCAGACTGTGGCTGCTGGTGCATGCACTCCCCTAACCCCTTGGCAAGGAGCCCTAGTGCTGCTGAGAGAGGCCTTCCCTCGTTGTGACCTTGAGCCTACAGTTCTGCTGTCTCAGCAGCAGACTGTGGCTGCTGGTGAATGCACTTCCCTAACCCCTTGGCCAGGAGCCCTAGTGCTGCTGAGAGAGGCCTTCCCTCGTTGTGACCTTGAGCCTACAGTTCTGCTGTTTCAGCAGCAGACTGTGGCTGCTGGTGCATGCACTTCCCTAACCCCTTGGCCAGGAGTCCCAGCGCTGCTGAGAGAGGCCTTCCCTCGTTGTGACCTTGAGCCTACAGTGCTGCTGTCTCAGCAGCAGAAGTGGCTACCGGTGCATGCAATCCCCGAACCCCTTGGCCAGGAGTCCCAGCGCTGCTGAGAGAGGCCTTCCCTCGTTGTGACCTTGAGCCTACAGTGCTGCCGTTTCAGCAGCAGACTGTGGCTGCTGGTGCATGCACTTCCCTCACCCCTTGGCCAGGAGCCCTAGTGCTGCAGAGAGGCCTTCCCTCGTTGTGACCTTGAGCCTACAGTTCTGCTGTTTCAGCAGCAGACTGTGGCTGCTGGTGCATGCACTTCCCTCACCCCTTGGCCAGGAGCCCTAGTGCTGCTGAGAGAGACCTTCCCTCGTTGTGACCTTGAGCCTACAGTGCTGCTGTCTCAGCAGCAGACTGTGGCTACCGGTGCATGCAATCCCCGAACCCCTTGGCCAGGAGTTCCAGCGCTGCTGAGAGAGGCCTTCCCTCGTTGTGACCTTGAGCCTACAGTTCTGCTGTCTCAGCAGCAGACTGTGGCTGCTGGTGCATGCACTCCCCTAACGCCTTGGCCAGGAGCCCTAGTGCTGCTGAGAGAGGCCTTCCCTCGTTGTGACCTTGAGCCTACAGTTCTGCTGTTTCAGCAGCAGACTGTGGCTGCTGGTGCATGCACTTCCCTAACCCCTTGGCCAGGAGTCCTAGTGCTGCTGAGAGAGGCCTGCCCTCGTTGTAACCTTGAGCCTACAGTGCTGCTGTCTCAGCAGCAGACTGTGGCTGCTGGTGCATGCACTTCCCTCACCCCTTGGCCAGGAGCCCCAGTACTGCAGAGAGGCCTTCCCTCGTTGTGACCTTGAGCCTACAGTGCTGCCGTTTCAGCAGCAGACTGTGGCTGCTGGTGCATGCACTCCCCTCACCCCTTGGCCAGGAGCCCTAGTGCTGCTGAGAGAGGCCTTCCCTCGTTGTGACCTTGAGCCTACAGTGCTGCTGTTTCAGCAGTATACTGTGGCTGCCGGTGCATGCACTTCCCTAACCCCTTGGCCAGAAGTCCTAGTGCTGCTGAGAGAGGCCTTCCCTCATTGTGACCTTGAGCCTACAGTGCTGCCGTTTCAGCACCAGACTGTGGCTGCTGGTGCATGCACTTCCCTAACCCCTTGGCCAGGAGTCCTAGTGCTGCTGAGAGAGGCCTTCCCTCGTTGTAACCTTGAGCCTACAGTGCTGCCGTTTCAGCAGCAGACTGTGGCTGCTGGTGCATGCACTTCCCTCACCCCTTGGCCAGGAGCCCTAGTGCTGCAGAGAGGCCTTCCCTCGTTGTGACCTTGAGCCTACAGTTCTGCTGTTTCAGCAGCAGACTGTGGCTGCTGGTGCATGCACTTCCCTCACCCCTTGGCCAGGAGCCCTAGTGCTGCAGAGAGGCCTTCCCTCGTTGTGACCATGAGCCTACAGTTCTGCTGTCTCAGCAGCAGACTGTGGCTGCTGGTGCATGCACTTCCCTCACCCCTTGGCCAGGAGCCCCAGTGCTGCAGAGAGGCCTTCCCTCGTTGTGACCTTGAGCCTACAGTGCTGCTGTCTCAGCAGCAGACTGTGGCTGCTGGTGCATACACTTCCCTTACCCCTTGGCCAGGAGTCCTAGTGCTGCTGAGAGAGGCCTTCCCTCGTTGTAACCTTGAGCCTACAGTGCTGCCGTTTCAGCAGCAGACTGTGGCTGCTGGTGCATGCACTTCCCTCACCCCTTGGCCAGGAGCCCTAGTGCTGCAGAGAGGCCTTCCCTCGTTGTGACCTTGAGCCTACAGTTCTGCTGTTTCAGCAGCAGACTGTGGCTGCTGGTGCATGCACTTCCCTCACCCCTTGGCCAGGAGCCCTAGTGCTGCTGAGAGAGACCTTCCCTCGTTGTGACCTTGAGCCTACAGTGCTGCTGTCTCAGCAGCAGACTGTGGCTGCTGGTGCATGCACTTCCCTAACCCCTTGGCCAGGAGCCCTAGTGCTGCTGAGAGAGGCCTTCCCTCGTTGTGACCTTGAGCCTACAGTGCTGCTGCTTCAGCAGCAGACTGTGGCTGCTGGTGCATACACTTCCCTTACCCCCTGGCCAGGAGTCCTAGTGCTGCTGAGAGAGGCCTTCCCTCGTTGTAACCTTGAGCCTACAGTGCTGCTGTCTCAGCAGCAGACTGTGGCTACCGGTGCATGCAATCCCCGAACCCCTTGGCCAGGAGTTCCAGCGCTGCTGAGAGAGGCCTTCCCTCGTTGTGACCTTGAGCCTACAGTTCTGCTGTCTCAGCAGCAGACTGTGGCTGCTGGTGCATGCACTCCCCTAACGCCTTGGCCAGGAGCCCTAGTGCTGCTGAGAGAGGCCTTCCCTCGTTGTGACCTTGAGCCTACAGTTCTGCTGTTTCAGCAGCAGACTGTGGCTGCTGGTGCATGCACTTCCCTAACCCCTTGGCCAGGAGTCCTAGTGCTGCTGAGAGAGGCCTTCCCTCGTTGTAACCTTGAGCCTACAGTGCTGCTGTCTCAGCAGCAGACTGTGGCTGCTGGTGCATGCACTTCCCTCACCCCTTGGCCAGGAGCCCCAGTACTGCAGAGAGGCCTTCCCTCGTTGTGACCTTGAGCCTACAGTGCTGCCGTTTCAGCAGCAGACTGTGGCTGCTGGTGCATGCACTCCCCTCACCCCTTGGCCAGGAGCCCTAGTGCTGCTGAGAGAGGCCTTCCCTCGTTGTGACCTTGAGCCTACAGTGCTGCTGTTTCAGCAGTATACTGTGGCTGTCGGTGCATGCACTTCCCTAACCCCTTGGCCAGAAGTCCTAGTGCTGCTGAGAGAGGCCTTCCCTCATTGTGACCTTGAGCCTACAGTGCTGCTGTCTCAGCAGCAGACTGTGGCTGCTGGTGCATGCACTTCCCTAACCCCTTGGCCAGGAGCCCTAGTGCTGCTGAGAGAGGCCTTCCCTCGTTGTGACCTTGAGCCTACAGTGCTGCTGCTTCAGCAGCAGACTGTGGCTGCTGGTGCATACACTTCCCTTACCCCTTGGCCAGGAGTCCTAGTGCTGCTGAGAGAGGCCTTCCCTCGTTGTAACCTTGAGCCTACAGTGCTGCTGTCTCAGCAGCAGACTGTGGCTACCGGTGCATGCAATCCCCGAACCCCTTGGCCAGGAGTTCCAGCGCTGCTGAGAGAGGCCTTCCCTCGTTGTGACCTTGAGCCTACAGTTCTGCTGTCTCAGCAGCAGACTGTGGCTGCTGGTGCATGCACTCCCCTAACGCCTTGGCCAGGAGCCCTAGTGCTGCTGAGAGAGGCCTTCCCTCGTTGTGACCTTGAGCCTACAGTTCTGCTGTTTCAGCAGCAGACTGTGGCTGCTGGTGCATGCACTTCCCTAACCCCTTGGCCAGGAGTCCTAGTGCTGCTGAGAGAGGCCTTCCCTCGTTGTAACCTTGAGCCTACAGTGCTGCTGTCTCAGCAGCAGACTGTGGCTGCTGGTGCATGCACTTCCCTCACCCCTTGGCCAGGAGCCCCAGTACTGCAGAGAGGCCTTCCCTCGTTGTGACCTTGAGCCTACAGTGCTGCCGTTTCAGCAGCAGACTGTGGCTGCTGGTGCATGCACTCCCCTCACCCCTTGGCCAGGAGCCCTAGTGCTGCTGAGAGAGGCCTTCCCTCGTTGTGACCTTGAGCCTACAGTGCTGCTGTTTCAGCAGTATACTGTGGCTGTCGGTGCATGCACTTCCCTAACCCCTTGGCCAGAAGTCCTAGTGCTGCTGAGAGAGGCCTTCCCTCATTGTGACCTTGAGCCTACAGTGCTGCTGTCTCAGCAGCAGACTGTGGCTGCTGGTGCATGCACTTCCCTAACCCCTTGGCCAGGAGCCCTAGTGCTGCTGAGAGAGGCCTTCCCTCGTTGTGACCTTGAGCCTACAGTGCTGCTGCTTCAGCAGCAGACTGTGGCTGCTGGTGCATACACTTCCCTTACCCCTTGGCCAGGAGTCCTAGTGCTGCTGAGAGAGGCCTTCCCTCGTTGTAACCTTGAGCCTACAGTGCTGCTGTCTCAGCAGCAGACTGTGGCTACCGGTGCATGCAATCCCCGAACCCCTTGGCCAGGAGTTCCAGCGCTGCTGAGAGAGGCCTTCCCTCGTTGTGACCTTGAGCCTACAGTTCTGCTGTCTCAGCAGCAGACTGTGGCTGCTGGTGCATGCACTCCCCTAACGCCTTGGCCAGGAGCCCTAGTGCTGCTGAGAGAGGCCTTCCCTCGTTGTGACCTTGAGCCTACAGTTCTGCTGTTTCAGCAGCAGACTGTGGCTGCTGGTGCATGCACTTCCCTAACCCCTTGGCCAGGAGTCCTAGTGCTGCTGAGAGAGGCCTTCCCTCGTTGTAACCTTGAGCCTACAGTGCTGCTGTCTCAGCAGCAGACTGTGGCTGCTGGTGCATGCACTTCCCTCACCCCTTGGCCAGGAGCCCCAGTACTGCAGAGAGGCCTTCCCTCGTTGTGACCTTGAGCCTACAGTGCTGCCGTTTCAGCAGCAGACTGTGGCTGCTGGTGCATGCACTCCCCTCACCCCTTGGCCAGGAGCCCTAGTGCTGCTGAGAGAGGCCTTCCCTCGTTGTGACCTTGAGCCTACAGTGCTGCTGTTTCAGCAGTATACTGTGGCTGTCGGTGCATGCACTTCCCTAACCCCTTGGCCAGAAGTCCTAGTGCTGCTGAGAGAGGCCTTCCCTCATTGTGACCTTGAGCCTACAGTGCTGCCGTTTCAGCACCAGACTGTGGCTGCTGGTGCATGCACTTCCCTAACCCCTTGGCCAGGAGTCCTAGTGCTGCTGAGAGAGGCCTTCCCTCGTTGTAACCTTGAGCCTACAGTGCTGCCGTTTCAGCAGCAGACTGTGGCTGCTGGTGCATGCACTTCCCTCACCCCTTGGCCAGGAGCCCTAGTGCTGCAGAGAGGCCTTCCCTCGTTGTGACCTTGAGCCTACAGTTCTGCTGTTTCAGCAGCAGACTGTGGCTGCTGGTGCATGCACTTCCCTCACCCCTTGGCCAGGAGCCCTAGTGCTGCTGAGAGAGGCCTTCCCTCGTTGTGACCTTGAGCCTACAGTGCTGCTGTCTCAGCAGCAGACTGTGGCTGCTGGTGCATGCACTCCCCTAACCCCTTGGCAAGGAGCCCTAGTGCTGCTGAGAGAGGCCTTCCCTCGTTGTGACCTTGAGTCTACAGTGCTACTGTCTCAGCAGCAGACTGTGGCTGCTGGTGAATGCACTTCCCTAACCCCTTGGCCAGGAGTCCTAGTGCTGCAGAGAGGCCTTCCCTCGTTGTGACCATGAGCCTACAGTTCTGCTGTCTCAGCAGCAGACTGTGGCTGCTGGTGCATGCACTTCCCTCACCCCTTGGCCAGGAGTCCTAGTGCTACTGAGAGAGGCCTTCCCTCGTTGTGACCTTGAGCCTACAGTGCTGCTGCTCCAGCAGCAGACTGTGGCTGCTGGTGCATGCACTTCCCTCACCCCTTGGCCAGGAGCCCCAGTGCTGCAGAGAGGCCTTCCCTCGTTGTGACCTTGAGCCTACAGTGCTGCTGTCTCAGCAGCAGACTGTGGCTGCTGGTGCATACACTTCCCTTACCCCTTGGCCAGGAGTCCTAGTGCTGCTGAGAGAGGCCTTCCCTCGTTGTAACCTTGAGCCTACAGTGCTGCCGTTTCAGCAGCAGACTGTGGCTGCTGGTGCATGCACTTCCCTCACCCCTTGGCCAGGAGCCCTAGTGCTGCAGAGAGGCCTTCCCTCGTTGTGACCTTGAGCCTACAGTTCTGCAGTTTCAGCAGCAGACTGTGGCTGCTGGTGCATGCACTTCCCTCACCCCTTGGCCAGGAGCCCTAGTGCTGCTGAGAGAGACCTTCCCTCGTTGTGACCTTGAGCCTACAGTGCTGCTGTCTCAGCAGCAGACTGTGGCTGCTGGTGCATGCACTTCCCTAACCCCTTGGCCAGGAGCCCTAGTGCTGCTGAGAGAGGCCTTCCCTCGTTGTGACCTTGAGCCTACAGTGCTGCTGCTTCAGCAGCAGACTGTGGCTGCTGGTGCATACACTTCCCTTACCCCTTGGCCAGGAGTCCTAGTGCTGCTGAGAGAGGCCTTCCCTCGTTGTAACCTTGAGCCTACAGTGCTTCTGTCTCAGCAGCAGACTGTGGCTGCTGGTGCATGCACTTCCCTCACCCCTTGGCCAGGAGCCCTAGTGCTGCTGAGAGAGGCCTTCCCTCGTTGTGACCTTGAGCCTACAGTGCTGCTGTCTCAGCAGCAGACTGTGACTGCTGGTGCATGCACTTCCCTCACCCCTTGGCCAGGAGCCCTAGTGCTGCTGAGAGAGGCATTCCCTCGTTGTGACCTTGAGCCTACAGTGCTGCTGTCTCAGCAGCAGACTGTGGCTGCTGGTGCATGCACTTCCCTAACCCCTTGGCCAGGAGCCCTAGTGCTGCTGAGAGAGGCCTTCCCTCGTTGTGACCTTGAGCCCACAGTGCTGCCGTTTCAGCAGCAGACTGTGGCTGCTGGTGCATGCACTCCCCTCACCCCTTGGCGGGGAGCCCTAGTGCTGCAGATAGGCCTTCCCTCGTTGTGACCTTGAGCCTACAGTGCTGCTGTCTCAGCAGCAGACTGTGGCTGCTGGTGCATGCACTTCCCTTACCCCTTGGCCAGGAGTCCTAGTGCTGCTGAGAGAGGCCTTCCCTCGTTGTGACCTTGAGCCTACAGTGCTACTGTCTCAGCAGCAGACTGTGGCTGCTGGTGCATGCACTCCCCTCACCCCTTGGCTAGGAGCCTTAGTGCTGCTGAGAGAGGCCTTCCCTCGTTGTGACCTTGAGCCTACAGTTCTGCTGTCTCAGCAGCAGACTGTGGCTGCTGGTGCATACACTTCCCTTACCCCTTGGCCAGGAGTCCTAGTGCTGCTGAGAGAGGCCTTCCCTCGTTGTGACCTTGAGCCTACAGTGCTACTGTCTCAGCAGCAGACTGTGGCTGCTTGTGCATGCACTCCCCTCACCCCTTGGCCAGGAGCCTTAGTGCTGCTGAGAGAGGCCTTCCCTTGTTGTGACCTTGAGCCTACAGTGCTGCTGTCTCAGCAGCAGACTGTGGCTAGTGGTGCATGCACTTCCCTCACCCCTTGGCCAGGAGTCCTAGTGCTGCTGAGAGAGGCCTTCCCTCGTTGTGACCTTGAGCCTACAGTTCTGCTGTTTCAGCAGCAGACTGTGGCTGCTGGTGCATGCACTTCCCTCACCCCTTGGCCAGGAGCCCTAGTGCTGCAGAGAGGCCTTCCCTCGTTGTGACCATGAGCCCACAGTTCTGCTGTTTCAGCAGCAGACTGTGGCTGCTGGTGCATGCACTTCCCTCACCCCTTGGCCAGGAGTCCTAGTGCTGCTGAGAGAGGCCTTCCCTCGTTGTGACCTTGAGCCTACAGTTCTGCTGTTTCAGCAGCAGACTGTGGCTGCTGGTGCATGCACTTCCCTCACCCCTTGGCCAGGAGCCCTAGTGCTGCTGAGAGAGGCCTTCCCTCGTTGTGACCTTGAGCCTACAGTGCTGATGCTTCAGCAGCAGACTGAGGCTGCTGGTGCATGCACTTCCCTCACCCCTTGGCCAGGAGCCCTAGTGCTGCTGAGAGAGGCCTTCCCTCGTTGTGACCTTGAGCCTACAGTGTTGCAGCTTCAGCAGCAGACTGTGGCTGCTGGTGCATGCACTTCCCTCACCCCTTGGCCAGGAGCCCTAGTGCTGCAGAGAGGCCTTCCCTCGTTGTGACCTTGAGCCTACAGTTCTGCTGTTTCAGCAGCAGACTGTGGCTGCTGGTGCATGCACTTCCCTCACCCCTTGGCCAGGAGCCCCAGTGCTGCAGAGAGGCCTTCCCTCGTTGTGACCTTGAGCCTACAGTGCTGCCGTTTCAGCAGCAGACTGTGGCTGCTGGTGCATGCACTTCCCTCACCCCTTGGCCAGGAGCCCTAGTGCTGCAGAGAGGCCTTCCCTCGTTGTGACCATGAGCCCACAGTTCTGCTGTTTCAGCAGCAGACTGTGGCTGCTGGTGCATGCACTTCCCTCACCCCTTGGCCAGGAGTCCTAGTGCTGCTGAGAGAGGCCTTCCCTCGTTGTGACCTTGAGCCTACAGTTCTGCTGTTTCAGCAGCAGACTGTGGCTGCTGGTGCATGCACTTCCCTCACCCCTTGGCCAGGAGCCCTAGTGCTGCTGAGAGAGGCCTTCCCTCGTTGTGACCTTGAGCCTACAGTGCTGATGCTTCAGCAGCAGACTGAGGCTGCTGGTGCATGCACTTCCCTCACCCCTTGGCCAGGAGCCCTAGTGCTGCTGAGAGAGGCCTTCCCTCGTTGTGACCTTGAGCCTACAGTGTTGCTGCTTCAGCAGCAGACTGTGGCTGCTGGTGCATGCACTTCCCTCACCCCTTGGCCAGGAGTCCTAGTGCTGCTGAGAGAGGCCTTCCCTCGTTGTAACCTTGAGCCTACAGTGCTGCTGTCTCAGCAGCAGACTGCGGCTGCTGGTGCATGCACTTCCCTCATCCCTTGGCCAGGAGCCCTAGTGCTGCTGAGAGAGGCCTTCCCTCGTTGTGACCTTGAGCCTACAGTGCTGATGCTTCAGCAGCAGACTGTGGCTGCTGGTGCTTGCACTTCCCTAACCCCTTGGCCAGGAGCCTTAGTGCTGCTGAGAGAGGCCTTCCCTCGTTGTGACCTTGAGCCTACAGTGCTGCTGTCTCAGCAGCAGACTGTGGCTGCTGGTGCATGCACTTCCCTCACCCCTTGGCCAGGAGCCCTAGTGCTGCTGAGAGAGGCCTTCCCTCGTTGTGACCTTGAGCCTACAGTTCTGCTGTCTCAGCAGCAGACTGTGGCTGCTGGTGCATGCACTTCCCTCATCCCTTGGCCAGCAGTCCTAGTGCTGCAGAGAGGCCTTCCCTCGTTGTGACCTTGAGCCTACAGTGCTGCTGCTTCAGCAGCAGACTGTGGCTGCTGGTGCATACACTTCCCTTACCCCTTGGCCAGGAGTCCTAGTGCTGCTGAGAGAGGCCTTCCCTCGTTGTAACCTTGAGCCTACAGTGCTGCCGTTTCAGCACCAGACTGTGGCTGCTGGTGCATGCACTTCCCTCACCCCTTGGCCAGGAGCCCTAGTGCTGCTGAGAGAGGCCTTCCCTCGTTGTGACCTTGAGCCTACAGTGCTGCTGTCTCAGCAGCAGACTGTGGCTGCTGGTGCATGCACTTCCCTCACCCCTTGGCCAGGAGCCCTAGTGCTGCAGAGAGGCCTTCCCTCGTTGTGACCTTGAGCCTACAGTTCTGCTGTTTCAGCAGCAGACTGTCGCTGCTGGTGCATGCACTTCCCTCATCCCTTGGCCAGGAGCCCTAGTGCTGCTGAGAGAGGCCTTCCCTCGTTGTGACCTTGAGCCTACAGTGCTGCTGTCTCAGCAGCAGACTGTGGCTGCTGGTGCATGCACTCCCCTAACCCCTTGGCAAGGAGCCCTAGTGCTGCTGAGAGAGGCCTTCCCTCGTTGTGACCTTGAGTCTACAGTGCTACTGTCTCAGCAGCAGACTGTGGCTGCTGGTGAATGCACTTCCCTAACCCCTTGGCCAGGAGTCCTAGTGCTGCAGAGAGGCCTTCCCTCGTTGTGACCATGAGCCTACAGTTCTGCTGTCTCAGCAGCAGACTGTGGCTGCTGGTGCATGCACTTCCCTCACCCCTTGGCCAGGAGCCCTAGTGCTGCTGAGAGAGGCCTTCCCTCGTTGTGACCTTGAGCCTACAGTGCTGATGCTTCAGCAGCAGACTGTGGCTGCTGGTGCATGCACTTCCCTCACCCCTTGGCCAGGAGCCCTAGTGCTGCTGAGAGAGGCTTTCCCTCGTTGTGACCTTGAGCCTACAGTGCTGCTGTCTCAGCAGCAGACTGTGGCTGCTGGTGCATGCACTTCCCTCACCCCTTGGCCAGGAGCCCTAGTGCTGCTGAGAGAGGCCTTCCCTCGTTGTGACATTGAGCCTACAGTGCTGCTGTCTCAGCAGCAGACTGTGGCTGCTGGTGCATGCACTTCCCTAACCCCTTGGTCAGGAGCCCTAGTGCTGCTGAGAGAGGCCTTCCCTCGTTGTGACCTTGAGCCTACAGTGCTGCTGTCTCAGCAGCAGACTGTGGCTGCTGGTGCATGCACTTCCCTCACCCCTTGGCCAGGAGCCCCAGTGCTTCTGAGAGAGGCCTTCCCTCGTTGTGACCTTGAGCCTACAGTGCTGCTGTCTCAGCAGCAGACTGTGGCTGCTGGTGCATGCACTTCCCTCACCCCTTGGCCAGGAGCCCTAGTGCTGCTGAGAGAGGCCTTCCCTCGTTGTGACCTTGAGCCTACAGTGCTGCTGTCTCAGCAGCAGACTGTGGCTGCTGGTGCATGCACTTCCCTCACCCCTTGGCCAGGAGCCCCAGTGCTGCAGAGAGGCCTTCCCTCGTTGTGACCTTGAGCCTACAGTGCTGCCGTTTCAGCAGCAGACTGTGGCTGCTGGTGCATGCACTCCCCTCACCTCTTGGCCAGGAGCCCTAGTGCTGCTGAGAGAGGCCTTCCCTCGTTGTGACCTTGAGCCTACAGTGCTGCTGTCTCAGCAGCAGACTGTGGCTGCTGGTGCATGCACTTCCCTCACCCCTTGGCCAGGAGCCCCAGTGCTGCAGAGAGGCCTTCCCTCGTTGTGACCTTGAGCCTACAGTGCTGCCGTTTCAGCAGCAGACTGTGGCTGCTGGTGCATGCACTCCCCTCACCCCTTGGCCAGGAGCCCTAGTGCTGCAGAGAGGCCTTCCCTCGTTGTGACCTTGAGCCTACAGTGCTGCCGTTTCAGCAGCAGACTGTGGCTGCTGGTGAATGCACTTCCCTCACCCCTTGGCCAGGAGCCCCAGTGCTGCAGAGAGGCCTTCCCTCGTTGTGACCTTGAGCCTACAGTGCTGCTGCCTCAGCAGCAGACTGTGGCTGCTGGTGCATGCACTCCCCTCACCTCTTGGCCAGGAGCCCTAGTGCTGCTGAGAGAGGCCTTCCCTCGTTGTGACCTTGAGCCTACAGTGCTGCTGTCTCAGCAGCAGACTGTGGCTGCTGGTGCATGCACTTCCCTCACCCCTTGGCCAGGAGCCCCAGTGCTGCAGAGAGGCCTTCCCTCGTTGTGACCTTGAGCCTACAGTTCTGCTGTTTCAGCAGCAGACTGTGGCTGCTGGTGCATGCACTTCCCTCACCCCTTGGCCAGGAGCCCTAGTGCTGCTGAGAGAGGCCTTCCCTCGTTGTGACCTTGAGCCTACAGTGCTGCTGTCTCAGCAGCAGACTGTGGCTGCTGGTGCATGCACTCCCCTAACCCCTTGGCCAGGAGCCCTAGTGCTGCTGAGAGAGGCCTTCCCTCGTTGTGACCTTGAGCCTACAGTGCTGCCGTTTCAGCAGCAGACTGTGGCTGCTGGTGCATGCACTCCCCTCACCCCTTGGCCAGGAGCCCTAGTGCTGCAGAGAGGCCTTCCCTCGTTGTGACCTTGAGCCTACAGTGCTGCCGTTTCAGCAGCAGACTGTGGCTGCTGGTGAATGCACTTCCCTCACCCCTTGGCCAGGAGCCCCAGTGCTGCAGAGAGGCCTTCCCTCGTTGTGACCTTGAGCCTACAGTGCTGCTGCCTCAGCAGCAGACTGTGGCTGCTGGTGCATGCACTCCCCTCACCCCTTGGCCAGGAGCCCTAGTGCTGCAGAGAGGCCTTCCCTCGTTGTGACCTTGAGCCTACAGTGCTGCCGTTTCAGCAGCAGACTGTGGCTGCTGGTGCATGCACTCCCCTCACCCCTTGGCCAGGAGCCCTAGTGCTGCAGAGAGGCCTTCCCTCGTTGTGACCTTGAGCCTACAGTGCTGCCGTTTCAGCAGCAGACTGTGGCTGCTGGTGAATGCACTTCCCTCACCCCTTGGCCAGGAGCCCCAGTGCTGCAGAGAGGCCTTCCCTCGTTGTGACCTTGAGCCTACAGTGCTGCTGCCTCAGCAGCAGACTGTGGCTGCTGGTGCATGCACTCCCCTCACCCCTTGGCCAGGAGCCCTAGTGCTGCAGAGAGGCCTTCCCTCGTTGTGACCTTGAGCCTACAGTGCTGCTGCCTCATGTACCGTTTTAAATATTATCCCATAAAAAACACTGAATAGAGAACATTCACCATATTGTGGTAGTAGATATTCACGTTACAATATTTTTGTACTCTCTATTCTGACTGCAAGTGGCTGATTCCAAGGCCTCACTATAGATGGGAGCACTGTGTGTCTGATTCTAGGGTCAGGTTGCTTATGCAGGAACAGATGTCTGGTGATTATGTGGGGCTTTGCAAATAGAGGAGCACAGAAAGACCATGCCAACCTATAGAAGGTCATTATGCTCTGGTTCTCGCCTGGGCCTCTAGTGCCAAGGACTGCATCTAGGATACAGTCCTGTGGTTAGAAAAGTAATCCATAAAGTAACTAATTGCATTTAACTAGAAATTCCCATTGAGCTCAATGTTGCATTGTGTTTGAAATTGTTTTGCCCTTTGCAACAACTGTAACTACTGTACTTAAAAGTCTATTGCCTATTTGCAAAGTATTTAAACAAAAGTAATTCATTCTGAGAAAGTATATTTTGTAAGGGTGGTCTGTTGCCTACCTTTTCTGTTCCTGAGCTCAGCCCTTGCCTTTGTTGATGCTTTAGGATTACATGTTGGTCCCTCGGTCTTTCTTCGCATGTCCATCCCATGGGCTGTCTTCTGAGATTTTTCAAGTCCTGTCTCTTCTCCTGGTGTCCTTGTTTCCATCTTGAAATACACAACCCTCATATTGTCTCTCTTTTGTCGGTGACATTTATCTTTCTTTTGATTCCCAGCCTATGATGTGCTCCCAGGGGCACCTTAGGTTGGTTCTGGCTACGTCTCTGGCGGCTTCCTGCTCCCCCTTATTGGCTCATACATGCTCCTTCACCAGTTTCAAATCCTATATTTACCCAGTGAAATTGGTTTCTATAGCCTTTGCTGTGTTGACATTTGTCGAAACTTGCGTGTTAAACTGCGAGGCTTAGTGAGGGGCGGGAGAAGTGGGGCTGCACCTCTGGAGAGCGTCACCTGTCATTTTAGTCCTTGGAAAGTGATTGATCATGTATGGGCGACACTCCATGGCATTAGCCTCTGTGTGACTATCCCCAATAGCTTTAAGTTGAGACGGCTGCTCCCAGAAACATCTTAAGTGATGTATTCCAATGCCTTTGCTGGAAAGGAATCAGGAACCCTTCAATGACTCTCTGGCACGTCTCTCCTTTCCTTAGTCACTGCATATCCCCTTGTGCTCTCCCTGCTTGCCCATGCCATTCATGTTGTGGGATACAGACGCTCCTTAAGGGATTGATAACGCCTGAAAACGAACAGTGCAGAGCTACGGTTCAAATTAGTCAAAGAACAAGCATTCGCCATTACGTATACTTTTCTCTTTTTCTGTCCTCCCACTTGGACAGCCTCGTCTGCTTTCCTTCTGAAGTTAAAGGTTTCTTATCTTTATAGGGCATATGTTCATGATGAACCCCCCCGCCCCGGGGCCCCCACTCCCCAGAGCTTTGAAAATGTGAGGAGGGGGACCACGCAGCTCCCCTCCTGGAGCCCTCAATGGCCCTGGGGACCGCCACCCCCCAGGGCCGGCTCCTGCAGTGTCCCAGGGTGCCCACCGCCCAGGACACTGTAGTTTGCAATGACAGGGTGGGAGCCTCGTGGTTCCCACCCTGCCATTGAAAACTGCTTTGCTTCATTGAAGCGAGAGCAAGGAAACATGCTCTCACTTCGATGAAGCAAAGCAGATTGCTTTTCCACATGGAGAGCAGCATGTCAGCAGCTCACCATGTGGAAAAGCAATCCCGGCTCCCGCAGGATGCCGGAAGCCGGCTTGGACCGTGGAGAGATTGGGGACCCCCCACCCCACGGTCCCCAATGAGAGGCCTGGTCCCAGGGGATGAGGTCCCCGGAGCCATAAGTGGCCCAAGCCAAAAAAACGGGGCAGAGCCCCGGGGGATGGGGTCCCTGGGCTAAAAGAAGCCTCAGGAGTGGGGCCACGCAGCCCCCATCCTTGGTAAAATTATGTAAAATAGGTGGCTATGCCCCGGGGAATGGGGTCTCCGGGGCCATAAGTGGCCCGGGAGAGGGGCCACGCGGCCCCACTCCCCAACAATGTGGTGAAAAAACGAGGCAGAGCCCCAGGAGATGGGGTCCCTAAGGGCTAAAAGAAGCTGCAGGAGGGGGCCCATGCAGCTCTGTGGCGCTTAGTGGAAGGAGCTGGTGGGCTAGTTCCACCCCAGGGACCCTCAGGATTGAAGGGGAGTTAATTCCCCAACTTAAAACGCGCCACAGGCGAGTTTGCACAGTGGGGAAAGGGGGCCTGAGTTCACATGTACGCAAACACACCCTTTGGCGCGGTTTAAGTAATGAAATTAATTCCTCGTCAATCCTGAGGGTCCCTGGGTGCCAACTAGCCCACCAGGTACCTCCAGTAAGCGCCACGGTGCTGCGTTGCAGAGTGTTGTAAAAAGGGGCATGACCTCTGAACACCTCTCTGCAACACAGCCTCCTGAGGGCCAACTAGCTCAACAGATATCTGCAGTATGCGCCAGGGAGCTGCGTTGCAGACAGGTGTTCAGAGGCCGCGCCCCTTTTTACACCTCTCTGGAACGCAGCTCTATGGCGCTGACTGGAGGTACCTAGTGGGCCAGTTAGACCCTAGGGACCCTTAGGATTCAAGGGGACTTAATGTCTCAACTTAGAACGGCTACAGGGCGCCTTTACACAGTGGGGAAGGGAGGGGACGGGTCCTGAGGTGACGTGTGCAAACACACCTGGTGAAGTGTTTTATGTTGAGGAAATAATTCCCCTTCAATCCTGGGAGCCCCAGGGGATAACTAGCCCACCAGGTGCTTCCAGTAAGCGCCACTGCGCTGCGTTGCAGAGAGGTAGTGCAGGCCATGCCCCTTTTTACACCTCTCTGCAATGGTGCTTACTGGAGATACCTAGTGGGCCAATTTGCCCCTAAGGACGCTCAGGATTCAAGGGGACTTAATCTCCCAAGTTAAAATGGCCCAAGGCGTGTTTACACAGGGGGGAAGGGAGGGGACGGGGCCTGAGGTGACGTGTGCAAACACGCCATGTGGTTCGTTTTATGTTGGGGAAATAATTCCCCTTCAATCCTGAGAGCCCCAGGGGGTAACTAGCCCACCAGGTGCGTTGCAGAGAGGTGGTCCAGGCCGTGCCACTTTTTACACCTCTCTGCACTGCAGCTCTGTGGCGCTTACTGGAGGAACCTAGTGGGCTAGTTGGACTCTAGGGACCCTAAGGATTCAAATGAACTTAATCTCCCAAATTAAAATGGCCACAGGCCGTGCTTGCACAGTGGTGAAGGGAGGGGATGGTGTAGGAAAGTGGATCTATATATAGTGGACCGAAGTAAATTCTTCTAAGTGTGGAGTTTTGGAACTTTAAAATACTCATGTAAAATCAGCCGAACTACAAATTCCGATTCACTCACCTGTTATCAGGAGAGACCTCAGTGCTGTATCTTTGAGCCCAGTACTGATCCTGAAAAGTAATTCTAACCATACTTACCAGTAACTTGAATTTCCTTCCATAGGCTAATATTGACTGGTTTCACTTGGAAATTCTTGTGTGGAGATTTGGAACTTTAAAATATTCACCTAAAATCAGCCTAACAACGAAGTCCGATTTACTCACCTGTTATCATGAGAGATCCCAGTGCTGCATCTTTTAGCCCAGCGCTGAACCTGAAAAATAATCCTAACCGTACTTACCAGTAACTTGTATTTCCTTCCATAGGAATCCATTGTCTGGTTTTCACCAGAAAAGTTTCTAAGTGTCGATTTTCACAAACTTCAAATATTCCTTAAAAATTGCCTGTATGACTTAAACACATTCTTTTAACTGTTTACAGGAGATGAACCAGTGCTGGATCCAGGATCCACCACTGAGTAAGAAAAAGTAACAATAACACTGCTTATCTACTAAGTGAATTTCCTCCCATGGGATAACATTGGTGATTCCATGTGAAAAAGTTGTCAACTTTTAAAATACAATAATATTCCTTAAAAATCACTACTGTAACCAAAACGCTTTCACTCAACTGTTTACAGGAGATGTCCAAGGACTGCATCTAGGATACAGTCCTGTGGTTAGAAAAGTAATCCATAAAGTAACTAATTGCATTTAACTAGAAATTCCCATTGAGCTCAATGTTGCATTGTGTTTGAAATTGTTTTGCCCTTTGCAACAACTGTAACTACTGTACTTAAAAGTCTATTGCCTATTTGCAAAGTATTTAAACAAAAGTAATTCATTCTGAGAAAGTATATTTTGTAATGTAATGTATAATGTAATTATAATGTAATTAAAAAAATAAAATATCTAAAAATAAATAGTTTAAAAAATGTAGTAAATCAGTATCAAAAAAATAAATATAACAATTAATACATTTAAAAATGTCATTTACAAAACCTTTGAAATTCACTGGAAAAACCATAAGTTTCAGACATGTTATAGTTAGGAATTAGCATTTAAAAAACCTTATAAATTCACCAAAAAAACCATAGGTTTTAGGGGTGTTATAGTTAGCTGGACATTTCACTCATACAAAACCATTGAAATTCCTCCGTTATAGTTAGTTGTACTAACTATAACTCGCTCACCCGCAATACACTGCTGATGATGTCACATATTACATAATTCATGACATGGCCAGTGACATCACTGGTGACATCACTGATGACATCTCAAATGACATCACAGATGACATCACTGATGACATCATCCACGTGACAATCTGATACATCTCATCATACACTAGTATAACCTTTCAACACTCATAAAATATGCAGTACCATATTTGAAACCATTGGCACACCAATACAAGTTTCTAAAAACCCACTCAGTGATTCCTACATCTACACACATATCTAAACACTTACCTATAGATTCACTCATACATGCTTACAAAGATCAATAGAACACTATTAAATATACATATACACAAACTTAGTCGATTCTAGGTTCCCTGAATTTCGGAAGAACTTACATTATAAATTACGCAGAAAGGGTAAAACCTCTCTACGCATTAATCAAACCTGATTTTAAAACAGTTAATTGGACACAAAAACACACTGAAATTTTGCGTTCATTGCAAACAGAGATGTTAGTGACAAAACATTTGCAAACACGTGTAAACATACGCAAGTTAGTGATCCGAATCATTCTAGGACAGTGCGGATTCACGTACTTAACTTTTAACGAAGGTGAAAAAGTACCAATAGCTTACAAATCACATTTGTACACACAAGCAGAAATGAAATTCACTGTTCAAACTGCTGTAGCGAAAGAGAGACCCCTTCACAGGGTAAGCGCATTATGGTCGTTACACCTGTACCTGCCTTAGAGGCAGTGACAAAAGCGAGCATTCCTAATGCTAAAGCTTTACATCTGAGATGGATACAATGGGTTAATTTCCTTGCTGCAACAGACGTTGACTATGTTTTTGAGCCTTATTTGAAAACACAAGCATTTTTACAATATGAATAAGAATGTCCTCTGCCTATTGAAATTCTGCCTCTAGAACAGTATGAATGTATCATTTATAGTGACGGATCAGCTCAACCCTCTACGGAGGGTAACCAAGCCTATAGTGTGGCCTGCGCGATTGTTAAAGGTTGTTGGCGCGATGGCAAATTCCGATCAATGGTCACTAAAACTCATTTTCTAGGAGATTGTACAGCTCAGCGAGCTGAACTACAAGCATTCAAGATGGCCCTTGAGAATACGGACCACAAATTCCCCGCACTCATAGTGTGCGATTCGCATTATTGTGTTCAATCTTAAAATGAATACTTCCAAAACTGGATTCAAAACGGTTACAACGATGCAAAGGGTGGCACAATTAAGCATAAGTTGCTTTGGGAACAAGTAGTTCAGTTACAATAAGAACTACAAATCACTCATGTGATGGCGTTCACGCTGCAGGGAATTCATTGGCTGAAGAAGCCCGAAGGCAGCTGTGCAAATGGCTTCCGTAGCTGCAATCACTCGTTCAAAAACAAAAATAAAAGGCAAAATAATGTTGGCTGTCAATGCTTCAAGCAAAGACAGTGGTAAACATTACCAAAAGGGTTTCCACTAAATACTCATACATAACTGATGCGAACAATGTTCCGTTTGCTCAAATCCCTGAAGTGGGGGATAGAGTAATTTCAAACATGAAACATAGATTAGGACTAATCTTCAGCAGCACATGAAGGGCTCGCCTCTGCACATGCAGGTGTTTCCGCCACAGTGTCATTATTAAAGCAGAGATGCTGGTGGCCGCGCAAGAGGAAACAAACCAGAAGGAAAATGCTACTTACCAGTATGCATCTTTCCTGGCATGTAGAGCTGCAAATTACTACACTGTGCATTAGATTGCCACCTGGTGTTGGGCTCAGATGATTGCATGTTGTTGTCGTCTTGGAAGAAGTTTTTTGTAGTCACATGATAGGTGACTCCTCCCTTGGACGATAGTGCGCATGGGCATCGGCTTCATCCTTAGATTTTTTTTTCGCCATGATGGGAAATGATAGAGTTAATAGAAAGATGTCCATGCATGTGCATCTAAGTGAGATGAAAACTGGAACAGATACAGGTCCCGGGGAGGCGGGAGGGCGTGTAGTAATCTGCAGCTCTACATGCCAAGAATAGATGCATTACTGGTAAGTAGCATTTTCCGTTCGAGGCATATGAGCTGCAGATACTACACTGTGCATCGATTGTGCACCAGTGTGTCCCTAGCGGTAGTCACCTGTATCTGTTGCAGTAGTTTGAAAGAGTTTTAAGGACAGCTTGGCCTACTGCAGCTTGCTGCTTGGCTTGCACATCAACACAGTAGTGTTTAGTGAATGTGTGTGTTGTAGACCATGTCGCTGCCTTGCATATGTCTTCTAGGGGGATGTTCCCTAAGAAAGCCATAGATGTTCCTATTTTGCGTGTGGAGTGTGCTTTAGGAGGAACTGTTAATGTACATTTTGCTTTTTGATAGCGTATTTGTATACATTTGACAATCCACCTTGCAATTCCACTCTTAGAGATGGGGTTGCCTTTATGAGGTGGAGAGAAAGATACAAACAATTGTTTATTTTCTTTTTTAAAGATTTAGTCCTATCTATATAGTAGGGAAGAGCTCTTTTGACACCTAGTGTGTGTAGAGCTCTTTCTGCTACAGAGTCAGGGTTTTGGAAAAACACAGGTAACTCTACAGATTGGTTTAAATGAAAAGGAGTAGTGACTTTTGGAAGGAATTTAGGATTAGTTCTCAGAACCCCTTAGTTACGATGTAGCTGTAAAAAAAGTTTTTGTATTGTGAAAGCTTGTATCTCACTAACTCTCCTAAGAGAGGTAATAGCAATAAGGAAAGCTGTTTTCCATATGAGGAATTGCAGTTCACATTTGTGTAAAGGTTCAAAAGGTGGTCCCATGAGTCTTGTAAGAACAACATTTAGGTTCCACACTGGAGAAGGTGGTAACCTGGGGGGAATGATCTTTTTAATCCTTCCATAAATGCTTTAATAGCGGGTACTCTAAAAAGAGACAGATGTTGTCTGTTTTGTAAATATGTTGCAATTGCTGCAAAGTGCAGGCGTATGGATGAATATGCCAAGTTATATCTTTGTAAATGTAAAAGGTAGCAAATGATATCCTGGATAGAAGCATCCAGGGGATCTATTTGGTTATTGTTACTATAAATGGCAAATCTCTTCCATTTAGCAGCATAACAAGCTCTTGTAGTAGGTCTCCTGGCCTCTTTAATAATGTTCATACAGCCTGGAGGTAGGTTAAGATAAGCAAACTCTAAGACTTCAGGAGCCATATCGCCAGATTCAGTTGATTTGGGTCTGGATGTCTGATGTCTCCGTGGTTCTGCGTTAGCAGAGATGGTGTTAGGAGTAACTTTTGGTGTGGAGCTAGATAGAGTTCTAACAGTGTGGTGAACCACGGTTGGCGTGTCTATGTGGAGCTACCAGGATTAATTTGAGAGACTGTTGTGTGAGCTTGCGTACTACTAGTGGTATTGGCGGAAAAGCGTACGCAAATCTGCCCGACCAGTTCATCCATATCACATTGCCCTTGGACTCGGAATTTGCCATCGCGCCAACAACCTTTAATAATCGCGCAGGCCACACTATAGGCTTGATTACCCTCCGTAGAGGGTTGAGCTGATCCGTCACTATAAATGATACATTCATACTGTTCTATCATTTATAGTGACGGATCAGCTCAACCCTCTACGGAGGGTAATCAAGCCTATAGCTCAACCCTCTACGGAGGGTAATCAAGCCTATAGTGTGGCCTGCGCGATTGTTAAAGGTTGTTGGCGCGATGGCAAATTCCGATCAATGGTCCCTAAAACTCATTTTCTAGGAGATTGCACAGCTCAGCGAGCTGAACTACAAGCATTCAAGATGGCCCTTGAGAATACGGACCACAAATTCCCCGCACTCATAGTGTGCGATTCGCATTATTGTGTTCAATCTTAAAATGAATACTTCCAAAACTGGATTCAAAACGGTTACAACGATGCAAAGGGTGGCACAATTAAGCATAAGTTGCTTTGGGAACAAGTAGTTCAGTTACAATAAGAACTACAAATCACTCATGTGATGGCGTTCACGCTGCAGGGAATTCGATACAGAAAGGGGGTGGTGATGAACAGAGTGTCTGAATTAAGCAGACCACTCTTACCCAGTCCAAAGATCAGGGCGTGATCCATCACCGTTATTTATCTCACTGCCCCATCCCAGCTCAGAACCTGGCTATATGCAAATTAGTCTGTCCCTGGCCCAGTGCATCATGGGAACAGGGCAGACCAAACTACCAAGCCAATTCTTCACCAGAAAGGAGACAAGCTACCGGGGACCGGTTTCTGGCATTTCAGCCTCTTCGGCCCGGCTTGCTTGAATCCTGATGGAGCAGTGAGAAAGGGACTCATGTCTGAGTATACCCTGCCACACCTATAGTGGCCAAAACGATACAGAAAGGGGGTGGTGATGAACAGAGTGTCTGAATTAAGCAGACCACTCTTACCCAGTCCAAAGATCAGGGCGTGATCCATCACCGTTATTTATCTCACTGCCCCATCCCAGCTCAGAACCTGGCTATATGCAAATTAGTCTGTCCCTGGCCCAGTGCATCATGGGAACAGGGCAGACCAAACTACCAAGCCAATTCTTCACCAGAAAGGAGACAAGCTACCGGGGACCGGTTTCTGGCATTTCAGCCTCTTCGGCCCGGCTTGCTTGAATCCTGATGGAGCAGTGAGAAAGGGACTCATGTCTGAGTATACCCTGCCACACCTATAGTGGCCAAAACGATACAGAAAGGGGGTGGTGATGAACAGAGTGTCTGAATTAAGCAGACCACTCTTACCCAGTCCAAAGATCAGGGCGTGATCCATCACCGTTATTTATCTCACTGCCCCATCCCAGCTCAGAACCTGGCTATATGCAAATTAGTCTGTCCCTGGCCCAGTGCATCATGGGAACAGGGCAGACCAAACTACCAAGCCAATTCTTCACCAGAAAGGAGACAAGCTACCGGGGACCGGTTTCTGGCATTTCAGCCTCTTCGGCCCGGCTTGCTTGAATCCTGATGGAGCAGTGAGAAAGGGACTCATGTCTGAGTATACCCTGCCACACCTATAGTGGCCAAAACGATACAGAAAGGGGGTGGTGATGAACAGAGTGTCTGAATTAAGCAGACCACTCTTACCCAGTCCAAAGATCAGGGCGTGATCCATCACCGTTATTTATCTCACTGCCCCATCCCAGCTCAGAACCTGGGTATATGCAAATTAGTCTGTCCCTGGCCCAGTGCATCATGGGAACAGGGCAGACCAAACTACCAAGCCAATTCTTCACCAGAAAGGAGACAAGCTACCGGGGACCGGTTTCTGGCATTTCAGCCTCTTCGGCCCGGCTTGCTTGAATCCTGATGGAGCAGTGAGAAAGGGACTCATGTCTGAGTATACCCTGCCACACCTATAGTGGCCAAAACGATACAGAAAGGGGGTGGTGATGAACAGAGTGTCTGAATTAAGCAGACCACTCTTACCCAGTCCAAAGATCAGGGCGTGATCCATCACCGTTATTTATCTCACTGCCCCATCCCAGCTCAGAACCTGGCTATATGCAAATTAGTCTGTCCCTGGCCCAGTGCATCATGGGAACAGGGCAGACCAAACTACCAAGCCAATTCTTCACCAGAAAGGAGACAAGCTACCGGGGACCGGTTTCTGGCATTTCAGCCTCTTCGGCCCGGCTTGCTTGAATCCTGATGGAGCAGTGAGAAAGGGACTCATGTCTGAGTATACCCTGCCACACCTATAGTGGCCAAAACGATACAGAAAGGGGGTGGTGATGAACAGAGTGTCTGAATTAAGCAGACCACTCTTACCCAGTCCAAAGATCAGGGCGTGATCCATCACCGTTATTTATCTCACTGCCCCATCCCAGCTCAGAACCTGGCTATATGCAAATTAGTCTGTCCCTGGCCCAGTGCATCATGGGAACAGGGCAGACCAAACTACCAAGCCAATTCTTCACCAGAAAGGAGACAAGCTACCGGGGACCGGTTTCTGGCATTTCAGCCTCTTCGGCCCGGCTTGCTTGAATCCTGATGGAGCAGTGAGAAAGGGACTCATGTCTGAGTATACCCTGCCACACCTATAGTGGCCAAAACGATACAGAAAGGGGGTGGTGATGAACAGAGTGTCTGAATTAAGCAGACCACTCTTACCCAGTCCAAAGATCAGGGCGTGATCCATCACCGTTATTTATCTCACTGCCCCATCCCAGCTCAGAACCTGGCTATATGCAAATTAGTCTGTCCCTGGCCCAGTGCATCATGGGAACAGGGCAGACCAAACTACCAAGCCAATTCTTCACCAGAAAGGAGACAAGCTACCGGGGACCGGTTTCTGGCATTTCAGCCTCTTCGGCCCGGCTTGCTTGAATCCTGATGGAGCAGTGAGAAAGGGACTCATGTCTGAGTATACCCTGCCACACCTATAGTGGCCAAAACGATACAGAAAGGGGGTGGTGATGAACAGAGTGTCTGAATTAAGCAGACCACTCTTACCCAGTCCAAAGATCAGGGCGTGATCCATCACCGTTCTTTATCTCACTGCCCCATCCCAGCTCAGAACCTGGCTATATGCAAATTAGTCTGTCCCTGGCCCAGTGCATCATGGGAACAGGGCAGACCAAACTACCAAGCCAATTCTTCACCAGAAAGGAGACAAGCTACCGGGGACCGGTTTCTGGCATTTCAGCCTCTTCGGTCCGGCTTGCTTGAATCCTGATGGAGCAGTGAGAAAGGGACTCATGTCTGAGTATACCCTGCCACACCTATAGTGGCCAAAACGATACAGAAAGGGGGTGGTGATGAACAGAGTGTCTGAATTAAGCAGACCACTCTTACCCAGTCCAAAGATCAGGGCGTGATCCATCACCGTTATTTATCTCACTGCCCCATCCCAGCTCAGAACCTGGCTATATGCAAATTAGTCTGTCCCTGGCCCAGTGCATCATGGGAACAGGGCAGACCAAACTACCAAGCCAATTCTTCACCAGAAAGGAGACAAGCTACCGGGGACCGGTTTCTGGCATTTCAGCCTCTTCGGCCCGGCTTGCTTGAATCCTGATGGAGCAGTGAGAAAGGGACTCATGTCTGAGTATACCCTGCCACACCTATAGTGGCCAAAACGATACAGAAAGGGGGTGGTGATGAACAGAGTGTCTGAATTAAGCAGACCACTCTTACCCAGTCCAAAGATCAGGGCGTGATCCATCACCGTTATTTATCTCACTGCCCCATCCCAGATCAGAACCTGGCTATATGCAAATTAGTCTGTCCCTGGCCCAGTGCATCATGGGAACAGGGCAGACCAAACTACCAAGCCAATTCTTCACCAGAAAGGAGACAAGCTACCGGGGACCGGTTTCTGGCATTTCAGCCTCTTCGGCCCGGCTTGCTTGAATCCTGATGGAGCAGTGAGAAAGGGACTCATGTCTGAGTATATCCTGCCACACCTATAGTGGCCAAAACGATACAGAAAGGGGGTGGTGATGAACAGAGTGTCTGAATTAAGCAGACCACTCTTACCCAGTCCAAAGATCAGGGCGTGATCCATCACCGTTCTTTATCTCACTGCCCCATCCCAGCTCAGAACCTGGCTATATGCAAATTAGTCTGTCCCTGGCCCAGTGCATCATGGGAACAGGGCAGACCAAACTACCAAGCCAATTCTTCACCAGAAAGGAGACAAGCTACCGGGGACCGGTTTCTGGCATTTCAGCCTCTTCGGCCCGGCTTGCTTGAATCCTGATGGAGCAGTGAGAAAGGGACTCATGTCTGAGTATACCCTGCCACACCTATAGTGGCCAAAACGATACAGAAAGGGGGTGGTGATGAACAGAGTGTCTGAATTAAGCAGACCACTCTTACCCAGTCCAAAGATCAGGGCGTGATCCATCACCGTTATTTATCTCACTGCCCCATCCCAGCTCAGAACCTGGCTATATGCAAATTAGTCTGTCCCTGGCCCAGTGCATCATGGGAACAGGGCAGACCAAACTACCAAGCCAATTCTTCACCAGAAAGGAGACAAGCTACCGGGGACCGGTTTCTGGCATTTCAGCCTCTTCGGCCCGGCTTGCTTGAATCCTGATGGAGCAGTGAGAAAGGGACTCATGTCTGAGTATACCCTGCCACACCTATAGTGGCCAAAACGGGCCGAAGACGGCTGTAATGCCAGAAACCGGTCCCCGGGAGCTTGTTTCCTTCCCAGTGTAAGAATTGGTTTTTGTAGTTTGGTTTGCCCTGTTCCCATCATGCACTGGGACAGGAACAGACTAATTTGCATACAGCCAGGTTCTGAAACTGGGATGGTGCAGTGAGCTAAAAAAACGGTGTTGGATCTAGCCCTGATCTCTTGACTGGGTGAGAGCTTTCTGCTTAATTCAGAGACTCTGTCCCTCACCACCCCTTGTTGTAAATATTTTTGTCCACCCTAAGCGTGGAAGGGTATTCTCAGATGTGAGACCCTTGCTCATTGCACCATCAGGATTCAAGCAAACCGGGCCGAAGACGGCTGTAATGCCAGAAACCGGTCCCCGGGAGCTTGTTTCCTTCCCAGTGTAAGAATTGGTTTTTGTAGTTTGGTTTGCCCTGTTCCCATCATGCACTGGGACAGGAACAGACTAATTTGCATACAGCCAGGTTCTGAAACTGGGATGGTGCAGTGAGCTAAAAAAACGGTGTTGGATCTAGCCCTGATCTCTTGACTGGGTGAGAGCTTTCTGCTTAATTCAGAGACTCTGTCCCTCACCACCCCTTGTTGTAAATATTTTTGTCCACCCTAAGCGTGGAAGGGTATTCTCAGATGTGAGACCCTTGCTCATTGCACCATCAGGATTCAAGCAAACCGGGCCGAAGACAGCTGTAATGCCAGAAACCGGTCCCCGGGAGCTTGTTTCCTTCCCAGTGTAAGAATTGGTTTTTGTAGTTTGGTTTGCCCTGTTCCCATCATGCACTGGGACAGGAACAGACTAATTTGCATACAGCCAGGTTCTGAAACTGGGATGGTGGAGTGAGCTAAAAAAACGGTGTTGGATCTAGCCCTGATCTCTTGACTGGGTGAGAGCTTTCTGCTTAATTCAGAGACTCTGTCCCTCACCACCCCTTGTTGTAAATATTTTTGTCCACCCTAAGCGTGGAAGGGTATTCTCAGATGTGAGACCCTTGCTCATTGCACCATCAGGATTCAAGCAAACCGGGCCGAAGACGGCTGTAATGCCAGAAACCGGTCCCCGGGAGCTTGTTTCCTTCCCAGTGTAAGAATTGGTTTTTGTAGTTTGGTTTGCCCTGTTCCCATCATGCACTGGGACAGGAACAGACTAATTTGCATACAGCCAGGTTCTGAAACTGGGATGGTGCAGTGAGCTAAAAAAACGGTGTTGGATCTAGCCCTGATCTCTTGACTGGGTGAGAGCTTTCTGCTTAATTCAGAGACTCTGTCCCTCACCACCCCTTGTTGTAAATATTTTTGTCCACCCTAAGCGTGGAAGGGTATTCTCAGATGTGAGACCCTTGCTCATTGCACCATCAGGATTCAAGCAAACCGGGCCGAAGACGGCTGTAATGCCAGAAACCGGTCCCCGGGAGCTTGTTTCCTTCCCAGTGTAAGAATTGGTTTTTGTAGTTTGGTTTGCCCTGTTCCCATCATGCACTGGGACAGGAACAGACTAATTTGCATACAGCCAGGTTCTGAAACTGGGATGGTGCAGTGAGCTAAAAAAACGGTGTTGGATCTAGCCCTGATCTCTTGACTGGGTGAGAGCTTTCTGCTTAATTCAGAGACTCTGTCCCTCACCACCCCTTGTTGTAAATATTTTTGTCCACCCTAAGCGTGGAAGGGTATTCTCAGATGTGAGACCCTTGCTCATTGCACCATCAGGATTCAAGCAAACCGGGCCGAAGACGGCTGTAATGCCAGAAACCGGTCCCCGGGAGCTTGTTTCCTTCCCAGTGTAAGAATTGGTTTTTGTAGTTTGGTTTGCCCTGTTCCCATCATGCACTGGGACAGGAACAGACTAATTTGCATACAGCCAGGTTCTGAAACTGGGATGGTACAGTGAGCTAAAAAAACGGTGTTGGATCTAGCCCTGATCTCTTGACTGGGTGAGAGCTTTCTGCTTAATTCAGAGACTCTGTCCCTCACCACCCCTTGTTGTAAATATTTTTGTCCACCCTAAGCGTGGAAGGGTATTCTCAGATGTGAGACCCTTGCTCATTGCACCATCAGGATTCAAGCAAACCGGGCCGAAGACGGCTGTAATGCCAGAAACCGGTCCCCGGGAGCTTGTTTCCTTCCCAGTGTAAGAATTGGTTTTTGTAGTTTGGTTTGCCCTGTTCCCATCATGCACTGGGACAGGAACAGACTAATTTGCATACAGCCAGGTTCTGAAACTGGGATGGTGCAGTGAGCTAAAAAAACGGTGTTGGATCTAGCCCTGATCTCTTGACTGGGTGAGAGCTTTCTGCTTAATTCAGAGACTCTGTCCCTCACCACCCCTTGTTGTAAATATTTTTGTCCACCCTAAGCGTGGAAGGGTATTCTCAGATGTGAGACCCTTGCTCATTGCACCATCAGGATTCAAGCAAACCGGGCCGAAGACGGCTGTAATGCCAGAAACCAGTCCCCGGGAGCTTGTTTCCTTCCCAGTGTAAGAATTGTTTTTTGTAGTTTGGTTTGCCCTGTTCCCATCATGCACTGGGACAGGAACAGACTAATTTGCATACAGCCAGGTTCTGAAACTGGGATGGTGCAGTGAGCTAAAAAAACGGTGTTGGATCTAGCCCTGATCTCTTGACTGGGTGAGAGCTTTCTGCTTAATTCAGAGACTCTGTCCCTCACCACCCCTTGTTGTAAATATTTTTGTCCATCCTAAGCGTGGAAGGGTATTCTCAGATGTGAGACCCTTGCTCATTGCACCATCAGGATTCAAGCAAACCGGGCCGAAGACGGCTGTAATGCCAGAAACCGGTCCCCGGGAGCTTGTTTCCTTCCCAGTGTAAGAATTGGTTTTTGTAGTTTGGTTTGCCCTGTTCCCATCATGCACTGGGACAGGAACAGACTAATTTGCATACAGCCAGGTTCTGAAACTGGGATGGTGCAGTGAGCTAAAAAAAACGGTGTTGGATCTAGCCCTGATCTCTTGACTGGGTGAGAGCTTTCTGCTTAATTCAGAGACTCTGTCCCTCACCACCCCTTGTTGTAAATATTTTTGTCCACCCTAAGCGTGGAAGGGTATTCTCAGATGTGAGACCCTTGCTCATTGCACCATCAGGATTCAAGCAAACCGGGCCGAAGACGGCTGTAATGCCAGAAACCGGTCCCCGGGAGCTTGTTTCCTTCCCAGTGTAAGAATTGGTTTTTGTAGTTTGGTTTGCCCTGTTCCCATCATGCACTGGGACAGGAACAGACTAATTTGCATACAGCCAGGTTCTGAAACTGGGATGGTGCAGTGAGCTAAAAAAACGGTGTTGGATCTAGCCCTGATCTCTTGACTGGGTGAGAGCTTTCTGCTTAATTCAGAGACTCTGTCCCTCACCACCCCTTGTTGTAAATATTTTTGTCCACCCTAAGCGTGGAAGGGTATTCTCAGATGTGAGACCCTTGCTCATTGCACCATCAGGATTCAAGCAAACCGGGCCGAAGACGGCTGTAATGCCAGAAACCGGTCCCCGGGAGCTTGTTTCCTTCCCAGTGTAAGAATTGGTTTTTGTAGTTTGGTTTGCCCTGTTCCCATCATGCACTGGGACAGGAACAGACTAATTTGCATACAGCCAGGTTCTGAAACTGGGATGGTGCAGTGAGCTAAAAAAACGGTGTTGGATCTAGCCCTGATCTCTTGACTGGGTGAGAGCTTTCTGCTTAATTCAGAGACTCTGTCCCTCACCACCCCTTGTTGTAAATATTTTTGTCCACCCTAAGCGTGGAAGGGTATTCTCAGATGTGAGACCCTTGCTCATTGCACCATCAGGATTCAAGCAAACCGGGCCGAAGACGGCTGTAATGCCAGAAACCGGTCCCCGGGAGCTTGTTTCCTTCCCAGTGTAAGAATTGGTTTTTGTAGTTTGGTTTGCCCTGTTCCCATCATGCACTGGGACAGGAACAGACTAATTTGCATACAGCCAGGTTCTGAAACTGGGATGGTGCAGTGAGCTAAAAAAATGGTGTTGGATCTAGCCCTGATCTCTTGACTGGGTGAGAGCTTTCTGCTTAATTCAGAGACTCTGTCCCTCACCACCCCTTGTTGTAAATATTTTTGTCCACCCTAAGCGTGGAAGGGTATTCTCAGATGTGAGACCCTTGCTCATTGCACCATCAGGATTCAAGCAAACCGGGCCGAAGACGGCTGTAATGCCAGAAACCGGTCCCCGGGAGCTTGTTTCCTTCCCAGTGTAAGAATTGGTTTTTGTAGTTTGGTTTGCCCTGTTCCCATCATGCACTGGGACAGGAACAGACTAATTTGCATACAGCCAGGTTCTGAAACTGGGATGGTGCAGTGAGCTAAAAAAAACGGTGTTGGATCTAGCCCTGATCTCTTGACTGGGTGAGAGCTTTCTGCTTAATTCAGAGACTCTGTCCCTCACCACCCCTTGTTGCAGGGAATTCATTGGCTGATGAAGCCCGAAGGCAGCTGTGCAAATGGCTTCCGTAGCTGCAATCACTCGTTCAAAAACAAAAATAAAAGGCAAAATAATGTTGGCTGTCAATGCTTCAAGCAAAGACAGTGGTAAACATTACCAAAAGGGTTTCCACTAAATACTCATACATAACTGATGCGAACAATGTTCCGTTTGCTCAAATCCCTGAAGTGGGGGATAGAGTAATTTCAAACATGAAACATAGATTAGGACTAATCTTCAGCAGCACATGAAGGGCTCGCCTCTGCACATGCAGGTGTTTCCGCCACAGTGTCATTATTAAAGCAGAGATGCTGGTGGCCGCGCAAGAGGAAACAAACCAGAAGGAAAATGCTACTTACCAGTATGCATCTTTCCTGGCATGTAGAGCTGCAAATTACTACACTGTGCATTAGATTGCCACCTGGTGTTGGGCTCAGATGATTGCATGTTGTTGTCGTCTTGGAAGAAGTTTTTTGTAGTCACAAGATAGGTGACTCCTCCCTTGGACGATAGTGCGCATGGGCATCGGCTTCATCCTTAGATTTTTTTTTCGCCATGATGGGAAATGATAGAGTTAATAGAAAGATGTCCATGCATGTGCATCTAAGTGAGATGAAAACTGGAACAGATACAGGTCCCGGGGAGGCGGGAGGGCGTGTAGTAATCTGCAGCTCTACATGCCAAGAATAGATGCATTACTGGTAAGTAGCATTTTCCGTTCGAGGCATATGAGCTGCAGATACTACACTGTGCATCGATTGTGCAGCAGTGTGTCCCTAGCGGTAGTCACCTGTATCTGTTGCAGTAGTTTGAAAGAGTTTTAAGGACAGCTTGGCCTACTGCAGCTTGCTGCTTGGCTTGCACATCAACACAGTAGTGTTTAGTGAATGTGTGTGTTGTAGACCATGTCGCTGCCTTGCATATGTCTTCTAGGGGGATGTTCCCTAAGAAAGCCATAGATGTTCCTATTTTGCGTGTGGAGTGCGCTTTAGGAGGAACTGTTAATGTACATTTTGCTTTTTGATAGCGTATTTGTATACATTTGACAATCCACCTTGCAATTCCACTCTTAGAGATGGGGTTGCCTTTATGAGGTGGAGAGAAAGATACAAACAATTGTTTATTTTCTTTTTTAAAGATTTAGTCCTATCTATATAGTAGGGAAGAGCTCTTTTGACACCTAGTGTGTGTAGAGCTCTTTCTGCTACAGAGTCAGGGTTTTGGAAAACCACAGGTAACTCTACAGATTGGTTTAAATGAAAAGGAGTAGTGACTTTTGGAAGGAATTTAGGATTAGTTCTCAGAACCCCTTAGTTACGATGTAGCTGTAAAAAAGGTTTTTGTATTGTGAAAGCTTGTATCTCACTAACTCTCCTAAGAGAGGTAATAGCAATAAGGAAAGCTGTTTTCCATATGAGGAATTGCAGTTCACATTTGTGTAAAGGTTCAAAAGGTGGTCCCATGAGTCTTGTAAGAACAACATTTAGGTTCCACACTGGAGAAGGTGGTAACCTGGGGGGAATGATCTTTTTAATCCTTCCATAAATGCTTTAATAGCGGGTACTCTAAAAAGAGACAGATGTTGTCTGTTTTGTAAATATGCTGCAATTGCTGCAAAGTGCAGGCGTATGGATGAATATGCCAAGTTATATCTTTGTAAATGTAAAAGGTAGCAAATGATATCCTTGTTGAAGCATCCAGGGGATCTATTTGGTTATTGTTGCAATAAATGGCAAATCTCTTCCATTTAGCAGCATAACAAGCTCTTGTAGTAGGTCTCCTGGCCTCTTTAATAATGTTCATACAGCCTGGAGGTAGGTTAAGATAAGCAAACTCTAAGACTTCAGGAGCCATATCGCCAGATTCAGTTGATTTGGGTCTGGATGTCTGATGTCTCCGTGGTTCTGCGTTAGCAGAGATGGTGTTAGGAGTAACTTTTGGTGTGGAGCTAGATAGAGTTCTAACAGTGTGGTGAACCACGGTTGGCGTGTCTATGTGGAGCTACCAGGATTAATTTGAGAGACTGTTGTGTGAGCTTGCGTACTACTAGTGGTATTGGCGGAAAAGCGTACGCAAATCTGCCCGACCAGTTCATCCATATCACATTGCCCTTGGACAGCGGGTGTGGAAACCTGGCAGCGAAGGTTTGGCATTTTGCGTTTTCGTGTGTGGCGAACAGATCTATGTCTGGATGCCCCCACTTGTGAAAGAATAGTTGAAGAACTTGCGGATGTAGTTCCCATTCGTGAATTTGTTGTGTCTGCCGACTCAACAGATCGGCTATCTAATTGTGAACTCCTGGAAGGTGCTCTGCCAACAGATATATGTTTTGTGGAATGGCCCATCTCCAAATGTTCTGTGCGAGCTGGGACAGTTGTAGAGAGTGTGTCCCCCCCTGTTTTTGTATATAATACATGGCTGTCATGTTGTCCGTCCGGATTAAGACAGCTTTGTTTTGTATTTGAAGTTGGAATGTTTTGAGTGCTGGGAATATTGCTAACAGCTCCAGATGGTTGACATGGAGCAGTCTTTGTTGAGTGGTCCATTGCCCTTGAGTTGTATGATGTAGGAGATGGGCTCCCCATCCTGTGAGAGATGCGTCTGCTGTGAGTACTATTTGTGGAACTGGTTCGAGGAACGGCCGCCCGTGTAAAGATTTTGGTGTTCCACCACTGCAGAGAGCGATGTGTGCGGCTGTCTACCAACACCAGTTCTGTTAGTTGCCCTTGAGCCTGGTTCCATTGTTGTGCTAGATATTCCTGTAACAGACGCATCTGCAGTCTTGCATATGGTACTATGAAAATGCAAGATGCCTTCATGCCTATCAGTCTCATGAACATACTGGCTTGCAGAGATTGTTCATGTTGGAAGACTGTGACTAAGGACTGAATGCTCGGTATCGTTGCTGGACTGGGATACGCTAGAGCTGTTGACGTGTTTATTGTAGCCCCTAGATACTGATGTATATGAGAGGGTTGCAGGTGTGACTTGGTGTAGGTGATTGTGAACCCGAAGTCGTGCAATGTTTGAATTGTTTGATGTGTATGTTGAACACACTGATTGAATGACTTGGCTTTTATGAGCCAATCGTCTAGATAAGGGAAAACATGTATTAGTTGTCTCCTTAGATGTGCTGCTACTACTGTTACCTCAAAACGAGAATGGGTCCTGGCTCACACTCAGCACGGCTGAGCCAATATAGTCAAAAAACAAGAAGATTGCCACTACTGAGATTTGCTTGTTTGTCAATTCAAAATACTTTCATGAAAGAAAACATGAAATTGTGCTTTAAGAATTGCAATTTAACTCCCAAAAATATTATTCAATACACCTTTATTGCATGAATGTGATACGACTGTGGATCAGACTTACTGATTTGAGTGGCAACTTTGTAGCGTGTTATTATATTTTGTCTTTCATAGATGTTTGTGTAGATACATGTACAGAAATGCATAACTAAAAATGTTTTCCTTTGAAAAAACACTTAAAAAATTAAAGGTTATTGAATAATATTTTTGGGAGTTAAATTGCAATTCTTAAAGCACAATTTCATGTTTTCTTTCATGAAAGTATTTTGAATTGACAAACAAGCAAATCTCAGTAGTGGCAATCTTCTTGTTTTTTGGCTACTACTGTTAGTCACTTTGTAAATACTATTGGTGCTGATGTAACTCCAAATGGAAGGACTTTAAATTGATAATGTTGTCCTTCTAGTACTAACCTTAGATACTTCCTGTGAGCAGGATGCATAGGAATGTGAAAGTAGGCGTCGTTTAGATCTAGTGTTGTAAGGAAATCGCCTTGTTGCAGCAGTGGGAGCACTTGTTGTAAAGTGATCATGTGAAAATGATCTGATTTTATGTAATGATTGAGGGGCCTCATGTCTAGAATTGGTCTTAGTGTCCCATCTTTCTTGGGTATTAGAAAATACTGCGAGTAAACCCCTGTTCCTTGGTGTTGTAAAGGAACTATTTCTATTGCGTCCTTTTGAAGAAGTGACAGGACTTCTGGTTTGAGCAGAGTAAGGTGTTCTGCCGACATTGGATGCTGTCTGGGTGGTATGTGTGGAGGGGTTGCAGTAAGTTCCAGGCAGTAGCCAGACTGGATAATTTGTCTTACCCACTTGTCTGTTGTGATGGAATTCCAGACAGGTAGGAACCGTGTTAATCTGTCCCCCACAGGAGTGGAATGCTGTTGGGGGAGCAGAGGAAAGTCACTGTTTTGTGTTTGAGGAGGTTCGGTTATTGTTGTTACCCCGACCTCTTCCTTTGTTGTTGTTTCCTCCATACCCTCCTCTAAAATATCCTTTGTTAGAGGATTTTGTGTGTTTGATTTGAAGGATGTTGTATTGTCTGCTCCAGACTGTTTGGAGCCTCCTCTGTAGAAGGAGCGACGAAAGGATCTTTTAACTTGTGTGGACTGTAAAGCTCCCATAGCTTTGGCAGTATATGTATCCTTCTTCATCTTTTCAAGTGCTGTGTCTCTACCTCTGGTCCGAACAATTGTTTTTGATTAAATGGTTGATTTAAAATGGTATTTTGTATTTCCTGTTTAAATCCTGAAATGCGTAGCCACGCATGTCTTCTAAGTATGACACTAGTGTTGACAGCTCTGGATGCAGTGTCTGCCACATTAAGTGCACACTTGATTGAGGCATTGGAAATTAGCTTGCCTTCTTGTATAAGGTCGTTTGCCTGCGCCTTATATTGGTCAGGTAGATGTTCCAGTAGTTTCTCTAACTGATCATAATGAGTCCTATCATATCTTGAGAGGAGGGCTTGTGTGTTAGCTATACGCCATATGTTAGAAGCTTGCGCAGCTATTCTTTTGCCTGAAGCATCTATTACTTTAGATTCTTTGTCAGGTGGTGGTGTCTCACCTGACGTTTGTGAATTTGCCCTTTTCCTAGCATTTGATACAACTAGTGAATCTAATGGTAGTTTTCCTTTAACGTAGGCTGGATCTGCAGGTGCAGGCCTATATTTTTTCTCAATTCTAGGGTTTAGGATCCTAGTACGTACAGGGTCTTTAAATATCTCTGGAGCGTGTTTGATGACCCCTTTAATCATAGGAAGAATTTGAACAGACCTTTGCGATTGTTCAAATGTGTCTTAACGAAAATCTTCCTCTGCCTCATCAGAGTGCATAGTGACTCCATGGTAAATGGCAGCTCTGTTCAGCAGGTGTCCAAAACTAATATTATCTTCTGGGGGGAGAAGGTTTTGATGGGTATGACTGCGTGTCAGGAATATCTGGTGCATCCTGTGGGTTCGGGTACTCCCAGTCTGTATCATCTATTGGGTATGGGAAAGGCTTATCTGGGTCTATCCCTCTTCCTAAACTATACTCATCATCATTTTGAGGCAAGTGTGAAGATATAAGAGGAGAATGTGGAGGGGAAATCTGTGGTGAATTGTTAAGAGGAACAGGGGATGAAGGAGAAGGAAGTATAGGAGACGAAGGGTGCAGAGGAGATGTGGCAGAGTCCTTCTTCTTGGCAGGTACTACAGTGAGTGTTGTATCTGCCTTCCTCTTCTTGTGTGGTATGGTGGATACAGCACCTGTCTTTGGATCAATGTAGATCTTCTTTTGCAGAGGATCAGGTTGGAAAAGTTCTTCTCCTTGTGTAACCTTTGTTGGCGCCAATTTTTTCGGATCCGAACGAGTTTGCTGCTTGTCTTTAGCCTTAGGAGGCGTTACAGTGTCCTTTGGCGTAGTTTTCGGCACCGAAGGTGTTGTTTTCGGGGTGGTAGGCTGTTTCGAGCGCTTGGGTGCATCGGAATCAGGCCTTGTCGGTTTCGATACCGAAGGTGATGGCTTCAGAGTGGAAGCTGGTCTCGTCGGCTTCGAGGCGTCGGACGTTGGCTTCGCACCTTTGTCTTTAGAAGTCGACGGAGCCTCGACTTCTTTCGGTTTCGGTGCCGATGGAGCTGGTGGGATCGACACGTGCGGCTTGCTCGGTAAGGAGCTGCCGGAAGGCTTACTTATTTTCTTCGGAGCCGGGCTCGATGGTGGGGCTTTCGAAGTGATTTTTCGGTCTCGACTGGGCCCAGGAGGCGGAGTGTTGACCTTTGCCTTCAGTTTGGGTGCTGTGTTTGATGCAGGGGCAGTAGTACTCACGCACTGACCCAATGGTATGGAGTCGTCTTCCCTCTGATATGACGATTTGGAGATCATCGGAATCCTCTTCGGGAACGAGCGGAACCTCCTCGTCGAAGATATCCAACGGTTCTGGAGCTGATCTCTGCATGTCGTGTCGACGGGCCCTCCGATCTCGGATGGTTTTCTTGGATCGAAAGGACGCGCAGGCTGTACAGCTGGATTTGTTGTGTTCTGGCGATAAGCACAGGTTACAGACCTCGTGGTGGTCACTGCATGGAAACTGTGCTCCACACAAGGGGCATTTCTTGAATGGTGTACTTTCCATAAGGTGTAGGCCTCACGGCGTGGATAGGCCCAACGGCCCGCGTCGATGACCGGAATCGAGCTGATGGAGTCGAAAACAATGTTAGTCGATATCGAAGGTAGTTAGGTGAAGTTTTAATACGTTTTTGAGCTTCGAAGTACTTGAAAAGTAGATGTCGAGCCGAAGCGGAAAAAGTTCATCTGAACCCAGTGGCGGAAAAAAACAATCTAAGGATGGAGCCGATGCCCTTGCGCACTATCGTCCAAGGGAGGAGTCACCTATCTTGTGACTACAAAAGACTTCTTTCAAGACGACAACAACATGCAATCATCCGAGGCCAACACCAGCTGGCAATCTAATGCACAGTGTAGTATCTGCAGCTCATATACCTCGAACACTATGTTTTGGAATGTGAAATATGCCAAAAGATGAAAGTCTCTACTGTGAAACGTCCTGCGCAGACGCCCCTGTTGATTTCAGATAAACCATTAGCTTGCGTTTACCTGGACCACTGCGGTCCCATACAGAGTGATGGCAACTATAAATATATCATGATCGCAGTGGATTCGTGTTCAAGATTCATTTGGATGTGGCCTCAGCGCTCGGCTGACACTCGAACTGTTATTAAAGACTTACGAGTCTTTATCGGCACACTACATTCTGACCAGGGTCCTGCGTTTAGCTTTCGAGCTTACCAGGAGGCCATGGCCAATTTGGGCGTTGCATTGCGGTACTCTAGTCCATTCCATCCTGAGGGAAATTCGGTAGCGGAGAGAAAAAAACGAGACATAAAGCTATCTATAACAGCTAGAGTATTAGGTTCGGGTGACGGGTGGGTCAAACATCAAATAAGTGTCCAACGTAGTCTTAACAATTTGCCAAGAAGTTCTCTAGGGGGTATCACTCCATAGGAAGTCCTTTTTGGGACCAGAATGTTAGTAGCGGACCTCGATTGGTAGACCACAAACTCTTTGATATCAAAGATCGTTTGGCTGTCTTACAGGACTTAAATGAAATAAGAACGAAACAAAGTAATGTGTTCCTGAAGCCAACCACCACTGAAGAGAAACCGACTGTCCCAGCAAGGCCTGTCTGGATCCCAAAGCTTGGTGATCTGGTCAGAGAAAAGATCGCGGACAAGAAGGAATTTGGGCCTTCTTACTGACAACCAGTACCTGTCCTAGCAATCCGCGGATCAATAACAGTATTACTGCCGCCCCTTGCTGGAAAAAAGGAGAACAGGTTTGTGTCTATCAACCTGGTCAAACCACCTCATGTCGCCGATCATAAGCAGTAGGCCAAGTGGACTCCACCAATGTAGCAGATGTCCAGCTCTGGCTACTATCCAAGAGGTTCAAACTGAGAGACTCATTACCTTTGAACAATCTGCAGTGCGAAATGAAGGACTAAGCAACAAATCTATGGAACTTGTACCTCTTGAAACCCAAATAACAGTTTGTCAAGAAACGCCTGTCTACAATGAAGTAGCATCTGACTACACAAATGTTACAAGTAATCCTGAGGTTCCAGCGATTTCAACGAATCCAGATGCAATCCCAACAATTGACAGAACTGCCTCTGGCTATTTCATTAACTTTTATACATTTTCCGAGGATCCAAGCGAACCTAAAACTGCGCCAGTAAAAAGAACTTTGAAAGAACAAGCAACAGACCTTTTTCATCACCTGGAAAAGACCATTTTGGTTTCACCATGGATTGAACTTTGGAATGTGATGGATGTGCTTTTTCTTCAACTTTGGTTGACTCTGGTAATAACTTTGGGAATGCTGATAAATGGAAGATATGTCAAAATGGACACAGCAAGTAAGAACATCAACTTAATTCTCAAGCCACACAAATCATCCCATCGTGAACAAGGAGACTTGTCATCAGTGAACCTCACAGCCGTTGCTATACCAGGGAGTATAGCTTGAGACAGAACTATTTATGACATTTTTGGCCCGTCAGAGCTGTTGAAGATTCCACACCAGTTCAAGATTTCCTTGAATGACTTTGTTTCATCTAGTACTAGATACTTCCCTCCTGAGGCGGAAAGCCGGGAGAGGAAGAGAACTCTTTTACAACCTTATTGTTACGGAATATTGTTTGTTCGTAATTTGCTTTGTTTTAACTTGTAATTACCTCTCCCTGCATTCGCCGGAGAGCTGGTGCGTCTTTAGAATTGCTGGTTCCCCCCCAGCCGATTCAGGTGCTGTGACGGGGCTCTGATCTCACAAGAGCCGCCATATTGGGGGAATCGGAAGGGTAGCGGTACAGCTGCCTGCTCCCTCCCGCCCTTGGACGTGCCTATAAGAGCGTCATCTTTTCGTGCCACAAATAGCTAGATACTTCCCTCCTGAGGCGGAAAGCCGGGAGAGGAAGAGAACTCTTTTAAAACCTTATTGTCACGGAATATTGTTTGTTCGTAATTTGCTTTGTTATAACTTGTAATTACCTCTCCCTGCATTCGCCGGAGAGCTGGTGCGTCTTTTGAATTGCTGGTCCGCCCCGCAGCCGATTCAGATGCTGTGACGGGGCTCTGATCTCACAAGAGCCACCTTATTGGGGGAATCAGAAGGGTAACGGTACAGCTGCCTGCTCCCTTCCAACCTCTTCCGCTTTAAATGGCCAGCCCCACTCGGCCCGCAGCGGGCGTGCCAGCGGCGCGCCGAAGGCAAGCCCGTCTGCGCCCGTCCGCGACCTTTCCGCGACCAGGGCCAGAGACGCTGCCGGTATCGACCCTTTGGACACCATCCCATACACTAGACAGAAGCTGCTCTCCCTCAGGCCCAAGGACAGTGCTTACTTACATTCCATTCCCTTTGACCTACCCATTGAGTTCTACCCCTGCAAAGCATGTGACCCAAAACACGAAGGAGGCATCTCAGTGCATCAATGTCCCTTAATAAAACCCGCGGCTTCGCCCCAAATTAACCAAAATACTCTAACCCTCAAGGAGGGACTCATTAATTGCCGCTCCTTGGTGAAACACTCTCTAGATATCTTCCAGTCTCTTATTTATAACAAATGGGATTTACTCTTTCTAACAGAAACTTGGTTGGGAGATGAAACTAATCCTGCATTATGCCTAGCCATTCCAACAGGCTATAATATCTTGTGTGCCAACCGGCAAAGCAATAAACATGGAGGAGTCGCCGCTATTATTTATAGATCCCATTGGTCAATCTCGTCCTTCCTCTACGATCAAATCAATCTAATCGAAGCTCTGCCCTTCTGTATAAAATTAACTTCCAAAATCACGTGCTCAGGCTTGCTGGTATATCGACCCCCTAAATCCAGCACATCTCATTGACCTAATTTCTTAGACTTTGTACTTCAAGCTAGCTCTCACTATGCAAATTTCACCTTTCTTGGAGATTTAAACCTCTATGTGGAGGATACTTCTGATATGATAAGTAACAACTTTATATCCACCATGACTGATTGCGGACTTAATCAGCGGATCACCTTCCCCACTCATAAGGCCGGTCATACTTTGGACCTTATTTGTTCCAATCTTATGGATATTACAATCGGGGAACCTAGTCCGGTGATCTGGTCCGATTGAGGTTCCGTGGCAATCATAATGGTGTTTTCGACTCGTTCGAATATGGACGAGTTTGGTATCTATGAACCGCAAATGACGAGTTTAGCGGGTGTACGCGTTTTCGCTACGCTGCCTTGAATCGTTCGTCTTATTCGTGGGTTTCTTCATCTGAACCCACGGGTTCCATTTTCGATACGGCATCCATTTTGTTTCTTGCCCTCGAGTAGCCAGCGAACGGACACTGTCCGCTTCGTGACCCTGGGATTCTCCAGCTTCTGCGGAAGACACGTGTTGCTTTGAGAGTGTCTTTATGACGAGGGGGATGACACAGCAAAGGCAGATGGCTCCGCTCCAGGCTCATCTTGCCGTGCCGGTCTATTGTTTCAGCCGTGCATGCATTAGGCACGAATCCTTTGATCCTGCAATCATGCTTCCGATATTCCCCCCTACACTCTTTTTCAATCTGTTGACTGTTTCTGTCTTCCTTGCACCTGTCTCTGTTCCTTCTTTTAGCTCGTTTACAGCCTAAATGGAATGTGCCTAATGATGGGATAATGTGTTTTTACAGTTGGGAACCGGCGATGTTACTGTAATTATGTTCCGGGCTTCTGAAACATGAATGCGACCCTTTTGAAGTTTTACTGTGAGAACTGGGTTGTAACCTTTTGTTCGCCATGTTGAGCTATGACGAAAAGGGGTATAAAAAGGAGCGATCCACTTTTGCAATTCGAAGCAGACTCTCAGAACTTACACGTTTGTGTACTTCTAGCGATCCCTGCAGTAAATAAACGCTGATCTTTGACGCCGAAGGAAGTGTCCCGTGTCTCTGACATTTGTGCGCCAGAACAGGTAACCCACGAAGGTTTCAGGTGTTGTTCCCTGGCACCGCTGGGCCTTAAAATAACCCAGTCCTTCAGTTGGCGCCCAACGTAGGGCGACATCAGCGGTACCAGTCCAAAGCCTGACGATTGTGAGGAACTTCGTGTGAAATCTCTGAGGGAAGGTGCACCCCGCTTCATCGATCCTGTTGTCGAAATAAGTGGTCCGAAGATTTTTCCCGCAAAGATTCCCGCTTCCTGACGGCTGCGACGGACTGATGCCCTGACTGTCGACCTGTTTCGGCGCCTGGCGTAGTCCTTTGTACGGCGAGACGATGAACGGGCCTTCCTGGTGACGCCATTGTTCTTTCAGTTAAGTATTTGTGGGTCGCTCCCAGTCCTTAGTTGTTGGTTCCTTTTTTGGGACCGTTGCTTTGTTGTTGATACTTGGTTGTATGCATGGTTCCATTGCATTTGTGGTTCTTAGTTGTTGGTTCTTAGTTGTTGGGTTTTATTTGACAATTGCAATTGCCAAAAACCGAGGGTCTTGCATTTTTGCGAGGACATCGTAATCCGATAACCCTTGAAGTTTGTAAACTCGGTTAGTGTGCACGATGCCTGGCCGTAGTACTTTGTTTGGTTTCCTTAAAAGTTGTGATACGGATTCCCGATTGGAGGACTCATGTCCGATACCTCCAGTTGGAACTCCAATTTATGAGCTCTATACTCGCCACGGAGTAGGTCCTATCGTATATAATGAATATTGGATCCGCTACACTAAAGACGATGGTGTCCTTAGCTGGCCACCTCATGGTAGTTTCGAAACTGCAATTTTGGATAATCTCGAAGCAAAATTGTTTAAAAAGAAAGCTAGGCCGGCCATGTTTGATTCCTTTCGGTTATGGCGCAAAGAGGCCAAGCAGAAAGAAATCAAACAGATTAAGAAAAATAAGAGAGAAGGTATCATTACGGTGATGCGAAATGCAGAGCAGTTTCAGCGAGACAAAGAAGAGAAGGAAAAGGAAGTTTTTGCTAGACTGCAACATATGGCGGTGGATAAGTGTTATCCGGTTTTACCGTCGAGTACTGATAAGAAGGGAGAAGATGCGGTAGAGGACCCTTTGCTGTCCTATCTACTGAAATCGCCACCTCCATATGCACAGGATACTACAGTCCCTGTGGTTCCTCCAGTCCCTCAACCTGTTGTTCCGGCGGCTGCTGGTCAGCCTGCCGTTGGTCCTGTTCCTCCGAATCCTCTTGTTCCTCAAGTTGTCCCTGCTCCCTTACCTGCCCTTCTTCCTACTGCTCCACTGCCTATACCTTCTCAGTCTCTTGTTCCTGCTACTTCTGCTGTCTTGGCTACTCCCACTGCTCCCACTTTCAGTCCTCATGCTGTTGCCCCTGTGCTTCTCTCCTCTTCCCCTTCTGTTCGTAGTCGCATACCTAATGCTGTGGCTAATCTTTACTCTCCGCTATTCGGACCGATACTTGGGTCCGATGTTTCTGATGTCTCTCAGAGACGAAGTCAAATTCCTGGTGGTAGGGAGAGTGAGACGTTAGTGAAAATGACGAGTAAATGGATTAGGCATCCTACTAAGTATACTCCACGTATAGTTTTTGAGACGTTTTTGAGACAAGGTTCGTGTTCGAGGGAATGTGTAAGTCCCTAAGAGAAGGGTGGTATAATGATGAGGTAGACTATGTACCGTCTGAAATGACTGAACTCCAGAATCAGTTTTCGAACGGTATGATTGTGGGTAGTAATGTTCGACGTGCTTTAGAGCGTCTCCTATCTTTCCGATCTACAGTACAACCTCGAGCATTGTTTAACGATGACACTGAGGAGTGGATGGCACAACCTGGTCAGTATCCCATGCGAGAAGTCCCCCCAGTGTGGATGCCAGGTGATCCTGCTGCTAATCCTGCTATTTTGCCACACTTTCAGAGGGTTTGGATACACCTCCCATGGAAGCGGTCGGAAGTGTTGCAGGTGAAGCAATCTTTGCCTGATCCTCGGAAAAATCCGGCGGGTTATTACAGTTAGTGGATGCTACTGTTATGAACCTTGCTGATATTGATATGTTGTTCGGTAACGTAGTACTGCAACCAATTTGGGCAAAAATCCGTCAAGAGAATCACGTAGCTGAGTTAGGAGGTGATTGGGCTGCTCTTGCAGCGGCAGACGGACGACAAGTTGGTGGAGCTAAGCCCGAACAGCTCATTACTGCTCTGCCCCAGAGGATTATTACACTTATGAAGACACTTATGCCAGCAATGAGAGTTAACTGGGATAAGCTGTCTGCGTGCAAGCAAAAGAAAGACGAGAGTGTCTCCGATTTCTTTACTAGATTTGAGGAGGCGTTTATCGATCACAGTGGTCAGGATATGAGCACTGAGGGAGGTCAACGACTGTTCGTTGACAAATTTGTATCGAATTTGTTGTCTGAACTCAGCAACAAATTGAAAAATTCCAAAAGTTTGTGGGCTGTTTCTACCACTGCTCAAATATTAGCTACAGCTCAATATTATGAAAATAGAGAAAAGGAGGAAAGTGATCGCGTAGATAAGAAAACAAAGGAGCTTAAAACTAAGGTTTTATTGCAGCAAGCGTATCCTCCGTCCTCTAATCCAAATGACTCACAACAGCAAAATCGATCACACACACAGTCTTCTAGGACGCAGTTGCGTACTGACTCCTCTACACCAAGATCTATGCTTGGGTATAATCAATGTGCGTATTGTAGGGGTGAGGGCCATTTGAAGTTTAATTGTCCGGTTTTACGTGACCGAAATAATGGTGTTTCGGCCCGAGGAGGTCGTATTGGTCCTCAGCAGGCTTCTCGAGGTAGAGGCCGTGATGTCTCTCAAAATCAGAATGAGCTTTCTACTACTTCGTCGGACTCGAACAACTGCTTTGATCAGCGCGATTCATCGTCCGGTAGATCTGCACAGTATCATGTGGACGACTATTACGTCGAGCATGACATTGATGCTGATGGTAATTACTAGGACAGCCACAGACAAAGAGAGGGAGTAGTATCAGTTCTGGTTGATCAGAGAGGGCCTTACGTCGCAGTTGCCACATCAGGCGTAGTTGAGCCTTTTCTGTTGGACACTGGTGCAGCGAAAAGTTCCATCATGCATTCGAAACTCCCTGGCGCACCTTTGTCTGGATTAACGAATGTTTCCATTGGATTCTCTGGCGCCCCGGTTAGCAATCCGGTCTCTAGCCCTTTGCCCCTTACAATTGGGCCTCGTGAGCTAGAAGCTCCTTTGATTTTAACTACTGGTTGTGGTGAGAATCTTTTGGGCCTGGATTTGTTGAAGCGGTTATATGCGACTCTGTATTGTTCTCCTACGGGAGTGGAGCTTACATTGAGTCAGAGAATGATTTCTCCTATGTACTTGTCAATGGATAAGCTCCCACCGGAATTGAGTTCTCTTCCTGAGTCTTTGTGGGCAACAGGTCCCAATGATGTGGGCCTGCTGGACATATCACCTTATGTCGTCCAATTGAAATCTAATGTGCGATTGCCACGCATTCCCCAATATCGTATCTCTCTTGATGGTGAGCGAGCGCTATTAGCGATCATTTATGATTTGATCAAGAAGGATGCTATTGAGGAAACTCGGGGAAACGTGTGTAATAGTCCTGTGTTACCTATTTTAAAACGAACTGATCCATCCAAACCTCCTGTGTACCGTTTTGTCATTGATTTAAGAGAGGTAAATAAAATTGTGATTCCACAATTTCCTGTGGTGCCTGACATTACGGCTTTACTGACTCTGATTCCAGCCTCTGCCTTTTGGTTCTCGGTAATCGATTTGAAGAATGCTTTCTTTAGCATTCCGATTGCTGAGGAAAGCAGGGATCTATTCGGCTTTTCATTAGGTGGCCGCAGCTTTAGGTTTAAACGCGCTCCTCAAGGCTATTGTGAGAGTCCATCGATCTACAGCCAAGCTCTTAAGAGTCAACTTGATGCGTTTGTGTTGCCAGTGGGTGCGGCCTTGTTTCAATATGTTGATAATCTGTTAGTGATTTTGAGGGGGTGGTGGGAGCACTCCGTTATTCCTATATTAATCAATTCGGTACACTGGTGCTGCGATTGTTGAGGTTTGTCAGACCTGGTTCAAGAATCGGTTATGGTGAAATGGTGTTTCCACCCAATCGCGCACTGTTCACTTGGCGCCCTGGCGCTTTCTATATTCTTAATGCTTTAATCTTATTTAAACCACACTTTAGTTAGATTACATTGGTTTATTTTCTTATTTCATGCTTATATTTGCTTCATATAGGCTATGATTTCATTATTCTGCATCCGCATAATTTCATGACAACAAACATATTTTCCCAATATTGCTCAACATCTTGTGTATCGACATTTACTTAGCACTTCTATTATTTATACATTTAATCAACTTTTCTTGAGCGAGCCCAATGCATTTCGGCACTCGTGTGTGCCTTCATCAGGGGAAGAATCTACAAAAGAAAATTCAGAAAGCATAGTGTAAGTGTCTTGTGTTGGTGGGGGGTTGTCTAGATATGTAAATTTCATCTGTGCCTACCTGGTAAGTGGTGTTGTGTGTGGTAAGATGCTGTCCTTCACTGTGACCACTCTACTCCTGTTCAAACTACAAATATAAGCCCATTTGTAGCTAATCCATATATGCCTGTAAAAGTAATTGAACCATACCACTAAATATCCTTCATACCTTCAATTATGATCTCACCAGTTTCTGAAAAAGTAATAAACAACAAAAAATGTCTCAATGCCATAAACTCATCTGCTAAATTAATCAATATGCAGCACGTTGTGGCAACATACCTTGTTCTAATGTGCCTTGAGGTTCTGAAATAAACAAATCAAACCGATTCCTTAGTCACAACTGGAAAGCAAATAAAAACGGAAGACGGGTCGCGTTAGCTTGCCGTGTTTACCTTGTCTTGCTCCTAGCACTCTAAAAAACCAAAATACAACAACATCAGTTTGTATCTCCACCTCTCAATAATGATGCCAGCCGGCTCTAAAAACTACGCTGTCGACATACCTGTGCAAATTCCGTCTACCGCTGTAAAGAGTTATCGCTAACCGCTCGGTCAAGTCTCTCCACTGGTTTACAAACTAATGAAGTATCTCCGCTCCACTACGGGACAACTCCGCGGAGTTGGAAACAAACGATGGACTGGTCCATGCATCCTAATCCTGCTTAGTGTTTGTCGGCGCCATCTTCAAAGGTGCACGGTCTTGTTAATGTAATGTAAAAGAACCCGTTATGGCCGTGTGCTGATGTTGCGTATAAGATTATGAAACAAATTCCAGTTACTATCTCAATCCCTCACCTCAGACCATAGGTGTTGTAGACTGTCACCACCCTGACATAGTGATGTTGTCTTGCTCTAGATGAATTACGCGGAGCTAACTCTTAAAGATGTTGAAATATAAAAGATGTTGAAATATAAAGAACATTTTGTTGATGTAGATGCCAACGTACTATATTAAACAATAAAACTAGGCATGTTTCAATGTTTTTTATCTGATGTTAGGTCTCGTGGTGTACGTAGTGGTGTGTTATAGGAAAGCCATATTAGAGTTAAGGCTGGTTAATTGTGTGTTCTGAGAATGTGTAATGTTTGGGGTCATGATTCACAACACATTCATGGGGCACAAATAATTTACAAAGTTGTATATTACATGTTGCACATCAGTTAAAAAGCATCGATTTCTTGTAAAGTACTTGCTATTAATTACTGTATTAACGTTGCATGAGTTCAAGGTTATGGTCTACCTATCCCTATTTGTTTTGGAATTGTTCATGGCTATCCCTAAAGAAAACATGCTAGGTCGTACTTATCATTGAGCCCTGTCGGTATCATGGTATTCAAGTATTTGATCCAAAACAGTTCCCGTTGTAGTAGTCTCTGGTGATTGTTTATGCCTTGTTTCAATGGTACTTGTTCCAAAACTTGAAATCTTAATTGAGAAATGCTATGTTTCTCTTGCATCCAGTGTAGTACCAGTGGTGAGGTTAAGGAGTTATTGCGAATTCGGCTCTTGTGTTCTGATATTCGCACTTTTATTTTACGCTCAGTCTTGCCAATGTACATCCTCCCGCATGGACACTTAATTCCATACACCACGTTTTGTGTGTTACAGTCACTTGTGTGTCTTAAGCGGATCTGTTTGCCTGTTGTTGGATGAGTACATGTGTTCCCTGTTATTGCATTATTACAATTAATGCAGTTATGGCACTTGATCATTCCTTTGTTATTGAGGATTGTTACAGGTTGATGTTTGAGTTTCAATTTCTCTTTTAGATTCAGTCCTCTGGTGTATGCATGTAACGGCACCTCTTTGAATAAACCATTGAAATCAGGTTCCATAGATAGTAACTCCCATCTTTTATTTATGATAATTCTGATTTTGTATGATTGAGTGGTATATTTTGTCACAAATACCATTCTATCTTGTTCTGTTTTGGGTCGTGATTGTAATAGTTTCGTTCTATCCATGGTGGATACCTTTGCCATTTGTTCTTGTAATATGTTGTTAGGATATCCTCTGTCCTGATACTTTTGTATTTGTTTTTCCAACGTTTTTTCACATGTTTGCTTGTTTGAACATATACGTTTTATTCTGATGAATTGTGATAACGGTAAATTTTTAATCAGACTTCTTGGATGGAAACTGCTGTAGCTGAGGGCGCTATTTCGATCCGTGGGTTTTGTGTATAGTTCCGTCTCAAATCCTTACTGTTACAGCAGTTTCCATCCAAGAAGTCTGATTAAAAATTTACCGTTATCACAATTCATCAGAATAAAACGTATATGTTCAAACAAGCAAACATGTGAAAAAACGTTGGAAAAACAAATACAAAAGTATCAGGACAGAGGATATCCTAACAACATATTACAAGAACAAATGGCAAAGGTATCCACCATGGATAGAACGAAACTATTACAATCACGACCCAAAACAGAACAAGATAGAATGGTATTTGTGACAAAATATACCACTCAATCATACAAAATCAGAAATATCATAAATAAAAGATGGGAGTTACTATCTATGGAACCTGATTTCAATGGTTTATTCAAAGAGGTGCCGTTACATGCATACACCAGAGGACTGAATCTAAAAGAGAAATTGAAACTCAAACATCAACCTGTAACAATCCTCAATAACAAAGGAATGATCAAGTGCCATAACTGCATTAATTGTAATAATGCAATAACAGGGAACACATGTACTCATCCAACAACAGGCAAACAGATCCGCTTAAGACACACAAGTGACTGTAACACACAAAACGTGGTGTATGGAATTAAGTGTCCATGCGGGAGGATGTACATTGGCAAGACTGAGCGTAAAATAAAAGTGCGAATATCAGAACACAAGAGCCGAATTCGCAATAACTCCTTAACCTCACCACTGGTACTACACTGGATGCAAGAGAAACATAGCATTTCTCAATTAAGATTTCAAGTTTTGGAACAAGTACCATTGAAACAAGGCATAAACAATCACCAGAGACTACTACAACGGGAACTGTTTTGGATCAAATACTTGAATACCATGATACCGACAGGGCTCAATGATAAGTACGACCTAGCATGTTTTCTTTAGGGATAGCCATGAACAATTCCAAAACAAATAGGGATAGGTAGACCATAACCTTGAACTCATGCAACGTTAATACAGTAATTAATAGCAAGTACTTTACAAGAAATCAATGCTTTTTAACTGATGTGCAACATGTAATATACAACTTTGTAAATTAATTGTGCCCCATGAATGTGTTGTGAATCATGACCCCAAACATTACACATTCTCAGAACACGCAATTAACCAGCCTTAACTCTAATATGGCTTTCCTATAACACACCACTACGTACACCACGAGACCTAACATCAGATAAAAAACATTGAAACATGCCTAGTTTTATTGTTTAATATAGTACGTTGGCATCTACATCAACAAAATGTTCTTTATATTTCAACATCTTTTATATTTCAACATCTTTAAGAGTTAGCTCCGCGTAATTCATCTAGAGCAAGACAACATCACTATGTCAGGGTGGTGACAGTCTACAACACCTATGGTCTGAGGTGAGGGATTGAGATAGTAACTGGAATTTGTTTCATAATCTTATACGCAACATCAGCACACTGCCATAACGGGTTCTTTTACATTACATTAACAAGACCGTGCACCTTTGAAGATGGCGCCGACAAACACTAAGCAGGATTAGGATGCATGGGCCAGTCCATCGTTTGTTTCTAACTCCGCGGAGTTGTCCCATAGTGGAGCGGAGATACTTCATTAGTTTGTAAACCAGTGGAGAGACTTGACCGAGCGGTTAGCGATAACTCTTTACAGCGGTAGACGGAATTTGCACAGGTATGTCGACAGCGTAGTTTTTAGAGCCGGCTGGCATCATTATTGAGAGGTGGAGATACAAACTGATGTTGTTGTATTTTGGTTTTTAAGAGCGCTAGGAGCAAGACAAGGTAAACACGGCAAGCTAACGCGACCCGTCTTCCGTTTTTATTTGCTTTCCAGTTGTGACTAAGGAATCGGTTTGATTTGTTTATTTCAGAACCTCAAGGCACATTAGAACAAGGTATGTTGCCACAACGTGCTGCATATTGATTAATTTAGCGGATGAGTTTATGGCATTGAGACATTTTTTGTTGTTTATTACTTTTTCAGAAACTGGTGAGATCATAATTGAAGGTATGAAGGATATTTAGTGGTATGGTTCAATTACTTTTACAGGCATATATGGATTAGCTACAAATGGGCTTATATTTGTATTTTGAACAGGAGTAGAGTGGTCACAGTGAAGGACAGTGTTGGACTTGGCCTTTTTCCCCCAAAATTTTTCGCTTTTGACCCCCTTACCTAGGATGTCTCCCCCATGGGATTAAACCTGTATAGGCCATGAGTGGTGTGAGACCCCTTTTGAAAAATGTAAAATTACATGTTGTAAATGGTGCACTTGTAAATATCCCCCATTTTAAAACTGCACCTGACTGAAATGTATTGCTTTTAAAATGGATGCCATGGCCATGGGTTTTGCCACTGGACTGACATAGGTCAGCGGTCTAGATAACATTACCCAGCAACCCCTAGCTTTTGGAGGGAAAGCCTGGCACCCAGGGTGCTCCCCCCCTCCCCTAGAACCAGTTTAGGCTAGATGTGCCAACATTCTAGAAGGTCCTGGCACTGCCTGGGAGGAGGGTATAAATAGGGGGAAGTGTCACCAGAGAGTCAGTCAGCGCTGGGACAAGGAAGGGAGGGGGACCTGCTGTGAGGTGCGACCGCCACATGGGCCTGTGAGCTGGGCCCTGCACCCCTATAAACCCCCCGCTGCTGTCCCCATGGGCCCCTGACAAGGGAGGGCCCTACCCAGGACACTGACGCTGTGGGACCTTGAACTACGCCAGCGCTGAAGGAAAGAGGTGCCCACATGAGGAGGAATGCTGTGGGCTTGAACCCCCCAGGAGGTGAGGAGTATGCCCCTGGGGCTGGCTGTTGAACTGTTCGCCCCCTCCGTGAAGTGCGCCTGTCAGACGCTGTTTGGGGAGGATGGTGCCCCCAGGAAGCTGTGGCCCCCTTTGGAAGTGCTGCTGCTGCATTGCCTTAAGCGCTGGATTGGGAGGAGCTGCGTGTCCTTAGAAGCCCTGGACTGACTACCCAGCACTGTGGGAAGAGAAGCGCTGTATTAGTGTCTCTTAGCGCTATCTTGGGTGCCCCGGCGAAGCGCTGTGAAGTTATGAGGCGCTGTACATATGGTAGCTGACATCAGTGAAGCGCTGTGTGCTCAGGATCCAGAGTGGCTGCCTGGTGCTGTGTTAGAGCGCGCTTCTGTGCCCAGGGTTACTGCCACTGGTATCAGCGCTAGAGACTGTATGCCCCTGAGAAGCGCTATGACCGCCTGCTGAAGCGCTATGCTGCCCGGGAACTGCTGGGCCGACCGAGCGCTGCATGCCCCCTAAGAAGCGCTGGCATCGTGTGCCATTCAAGCGCTGTGAAGCTCCTCCGCGCTGAAAGCGCTGCTGCCCCACTCACCGCCGCAGCCGAGGCTGCCCTGAGGAGAACTGGAGTTGCCCCGGCGGCCCTCGGTGCCAGGAGAGGGCCGCCGCCATCCTGAGTGAGCTGCGCAGGGCCCAAGTGTGGAGAGGCCACCGTTAAAATTCCTCTCAGGCCGCCGTTAAAATTCCTGTCAGGACGCCGGAGTTTGAAGTGGGCCGCGCTAGGCCCGAGGAAGCCGTCCCGCTAGCCTCACGTGACGGGGGCGCGTCAAACCACGCCCCGCCGCGCAGTGATTGGTCGCGTGGCCGAGCCCCTGGCCAGCGAGTCTCGGATTGGATCCGGGGGCTCGGTACACGCCATTGGCTGCCACCCACGCGCCTCCCTCCTGATTGGTCCCCGGGCCCGGCAAGCACCAGGGAGGGCCCGGGACGGGAGAGATACCTACGCGGGGGCTCGAGAAGTGCATCGGAGCCCCGCGTGTCACTGACATTGCCGGAGGGCTAAGCAAGAGGCCCGCCTGCCGGCGAAACTCAGGGGAAGGCCCTGACCCGCCAGCGCAGGCCCCCGGAAGGCCGGGGCAACGTTGAAGCTGAAGGGAGGCCCCGAGGGAAGCGCCGGAGTAGCGCGGGCCTCCCCTGACTGGCCCCCAATACCCTGGAGGGTCCCTAAAAGAGACAGGTAAACCCCCCCCCCCCCCCGAGAAGAGGAAAGTGGTGGTTGGGCCCCATTGGCCTTGACTAACTGCCACAGAGGGAGTTTGCCCTCCCTGGGGGAAACCGAGTGACCGTTGGGCCATGGAAGTAGCCCCTGGCTAGGGGATTAGTTTCACAGGATACCAGTTAGGCCCTACTGGACTGCCTACAGAGGCCCCGGTTAATCCTAAAGGCCACGGGGGAAATGTAGAATGTTGTAGAGGCCCCCAGGGAAATGTTGATACGCATAGCCAGGTGATATGCCTAAAGAAATGCACATTTTTACCTGTTGCCTGATGTTCAATGAAATGTTCCTGCCCAGTGGCATACTCATCCTGGTCTTAATGGAATGGTTGTTTATCCATTGAAAGGGTTATTACCTCATGAAATAGTAGGCCTGATTATTCAGGGTACTGCACGGCTTGTTCCTGAGTGAGGAAAGGCTAACTTACTGCCTACACTCTTACAGTGATTCTTTAATGGTTGCATCCCAGTGAAATGTTATCTGACCTCTAAAAAGTGTTACATTTAAGCCCTCGTTTTACATCTGTTGGAATGTTGCCTGGCCAATTAACTGAATGGGTCTACTGCTCCTCTAGGGAAGTGTTAATTGCACGAGGAGATGTTGCGTTTACCCTGATGAAATGAGTATGCCCCATGTTAAGGAGCCAGCTGCGCTGATCCATTACAGGTGTTCCTGTCTGGTGTTATATGATGTTTTTCCCTTACAGGCGATGGGTTGGAGTTGCCACACATGAGGTGTACTTGCGCTAATGTTGCAACTTACAATTTCAGCAACCCCCCTAAGGATAAGAGCCCGAATTGGCCCCGCCAGATTGGTTCTAGGGCTACTGGTCATTTAACTAACCTTTTCCCTTACAGCATGGACTTTGGACTCAACCCTTTTTGTCCCATGTAAATAATTCCCCATGATGTACTTGGCTCTGGCGCCAGTTGGCGCCTTGTTGTGACTACCACTAGTCTATTTCTTTTTACCTTGCAGGTTGGAGACATAACTAAACTTAATCTTTTTCCAACCAAAGGTGGTGTCTTGACTCTTTTGTAGTGTGATTGGTGGGTCGTCTGTGTGTACTGCGTGAATGCTTCACATGTCCTCGAAGTTTGGCCTGCCCGCTTGATGCCATGCTACCCCCTTTGAGACTTGGGCAACCCCCATTTCCAACATTTGGTGGCAGCGGTGGGATAGGACTTGTGCTTGCGCAGTACCACAGCGGCCACAGGTTACACTGCAAATAGAGCTTTGGATGTAATCCGAGCCTTGTTGTGGGGATTATTGTGTTTTTTTGATTGCCTCCTCCTGAAAAGTGTTGTAGCAGAATTGTGTCCCCTTGTTCCACTGGGAGGGTGTGTCCCGGGTGTACCTCGCCACGATGGGGTGGTTTACCAGGAAGTGGAACTGATGGAATACACCGAACAGGAGGTGATAGACTTCCTCCTGGAGAGAGGGATACCCCCAGTAGGGAACATTAGGAGGAACCTGTTTCTCTATGAGGCCCTCAAGAGGGGAGAGCCCTTAGAGATTGATGGGGACTTATCTGACTACCCCCCCGAGGTGTTGAAGGGTCAGTGGGTTAGAGACCGGAGAGAGGGCTCCCCATCCAGAACCCTGGGAGGTAGTTATTCCGATGAGGAGGAAGAGTTTAACAGGGCGGAGGCGCCAGTAGCTGTGGAGGACACCGAAGATAGGGAGTCTCGCACTGGGTCCAGTCCCGGGGGCACTGCCCCATCCCTTTCCCTGTCCCCAGAAGAATGGGTAGATAGGAGGGAAGAGAGGGAGTATCAGCTGGCGCTGGCAAAGCTCAGGCATGCCGAGGGCTTAGCGCAGCTGAGGGTAGAAGAGCAGCGACTAGAGACTGAAAGAGTCCTAGCGCTGGAGAGGATGGCGGAGGCGGAGAGGGCCTTCGCCAGAGAGAGATCAGCTCAGGTGGGTAGGTTGACCCCTGAGAGTGGTTTCAGGAGTCTGGATTCACCAAGGTGGGTGGGATCCAGTGGTGGCAGCGAGTGTAGGTCCAGTGCAAGGTGTCCCACTCCCGAAGCCCAGGAGACTGTGCCTGATTCCCCGGAGGAGGAGGACGGGTTAGTGTTGAGGGGCAGGGGAAAGCTGTCCCATCAGTCCTGGGGAGAGTTTGAGGAGGAGTGTTGGACTGTACTGGAGGATTGGGTGGTGAGGAGAGCAGTGGAGGATTGGGAAGGGCTGTGCCATGCCGTTATCCGGGAGCACATGCTGAGGAGTTGTTTCCCAAGACTGCGTCACCATCTGTTGCAGTGCGGGTTCTCAGACCCCAGGGAACTTGCACGGGAGGCAGACCTCTGGGTAAGTGCCAGAGTGTCTGGGAAGGCTGAGGGGAATGATCCCGAAGGGAGTGAGACGGGGAGGTGTCCCAAGGTGCCCCAGCTGCGGCCACCGGGTCTGGAGTGTTCTTTAAGAGAACCCCAGCTTGGGAGGCTAGGCTGCCCCGATGTGTCATCCAGAGGGAGGGATCCCCTTATGTCAGGAGAACCCGGAGCATCATTAAACGGAGCTCCAGGGGTTCGGGGGACTGACCAGTCACAGGGTCTAGATCTTGGACTGGGGTTCCGGGTTCAGGAGTTGCCTAGCCTGGAGGGTGGGGTTCCTGTAAAGCAGGTCCCTACCAAATTGACTCCCAGGGGTACCACTTCCAGTGGGAGGGTGCAGAACTCTGGGAGGGGGTGCAGAGGGAGGAAGGTCTCTTCTCTGTCACCGGCTCAGCCACAGGGCATAGATCCCGGGTTGGGTGGCCAGGGACAGGAGTTGCCTGCCCTGGTGGGAGGGACATCTGTAATCAGAGTCCCCCCGGAAGTGACTCCCAGGGGTACTTCTCCGGGTAGGAGGGTGCAGAATTCTGGGAGGGGGTGCAGGGAGAGGGAGGACTCGCCCCTGTCACCGGTTCAGCCTGTGAGTTTCGACTCCAGGTTGGGGAGAGAGTTGTGTGAGGGTGTCCCCAGGCGTAGGAGATGGAGGAACCCAAGGAGGAGAAGTAGGGGGAGGGGAGCCTCGCCCCTAAGGGCTGGTCATTCTGAGGGTGTAGACCCCAGGTGGGTGGACCAGTGGAAATTTGGAGAGAAGAGAGTGGTTCCAGAGTATCACAAGCCTGAGGCTAGAGCCTCCCACTCTAGGAAGGAGAAACATCCCACTAGGGAACACCAGTGGGGTGGGTCTGTTGGTGAAGGGAGGGTTGCGAAAGGGAACCATTGGGTTCCAGAGTGGAGAAGAGACTGCAGGTGCTCCTGTAGTTGCAGGCCTGCGTCCACCTTTTTCCGCCCCAAGCAGGGAAGCCCATCAAGGCATTGATGTGTCTACCCTGGCTTTTGGCTGGGGGGGGAGTCGTGTTGGACTTGGCCTTTTTCCCCCCAAATTTTTCGCTTTTGACCCCCTTACCTAGGATGTCTCCCCCATGGGATTAAACCTGTATAGGCCATGAGTGGTGTGAGACCCCTTTTGAAAAATGTAAAATTACATGTTGTAAATGGTGCACTTGTAAATATCCCCCATTTTAAAACTGCACCTGACTGAAATGTATTGCTTTTAAAATGGATGCCATGGCCATGGGTTTTGCCACTGGACTGACATAGGTCAGCGGTCTAGATAACATTACCCAGCAACCCCTAGCTTTTGGAGGGAAAGCCTGGCACCCAGGGTGCTCCCCCCCTCCCCTAGAACCAGTTTAGGCTAGATGTGCCAACATTCTAGAAGGTCCTGGCACTGCCTGGGAGGAGGGTATAAATAGGGGGAAGTGTCACCAGAGAGTCAGTCAGCGCTGGGACAAGGAAGGGAGGGGGACCTGCTGTGAGGTGCGACCGCCACATGGGCCTGTGAGCTGGGCCCTGCACCCCTATAAACCCCCCGCTGCTGTCCCCATGGGCCCCTGACAAGGGAGGGCCCTACCCAGGACACTGACGCTGTGGGACCTTGAACTACGCCAGCGCTGAAGGAAAGAGGTGCCCACATGAGGAGGAATGCTGTGGGCTTGAACCCCCCAGGAGGTGAGGAGTATGCCCCTGGGGCTGGCTGTTGAACTGTTCGCCCCCTCCGTGAAGTGCGCCTGTCAGACGCTGTTTGGGGAGGATGGTGCCCCCAGGAAGCTGTGGCCCCCTTTGGAAGTGCTGCTGCTGCATTGCCTTAAGCGCTGGATTGGGAGGAGCTGCGTGTCCTTAGAAGCCCTGGACTGACTACCCAGCACTGTGGGAAGAGAAGCGCTGTATTAGTGTCTCTTAGCGCTATCTTGGGTGCCCCGGCGAAGCGCTGTGAAGTTATGAGGCGCTGTACATATGGTAGCTGACATCAGTGAAGCGCTGTGTGCTCAGGATCCAGAGTGGCTGCCTGGTGCTGTGTTAGAGCGCGCTTCTGTGCCCAGGGTTACTGCCACTGGTATCAGCGCTAGAGACTGTATGCCCCTGAGAAGCGCTATGACCGCCTGCTGAAGCGCTATGCTGCCCGGGAACTGCTGGGCCGACCGAGCGCTGCATGCCCCCTAAGAAGCGCTGGCATCGTGTGCCATTCAAGCGCTGTGAAGCTCCTCCGCGCTGAAAGCGCTGCTGCCCCACTCACCGCCGCAGCCGAGGCTGCCCTGAGGAGAACTGGAGTTGCCCCGGCGGCCCTCGGTGCCAGGAGAGGGCCGCCGCCATCCTGAGTGAGCTGCGCAGGGCCCAAGTGTGGAGAGGCCACCGTTAAAATTCCTCTCAGGCCGCCGTTAAAATTCCTGTCAGGACGCCGGAGTTTGAAGTGGGCCGCGCTAGGCCCGAGGAAGCCGTCCCGCTAGCCTCACGTGACGGGGGCGCGTCAAACCACGCCCCGCCGCGCAGTGATTGGTCGCGTGGCCGAGCCCCTGGCCAGCGAGTCTCGGATTGGATCCGGGGGCTCGGTACACGCCATTGGCTGCCACCCACGCGCCTCCCTCCTGATTGGTCCCCGGGCCCGGCAAGCACCAGGGAGGGCCCGGGACGGGAGAGATACCTACGCGGGGGCTCGAGAAGTGCATCGGAGCCCCGCGTGTCACTGACATTGCCGGAGGGCTAAGCAAGAGGCCCGCCTGCCGGCGAAACTCAGGGGAAGGCCCTGACCCGCCAGCGCAGGCCCCCGGAAGGCCGGGGCAACGTTGAAGCTGAAGGGAGGCCCCGAGGGAAGCGCCGGAGTAGCGCGGGCCTCCCCTGACTGGCCCCCAATACCCTGGAGGGTCCCTAAAAGAGACAGGTAAACCCCCCCCCCCCCCCCCCGAGAAGAGGAAAGTGGTGGTTGGGCCCCATTGGCCTTGACTAACTGCCACAGAGGGAGTTTGCCCTCCCTGGGGGAAACCGAGTGACCGTTGGGCCATGGAAGTAGCCCCTGGCTAGGGGATTAGTTTCACAGGATACCAGTTAGGCCCTACTGGACTGCCTACAGAGGCCCCGGTTAATCCTAAAGGCCACGGGGGAAATGTAGAATGTTGTAGAGGCCCCCAGGGAAATGTTGATACGCATAGCCAGGTGATATGCCTAAAGAAATGCACATTTTTACCTGTTGCCTGATGTTCAATGAAATGTTCCTGCCCAGTGGCATACTCATCCTGGTCTTAATGGAATGGTTGTTTATCCATTGAAAGGGTTATTACCTCATGAAATAGTAGGCCTGATTATTCAGGGTACTGCACGGCTTGTTCCTGAGTGAGGAAAGGCTAACTTACTGCCTACACTCTTACAGTGATTCTTTAATGGTTGCATCCCAGTGAAATGTTATCTGACCTCTAAAAAGTGTTACATTTAAGCCCTCGTTTTACATCTGTTGGAATGTTGCCTGGCCAATTAACTGAATGGGTCTACTGCTCCTCTAGGGAAGTGTTAATTGCACGAGGAGATGTTGCGTTTACCCTGATGAAATGAGTATGCCCCATGTTAAGGAGCCAGCTGCGCTGATCCATTACAGGTGTTCCTGTCTGGTGTTATATGATGTTTTTCCCTTACAGGCGATGGGTTGGAGTTGCCACACATGAGGTGTACTTGCGCTAATGTTGCAACTTACAATTTCAGCAACCCCCCTAAGGATAAGAGCCCGAATTGGCCCCGCCAGATTGGTTCTAGGGCTACTGGTCATTTAACTAACCTTTTCCCTTACAGCATGGACTTTGGACTCAACCCTTTTTGTCCCATGTAAATAATTCCCCATGATGTACTTGGCTCTGGCGCCAGTTGGCGCCTTGTTGTGACTACCACTAGTCTATTTCTTTTTACCTTGCAGGTTGGAGACATAACTAAACTTAATCTTTTTCCAACCAAAGGTGGTGTCTTGACTCTTTTGTAGTGTGATTGGTGGGTCGTCTGTGTGTACTGCGTGAATGCTTCACATGTCCTCGAAGTTTGGCCTGCCCGCTTGATGCCATGCTACCCCCTTTGAGACTTGGGCAACCCCCATTTCCAACAGACAGCATCTTACCACACACAACACCACTTACCAGGTAGGCACAGATGAAATTTACATATCTAGACAACCCCCCACCAACACAAGACACTTACACTATGCTTTCTGAATTTTCTTTTGTAGATTCTGCCCCTGATGAAAGCACACACGAGTGCCGAAATGCATTGGGCTCGCTCAAGAAAAGTTGATTAAATGTATAAATAATAGAAGTGCTAAGTAAATGTCGATACACAAGATGTTGAGCAATATTGTGAAAATATGTTTGTTGTCATGAAATTATGCGGATGCAGAATAATGAAATCATAGCCTATATGAAGCAAATATAAGCATGAAATAAGAAAATAAACCAATGTAATCTAACTAAAGTGTGGTTTAAATAAGATTAAAGCATTAAGAATATAGAAAGCGCCAGGGCGCCAAGTGAACAGTGCGCGATTGGGTGGAAACACCATTTCACCATAACCGATTCTTGAACCAGGTCTGACAAACCTCAACAATCGCAGCACCAGTGTACCGAATTGATTAATATAGGAATAACGGAGTGCTCCCACCACCCCCTCAAAATCTTTATTGTACAGTCACAAGTTGGGAGGCACCCAAAACAACCAAGATGCAATTTGAAACTATCACAGCAATCACGGACAACAGAGCCAACACTCTGGCATATACCAATGATCAAGCTGATCAAATCTACTCGTTAATAAAGGAAGTCAGAAACATGGATGCTCATGGGGGGTCCGTAAGTCAACAATTGAAACAACTTGAATACATTACACGCAGACAAGTTAACCAAAGGATGCATGCATCGACCCTTATTCAGTACCATAGAGCTAAACGTATCCCCAGGGGGTTACGATTATCAATAAAACCAATGCTGTTCCGATTCAACCTCAACACAAAGTTCATGGATAAGTGGTACAGCATCCTAAATAAATGTTCACTGGACCTCATATTGCTCATTATAGAGGAACTAGCAAAGACCATACGTGAACTAGAAGATGAGATATACATATTGAAAACAGAACTAGAGACCAGAATGGAAGCAGACACATGGAAAATAAGTTTAGATGGTATCAATCTTAAACTCGATGCATATGAAAAGGAACTACGAGAAGGGAAGCTACGGAAGTACAAACGCGACACAATAGACTATAAATTAAATGAGGTTTATACATGGGCAGACATCTATGCCCGTCGCAAATTCGTCCCACCTAAAAGAACATCACCGGCTCAACACTCATCTGAAGAAAGCCTAGTCACTGACAAGGAAACATCCATACAGAGAGGACCAGTTAGAGTAACACAGGAAGGAGAGATACTATCTACGGAAAGCAGCCAACACGCCACAACAAGCAGACACACAGCTTTTTTGTTACAGGACCAGGATCAAGGACAACCACCCACGGAGCACACAACACCACCCACAACAAGCGCAAAACAAGGCGAGGAAGTGGCAGGCAAAGCTCTGCGAAGCGGACGGACAGTAGTCTGATCATTAATATTTCATCGACAACATTGACCAAGCAACAAATAACAACGCTTAACAAAGGACTAACATTCGTTCCCACAACTCCAACGAATGAATTGGAAACAGAAGGAGCATTCTTTAGGTTTATGAGAACATTGAAATTAAAACATTATTTTGGGAATGTGGTCGAATCAGTAAATGGCCAAGCTGAACAAACATCCAAGCAATTCAAACCTAAAAGCGTTTTCCAAGCCCCGACGTCGCATAAAATGCTTGATACCTTTGAGATCATGGTGAAGAATGATCTAAAAATGTTAGACTACAAAAGGAAAAGACACAACAACTTGACCAAAAGCGAACAGCACACAATTAACAACTTGGCTAATGATGTCACACTAACGATACAACTAGCCGATAAGGGAGGAGCATTAGTACTTATGGATACACAATACTATGATTACAAAGTACACGAACACGTTTCCAACCAAGACACATATCTTCAGTTACCTTTGGATCCAACCACAACACTGCAGAGCATGTTGGAAAAAATATTACAGACAGCAAAACTCAACGAGACGGTGGATGAACAGACAGCGGCATTCCTCACAGTTAAAAATCCAAGAAGACCATGCATATACATGATCCCTAAAATTCATAAGCACCCAACCAACCCACCGTTCAGACCTATAGTGTCAGGGTGCGGGTCCATTTTTGATTCCATAGGTCAATACATTGATCATCATCTGCAAAAAATTGTTCAGCAGTGGGGCTCATACATCCGAGACACAACGGATTTTCTGAACAAATTATCTTGGATACAAGAAGGCTACCAAGACCACTGGATATTGTGCACCATAGACGTGGTGGCACTCTATACATCTATACCACACGTAGAAGGTCTTGAAGCTGCAGAGTGGGCACTACTTAGACTGAATGACATACCCACGGACAAAAAAATCTTTTTGTTGCAACTACTAAAATTTTGTCTACATAACAGTTACTTTATAGGGAAAGACACCTTTTTCGCCCAACTAACTGGAACTTCCATGGGTTTTGCTGGGGCCCCAGCATACGCGAACACCTTCATGGCTCAATTTGAGTCACAAAATTTGATGAGCTGGCATGAATGGGCACATGTAAAGTTCTACTGTCGTTTCATAGATGACATTTTTTTGATCTGGGACGACACACAGGAAAGATTAGAACATCTAATAAGCACTCTCAATCAGGTGGAATCAAGGATACAATTCACACACAAGATAAGCAATAAAACAATTGATTTTCTTGATGTCAGAATCACTAAATCATCAGAAGGATTTGAGACGGAACTATACACAAAACCCACGGATCGAAATAGCGCCCTCAGCTACAGCAGTTTCCATCCAAGAAGTCTGATTAAAAATTTACCGTTATCACAATTCATCAGAATAAAACGTATATGTTCAAACAAGCAAACATGTGAAAAAACGTTGGAAAAACAAATACAAAAGTATCAGGACAGAGGATATCCTAACAACATATTACAAGAACAAATGGCAAAGGTATCCACCATGGATAGAACGAAACTATTACAATCACGACCCAAAACAGAACAAGATAGAATGGTATTTGTGACAAAATATACCACTCAATCATACAAAATCAGAAATATCATAAATAAAAGATGGGAGTTACTATCTATGGAACCTGATTTCAATGGTTTATTCAAAGAGGTGCCGTTACATGCATACACCAGAGGACTGAATCTAAAAGAGAAATTGAAACTCAAACATCAACCTGTAACAATCCTCAATAACAAAGGAATGATCAAGTGCCATAACTGCATTAATTGTAATAATGCAATAACAGGGAACACATGTACTTATCCAACAACAGGCAAACAGATCCGCTTAAGACACACAAGTGACTGTAACACACAAAACGTGGTGTATGGAATTAAGTGTCCATGCGGGAGGATGTACATTGGCAAGACTGAGCATAAAATAAAAGTGCGAATATCAGAACACAAGAGCCGAATTCGCAATAACTCCTTAACCTCACCACTGGTACTACACTGGATGCAAGAGAAACATAGCATTTCTCAATTAAGATTTCAAGTTTTGGAACAAGTACCATTGAAACAAGGCATAAACAATCACCAGAGACTACTACAACGGGAACTGTTTTGGATCAAATACTTGAATACCATGATATCGACAGGGCTCAATGATAAGTACGACCTAGCATGTTTTCTTTAGGGATAGCCATGAACAATTCCAAAACAAATAGGGATAGGTAGACCATAACCTTGAACTCATGCAACGTTAATACAGTAATTAATAGCAAGTACTTTACAAGAAATCAATGCTTTTTAACTGATGTGCAACATGTAATATACAACTTTGTAAATTATTTGTGCCCCATGAATGTGTTGTGAATCATGACCCCAAACATTACACATTCTCAGAACACGCAATTAACCAGCCTTAACTCTAATATGGCTTTCCTATAACACACCACTACGTACACCACGAGACCTAACATCAGATAAAAAACATTGAAACATGCCTAGTTTTATTGTTTAATATAGTACGTTGGCATCTACATCAACAAAATGTTCTTTATATTTCAACATCTTTTATATTTCCACATCTTTAAGAGTTAGCTCCGCGTAATTCATCTAGAGCAAGACAACATCACTATGTCAGGGTGGTGACAGTCTACAACACCTATGGTCTGAGGTGAGTGATTGAGATAGTAACTGGAATTTGTTTCATAATCTTATACGCAACATCAGCACACGGCCATAACGGGTTCTTTTACATTACATTAACAAGACCGTGCACCTTTGAAGATGGCGCCGACAAACACTAAGCAGGATTAGGATGCATGGACCAGTCCATCGTTTGTTTCTAACTCCGCGGAGTTGTCCCGTAGTGGAGCGGAGATACTTCATTAGTTTGTAAACCAGTGGAGAGACTTGACCGAGCGGTTAGCGATAACTCTTTACAGCGGTAGACGGAATTTGCACAGGTATGTCGACAGCGTAGTTTTTAGAGCCGGCTGGCATCATTATTGAGAGGTGGAGATACAAACTGATGTTGTTGTATTTTGGTTTTTTAGAGCGCTAGGAGCAAGACAAGGTAAACACGGCAAGCTAACGCGACCCGTCTTCCGTTTTTATTTGCTTTCCAGTTGTGACTAAGGAATCAGTTTGATTTGTTTATTTCAGAACCTCAAGGCACATTAGAACAAGGTATGTTGCCACAACGTGCTGCATATTGATTAATTTAGCGGATGAGTTTATGGCATTGAGACATTTTTTGTTGTTTATTACTTTTTCAGAAACTGGTGAGATCATAATTGAAGGTATGAAGGATATTTAGTGGTATGGTTCAATTACTTTTACAGGCATATATGGATTAGCTACAAATGGGCTTATATTTGTATTTTGAACAGGAGTAGAGTGGTCACAGTGAAGGACAGCATCTTACCACACACAACACCACTTACCAGGTAGGCACAGATGAAATTTACATATCTAGACAACCCCCCACCAACACAAGACACTTACACTATGCTTTCTGAATTTTCTTTTGTAGATTCTTCCCCTGATGAAGGCACACACGAGTGCCGAAATGCATTGGGCTCGCTCAAGAAAAGTTGATTAAATGTATAAATAATAGAAGTGCTAAGTAAATGTCGATACACAAGATGTTGAGCAATATTGTGAAAATATGTTTGTTGTCATGAAATAATGCGGATGCAGAATAATGAAATCATAGCCTATATGAAGCAAATATAAGCATGAAATAAGAAAATAAACCAATGTAATCTAACTAAAGTGTGGTTTAAATAAGATTAAAGCATTAAGAATATAGAAAGCGCCAGGGCGCCAAGTGAACAGTGCGCGATTGGGTGGAAACACCATTTCACCATAACCGATGATCTGTTAGTGGCTGCCGACACTGAGCCGATTTGCAAAATTGCTACAGTATCGTTGTTGCAGCATTTATGTGACTTACATCACAAGGTGTCACCTTCTAAGCTGCAATATTGTCGTCAAGAAGTAACCTATTTAGGTTACTTATTGTCAAAGGAGGGAAGAAGGTTGACCCCAGAGAGAATTGCAGCGATCGCTCGAATGACTGTGCCAACAACTCAGAGAGAAGTGCGTGCCTTTCTAGGTATCACGTCATACTGCAGGCAATCGATTCCAAATTTTTCATTACTAGCGAAGTCATTGGTAGCCCTCACGTGCAAGGATGTTCCGACTCCTTTGCCATGGACTGAAGAGTGTCAGAAAAGTTTTTCTGAATTACGTGATGCGTTGTGTTCGGCTCCTGTGTTAGGTACTCCTGACTACAGTAAGCCGTTTACACTATACGTGCACGAGAGGGAAGTTTGTGCGTTGAGTGTCCTGACGCAACAATTCGGCGGTAAGCAGCGTCCAAGTGCATATTTTTCCTCAACCTTGGACCCAGTAGCTAGAGCATTGCCGAGTTGTCTAAGGGCGACAGCGGCAGCTGCGGTGTCCATCCGGCAATCTGCAGGACTGGTCATGGATAATATGCTTACGGTGATGGTTCCGCATGCAGTTGACACTCTCTTGAATCGGACGAAAACTCAACATTTGACAAGCGCAAGGTTGTCTGGTTATGAGTTGACGCTTTTGGCAAGTCATATACAGATCAAGCGTTGTAATGTGCTAAATCCGGCGACATTGTTGCCGACCAGTATGGAATCAGATGATGTAGCACCACATGATTGTTATTTAAGAACTGAAGAAGAAACAAAGGGTCGTGTTGACCTAAAAAACACTCCATTGGCAGATCCCAATGGTATTTTGTATGTTGATGGTTCATGCTTTAAGTTGCCGAGTGGTGATGTGACGACTGCGTATGCTGTAGTGACGTTGAGTACGGTTGTGGAAACTGCGAGATTGAGTCAGAGCTCGGCTCAAGCGGCAGAGTTGATAGCATTGACGAGAGCGTGTGTTTTGTCTAAAGGAAAACGAGTGAATGTGTTTACAGATAGTCAATATGCGTTTGGCGTTGCACATAGCTTTGGTCGATTGTGGAGAGAAAGGGGATTTATGACATCGCATGGTACAAAGATCCAACACGGACAGCTCGTGAACGATCTTTTGGATGCACTTACATTGCCTAAGCAGGTGGCAATTATTAAATGCAGAGCGCATCAAAAGATTACGGATGATGTTGGTCGTGGTAACGCGTTTGCGGATGAGATTGCAAAGGAAACAGCTAAGAATTTTGCAACCCGAATGTATGTTACGAGTTCAGTAAGGTGGCCTGCGGAGACTGGTATGTGTGAGGACACTGTCGAAAGCGTGAAAGCGATTCAGAATGAGGCCACTGAAACTGAAAAGACTAAGTGGAAAGAAAGCACGGGGAAGTTAGGTGCGCATGGATGTTGGATTGATTTGTCGGAATATCAGAGGTGGATGTTACCGGATGCATATGTGCTAGCCGTTGTGACTATGGCTCACGGTTTGTCACATATAAGCGCGAAAGGTATATGTAAGTTGTTGTCCCCCGTATGGAAGAACGATGGTATTGCTAAGTGTGCTGAGAGAGTGGTTAAGAATTGTATGGTATGTATGATGTACAATCCTGGCAAGGGTACGCCCACTCCACCTGGCCATTTTGCTCCTCCTACATGTCCCTTTGAGGTTATCCAATTGGACTTCATCCATATGGAGAGATGCAATAACCTGAAGTACGTTTTAGTTGTGGTTTGCGCGTTCTCCAGATGGATTGAGGCCTACCCTCTGAAAGATAATACTGCCCTGTCAACAGCAAAAGTCCTACTGAAGGAATACTTTCCTCGGTATGGAATGCCACGGATTGTATGGTCGGATAACGGAAGTGAGTTTGTGGGGAGTGTGATGAAGAATGTGTGTAAGGGCCTTGTAATACAACAGAAGTTCCATAGCGCCAATCATCCCCAGTCAGCAGGTTTAGTTGAAGGGTACAATGGCACTCTGAAACTGAAACTTGCTAAGATTCAAGCGACGACTGGTCTGTCATGGCCCGATGTCCTGCCTCTAGCTCTCTTATCGACCAGGGCGACTGTACACTCTCGAGTAGGGCTTAGCCCATATGAGATTGTGTTCGGCCGTCCTGCGAACATTTGGGGAGTCCCGAGGCCTAAGGTTTTTGATAGTCTTGAATATCCAATGTTAATTGATTATCTTCATGATCTGACTGCTAAACTGAGGTTAATTCATCAACAGGTCTTTGAAGCTCTACCGGTACAGACAGAGGGTCCTGGACATCGGCTCCAACTGGGTGACTGGGTTGTCACCCGCAACTTTGGGAGAAAACGTAACTTGGAGCCGAGATTTGTGGGTCCCTTCCAAGTCCTGCTGGCTACAAGGACTGTAGTTCGTTTGGAAGGCAGAAAGAATTGGGTGCATGCCACCCACACCAAAAAAGTTTCGATCCCTCTGCCAGCAGATTCTTGGGTTCGAACTGGGATTGCCGCAATGGAAACTGAGACCCCAAAACGTTTTGTGCCGTTTAGTGATGCTCAACCTGTAGGAGACACTTCATTGCAGCCAGATAAATTTGTTGAATCGACGACATTGGAGAATTCAAGGTCTGAATTGTTATCAAAACGATCGAACACTGGTTCGCAACCTGACCAATTATTTGAAGAACAGACTTGTCCTGGAAGAAGCAGATATTTCCTTCGTTCTCGTGACAAAGACTAATAAAAGAAATCCCTTTTGTTTTCCCTTAGAATTCATATTACCCCCATTGCTGTTGCCACGAACATTATGAACAATTGCATCCTCTATTTATTCTTGAGTTCTTTTTCATGTGTGTTCCTTTTTTACAGCTAAGAGATTTATGTTAAAAATTGAATGTTTGTTTTTTAAAAACCTTTTCAACCGGGTTGACCGTAGGGCCATGCGGTTACTTCCTTCTGTTTAGCAGGTTCCTGACACTAGGTCGGTTACTTTTGTTGATTCCTGGGAACTCCTGGGAGTTGATAATCGCTACTCAGAACGAAGTGCGTCAAGAACGTTACGGACGGTTTTTAGAGGATGGAGTTCTCTAAGCTGTCGGAAGTAGAGAGGATGTCGGTGCAAAGATCCAAGCTTCATAAGGTTATCCGAACAAAATGTTTCCTGTTTTCGTTATTCCTGACTGTTTCTATGTTACTAGTGGGTGGAGTGTATTTTGGAATACAGTTGTTATTGCCTTCTGTTTTACCTACTTTTTCTTCTGAACCGAAATCTATTCCCACTATTTCTCCACATTCTTTTCACCTTCTACCCCAACATGAACAGGTTAGACGTGCGGAATTCATGAACAACTCCTTTGTCCAGCTCCTACATCAGCATCAGTTGGTGATGAATACTACTAACTGTTGGGTGTGTGGGTTAATGCCGCATACCATGGATAGGGGTATTCCGTATTTGGTTCTTCCTTATAGCTCCCAGGGGTCAGCTCGAGCATTCCAAACTATGTTCCGTAGCGCACTAGATTCCTACCCCCATCGAGAGCCACGCTCTGCAGATCCTGGTCCCGGCCCATACCACAAGCCTTTGGCAAGAGCGATTGTTGACTTAGATAGAGATATTTTTGATGCATCGCTTATTCCAGAGGAAGAGGTGCGAGCATACAAGGATCCGAGTGAGGCTGAGTATAGCATATCAGTGGGTGATAGACAGCTTAAGAGCTCGTCTCCGATCTGGGTCGTACCCCATCTTGGTAATTTCTGCTTGCAAGGACTTGGTCGAAATCCACGAGCTCAGCTTGGGAAGAGTGCTTGCACTGAAACATATGTTTTATCAATGCTCTCTTCCCCTGTTTTCCTGACTGCCAAGGGTACATACTTTGTATGTTATGATCACGCATATACATGGTTGCCCCGTGACTTTTCGGGCACCTGTTATATTGCGAATCTTTTGCCACCGACTTTCACAGTTGCCTCGGACTATCACAGGACTAGAGTTGTGAGAGGTGTTATTAGCAAAGAGGACACTGCCGGTCAAGAAGCAGGAGACTTCTTTAAGGGTTTCCTGCCGTTTTGGGGACCTATGGTTAATAGTAGGAACCTGAGACAGTTGACTCGTGTGGTAGAATCGACTGCTAATATAACTGCAAGTGCTCTTGGTAATCTAACAGCAGAGCTTCAGGCGGATAGGCTTATGACGTTGCAGAACCGTATGGTTCTAGACGTTGTTCTTGCAGATAGAGGTGGTGTGTGGAAGGTGATCCATTCGAGTTGCTGTATTTTCATTTCTGATAATGCTCCAACTGTATATCAAGCCATCTCGAAGTTGCATAAGATCTCCGAGTCCATACACGTGGACGTAGGTGATTGGACGCTACTATGATGGTTTTGGGGCCTAATGTCGACGTGGGGTTGGAAGATTCTGATGATCATTGGGGTTGTTGTAGCGTTTCTGTTCACGTGTTGTCTTTGCATGCAGTGTGGTCCTGCCTTATGTGGTCTTTGTGCTACAACGTGTATAAGGCGGCCATCTGTTACCAAAGAAGCATTGATCAATAGAATAATGTTGCAGCAACATCTGAACGATCTGATGAATATCGAGATCGATTCTGATATCGATTAGTGCTTGCCTACTTGAGGGCAAAAGGAGCGTCTGAGGTTCCGTGGCAATCATAATGGTGTTTTCGACTCGTTCGAATATGGACGAGTTTGGTATCTATGAACCGCAAATGACGAGTTTAGCGGGTGTACGCGTTTTCGCTACGCTACCTTGAATCGTTCGTCTTATTCGTGGGTTTCTTCATCTGAACCCACGGGTTCCATTTTCGATACGGCATCCATTTTGTTTCTTGCCCTCGAGTAGCCAGCGAACGGACACTGTCCGCTTCGTGACCCTGGGATTCCCCAGCTTCTGCGGAAGACACGTGTTGCTTTGAGGGTGTCTTTATGACGAGGGGGATGACACAGCAAAGGCAGATGGCTCCGCTCGAGGCTCATCTTGCCGTGCCGGTCTATTGTTTCAGCCGTGCATGCATTAGGCACGAATCCTTTGATCCTGCAATCATGCTTCCGATATTCCCCCCTACACTCTTTTTCAATCTGTTGACTGTTTCTGTCTTCCTTGCACCTGTCTCTGTTCCTTCTTTTAGCTCGTTTACAGCCTAAATGGAATGTGCCTAATGATGGGATATTGTGTTTTTACAGTTGGGAACCGGCGATGTTACTGTAATTATGTTCCGGGCTTCTGAAACATGAATGCGACCCTTTTGAAGTTTTACTGTGAGAACTGGGTTGTAACCTTTTGTTCGCCATGTTGAGCTATGACAAAAAGGGGTATAAAAAGGAGCGATCCACTTTTGCAATTCGAAGCAGACTCTCAGAACTTACACGTTTGTGTACTTCTAGCGATCTCTGTATCCCTGCAGTAAATAAACGCTGATCTTTGACGCCGAAGGAAGTGTCCCGTGTCTCTGTCATTTGTGCGCCAGAACAGGTAACCCACGAAGGTTTCAGGTGTTGTTCCCCGGCACCGCTGGGCCTTAAAATAACCCAGTCCTTCAGTTGGCGCCCAACGTAGGGCGACATCAGCGGTACCAGTCCAAAGCCTGACGATTGTGAGGAACTTCGTGTGAAATCTCCGAGGGAAGGTGCACCCCGCTTCATCGATCCTGTTGTCGAAATAAGTGGTCCGAAGATTTTTCCCGCAAAGATTCCCGCTTCCTGACGGCTGCGACGGACTGATGCCCTGACTGTCGACCTGTTTCGGCGCCTGGCGTAGTCCTTTGTACGGCGAGACGATGAACGGGCCTTCCTGGTGACGCCATTGTTCTTTCAGTTAAGTATTTGTGGGTCGCTCCCAGTCCTTAGTTGTTGGTTCCTTTTTTGGGACCGTTGCTTTGTTGTTGATACTTGGTTGTATGCATGGTTCCATTGCATTTGTGGTTCTTAGTTGTTGGTTCTTAGTTGTTGGGTTTTATTTGACAATTGCAATTGCCAAAAACCGAGGGTCTTGCATTTTTGCGAGGACATCGTAATCCGATAACCCTTGAAGTTTGTAAACTCGGTTAGTGTGCACGATGCCTGGCCGTAGTACTTTGTTTGGTTTCCTTAAAAGTTGTGATACGGATTCCCGATTGGAGGACTCATGTCCGATACCTCCAGTTGGAACTCCAATTTATGAGCTCTATACTCGCCACGGAGTAGGTCCTATCGTATATAATGAATATTGGATCCGCTACACTAAAGACGATGGTGTCCTTAGCTGGCCACCTCATGGTAGTTTCGAAACTGCAATTTTGGATAATCTCGAAGCAAAATTGTTTAAAAAGAAAGCTAGGCCGGCCATGTTTGATTCCTTTCGGTTATGGCGCAAAGAGGCCAAGCAGAAAGAAATCAAACAGATTAAGAAAAATAAGAGAGAAGGTATCATTACGGTGATGCGAAATGCAGAGCAGTTTCAGCGAGACAAAGAAGAGAAGGAAAAGGAAGTTTTTGCTAGACTGCAACATATGGCGGTGGATAAGTGTTATCCGGTTTTACCGTCGAGTACTGATAAGAAGGGAGAAGATGCGGTAGAGGACCCTTTGCTGTCCTATCTACTGAAATCGCCACCTCCATATGCACAGGATACTACAGTCCCTGTGGTTCCTCCAGTCCCTCAACCTGTTGTTCCGGCGGCTGCTGGTCAGCCTGCCGTTGGTCCTGTTCCTCCGAATCCTCTTGTTCCTCAAGTTGTCCCTGCTCCCTTACCTGCCCTTCTTCCTACTGCTCCACTGCCTATACCTTCTCAGTCTCTTGTTCCTGCTACTTCTGCTGTCTTGGCTACTCCCACTGCTCCCACTTTCAGTCCTCATGCTGTTGCCCCTGTGCTTCTCTCCTCTTCCCCTTCTGTTCGTAGTCGCATACCTAATGCTGTGGCTAATCTTTACTCTCCGCTATTCGGACCGATACTTGGGTCCGATGTTTCTGATGTCTCTCAGAGACGAAGTCAAATTCCTGGTGGTAGGGAGAGTGAGACGTTAGTGAAAATGACGCGTAAATGGATTAGGCATCCTACTAAGTATACTCCACGTATAGTTTTTGAGACGTTTTTGAGACAAGGTTCGTGTTCGAGGGAATGTGTAAGTCCCTAAGAGAAGGGTGGTATAATGATGAGGTAGACTATGTACCGTCTGAAATGACTGAACTCCAGAATCAGTTTTCGAACGGTATGATTGTGGGTAGTAATGTTCGACGTGCTTTAGAGCATCTCCTATCTTTCCGATCTACAGTACAACCTCGAGCATTGTTTAACGATGACACTGAGGAGTGGATGGCACAACCTGGTCAGTATCCCATGCGAGAAGTCCCCCCAGTGTGGATGCCAGGTGATCCTGCTGCTAATCCTGCTATTTTGCCACACTTTCAGAGGGTTTGGATACACCTCCCATGGAAGCGGTCGGAAGTGTTGCAGGTGAAGCAATCTTTGCCTGATCCTCGGAAAAATCCGGCGGGTTATTACAGTTAGTGGATGCTACTGTTATGAACCTTGCTGATATTGATATGTTGTTCGGTAACGTAGTACTGCAACCAATTTGGGCAAAAATCCGTCAAGAAAATCACGTAGCTGAGTTAGGAGGTGATTGGGCTGCTCTTGCAGCGGCAGACGGACGACAAGTTGGTGGAGCTAAGCCCGAACAGCTCATTACTGCTCTGCCCCAGAGGATTATTACACTTATGAAGACACTTATGCCAGCAATGAGAGTTAACTGGGATAAGCTGTCTGCGTGCAAGCAAAAGAAAGACGAGAGTGTCTCCGATTTCTTTACTAGATTTGAGGAGGCGTTTATCGATCACAGTGGTCAGGATATGAGCACTGAGGGAGGTCAACGACTGTTCGTTGACAAATTTGTATCGAATTTGTTGTCTGAACTCAGCAACAAATTGAAAAATTCCAAAAGTTTGTGGGCTGTTTCTACCACTGCTCAAATATTAGCTACAGCTCAATATTATGAAAATAGAGAAAAGGAGGAAAGTGATCGCGTAGATAAGAAAACAAAGGAGCTTAAAACTAAGGTTTTATTGCAGCAAGCGTATCCTCCGTCCTCTAATCCAAATGACTCACAACAGCAAAATCGATCACACACACAGTCTTCTAGGACGCAGTCGCGTACTGACTCCTCTACACCAAGATCTATGCTTGGGTATAATCAATGTGCGTATTGTAGGGGTGAGGGCCATTTGAAGTTTAATTGTCCGGTTTTACGTGACCGAAATAATGGTGTTTCGGCCCGAGGAGGTCGTATTGGTCCTCAGCAGGCTTCTCGAGGTAGAGGCCGTGATGTCTCTCAAAATCAGAATGAGCTTTCTACTACTTCGTCGGACTCGAACAACTGCTTTGATCAGCGCGATTCATCGTCCGGTAGATCTGCACAGTATCATGTGGACGACTATTACGTCGAGCATGACATTGATGCTGATGGTAATTACTAGGACAGCCACAGACAAAGAGAGGGAGTAGTATCAGTTCCGGTTGATCAGAGAGGGCCTTACGTCGCAGTTGCCACATCAGGCGTAGTTGAGCCTTTTCTGTTGGACACTGGTGCAGCGAAAAGTTCCATCATGCATTCGAAACTCCCTGGCGCACCTTTGTCTGGATTAACGAATGTTTCCATTGGATTCTCTGGCGCCCCGGTTAGCAATCCGGTCTCTAGCCCTTTGCCCCTTACAATTGGGCCTCGTGAGCTAGAAGCTCCTTTGATTTTAACTACTGGTTGTGGTGAGAATCTTTTGGGCCTGGATTTGTTGAAGCGGTTATATGCGACTCTGTATTGTTCTCCTACGGGAGTGGAGCTTACATTGAGTCAGAGAGTGATTTCTCCTATGTACTTGTCAATGGATAAGCTCCCACCGGAATTGAGTTCTCTTCCTGAGTCTTTGTGGGCAACAGGTCCCAATGATGTGGGCCTGCTGGACATATCACCTTATGTCGTCCAATTGAAATCTAATGTGCGATTGCCACGCATTCCCCAATATCGTATCTCTCTTGATGGTGAGCGAGCGCTATTAGCGATCATTTATGATTTGATCAAGAAGGATGTTATTGAGGAAACTCGAGGAAACGTGTGTAATAGTCCTGTGTTACCTATTTTAAAACGAACTGATCCATCCAAACCTCCTGTGTACCGTTTTGTCATTGATTTAAGAGAGGTAAATAAAATTGTGATTCCACAATTTCCTGTGGTGCCTGACATTACGGCTTTACTGACTCTGATTCCAGCCTCTTCCTTTTGGTTCTCGGTAATCGATTTGAAGAATGTTTTCTTTAGCATTCCGATTGCTGAGGAAAGCAGGGATCTATTGGGCTTTTCATTAGGTGGCCGCAGCTTTAGGTTTAAACGCGCTCCTCAAGGCTATTGTGAGAGTCCATCGATCTACAGCCAAGCTCTTAAGAGTCAACTTGATGCATTTGTGTTGCCAGTGGGTGCGGCCTTGTTTCAATATGTTGATGATCTGTTAGTGGCTGCCGACACTGAGCCGATTTGCAAAATTGCTACAGTATCGTTGTTGCAGCATTTATGTGACTTACATCACAAGGTGTCACCTTCTAAGCTGCAATATTGTCGTCAAGAAGTAACCTATTTAGGTTACTTATTGTCAAAGGAGGGAAGAAGGTTGACCCCAGAGAGAATTGCAGCGATCGCTCGAATGACTGTGCCAACAACTCAGAGAGAAGTGCGTGCCTTTCTAGGTATCACGTCATACTGCAGGCAATGGATTCCAAATTTTTCATTACTAGCGAAGTCATTGGTAGCCCTCACGTGCAAGGATGTTCCGACTCCTTTGCCATGGACTGAAGAGTGTCAGAAAAGTTTTTCTGAATTACGTGATGCGTTGTGTTCGGCTCCTGTGTTAGGTACTCCTGACTACAGTAAGCCGTTTACACTATACGTGCACGAGAGGGAAGTTTGTGCGTTGAGTGTCCTGACGCAACAATTCGGCGGTAAGCAGCGTCCAAGTGCATATTTTTCCTCAACCTTGGACCCAGTAGCTAGAGCATTGCCGAGTTGTCTAAGGGCGACAGCGGCAGCTGCGGTGTCCATCCGGCAATCTGCAGGACTGGTCATGGATAATATGCTTACGGTGATGGTTCCGCATGCAGTTGACACTCTCTTGAATCGGACGAAAACTCAACATTTGACAAGCGCAAGGTTGTCTGGTTATGAGTTGACGCTTTTGGCAAGTCATATACAGATCAAGCGTTGTAATGTGCTAAATCCGGCGACATTGTTGCCGACCAGTATGGAATCAGATGATGTAGCACCACATGATTGTTATTTAAGAACTGAAGAAGAAACAATGGGTCGTGTTGACCTAAAAAACACTCCATTGGCAGATCCCGATGGTATTTTGTATGTTGATGGTTCATGCTTTAAGTTGCCGAGTGGTGATGTGACGACTGCGTATGCTGTAGTGACGTTGAGTACGGTTGTGGAAACTGCGAGATTGAGTCAGAGCTCGGCTCAAGCGGCAGAGTTGATAGCATTGACGAGAGCGTGTGTTTTGTCTAAGGGAAAACGAGTGAATGTGTTTACAGATAGTCAATATGCGTTTGGCGTTGCACATAGCTTTGGTCGATTGTGGAGAGAAAGGGGATTTATGACATCGCATGGTACAAAGATCCAACACGGACAGCTCGTGAACGATCTTTTGGATGCACTTACATTGCCTAAGCAGGTGGCAATTATTAAATGCAGAGCGCATCAAAAGATTACGGATGATGTTGGTCGTGGTAACGCGTTTGCGGATGAGATTGCAAAGGAAACAGCTAAGAATTTTGCAACCCGAATGTATGTTACGAGTTCAGTAAGGTGGCCTGCGGAGACTGGCATGTGTGAGGACACTGTCGAAAGCGTGAAAGCGATTCAGAATGAGGCCACTGAAACTGAAAAGACTAAGTGGAAAGAAAGCACGGGGAAGTTAGGTGCGCATGGATGTTGGATTGATTTGTCGGAATATCAGAGGTGGATGTTACCGGATGCATATGTGCTAGCTGTTGTGACTATGGCTCACGGTTTGTCACATATAAGCGCGAAAGGTATATGTAAGTTGTTGTCCCCCGTATGGAAGAACGATGGTATTGCTAAGTGTGCTGAGAGAGTGGTTAAGAATTGTATGGTATGTATGATGTACAATCCTGGCAAGGGTACGCCCACTCCACCTGGCCATTTTGCTCCTCCTACATGTCCCTTTGAGGTTATCCAATTGGACTTCATCCATATGGAGAGATGCAATAACCTGAAGTACGTTTTAGTTGTGGTTTGCGCGTTCTCCAGATGGATTGAGGCCTACCCTCTGAAAGATAATACTGCCCTGTCAACAGCAAAAGTCCTACTGAAGGAATACTTTCCTCGGTATGGAATGCCACGGATTGTATGGTCGGACAACGGAAGTGAGTTTGTGGGGAGTGTGATGAAGAATGTGTGTAAGGGCCTTGGAATACAACAGAAGTTCCATAGCGCCAATCATCCCCAGTCAGCAGGTTTAGTTGAAGGGTACAATGGCACTCTGAAACTGAAACTTGCTAAGATTCAAGCGACGACTGGTCTGTCATGGCCCGATGTCCTGCCTCTAGCTCTCTTATCGACCAGGGCGACTGTACACTCTCGAGTAGGGCTTAGCCCATATGAGATTGTGTTCGGCCGTCCTGCGAACATTTGGGGAGTCCCGAGGCCTAAGGTTTTTGATAGTCTTGAATAGCCAATGTTAATTGATTATCTTCATGATCTGACTGCTAAACTGAGGTTAATTCATCAACAGGTCTTTGAAGCTCTACCGGCACAGACAGAGGGTCCTGGACATCGGCTCCAACTGGGTGACTGGGTTGTCACCCGCAACTTTGGGAGAAAACGTAACTTGGAGCCGAGATTTGTGGGTCCCTTCCAAGTCCTGCTGGCTACAAGGACTGCAGTTCGTTTGGAAGGCAGAAAGATTTGGGTGCATGCCACCCACACCAAAAAAGTTTCGATCCCTCTGCCAGCAGATTCTTGGGTTCGAACTGGGATTGCCGCAATGGAAACTGAGACCCCAATACGTTTTGTGCCGTTTAGTGATGCTCAACCTGTAGGAGACACTTCATTGCAGCCAGATAAATTTGTTGAATCGTCGACATTGGAGAATTCAAAGTCTGAATTGTTATCAAAACGATCGAACACTGGTTCGCAACCTGACCAATTATTTGAAAAACAGACTTGTCCTGGAAGAAGCAGATATTTCCTTCGTTCTCGTGACAAAGACTAATAAAAGAAATCCCTTTTGTTTTCCCTTTGAATTCATATTACCCCCATTGCTGTTGCCACGAACATTATGAACAATTGCATCCTCTATTTATTCTTGAGTTCTTTTTCATGTGTGTTCCTTTTTTACAGCTAAGAGATTTATGTTAAAAATTGAATGTTTGTTTTTTAAAAACCTTTTCATCCGGGTTGACCATAGGGCCATGCGGGTACTTCCTTCTGTTTAGCAGGTTCCTGACACTAGGTCGGTTACTTTTGTCGATTCCTGGGAACTCCTGGGAGTTGATAATCGCTACTCAGAACGAAGTGCGTCAAGAACGTTACGGACGGTTTTTAGAGGATGGAGTTCTCTAAGCTGTCGGAAGTAGAGAGGATGTCGGTGCAAAGATCCAAGCTTCATAAGGTTATCCGAACAAAATGTTTCCTGTTTTCGTTATTCCTGCTATTCCTGACTGTTTCTATGTTACTAGTGGGTGGAGTGTATTTTGGAATACAGTTGTTATTGCCTTCTGTTTCACCTACTTTTTCTTCTGAACCGAAATCTATTCCCACTATTTCTCCACATTCTTTTCACCTTCTACCCCAACATGAACAGGTTAGACGTGCGGAATTCATGAACAACTCCTTTGTCCAGCTCCTACATCAGCATCAGTTGGTGATGAATACTACTAACTGTTGGGTGTGTGGGTTAATGCCGCATACCATGGATAGGGGTATTCCGTATTTGGTTCTTCCTTATAGCTCCCAGGGGTCAGCTCGAGCATTCCAAACTATGTTCCGTAGCGCACTAGATTCCTACCCCCATCGAGAGCCACGCTCTGCAGATCCTGGTCCCGGCCCATACCACAAGCCTTTGGCAAGAGCGATTGTTGACTTAGATAGAGATATTTTTGATGCATCGCTTATTCCAGAGGAAGAGGTGCGAGCATTCAAGGATCCGAGTGAGGCTGAGTATACCATATCAGTGGGTGATAGACAGCTTAAGAGCTCGTCTCCGATCTGGGTCGTACCCCATCTTGGTAATTTCTGCTTGCAAGGACTTGGTCGAAATCCACGAGCTCAGCTTGGGAAGAGTGCTTGCACTGAAACATATGTTTTATCAATGCTCTCTTCCCCTGTTTTCCTGACTGCCAAGGGTACATACTTTGTATGTTATGATCGCGCATATACATGGTTGCCCCGTGACTTTTCGGGCACCTGTTATATTGCGAATCTTTTGCCACCGACTTTCACAGTTGCCTCGGACTATCACAGGACTAGAGTTGTGAGAGGTGTTATTAGCAAAGAGGACACTGCCGGTCAAGAAGCAGGAGACTTCTTTAAGGGTTTCCTGCCGTTTTGGGGACCTATGGTTAATAGTAGGAACCTGAGACAGTTGACTCGTGTGGTAGAATCGACTGCTAATATAACTGCAAGTGCTCTTGGTAATCTAACAGCAGAGCTTCAGGCGGATAGGCTTATGACGTTGCAGAACCGTATGGTTATAGACGTTGTTCTTGCAAATAGAGGTGGTGTGTGGAAGGTGATCCATTCGAGTTGCTGTATTTTCATTCCTGATAATGCTCCAACTGTATATCAAGCCATCTCGAAGTTGCATAAGATCTCCGAGTCCATACACGTGGACGTAGGTGATTGGACGCTACTAGGATGGTTTTGGGGCCTAATGTCGACGTGGGGTTGGAAGATTCTGATGATCATTGGGGTTGTTGTAGCGTTTCTGTTCACGTGTTGTCTTTGCATGCAGTGTGGTCCTGCCTTATGTGGTCTTTGTGCTACAACGTGTATAAGGCGGCCATCTGTTACCAAAGAAGCATTGATGGATAGAATAATGTTGCAGCAACATCTGAACGATCTGATGAATATCGAGATCGATTCTGATATCGATTAGTGCTTGCCTACTTGAGGGCAAAAGGAGCGTCTGAGGTTCCGTGGCAATCATAATGGTGTTTTCGACTCGTTCGAATATGGACGAGTTTGGTATCTATGAACCGCAAATGACGAGTTTAGCGGGTGTGCGCGTTTTCGCTACGCTGCCTTGAATCGTTCGTCTTATTCGTGGGTTTCTTCATCTGAACCCACGGGTTCCATTTTCGATACGGCATCCATTTTGTTTCTTGCCCTCGAGTAGCCAGCGAACGGACACTGTCCGCTTCGTGACCCTGGGATTCCCCAGCTTCTGCGGAAGACACGTGTTGCTTTGAGGGTGTCTTTATGACGAGGGGGATGACACAGCAAAGGCAGATGGCTCCGCTCGAGGCTCATCTTGCCGTGCCGGTCTATTGTTTCAGCCGTGCATGCATTAGGCACGAATCCTTTGATCCTGCAATCATGCTTCCGATATTCCCCCCTACACTCTTTTTCAATCTGTTGACTGTTTCTGTCTTCCTTGCACCTGTCTCTGTTCCTTCTTTTAGCTCGTTTACAGCCTAAATGGAATGTGCCTAATGATGGGATAATGTGTTTTTACAGTTGGGAACCGGCGATGTTACTGTAATTATGTTCCGGGCTTCTGAAACATGAATGCGACCCTTTTGAAGTTTTACTGTGAGAACTGGGTTGTAACCTTTTGTTCGCCATGTTGAGCTATGACGAAAAGGGGTATAAAAAGGAGCGATCCACTTTTGCAATTCGAAGCAGACTCTCAGAACTTACACGTTTGTGTACTTCTAGCGATCTCTGTATCCCTGCAGTAAATAAACGCTGATCTTTGACGCCGAAGGAAGTGTCCCGTGTCTCTGTCATTTGTGCGCCAGAACAGGTAACCCACAAAGGTTTCAGGTGTTGTTCCCTGGCACCGCTGGGCCTTAAAATAACCCAGTCCTTCACGATCATTACTTCATTCCCTTCTCTATCCTCCTGAACCAACAGGACAGACCTAGGATTTGGGCTAAGGAGTATGGCAGAAACTGGAGCAAGATTTCCCCGGACAGTGTAGTCAATCATCTTCCCTCTGCTGATCCTCCAGGAGCATTAGATTTGGACTCACGCTTGGTCATTCTAAACAACTGGGTATCCAAGGCCATCGATTCCATTGCCCCTCTTCGGCCTATAAAGACCTACTGTTCAGCTCCCGCCGCGCCCTGGTATTCTGATGAACTGCGCAAATGTAAATCTGCATGTAAACTTTTGGAACATGGTTGGAGACAGTCCTATTCAGCGGATAGTAAATCATTATACAAAGTTGCCCTCAAAGATTATCGGAAAAAGATCATAAATCATAAACGGAGCAACCTTGCTCCTTTAGGGAGATTTTTAACACGGTCAAAACATTCACAGACCCACAGGCTCTTCATCGTCAATCCCCAGTGTCTCTTTGTAATCAACTTTCTGATTACTTTGAGGAGAAAATAGCATCCATCTATGACTCCTTCCCCACTATTGACAGCAACGGAACCGGGGAAACACCATCTGTTTTTCAGATTCCATCTTCTATCTTCTCTGAATTTGAGGAGATCTCGGAAGACCGTTCTCTCTCAGAGCTCCTCAAGTGCAAGTCTGGATCACCTAGTGATCCCTGGCCGGCTAAGCAATATAAAGTCCTTGCTCCACTTCTCAACCCCCATCTTAATGGCATCTGGAATGATTCTCTTCGCACTGGGATTTACCCGGATTCCTGGAAACACGCCCGTCTGATTCCCATCTTGAAAAAGGCCAAAGCCGACCCAGAGAACCCGGCTAACTACAGGCCTATTTCTCTACTTCCTGCTCCGACCAAGATTCTTGAAAAGCTGGCACACCAGCAACTTGCCGGATTCATAGAATCTAATGGACTACTTCATGATTCCCAACATGGATTCAGACCAGGGTACAGCACTGAGTCGGCCCTGATAGAAATGGCCGATTCGGTACGCTGGACACTCGACAGGGGTGCAAGGGCAGTGTTGGTGCTGTGGATCTTTCTGCAGCATTCAACACTGTCTCTCACCCTGTCCTGCTGAACCGCCTCCGGTCAATAGGCATCCAGGGTAAGGCTCTTAGCTGGATCTCTTCTTTTCTGTCCAACCGTACACAAGCAGTGTTTACTCCACCATACACTTCCATCTGTCCCCCGCTCAAATGGGGCGTTCCCCAAGGCTCTTCACTGAGTCCTCTTTTATTCAATGTGTACTTCTCTCCTCTGGTCGAGTTAATTGCCCAGTCAGGAATAAAAGTGGCATCGTATGCTGATGACATTCAGCTGTTGTTCACATATGACAACCCCACCCTGACTACATTTGATCCTCTGAAAGACTGCCTCCGTGATATAGCGCACTGGATGGATAATAACTTCCTGAGATTGAACGCAGGAAAAACTGAGGTTCTTTTCTTTCATCAATCTTCCCCTCTGGACTTGAACCTCTGGTGGCCGGTGGAGCTGAGCTCTGCCCCCTCACCCAAGGAATCAGTAAGAAACCTTGGGGTGAGATGGGACACCAGTCTCTCCTTCCACAGCCAAGTCCATGCAGTCGCTGCTGCCTGCTTCTCTAAAATCAGGATGATTAAATAATTCATTAACTATCTTTTTATTTTTTTTCAAATGGTTTTCATGCGCTTTATTTTGGTTTTTTAAATGTCTTTATTGCATTTTATAATAAAGAACTGCAATATGAGTTTACAAGCCCCCCTCCCCCTCGCCCAAAACCATAGTTGTCCTCCACACGCACAGTGTCACTGCATCATAATCAATAAATAGAAAGGTGTACACAGCCATTCAGCCAACAACAGGTGGTGTTCCATCACTGCAATTAAAGATTTTACCTTTAAGAGACATTCTGCATAGGCAGCATGCACAATACAAAGGGATCTCCTTGAGTCCTGTCCCTGTCACTCCCGGCAGAGAACACTCCCATAGTCTATCCGTGTGTGGGATCCTCAGTGCTCTCCTTGTTCGCCAACAATGTGTGGTACAAACCCCAGAAATTCTTGGGCCTACTAGTGGTGGGCTGCAGTTCACTATAATTTTCAGACTGGGTACAACAGTAAAGCATGTTGTGTGCCCAGCGTTTCAGAGTTGGCAGCGGGCCACTCATCCAGCAACAGGCCAAAACTCGGCGGCCCATCAGCAGGCCCATATCTACTAGGCGTCTAATCGCCCTTGGCAGTTGTTTAGTGTACCCTAGCAGGGCTACTAAAGGGTTTGGTGTACTGACGACCTCAGTCAACTTGCTTATGTCAGCGAATACCTTCTACCAGAAGTCCCAAACACCAGGACACTGCCAAGCAAGATGCAAAAAATCAGCTTCCGGGGCACTACATCTCTCACGGGCAGAGTCCCGCAACCCATACCTGTAGAGTCGAGCTGGAGTGCAGTATACACGGTTCAAGAATTTGAAATGGATCAGCCGATGCCGGCCATTAAGTGGGACTTTCTTAGTGATGGTGCAGCAATATCGCCAAGTGTCATCGTCTAGTACAGGGTCCAAGTCAGTCTGCCTTGATAGTCGTGCCTTAGTGTAGGGGTATCGTGTGTCTGTCTGTGTTAGTTTGTAGAGACTGGACAGTAGCTTCTTGGGCGATGTGGTTTTGATTACATGCATGAGCTCGGGGACCTCCGGAGGCTCCGCCATGCCGCCACCCTGTAAGTCACCCAAGGCACGGCGTACCCTGTGGAATTGCAAACGAGTTAGTAGCGGGGGTGTTTCACAGGCTCCCAGTGCCTGCTCCCAGGTCTTGGCCACTCCTTCAGTGAACAGATCACCAGCCGTATGTATATTCAATGTGCTTAAGGCATTTACTACTCCCTTTCCCGTGATCGACCGCAGCCATCTAATCCAGTCTATTGGCATTGCCGGTGAGTATAAAAGTGCACCGTTTTGCATCTGTAATAGGCTGTGCCATGCATGGTTAGTGGCTGTCAATGAGTCTAATACACCCGTTCTGCGATCTAGAGGGTGAAAGATCGTGTGCTGAAGTGTATCAGGGGCAGCAAAGAGAGCCTCCATGCGTACATGTGGGATTCTGCTGTCTCCATGCAGCCATGTGTGTAGATGTGACACCTGGGCTACTCGGTAGTATGCCTCCAAATCGGGGGCACCAAGTCCCCCATAGAGTACGGCATGGTGAGTGTCGTCCAGCAGGCACGTGGTTGTCCGCCCGCCCAGGCCAGCTTTATCATTTGTTGTTGCAGTCTTGCAAAGAATGGCTTGGGGAGTACAATTGGTAGGGTCGTAAACAAAAACAAGAAACGGGGGAGCACAACCATTTTCATTATGGATATGTGCCCCATTAAGGACAACGGGAGCTTACTCCAAATTAGCACATCATCCTCCAGCTTGCTAAAGGCTGTACCATAGTTGTCTCTAAAGAGGATGTCCACATCAGTATGCAGCTGTATCCCCAGATAGCGGACCGCGTCTGTGGTCCATTTGAGGGGATATTCCATTGTCACCGGTTGCATGATCGGCGTAAGTGGGAAGGCCAGCGACTTGGCCCAGTTGACCCGCAATCCAGAGTGCGCCCCAAATCGGACCACTTCCCTAAGGACTGATGATAGATTATTATCGGGGTCGCGTACATATAGCAGGGTGTCATCTGCATACATTGACACTATGAGCTTGTACCCCGGGAAGCCTATGCCCTCGTTTACGTGGTATTCTCGCAGGGCACATGCCAACGGCTCTGCCACAAGGGCATAGAGGAGGGGCGAGAGGGGGCATCCCTGTCTGGTCCCTCTGCTAATAGGAAAGGAGTCCGTAACTAGATCTCCCAAGCGTAGCCACACCCTCGGCTCGTGATATAGCGCCCCTAGCATTTGTAGGAACGGCTGCCCCAGCCCATACGCTGCAGTACGTTGCGCATGAAAGGCCACTCCACGGAGTCAAAGGCCTTCTCCATACCTAGGAAGACGGCCAACGCTTTTCTGTCAGGTCTCACATGTTGAATCACCCCCAAAACAGTTCATATGTTGTAGACCAGGTTTCTGCTAGGGATAAATCCTGCCTGTTCCGGGGCTACCAGGCTACCAGCAAAGAGCGCAAATCGGGTGGCCAGCACCTTAGCAAAGAGTTTGGTGTCTACATTTAAAAGCGACAAGGGTCGATATGAACTGCACTCATCGTGTGGCTTCCCTGGCTTCAAGATGGTAACTAGGAGTGCCTTCCTCATAGATTGAGGCATGCTGCTCTCAACGCAGATGTCATCAAATAGAGTCGGTAGGTGTGGGAGCAGTTGGTCCTTAAAGGCTTTGTAAAAGCCCGTAGTGAGACCATCTGCACCCGGAGCGCTACACGATTTCATGCTGGCCAGGGCGTCTAAAATCTCATCCTTATCTATAGTTTGCATGAGGAATTCCCTGTCAAAATTGGATAGGACAGCGAGGTCAATGTGACCTAGGTAGTCCTGAATTTCCCCCTCCATATTGCCGTTCTTGGAGGAGTACAGATCGGAGTAGTACCTTCTAAAGACCTCAGCAATGTCCCTCTCGTCAATAGTCGGTTCTCCCTCCGGGGTGTTAACTACCGTGACCAGCTGGCGCCGTCGCGCTCCCTTCATGAGGTTTGCCAGTACCGAACTTGGCCGCTCCCCTTCGCCATATACCCTGGCAGTGGAGTATTTGCTCATGTGTTGGACCTCCCTGTCCACTTCATCATTATACTCCGCTAGTAGGGTTTTAATCTCGTCTCCCACAGTGTCGTCCGCTGCGCTACACTGCCTGCGCTCCAACTGATCCAGTTGTCTCTCAAGGTCCGTCAACCTCCGCCGAATGGATTTAAGTATGCCCGAGTGCTTTGACATGGCAACACCTCGGATATAGACCTTGAAGGCCTCCCACACTACCTGGAAGCTCTCGACCGAGCCTATGTTGTGTTCGAAAAATGTTCCTATGGCCTCAGCAAGTTCTCCCCTAAACACAGGGTCTAGTAGAGAATTAGGCGGGAACCACCACGTAAATGGCGGCACAGACCTACCTGGCACGCGCATTTCCTGCAAGACTGGTGAGTGATCAGACAATGTTCTAGGAAAGACCCTGCAGTCTTTTATTCGGCCTATTAGGGAGGAGGAAGCGAGCCAGTAGTCTATCCTATTGTGGATATTGTGATATGCAGAGTATTGCGTGTACCCGCCCTGATGTGGATTCCGTGAGCGCCAGATATCCCCCAATCCCAGGCAAGTTATCGCACTTTGGAGTTCTAGTGCAGCGGCTGTGGGCCTGCGAGCAGGGCCAGCCGACCGGTCTAGGGTCGGGTCCAGAACAAGGTTAAAATCGCCCCCCCCAAAGTAGCAGGCTACTCTGAGCAGCTCGCTTAATCTTGGCAGTGAGGGTCTTGAAAAACTCCGGCGAGTCAAAGTTCGGACCGTAGGTGTTTACCACCGTGATGTCCACGGCAGGACTGTGACACCTACAAATCACAAATCTACCATCAGTATCCTTCTCCAGTGTTTGTATCTTCAGTTTGGATTTGGGGTTCACCCATGGCATAACTCCTCTGGAGCTAGAGGTAAATCCTGCTGCCGAGACGTTGCCATCTAGCCCCCTGGTTCTAAGCATGTGGCTGTGTGTAGGGAGATGTGTTTCCTGGAGCAGGGTTATATCTATGTGCTGGCGTTGCAGATAGCTGAGGACCTTTCTGACTTTGCGGTGGTCATTAAGGCCACGAACATTCCAAGTGATGGCTGTTAGTCCAGGCTTATGTACACCCCCATTACCAGTATCAGTGTCAGCCATCGCGCCATACGGCAGTGTATGTGTGTAGCTGTTGTGTAGAAGCGCAAGCTAAGGACATAAAATGCAAAATCAGGCTGGGCAAGGCCTCAACAGGCATGTAAAAAACTCCTCCTAAGTGAAACAGAACAATCAGTGGTTGCAGTGAATCCAGTGTGTCCTCACTAAATAAGCAAGGGTAGTCCCTCCCCCTAGCTCCCCCTCCCCCTGCCCCTAGCTGACCAACCCCAACTCGGCCATTAACTCCCCCCAGAGCCCCTCCAACCCCTCCCACAGCAGACCTACCCCAATTTGGCATAGCATGTAAATGTCTCCCTCCCAGTACTCCCCCAAGAAACTGAAGGAAACCCAAAGGGGAACCAAAAGTGCTCACAGCGCAGGGGCCGAGGTTGCCAGGTGTATCAATCCCAACTTCGACTATTCCCTGCGCACAAATCTCCTTCGTCACCAACACCAGAATTAAGCGTCCCAACGCTAGCGGTCATGGTATCAAGCAGTTACAATAGCTAATATTACAGTTGGTGCCCACACCGCCAAAGGTGTCCCAAATCAAGTTCGGCACATGATCTATGCCCGCTGCATTACACAAGCAGCAGTTTATCAATCGCAAACAGCTTACCTATGGCTGTAATAGGAAGATCAAAACAGTCTCACCAGCAGGACAAATCTTCAGGACTCTCACAGTCCCCCCTCAGGGACTCGGACGCCACGCACGTAGGTGCGTAGATGGGCCGCGCAGCGGGGTCGCGCTCCCAATCCAAAACAGGGCAACTAATAAACTGTCAAATCTCAGTGCAGAGTAGAGCTCCTAGTTAATGTAGAGAACTTAGTCCTGTTTATTCAGCTGGCTGCCGTCTTCCTCCCCGTCATTCTAGCTCCTGGGGCTGCCACTATTTTCCTTTGTCCATACTTTCAAAGCCTTGTGGAGGTCCTTCGGGTCCGTGAAGATATGCGAATAGCCCTGCCGATTGATTCTTAATTTTGCTGGATACAGCATGGCGTAATCAAGTCCGAGGTCCCTGAGCTGCCGCTTATAAGGGGCAAAGTGCCTTCGTTCTTCTTGTACCTTCGCAGTGAAATCCGGATACAAGGAGATGTCAGACCCCTCAAATTGCAGCATCTTCTTTTCCCGTGCTATCCGCAGGGCCGTGTCTCTGTCCCTGTAATTTAGTAGCTTGGCGATGATCGGCCTCGGGGGGGGGGGGCCCCCGGCTTCGGACGCGGGCCCACCGAGCGGTGCGCCCTCTCTACTATGAACATCGGCGACAATGCGTCAGCTCCCAGAAGCGAGGTCAAGAGCTTCTCGACAAACAGCTCCATCTTTCCTGTTTGGGTGGTCTCCGACACTTCCGTAATGCGTATGTTCGATCTGCGAGAGCGGGCCTCTAAGTCCTCCGATTTTTCTTGGATTACTTGCAGGATCCTATCATGCTGCTTGCGAACTCTGTCTTGTTCCGTTTGTGCTTGCTCCACCTCCGTTATGCGTCTTTCCGCCATGTCCAAGCGCTCCGCATGCTTATCCACTCTTTCAGACATGCGGTCCATTCGATAGGAGAGCGCATCGATCTTAGAGCCCAGAGAGGCCATGCTGTCCTGTAGGCCCTTTTCCATCGTTACCAACAGGGCTTTAATGTCAGCATAAAAATAGCTTTCCGCCCCCCCAGACTGTGGAACAGACTCCATTTCTGGCGCTTCTGGGGCCCTAGCGCGGCGCTGTTCGAAGGGCAGCTTGGTTTGGGTTTTGTCCCCCTTACCCATGCTGTAGCCGGTTCGCAGGGCAGCTCCAGACGGGATCAGCCAAAGCGTCTTCACGTCAAGTAGTTAGGTCTTGGTAAGTCCGTCTTGTCCCCTCTCTCTGAGTTATCAGGTCAACTCCGGCCCAAGGACACAGCCCGTCCACACCTCTAGGGCCGTCTGGGCCGCTGTTGCGAAGAGTCAGAGCGCTCCCCCGCTGCACTCCTAAGGCTCCGCCAGGGCTCACCACCACACAGCCGCCAGGGCAGGCTACCCGTCCGACCCAGGGTTGTATAACGCAGCCTTATCTTCAACTGCACAGCAGGAATAAATTTCACAAAGCTGGCTCTCCAGGCAGCAGTCAGCCACAAGTGTCCAGGGAGCCCCGCGTAGTAGTTTCCAGGGACCTACGCCACCATCAGGCAAGCCACAAGCACCGCAGTGCGCGATCACCAAGTCCTGCAATGCCGAGGGGGGCGCCACGTGTCTCCTCCAGGCAGGGGGAGGCCGAGGGAGCTCCGGGCACTCAGTCCCAACGGCCGCTGATCCTGACTCTGAATGGGCGCGTGTGTGATCCAGAGGGGACTCCCCCCTGCAGCGGGACAGATCCGCGCAAGCAGCGCTATCTCCTCTTGCCTCCCTTCAGCACCGCGGTGAGGATTCTCGCACTCCCCCAGTCACTGCCGCCCCACCAGGCAAAAGTCCAGTCCGGCAGCCGCACGTCATGGTACGCACGTTGGACTACGTGCAAAATCCAGGCCGGGGAGGAGCGGCACTGTGGAACGGCTCTCACCGGCAGTAGCTCTGCGCGTTGCCGCGTCACCGATTTAACTTGCAGCCGGCAGCGGAGGGCAGTAGCAGTGTAGTCACACCTCGTAGTCCCCTTCAGGCTTCGTGGGGCAGGATTATTGAAGGATTATATCGGCGTTGTCACGGAGCTCTGAGATCAGGCATCCGCCATGAGCGCTGGCAAGCTCAGCCCCCTTCTACACCAGCAACACTAGGAAAACAATAGTCCAGGCCTTAATTACTTCTCACCTGGATTATGCTAACGGCCGCTATCTCGGACTCACTTCGGGTCTGAGCCATAGACTACAAATAGTTCAGAAAGCCACTGTTCGGCTAGTCTGTGGCACCTCTCACCGAGAAAATATATCACCTTCCCTGCGGAGGCTGCACTGGCTGCCGATCCATAAAAGGGCAGAGTTTAAAGTGTTGACTCTGGCACATCGGGCAATAAAAGGACGCAGATCTGCCTATCTTTCGTCCTGTCTCCGTCCCTATAGCAATGTTAGAAACCTTTGTTCCAATTCTAAGTTATTGCTGACCACACCCAGATTTAAAAAAGTTCGCTCTGGGGGCAGAACTTTCCAGGTGTGTGCCTCTTCTCAATGGAACAAACCTTCTAACTCCCTCCGTAAAATCCAGGAGGAGTTACCTTTCCGTAAAGCACTTAAAACATTTCTCTTCTGCTAAATCCTTCTGGACTAGATCTAGTATTCTAAGCACCAGCGCCGGGACACCCCGTTGGGGTAGCTGTGCGCTATACAAAATACACAAATACAAATATAAATATATAGTACCTTTTCTGATGATTGGGACTTTGAGACTGTTAATAATATGATGTCAGACTTTACAAATCATGAATACTTAGAAGGTTCATCAGATTATTAACAAATGTATTGTTATAATCCCTATGGTCATCATTTCTTGCACAAATCTGCAAATCCTAGAAATGTATTAATGTATAACCAATGGGAACATTGTCCTACGCCACCAAAGGGTAGCTCAAAAACATTTTTTAGAAAATGTCCGTACTTTTCAGGGTTCAATGTATCCAATCCGGAATCATTTTACTTTAAAAATGTAAACAAAAACAGGAATGAAAAATATGTTGACAAATACGAAGCAAATTTATTCTACAGCCTTTTATGCTCAACTGTCTTCACTAGGTTTCGAATCTTGGAAAGACAACATTGAGACAAAAAACTGTCTGGGGCACAAAATATTGACAAGTGCAGGGGATAGAAGCTTTATTTAGAGCCTGCATCATCCCTGAGCAAATTATGTTTTTGAATGACACTGTCTAAGAGACGTCTTGTCTTGGGTTAGCCAAGATAAAAGACTTGAACAATCCGTCTTTACCTACACCTACACCTGTTAGTGATAACACTTCAGAGGGGGGAGTCGAAGTACATACTATTTTGCATCACAACAGAACAGATCCAGATTGGAATAAATGGTTTATCTGGCCCACAGACATAAAGAACTGACAAGATAGATTCCTGAATAAAACAAAGGGGTTCACATTCATTAGGCCAGAACCAAGATATGTTCAAAGACAGCATCCAGGAATAGTAACAACATACAGTGTAGGGAAACTTTGCCTTGATTGGCTACATAGATCTACACTTAAGGATGTGAAGCAACACTTATCTTTACTTAAAGATGGCGCTGATCTTAGGGAATTGTTGCTAGGACCAAGAACACCACGTCATAAACGTTTTATATATGCCTGTATCTTTGCTGCTTATAATGAAGCATGGAAAATTACGCAAGCAGAGATTGCAGAACGAATACAAGAAATTGATTTGTATTAATTTAGAAAAATCTCTATCTGTGGTTGACAATGGGTTAACGACTCTATGGTCCAGGATATATTCTTTAGACAGAAAAGAGTCTTCTGACATAGACATCATGGAACAGGACTTGGTCATGTTGCAACATGGTCAGTCGCAATTACGTTCTATCATGCTATTAGGCTGGACATTGCAAAACCTTCATTCAGGTTATGTGCCTTGACGTTTAATCAATACTACGTCACTGTTTTCAGAATTCAATCTCACTGATAAACAGATCAAATTGGCACAAAGGGGAGCAGACAATACGGTGCTGAGCATTGAAAAACTGGAAAGATTGCCATTTACTGTAGTTGAAAGCCAGTTAAGGAATGGATTATACATTGGAACATTCACTCAGTCTGTTACAATTTTCCATTTTCAATATTGCCTACAACATATACCAGCAGGCACATATAAAAGGTTGGGTAAAGAATACATCAAGACATCCTGGGAATTGCCGTACACATACAGATGTTGGAGTGGGGGTCGTGAAGTATTTCTTAGTGGGGAAAATTGTGAAAATCCAATAAAATTTTTGGACAACTCTCGAATGGGAGTTACCTTAGGTTGAATGATCGCAGCTGCTGTGGCATGTTGCCAGGAATACCATATCTAGTAACTGTGTCAGCCAGGGTCACTTGCTGTATGCAAGTATTGTTTCCTAAAACCAAGACAGCCGGGAGTCGCCACTTTGGCCTTCACTGAACATCTCTTCTATACAAATTGATACTTTAAGCAGAATGAAAGCCATTCAATGAAAGCCATTCCTTTGCAAAAAACAGTGCCACTGACCCCGGCCAAAGAAACCTATGATCTGCAAAGCGTAAGGACTTCTGCAGTTACATGCCCTCTTAACTACACATTGCCCTATACATTTCTCAGAAATGTTAAGTCGCTTCTTAAACATGTATGATACGAGTGGTATTGTACATGTATTTAAGACCGTATTTTCTGGACTGTTAGCACCTTTTGAAGCAGTCCTGGTAATATTTCCAAACTTTGTGCACTCTGTGTTTGGCGGATTGCCTATCATTTTGGGACTCGCTGCAGGAATACTATTTTTGCTCCTATTGCTGCGATATGGCAAGTCATTTCACAAACGACACCTAGTTCTCCATGGAGACATCTCTACTGGCGATGAAGTGTCGTCAGCGCATCGTCCAAATTTTGGGACTACCTCGTCTAAGAGAATTAAATACCACATGGTTTCTGTCATTCAGACCAATTTGGCAAGATTGCATCCTACCTGTTCTACGCTGCCTGCTATGCGGAGAAGAATGCGTGTTAGACACATGTCTCACACTCCCATCAGTCATGCCAACGGATGTTGATACTTTGCTTGAACCAGTAACAGCCCATGCACTGTGTTGTCCCCAGCGGCTACCGATTCTGATGACGGCATTCATTGAGATCTCACAGACGCAAAAAGCTACTGCTGTAATTCATGAATGTTTATCTTGTGTTCTGATTAACTTGGCCATATTATATTTGTCAATCTGTAACTTGGAAGATGTTTTTCTTTTATAAAACCAAATAAAGTTTGTTGATAATAATCACTAGGGGATTCATTTACAGGGTAGCATGGTATCCCTCACACTAACTCCAGGAGTCACAGTCCACACAATGGACATGCTTTGTTCCCCCTACTTCCAACCTTACATGTACCCCTAATCACCTGCCCAAACCTCTCCATGCTGATGCCAATGTGGTCCTCAGTCATCCCACAGACCATATTTTTGGCCGCTTTGAAACTGCCCATACAATAAAAATGCTGCAGTTGTAAATACATATCAACTACCATTTGTTGTGTTTGAAACATTTTATTTGAATAATAAAACCTAATAAACATAAGCTGATTATTAAAGCAAAACAAAACATCAGTTGCCATACACATAAGAGACAAAATTAGTACATAAAAATCAACTACTGTAACACAGCAAAGTTATGAAGAGCACAAGTCCTAATTTCGGGCAATCTTTAAAGTTCAACAATAGAAACGTTCATAAAGTTCAAAATCACGTGCCCAAACCTCTCCCTGCTGATGCCAATGTGGTCCTCCGTCATCCCACAAACCATATTTTTGGCCGCTTTGAAACTGCTCATACAATAAAAAATGCTGCAGTTGTAAATACATATCAACTACCATTTGTTGTGTTTGAAACATTTTATTGAATAATAAAACCTAATAAACATAAGCTGATTATTAAAGCAAAACAAAACATCAGGTGCCATACGCATAAGAGACAAAAGTAGTACATCAAAATCAACATACTGTAACACAGCAAAGTTATGTAGAGCACAATTCCTAATTTCGGCCAATCTTTAAAGTTCAACAATAGAAACGTTCATAAAGAACAGGAAAGGTAACACAGAAGGTGGGATACAGTGATTTCATTAATGTAATGCTTCCTACATATAGAAAAACAAATACTAATTATTTTGCTTAAGCAATAAAGTCCTCACATTAAAATACTAAGAGAAATATATTGAACAATTAACATTTCATATGTAATTAGAATTCAATTTGAATAGTGTAACCTCCTCAGCATTATTTGACTCATGATTACAACCTGAATGCTTTCTGGAAAGGAACCGCCTCATGGGGTTCAAAATCACATCTTTTCCAACAATAGGATTCAAATGATGAACTTGAATTTCAATTCAATTTATTTATTTAGGCCACTTCGGAGATCAAAATACTGACGCCAGTTCCTGGTTTGTATGTAAATGTATGTATAGGCATTTATATAGCGCACTACTTACCCGTAGGGTCCCAAGGCGCTTCGACCGCTGCGAAACCCTTCCTGGCTTCCCTGAGAGATGGTCCCTTAATGGGTATCTCCAGGGTGAGACCAGGCATCCCCGGCGGTCTGGTGGGGCCGTTAGTGAAGATGAGGCAAGCTAATGCCCAGAGTTGCCGAGTGTGATCGCTGATCAGAGTGGGCACCGAGGTGAGAGAATTATCGAGTCCGCTGACCCTGGTCCAGAAACCTGCCGCGCCGGGAATCGAACTCTGGTCCCGGGCCGTCCTCTGCTCTCGGGTCTGCCGCCACTAAAACAAGCACAATATTGATTTGAAAGAGGTGATTATTGTAGTCATACGCACTGGGGTTAGTTTAGAAAAGACCAATTCTTAATCTTTTGAAATAATACTTGGAAAAGTTTATGTTCAATAATTTCAGATAACTTACTGATAAAGATATCAGAAAAAAATCCCCAAATTTCTTATACCTTATGGCAGGGTTCTTCAAACTGTGGGGCGCGCCCCCCTGGGGGGGCATGGCACCATCCCAGGGGGGGCCCGCGCTCCACTCCGATCTTCCCTTTGTGCCCGTTCTTCTGGGTAATTCTCCCAGGAGGGGGCCAATTCATGGAGTCAACAGCTTCGACTGCAGTGCAGGCAAGGAGTCTCCTATGCTAAAAATGAAAGCAAACAAACAGACACGCTTTCAGCTTTAGCAGAGGAGACCCCTTGCCTCCCACTGCAGCTGAAGCTGTCGACTCCGTGAATTGGCCCCCTCCTGGGAGAGTTAGCGCTTCGCCTGCCATGTGTGGGTGTGTTGCGGAGATGCGGTGTCTTAACTGCTCTGCCCCAAATTTACATGCTTCTCTGACCCTCCGTCTCTGAGTGGCTCGCCAGTCTCCCCCATGCTTTCTTGCCATTTCAGTACTGCCTTTCACCAATGCCCTGCCCCCTTACCCAGAAACTACTCCTCTCTCCCTTTACAACTGCCTGTATCATTCCTGCTGCCCCGCACTGCTTCTAAGCGTCTCTCCACGCCCGGAGTGTAATTTCTTGCCTGAAGAAAAAACGGACGTGAATTTTAATTTACCGGGAAAAGTCAGTCTGTGGATACCGCCCCCCAAGCACCTTCCTTTCATAAGCTGACATATTGCACCGTGCTGTGAGACCACGGGTACAGAGCTGCTCTAATTTTGCACTTTTATATAGAGCAAACTCGATCCGAATGTATTGGATCGCTTTAACATATTATATTACACAAGGTCACATTCCTGTTTTTAGGCACGAGAAGATAATGTGATTTGGCCAAAATCCAAGGATGTGTTGTGGGCCCAGAGACTCCAATTTTGTTCTCTTTTGCCAGAGTCTGCAGGTCTGTCGCTAGAGCCACGTCCTCTTGTTCCTGGGACCCTCAAAGGCACCCATACTATCCGCACAGCCTGACCTCGCGCCATTCCTGCACAGTGCCTCATAGTACACCTCATCAGGGTCATCAGAACTCTTTGCTATCATGTGTCCCCCCTTCCCATCAGCTTGGATGCAGGCTGGCATGATAATTTGGTGGCGGCAATCGGGCCACGTTGCCCTGAAGTTTGAAGTCGTTGGACCTGGATGTGCACTCCTGGGCTAATTTTCTGTATAACGTATACTTATTCAATTACTCCAGAATTACTCATTGAACAACCTGCTGGTGTTTTCATGATTGGCCACACTTCAGGTGTGAAAGTTGTGACAGGTGAGAGCAATAGGTGATATAGACACACGTGTGACAAAGACCCAGCCAAGTGTCAGACAGAGGAAAGTACCCTGTGAAAGTACCTGCAAAGTACTCGGTGCGGCTGTGTGTGTGTCCTGTAAGCTGGGGTGAGGTGACAGGCAGAAGGAGGGAGACAGAGGGAGGAAGACAGAGAGAGAGGGAGCCAGAGAGATGGAGACACAGAGGGGGAGAGAGGGAAGGAGATAGAGGGACAGAGACAGAGGGAAGGAGACAGAGGGAAGGAGACAGAGGGAGGGAGGGAGACAGATAGAGGGAGACAGAGGAAGGGAGACAGAGGGAGGGAGAGAGACAGAGGGAGGGAGTCCAGGGTAGACAGAGGGAGGGAGAGACAGACAGAAGGAGGGAGACAGAGGGAGGGAGACAGAGGGAGGGAGACAGAGGGAGGGAGACAGAGAGAGGGAGAGAGTTAGAGAGGGAGACAGACCGAGTGCATGAGAACCCCCCAAACTCCCCTGTGTTTCGGGCTCGCTACACTACGCTTGTTCGCTATACTGCCTTGCTGTGTCCCAAAATGATGCATCTCCAAAAAGTGTGTCTCTACCATGAAAAGTTTGGAAAGCTGTGCCCTAGAGGGTTTGAGGCACGGGCGGGGTGGGCTCTGGCCCAGGGCCCTAGCCTTTCAAGGGGGGGTGGGAGTGAGGGGGAGGGTGTGGGGGCGGGTGTCCTTCAGTTATTTTGGGAAGGGAGGGAGAGGTTGCAATCCGGGTTTGGGCCATGAATCGGGACGGTGGGCTCTGGTCTGCAGTCATCAACTCATGAGGATCTTTGTGTGGGGCACAAAGTGTCTGTATTTAGGGATGTTGGTCTGCAGATTCAAATTTGAACCATCAAATGTGAGAGGGATGTCGGGTGGAGCCGGCCACCAGACGTCCGCTATGTTGCCATGTGGGTGAATAGATGTATGGGTGGAGTGGTGGATGTAGGGGTGGAGTGATGGGTGGAATGGTGGATGTGTGGCTGACATGGTGGATGTATGGGTGGGGAGGTGGATGGATGAGTGAGGGGATGGATGGATGGGTGAAGGGGTGGATGGATGGTGGGAGACAGGATGGATGCATGAGTGGAGGGATGGATGGGAGTGGATGGATGTGTGTATGGTTGGAAGGGTAGATGGATGGGTGGAGGGATGGATGGATCAGTGAAATGGTGGATGGACCAATGGGGGGGTGGAAGGTGGACGAGTCGGTGGGTGGATGGATGAGAGAGGTGATGGATGGATGGATTGATGTATTGATGGGTGAAGGGGTGAATAAATGAATGGATGGATGAGTGAAGGGGTGGATGTGGGGATGGATGGGTGATTGAGGAGGGTGGATGGACGGGGGGATGGATGGAGGAGTGAAGGGGTGGGTGAGAGGTCAATGGATGGATTTATGAGTGGATGAGTGGGTGGATGGGTGAAGGGTGGATGGAGGGATGGGTGGCTGGGTGAGGGGGGAATGGAGAGAGAGGGGGAGGATGGATGGATGGATGAGTGAGGACATGGATGAATGATTGGCAGAGTGGATGGGCAGGTGTGTGCATAGATGGGTGAGGAGAGGAGAATGGAGATGGATGGGTCAGAGAGTGCATGCATGAGGGGGGAGGGTGGAGAGCGGGAGGGATGAATGGGTGGGTGGATGGATAAGTGGGGGGTTGAGTGGGTGGACGGATGAGTGCCTGGGTGGATGGATGAGTGGGTGGGGGGATGGCTGGATGGGTGAGAGGGTGGGTGGTTGGATGGATGAGTGAGTGGATGGATGGGTGGAGGAGTGGATGGATGGGTGGAGGAGTGGATGGATGAATGGAGGAGTGGATGGATGAATGGAGGAGTGGATGGATGAGTGGGAGGATAGCTTGGGTGAAGGGGTGAGTGGTTGGATGGATGAGTGGGTGGATGGATGGGTGGCAGAGTGGATGGATTGGTGAGGGGATGGATTGGGTGAAGGGATGGATGGATGATGGATGGATGGGTGAGGGGTGGATGGAGGGATAGATGGGTGAGATGATGGATGGAGGGATGGATGGTGGATGGGTTTGCAAGTGGTTGAAGGGGTTTGGATGTGGATGGGGCACAGATGGAGGGAAGGAATGAATGGTGGGGGAGTTGGTGGATGACAAGGTGTACATGATGGATGGGGAGGGTTGTGATGACTTCCTTTGCCTTGGAGGATTGTGTTTTGAGCTGTGTGGTACGCCTCTGTCGTTTCGCCACACCCACTCACAGGCTTGCAGTTTGCTAGGCACTCTTGTTGTGTTGAGCATTTTTTGCTGGATATGGCCCGTGGTGTGCGCGTTGCAGTCGATCATGTGGTGTGCCGGATTCCCGAGGTTTTGGTCGGGTGGTGGGGGGGCCCAACATCTGGGGTAATTCAGCTGGGGGGGGCTCAACCTTGAAAAGTTTGAATACCTCTGCCTTATGGTATCAAAAATATGCTAGAATTAACATTCTAGTTATATTTGTGATGATCAACTTTCTGTTATTTTAACAAATTTTGTCAGTGCACAGAGTATTTTCCCTACATAGATCACATTTCATGCAATGGTCTGTGCTTGAACGTACAATGAAGGGGTAAAAATGCATTTCTACCACAATCAAGAAACCCTTGGGTCTCTGAGGATTACTGTTGCAAATGAAGACCTAGCTAAGATGAAATATCCCTTTAAAAGGACAATTTCCCTCACCCACCATAGTTGGCATGCTTCCTTTTTGGGAATCTCCTTGCACCATGAAACAACCCCCTCACTGAGAGGGAGGAGTTCAGGCATGTTTTGTTATAGAGAAAGGTATACTAAATACCACAATAATGAGCTCAGGGTAGTGGGGGCAGCAGAGTGAAAGTTAAAACTTGCTAAAGGGTATGTGGTTTCCATTATTTGTACACCCCTGGGCCAGAATTAAAAATAGGACACTGTGGGAGAAATATATATGCACTGTTAGAGTCAATAAGAGGTCAACATGTTTCAGCCTATTAACCCTCCAAATAGGTGTTTGCAGCATTCTTCAGGACTTAATCAAAAGTTCTGCCGCTCAATGTACTCAATCAATAACGAGCATTGTCATAGCCAATAGGTCTCGCCTTTGGGACCTTATAAGTGCTTAGCCATGCATATTCAGTAACAATGTGAAATAATTACTATTAAAAAAAAGAAGACTATAAAGTAACTAAGCTAGACGTGACTTTATAACTGGTTAATCAAGCGTTTCTGGAGGTTTAGTATATATAAACAACTCTTTTTTTCTATGGTGTGTCATATAAAGTTGATGCTTTAAATTTTGGTAAGAGTACACAACGTCAAAAAATTCAATACTGCTTTTATATTAATATACCTTTGAAAGCTTGAAGTGAAAGACAATTCTAAGTGGCATTTGGTTATGAGTAGGCGCTAATGACTATTTCCGGATGACAATGTAATTAGCATTTTTTGTATAAGATGTGTTAAAAGTATGGGTGGGGAAAATGGCTATTTTGGCCAAAGGCTGCCCTTTCTATATGCATGCCAGTTTTAATTTGTAAACAGAATCACAATTTGTTATGTGGTACACTGTAATATTAGATGAATCTGTTTTACCCTTCTGATAAGCAAGGGATGACGATGAACCGTTTTTTTCGTCCCTGGTTTTAAATGGATTCAGGTTGGAACAGAAGAGGTGTTGGTTGACTTTACCTCAGAAAATGGTTGTTTCCAGCATGCTGCTTTTATGCGACTTAAATCCCTTCAGAGGAAGAGGCGGCTGCATGCCTGCATATATGGCCAGATCAGTACTTGGCTGTTTCGGTTCTCCAGTGGGGCTAGAATAGAAGCTGTTAAGGGCAGGGGCTTAGCTTCCCATTGGTGCAGCAGGTGCAGTGGCACCAGGTCCCAGATACCATAAAGGCCCACTGAACCCTGATAACTGCTGTTTGTCACAGTTCAAACAGTGGCCTGAGGGGCCCACAGAACAATTATTATTGCTGTTTTCCACAGTCCAAATAAACAGCAGAGGTCACATTTCCTTTTTTGCCTTGGGGCCCAACGCACACTGGCTAGGCCACTGGTTAAGGATGCAGTGGGGAAGAAGTGGCGAGACAGGTGGATTATCTAAACAGCTCGACGATGACTTCATGCCTGGGTATTAAAGTATTCATTACAATTAAAGACTTAAGCAGGAATAGATATCATAATATAGGAAGGCCTATGTACAAATGCAGCTCGATTAGCGGCTACCTTTAACTTTTCACTTATCACCTCTCCTAATTTACAGTTTTATATTAGATGCAGACATAAATCGTGACCTATGAATATGTTTATCTATCTTTAGGTTCAAATGACCCATCTTTTCCATATGCAAGTATCAGACAGGTCGGAAACGCCTAATGGCTTTAAACTTGATAAAGCCACATTAATCACTGGTCTTGAAATACAAAGGGCAGCATTAGGCACGCAGAGGTGTATTCTACGTAATCTCATTATGTTCAGGGTACGGGAGAGTATTTAGGGCATAGAGCACTTTGACAAAAACATTTCTGCCACCATAGAAATTCAATCTTCCTTGTCCTACCCTAGTATACAAGTAGTACCACATTCTTTGTATACCTGAATTAAATAGGCACACAAAATAGTACCGTATTCAAAGGCCCAGTTCAGAATTACATGGAAGGTGCACTGTCCCAGACTACACAACTGTGCCGTTTTCAGTGGGTGCTATCATCCCACACAGGGGGGAGCACACCAGATTATGCTGGAAAAAACATGTGGTGCCCCAATGTAGGCGCAGTTGTAAACCACCAGTCTGCTTACATAGTAAAGCGTCTGGCAGCTATTAAGTGAGGTGGCACGTTTCCCCTGTAGGTGGTTGGGGTCTGTCACCATCCTGTCAGGTGGGGGGTATACAATCAGTGTGCCTCCTGACTGCTTGTTTGCCTTTTCGCCCGTGTCAATAATACAGTGCAGTCCTTGGAGGAGTAGTCAATTTGTATTCATGAAAGACACTTGTGTTTCTCGGATGCGTAATCCCCAGATGATGCCTGAACTGTTCCCCAATGGGCTATTTGTACATCGTATTGAATTGTATGGTCTTATGAGGACTGTTAATAATAATAAAAAAGATTTAGTGAGTGTTTATTGCCCTCTATGTCACTCTACTTCTAAGCACCTAATACAGCTTGTACAGTGCTTACTGTCATCTGCTCACTTACATTATGCTTATTATGCTTAATATAAATAGTGCACAATTTAGGCGTTTGTGTCTGCCTACAACGTGGACCTGATACATATAGCAGTACCTACAAGGTGGATGGTACAATTCAACAAGAGTCTAAGATACTCCAGCGCAGATGACTTTGCATCAACATTACGGGGCATCAGTCTTGATGGCAAGCCAACTTAAAACTTATCAGTATTGTATACATTATTATCAGAGACTATACTTGCCTCTTGGATACAACTTTACAACGGAATTTTATTAATTTGTGTACAGTTGTGTGTATACAATAAAACAACCTCCCCACCATAATTGATCTGTCTGTTCATCTTTTTGGGATCTGGAGTAGCATGCTACTCGCCGAAAAGCATTTCAAAACTTCATCAGGGGTAGCAAGCGTTATATAAATGCAAAACCTTTCCTCTTCTATCCCCCCACAATCTTTTTTAACCCAACTAACAGACCAACATGTCCAGCTCTACTATAAATTTTATATTTCCCTATACTAATTCACCACTAATCATTTTTGGATCCTAGAGTAGTGTGCTACTCGCCGAAAAAGCGCTTCAAAGTTCGTATGGGGTAGTAAGTGTTATGTAAATCTAAATACATTACAATTACTGTTTACATCGGGCTGCACTAACACGAGGATAGAAGTAGAGTGGGGATTAGAGTTTATCTGCCCAGAACAAAGCATACTACAGAAAGTGTGTGAACAGTCTATATGTTGTGCGCCTGGCAGAGAAAAACACAGCAGAGGTGGGAAGAAGGTAGGTAATCTGATGGTCAGACCTATGTGGAAAGAGGCAACCACTGTGGGCAGAAAAGAGGGCTTACACGGAGGACTACTTTGTTCGGATGGACAGCAAGAAAGGGAGGTCTGGAAGATAAGCCTGAAGCTCACTCATCCTGCAAGCAGAGGTGATGGCAAGCAAAAAAGCAATTCTTCTAAGGAGGTGAAGAGGACAATTATGTAGGCGCTCAAAAGGAGCACACATAAGATAAGTGAGGTCAACTCCCACTAGGGCATTACGAAAGGAGAAGGAGTAAAGAGATGAGTAATGCACTTCAGAAATCTGTTAACAATAGGATCGAAGGCCATGCTCAAGAGCTCGGGGTACCAGACTTGGGACTGATCGCGTTTGATCTTCTTCAGCAATCTTGGCAAAAGTGGTACAGGCACAACTCCACTCGCGACGGAAAGGGTAGCCGATCGAGAGCCGCCTTGGAAACTCAAACACGCAGAACTGCTGACATTGAGCATTCTCTTCGGTGGCGAATAGATCTAACCAAGGCTATCCCCACTACTGAAAGAGACCTAGCACGACCTTCGAGTGAAGATACCATTTGTGATCCATCATGCACTGGCGGCTGAGTTTGTCCGTCCTTGCGTTCAGTGAACTTGTTAAGTGTTGAACCACCAGAGATATGCCCTGATGTTCCAGCTATGTCCAAAGGCGAAGAGCCTCTTGACATACGGTCCATGACCCCACCCTGCCCTGTTTGTTGCAGTACCACATGGCGGTGGTGTTGTCCGTGAACACCTGCACCACTCTTCCTTTGACAGAAAGAAGGAATGCCTTCAGTGCAAGACGAATTGCCCGGAGCTCCAGAGGGTTGATGTGGTGCCTGGACTCCGCCAGAGACCAGAGGTCTTTGATCTCCACCATTCCCATATGGCTGCCCCAACCCAGGAGTGACGCATCCGTCACTACTGTGAACTCAGGTTGGGGTAGGTAGAGGGATCTGCTGTTGACCCAATCCTGGTTCGTGAACCACCACTGCAACTGATTTGCAGTCCCCTCCGAAATCTGAACGTCATCGGAAAGATTCCCCTGGTGCTGCGCCCACTGAAACTTCAGGTCCCACTGCAGAGCACGTATATGCCATCTGGCATGATGCACCAGCAGGATGCAGGAGGCCATGAGGCCCAGCAGCCTCAGGGTCATTCTCACCGAACACCGGGATGGAGGCTGAAACATCGGTATCATAGCCCCAATATACTGGACTTGCTGCTAGGGAGGATAGACCCAAAACTGTGCTGTGTCCAGAACCGCTCCGATGAAAAGGAGCTTATCGGATGGAATCAGGTGCGACTTCAGCACGTTAACTGAGAACCCCAGCAAATGCAGGAAGTCCGTCGTAGTCTGGAGGTGGGAGCCTTCAACAGCCAGTCGTCGAGATAGGGGAAGACTGGAACCCCTGATCTGCGCAGATGAGCTGCGACCACCGCCATCACTTTCGTGAACACCCGGGGGAGGGGGGGGAGCTGGTAAGGTCAAAGGGGAGCGTGGTAAACTGAAAATACATGTGGCCTACTGTGAACCGTAGGTAATGCCGGTGAGCAGGCAAGACGTGGATGTGAAAGTAAGTGTCCTGCAAGTCCAACGCTACCATCAAATCTCCAGGGTCGAAGGCAGATAAGACCTGAGCCAAGGTTAACAACTTGAACCTCTCCTTTCGGAGAAAGCGGTTGATGTCCCTGAGGACTAAGCTAGGATGCAGGCCTTTGTCCTTCTTGGGTACCAAGAAGTAGTGGGAGTAGCAACCCCAACCTACTTCTGGCACAGGGACGCGTTTGACAAAGAGATCCATAACTTCCTGGAAGAGAAGGGCCAAATGATCCTCCGACATGGGATGAAATCACCACAAACTGCATGACCCTTACGCACTCCGCTGCTTGCGGAACCCCGCGTAGACCTCCAGAGTTTTTTTGTCACTTTGCGGAGTTCCTCACTGAGGAACTCCGCATAGGCTTAATCTTATCAAGAACAAATAGATATCAGTCATATGTTAAGAAACAAGGGTGAGTAGAAACCTTTTGGGTGGAGTAAAATTTAAGACATTATTATTGAGATTTTTTGGGCAATTAGTTGATTTTTGCAAGCACTAACACTTCTCTGTGTAAAGTAAAGACCTTGAGAGTTTTGTAACTTTCAGATACTCAAATTGTGGATTCTGTTTGAATGAAAAATATTTCCAGGCATGAAATTTCTTTGGAGGTTGCATTCGGGTAGCCTAAGTTATCCTGCAAGAGTTTCCTGATGAATTCTATCGCAACTACAATATGTGCTCTATCATGTAAAGTAAGGTTGTTAGAAGCTTTTCTGCAACTCAAGATACGCCTTACTTTTCACCTGGTGTGGATGCATTTCTCATGTTTAGTGATATCTCCTTTCTGAGTATAACGTTTCTGGCTTTCCCCTCCTGTATATGGCTTTAGTCCAGTGTGAATTCTTTCATGTGAAATGACATTGTATTCAAGACTAAACCTTATCTGACATTCAGAACACACATAAGGCTTTTTTACCCCGTGTGAGTTTGCTCATGTCAAGTGAGAAGTAATTTGTACCCAAAACATTGCTTGCATTTCGAGCACTCATAAGGTTTTTCCCCAGAGTGAGATCGCTCATAAAGCATAACACTGTCTTTCAGATTCAACCTTTTATGGCATAAGGGTTTTCTCTAGTGTGGAGTTTCTCATGGTGAAATAGCGTTTTTTTCTGCAGCTTTTCTGGCATTCAGAGCCCTCATAAGGTTTTTCATCAGTATGGAGTCGCTTATGGTTAGTGAGGCTGTGCCTATCAAATTTCTGGCATTCACAGAAATTGGTAATGTTTTTCCCCTGTGTGCGTCTGCTCATGTAGAGTGAGATTGACTTTAAAATGTATGCTTTTCTGGCATTCAGAGAACTGATTATTTTGTTGGTGTGTTTTCTTATGGCGCTTGTAACGATCTCTACCTCTGAATCTTTTCTGACATTTAGAGCACTGATAATTTTTTTTCTCCAGTGTGGATTTTCACATGTTCAGTGAGATGAGATGTTTGTCTGAAACATTTTTGGCATTCGGAGCACTGATAAGGTTTTTCCCCAGTGTGGGTTCTTATATGCTGAGTGAGACGGCTTTTTACACTGAAACATATCTGGCATTCAGAGCACTGATAAGGTTTTTCCCCAGTGTGGATTCTTATATGATTAGTGAGACTGCTTTTTTGAATGAAACATATCTGGCATTCAGAACACTGATAAGGTTTTTCCCCAGTGTGGGTTCTTATATGCTGAGTGAGACTGCTTTTTGCACTGAAACATATGTGGCATTCAGAGCACTGATAAGGTTTTTCCCCAGTGTGGGTTCTTATATGCTCAGTGAGATCGCTTTTTTGACTGAAACATATCTGGCATTCAGAGCACTGATGAGGTTTTTCCCCAGTGTGTATTCTTATATGCTCATTGAGACTGCTTTTTTGACTGAAACATATCTGGCATTCAGAGCACTGATAAGGTTTTTCCCCAGTGTGGATTCTTATATGCTCAGTGAGATTGCATTTTTGACTGAAACATTTGTGGCATTCAGAGCACTGATAAGGTTTTTCTCCAGTGTGGGTTCTTATATGCTGAGTGAGACTGCTTTTTTCACTGAAACATTTGTCGCATTCAGTGCACCGATAACGTTTTACCCAAGTGTGGGTCCTTGTATGTTTAGTGAGTCTTATTTTGTCACTGAAACATCTCTGGCATTCAGAGCACTGATAAGGTTTTTCCCCAGTGTGGAATCTCACATGTGCAGTTAGAAGTGATTTAAGTTTGAAATCTTTTGGGCATTCGGAGCACTGATAAGGTTTTTCCCCAGTGTGGGTTCTTATATGCAGCGTGAGATGTCTTTTTTCATTGAAACATTTCTGGCATTTAGAGCACTGATAAGGTGTTTCCCCAGTGTGGAATCTCATATGTTCAGTGAGTTTAGATTTACGGCAGAAACTTTTTTGGCATTCAGAGCACTGGTAAGGTTTTTCCACAGAGTGGGTTAATGCATGTTGATATAGACTCGCTTTGAATCTAAAGCTTTTCTGGCATTCAGAGCACTGAAAAGGTTTTTCCCCAGTGTGGCTTCTCATATGCTCAGTGAGATAAGATTTACGCCTGAAACTTTTTTGGCATACTTTGCACGGAGAGTGTTTTCCCCCAGTGTGGATTCTCATATGTTCAGTGAGGTAAGATTTACGCCTGAAACTTTTTTGGCATACTTTGCACTGAGAGTGGTTTTCCCCTGTGTGCATTCTGTCAAATTCTGTGAGATCAGATTTATGGCTGTATCTTTTTGGGCACAGGTAACCTTTTTCCCTAACTTCGGATATTTTGCCTTGATTTTAGAGTCGGGCTTGTTTAGATGATGTTCAGCACTTATCTCTAAAAGAAATTGTGTGTAATCTTCTCAACACTTGAATTGAGCAAAAAATGTCAGGAAGCAGTCCTGTAACACCTGTTGAAATTTTTCTAACAGATAATAGTCTTTAGGTAATAGCCTCTCCGGCAGCAACTTAATTTGTGACTGAAGTTTTTCTCAAATCTATTTCTATAGGTTCTTAGCAATGCAGTAATAAGGTGTTAGTCTGATATTTAATGATTAAACTGATAAGTACCTTTTTGCACTGGTGTAATGGCAGTAACTGAGGCCGTTAGAACGTGCAGAGTACTATTGTGGATCATTAGTCACAGAACATCAGTTCCTTCTATCCTTTCTATGTTTGGGGTAAGTTTAAGGTTTGTAGTTCTGAGGATGAGGATTTATTTACATTAGATATAGCGCAACAGAGCTCCTTTAATCCATTTTTATATTTAACAGTTTTACATATCACTCCTGCACAACAGATAATGTTGAGGCGATTTACATAGAATTACAGAACAGTACACAATAAAAAGGAAACATTCTGAGATGGTCATTAACACAATAAAGTGGTGAATTTTTAAGGTTTTCGCAAGAAAGAGCAGAGTGGTTCAAGGTGTTGTATCCCGAGGCAGATAGTCTCAAACTTCTGTAACTGGTTAAAAACGGTTGTTGAACAAAGGTGATTTTCCAATCTTTTGGTTGTTAACGTGTCAGCTTCGGAGTCTTCTTTCAGCGTCTTTTCTTTGATGGTATCCAGAAGAAACCTTTAGTTGTAACTTTCTTTTATGTAGTGTGTGCTTCCTCTCTAGAATTACATGATGCTTTAGATGAACGTTATTCTGTCATGCTGAGGCAATTTGTCTTTCTGATAATATTTCAGATGAGTATGCTGAAGCGGTCTTTCTACATTATTTCTGATGCTGTGTGCATAGATATGGCTTTGCTCTGAATTAATGAAATGCAAAATTAGAGACTTCACTTACAGTTATAGTACTTTCCTCGCCACACTTAGATTTTTGGAAATTGTTTAAACGTAGAATGCTGGATGTCCTTCAGTTTTTCAAAATAATCCTTCTTATGGCACTGACATTCAGTTGCTTAGTGCTAAATCTTGCTTTCTTCGTCCGTAATTTCAATCACCTATAGTATTAAAATTGAATAGTTAATACATGTACATTTCCAAAAATATAATTTACAAGCCAAATCAATGCAGAATTTTGAATATGCTGAGCTGTTTTTCAGACAGAGCAGAGTGCAGAATGGTAGCATGAGAGTACTTGGAAGTAGGAGTGAAGTTTTGTAGAATTTTCAACATTTTATTAAGCTCACAAAGGATACATGTACCCTATGGAGTTGCAACATCGAATCCCAAAGGCAGATTTGAAAGTCATATGGACTGGCACCAAACAGATATAAAAAAACTAAATACTATTAATTAATTTGTAATGCAGATTTCTGGGAAGGGAATGACTCTTCCACGGACAACAGGCGTTTTCCCCTGCCCTGAGTTACCACCTACTTGTATCTGGTTTCCTGATTTTCGAGTTTTGGCCTCTGCCTCAAGCAAATCTATTGTGTGCTGCGAGGACTATTCCTAGACCGGGGGTCTCCAACCTTTTGTGTAGTCAGAGCTACTTCTGGCCAGTGAAAATCGTCGTGAGCTACTGAACCTGAAGCAACTCGCGCATTTTTCCGAGAGACCCCCCATGCCGTTTCATTGACTTTAAGCCTAATTTCATCAGAGCCCATACTGTGCTTTTCTGCCCTCCGTTCACTCGTTTTTTGTGCCTTTCTGCCCTCTGTTTCACTTGTTTTTGTGCCCTTCTGTCCTGTTTCACTCGTTTTTTGTGCTCTTCTGCCCTCTGTTCCCTTGTTTTTTGTGCCCTTCTGCCCTCTGTTTCCCTCGTTTTTTGTGCGTTTCTGCCCCATGTTCCACCCGTTTTCCCCTTGTTTTTGTGGCCTTCTGCCGTCTGTTTCACTCGTTTTCCCCTTGTTTTTTTGTGCCCTTCTGCCCTGTTTCCCTTGTTTTCTGTGGCCTTCTGCTCTCTGTTTCACTCGTTTTCCCCTTGTATTGTGCCCTTCTGCCCTCTGTTTCCCCCGTTTTTCATGCCCTTCTGCCCTCTGTTTCCCTCATTTTTTGTGCCCTTCTGCCCTCTGTTTCCCTCGTTTTTTGTGGCCTTCTGCTCTCTGTTTCACTTGTTTTTTTTGGCCCTCTGCTCTCTGTTTCACTTGTTTTCCCCTTGTTTTTTGTGCCCTTCTGCCCTCTGTTTCACTCGTTTTCCCCTTGTTTTTTATGCCCTTCTGCCCTCATTTTCCCTCGTTTTTTGTGCCTTTCTACCTTCTGTTCCACCCGTTTTCCCCTTGATTTTCTGCCCTTCTGCCCTGTTTCACTCGTTTTCCCCTTGTTTTTTGTGCCCTTCTGCCCTGTTTCCCTCGTTTTTGTGCCTTTCTGCCCTCTGTTTCACCCGTTTTCCCCTTGTTTTTGTGCCCTTTTGCCCTCTGTTTCACTCATTTTCCCCTTGTTTTTCGTGCCCTTCTGCCCTGTTTCCCTTGTTTTCTGTGGCCTTCTGCTCTGTTTCACTCGTTTTCCCCTTGTTTTTCGTGCCCTTCTGTCCTGTTTCCCTCGTTTTTCTTGCCCTTCTGCCTCTGTTTCCCTCGTTTTTTGTGGCCTTCTGCCCTCTTTTTCCCTCGTTTTCCCCTTGTTTTTTGTGCCCTTCTGCCCTCGTTTTCCCTCGTTTTTTGTGCCCTTCTGCCCTGTTTCCCTCGTTTTTTGTGCCCTTCTGCCCTCTGTTTCCCTCGTTTTTTGTGGCCTTCTGTCTTCTGTTGCACTTGTTTTCCCCTTGTTTTCTGTGCCCTTCTGCCTTCTGTTTCCCTCTTTTTATGTGGCCTTCTGCCCTGTTTCACTCGTTTTCCACTTGTTTTTCGTGCCCTTCTGCCCTCTGTTATCCCCCTTTTTTCGTGCACTTCTGCCCTGTTTTCTGTGTTTTTTGTGGCCTTTTGCTTTCTGTTTCACTCATTTTCCCCTTGTTTTTTGTGCCTTTCTGCCCTCTGTTTCCCTCGTTTTTTGTTTGTGCCCTTCTGCACTCTGTTTCCCTCGTTTTTCGTGCCCTTCTTCCCTCTGTTTCCCTCGTGTTTCGTGCCCTTCTGCCCTCTGTTTCCCTCGTTTTTTGTGCCTTTCTGCCCTCTGTTCCACCCATTTTCCCCTTGTTTTTGTGGCCTTCTGCCCTCTGTTTCACTCATTTTCCCCTAGTTTTTTGTGCCCTTCTGCTCTGTTTCCCTTGTTTTCTGTGGCCTTCGTCTCTCTGTTTCACTCGTTTTCCCCTTGTTTTGTGCCCTTCTGCCCTCTGTTTCCCTTGTTTTTTGTGGCTTTCTGCCCTCTGTTTCACTCGTTTTCCCCTTGTTTTTTGTTTCCTTCTGCCCTCTGTTTCCCTCGTTTTTTGTGGCCTTCTGCTCTCTGTTTCACTTGTTTTTTTTGGCCTTCTGCTCTGTTTCACTCGTTTTCCCCTTGTTTTTTGTGCCCTTCTGCCCTCTGTTTCACTCGTTTTCCCCTTGTTTTTTGTGCCTTTCTGCCCTCTGTTCCACCCGTTTTCCCCATGTTTTTGTGCCCTTCTGCCCTCTGTTTCACTCGTTTTCCCCTTGTTTATCGTGCCCTTCTGCCCTGTTTCCCTTGTTTTCTGTGGCCTTCTGCTCTCTGTTTTACTCGTTTTCCCCTTGTTTTGTGCCCTTCTGCCATCTGTTTCCCTTGTTTTTCGTGCCCTTTTGCCTCTGTTTCCCTTGTTTTTTGTGGCCTTCTGCCCTGTGTTTCACTCGTTTTCCCCTTGTTTTTTGGGACCTTCTGCCCTGTTTCCCCCGTTTTTCGTGCCCTTCTGCCCTCTTGTTTCCCTCGTTTTTTGTGGCCTTCTGTCCTCTGTTGCACTCGTTTTCCCGTGCCCTTCTGCCTTCTGCCCTGTTTCACTAGTTTTCCACTTGTTTTTCGTGCCCTTCTGCCCTCTGTTTCCCTCATCTTTCGTGCCCTCCTGCCCTCTGTTTTCCTTGTTTTTTGTGCCCTTCTGCCCTCTGTTTCCCTTGTTTCTGTGGCCATCTGCCCTGTCTCACTTGTTTTCCCCTTGTTTTTTGTGCCATTCTGCCCTCTGTTTCCCTCGTTTTTTGTGCCTTTCTACCTTCTGTTCCACCCGTTTTCCCCTTGATTTTGTGCCCTTCTGCCCTGTTTCACTCGTTTTCCCCTTGTTTTTTGTGCCCTTCTGCCCTGTTTCCCTCATTTTTGTGCCTTTCTGCCCTCTGTTTCACCCGTTTTCCCCTTGTTTTTGTGCCCTTTTGCCCTCTGTTTCACTCATTTTCCCCTTGTTTTTCGTGCCCTTCTGCCCTGTTTCCCTTGTTTTCTGTGGCCTTCTGCTCTGTTTCACTCGTTTTCCCCTTGTTTTGTGCCCTTCTGCCCTCTGTTTCCCTCATTTTTCTTGCCCTTCTGCCTGTTTCCCTCGTTTTTTGTGGCCTTCTGCCCTCTGTTTCCCTCGTTTTCCCCTTGTTTTTTGTGCCCTTCTGCCCTCGTTTTCCCTCGTTTTTTGTGCCCTTCTGCCCTGTTTCCCTCGTTTTTTGTGCCCTTCTGCCCTCTGTTTCCCTCGTTTTTTGTGGCCTTCTGCCTTCTGTTGCACTTGTTTTCCCCTTGTTTTCTGTGCCCTTCTGCCTTCTGTTTCCCTCTTTTTATGTGGCCTTCTGCCCCGTTTCACTTGTTTTCCACTTGTTTTTCGTGCCCTTCTGCCCTCTGTTATCCCCCTTTTTTCGTGCACTTCTGCCCTGTTTTCTGTGTTTTTTGTGGCCTTTTGCTTTCTGTTTCACTCATTTTCCCCTTGTTTTTTGTGCCTTTCTGCCCTCTGTTTCCCTCGTTTTTTGTTTGTGCCCTTCTGCACTCTGTTTCCCTCGTTTTTCGTGCCCTTCTTCCCTCTGTTTCCCTCGTGTTTCGTGCCCTTCTGCCCTGTTTCACTCGTTTTCCCCTTGTTTTTTGTGCCCTTCTGCCCTGTTTCCCTCATTTTTGTGCCTTTCTGCCCTCTGTTTCACCCGTTTTCCCCTTGTTTTTGTGCCCTTTTGCCCTCTGTTTCACTCATTTTCCCCTTGTTTTTCGTGCCCTTCTGCCCTGTTTCCCTTGTTTTCTGTGGCCTTCTGCTCTGTTTCACTCGTTTTCCCCTTGTTTTGTGCCCTTCTGCCCTCTGTTTCCCTCATTTTTCTTGCCCTTCTGCCTGTTTCCCTCGTTTTTTGTGGCCTTCTGCCCTCTGTTTCCCTCGTTTTCCCCTTGTTTTTTGTGCCCTTCTGCCCTCGTTTTCCCTCGTTTTTTGTGCCCTTCTGCCCTGTTTCCCTCGTTTTTTGTGCCCTTCTGCCCTCTGTTTCCCTCGTTTTTTGTGGCCTTCTGCCTTCTGTTGCACTTGTTTTCCCCTTGTTTTCTGTGCCCTTCTGCCTTCTGTTTCCCTCTTTTTATGTGGCCTTCTGCCCCGTTTCACTTGTTTTCCACTTGTTTTTCGTGCCCTTCTGCCCTCTGTTATCCCCCTTTTTTCGTGCACTTCTGCCCTGTTTTCTGTGTTTTTTGTGGCCTTTTGCTTTCTGTTTCACTCATTTTCCCCTTGTTTTTTGTGCCTTTCTGCCCTCTGTTTCCCTCGTTTTTTGTTTGTGCCCTTCTGCACTCTGTTTCCCTCGTTTTTCGTGCCCTTCTTCCCTCTGTTTCCCTCGTGTTTCGTGCCCTTCTGCCCTCTGTTTCCCTCGGTTTTTGTGCCTTTCTGCCCTCTGTTCCACCCATTTTCCCCTTGTTTTTGTGGCCTTCTGCCCTCTGTTTCACTCATTTTCCCCTAGTTTTTTGTGCCCTTCTGCTCTGTTTCCCTTGTTTTCTGTGGCCTTCGTCTCTCTGTTTCACTCGTTTTCCCCTTGTTTTGTGCCCTTCTGCCCTCTGTTTCCCTTGTTTTTTGTGGCTTTCTGCCCTCTGTTTCACTCGTTTTCCCCTTGTTTTTTGTTTCCTTCTGCCCTCTGTTTCCCTCGTTTTTTGTGGCCTTCTGCTCTCTGTTTCACTTGTTTTTTTTGGCCTTCTGCTCTGTTTCACTCGTTTTCCCCTTGTTTTTTGTGCCCTTCTGCCCTCTGTTTCACTCGTTTTCCCCTTGTTTTTTGTGCCTTTCTGCCCTCTGTTCCACCCGTTTTCCCCATGTTTTTGTGCCCTTCTGCCCTCTGTTTCACTCGTTTTCCCCTTGTTTATCGTGCCCTTCTGCCCTGTTTCCCTTGTTTTCTGTGGCCTTCTGCTCTCTGTTTTACTCGTTTTCCCCTTGTTTTGTGCCCTTCTGCCATCTGTTTCCCTTGTTTTTTGTGCCCTTCTGCCCTCTGTTTCCCTCGTTTTTTGTGCGTTTCTGCCCCATGTTCCACCCGTTTTCCCCTTGTTTTTGTGGCCTTCTGCCGTCTGTTTCACTCGTTTTCCCCTTGTTTTTTTGTGCCCTTCTGCCTGTTTCCCTTGTTTTCTGTGGCCTTCTGCTCTCTGTTTCACTCGTTTTCCCCTTGTATTGTGCCCTTCTGCCCTCTGTTTCCCCCGTTTTTCATGCCCTTCTGCCCTCTGTTTCCCTCATTTTTTGTGCCCTTCTGCCCTCTGTTTCCCTCGTTTTTTGTGGCCTTCTGCTCTCTGTTTCACTTGTTTTTTTTGGCCCTCTGCTCTCTGTTTCACTTGTTTTCCCCTTGTTTTTTGTGCCCTTCTGCCCTCTGTTTCACTCGTTTTCCCCTTGTTTTTTATGCCCTTCTGCCCTCATTTTCCCTCGTTTTTTGTGCCTTTCTACCTTCTGTTCCACCCGTTTTCCCCCTTGATTTTCTGCCCTTCTGCCCTGTTTCACTCGTTTTCCCCCTTTTTTGTGCCCTTCTGCCCTGTTTCCCTCGTTTTTGTGCCTTTCTGCCCTCTGTTTCACCCGTTTTCCCCTTGTTTTTGTGCCCTTTTGCCCTCTGTTTCACTCATTTTCCCCTTGTTTTTCGTGCCCTTCTGCCCTGTTTCCCTTGTTTTCTGTGGCCTTCTGCTCTGTTTCACTCGTTTTCCCCTTGTTTTTCGTGCCCTTCTGTCTCTGTTTCCCTCGTTTTTCTTGCCCTTCTGCCTCTGTTCCCTCGTTTTTTGTGGCCTTCTGCCCTCTTTTCCCTCGTTTTCCCCTTGTTTTTTGTGCCCTTCTGCCCTCGTTTTCCCTCGTTTTTTGTGCCCTTCTGCCCTGTTTCCCTCGTTTTTGTGCCCTTCTGCCCTCTGTTTCCCTCGTTTTTTGTGGCCTTCTGTCTTCTGTTGCACTTGTTTTCCCCTTGTTTTCTGTGCCCTTCTGCCTTCTGTTTTCCCTCTTTTTATGTGGCCTTCTGCCCTGTTTCACTCGTTTTCCACTTGTTTTCGTGCCCTTCTGCCCTCTGTTATCCCCCTTTTTTCGTGCACTTCTGCCCTGTTTTCTGTGTTTTTTGTGGCCTTTTGCTTTCTGTTTCACTCATTTTCCCCTTGTTTTTTGTGCCTTTCTGCCCTCTGTTTCCCTCGTTTTTTGTTTGTGCCCTTCTGCACTCTGTTTCCCTCGTTTTTCGTGCCCTTCTTCCCTCTGTTTCCCTCGTGTTTCGTGCCCTTCTGCCCTCTGTTTCCCTCGTTTTTTGTGCCTTTCTGCCCTCTGTTCCACCCATTTTCCCCTTGTTTTTGTGGCCTTCTGCCCTCTGTTTCACTCATTTTCCCCTAGTTTTTTGTGCCCTTCTGCTCTGTTTCCCTTGTTTTCTGTGGCCTTCGTCTCTCTGTTTCACTCGTTTCCCCTTGTTTTGTGCCCTTCTGCCCTCTGTTTCCCTTGTTTTTTGTGGCTTTCTGCCCTCTGTTTCACTCGTTTTCCCCTTGTTTTTTGTTTCCTTCTGCCCCTCTGTTTCCCTCGTTTTTTGTGGCCTTCTGCTCTCTGTTTCACTTGTTTTTTTTGGCCTTCTGCTCTGTTTCACTCGTTTTCCCCTTGTTTTTGTGCCCTTCTGCCCTCTGTTTCACTCGTTTTCCCCTTGTTTTTTGTGCCTTTCTGCCTCTGTTCCACCCGTTTTCCCCATGTTTTTGTGCCCTTCTGCCCTCTGTTTCACTCGTTTTCCCCTTGTTTATCGTGCCCTTCTGCCCTGTTTCCCTTGTTTTCTGTGGCCTTCTGCTCTCTGTTTTACTCGTTTTCCCCTTGTTTTGTGCCCTTCTGCCATCTGTTTCCCTTGTTTTTCGTGCCCTTTTGCCTCTGTTTCCCTTGTTTTTTGTGGCCTTCTGCCCTGTGTTTCACTCGTTTTCCCCTTGTTTTTGGGACCTTCTGCCCTGTTTCCCCGTTTTTTGTGCCTCTGCCCTCTTGTTTCCCTCGTTTTTTGTGGCCTTCTGTCCTCTGTTGCACTCGTTTTCCCGTGCCCTTCTGCCTTCTGCCCCTGTTTCACTAGTTTTCCACTTGTTTTTCGTGCCTTCTGCCCTCTGTTTCCCTCATCTTTCGTGCCCTCCTGCCCTCTGTTTTCCTTTGTTTTTTGTGCCCTTCTGCCCTCTGTTTCCCTTGTTTCTGTGGCCATCTGCCCTGTCTCACTTGTTTTCCCCTTGTTTTTGTGCCATTCTGCCCCTGTTTCCCTCGTTTTTGTGCCTTCTACCTTCTGTTCCACCCGTTTTCCCCTTGATTTTGTGCCCTTCTGCCCTGTTTCACTCGTTTTCCCCTTGTTTTTGTGCCCTTCTGCCCTGTTTCCCTCATTTTGTGCCTTTCTGCCCTCTGTTTCACCCGTTTTCCCCCCTTGTTTTTGTGCCCTTTTGCCCTCTGGTTTTCACTCATTTTCCCCCTTGTTTTTCGTGCCTTCTGCCCTGTTTCCTT